>NC_134019.1:9294235-10529235 GCF_040712315.1 Castanea sativa | reverse complement strand
AAAAACGTATAATTCGTAGAAAGAAACATTTTAATAAGAATGCCAATGATGAGATAACACAATAATCTGCTGAAGAATCTTTTAGAATTAATTATTTTTTATATATAGTAGATCAAGCTATTTCATCAATTAATTGAAAGTAGGTTTGAACAATTTCAAATATATGAAGATATTTTTGGTTTTTTATTTAATTTTGAAAAACTAAAAGCACTAAAATATTGTCTTTATCTCGAAAGTTTTCTCAAACATGATGTTTATTATAATATTGATGGCTTAGATTTACTTTCAAAACTAATAGTTTTAAAAGAAGTTATGAATGTGGGGAGTTAAAGGACCTGGGTAGGTATTTGGGCCTTTGGGCTCTGTTAAGAAGGGTCAGTTCATTCTTGACTAAAGGCCTTTAGGACCGTCTTTAGGACCGCAAGTCGGCTCACAGGCCGAGGGTCCGAGGATTTGTCTGAGGAAGAATCTCTCCTCGGAACAGACCCGTGGTGACTTAGAGATTCGCCAGAAAGCTCAAGGCAGAGTTCTGGAAAGACTGTAGGATAAAGAGGGGATCCAAGTACCCTCTAGACGCACCGGTGTGAGAGAAATATCTCAGAAAAAGGCTGCTACCTCCACATTAAAGACCCTGCACCTACCTCCCTGGCTGCATTAATGGGGAAGTGACCTCTGAATAGTAGAATTCAACCTTCTGGCTATTATTCAAAGACTTCAAGAAGGTGGTGGAAAGAGGAGAGGAGAGAGGAGAAAATTTGGGTGACACGTGGACAAAGGAAAATGAAGAAGTATTTAAGAAGAGAAGGGAGCAAAGAAAAAGGGGATCGGTGAGTTAGAAAAAGAGGGACTAAGAACTATAATCTTCAAGAAAAAAGAGAAGGGATATAATACAGAATTGTTCCTCGGCTTACGTCCGAGGAGATCCCTTTGTCATAATCATTTATTATTTGCAAATACTGTAACACCTTTGCTTATTTGTCAAGGTTCCAACACCTTAAACTAGATTTCAAATCCACTCTCTACAAATTTTATTGTTTAAGACTCATTGGGCCTGAGCCCACGTTTGTCTTTGGGTCCAGGTGCAATTGTGCGCTTACAATGAAAATAGATGAAAATACTCCAATTAATGTACTGAATTATTTAAAAAGACTAGATTCTTTTCCAAATGCATATATTGCTTATAGAATATTACTAACAATACCTGTTATGAAAGCATCCGCAGAAAAAAGTTTTTCAAAATTAAAATTAATAAAATCTTATTTATGGTCTACAATGTCACAAGAAAGATTAAGTGAATTAGCTATATTATCAATTGAAAAAGAAATGTTAGAGGAACTTAAATACAAAAACTTAATTAGTAATTTTGCATCTCAAAAAGCAAGAAAAATAGATTTTAAATAAAAAATTAAATATATATTATTTGATTAATATTTAAATATAAAAATGCCCCTCTTAAAATTTTCTTCTAAGGCCCCCAAAGTTGTTGAGCCAGCCCTAAACCAAACAAGACAAAAATTGATGTTTTTAACCTAGATTTCTATCAAAAGTTTTTCATCCTTCTACTTTCACCCCAACCAAAATACTCTACAAATGCTCCTCTCAAACATTTGCTGAAAAGATATAGCATATATGAGTAGTGTCATAGGGACTACAAGTTTTACTATATTGAGTTTACAAACTAATACACCACCGATTATTGAGAGGCAATTCAAATATTCATTTACGCAGTAGTTAAAGCGTAGCACTCAAATTCATTGTCAAATTAGTTTGTAAACTTTATTTAATAAAATTTGTAGTACCTTTAGCATTTTTCCACGTATATTAGTTACCTAAAATTAATTCAAAGAGTGAGAAATTGAGAATCAAAAGAGAGAAGGTGGATGCCGTAACTAACCTTCTTTGGCCATGGCTTCAATTGTTAAGCTATGAGACTTGTCATTGCAACACAGAGAGCAAGTTCCATCACGAAATTGTCCGCAACAATCAACGCAGGGCAAGAGGTACTTTGCATCATTTACTTGGTTTGTTCCCGTCGCCACCTCCACTGTATAAAACATCAAGTATTATAACCTATAACCCTTGTAATATACTTATTGTGAGGTTCCGAGGACCCGAGAACCCGAAGACCCGAAGAGAGGAAGGCCGACATACAGTAGGTAAGATGGAGCAAAGGAGTAAGGGAAGTTACCTGAGAATACCCGAAGATGATGTGGCATGGGCATTGCTGACATAAGGGTTACAAATATCCGAAGGTGGTAGGCTAAGTTAGAGAGATGCATTAAATGCCCGGCAACAACCATTCTGGCCGCATTAATTGGAAGATATCAGATCAATCCGTTGCATTAATGTGGATATGACCTGAACAGTGTTGAATGCAAAGCTAGAACTCTGCTCCATTACCGACAGACAGGTGTCAGAAGGAAAAACATAGTAGATTGTGAGGTGTAGAGCCATGATGAAAAGAGCAAATAGTATAAATAAGAGTCGGGGCATTATAGAGAGGGGCTTTTTGTTGTTGAACCCTCTCTACCAAATGTATTGTACGAGGACTTTTAAGTGAATAAAGCAGCAGTAACGTTTTTAAGCTGGTTTATGAGTTTTTGGTCCTTACACTTATCATTATGATAAATGCATCATACATATACTTGGTTTATTGCAATTCTCATAGCAGAGAAATGAGCCCATTTTTTTTAATTTTTATACTATTTGAGGCAAGTAATTATAGAAGCATGTTTATACTTTCAAGAAACAAAATTATTAATGAAAAGTTAAATTCACTTTGATTGTCAAATTAATCTCTAAACTTTAATTTTGTTCAATTGAGTCCCTCATTTTGTAAGACTGAGACCATTTGGTCCTTTTGAGTAAATTTGTTAATGAAGAATGTGCAGTTTAAGCATTTTTTATAATTAAAAAAAAAAAACTTAATGAAAAACCTTCACATAACACTCCCTTGAAATATATCAAAATATATCATACTGTTTGAAGAATACAATTAAATGAAATATGGTAAATTATTCGAGCCTCCTTTGAAATTATCAAAATAGCAGCACTTGTCCTAAAGGATTCTATAAATGGCATATTCTTTTTGAGATTTGTAAAAATGCAAAAATTAAGTCCATACAACCTCTTAAAGTATGAATTTACTAACCAAATATTCCACTTTAAAAAAAGAAATTTAATACCAAACTATGGTTGAAGTGACACTCTTATCGTTTAAGGTTTATGGATGAATGAAACTGTTCCTTTGAAGTATGTATGAATTCGTATAATTTTTTTTAGAATGAATATTTCATTAGTTAAAACTTAATTGTCGCATTTTGATAACATTCAAAGGAGGACTAAATTTTAAAGATTCATTGTACTAAATTGAATTTTAACTAATCAATGGAGGAGGGAAGAAAAAGCCTCTCTAACATTTGTGAAAAAGATGAGGGGAAGTATGTTAATTAAAGAAAGAAAAAAGGACAATATATTAACGTCTACTTTCATCGTTGGGTATCTTTGCCACCACAGCTGAGAAAATGAGAAGGAAAGCTACAAAGAGGAATATAAAACTTTTGGAATTCATTTTCTTTTGGGCTTAGATGCTTCTCACAAATCTCACCACAAATATTTGAGGTAGTAAGTTCCTTTCAATGACCACTATTTATATAGGTATACGAAGAATATAAATCTTCTATCACATTTTTTATGTTTCACTTTATATTCTATCAACTACAATTTACCATGTATTAATTTTTTTTTTTTACCAAATAACTAATGTTTAAAATGAAAAAAAAAAAATCAAACAAATGACAAGTTGTGGCTGGTAAAGATAGCACAAAATAAAACACAGAAAATAGAATAGATGATTTGTATTTGTTGTATGAGAAATACAAATCATCTATCCTACTTATTGTGTTTTACTTCATTCTTTACTAACTACAACTTATCATGTATTCATTTGATTTTCTTTACCAAAAATATAAAGTTTAAAATGACAAGTTGTAGTTGGTAGACCTTAAAGTAGAACACAAAAAGTTTGGTTCAACTTTCTCATATTGTGCTTTTTAGAAAAGTTGCGGTTTTTCAAAGTAGGGTATAAAAATTAGCTTTTCAAAAAAGTTGAATATTTGGTAAAAATTATGAAAAAAATTATTTTTAAAAAAGTTGAATGTTTGGTAAGAAATTATCGAAATTGCATTTTCAGATGTAAATTATCAAAAAGGACAATACAGATAAGAGAATTCTTCATACTTTTGTGTGCATAGTTTTTTTTAAAAAAGAATTCTTACTTGTAGTTTTACATTCTTAATAATAATAATTTTTATTATTATGACTTTATGTCTATACTAAATGGCTCTTTCAATTTTTTTCATAATGGAATACACAATTATTATCTTAAAACCCAATAATTTGGTAAGGTATATCTCTACAAAATAAATTTTTATGGAAAATTATATGTTTATATTGGACTTGCAATATAAACTTGCATTGTAAACACACACAAAATGATAAATTTGTACAAACTTATCTTTTAAATTTTGTATTTATAACACTCATTAATGATAAAATTGCCACCATATTTCAAAGATCAGCTATTTATTATACTAATTTACATGCATTAATGATAAATGTTGTACAAAATTATATTTCAAATTGTATATTTATTACTCTCATTAATGATAAGGCTGCCACCATTTTCCAAAGAGCAACTCATTTATTATACTATTTACACTCATTAATAATAAATGTTGTACAAACTTATCTTTTAAATTTTGTATTTATTACACTCATAAATGATAAGACTGCCACAATTTTCCATAGAGCAGCTCATTTATTATACTAATTTATACTCATTAATTTTGTATTTGTCTTTTTTTTTTTATACAAGATAGAATTTCTACTCTAGCCTAATCTAAGTATATATATGTGTGAAACTCCCTTCTAAAAACTCGAACCCTGGCCCTTGCCCCCCACACCTCACAAGTATTTATACTTGTGGAGTAGCTTAGTGCATGCATTCCACTTCCACCTGTCATGTAACCCAACGCCAAACCTATTTTTCTTTTCTTTCTTTTTTTTTTTTTTTTTTTTTCCTTCTCATCCATACATTTGCCTCTTCTTTTCCCTTTTGATATTTTCCTCCACACATAGAGTTCCTCTCTTTCTCTCTCTCCCGTAAAAATGAAGAAACATCACCACCAAGCTTTCACTCTCACACTCATAAACTCAATTATTCCATCCACAATTAAACCCACAAATCATACCTTCCTATAATATACAACCACTCTAATCACACCTCCCATCTCCAACGATCTTCTCCAATATACCACCATTTCCAACTCCCCACTACACACAGTGAGATCCTTTCCTTATTGTTTTTTGTTGACTGGGAAAATTTGGGAATTCAAAATAAAGCTAAGGGTAATTTAGGGATAATATGCTTAACTAGCAATGGCAACAATGCATGCAAGAGTGCATTTTCATATTCCATCTTAGAGGGTCCATTACCAAAATTGGATTGATTGCAATTTCAAAATGCACGATTTGGAAATCTTACCAAATGCGAAAAAATGAAAAAAAAAAAAATCCTTTTTAAAATTGCAATCTTGCGTTTGGTCCAAAAATGCTAAACCAAACAAGCACTTAAAATGATAGGATAAACATTGGAAATCATTATACGACTCAAAAATTTATGCTAAAGAGAAAATTTATTGGTCTTGGAAGTTGAACCACTCCAATATGATTGCAATCCATTGAGAAAAGTAAGGACGGAGTCTATGGATATGGTGTAGGCTTGGCTTCAGGAGACCTAGGAATATCAAGCTTTTTAGACAAGAAGTTGGGTGACATGGTGAAAGAAAAACTCTAAACCAAGACCTCAACTGACTCTCCATCAACTTACTTGGGAGACCTTGGAGTAAAACTCACGAATAAGGGAGATAGTAGGTGATGTAGAACAGACTACCATGGCCTTCCTAGACTCTCAAGGGCACTTGAAATCGCACAAGGCAAAAATGCATTAGTAAAAATCATTTGGGTGACAGAGTCAAAATCCCATGAAGTTTGGAAGGTTGGAGGGAAACGGTCTTCTGAGCAATAGTCGTTGCTTTGCCACGAGGTACCCCTTGATTTTGGCAAATTCATCTGTTTAGCCCCCAAAAATTGTGATTTTTTCATTTATAGTAATTTATGTTTCTTTAATAAGTTTTTGCTCAAAAGTTAGAATAAAGTTTCGTTTGTTTTGGGATGACCAAGGGGGAAACTATAGGGGGGCTGGGGGGCATAACCCCCCCTGGCTTTTCAAAATTCCATCTAATAGTACTACTAAAACTAAAGACCCTTCATGGATTCGAGGTTTACTACCAGAAGGTAACAGTGTAGTTTACATCCATCAAAGAGAGCATCATGTGTGCTTTCTTTAGGCTTCCGCGACATCATAAGGTGAACAAATTCACCTAGCAAACTATCCCAATGTTTATTCCTAAGATGTTTAGGAATGATAGAGTTTGACAAACTCTCATCTTAGGAATGCTAAGTACTAACCCTATTTTGTGTTGGATACTGTGTTTTATAGTTTTTATCTATTCATATATATCAAGTATATGCTTATATTGCTGGTACTTGTTGTATGTTGTTTATTACTTTAACATTATATATCTATCTTGTTTTCCACATATATGTGTTATGTGCTCTTTAAGTATTCAGGAAAGACAAATAATATCTCATCAAGGCATTTTGTTCTTGTAGCTTCTCGGTTTTAAGTAAAAATGTAATTTGGCTGACTTTGTATTGGGATCTTCTTGTAAATTGGATTCTGTCACCGATTTTCTCAAAGGGGGAGATTGTTGAGTTTATAGGACTAGATTGGCAAACAGTGATCATTTGTATTCAATTTGTGCAAGTCTCAGTGTGTCTTGGGGGAGTTTTGAAGTCAAATTCAAATCAAATCTTCAAGATCAGTAAAACCAAACTTTCTAGAATCTCAACTCCATCTTGATCTTCCGTAAATCATTTATTTGGACCCATTGAGTTAGAATCTTGTTTTGATTTAATTTTCTTGTTTGTTTCAATAGTTGTCGCAAAGCTAGGGTTTTGTGGTTCTCAAGCCAAGGTATAAAAGCAACCCTAGGGAACATCTTTAGAGACTTTTAGAGAGCCATTTGTTGTACACAAGCATATGAATTCTTCCAAGCTCTCTTGAAGTATCAACTACAGATGCGTCATGTAATGATAAAGCCGAAATCATCATCAATCGTGTAGCAAAAAGCTTGGGTAATGATTTGTCAATCTTTAAAACGGGGTCTATAGACCCCAAAAACGCAGCTATAGGCTATAGCCCCGTTTACAACCTAGGCCTAAGTGGCGCAGCAACAGCCCCTGCGGGTCTGTAGCCGCGTTTTTATAACCGCGGCTAAAGGTCAGGCCTAAAGCCGCGTTTTTAACCATGGCTATAGTCTAAGACCTATAGCTGGGTTTTTTAAAAATGCGGCTACAAACCCACTTTGAGCTGCGTTTATAACCGCGGCTATAGGTTTTATTAAAAACAAAAAAAAAATTCTGGGTTTTTTTTTTCCCCAAAAAATTCAAAATTCAAACAAAAAAAATTCAAAATTAATCACAAACCTAGAAAATTCAAAATCAAACACAAACCCAAAAAATTTAAAATCAAACACAACATACCCACAATACAAACACACCTAGAAAATTCAAAATCAAACACAATATCCTCATAATACAAACATAACATGCTCCAAATTATAATAACACAAACCCATGAATCTCCTCTCATTCAACAAAACCAACCCAAATCTAATACTAATTCCATTCAAGGAACACAAACCCATTTAAACATAAGCACAATATCAGCAACACAATAGCACAAATTCAAGCACATATCCAAAAAATTCAAAATCAAATAATTCCACCAACGTAAAACCCATACATATAAACACATAAATATTACTCTCAATGCTCATAAAGCTTAGATAAAAAATAAGCTCTAGCAAAAGTATAATACCCATAAGAAGATTAGAAATTTTTTACCTCAAATAGTAGAGATGAGTGAACCTTAGCTTTTCCAATGAAGATTTCCGGTCATCCTTGCCGGAAAAATGAAAAGAATCCGTTGTGTTGTGTTGAGAGAAAAAGAAAATAAGAGAAGAACACCGGGCACAAAGAGAAAAGATGAGATATTTTCGAATTGAGTAGTAGGGAGCAAATGGGGTAGGTGGGGGGTCAGGTCATAACATTTTTATTTTTCAAAAAGGAAGACCTATAGCCGCATTTTTAAAAACGCGGCTACAGGTCCTACTTTGTTAGAAAATATAATATTTTATTCGGCAACATATCTCAGCATGTCCCTTTTTTGTTTTTTGTGTTACCTATAGCCGCGTTTTAAAAAAACGCGGCTATAGGTCCTCCCTTAAAAAATATATTTTAGCTCGCTCAAATCTCATGCGAAGTGTGCATTTCCCCTGTTACCTATAGCCCTTCGTTTAAAAAAATATATTCGTCATTTTGTTTTTTGTGTTATGTCTAAAGCCACGTTCTATAAAAAACGCAGCTATAGTCCCATCTTTATAAAAAAAAAAATATTTGGCTGGACCTATGACCGCATTTTCAGAAATACGGCTATAGGCCCTTAAAAAACGCAACTAAAGACACATACAAACGCGGCTATAGACCTTACCTATAGCTGCTTTTTTTAAAACAGGACTATAGGTTATGTCTAAAGCCACGTTTTTTATAACATGCGGCTGTAGGTTAGGACTATAGCCGCGTTTGCGTTTCTAGTAAACGCGGCTATAGCCCCTCCTTTGTTAAAAAATATTTATTCGGCTGTACATGCCATCCTCTCAGAAAGTATTATTTGGCTGGAACTATAGCCACATTTTTGAAAACGTGGCTATAGGTTTGGTCTATTCCCACAATTTGTTGAGAAACGTTGGTTGGAAAGATCGATGTGCTAGATAGAATTTGTAACATTAAATTTGACTCTTCATGAACTCTTCGAGCCTTTCGTCATACTAAAAAAAAAATATATATTATCTTCTAAATCATTATTGATGACAAATAACTATTTTCTGTTAAATTAATATTATAAAATCAATGCTTTCGTAAAGAAAAGGATCTTATGGGTTTCAATTGATGGTTCTTCAGTGTAAAAAGACAATTAACAAAGATATTTATAAGTGTATCTTTCAATTTTTTTTTTGTTTTTTTGAGAAATACACACACATATATATAAGAGAAGGGAGTTGAGATAAGGAAATACACTCACTTAATGAAATTGTAAAGGCCAAAACTTGGCAGAGGAAAAAAAAAACTGAAATGATCATGGGCCCTTGTAGGTTCTACCTGATTTCTCGTGGTAAGAATCGCTGTGGCGGTCCAGCACAATAAAGTTTGATTATAAGCTTGTCATCTAATAGTTTGTCTTTAACGATACATCTATGATGCTTTGCTATCCATACCAGCTTAATCAATGAAAACGTACCACACTTTATAGCACCATCATTGGTCCATATAAGAGTAAGAGATTCTGGATCGAATCCACATATAACAAAAACAAATTGGTTATCAACTTAATTAATATATACAATACCACACTTAATAGCGCCATTATTTGTTAGTGAATAAAAGATCTTTGTTCAAATCCCACATATAACAAAAATTAATCTATATCTTAACCTAATGATAAAAATCAACCATCATTGAACGAAAACTATAGGTTAAAATTTATTGCTTAAAAAAACAAAAAAGATAGAAGTGATGTCCCCTCCCCTAGTTAGTAAAGCCAACTTAAGATGACAAATTAATGGTATCTCTCTCTCTCTCTCTCTCTCAAAGGAATTCCAAGAATTGTTAACCGCATTTTATATATAAGAGCACCAATAATTTCTCAAAACACAGCCTCACCATAGCTAAAGTTTTTTCTCCTTACTTTTTTCATAATCACATATAATACACATCCAAAGCAATGACCAAATTCTTAACCATCTTTACTCTTATTCTTCTTGTTGGCCCTATCCAAGTCTCTTCAAAGTGCACATGTGAGTCCCAAGAAGAAGATGGAAACATATCCGAGGCACTCAAATACAAACTAGTTTCCATAGCTTCAATCCTACTTGCTAGTGCATTAGGAGTTAGTCTTCCATTTTTGGTAAAGAGATTTAGATTTTTAAACCCAGAGAAAGACATTTATTTCCTTATTAAGGCCTTTGCAGCCGGGATAATCTTAGCAACCGGGTTCGTTCATGTACTTCCTGATGCTTATCAAAGTTTAAACAGCCCTTGCCTTAGTGAAAATCCGTGGGGAAAGTTTCCCTTTATGGGTTTTGTGGCAATGGTGTCAGCCATTGGGACTTTGTTGATGGAAGCTTTTGCAGCTCATGTACATGGTTCTATATCTGTATTAGAGGAGTCAAATTCATCTGATCTTGTTCGGCATCGCATAATATCTCAGGTAAATTACGGCCTTTTTTTTTTGCTTTTTTTCGGATAATTACAGCAATGAAAAAAATAATTTAAACCCTTCTCATTCTCCTCGTAAAGAAAAGGACAGAGAAAATCACAATGCCTATATTTTTTGGCATTTATGACCCTAGTTTTTTTTTTTTTTTACTTCGATAGTTACAACTTATAACAATAGAGAGGAAATTTAAATATGATCCTCACTATAACTTTTACTATAGTCAACTTTCATATATCCATAGAACAACCAGCAAACATTTTGCTCTTCCTTTTTTTGGGCAAAACAGTATAAAACATTGAATTGATAAATGATAATGTTCTCATTAATGTAGACGAGTTAAGGACAAATTGTAAATGAATTTTTATGGAGGAATTTTTTTGTAACAGGGTATGTACACTTATATAAACGTGAGGACCTTTTATTTTTTTAAAAGAAACAAATACACACCTATTTAGAGCAATGCTGAACCATACTACAAATAAGAGACATCAATCCAACCCATTAATGATAATCCTAATCCTAAGCCACTTTAGAACTCTCATAATAATTTCATTTAAATACTTAATATATTCTTCTAAAAGAGTACTTAATATAGACTACACATTTTATTATATAAAACTGTGGTATATTAACATTTAAACAACCACCGCACACCCTTGGTGCGATGGTCACTCCACAGGTATAAGTGCTTGTGGGGTGTGGGGGGGGCAAAGGCCGGAGTTCAAGTCTTCAGGAAAGAGCTTCACACACATATACACTTAAATTAGGTTAGAGTAAAAATTCTATCTTGTATAAAAAAAAAACATTTAAACACATAATAGACTCTCTCAAAAAAAAAAAAACACAAAATAGAGATAATAGAGACTAATTAAAAGTTTTATTTATATTTTATTATTAATGTGACATCAATCACTTTAATTACTATTTATATATAATAAAATTGACAGACGTACCCTTTTTTTTTTTTTTTGAGTTGAGAGGAACCTACCTACTTTTCTAACGAACATGTCTCTTCTAGCCGCCATGTCTCTAAGTCTAACAATAGAGAACATCTTTGGTGCGATGGTCACTCCTCAAATATAAGTGCTTGTGGGGTGTGGGGGGCAAAGACCGGGATTCAAATCTTCAGGAATGAGTTTTCACAAACATATACACTTAGATTAAGTTATAATAAAATTTCTATCTTCTATATAAAAAATAAATAAATAAATAAAGAACACAAGAAAGACTAGTGTGAATATCGTGGTGGTAGGGGCCCCATGCTCACCTTAATCTTTTTGTTATCGTAAGTTACAGATACTATTATATGCAATAATATTGACTTTAAAGCATGATTT
This sequence comes from Castanea sativa, assembly GCF_040712315.1. Taxonomy (NCBI): domain Eukaryota; kingdom Viridiplantae; phylum Streptophyta; class Magnoliopsida; order Fagales; family Fagaceae; genus Castanea; species Castanea sativa. The sequence goes on along the minus strand of NC_134019.1, from coordinate 10,517,436 downwards.
TTTTAGTGAGATTCATTTAACTCAGTTGATAAGGTCTACTATAGTAGACTTAGTTTCAAATTTCATTTATACCAAAAATTAATTAGTATAGATTAAAAGAATAACAATTTTTTTATACACGGAGACTGTATAGGTTTTGGAATTGGGGATCGTGGTCCATTCAGTGATTATTGGAATATCGCTTGGTGCTTCTGAAAGTACAAAGACAATCAAGCCTCTGGTAGCAGCATTGAGTTTCCATCAGCTTTTTGAGGGTATGGGACTTGGCGGATGCATCTCTCAGGTACTCTCAAACAAAATAGCTTAGAAAAAGAAAATGGACATGAAATGACACTATTGTTCAATCACATTTACGATGACCATGTCTCTTTCAAATTAATGAGGAAGAGTTCTCTTTTCTTATTCATAAAAGCACAATTTTCAAATTGAAAATGCTAAGCATGCATATTATTAAATTTTGTAGCTATGTTGGGTTGAGTACTTATATGGTTATACCAAATGTTGGAAAAAATAATGGGTTAATCCCACATTAGAAAATGAATGAGAATTAAAAGAGGTTTAAAGCTTGTGCTATATATTCAAGAGCTGGGCTCTTTTGGATATACACAACTGTAAGTTTCTTTAAAACCTTCTCTCATCTTTCCGTGTGTGTATTGGAAAGAGAAAACTTAAAATATAGTAAATAAATAAAATTTTGCGTATCTTTTTTTTTCTATATCAAACTTACAAATATGCAGAATCTTTATAATTTGTTTGCATTGTCTCATATTGCTTCTTTGTATGTATATACGAGTGTTATAGGTCACATGCAATTCGATGGGCTCGTATTCTCTGTGTTCTCATGTTTTGCGCCATAACCAGCTAACTAGGGCCTGTTTGGTAAATGTGTTTAAAAATTGAAAATTGTTGTTTGAAAATATTTGTGGAAATACATGTGGGTTAAAAAATGTGTAAATATACATGTAATGTTGTTTAAAAACTGAAAATGGTTGTTCGAAAACACAAACCAAACACCCCGTAATATCCCTCGAGAAGTTCTAATCGTACATGCAACTTATGGTTATATGATATCAAGACAACTTAGTTTTACGCCTTAATACTTATCCATACTTCCTATCAAGTCCACCTCAGGTCGAATCATTCAACTGATTCAAGTGGACTGAATCTCAAGCTATTTAGAAACAACTAAATTGCAAACTATACCTCTATTTGGAGGTGCTGGAATTTTATTCTGTGAAATTTCATAATTTAAATTTTACTCTCATGAAATTCTAATTCATTTGCATCAGTAACATATTTATTCATATTTTTTGTTATGTGCTACATAAGCTTGCTACACGTGTCTAGTTCATCCAATAAAATGATACTATGTAAACTTTTATTATGCCATCTCATTTTTAATTATTTAAAATTTTTAAGCTACAAAAATGATATGGCATCATTTTAGTTGAAAAACTAAACACGCATGACAAGCTTATGTAATACTTAGAAAATATGGACTAAGAGGCTGCTGATGCAAATAGAATAAAATTTGAGGGGTAAATTCAAGTTCTAAAACTTCAGGGTGTAAATTCAAACACCCCAAACTTTAAAAGTGTAGTTTGCAATTTAGCCTTTATAAATAAATCATTCCTAACAATTATGTGAATCTTTTACTAATAACGAAACATAGTAACTTAGCGTGTGTGGATTGGAGGGACTATATTCACCCAAGAGAATAGTCAAGTACTCGAAGAAGTTTGAATACCCTCTATTGTCAAAAAAAAAAAATAATAATAATAATAATTTCATGGCTTTTTAAATTTAATGTCAAGTTGGAGTGAGTTTGATTTCTAACAACTTGGAGTCTTGGATACCATCAAGGATAAAAAAAAATAAAAATTTAAAATTTAAAAAGTAATTTTAGATTCTAGGCAACGCTAAGTTGTTCATTTGAAAAATCAAGGGAAATAAAACTACCCAGAAATGTTAAAGATGATGCACATTTAAGGCTTTTTAAAAAAATCTAGATTGTACTTAGATACTTGATGATGCCGAAAAAATCACCAATGAGTTGCAAGCACTCCTCAGACCAAAGCAATAACTGCGAAAAGAAAATAGAGAACCTAAAAGAGAGCACCGGTGTGGTGCCGGCCAAAAACCCTCCGAATGTCAAGTTAGAATGTTGTTTTCTTCAACCCTAGAATGCCAGAGTTAAGAGTATTGTGCGTACCTTGCTTTGTGAGGGTTTTGGAGTATATATAGTAGCGTAGGGCCGAGATTCTCGCCTTGGTCAAGAAATCCTTTCCTTCTAGAAGAGTGACTCGTGGAATTTTGTATCTCTTAGAGCTCTTTTCCTTATATGAATTTTCAATCAAGGCTTAACGTGTAGCGCAAGAACTCTTCATATACACGTTGGCGTGAATTACAATCAAGGCCATGTCAGCCCTAATCATATAGTGTGATTTGAGGTAGCCCGAAGAACGACGGGAGAAATTATGTGCATCCATTCTACCTGTCCGTCCACTACGCATCCGTCCTACTTGGTCCAATCACCCGTCACCCTATAGTAACAATTTTAACCATATGTGGTGGTACCGTCATGTTGGTTTTATCCCCTATCAGTTGCCCCCTCATTCCATGATACCGTCATCTCGCCCAAGCGGTCTCATGGAATGACGGTTATAATTTCTGACGGACAGGCTGGAATGCTGTCATAAATGCTCAGGGACACGTGGGTGGATTTTAATGGTTGTTTGCTGGAATCGAGGCGTCCCTTCGTTTACCGCGCCGTTCCCTCTATATATATACCACCCATCGTATTCACTTTTACACTTTTTAGAAAATTTTCTGTTCAGAGCGCAACCGTCAACCTTTTCAGAGAGTAACCGTCTCCTTTGGAAACCGGAAAACAACGTACTGATAACTTCTCCGTCGTGCGCTTCTCGCCGTCTGCTTGTAAGTTTTTCTCATCGTCTGCTTGTAAGCTATTCTTATACAATGTTTCATTCCTTATTTTTCTTGTTGGTCCCGTCGTCGGTATAAATCTAGAGCCTTAGGCTTCCTTTACCCGTCATATGTAGGTGTCAGATGTCTAGTGAGGCGTCAAGCAGTCAGTCTTATGCCCGTGAGGGAGCGGGTTACGAAGAGGTGTTCTCGTCAGGTCAAGCAGACCAAGACACCTCTAGCGGGGAGAGGGAACCGTCGGCTAGCTCTCCTTCCCATGAGGAAGATGAAGGGCAGGATAGGGACGGGTCAGAGTATGACTCGACTGACAACCTGGACAGTGTCGACCCCCCAGTCCAATCCGTCATTGGCCCTGACGGCTTCAGGGAGTTCGTCATGCTCCTTTTGTGGACGGTGAATGACTTTGTGTCAACCATCAAGCCAGCGCACTTCAACACACTAAGGCAAAAGTACCAAATACCAGACACCATATCCATCCGTCTACCATTCAAAACAGAAAAATGCTATTACTACGGTCTCGAAGACGTCGGGGTCTACGAGCAAATGCTAAAAGCTGGTCTCTGTTTCCCCCTAAGTGCATTGCATCGTCGTCTCCTCCAATTCTTGGGTCTTGCCGTCACCCAGATATCTCCGAACGCATGGAGGGTTTTCCTGAGCGTCGAAGTATTGTACAGTGTGATGTCCGACAGGGCCAGACGATTAACGGTGGAGGAATTTTTCCATTGCTACCATCCGTCTAAAATTACAAAGTCAAAGGGCATGTACAGCTTTGTGCCGAGGAGTCCGATACTTAGGCTGGTGTCCAAGACCCCGGACTCAAATCGTAACTGGAAGGGTCGTTACTTCTTCCTTCGAGGGGATAGCTGGATGTGTCGTCCAGGTGACGACGACTACATGCCGGTAGATAAAACATGGGGGATAATGCCCCCGTCTGGTACGAGTCCGTCCACTTATCAACCGTCATCCATGTTTTATGAGTTTACTCTTAACATTTTTTTTTTTTTTTTTTTTTGCAGCGAGGGACCGTCCACCTATCTCAACTGAACAGTTTGGCTTTCTGGAGAAAATTTTTCAAAAGACTAAGTTGTCTTAAAGGACCTGGTCGAAGCTCGTCACATTGGATACGTTACATTAGTATTGTGACGGTCCTGAACCTACATTCGTCGCCCGCCGATACGACGCAGGTATACACAAACGTAAGTTCTGGAATCCTTCCGTCGATTTTTGGCTTTATGTAGTTCCTTTTTTAACCGTCTTCTTTTGTAGAAATGGACGACGCCAGGAGACGGGCTATCATCAAACAGCAGGCGGCAAAAAAGAAGCAAGGGGGCGACGCTTCAAAGAAGGATCCGTCACAGACGGCCCCGAAAAGACCATCTTCTGAGAGCTGGGACCGTCACTCCAAAAAACAGAAACTTGTGATGGGTCTACCTGTTGGTCAAGGGTCCGGCATGGTGAAACCGCCTCCCAAGCTTGGGATTGGCAAGGGTAAGGGCCTGATGACCAACCCGGACCTCGTAAAGGAGAAGCCCCCCGTCCTGCTTCGTGAAGACCCCCAATATGTGCTTCGTCGTATTGGTTCCATTATATCTGATGAGGACTACGAAGACCTTGGAAATCATGCCACCGAAACCATGGGTGAGACATGTCTGTACAGCTTAGCTCAGGTTAGTGTCCGTCATAGGTTCATTTGGTCATTTTGACTCCGTCTCATTCTTTTCCGCCTTGAACTCATTTCTATCCGAACTGTTGCAGGGTGTGCTGATGGCCAAGGGCTTGTCAAACCGTTGCTCGGCCCAAGAGAGAGCCCTTGAATGAGTACGTGCAAAGGCCAAGGCAACGGCAGAAGAATTGGACGAGCTGAAGTTGTGAAGGGTCCGTCATGAGCAGAAGCTTACGCTCTCCGAGCAGGCTCGGGAGAACTTAGAAAAGGAGGTGGAGCTGCTTAGGGAGACGGTGAAAGCTCATGACGACAATATCCGTCAAGCTAAGGTTGATGCCATCAGAGAGTATCGTGACTCCGACGCGCTTCTGATGGAGCTCGGTTCTTCTTTTAGTGACAGGTTCGATGACTGCATCCGTCAGGTGAAGGCATCATTCCCTGACCTGGACTTAGCTCACATAACCATAGATGCTGAGGCCCGAACCCCTGCTCACCCCGTCGACTCTGAAGGGACGGAGGAACTCTTTGGCGAGGTTCCAGGTGATGACGGGGTCGCTAAAGCCGCCGAAGAAGCCACCGTCGTCGATTCTCACCAGCCATTGCCTGAAGGCCTTGAAGAGACCGTCACAATTAATGACTGATGTAAACTATGGTCATAGGAAACAACTTTATTTTTTGTCTTTTATTTAACTTTTTCAACCAAGTATCAGACTTTTTATTATTGAACTCTATTGTATCTGTATGTTTCGGACTATCCGTCCACTTTCATCGAATTTTTGCCTTTTTTATTTGGCCTACTTGTATGCTCTTAGTTGATCCGTCCATGGTATGGACTTAGCACATTTCGATGTTCTTTATGTGATCCTTCCACTTTGCGGACGTACAATCTTTCACCTTTGGGAGGATTCGTCCACTTCGTGGATTAATAGAGTTTCATCCTTTGGATGATCCGTCCACTTTGTGGACTCGTAGAATTTTCATCCTTTGGATGATCCGTCCACTTTGTGGACTCGTAGAATTTTCATCCTTTGGATGATCCGTGCACTCGTGGACTTTGTAGACTCTTCACCCTTTAGGTGATCCGTCCACTTTGTGGACTTGTAGGTTTTTATCCCTTTGGGATGATCCGTCCACTTTGTGGACTTGTAGGTTTTTATCCCTTTGGGTGATCCGTCCACTTTGTGGACTTGTAGAATTTTCAACACCATGCACTTCATATTTTCTAAATAAAAATTCCTCTCACTATATCAGTTCAACAGACCAAATTGTTTATGGAAAAAAACTTAGGTTCTAATAAGTAAAAACTATGAATGCTTAAAATTAAATCGAAAATAAGGTGGTAAACATTGTCTTATGACTGCCGCACTACTGGTAGTACTTCTTTAGGTGCTCTGTGTTCCAGGGATGGCCCAACTTTCTTCCGTCTAACGTCTCCAAGTAGTACGTTCCTTTCCTATGCCATGAGATAATTCAGTATGAACCTTCCCAGTTAGGACCCAGCTTTCCATGGGATGCATCCTTCGTCGCGCCAACCACTTTTCGTAATACCAGATCTCCCACCTTGAAGTCCTGGTGCCAGACCTTGGAGTTGTAGTGTTTTGCCATCATGTCCTGGTACCGTGCCAGCCTCTGTGCTGCTGCTGCCCTGAGCTCATCCACAAGGTCAAGCTCTAGACGCAACGCTTCATTATTCTTGCTCTCGTCATAGCTTTCCACGCGGTAGCTCATTAGTCCCACTTCTGCCGGTATGAGAGCCTCAGTACCATACGCCAATCGAAACAGTGTCTCTCTTGTTGGCGTTCTTGCTGTTGTTCGGTACGCCCACAGAACACTTGGTAGTACGTCCGGCCATATACCCTTTGCCCCCTCAAGCCGGGTCTTGATAATCTTTAACAAGGATCGGTTCGTGACCTCAACTTGTCCGTTGGCCTGTGGGTGGGCGGGTGACGAGTAGTGATTTTTGATTCCTAGCTGAGAACAGAAGTCCCGGAATGCATCGTTGTCGAATTGCTTCCCGTTGTCTGAAACGAGCACTCTTAGAATCCCATATCGGCAAATTATACTTCTCCATACAAAGCTGCGAATGTTTTTCTCCGTGATAGTAGCAAGAGCTTCTGCTTCCACCCACTTGGTGAAGTAGTCAATACCAACCACTAAGAACTTCAGTTGTCTTGCTGCTATTGGAAATGGACTCATGATGTCCAATCCCCATTGTGCGAACGGCCACGGAGCCGTCATAGGTGTGAGCTCCTCTGTTGGCCGTCTAATGAGATTGTCAAACCGTTGACACTTATCGTAGGCTCTAACGTATATATGGGCATCCTTTTGCATTGTCGGCCAGTAATATCCTGTTCGGAGTAGCTTGTGGACCAGAGACCTTGATCCCGAATGGTTTCCACAAATTCCTTCATGAACTTCCCTCATCACGTAGTCAGCTTCCTCACGACCAAGGCATCTTAGATATGGTCGGGAGAATCCTCTTTTGTAGAGTACGTCTTTAATCAAGATGAATCGAGCAGCCTTAACCTTCAATTTCCTTGCATCTTCTTTGTTATCTAGCAGCTTGCCGTTCTTGAGGTACGTCACGATTGGAGCTGTCCAGTCGTCTTTGGTGCCTACTTCCTGCATTCGAACGTTATCTAATAGTGATGAATGTTGGACGAAGGACAATACCTGTTTTGGGGTGATCATAGGTTCGGCCGAAGCAGCCTTTGCGAGTCGGTCCACCTCTTGGTTCTCTTCTCTTGGGATCTGAGCTATCGTGAATTGGAGGTCACTCATTCGACCCTTCACCTCTCCGAGGTACCTTCTCATTCGTTCATTCCTACAATCATAGCCCCCATTAACTTGACTGGCTACGATTTAAGAATCGGAGTAGACTACCGCCTTCCTGGCCACAACCGCTATCACAAGCTCCAACCCTGCCACTAGGGCCTCATACTCTGCTTCGTTATTTGTAGTGGGGAACTCCAGACGGATCATGCACTCAATCTTATCTCCTTCCGGGGTGTGGAGTACGACCCCGATTCCTCCCGCATGCTTATTGGAGGATCCATCTGTGTGAATTCTCCATGTGGGCGTCTCTTCTGCCCCCTGCTCCTCAGGTGTAGTGAATTCCGCGATGAAGTCTGCCAGTACTTGTCCTTTCACAGCCATTCGTGGCTGGTATTGGATATCGTACTCACTCAGCTCGATAGCCCATAAAACCATCCATCCAGCAGTTTCAGGATTGTTCATTGCTCTCCGCAACGGCTGATCTATCAGGACTTTTATGATATGTGCTTGAAAATAGGGCTTGAGTTTTCGAGCTGCAGTTACAAAAGCGAAAGCGAGTTTCTCCATCCGTGGGTATCTCTCCTCTGCGCCTCTTAGCGCCCGACTGATGAAGTACACTGGCTTTTGTATCTTCCCTTCCTCTCTGATGAGAGCTGCATTTACCGTTGCTGATGAGACGGCAAGGTACAGGAACAATTCCTCCCCCGGCATAGACGGGCTAAGCAATGGCGGGGCAGAGAGATATGCCTTCAACTCTTCAAATGCCCTTTGGCATTCGTCCGTCCACTCGAAAGATCTCCTTAGCGTTCTGAAGAAAGGGAGACACTTGTCCGTTGCTCTCGATACGAACCTATTTAAGGCTGCTATCTTCCTTGTCAGGCTTTGCACTTCCTTCACCGTCCTCGGAGGAGATAGCTCCATAATCGCTTTCACTTTCTCTGGGTTGACTTCAATGCCCCGCTGGGACACCATGAATCCTAAGAATTTTCCAGCAGTAACTCTGAATGCGCATTTGCTTGGATTCAGCTTCATTTTATACGTCCGAAGAGTGTCGAATGTCTCCTAGAGGTCCCTCAGATGATCGGACACCTTTGTGCTTTTCACCAACATATCATCCACGTAGACCTGGACATTTCTGCCAATTTGGTGCACGAACATTTTGTTCATTAATCGTTGATACGTGGCTCCCGCGTTCTTGAGCCTGAATGGCATCACCTTGTAGCAAAAAAGCCCCTGGCTTGTCACAAATGATGTTTTCTCTTGATCAGCTTTATCCAACTTAATTTGATTATACCCCGAGAAGGCGTCCATGAAGCTCAACAATTCATGTCTCGCGGTGGAGTCTACTAAGGTGTCAATGCGCGGGAGTGGGTAACTGTCCTTAGGGCATGCTCTGTTCAGATCCGTGAAGTCAACACACATTCTCCACTTCCCGTTTGATTTCTTGACCATTACCACGTTGGCCAGCCAATCAGGGTAATACACCTCCCTTATGAAGTTTGCTTCTCGTAGCTTCTGTACTTCCTCTGCCACGGCTCGATCCCGTTCGGGGGCGAACACACGCTTCTTTTGTCGAACTGGAGGGAAAGAAAGTGATACGTTCAACTTGTGAACTATAATTGTTGGATCTATTCCCGGCATGTCGTCATGGCTCCATGCAAACACGTCTTGGTTCTCTTTAAGGAATAACAGGAGCGCATGTCGGACCGTCTGGTCAACTGAGGTTCCGATCCGGGTGGTCCGGTCGGGCCTCGAATCATCCAGTCGTACCTCCTCCAATTCCTCCACAGGTTCTGCTACTGTTCTCTGTTCCTCGATGTTCATTGCCTGTACATGGTCATCCATCTCCATCATGGCCATGTAACATTCCCGTGCAGCCAACTGATTTCCGCGTAGTTCTCTAACTCCGTGTTCAGTGGGAAACTTGATCATCAGATGGTAGGTAGAAGTGACGGCCTTCCATGCGTTGAGAGTGGGTCGTCCGAGTATGGCATTATACGCTGAGGAGCAATCAACCACTAGAAAGGAGACATCCTTGGTTATTTGTTGCGGGTAGTCTCCTACTGTCACCGCCAATGTGACGGATCCTAAAGGATGGACCCGGGTTCCTCCAAAGCCAACGAGGGGCGTGCATGCCGGGATCAGGCGCTCTTTAGCAATCCCCATCTGCTGGAACGCGGGGTAGTAAAGGATGTCTGCTGAGCTCCCGTTGTCCACTAGAACTCGGTGGACGTTGAAGTCTCCTACCTGTATACTAACCACAAGCGCGTCGTCATGGGGGTGGTAAAGGCGCCGGGCCTCTTCTTCAGAAAACTCGATACTGAAGCCGTTCCATCGTGTTCTTTCTAGTGAAGAGCCCGTCGACTGGACACTTTGTACCGTCCATAAATAGGTCTTTCTGGCCTTTTTAGACGACCTCGTTGAAGTACTGCCCCCTATTATCATCCGTATGTCTGCCACCGGTGGTCTGGGACATTCGTTTTCCCGTCTAGGATTCTGCTCCTGGGGTTGATCCGTTCTCTCCTTCCTCACGAACCTCTGCAACCTTCCTTGCCTGATAAGGGCTTCGATCTGTTGCTTCAGGTCATAACAGTCCGTCGTATCATGGCCGTGGTCACGATGAAAATGGTAGTATCTATCTCTTGGTCTCTTGTTCGGATCTCCCTTCAACTTGCCCGGGAACGTCAAGGTTCCTTCATCTTTAATTTGCATTAACACCTGGTCAATTGGGGTTGTGAGGGGGGTGAAACTTGTAAACCTCCCCGAAGGTGGTTTGGATCTTCGGTCTTCTCGTCGATCTCTGGTTCTTGCCATTTTTCATCCATTATCTGGTTTCGTATCTTCCTGTCTTTCCCTTTTTCTTGGCTTATAGTCATCTCTGGCCAGCAAGGCATCCTCCGCGTTCATATACTTCGTCGTCCTGTAATATACATCGGATATAGTCTTTGGGTCATTCTTGCATAGAGAGAACAAGAACTTACCCTCTCGTAGCCCGTTCGTGAATGCCGCCACAAGTATCTTGTCATCTGCCTCATCTATCAAGAGGGATTCCTTGTTAAAACAGGCTATATAAGACCTTAATGTCTCGTCTTCTCGCTGCTTAATACTCAGTATACATGCAATAGACCTCTTGTGTCGATGACTTCCAATAAAGTGTGATACGAACTGTGCGCCTAGTTCCTTAAAAGTGCCGATGGAATTAGGCGTCAGCCTACTGTACCAATCCCTCGCAGGCCCTTTCAAGGTGGTGAGAAAAGCCCTGCACATGATTTCATCTGGTACTCTCTGAAGATGCATTAGGGTTCTGAAAGACTCCAAGTGATCCAACGGGTCTTTGGATCCGTCGTAGTTTTCCACATGGGGCATGCGAAACTTTGGAGGAACGGGGCATGAATTCACCAACGCTGTGAAAGGCGAATTCGTTCTATGGACTAGGTCATCCAGGTTGCTGGATACCCGCCCTCTAAGGGCGTTCATCATCACATCCATGCGTTCCCTCATCTCCTGCATTTCGGCGGCTATGTGAGTCGGCAAAGTGTCTGAGACAGATGGTCGATTGGTTTCTTGTCGTTCGGGTCTAGTTGGAGCATTGCTGCCCTCAGGTCTTTCTGCGTTCCTTCCTTCCGGACTAGCGCCCTCCTGGTCTTCCTCTGGTGCACTTGGGTGTGCGGTCCTTTGTCGCAATTGTTCTTCCAAATCATGATTCTACTTGGTGAGGCGCTCAACCGCCGCCGCAAGCGTTTGGACTTGCCTCTCTAGAGCTGTGGCGTGCGGTTCGTCACCTTGGTTGTTGTTTGTTGCCATCGATCAAGTGAGTACCATGCAACTCTTTGTCTTAGGAATAGAGCAAGGCTGAAGCAATCAAAAGATTTTCTATTTCCCATAGACGGCGCCAACTGATGATGCCGAAAAAATCACCAGTGAGTTGCAAGCACTCCTCAGACCAAAGCAATACCTGCGAAAAGAAAATAGAGAACCTAAAAGAGAGCACCGGTGTGGTGCCGGCCAAAAACCCTCCGAAGGTCAAGTTAGAATCTTGTTTTCTTCAACCCTAGAATGCCAGAGTTAAGAGTATTGTGCGTACCTTGCTTTGTGAGGGTTTTGGAGTATATATAGTAGCGTAGGGCCGAGATTCTCGCCTTGGTCAAGAAATCCTTTCCTTCTAGGAGAGTGACTCGTGGAATTTTGTATCTCTTAGAGCTCTTTTCCTTATATGAATTTTCAATCAAGGCTTAACGTGTAGCGCAAGAACTCTTCATATACACGTTGGCGTGAATTACAATCAAGGCCACGCCAGCCCTAATCATATAGTGTGATTTGAGGTAGCCCGGAGAACGACAGGAGAAATTATGTGCATCCATTCTACCTGTCCGTCCACTACACATCCGTCCTACTTGGTCCAATCACCCATCACCCTATCGTAACAATTTTAACCATATGTGGTGGTACCGTCATGTTGGTTTTATCCCCTATCAATACTCTTTTTAGATTTGAAATCAAGATTAAGAAATAAAAATTTGACAATGAATTAAAAGTTTCACATAATGGAAGCAGTTTCAGAGTCCAGGAAGGTGAGGGGGAAAATTGTGGTTATTGCTAATTAGAATATGTGATTTCTGCAGGCGAAATTCAACCATCGAACTGTGGCAATTATGGTACTATTCTTCTCCCTTACCACTCCAACGGGAATAGCTGTTGGCATAGGCATATCGAAAATGTACAATGTGAATAGCCCAACTGCACTCATTGTTCAAGGGCTTCTCTTATCAGCATCTGCTGGAATTTTAATTTACATGGCATTTGTTGATCTTCTTGCAGCTGATTTTATGAGCAAAAAAATGCTAAGCAATTTTAGGCTCCAAGTTGGAGCCAGTTTTACACTTCTTCTAGGAACTTGTTGCATGTCACTCTTAGCCAAATGGGGAGAATCTTGATTTTATTTCATTTTTGAACTATATTGGAGCTATATCAAACTCTAATTTTCTTCTTGTTCTTCTTTTTTGTTTGTAATGTCAATAGTAATAACAGAGCAAAGATCTTAACTAAGATGTCGTCAGTACTATTTAATGTTGTTGGATTCAAGTTTTTTTTTATTCTTTTTTTCTTTTATTATTGGGATTGAAATTCAAATTTCTAATTTAACAATAAAAATTTTTACTAATTAAGCTAACTAGAATCCATAACAATATTGGATTCATTTACAGGTTGCATTAGATATAATAGTTCGTGCTTAAGATATCAAAGTATAAGTGCATCCTGATAAGGTTTTATTGCAAAATAGTGGTAAATCTTCTACCATTGTTTCACTCACTTTCACCTACAAACATTGGCGATCCAACAATTTTAGCCCATTTCTCATGGTTAATGTTGTACCAAAGGCTTGATCTATGGTACTAGATATAACTGTTAAGACCCATGGTGTTCAACCTGTTAAATTTGAAGAGTATTGACAACATCAGCATATTTCTTGGACTCCCGTCCAATCAAATATAAGCTTTGTTCTACTTAGAGACAGTAAAAACAATGTTGGTTCACTTACAGCAAATAAAACTAACAATGGCAATGATCTTGTGAATTTTATTGTAGAATTTTGGATTTATACTTGAGGGCTGAGCCTTTTAACACGACTCAGGATGTAGAAATGTTTCAATATAAGCTACTTGATACTCTCAAAATTTATATTGTAAACTCAATTTCTCTGAATCTTGTTGACCCATGGTCAAACTAAAAATAAAATTTTTTGGTGGGTGTAAATACCTTTGGATGGTTAACATCATGTTACCTTTATATGGTTTAACATTTGGAGTAATCATCTACTTATATAATTTTATTTTTAATTAAAAAAAATTTAAAAAAACAAGTTGGGTCAAATAAGTTGACCCAACTCGACAAAGAAAAAAAGTTGGGTCACTAATCAACCCGTTTTTACTTTGGGATAAAAATCTCAAATCTTAGTTGAGTATTTTTCTTTAGATTCATGCAAGGTTACCAGTCTCAATCCAACATCCAATTTTGCTAGGTCTAGTGACTGGAATTACTTTTGTTGAAAGAAATTCAAAAATCAAGATAAGAGCCCAATCCTTATTAATCTCTCATGTTCACACGCTCAAAATACACTCAAAGCCCAAACACTCAGCACACTCAAAATCTAAAATACTCAAAGTCCGCAAAGTCTAACCACACCAAGCCCAAAGACTCAATGCCCAAATACAATTCTTTCAGTCATTTCAAACACTAATTTTGCTACAAACACTTTATCGCACCCACCCTTTACCTCTCCAAAGAAATTCCAAGCCCATCTTCAGTCCCATAAACCAACAATTCAACCCTTATGGTCCAGGAAGAAACAAATTATCCTTATGCCGAGTTGAAGAAGCTACCACTTTGGCGATGAGACAGATGCTTAACTATTGGTCCTTGGAGTATGGGGAAATTAGAAACATAATGAGTTTTGAGAACTGAGTTTTGAGTTATCAGAAAACCAATCAGGCCCAAGTAGCTAGTATAAAAAATAAATACATAAAAACAATTCTTTTGTTTGGGGGAATAGCTATTATATGGCCCAAACCAAAGCCTAAATATAATTCTTTTTAGTCAGCTCATTCTACCATGCTTGCGCTTTTTACCACTCCAAAGAAATATCAAACCCATCTTCAATCCTATAAACCAACAATTCATAGAGAAGGAACAAGTGACACATGAATTGAAGTAGCTTATGCCAGATCCTTTAAACCAACAATTCATAAAAAAGAAACAAGTGTCTCATCAAAAAAAAAAAAAAAAAAAAGGAATAAGTGACACTTACACGAATTGAATGAGCTTATGCCACTTTAGTGACAAGCCAATTCTCTAACGAGAGAGAGCGAGCTTAGGTATATAAAATAGCTCCTTCATAGTAACTTTTACTTGTTTTTATAATTCATTGTTAGGGAGAGTTTAAACTCAAAACATCTTTGTTAGAAATATGAAATAATGTCAGTTGAGTTACAAAACTCTTAAATTAAATAACTTTTACTTAGAAATTATTATTTATGTAGCAAAATTATAACTAAACAAATGACTAAATGAGTGACTATTTGAAAAGAAACAGTTATTCTATGATGATTTATGAGATCTTATTTATTACTCTTTTTTTTTTTTTTTTTTGAGAAAGAGCTTATTTATTACTTGAAAATACTTTTAAGTAATGAGAAAATATTTAGGGACGCTATTGTTACTTTTCTTTACATGGTGGACAATGAAGAGAAGTAAAAACAAATTGAATTAATTTTCTTGATGAATCTGAATTCAATTTGCTCCCAAAAAAAAATCAATGTTGCATATGACATAACATTTCATACATGAGGAAATTAAAGTATAAACATTAGGGATTCTCCTTTGACTTCTTTCACTTTGGTGTGATTATAGTGACATTCTATCTGTTGGGCTCAGGCCTGCAGAAGTAGGGAATCCGGATGAGTCATAGCGCTTTCCATTGCGAGATTCGAATCTGGGACATTCACCTTCCAAATTCTTAAGAGTCAGCCCATAACAACTAGACTAACCACCCTCGGTAATTCCTCCTTTGACTTATGAACATAAAAGTATAAAACCACTCATACATTACATTTTTATTAGGTGACCGACAAAAAGTCGGGAATCCCTCGATATGATATTTGTATGTTAATAAAATTACACTTTTTTTTAAAAAATGTCTAAGAGCCGCAACCAACCAATGATGTAGTGATATTTTCAACTTTGATTTTTAACCATGCATGTTTTCAACCAACTAAATTATTGCTTTCATGTCATATTCTCTTGGGACTTTTTTGTTCCCCCATTCGTAGGCCCTTTTCCTCATTAAACTAAAGAAAAACAGCAACACCCGATGCTCCATTTTCAGAGCAACTGCGAGTGGTAATGATTTTTTTGCTCTAAAAGAAATACATAAGATGGATTCGTAGATGACTAGCTGTAATGAGGAATATGGGTCATTTTTAACTTTCAAGTGTATGAAATATTTTACTTTTTCAGATTCGTTTGAGACTGAAGAAATAGAAGCCTGCACTCTGCAGTCTTTTCAAATTTATTTTCTTCTGATGGAAAAAAAATCATCATATAAAATAATTTAAAATTGATCTTTCTTTTAATAAAATGGAAAATACTTTTTATAAGATTTTGAAATAATATTCAATAGTAAATAATTACCTGCACCTTACTCCATCAAAATAAATTCTCTTTTTTCTTTCTTTTTTCTTTTTATTCTATGAAAGAGTATACCTTAACAAAGGTTTCGGTTATTTTTTCAGAGTATAAAATACTTTTTCTTGCAATAAATGGATCTTTGCCGAACACTAACACAATAAAATGTTTCCAATCAGAATTGTATGGGAGAGAACGATCCCAAAAAATAATTGCAAAAATTGTTGAATCGTGTCCAAGAACCAAAAGCAAGGGAATCATTAAGAGTACAAAAATTTGGACCTTCCATTTAGTATATGCATCAAATAATTAAAGTGGTCAAGTCACAATGGACGGAAGTTCTATATTTCATGTTGGACTCAGCACTTATCCTCTCTTCTTGTCCAAAGAAAGCACCAATATTGCTTAAAGAATGAGTTTTTTATTTTATTTATGAGGCTTGCATAAACAAATGAGTAAAAAAATAAAGGATTTTTTTATTAAAAAAATAAAGGAATGTCAAAGTTATTGTGTGCCATATTGTTTGTTATTTTGGTTTGGAAATGGCTAAGAATAACTCTCTTCTTGGCTTCCTCAAAAAATTATAATTTTGATTGAAAATGTGATTTTTCTTTTTTCTTTTTTTTGCTAGTACTTAATACTAGATTGATATAGATTGTTATTGAATATTTTATTCATTTTCTTGTCGTGTTTTTTTTTCCCCTGTAGGGTACTGAGCTTGTAATAGAACCAAAAATAAATAAATTTGAGATGAATTTTTTTTTTTTTGGCCCACAAAAATATCCCTTACAAAATAATAATAATCTGTTGGTCGTAGAAATAAACACCCTGTAATATTCAATTTGAATGGAGGATAAGCTGGGCCATTTTACGCATGGTATCTGGGCTTAAACTAATAAAAGTGGGAAGAGTATTGGGCTTAAACATTTACAATTCCAAGAGCTTTTTTCTTTTCCTTTTCTTTTCGGTAATTTTATCCTCAACTTTAAAAGGGTGTTTGTGACTCCACCGCTAACAAGATACCTTGGCGATGACTTATTAGTTTATGGCATGATGTAAACTCGAATGTCCCAAATTTAATCCATCATGGTGTCGATTCATGAGGTATTTAACGTGTCTCTTGAACAGGAAGTGAAATAATCTAGTTAGAGACTGAAATACCACTTCTTTAAATTTGAAAAAATCATTTATGATGTCATTGAAGTTAATGAATAAGAAATGATATAGTCAACTTTACTTATTTTCAGTTTGATAACATTTTTTTGTGCAGAAAACAAGTTCAAAATTGCAACATATGTTCTCATAAAAAAGAAAGTTTTAGGTTTCAAAAAAAAAAAAAAAGTTTTAATTTTGGTTTTTAAATGCATATTTCTTCTAAAACGAGTTTTTATAAATTTGGACATTTTCATATATATTTTTCCCCGAAAACGATGTTCAATTATGAATTAGTGTTTTTTTTTTTTTTTTTGGGTTTAAATCAAAACTGAATCATTTATGCTGTTTGTCAAATATACCCTAAAAATTGACCAAGATACACACAGAGATTCTTATGGAATTGTTGTACAACTCATACAAACATAAACTGATTAATTAAGTACAAATTATTTTCCATTTCTTGTGAAATGATAATGAACTAAGCAATGTGATTGACCCGCCGTCTAGTTGAATAAAGCTTGTTGGATAAACCTAACATGATAGTCAATGGAAATTATGAAATGCCAGGAAGAATTATTCACCCTCTAAATTCGTTTTTTTATGGTACTGAACTATATATAACTTTTCTGAAAATAATGCAAAAATATATATAAAAATAGGTTATAAGATCATTGGTTACTAATTACATATCATTAGCAACCACACTTAATTTCTAATCAGTTATCAAAAATAAAAAGCAGCCACACTTAATCTAATGTCTATGGCATACTGGATCTTAAGCTTTTTTCATTAAAGTGTTAGTGTACTATTGTTATGTTGTCATTGTATTGAAGTTGTTTCTCTGGTCTCTTTATACATATATGTACAAGTTACAACAATATTACAACATCTTAATTTGCAAAGTATTTCCATCATTCAAGTACATAGAGAATTATATATATATAAAGAGGGAGAGAGAGAGAGAGAGAGAGATTCTCAGTTACAATAAAAGAAATATATTTTATTTATCATAATTCGATAGTTGGAGAATACGATATTTGAATTTTGAATATCTTCATAAAAAATATTATGATATATCAATTAATTGAGTTATAAGGTTATTTGCCAACCAAAAAAAACACTTTATCCAATTAAGTTAATTATTTAATTGTAATTATTCTACATATTATTATATATCGATCAATCCTTTTTTTTTATTCATTTTCTTTTTTTTTTCTTTTAGATGACGTCATTTCTACGCATGCCATTAACCCTTTTTTTCTTTTTTTTTTGAACAAACCCATTAACCTTCGTATATGAAGGCATTATATTTTACCAAAAAAAAAAAAAAAAAACATTGTAAAGCTAGCCTAATTTCTTTTATATCAAGCTAATGATTTCATTGGTGACACACTAGACCATAACTGGGCCCCAAAGTCAAGTCCTCACGACAGATTGAGATTAAGTCCAATACCTGATGTAATTCACTAATTTTCTCTCACAAATTTTTTTATATTTTTTACTTTTTAACTCTAACTTTTTAACTTTTCCTTAATACTATATTTTATTTAATAATTGAGATTGAAAGTTGTTTTTTCAACTTTTCATCTCAACCATTGATTACAATTGCATCAAGTGTAATACTCTAAATACTGCACCTGATCTCAATCCATTGTAAGACTGCATAGCTTAATTGACTTTTTTTCTCAAAAGAATTAAGGTTAATTGACTTCAAATTATTTTTTATTATGTGTGTGGGGTTATATTAAAAGAGAAATGTTAACGAATGTCAAAGAACATTTATTAGTGAACCATTTTTTTAAAAAAAATTTATGTAAAAAAAGGAAAAATAATTAATATTTTAACAACTTTTACAATTTTTCCATAAAAATGGTATAAAAACTTTTCTAAAATGGTTTATTAACAATTATCTTAAAGGAACCAGTTAACATTACCTATATTAAAAATAAATAAACATAGTTATAAGTTGCAATACAATTTTTTTTTAAAACAATAATTGCTTATAAATAATTTAATGATTACAGGTATAAATTTAATGTTATGTATTTTTTTTTATATTTTTACAAATTAAATTTTTTTATAATAAAAAAAACACTACCAATGTCTAATTCCAATTTTTTTTGAGACAAGTACGTATTCTTAACCGTTCATGAGGTTTGTGATGTCATTTTAGAAAGGAAAAAAAATGTAAATAAAGAACAAAACTTGGGTACAGTCAAGGTTTCAAAAACCGGTACAGTGAAATAACTGAAAAAAAAAAAAAAACTAATTACCGATTTTTTGGTCAAACCGGGGTCCAATCGATGATTAAACCGATGACGTCATAAATAATTTAATTATTATTTATATAAATTATATAAATAATTAATAATTTTTTAATATACTAAAACTAACAAACCAATAGTAATAAATATGTTTCCTTAAAAAAAAATACAATATATAACATCTTTTTAAAGAATTTAACATAATAACATTATAAAAAATCATCCTTAACATAATAAACTTAAATATTATATTTTTAGGTTAGTTTTTAGGTTCCTGCCCAAAATGACGTAGTTTTAGGCTTGGAAAAGGTCAAAAAACGGTGTTGTTTTAAGTTTTCAACCCAATCGGTTCGACCGCGCTGATTCTCGGTTTTTCGGTTGAACTAGTTGGTTTTCAAATTTTTTTCGGTTTTTAAGTTATTTTCGATTTTTGCCCATAACCGGACCAAATTGAAGGCTGGTTTTCGGTTGAACCAATCGGACTGGCCAACCCAGTTTGATTTTTGAAACATAGAGTACAGTACCTTAGATGCTATTCCTTAAGTTTTTTTCTTAAGATTCTACCATGTAACTCTTTAACTAAAAAATACACTTTTATCCCATGAAAAAAAATTTATGTGATAGAATCTTAAAAGAGAAATCTAAAGAGCACCTAAGTATTGTACCTAAATCTTGCTCGAAAATAAAATACACCTTTCTCTGATCACCTTTTACCCGGCAAAACGAATTTACCTAGTATCCTTTTTGATAAGTTCAGTCATGAATTATCAACTTTTATTTAAAAAAATAAAAATGCAATTATGAGCTTAGTTAACTCATAATGTCGTCATTTTTGCTTAATCACCATACACTTGTCAATCCCAACTCAACTCAAAACATTCTTCATGCAATTTCATGTCCTCATTTCTCACTCCTAACTTTTACCTACTTCATTCATTCATTTGACCCTCTCTCTCTCTCTCTCTCTCTCTCTCTCTCTCTCATTCATGAACTCCTAAATATATTTGAATGCAAGACCTCTCGTTAGTCACAACTCACAACCCCACATACTCAACAAAACACACTCTTTTAGTCTCTCTTTCTCTCTCTCTTTGAAACCATGAGCAAGCTCATCTTGTTTTGCTTCCTTCTTCTTGTTCTTCCTCTTTCGGCCTTTGCTGAATGTAGCTGTGAAACCCAACCCGAAGAAAGAAACAAAACCAAAGCTCTAAAGTTCAAGCTAGTAGCAATATGTACAATCCTAATAGCAAGCGGACTTGGTGTGTCACTCCCAATCGTAGGCAAAAAAATCCCAACTTTGAACCCTGAAAACAACATCTTCTTCATGATCAAAGCCTTTGCAGC
The DNA here is from genome assembly GCF_040712315.1 of Castanea sativa. Lineage (NCBI taxonomy): Eukaryota > Viridiplantae > Streptophyta > Magnoliopsida > Fagales > Fagaceae > Castanea > Castanea sativa. The sequence continues at coordinate 10,497,108 of NC_134019.1, read as the reverse complement.
TGGTGTGATTCTTGCAACTGGGTTTATCCACATATTACCAGACGCTTTTGAGAGCTTAACAAGTCCTTGTCTTGGCCAAAAACCTTGGGGCAATTTCCCATTCACTGGCTTTGTTGCTATGCTCTCAGCTATTGGTACCCTGATGATAGATACTTTTGCAACTGGTTACTATAAAAGATCACACTTCGTTAAGGCTAGACCTCTTAGTGGGGACGAAGAGCAGCAAGGTGAGCATGAGGGTCATGTACATGTCCACACACATAAAAGTCATGGACATGCTCACGGATCTGCATTTGTTGCTGATGATTCGGGGTCCGAGGATCTTCTTAGACATCGTGTAATATCTCAGGTAATAATGAGTCCTTAAGGGTTTTTTTCGTTTTTTTGTTCCAATTTTTTCTTACTTGGATTCAAGGTTTTTGGGTGCTTGTTGATAATTGAATACACTCTCTGTGTCCCTTGCCTCCTCTGTTTGTTCTTCTTGTTGTTGTTGTTGTTCTTCTTCTTCTTCTTCTGCTTCTCTTTTTTCTTTTTTTCTTTTTTTAAATGTGTTCCCCTCCCCATTCTTTGAACAAGTATAATTTTTATGCCTACAAAGAAAAAAAAATCAAGTAAAATTGAAAACAGAGATTGGTTTACAAAAATATAATTGTTCTTTATTATAATTTCAAGACATTAAAAAGTTTTTCTTTTAAAGGAAATTCTAGATTTTACCAATTGTGTTAGCTAAAGTTAAATAAACCAGGGAGAGAGAATTTAGTTAGCCATAAACGTGGAAATATAATTTATTTTAGATTGGTTTCCTTAAGAAAATAAGCTCTAAAAAACTCCCATAGAAAAGTTGATATTTTATTTGTTAAATAGTTACTCTGAGTTTGAGTGATATCAAAATTCTCATACAAATAAGTTTAACATTATATGATATACATTTATTTTTTAGTATAAAGTTTCATAGATCTTAGATATCTTAATAAGCTTTATCTTAATTTCACAATCAAAAACCCCCATTCCAAATCCAAAAAAAAAAAGAAAAAGAAAAAAGTAGCGCGTGTTTTACGCATGCCACCTAAACTAGTATCACTAAAAGCGTTAGTCTATGGTTGGAGGAATCTCCAACCATACACGCTCTTTGGCCAAATTTGCTAGAGAGGTTGAGGATGAATTTGTATGGTTTGAGGAATCTCTCCCACCAACGTTAGAAGTTTTGTATTTTGATTTATTATAATGAAACATCGATGGTTTCGCTTTCCAAAAAAAAAAAAAAAAAGCGTTAGTGTATTATTATTATATACGTTGTCCGTGGTTATGTTGTCATTGTATTGTTGTCTCTCTATTTCCCTTAAAAAAGAAAACGTATTGTTGTCGCTCTTGCCTCTCTACACATACGCCTCCTCTTTATAGAATTTCCATCATCCAATATACATAGAATTACGTTCTCAATTCCAACAAAAAGAAATACTTAATATCCCCTAAGTTATAAGGCCATTAATTATTATTATTCCACATATTACTTATATATTAATCGATCTCTTTTATTCTACCAAAAATATGGCTTTTATTCTTTTTCTTTTTCATCTTAACAAATAAATGACACCATTTAATTTTTATGCATCTTAGTAACCTTTTATACATAAAAGAATTCAATAAGTATGAACCACAATAATTTACACAATTTTTAACATAACTCACTTATTAATGGTGGATTTTGGACTGTTACTCTTACTCTACCGATTATAACTCGTCAAGTCGAGCTGGGAAATTATTGTTGTATTAGACTTTTTAAAAAGAATTATAAAGTTTAAACTTTGAGTCCTTGACTTCCTTAAACTTACCAATGTCTGCATACCCCTTTGTTTCTTTTCTATAAAGCCAATGATTCCACACTGGACCATAGCTGGGTCCGTAGAGTCATATCTACACGGTAACACTGCGCGACTTATTTGACTTTAATATTTTCTTCTAGGATATATTGATGTGTGTAAAATTGCGGGAATAACAAACTTTACCCCCTTTCTCAACAAAAAAAAAAAAAAAAAAAAAAAAAAAAAAAAAAAAAAAAAAACAAACAAACAAACAAACAAACTTTACCCTTTCTTTTAACTTGTGTGGACATATAAAAAATAAATAAATAATTTATTGATTTATAAGTGTAAATTTAAGCTAATTGTATGTATAAAAACAACTACTACCAAACTCTAATCCCAATGCTTAAAACCCAATTTTTTATAAATAACAATGGAGTCTCAACAGATTTGTAAGATTGGTTAGGTGTTGTCATTTTGGAGAAAACTGTCAATTTATTATACTTTTAAATTATATTAATGTTATGTCCGTAATATTTTCACAATACTTTACAACAAATTTAAAATGATAAACTGATACCAATTATAATATAGCACACTACTAACATCACTTTTTTACCTACCATTAACAATTTTACCATTTAAAATTTGTTGTGAAATTATTATGTACATAACATTATCCGATCTATTATTTGATCACCCTTTACACGGCTAAAAAAATTTAACTAATAACCTTTTTGTTCGTAAGTTCAATTATATCAGTTCAAATAACTCATAATGTTGTCATTTAGGCTTAATTACCACACACTTGTCAATCCATAGTCAATTCCAAACATGCATCATGCAATTCCATGTTGCCAATTCTCAATCTACTCATAATGTCGCCATTTTGGCTAAATAACCTTTTTGCTTACATGCCACGTTATATTCACCAATTAATTGTAACTCTCTTTTCGTTTCATGTGTGCCCTCTCTAAAAGACTGCAACAAGTTATGTTATGTATTAATGGGTTTGATATGCCGGGTCAAGTATTTTAGTATGGGTTCTGTTAATTAATTCCCTCAAGCAATTTGTTGATAAACAATTTTTTAAAAAAATTAATATAATTTTCGTAGGAAATATAGAAGTTATAAAAAAGTCAGATACTTTTTTCTTTTTCCATACATTTTAAAAAAAAAAATTATGTTCTAAACTAATATCCTTAAAGCATTCGATAACTTTTTCCTTTTACTATTAATGAATTTTTTCCTGTAAAAAAAAAATTATAATATTTTTATTAAAAAAATGCTAAGTCAGTATTTTATTAGTCATGTAAATAATATATTAATGATAGTTAAGAAATGAAATAATACTACTTATTTTTAAAACTTGAGAACTAATAGCATTCACTTAACTTTTACTTAGCTCATTCCTCTCTCTCTCCCTCTCTCTCTCTCTCTCTCTCTCTTCCTTCGAAACCATGAGCAAGCTCATCTTGTTTTACTTCCTTCTTCTTGTTCTTCCTCTTTTGGCGTTTGCAGAATGTAGCTGTGAGACCCAACCCGAATAAAGAAACAAAACCAAAGGTCTAAAGTTCAAGCTAATAGCGAAAGTACAATTCTAATAGCAAGTGGACTTGGTGTGTCACTCCCAATCATATATAGGCAAAAAAATCCCAACCTTAAACCCTGAAAACAACATCTTCTTCATGATCAAAGCCTTTGCAGCTGGTGTGATTCTTGCAACTGGGTTTATCCACATATTACCAGACGCTTTTGAGAGCTTAACAAGTCCTTGTCTTGGCCAAAACCCTTGGGGCAATTTCCCATTCACTTGCTTTGTTACTATGCTCTCTGCTATTGTTACCCTGATGATAGATACTTTTGCAACTAGTTACTATAAAATATCACACTTCAATAAAGCTAGATCTCTTAGCGGGGACCAAGAGTTGCAAGGTGAGCATGAGGGTCATGTACATGTGCACACACATAAGACTCATGGTCATGGTCATGGGGTCTGCATTGTTGTTGAGGATTTGGGGTCGGAGGACAGTGGCCAGGATGGTCTCAGACCACTCTGACGTGAAAAAAAAAATTATATATAATAATTTAAAATTTTATATTTATTTACTTTTAAAAAAATTTTGGGACCACCTTGAATTTTTTTATGCCACTAAAATTAAATTTTGGTCCATAATTTGAGCAATTTAACAATATATTGGGGTCTTTCAAGCAAAAAGGAAAAACTCAAAAAATATTGAACTAAAATCTGAAAAAAAAAAAAAATTATAATAAAACTACTACAGGCTAGCAGTGGCTTAATTCCTTCGACTAAGCACACTGCCCAATACAACACAATTTTCAACATTTTATTATTTTTTATTATAGTATTATTTTTCCTCACTAGACATATATTACTTACTTCTCATTTTTAATTATTTATTCTTAACCACACATGTCTTTTGTATCCTCCATTTTTACACTTCATACTTTTAAATTTTATTACATTTTCATCTACACTTTTACATCTACACTTTTACATCTACATTTTGCCTTCCTCATTGTTCGTAACTTCTGTATCTTCTACCAATACCAGTGCGGCAGTGCTTCTTCCCAAGTTTTGAATCATATCTCTAATTTCTCAATACGTTTTTTTTTTTAGCTACATAGGTATCTTTGTTCATTTCTTTTCTTTTCATTTTTTTTTCTTTTGAGGTTTTTTGGTTTACAGAATTCAAATTTGTTTTGGTTTTAAGAAGAAAAAAAAAAATTTAAGCACAAACTTCATGCCGGCCGAATCTTAAATTTCAGCCGGTATTTACTAAAACACCCGAAATAAATCGAAATGACCCAAAATTTTTTCCGAAGTGGAATAGGGTGGGTTACTGTTCCGGTTTATTTATAGGCATGGTATTTTCAAGCCATTACGGCCGGAACGGAATGGAATTAATAACATCGAATCAAACCCAATTACCTAAAGACTAAAAAGAAATAAGATTGTGTAATTTACACTTCCCAAGAAACACCTTGAAAAAAATTCCTAGAGCCGTCACTATCTAAGGATCTTCTTAGACACCAAGTTATATCTCAGATACTAATGGGTCTTCTTCTTCTTTTTTTGTTCCAATTTTCTTAATCGGATTCAACCTTTTTTGGGTATGTTTTGATAATTGAGTACACTCTCTTTGTGTCCCCTGCTACCTTCGTTTCTTGTTCTATTGTATTTTTATGTGTTTTCCTCCTCATTCTTTGAACAAGTATGATATTTTTAACCTACAAAGAAAAATCATGTAAACTTGAAAAGAGAAATAGGTTTGAAAAATAAAAGTTTTTAGATACAGAGGATTTGTTGGACTTGTGCTGTTGTTCAATGATAATTATTCTTTATTATCATTTTAATAAATTTAAAAAATATTTATTTTAGAAGAAAGTTTAGATTTTACCAATTGAATTAACTAAAGTTAGAATAGAAAGATTAGTTAGACATAAACTTTAAAATATAGTTGATTTAGATTCTTTTTGTAAAAAATATACCATGTGTGATGTGTTTACTCTAGTTTCTACTATCCGTTTTGTCAGACCTTTGTTTTCTATGTTTCTTAAGAAGAATAAATCTTCAGCCAATTCCAAAATCCTATATAACTATTTTTTTTTCCTTGTGTTTATTACTTTATTAAGAAAAATATATAGTGCTTCTTTAAAACATAAAAAGGTTTGGACAAAATTTTGTGTATAGGTTTTGGAGTTGGGAATTGTGGTGCATTCCATAATTATTGGCATCTCTCTCGGTGCTTCTGAAAGCCCAAAAACAATCAAGCCCCTAGTAGCAGCATTGACTTTCCATCAATTTTTTGAAGGTTTGGGTCTTGGTGGATGCATCTCACAGGTATTATTTTTATTTCTTTATTTGACACAATATGAATGTATATCCTCATCTGTGTACTTGCAACACTGCACCTACCAACCAAGACAGAGAAAAATCAAATTGTAAAAACAAAAAGGTGAACATGAACTAAATAGAAAGGAGAAAAACTAAAACTAAAAATATGTGATTTTATCATTTTATCTAACATTGTACATAATATCATATCATTTAAAATTAATCCAAATCATAAAATGACTCTCTCCATTCCAAATAAAAAGAAAAAGATATGGCTCTCTCATTGCACGCTTTCTTCCATAATTTTTTTTTTTTAATCTTGAAATAGCACAACTCTTAGTAAAAAAAAATAGAAATATAATAATATCTACTAGAATAAATAATTAAATAAAGAGATAAAATTGCGTTGTATAACTTTAAATGATATTTATTTATTGGCATCTCTTACTTCACCATGTAAGTTTAAAGTCAGGTCTTTCTGGTGCCACAAAAAAGCCCACACAAAAAGCCGCCACCACCACCCTTCCGCCAACCACAACTCACCACGTGGCAAGTTGTGGCTTTTTGTGTAGACTTTTTTGTGGCACCAGACTTATACTTTGAAGTCTCCTTAAAGCACATGACAATTGTGAATAGCTTTTAACAAAGAGCCGCGTTATTTTCAATTTAAATGATACTAGTTTATTAGCTTTTTGACCTCTAATACGAGTGAGACCCGTTTGAGGCCTTAACACAATGACACATGTTATACACGTGTTAACAAAAGCAAGAGGGGATAGCCTTGTTATTTTAATTTTTTATAAATAAATGTAGGGGATAGCCTTCAAGCATATGATAGGACACATTACAACATCTTTGCAATGATGAAGGGGTATTTATTAGACTGTCTAATACATACCCTCCACAATTGTATGGGTCCAAACTATATTCGACTATATTTATAATAATAAAAAAGACTATATTATGCACTCCGCACTGTTTTTTTTTTTTTTCAAAGCATCTTATGATTCAATCATAAACGCAAGTCTACTTCAATGAAAATCTCAAGGTCGGTCATTGCCGTCAATGTTGAAATCTTCTAAAGTCCTTTTTTTCTTTTCTTTTTTTAATTCTTGGGGCACAAAATGTACTAATACTAGTGCCCCGTCATTTCACTTCCAAATAAAGTGAAGTGATAGATATGCAACACATTTGATCTTTTAGTAGTTTGTGCTTGGGCCTTTGGATTATAGCCTCACAACAATGGGCTCCCTTGGAAGGGACAGGATAATGAAATTTCAATTTTTTTGAGTGAAGGATGATGAAGCCTCATAGTCTAACAAAATATGGCACATGTTTTTCTATGATTATAACATTTGCAGCACTATTTTTCACAATTATTATATGAGGTAAATTATAACTAATTGCCAATCACTTTTACATTAATTAATTATTTTTTTCTTCCACTTATAATCAGTAACATAGAATAATTATGAGAAACGATGGGGTAAACATTGTAATGGCAGTCCTAGAATTATTGGTAGATTGCAACTTACAAGTATGCACTTCTTGCATTTAACACGTTTTGCTGTAAAGTGGGATCCACACATCCGTGGACCATCTTGTCTTGAGGTGAGATAACACATGGTTGTATGCAAGACAAATATTAATAAGCATTGGGCAAAAAATAAATTATTTAGATTGTGAAATTTATTATTTACAAGATGATATTGGGATATTTAGTAGTAATAGTTATATATCATTTCTCACTTTTATGAGTGCTTTATCAATTTGGTTATCAAATAAGCATAACATCTTTATAACTTTTTATAACTATAGTATATCAATTAAGCTAGCAGAAATCTATACAGTTCCTTTTGAGTAATATTTGGAATTATAGTAAAGTAGGAATTATATTATATTTGGAATTATAATATTTGGAATTATAGTGCACTTCTTGCATGAAACATGTTTTATAGTCAAGTAGGATCCACACATCCGTAGACCATCCTAAAGTGAGATAACACATGGTGGCATGCAACACATATATTAATAAGCATTGGTCAATAATTAATTTTTTGGATTTAAGTATGAAATTTAGTAAATTTATAAGATAATATTGGGATATTTAGGAATATAGTTTTATATTCATTTCTTACTTTTATGAGTTCTTTTTCTATTTGGTTATTAAATAGGCATAAACATCTTTAACACTTTTTATCTTACAGATGCTAACTTTTTTATAAGTCTTTTTCTACAAAAGTTCTATAATTAAAACTTTTCTTCTTACTACAATCTTATATGCTTAAAAAAATGTGATTTAAACTTAAACTTTTCCAAACAAGCTCTACTAAAATTTTGTCAAACGGATTTTTTTTTTTTTTAAATTTGCTTTTTTCCCCTAGTAAAGAGCTTTTGAAGCCTTAAAACACTTAGCAATCCCTAACACAATGAACACAATGTAAAACACACCCTTAATTATAAGTAGAATCCACAAATTTGTGGACCATCCTGTTGTAGAAAATTTATTTTGTGTATTTGATATACATTATACATAATCTCTTTCATGATATATTTCTTATAACTATCGACTAAATCACATATTTCAAAATTATGCGACGGGTAATGCTTATTTGTCCTTAATGACATTTGGTGGCTATGAAAAAGTATAAAGAAATATTTAGAAGGGATAGAAGAATTGACTAAGGGAATAGATAGAGCATCGAATTGAACTATCATTATCAATGGATGGGCACAGTAATTCTTATCTGGTCGGTGCTTGATTTCAATATTTTGTGCAGGCAAAATTCAAGTCTCGAGCCATTGCAATTATGGTACTTTTTTTCTCTCTCACAACTCCATTTGGAATTGCAATTGGCATGGGAATATCAAATATCTACAAGGAGAATAGCCCAACAGCATTGATTGTGGAAGGCCTGTTCAACTCTGCCTCAGCTGGGATCTTAATCTACATGGCTTTGGTAGACCTTCTTGCAGCTGATTTCATGAACCCTCGAATGCAAAGCAATTTGAGGCTCCAGCTTGGGGCTCATCTTTCACTTTTGCTGGGTTCAGGTTGTATGTCACTCCTAGCCCGATGGGCCTAAAGGCTTCACTACAACCAGTGCTAGGAGCCCACGATAGCACTTGTAATTTATCAGTCGGACATGATTATTAGGTGAAAAAATGGTGGGGTGAGTTTGTGTTAGATAAATGGCTTTTTAATGTTCTTCCTAAGTTAAAGAAGTATACTTCTTTTTTTGTGAGAGCGCCTTTTTAGCTTAGCATAAATGGAAAATAGCAAGAACTTACAAAAATGGTGGCATGAGTTTTTGTAGAATCCTTTTATTTTTGATGTAATCAAGTAGCAATTTTGAATATCCCTAATTTACGTGCGACGTGCGATTTAATCATATGACATATTTATTAGTTATATTTTTTGTTTAAATGATTTGATAAGTCGTGGTTAAAACACATGTGATAGTCATTTGAAAATAGTGTATATTGATTGGAGGAGATTTCTCTAATGGTGTGTTCATTTTGCTCTAATTTAAAAATTGAATTGTTAATTTTTGAGAATTTGTAAAAAATTAATTGTTTGTCTGACAAAATTCTCAAGAATTACAATTCCCGTGAACATATCAATACCTATGAACACAAAAAATTATAACTCCAGCATAAATTGTAAAAATTACTATTGTTATACTTAAATCCAACTTTTCCCACTTTTTCTTTCTTAAAATTAATTGCATGGAGGCAATTCTAAAACAAATATTTATAATTTCACCCAAATGAGAAAAGGTTTATAAATGTTCAAGGTTTTTTTTTTCATTTGAAAAAAAATAAAAAATTAGAGAGAGGGAGAGAGAGTGAGAATTAGGAGAGATAGATGGATGTCAGTCATCTGCATTCATATATTCAGTTGTGATAATTTATTCTTTTCTTCTAATGTTACTCTCTCTCTCTCTCTCTCTCTCTCTCTCTCTCTCTCTCTCTCTCTCTCTCTCTCTCTCTCTCTCTCTCTCTATATATATATATATATATGCATGTGCACATATGCTAGTAGAGACAAATAGTCAAAATTTCTGTATCTGTCACCAGCATTCATATATTCAGTTGTGATAGTTTGTTCTTTTCTTCTAGTGCTAGTTCTCTCTCTCTCTCTCTCCATAAATATATATATATATATGTGTGTGTGTGTGTGTGTGTGTGTGTGTGTGTCACTTGCATTCAAATATTTAGTTGTGATTGTTTGTTCTTTTCTTCTAGTGTCACTTTCTTAATGGTATCGCTCAAATTTAACTCAATCGGGATTTAGATTGGAGATTGAGTTCTTAATTGTTGTGTTTGATTTCAATTATCAACATGAGTGATGTGGTATTTTTCATCACAAGGATTCACCCTTATGTGAGTGGGGGTTTAATTATCCCTGTGAATAATATTCAAATTATTAGGAGTTCAAATTTGGTAAGGACGAGGTGTAAAACTTCTGTTTTACACATTCAATAATAGATTGCCACATTAGTCTTTTACTTAATGAGAAATACATCCTACCACACCTAATAACATCTCAATTAACTCCCATTTTCATCAACGTTTTTGATTTCAGAACAAACTTAAACCCAAATCTCATTTTTTTCCTATCCAAAAATAATAATAATCTGAAATCTCATCGTTTCCAGCATCGTTGCTCAAGTTTTAATTTTTCAAATCTGAAATCTCATCGTTTTTGTAGGTTTGCTCAAGTTTTAATTTTTCTTGATTTCTTCTTTTTCCCAAAATCGTTCTCATCGTTAATTGGAAACTTTTAGGCTCATAATAAAATTATCAAAGAAAAAAGAGAAGTAATTAACCTGACATAGGAGACGCTTAATGGATATGAAAAGAGAAGAAAAGTAATTCACTTGCTCTAACAATTAATGGATAAAACTCAATAACACAAGAAACACAAATGGAAACACAATAAACCATATAGGAGGCACTTTTATTCAATGAGACTTCAATGTAAAAGTTTCAATAGTGACTCAACTTTGACAGTGGAATGCATGACTTCAATGTACGTATCTATATCAATAAACATAATAAACTCATTCAATAAAAGACAGGATTCTATGTTAGCTATGGAACAACAAACAAAATTGTGTGCAAACCCACTGTCAAGGTTTGAATAGCGACTCTGGTGAATTGATGTGGCGGAGAACGAAGGTCTGGCGAGTTATGCGATGGTAAACGAAGGTCCAATGAGGTTTGTGGCAGGAGACAGAGGAGTCGAGGAGGGAGATGAGATTTTAGGGACTCTTTTTCACATCTAGTATGATAACATGATATAAGGTTTTTTTTTTTTTTAACATGTTATTAGGTGTATTAGAATGTATTGATTTACAATGAATCTTATGTAAAAGATTAATGTGGCATGTCCTTATTGGCTGATGTAAACTAAAGAGTTTAACCTCATCCTTATTGAATTTATTCTCAATTATTAATTCCTTTTATTTATAAAAATAATATGTATAAGATTATTTTAAATAAATATTCTATTTCTATAATTTGGTGTAGATTCAAATTTTTTAGAGTTGATATTCTCCATTTCTTTCAGCGTAAAAATGCATTTTTGGGTATTTGGTAAGATGGAAAATGCATGTCAAAAGAAAACTTTTTTTGGGTGAAACTTGTGTCCAGTGTCATTTTGTATTGAACATAATTTGAACACGTGTTCAAATCGTAACGTGTCTAATGCAAAAAAGTATTAAACATAAGCTATATCTAACTATTTTTTAAATAGTTAAAAAATTCAAGCCCAAACAAAAAACTCTTTTTTTTTTTGAACATCACATACTCAATAAACCACTACATATAAACTCCACGTCACAAATAATAATTTTCTAATTCATTTTCTAGGTCACAACTAATCACTAGAAAACAAGTCAATTTCCCACGAAATACTTTCTACAATATTTTTCATTGAAACAAATAGAGTTTGCTTTCACAGAAATTCTCATAATTTTTAAAATAATTTTTTGGGGCTAAAATTCAATTTAATCCCTCCTCAAATTGTCAATTCTTTTTTCTCTTCATTTTATTGATAACAGAAAAACATTATTGAAAACCAAAACGGCGTCGTTTAATCCCTCCACAATTGTCAAATTAATCCCACATATTTTTCACTACCGATAGGCACAAAAAAACGGCGTCGTTTAAGCATTGGATTTTAGTCTTTAAAAAAAATCTCTTATTTGCTCATCCTCATCAAACACGATCAGATTTCCCCAGCCTCCCTCCTTCGCCGGCGTGTGCTTCCTCCGTCCCGGCGTCCCGGCGGCTCTAACCAACTTTGCCGGAATCGCATCGGCACCAAAATCGAACTGGGAAACCTTCAAGTTCGTTTGTTTTCCACCTCATAGTGTGTTTCCGATTTCATTTTGCTTGCTCCAATTAGTATTTTAGATGTGCACACAACGTGTTCGACGAATTGTCTGTACGTGTTTATATGTTGAATAAGTGAGAAATTGTTAATTAAACTAATTAAGATTTGAAAAAAAATGATCAAACAAGGTCTTAATTATTTGATTCTTTGAGAAATATAAGTAAACACAATTAGTAGTTTAGAATTGCACACAACCTGTTTGATGAATTGTCTGTGTGCGTTTATTTGTTGAAAAGAGTGGGAAATGTTATTAAACTAAGGGAGACGCAAAGTTTAATTCTGTTTTTCTCTCTCTCTGAGTTGTATGTGGTGATTTATAGATATGGGTTGTGACATTATTGCTTGTTATTTCTTTCTAGGTTGTAGGTAAACAATGGCAGGAGTTATAAAGAAATTTTTCGTTGCATCGATGTTTATGTGGATGGCTCCTGTTGCAATTTTGTATGCTTTCAACCATAATCTGCTTCCTGGTAAGTTTGTTGTGTGTTAAACATTTAGTTCTTGAGTGCAGCTAATTTTTGAAAATGTAAGTTTTTGTTATCTGTTTTGAACCCACAACATTACCCTCTAGTCCTCTCCACCTATGTGTTTTTGAATAACGTAGGGAACCTATCTAAAGAAGAGCTTTTTGGACTTGAATCCAGCCAGTAAAACGTATGAACAGTTAAAACTCAGTTGCCAAGTAATCTAGGGGAATTCACCTCTGACGGGCAACTGACCCCACTTGCCTCTTCACTTCTGTCCTGTGGAGGAGGAGGTGTAGTTTGAGCTAAAACTCATTGGAAATGTTTTTGTTATCTGCTATCTGTTATATAGTAGAATGACTAAATTTTTGTAGTGCATCTTATATAAGGTCTTAGTTTTGAGTCAGGATTGTCACTGGTCGACTTCTTTTTATTTAAGTTGTTGTTTTCCCCCCCTCCCCACCCCCACACTTGAATTAATAGTAAACCAGTAAACCTTTTATTGACAAGTTTCCTGCGTTTTTGTAAAAAGGTTAAATCTTTCTCTTCCTATCTTTTGGGAGGTTTGGAGAAAAAAGATATAATTAAATTTTTTTTATGTCCTCGAAAATACATTGCTTAGGAAGCTTAAGAATCCCTGTAAATGAAACCTAATCAAATTGATTTTACGAATATCTTGAATATGTCTTGGGAATGTGGGCAACTTATTAACTTCAAAATAGTTTGGGGGGAAAAGAGCTTTTAGGTAAGTATTCACCACTTCAGAAACATAAAGTACAGTATTTAAAAGAAGCGGGTAGTGGAAACTATATTTTGGGGCTGATTTAGTTAAAGTAGTTACATTAGGGACTGAAAGATAAGTACAATTTCATGCCTGATGTTTTTTATCATTCAAGGAAAGTAGAGATTGAAGTAAAGAAACCTCCAGGCAGTTGAAGTTGAAGCCATTTTGGAACATCTTACTCTAAAACCATTTATTTTCATTGGTTGGTTTAGGTTTATGTGATATTTTCCTGAAATTCTATTGATAAACTACTGTTTCTGTATGAGTTTCTAGCAACAACGTGATCACTTCCTGTTTCTTAAGAAGGTTGGATTGTATAATTTCATTGAGTGCTGTGGGAATAATACAGTTTAAAAATTTCATGGGTACTAAGGCTGAGTTTGGATACGGATGAAAAAGTTAGTGTCTGCGACTTCAGCGTTTTTTTTTTTTTTTTTTCCTTCTGCTGCACGTGTTTCATAGGGGACAAGGCTACTGTTCATGTTACTGTGCATGAACAGTAGCCAATTTTGTTGACTTCAGCACATTTGTGGGTCCCGTGTACTGTTCATATGACTCACAAACTTCACTTTACAGATTTTTTTTTATTATTAAAAATAGGTCCCACGGTACTATTCACACATTTAAAAATTATTTTGCTACAGTGTTTTCAGTTTTCAGTTTTCAGCAATAAGCTCTATCCAAACGGACCCTAAGTGTAGCCTAACCAATAGAAGATGGAAAAGGGAAAATAATTAATATTTTCCAAAATGCAAAAAAAAAAAAAAAAAAAAATCTATGCACCTTTTCCATTGTTCTTTTAATCAATTGGGGAGAGAGAGAGAGAGAGAGAGAGCACCCATTTACCTTAAAGTTGCCAGTATATCCTGTTTTTAGAGTAATGTAGAAGGTTTCTACTTTCACATTTTTTACCAACTAGATACATGCTTTAATAGTTTCGGGTAGTTTCATAACTTATGAACTAAGATGTTCCTTGTAGAGAGAAAGTCAAAAGTTTAGTTGTTCATATCATGGGCAACTGTATCTGAACTTCATTTCTTGGAGCTCTTATGAATCTAGCTAAATAACATTTTGTGCTGTATCTGCTCGTCTATGTATAAATTAGTGAAAATAGATTCTTTCAATCTTCACAATTCAACTTTCATAATCAGCTCCAACATGTAGTGGTGGCAAATGTCCTAGTGTGTTTCACAGCATTCCATTAAAGAAAACTTTCCTTATGAAATTGTAAAGGCAGTTAAGCCAATGAATTTCTCTCTCTCTCTCTCTCTCTCTCTCTCCCTCATCAAGTCAGATTATGTGGATAAAGTCTATCAAGTAGGAAGTAGTTGATCTCAAAACCAAGGATTGCAAGATTATTATGTTATTGTTAAAAAAAAAAGTATCAGTGGGATGGGCATCTTGTAAAAGCAACATCTAGGAGATACTTTTTAGTAACATCTTGTTCTGACCCTTGTATTTAAACTGTCTTTTAAAGGCTGTGCAGAGCCTCCTTCAGGAAAGTTGCAACTCTGTTCTTGTAATCAATCGCTAAGAATATTGCATAGCTGGACTATTGTGTGGCGAATGCTAGCTGTTTTTCCAAAAAGAACTTAAATGTTTGTTTGGATGAAGTTTCTTCTCCTTTGTTTTCTGGGAGGAAAATGTCATTTTTCTTATTAATTTTCTGTATGCTCTGCTTATCAGATTCTATGCTAAGATTTGGGAGGGAGCTATTCAATTTCTTTAACCTTTACAATTGGATGACCTCAATTAGTATTTACTCATCTTGGACAGGTTCAGCCAATTTGTCTCCATATTCTATGACACTGGTGAGTGGCTTCCTTGCTGTCATATCGGTTAATGTGGTTATTGCCTTTTATATTTATATGGCGATGAAGGAACCTTCAGATAAACATGAGCCAGATCCTGCATTTCTTGCTGAAGCCAAAGCTAGTGTCAATCAGTTTACAAGTCAAGCCGAAGCTAGTGTAAGTCAGTCTACTAGTCAAGCTGAGGATTCTTCCCATTCCTCAAAGAAAAAAGAGTAGATTAAATTTAAGCCTTTCTCATGTATCAAAAAGAAGTAAAATGTGGAGAAAACTTGCTGGTTAGATAGTAGTGAAGATCCAAGAGATAAAATTGTCCTAATGTCTGGTGTTTGATTATTTTTCCTCTTTTATTACACTCAAGTTTTGATGTGAATGTTATGAGTTTCCTGTGGATTATCATACTCTCTCTCTCTCTCTCTCTCTCTCATATTTTACTCGATGTTTATGAGTCTATTCCTGTTTATAAAGGGATGGAATGAAAAGAAGGGGAATTTTTTCCCCATGTATGTTGGGAGTTAATGAAAGAGGTAACATTTTTTCTTTTTTGGTAGAGAAGGAAATGTACTTCTGCTAAATTGGCATCATACTTCATTTGTCTTCTAATAAAAAAAAGATGATGAAAAACGTTTCTTTATTGTCCACTTTTGGAATGAATCATTATGAATGTATACAAATAAATGAAATATAATGTAGTTTATAAAAAAAAATAATAAAAAAAACAGAAAGTGGAATATAATTAATATATAATGGAATGAGAATTCTGTTTTAGTCAATTTATTTCTTTCTACAAAACTCCCCAAACAAGAACATATGTAAAATGTCCTTTAAAATCCATTCTATTTCATTCCCTTTCCTCTTCTTACACCCACCCTCCTCACCTCAAAATACCTGGGGTGTTTCGCAATGTTTCAATTTATGAAAGGCAGTCTACAGTATATTCCTGGGCCTTTCATGTCTTATTGCTAAAATGAAAATCTTAAATAACGGAAGAAAATAAAGTACATGGTAGGAGGCACAGCCATCCTCTCTAAATATAAATACATAACCTCACCGCCAAAAAAGCCTTGGAAAGAACAGCACTAACAAAGGAATATCATGAGGTCTGTCTATTTTCAATCACTAATAATAACAAAGGAGCATCATTAATTGGAATAGGACTTTTTTGTATCATTTTTTTAATAATATTATTATTAAAACTACTCCCACTAGGTTTTCTTTTTTCTTTTTTTTAGAAGAACTATTCCCACTAGTTAAAAATGTGTTTTTAAAGAAAAATATTAAGGAGGTATTTTACTATATTACTTCAATAAAATTCTATCGCATTTACCTCAAAACCAAAAACTATATTTTAAAAAGCTTGCAATAAAAAGCTAAATTCAAATGCTCTTTCCTTCAACTCCAAGGGGTTGGCTTTAGTAATATCTAAGGTCTTATAAATTCATGAAGTCCTAGATTCAAAGCTTTTAGCCAACATATTGCATCCACCTCCAGGGAATTTTTGCCCTATAATAACCTAGTGTGGAATTGGAAAATTGCATGCACATTGGAAAATTGCATGCACCCAAGGAAAAACAAGGAATTGTAAAATCTCATCTTTATATTGATTTTAAAGTGTTAAATATATAATTTTTTTTATAATTTATTGGAGCAACAAATTACACTGTGTTGATGACTCTTTTTTCGCTCCATGTGGTACTACTTCATTGGCAACCCACGCCATATCAACATATTATTGATTTTTTGGGTAAATCTCTTTAAAGCCCAAAATAAGCTTATATCTCATGGATTGAGATCACATGACCCACGAGATCCTTACTTCAAGAGGTGGATTCATGGTCCACATTTCCTCTTCATCAATTGGGATCATAACTTCACGACATCGTCAACATCATCATATAGATCGGGCTCAAGCAATGAATCAAAGCTCACGGCCCATATTACCTCTCTTACACTCATGGCAAGCGGCTTCTTCTACAAAAACTCATATTTACACAAAACGACAACAAAACCTAAGATACGTCATCTCATCTTCGACTTATGATCCAAGCTCATGAGTCTCTTTGGAGAAATTTTGGGAATCATGGTTTAGAAGGCCAATAGGTATGTTCAGTAAAGCTCCAGCGGTTTAAAGTTTATAAAAGAAACATGTTTGGCGTGTCTTCTCCAACTCCCTGAATTCTGACGAGTCCGTGTGTAGCGGGTAACATATAGTAAGCATCTCTTATCACATAGTACTTAAAATGATAAAATTCTCCATTATTCTTTTCCTAAAACTTAATATTCATCATATGACAAATACTCAATATCCTCAGCCATCTAAATGCTAAACAAATAATTATTCATTCAACCTCCAGCTGTTCTTATATAAATTTAGAAACTTCATTATATTATTTTACATAAATTACATTACTACTTTCAGCTAAAATCCAATTCAAACACATGGCTTAATCTGATTGGCAATCTTTGATCTCCAAATATATAGAATATTCATGATATCTCTAATACCCAGCTGCAGTCTGCCATAATCAGATCATATATTCCTCTGTCAACTGCTAGAACAGAGCATTAAATACTCTTCTTGCTCACCAAGATTAAGTCACAACACAATGGGACATTGACTAAATCTCTAAAGCTTCATTAACTTTCAACCAATCATTCTATTACTTACTAAATGTGTTGTAATAGAATCTTGGACCAAAAATACAAACACCCAAAAAATGAAACATTACCAACAGAACCCTAGCAGTGTATTCAGCACTTGACATCTGGCTGGAAGTGATATTACCAGTCATTTAATGCTGAAATCCCAGCAACCAACCGCTACACCCAAAAAAACAAGATACCCTTGAAAGAGATCTTACCATTTTTAGCCAAATTCATGAAATAAATCCTAAAATCCCAACAGTCTGACATCTGACCTCATCTGCTTCTGCCTCAAGCAACAGCTATCTTATGACAGCTGTGACAACTTTTCCTAACAGTTGGGATAGCTTTTTTGGAAAAGCTATAACAGCTAACCCAGTAGCCTGAGCAATACTGATTTTTTTCTCATTTGGCTAAAAACCAAAACCAACAAAAGTAATTATCTCTTTCTTGCTAAAATACTTTCCTTTTCTGCTTCTTTTTCCCCAGTAGCTACTACCCAAAACAGCAAGAACATCTTAAAGCTAAACATACCATTCTTGGCCAAATCCTAGGAAGGATTTTCTAAAAATTCATTGCTGTTTGGAACAGATTTTGGCTGAGATTATTTGCTAAAAAACACCCCTTAAACTCAAATATAATTAGAACCCTTCATCAACACCTCAAGACAACCAAGGGAGAAGAACAAGTTTCTCATAAACTTCTCTATTCTAGCTCCCTCTAATTATCTTCTTAAGCTCTTAATGAAGTTCTAAGCTTCTGAGTTTTTAGTTTCCAAATTAAGGACTAAACTCTCCAACCCTTAACCCATAAATGCTCTTCATAAGCCCTCATACATCTTCCAGCAGAAAATCCTAGCAACATTACTAAACACACTACAACACCATTACTCTCTTATGCTCATTCTCTCATTCTCTATATTCAAAGAATACATCTATCTTATTGTTTCTATCTCCAAATACTTAAACAATAAGATAGAAAGCAATCTTGGAAAATAAGATAGATGTATTTGGAGAATACATCTATCTTATTGTTTCTATCTCCAAATACTTAAACAAAATCTTTCATCTATCTTATTGTTTCTATCTCCAAATACATCTTATTGTTTCTATCTTCATACTCTTCTCTTACAAAATCTTTCATCTTGGAAAGCAATCTATAAACTTCTCCAACAATTATAATCTCACATTTTTACTATCTTTAACATCCATATCTCTCATACTTTCATATATCATACATATTACAAATACTACATCCCACAAAACATCTATATTTTTTACCATCTTCACACTTCTCAAGTGATATCAAACACTTATACTAAAAGTCATTCTCATGAAAGGCATAAACTTCTATTATTAAAGCACTTCTCCTAGAAGACACAAATATTTCTTATAAAAACCCTTCTCATGGAAGGCACAAATCTATCTTACGCAAAGCCCTTCTCTTAGAAGGCACAAATACTCCATACAAAAACCCTTCTCATGGTAGGCAATACTATTCATAACTTCACAACAACTAAAAGAGCATTGTCAAGGTAAAAACTCATTTAAGTGCATGATAAGAGGAGTAAGTTTAACCATCCTCTACACATAACTGGATATACTCTCTCTCCCTCCAATTGCACCCATTTTCCCCCTTCAATCTTAAAGTTATCATGACAAACTACCTCTCTACCGCTGGAGTCATTCTACTAAAATGTTGTCTACTCACTGATGCTACACCGCTGGATCTGCAAACCATCAAAGATAAGTGACTCTGCTTCCATATCTTTAAATTTACATCATTGAATACATAATTACTTCGTCTTTAAATATATATTATTTTATTTCAACTATTATTACAACTATTTATCAAAGCTATTATATCAAACACATATTACATATTTATTCAACCATTATCATGATTTTTAGACTTTGGTTTTAATGGTTTTGTAGGTTAAAAGTACGCTAGTAGCCGTTGGACCACATGCCACATGACCCAATGTTGAGTTCCGGACGCAACTCCCCAAACAAACTCGAGTTTAGCAAAGTCACCCCTCTAGCAGACAACAAGTGACCGAGTCACTGAAAAAAGGCCCCCGAACACACTGAAATAAAATTGTATTTATCTAGAATCATATCTTACGTATCAAGTATCACTAATCTATAATCTATATAAAACTAAAGACGTTTAATTTTTGGTTGACATCACAATATTGTGTCATATAAACTTTTGAAACTTTACAATTTTATACGTCATTGTTTGTACTAATATTTTAATTAAATTTAAATTTTATTCCATATTTAAACCCAAAATTAGAATCTTAACATATTGTTGATACCCAAAAACTCGAAATAACAAGCCCAACCCATGAAACGAGACCATGGGCCTTATATGAATATAAAAGACCTATGGTTCTATGCAAGCAAGCTTATGAAAGAGATTGAGGTACCATGAACAAGTGGCAAAAGTCTAACAGTAAAAGGAAAGGAAGAAGGAACCTTGAATAAGGTACAGATGACCCAATAAAAATGGTTGCAAGGGAAGGGGTTCTCGAACAAGACTAGTATGGCAAGTTCGGGGGTCCATTGGGATGAACGGTCATGGAAGACCCAGTTCCCTAGTGGAAGAACTTGAAAGGGACATATGATCCCACTATAGCAAAATTATATATGGAAAGTCTTAGAATCCCAAGGAGAAAAGAATAGTATGCGATAACCAGCTAACTAATGAAGAACAAAGTCAAGGAACTTCAGCTAGAAGAAAACCTTGAAATAGTAAAACACTCTTGTGACTTTCATGGGTTATTCAATCAAAGGAGTATCTATAGCATTTGTGGGTAAGAAAACTAAAGATTGTGAAGTCACTTTCACAGCCTAGTAGATTAATAACGTTGCCTTCACAGCACAGCAGTAAGTCCTACACCTTGGTGACCTTGAAAATTGCATGGAGAAATTTTCCATTGGAGGAAGGTACCAAATGTGCTTTTCTAGATGAAGCTTACAAAGATAATGAAACAAGAATGAAATGAGAAAAAAAACTTTAGAGGCAAGCCTCCCAAGGATGAATAGCAAAACCAAGAAATAAAGAACGTAATATCCATTTTCCAACTACGGGTATAAAAGGAAGGCACTAGACAAGACAAAAGGAGAAGGAGGAGAAATACTTAACTTTTAAGACTTGCATAGTATCAAGAAAAAGAAGCAAGCAACACCAAACTAGGTTGAAGTCCTTAGGAAGAAAATATTGTAGGAATAGAAATCCCAACTTATAGAAATATCTAGGGCCTACACATGGATCTGAGGTCCTATATTTCACAAGTCTTGCAAAGTCTCAAGGACCTACTTAAGTCTGTGAAGTTTGGGATTTAGAGGATTTGTGGTTTTTCCTCCTAGACGAAATTATGCTTGAGTTTCACTGTTAACTAATATAATTTATAAAGACTCTCTAAGAAAGAGAAGCGTTGTAGAAAAGAAAATCCATGCTTATAGAATGTGTATTTGGGAAAACCACATTGATTTAGAATTCCAAGTCTCAAAAATCTTGTGGACCCTAAACGGTCTATTGAATTATGTGGAACTTGGGGTTTAAGGGTCTTGTGGCTCTTTATCTTGGGAATCAATCATGATTTAAAGGTCTTATGGCTCTAGGAACTAGCATTTTGGGCTCCATACATAAATAATTAAATTCATTAAAGTACTTATTTTCTCTCTTTCTTAGTTCTTTTTATATGCATATACGTATTGTTGTGTATTGATTTTACTTATGCACAAATTGGTCTGGTAAAATGACCTCACATGGTCATGGTAGACCTAAGCTAGGGTCCCTAAACTCCAATGATCTATATGTCTACCCAATGAACCTAAGTTCTAGTAGATTCATAATTGGATATGGGTATGGGGGGATTTTTTTTCAAAATAACACAAATTTCCAAGCAATTTTGTTAGTTATCATAGTTTACAAATTATTTAGGAAAATAACATCTCAACTCTGTAAGGCTTGAGTTCACTGTAGCAAATTGAGTATCAAAAACTTGATTTCTATGAAAATTTAGGTTGAAAACTCGGAAATCAAAACCTGAGACAAACCCAAGCAAGCTTAAGATAGCACAGTCGAACCAAAAACCTAGAAAACCCAATCATAAACCCAAGCTACGTTGATGCTCACCGCCGCTCCGATGATGCTCGCTGCCGCTCCAATCAGTTATGGGGTTTTTGATTGGGTTTTGTTCTTGGGGTTTGGAAGGATCAGTTTTTGTTTTGGGTTTTGTTCTTGGGGTTTTGGAAGTTTGAGAAAGGAGAGTGGAAGAAGAAGAACATGCTGCATGTTGGAGAAAGGAGAAGAGCAATGGGATGGCAGGAGCAGCCAAAAGATGGAGAAAGAAAAAACAAGAATGAAGGAAGAAGGAAAGCAAAGGAAAAAATTGTAACTAGCGGAAAAACAAAGAAATTGAGTCTCTTATGCTCGAGTTCTAAGAGCAAAATTAGGTTCGAGATGTTAGTTTCCTAAATAGTTCAGAATGTTGTTAATTAACGAAATTGTTTAGGAATTGATGTTAGTTTGTAATTTTTCCCTAGGTTTGGGTGAACCATGAATGATTTTGTGGTTAAGTAATAATTAATGCATTGTTTAATATTATTGTTTTATACATTGCTATTTATTTGGATTGTTGTTTTTGCATAGGTTGATTCCGTAGAATGGATCTGTAGAATGGATCTATTTTATGTGGCGTAACCAAACCCAACTCTACTCATAACTCTATTCGGCCTTGAAAGCCCAAGTCTTAAAGCATCCACAATGGTTTAAGCCAATTCTATCCTATTTTATCATCTTAAAAAGCCAATTTATCATTTATACAATACAATTTTACAATACACCAACATCCCAACTTTTATTTTACCATACTACACATTAAAATAATATAAAAATAATAGTATACAAATATTTCTCAATTCTCTCTCTGATCTCTATTTCTCTTCCTCTGTTAACCTTCTTAGTCACACCACCACCATCGTCCACCTTCTCAGTCACACCACCCACTTCCGCTGAGCAAAATCCAGCCAATCACTCGCCGATCTCAGATCCAAATCCAAATCCAAATCCAAATCCAAATCCAAAATCAAAACAAGAAACCCAAAATCAAAACAAGAAACCCAAATCACTCGCCAATCAAAACAAGAAACCCAAAACACAATGAACCATTGAACTTGAAACCAACCCACACCACATACCCAACAACCACCGTGAACACAAACTTTAACCACAACCCATTGCCACCACCGCCACCACTGAAGAGCATGACTGTGAACAAAACCCACCACCAAATAAAATACTCGCTCTAAAGATTAAAACATTGTAATACATAAATTTTAATAAATAATAGTAATTGAAATTTTCATTTTTTGAAGCTTAAAAAAAGTAAGTATTTACTTTTGATCAATTCTAACTTCTTGATTTGAAATGTTTTTGTTTTGAAGAAGAAAAAAAAAAAAAAACAGACCCACGATGAGCAAGTGCAGACCCACGACAAGCAAAGCCCAAACCCATGGCGACAAACCCACGGTGAGCAAATCCTAGATTTACGCCGGACTGTCAGCTAGGCCGATCTGCTGTGGTGTGGTGGCTATGGGTTTTGGGTCTGTAGAGAGAAGGAAGAGAGCAGAGAAATAATGAGAGAGAGAGAGAGAGGAGAGAGAAAGTATTGGAATTTTTTAATAAAAAGGAGGAGAGAGAGAGAATTAAATAATATTATTTTCATTTACCATTCAGCTATAGTGCATTCTACATTTAGATTTACACTGTAGCTGAATTGCAAAAAAAAAAAATTGCAATTGTTGGCTTTTCCAATAACCAATGGAGTGACATTTTTAGGCTTAAATAGGGAATTGGGTTTACATTTACCATTTGCCGTATAGGCTGTGGATGCTCTTACAAGTCGAATATAGGCCTAACAAATGACAAAAAAAGCCAACCCACATCATATATATTTTCATATAAAAACATAATCATAATAAAATGTTTATTATTAATAACTATTGTCATTATTAAATTCTATATTTAGAGAAAATAAAAGTAAAAAAAAAAAATGATAAACTTTTCAATGCATTGCATTGATTTTCCACCTATTATATATATAATTAATTGTGTGAAAAAAAAAAAAATTTGTCACATCATTTAAGAACTCAGCGGCGAATGTGGCAGCATCCTAATGAGACGTGCACTTTTATACAATCTGGGACCCAATGAAATCGAGCCCCTAAATATAAATCCTACTCGTCTTCGTACTCAGTCAAATTGCCCTCAACCCCAACCCCTCTACAGTAAAAAGTAAATTAAAAAAAAAAAAAAAAAACACCTGCATATATATAAAGAGAGAAACACATTCACCTCCTAACCCCCAAAAATTTGTACCATACCAGAACGCGAGAGCAAAAGAGAGAGGGGGATTCAGAATCAGATACAATAACAATAACAACATCAGAGAGAGAGAGAGAGAGAGAGAGAGAGAGAGAAACCCTAGGGAAAGCAAAGTGATCAGGGAAGGAAGAGAATAATGGGAAAGAAGAAGAAGAGAGCGTCGTCGAAGGTGTGGTGTTACTATTGCGACAGAGAGTTCGAGGACGAGAAGATTCTGGTTCAGCACCAGAAAGCCAAGCACTTCAAGTGCCACGTCTGTCACAAGAAGCTCTCCACCGCCGGCGGCATGGCCATCCACGTCCTCCAGGTCCACAAAGAGTCCGTCACCAAGTATGTTACTTTATCATATCCCCCTCTTTCTCTCTAAACCCTAATAATTGTATTTTTCCTTTTAAAATTGTATATCACAAAAAATTGAGTCTCTAATAATTTCGGATCTTCTTTAGAATCGGTGATAATAATTTTTTTTTTTTTTTAAATTATTGTATGAGTTTGATAGTTATGCAATGGGGAATATGCGAGTTGAGCTACAAGCCTATTGGCAATATGTATATGGCAAGTTACTTTTACTTAATATATGGGTGCGGCGCGGTTTTTTAAAAACTAGGTACGACGCCCTAAATGCAAAAATGAGAGTTTTGTACACTGGCTAAAAGGGTTAACATGATGAGTACTCTTGACACCTAAAAGAATTACATAAAAAAAAAAATGATTTTGTGAAACCGAGACCAATCAAACAGAGTTTGAATTAGCAAGTGTTCAAGGCTTCAAGTTGGTTCTTTGAGAGTTCCGAATCAATGGGTAATATGATTTATAATGTAAGTATATGTAGGTATGTAGTTATGTGTGTGTGCGCGCGCGTGTGTTATGTTTTGAAACTATTTATGTTGGTATTTATTAATTATGTCTGGTTTTTGGTGGATTCTCTTTTTGACAAATGATGTTGTTCTGCAGGGTTCCGAATGCAAAACCTGGTAGAGAGACTACGGATATTGAAATATATGGAATGCAAGGAATCCCACCTGATGTCTTGGCTGCTCACTACGGTGAAGACGGTGAGGATGCTTTAAAATTTGGAGAATTTTATTGTCTTGCTTCATGTCTGTGTTGTGTTGTTGTTGCTTTAATTGAGACGCCTATATTTCCCTCTTATCTTGTATTATCAACTCCTAAATTTGAAACTTATGGAAGGAATGACTGGTCAAGCCTATGATTGTTTAAGCTTTTTCTATAAATTACTTGGGTTTTTCATAGTCGATTAAGGGATTCAGTGTCAAGGGCTAAGCGTTTGGTATGTAATAGGGATTGCTCTAAATTGGAATGGTGCCTTTAGTACGAAAATTATATCAAATTAGAACTAGTAACTAATCTTAGCATTGAAGTATCAAAAGAACTCACATAAGCCTGCATAATGAACACAGAAGCTTTCCCTTGTGAGCTGATTGTGATGAATTGGCTTAAAGTTAGACTTTAGAGTTACCTAAAATAATCTCATACCTTGAAGGAGCCAACAAGCTCCAGCTCAACTAGCACAGTGGGACCTCCTCCCCTTGCAAGTGCTAGGTGGAGGGTGAGGCTATGGGTTCAAGACCTACTCGGTGCATGTGTAACTTACTATCAAAAAAACAATTCTCATAACTTGAAGGAGCCTACCTAAGTAGTTGGGATTGCATTTGCTGGTTCTGGTTCTGATTTTGGTTATTCTTGTTAGGATTTTCCCTTTGCAGTTCCTTCATATAATAACATCACTAACATCTAGTTGAAAGCATTTGGTGCTGTTTTATAATTGTAATTAATACGTATATATCTATCTATTTATATGCATGTATATTTTGGTAGTATAAAAAAAAAAGTATATTTGGACAGCTTTATTGATTGGATCATTTTGCTATCTATCCTTTGCTGATAGATAGTATAGTTTTTTTGCTATCTATGTAAACACCAGCACTCCAAGTCTCCAATTTGTGTTTTGGATTGTTATTATGATATCTATGTGGTGGTGAACGAGTTCTATAATATACTCGAACTATGGCCAAAAGAAAATTTCTGTAAAGGAATTCATTTTTTGTCCACAACAAAATTTCTGGCTCTGCCCTGAAATGGTTTATTTTTAAATATGGTATTGAATTATGAAAGATTGAATGTATTAATGACATTTTATTGAACTTATTGAAGAACATTAATGACATGTTATACGTATATAAAAAAAAAATTAATGACATGTTGTTGAATTATACTATCAATATATTAATCAGCAATTGGTTTTCGCATGTTTTTTTTACTTTTGTTGTTTCTTTTTCCATTTACATGAAATTGCCACACTTCAGAATCATTTCTTGGCTCTTTGTAGCATTTCTAATAAAATTTCCTTTTGCAAGTAAAGGTTTTGGGCAACTCTCTAGTTAGGACCTCTGGTACAGATGTTTGTGCTGTCCACTCAATTTCTCCACAGTGCTTGGTTTTCCATCAGTTCTTTTTTCTCCTCCTCCTCCTTCTCCCCTCTCTACTTCAGCCTTATTCTCTATTTCTGAAATACTTCTTATTTAGGGGAGATTAAATTATTGAAAACTAGTGTGTTCGTAGGTTTGGCTTGTAAATGATTTAGGTAGAATTCAATTTATTTTCAGATTGGAAGGTGGGTCTGATTACCAGCTTAGGAACTAATCCCCATATATGTTGGGGAAGGGGCATCCTATATTTTGCTGTGCCAGGTCACATATAACATCATATTGGAATAACCCATCAGTTTGTTGGGCTGAAAGGATTAGGAAGCATGTCTCGGTTGGCCACTCAATTTAAAATGGAGGTTAGATTTTGAAAGGGATAATGGTACTCCAACTGTCAATTGATGAATCAATTCATGTGGGAGGGCTGAAATTTTAAAGTGTTGGTAGGGAATCACTTGCTATTTGGTGGGAGTTTCATCTCCTTCCATTCCCTTCTATTTGGGTTGAAAACCACTAATCACAAAAGAATCAGTTTACTTGTTCCCAAGAAAATGAGCTTTAGCTCAAATGGTACCTCCTTCCCTTGGAAGAGTAAGGCAGCGATTGAGGCTGTGGGTTCAAGATCCATGGGTGCGTGTGTAATTAAAGGAAAATCATCTTTTTGGCTTGCCTTGTTTATAGGTGTCTTCGGACTAGCAGAACCATTTTATTTTTTCAAATCCAAAGAAATTTTTTAATTTATATGTAGGTCATTGATTCAGCATTGAAAAATAAGAAATAAAGGGTTCAAATCATTCTATCGACATGAGTGTTATATATTGAAAAAAAGCTTTCTAACTACTCATTTGTTATGGTGGTTCAACACTTGTCAACCATTGACTATTAGTGTTACCTAATATGTGTGGCTCTCTCCTGTGCCTTACAGTTAGCTTCTTTTTTCTTTTTCTTTCTTTCTTTCTTTTTTATTTTTTATTTTTATTATTATTTAAGTTTGCTATTTTTTTTTTTTTTTTAAGTTTGCTAATGTGCAATGTCATGTGTATCTTCCCTTTTAGTCCAATTACAATCTGTAGAAAAATCTGGAACAATGAGGTTATTTTTTCATAGTAGTGGAGAGTTTGTATATGTTGCATTGGGGAAGTTAAAAGCATTAACATACTATGATTACCTTCTGACATCTGTACTATTTTGCAGAAGAAGAAGGTGCATCGAAAGTGGCTAAAGTGGATATCCCAACTACCCCACTAGTTGGTGGTGTACCAGGATCATTGGGAATTGCATATGCTCCTCAAACTACTCTGGGTGTAATGCAGCCAATGTATGCTTCTATTAGATTTTTCTCCTAAGACTTTCCTGCTTCACATTTATGCAGCATTAGTTCTTGGTGACAGTAGATCAGCATTCTCAAGATATATTCCTTTCATTTTGATTTGTATGTTGAGCACAAATAAATAAATAAATAAAATTAAGTGTTCTGTACTGTAAGATATTTGATTAGCACATCCATGGTTATCTCACATTTGGAAATGCTTTTGGGTGTTTGGTTACAGTTACAATCCTGCACTACCAGTGCCCCCTGCTGCTTGGCCTGTTCCACCTCGTCCCGGGCCTTGGTATCCACAGCATCCAGCAGTTTCTGTTCCTCCTCCTCCTCCATTGGGTTATGCACAACAACCATTGTTTCCTGTCCAGAATGCGAGACCTCCTTTGCCATCAACCACATCACCTTCACTACAGCCTTCACAGATAACTCCTCCCGGACTGCCCGTATCCAACCCATCCATCCCTGTATCACAACCATTGTTCCCAGTTGTTGGGAACAACAATATATCTCAAATCTCACCATTTTCTGCTCCTATGCTTTCAACAAGTATTCCATCAATCTCTGCGGCAGAAGTTAAAGGCTCCATTGATGTGCATTCAAGTGCAAACGCTTCTGTGACAAATAATTACCAAGCCCCAAACATGCCAGGTTGGATATTTTTTAAATTGTGCCCTGCAAATTGTCTTTTCAGTTTTGGTTTTCTATCAATACTCATCGTGGTTGATTTTGGAAGTAGATCTCGAACTTTCAATGTTTTAAAAATTTCCAAAAACTGAGAAATTGATAAGTTGTGATTAAATGATGATGTAAAATAATCACTAGTCATTAATTTACTAATAAAAAAATAAAAAAAATTAATCACTAGTCATGAGATTATGTCAGATTTTATATTCTGGGTTTTTAGTAACATTGATATTGCTAGATGTTGATGTTCTCTATAAAAACAATGGTGCATATGTAATTATGTTTGATACTTTGATCAAATGTGCCAGCATGAATCTCTTTTAAATAGTTTTCTGTAAGGTCTCCACACTCCCTTTAAAAACCATTCAGCTATGAGATTATGGGTTTTCATTCGTACAATGTCTATTGATGGTATGGACATATTGCTTGCTTACCTTCTCTGTCTGTGGTACTGAATGTTGGGCTGCTAAGAAGCAGTATATTCTTAAAATAGCATTCTATTATTCATTTTATTTGTCTACAAGTATTTGCAAATTTAGATATTGCTGCCAACTATTAGCCAAAAGCTAGAATAAACCAAGTTCCATAGAATTAAAGCACAAGATAGTTCCATCCTGACAAGTTTAAATAATGAGCAATGACTGTTTTAATCATGACTGCTTTTAGCTGACATTTCTCTATGCTTACCCCATACCACTAGGCGAATTAGCCATTGCTCTTTCGTCTCTTAGTTTGCACATCTACACATATATTAAGAAGTCAAATTGGTCTCTCCTTTGTAATTTGTGTAAGTTACCCCCTTCTGATTATATTCATAAGCAGCCTTTCTAAATAGTAAATACTGTTTTTGGTGAATCAATCCTCCAACTACCTTCATGCATCTACTTATTCCTTTTCTGATCTAGTGATGAATTTGATAAGAAAACTACCAAAAAATTATTTTTGATGAGTGATCCTCCTACTACCTTCACCACAGGCACTTGTTCTTTTTCTGATCACAAGTTTGACTCTCTCTCTCTCTCTCTCTCTCTAAATACATATAAAGCCACCACCTATTAAAATGTGAATGAAGTTTTATTTCGTAACTTTGGTGCTGCTGTCCATTAGTTGAGCCTACTTACTCCAGATTGGTTTGATTTGGTTTTATAGCGGGCTGGTAAGATTAGAACTATATTCATTGGATTCCATTTCATTAAGTTGAACTTTGATATTGTTAGACCGCTTTGCTGTGGACTTGCCCAAATATGTTTCTCACTCCTTGGTGGTGTCTTTATAGTACACAATTTTATTGATTTTAATGTCCTTTTTTTGGGATATACTGTAGGTGGGACATTAAGCAACTCTCATTCATATGCCTCTGGCCCAAATACTGGTGGTCCTTCCATTGGACCACCCCCAGTAATTGCAAACAAAGCTCCTGCTACCCAGCCAGCCACTAATGAGGTCTATCTAGTTTGGGATGATGAGGCAATGTCCATGGTTAGCTCTCTCTCTCTCCCCAAAATAAAGAAGAAGAAGAAAGAGTCTAATAAGGAGTGTTTTAACTATAATTATTGCTGACTTGGCACACCTGGTGATTGCAGGAGGAAAGAAGAATGTCCCTAACGAAGTATCAGGTGCATGATGAAACTAGCCAGGTAAGTCATACTACCTCTTTAATATATGGAGTTGGTTTTGCATCTGACCAGATGGGTAGGCTTTATGTTTCATGTTTTCAGATTCGATTCTTTCGCACTGTTTCCTATTTAGAGAGGTATTTCTGTATGAATTTCCAATTTTTTCGTCAGTAAAAGAACAACCCACTTGGTTAGTAATATGTTAAACCATTTAATAATTCCATTTTTCTTCTTCCAACCCAATTGGTTGAGGGCATGTAAACTGCCATTCTTCGGTTTGCACGCAATGCCACCACTCTTGTGGGAATCAAAAATTGCAAGTAGGTATTTGCATTATTTTATTCTGGTAATTAGTAATTACAATTTGTCAAGCTTGCTGCAAATAACTCCAAGATTCTTCATCCTAGCATTGTATTCAGTTAAGAACAATGTATATGTATTTTCTCTTTTAAAATTTGGATTTACCTGCTGTTATTCATTCTCCCTATGCTTGATTCTGAAAAGTGGGGTTTTGGGTGGAACAAGATCTTACCCAACAGATTTTTGCCTATTCGTACAATTTAGTTTATGATCCAACAGTGAATTCAGACTTGGCCCAGGTCAGCTTCTTTTGCAAAGTTTGGTATCTCTTTGCTTAGGCCAAGCTTTATAACATATCTGGTTTGTCCAAGTGATTGATATTTAGGGCTCCTTTCTGATCACCCCCCTCCTGTGATTTTATGTTTCAGATGAGCTCAATTGATGCAGCCATAGACAGAAGAATATTGGAAAGCAGGCTTGCTGGTCGAATGGCCTTTTAGATCAAATAGAAGTCATGATGAATTGTTGGAATGTTTTTGTCAATGCTTCATCCTTAGAATATTGTGGGATTCACTTAAACGACAAGGCGATGCCCTGCTCTTTATTCTCATTGGTTTAATTGGATGTCTTGTAAGTGGCCATATTTATTTGTGTTTTATTCTTTACAAGAGAGGTTCAAGGGAGTAAATTTTGTTGATGATATGAGGATTCTCCATAGAAGTTGCTAAACTTGTATTTTTCTGCATAGTGTCTTAATTTTTAGTTTCAACACTTTAGGATCTAGTCTTGAACCCTTTTGTGATCAATCTATTTCAGTTTCTCCAGGTGTTTTTGAATCATTGGATTTCATATCTTTGTAAACAATTATTTGCTTCATTGTTTAATCTACATTAAGAGATATACTCTGTGTGTGTGTGTGTGTGTGGGAAACAGAGAGAGAGAGAGAGAGAGAGAGAGAGAGAACATTCTGTTGGCCAAAGTAGTTAAAAGCTATTGTAAAAACTCCTCTCCAGCTTGTGCAATAAAAATTGACCTTATGAAAGCTTACGATTCGGTTAGGTTGAGTGGTGCTTCATTCTTGACTGGCATGGCTACTATTATATCCCCCAATTTTGTATTTGCTTAAATGGAAGTTGGTAATTTCATTGAATAAACGGTTTTTCTTCCTCTTCTTCATCTTCTCCTTTTTTAACAAATAAAAATTATTGAAGGTTTTATTCACTTAAATGAGACCTAATTGTAGCAATTGAATTAGAAATCCTGTATTTTTATCTTGGGCAATACCGCAAAAATGGCTTAAGAAATTTTCAGTAGTGTGAGTTTTGCTAGTATTTGTCAATGCTCGTAACGATTTTAGCAAAATGGAGTGCCAATTTTTATTATAGGCTTTATTTTAAAGGGAATTTTGGCCTTCTAACTTGAATGCATTCTTTATCCAAAAACAAAACTTGGATATATTCGTTAGGCTAAAATTGCTCTTTTGACGGGTAATGTATCATAACAGCGCACTACTGATTTTCTCAAGTCTAATAAATACTTGTGGAAAGAGACTTTTCTTCTATCTTTTATTCGCGCTAAATTAAACACATACTAGTTGAAAATTGGAATATATGGTTTAAAATGCAGGCTCAAGTAGAACAAAGGTCTAAAAACATCATAAATTTAAAATTTCACAACGGCTTGAGGCTTGAGATGATAACTTGTGATTGTTGTATGATAAAAATGATGTCAATAGGGGTTTTAGCAAAAATGATGCTGCACTAATCATAATTTGTCATCACAATAAGTTGTAAAATATGTTATGTATGAAGTATTGTTGCAAATGGAATCAAGTTGTGATTTCATTTTGAGGGTTTTTTGGATTCATTTTAAGTGGGGAGGACATTTGTACTTGAAGTCTTGAAATGCTATAAAATGCTTTTGACATGATTGTCAATGGTAATTTGATGTTGAGTGTGCATTCGCAATGCTATTATAAGCTAGTAAAAGTGGGAGGGGTGGAAAACACTTTTGTTTGGTTGAGGAGAAAAGTGAGAAGATGGAAAATATAGTTTATATACATTTACTCTTATGCTCTTATTACATAACATGTAAGAATCCCCTCCAAAAAAAAAAAACATAACATGTAAGAAATAATTTATTTGTACTCAATAAATAATATAAAAATTAACACATCATATATATAAACTTATATTATTTTTCTCTGTTATTATTATAGATATTATAATCTTATATATATATAGACATGTTCTGGGTGGAAACAAAAAAAAAAAAAAAAAACTGGGCAGGAAAAAAAATTTGGAATATAGAAATAGTAATGAAGACGAAAAAAAGAAAAAAGAAAAAAAGAAAAAAGAAGAAAAAAGAAACAAGAAACAAGATGAGTTACTATTGACAGAGGAGAGTGAAAAAGAGACTCAAAACAAAACAAGGATGACATAAAGGTGTAAGACTGTGTGGGGAATGGGTGAGAATAGGTAAGATTCTTGAGAAGCATTAAAATTTGGGGGAAATTTTGTCATTGTGCTAGAGCAAGAGTAATTATTTTTTGTTTTCTCGCCAATTTGGAGAGATGAATTTTTGGTGGGCTAGGGGAGAAAATGTTTGGGCCCCAACAAATTTCAATCCTTTCTCTACTTACCAAACAATAAACAAACCTATTTTCTCTTCTTTATTTTTTATCCTTCCTATTCCACCTCGAACCAAACATACATTTAGGCTTAGCAAAACAAAATCAACTTATTTAACTTCTCTTTTAGGCTTTTTCTATTGTACTTTTAGTATTAAAAAAAAAAAAAACTAAATAAGTTATTCCCAAACAAATATTAATGTCAAGTTCTTTTTGCTTATTTTAGCTCTCACTCTACTTTTTTTTTTTTTTACCCCTACAATACTTTTAGCTAAACAAAAATTAACTTATTTAACTTCTCTTTTAGTTTTATTTATTTATTTTTATTGTACTTTCAACGAAAAACTAGGGGGTGGGGGGGGGGGGTATTTCCAAACAAACACTAAAAGATGACCATTGTGGATGTAGGGAGCATTAAATTACATCTTAGGAAAAAAATGGGAGATATAATTTTAACCTATTTGTATAATTGAATTTCAATTTCAATCTCTTTCTCTCTCTCTCATTGGCAAATCTCACCCCTTCTATTTGGTCGCATTAAGTTAATAGTCGGTTTTTTAGAAACCTAATTATAGCTGCAGGTTAGTTGAGTTTAAACCTCTATATATATGGGTTTAATTATTCACTTGAAATCTTATCTTCAATAGGTGATTTCATCCTACCGAGATGGGCAAACATTATTATGTCTAATTACTAACTCAACATGAAATCACATCTTCACTTGAACTTACATTTTCATTTAGAAGATATTTCATGTATTGAATATATGCATCATTTCTCTTATAATGTGTTGATCTCATAATTGTGAGATCCACACTATGGGAGGGATATTGTATCCTATGCATAAGATACATTCTTCTCTAACTCAAAACGTGGAGGGATTAAGGGGGAAAAACACTATTGTATATCGTAGAGGTTTGGTAAGAAGATTCATCATCTTTAATTACCAATGCATATACTTGATGATAAACTAATTTTCATTAATGAAAATATCTCTATTTTATTTATTTTAAAAAAATAAAAGAAAATTCCAAAAGCTCCTTTAATTGATTAACCATAAAAAAATGTGGTGAATTTGACAAAAATATCTTTATATATATATATATATATATATATATATATATATATATATATATATAATATAAGGAGGAAAGAAAGAGAGGAAGGACTAAAATCTACTTTAGAATCCTTATGGAATTCGTTATATTCAATGATTTATTGTGCTTAAAAACTAACTTTGGTAAAAGTATATATTTTTTAAATGTAATATTTATAAATTATATATAAACTGACAATAAAAATAAAATAAATTTAAACATATGAAAAAAAATATTTGGTATAAATTTAATCTTCATCCTTAAAATTTCAAAATGTTTATAACTATTGCTTCAAAATATTTAATAGTTTCATCATTGGTTTGAATTTTTCATTAAATTTATTCTAAATCATATCAATTTTAGCCCTTTTTTAAAGATAATTTTTAGGGTATTTCATTAACATTGTTCAATATGTATGTAATTTCTTCAAATGTAGACGGTTGCACATATAATTTCTTTAAATATAGAACTAACAAAACTTAAAACAAAAAATTTTGCAAAAATTATATATAAGCTTTAAAGTTTCAAGGGAAAAAACCAATTGCGTATATTTTGGAAAAAAAAGAAGAAGAAAAAAACCCTTTTTTTTCAAAACTATTAATTAATTACTTTTTAAAATTTATTATTATTATTTTTTAATTTTAATTTTAAGAAGCCAAACCCAATCCCTTCTATGTTCAAAACAAACAAGCAAACAAGCCCTTACATCAAAACCCCTAAAACCCACGGTTCTCTACTCCATCACTCTGCAACACAACACATTTCTCCGCAAAAACCCACCTTCATACACTTTCAACCAAAACCCATCTCTCTCTCTCTGTGTCTATGTTTGTTGTATTGGAGCTGAGATATGAAAGCTTTGAGAGCTCTAAGAACCATCACAGCAACCCTTTCTCCAAAACCCCACAAAACCCCTCTCAACCCGACCTTTCTTCACCACTTCTACTCAGCACAGCCTCAAGAAGAAGACCCATCACACAACCTCAACTCCTCAGACTCTGAAAATGGCCCTGACTCAGTTTTTGACAGTACCCATTACACAATACCGGGTCTTGGTTCTGAAACCAATGCTCAAGCCCCTCAGCAACCCACTTGGGATGAGAAATATAGAGAAAAAGCTGATGACTTGATCTTTGGGAAAGATACCCAGAAGAGGAAATTGAAGATTTTGGAGGAAGAGGAAGAGAGGAGGAGGAGAGTGCTTGCTAAAGCTCTGCTCGAGGCCGCGTTGGAGGCGGCGGACGATGAGGATGAGGAGGAGGAGGAGGTGGTGGTGAAGGAGGAGGACCAGAAGTCATTGTCTGTTGGGATAATTGGTGCCCCAAATGCTGGAAAGTCTGCACTCACTAATTACATGGTTGGTTTTCTAGCAATCAATTCAATATGTTTGGATTTCATTGGGTTTTTAAAGTTTTCTCCATGATTATTGTGTTAAAGATTAGTTCTTTCTTGAATTTGTTGGTCATATTGTTATTGCATGTTGAGACATTTAGGAATGGTGATATGCCAACAATGAGACCTATCAAAAAGAAAAAGAAAAAGTGAGTATGCTTAGGTAAGAGAATAGAAAGAGAGAGAGAAGTCTGCACTCACTAATTACACGGTTGGTTTTCTGACAATCAATTCAATATGTTTGGATTTTATTGGGTGGTGGTTGTTTCTTGATGATTGTTATTGAACGTTGAGTATTTTAGGATTAATGATTTAACAACAGTGATTATGCTTATAGGTTGAAGGAGAGAGAGAACAATATACTTTGTGCGGAAGTTATCTTGATGATTATTTGTGTGAAATTTTAGTTATTTTTGAATTTTTTGGTTATATTGTTATTGAAAAGAGGGATAATACTTTGTATCTAGCTCATTTTGTTGGTACCTTGTTTGATTGGTCTCAAGTTTGGGGACTCATGCATATGGATTATGTTTTAGTGTTTATTGAATCTTTATCATTTTGCATGCCGTAGTCTCTTTTTAATAAAATTTTATTACCTATATAAAAAAAAAGAGGGATAAACTTTGTTGTCAGAGATGCTTGATGGATCCTATATATATTGGCATGATTCATGGTGCTGATCTATCCCTTTTTAAGTTGGGGACTTTTGAAATATGGTCCTTCATTTTCAACTACTCAGCTTGTGTGCTGTCTTCTGTGGTTTATGCATAATTGATATGCAGGATTAAGGGCACAAAATGTCAGTTTTGGAGAGCCATTCCTATTTGTCTTATGTGGTTAATTTGGAGGAGGCGTATTTGCAAAATAATTAAAACTTGGATTTTTCTACACTGAAAGTTATTTCAATTTCCTGATTCTTCTGTTAGCAACTACCATTTGTGTGGATCTCTCTCTCTCTCTCTCTCTATTTTTATTTGGCAGATGGTAAAGGTGCCTGTGATTTTCACTATTGATCTTTTTATTTTCTTTTAATCTGATTAAGAATGAGAATCATTCATTGATCAGTCCCCTTTCTCCAGTTAATTTGGTCTACATCCTTTTCTACTTTGTTTTTTGGTATATCAAGGATGACTGTTAAGTCCCAGTTTCAAGCATTCCTAGTTCTTAGGAATCCACCTATGTCCTTTTTGGTTTCGTTAAGTGATTTTCATATTTTGGGTTGAGTTGTTGTTAGAGGGTGTGCTTGTATTCTGAATTGGAAGTGGCACTGGCCTCTAGTCTAGAGGCATTGTGGGCTCCGCTCCACCCACTATGCCCAATGTGGCCATTTTTTTTGTTTGTTTGTTTGTTTTGCCTGGGCTAAATTATTGGTTGACGGGTGCGGTGTGGCAATGGAATTGGGAATTTCAATGTATTGGGTTAGGGTTTTTTAGGCATTATAAAGTCATGTAAACCCTTTATTTTCTGATAGTGAAGGTTTTCACAGCTTGCTCCCGTGGATGCAGGCACATTGCCAAACCCCGTAAATCTTTGTGTTGATTTTCTCCTCTCTCTATTTTTCATTAATATTGTTAACACCTGAATCTACAACAGTTGGCCTTCAGTTCCACAATGGACTGTACTGTATGCATTATGCATGCTGTCAGTTTTCAGTAATTGTTTTTATTTTTTATTTTATTTTATGTTATTATGACTTGCATTGTATACGATTTTTATTTTTATATTTATATTTATTTTTTACTATTGGTATTTATCTGAATTACCACATTTTCCAGATCAGTTATATCTTTAGTGCATTTGGTACAGGTTGGGACAAAGGTTGCTGCTGTTTCTCGGAAGACAAACACTACAACTCATGAAGTGTTAGGAGTGATGACAAAGGAAAATACCCAAATTGTATGTATCTTGTTTTGATATATTACCAATTAACTACTTTGTTGTATTGAGTCTATTGACATGAATTGCACAGTAATATCTTTAAAACTAGATACTTATATCCATATTGCTACTACATTGAGATAATTTATATACCCCCTTTGATTAATGACTATATCAAACTTAGTAAATATTATTACTTTTCTAAATAACACGTTTCTCCATTCAGGATTGGGCTTTTGATGCATAACAAATTATGATGACAGGTTATAACAAATTTTGTGCAAAGATAACTACTTTTGCATTGTCTTTTCTACTGTGAATGCTTGGTTAAACTTAATATGTTCAGATCTTCTGCCTTTTTTTAATTGTAACTTTGGTATAATTTCCATCTTAAGGCATGCATCTTTGTTTTTTGATAAGTAATAATCTTTATTAAAAGCAAAATCTTCCAAGTATACAGGGGTATACAAAGAGAGCGCTAACAGCATCAACACCTCAAATTACAATGCTCTAACAAATCTAATAAAGAATCACAAGAGAAAAATTGTAAAGCTCTAGCCCAATCCAGAATAGAATGAAAGAAAAAGGATTTAAGCTCAATTCTAGACCGCTCACAACCCTCAAAACTTCTAGCATTTATCTCCCTCCAAATACACCACCTTAAGCAATGTGGCACTAACTTCCAAATTGCGACATTACGATTCCGACCAAAGCTGCCTTGCCAAGAAGCTAACAAATACAAAATCCGCTGTGATCACCCAATGAATTCCAAACAAACAAAATAACAAGGACCAATAAGCTATAGGACAGTATAAGTAAGTCTATTGATGCCACAATTCTGAAGCTGTAAATCTTGTAAAAATACTGTTATAAAGATAGAATAAAAAATATATATTATTAGGAATTCATGTCTTGCCCCATGAATAGTTGGATAACTCTTCCTACTTACTTCAGAAGCAAAAATAGAACATCTTTAGTTTGAAATCTGAAATCAAATTTAAAATTTTGCAGTAGGCATCTTATTAAAAGCTAATCATTGTCCTGCTTTTCATATGTTATGTCTCTTGTGCTGCAAAACATTTTCTGTTATGTCAATGCTGCAGCTTGAAGCTTCAGGAATTTCATTTCATAAAAGCATGGCAGATCTATGCTTGTAATTTTGTGTGGAGATAAAATATTTTTCTTCCACTTTCTGTTGTTTTTAATACTATGTCAAAACTAAACAAGAAAAAAGAGAGTGAACTGCAGATATAACTGCATTAAAAATGTTCTGGTTTAAATTAAGTTATTCTTTAGCAAAAAGTGAAAAATCTAAGTATTGCTCGTGTAAAATGCTTTTTATATGATTTTATTTATTTTATTTCTGTCTAATCAAATGCACATGATTTGATGCTTAACATATGCTATTAATGGCATTTTCACACCGTCTTTATGTTTTCTAGTCAGAGATAACTTTTTTGAATTATTTATGATGCCTGTTGTTGTGTGCAACGTAATTTAATGATTTTCCGATGTTCAATGCAGTGTTTCTTTGATACCCCAGGACTCATGTTAGATAAAAGTGGATATATTCACAAAGATATGAAGGTTCGTGTGGAAAGTGCTTGGAGTTCTGTCAACCTCTATGATGTGCTCATTGTTATTTTTGACGTTGATAGGCATCTTACCAGGTCAGTGGATAGCATTTGACACAAGAGGACTTATCCTTCTTTTTTGTTTCTTGTGTTAGATTGATATTTTTTTAATGGAAATTATTTCAGCTATATTGGCAGTGCTATAACTATATGGTAACATTTAGCTCTTCCTTTGTATAATCCCTGTGTACTTAGGGTTGTGCCCTTTTTGTGTCTTTTTATTGAAATTCAGTAACTGATATATAAAAAAAAAACTCTTGTAGAATGATTAAAAAAAAAGAATTTATTATAGAATAAAGGCTAGACTCTATTAGTAACAAGTAAATCTTTTGCATGTAAAAAAAGTCTTGATATTTTTTATTTTTTGGGGAATAAAAGGCAATCACTGTTGGGCTAGTTTATGTTCGATCTGGTTTGTGAACTGACCTGACTTGGAAGTATTACGGTTTTAAGTGGGAGATATTCTAAGGCTTAGTCCATGGAGCGGAGGCTTGAGCCGATTTGGCCCTGTTTTTGAGGTATTTATTTGTTGCTTCAGATTAGGGTTTTTCTGTTGTATTGAAAACTTGATAGTAAAAACACAGCAACTCCATGGACTAAGGGTTGTGCCCTTTTTGTGTCTTTTTATTATAATTCATTAACTTATATATAAAAAAATCTCTTATAGAATGATTTTTTTTTTAAAGAAAAGAATTTATTATAGAATAAAGGCTAGGCTCTATTAGTAACAAGTAAATCTTTGTGTGTAAAAGAAGTCTCAATATTTTTTATTTTTTGGGGAATAAAAGGCAATCACTGTTGGGCTAGTTTATGTTCGATCTGGCTTGTGAACTGACCCGACTTGGAAGTATTATGGTTTTAATTGGGAGATATTCTAAGGCTTAGTCCATGGAGTGGAGGCTTGAGCTGATTTGGCCCCGTTTTTGAGGTATTTATTTGTCACTTCAGATTAGGGTTTTACTGTTCTATTGAAAACTTGACATAGTAAAAACACAGAAACTCCATGGACATAGGCAAATTGCCAAACCATGTATATCTTGTGTCGTATGATTGTTTCCTTTGCGCCTATTTTCTCTATTTTTTGGCGTCTCATAAGTTCTAGGAATTAGGTTAAATTCTAACAATTGCAAGGTCTGTGACGACCTAGAGAGCACTTGATGTCCAAGTTAATTTGTTTTTGTCCAAAAGTATCCCCTTCTTTTTGTATAACTCACTTCCTTTATCCTTTGTGAGCTTTGGGAATATCTCCATTCATGAGTCCGATATCCACATTTATGAATTGAAAGGTTCAAATGATCCCTGTAAAAAAATAGTCCTCCCTTCCACTAAAATGTGTTGGAATGCCTGTATGCCTGATCTATGTAGAGTAGGTGCTCTATTCAGCAATATGGGGTGCCCCTAAGATAGGCTAGAACTATCACCTACTTTAAAAAAAATTTCCTGCGATAGGCTCTGAACTATCTTAGAATTTAAAATCCTTAGGCTTTTCTTTTGAAACCCTTAGTCTTGCCTTTAACAGAATAAAATTAATAAGATGC
Organism: Castanea sativa; assembly: GCF_040712315.1. NCBI lineage: Eukaryota > Viridiplantae > Streptophyta > Magnoliopsida > Fagales > Fagaceae > Castanea > Castanea sativa. The sequence goes on along the minus strand of NC_134019.1, from coordinate 10,456,407 downwards.
TCTAAGGGCATTTATAGTGTCCTCAGGTTTTTTTTTTTTTTTTTTTTCTATTATTGATGCGAGCGTCTCACACTGACTTGACCAAAAGTGACAACAGATTGCCTTTTTATTTACTCTTAACTTAGAGATCCTATAGCATTGCAACTTCTAGCTTCATTACTGATGTGCATAGACACTGTTTGTGAAAGAACCACATAAAGGGGAGAAGTCCAGGTGTACAGGATGTATACAAACAAAATTACTTAGAAACTGTGACAGATGGTATCTATACGTAATACGTCAAATTGAACAATTCTAAGAAGATTAAGGATTCGACAAAGATTATTTATTATAAACTTTTGCATGTGAACTCAATGTAACACAGATGACTCATAATCTTTTATGTTACCTTTTCTTTTTTTATTTCTCCTTTTGGTGAATATATGCACATGAATGCGTAATTTATTTATAATCATAGTTCTTTCATTGTCTAATTGGGCTTTTTTATTCTTCCACATATATAGGCCTGATCAAAGGGTGATAAAATTGATTCAACATATGGGATCACAGCCACACCCAAAACAAAAACGCATCTTATGTATTAATAAGGTTGATTTAGTTAAAAAAAAGAAAGATCTGCTAAAGGCGGCTAAGCAATTTGAAGATCTTCCTGGATTTGAAAGGTCAGTGTTTCTTGTAATAGGAAAAGGAACGCTAGGTTGTCAAGTTTCTGAAAATTGATCTGGTGCTTGGATAGCTTCTTATTATCTATTGTTTTGTAGGTATTTCATGATCTCAGGACTGAAGGGCTATGGAGTAAAAGATCTTACTCAATATTTGATGGAGCAGGCATGTAGTTGTACCACCATTATTATATTTTGCTCAAATCAATTTGCAGTTTCTGGAATAAGAGATTTGTGGAATTTATTTTGTTGCTGTATGTCTTTAGAATGTTATCTGATTGTCAGCCTGAACATTGGAAACAATCTTTCTGATCAACTGTGGTCTTTTGTGAGAAAAATAGTTATGGCTATCTTTCTGGCTCACCTATCAAAAAAAAAAAAAACAGAGAATAATTTATGGTTAATACCAATTTGATCTATGAATTTAATATATGCAAATGATTATACCTTAATTCTTTCTTGGCAGAAGTACTCTTTCTTCTCTTGTGTGCAATGATGTTCTAAATAGTAATGTTCCAGCTTTGAATGAGGTACATTATTCCTCATTTTTTAAATCAATGTGAGCAGCTTATAATTTTGACTTGGGATCCTAATAAAGTCAAGTGTAATTCATTTTAATTGATAGGTGTGACTAGTGGTTTGATTGTCTTTGCTAATCGTTTTATCAATCGTTTGATTGTGTTTGATTTCATTAATTCTGTAAGCTTTTCCCTTTGATCTGTTTGTATCCCTTTTTTTGAAGTGAGTTTACTATCGTAAACTTATCAATAAAGTTTTTATTACCTATCAAAAAAAAAAAAAAAAAAAATCAATCATTTTATATGCATTTGAATGGGTTTTTTCTTTTTGGATAAATACATGCATATGAATGGGTTTACTCAGTCATTTGTCAGTTTAGTACTTTCGGGCCTTTTTTCTTCTAATAAATAAAAAAAAATTTCTAATTGTCTATTAATTTTCCTGAAGTCTACTCTAAATCATCCTCCCCTGAGCTTTAGCTTTTCCTGTTGTTTAGATGCATTTATTTTGGTTATGGTTGGAAACTCTCCAATATTCTATTGAAGCTGAAAAAAAGTTATATTTTCTTTGTATAAATACGCCATTATTTTTTTTTCAAGGCTTCTTTCACCATCCATTCACAATGTATCATCTTTGTCCTTCAAGTACAGATTTGACAACTGTTATGTGACAGGATAGATGGAGATTATACTCTTCTACTTTTTATAAGTGAGAAACCTGGTGAAAATAGAATTAGTCATTCTATCTAACTCTTCCATTTACTTGGTCAAGTTGCACTGCTAACTCTGGCTCTTCAATGTCTTTTTATGCTTAGGCAGTTAAAAGACCGTGGGATGAAGATCCATTTACCTTAAGTGAAGAAGTTATGAAGAACATATCATTAGAAGTTGTCCGTGAAAGGCTGTTGGACCATGTTCATCAGGTAGAGCTGGAATTTTTTTCATATGTCCACCTTGAGGCAGTGTTATTAGTCTACCATTAGAATAATCTGCATATTTCAGGAATTAACTTAGATAATGACAATGTATTCTGCTCCTCTCAGGAAATTCCGTATCAAATTGAACATCGTTTAATGGACTGGAAGGAATTACGTGATGGTTCTCTAAGGATTGAGCAGCATTTAATTACCCACAAGCTAAGCCAGCGTAAGATTCTTGTGGGAAAGAATGGCTCTAAAATAGGGTAATCAGCTCTGTTTCTGTCTCCATAATTATTGATATAAACATCACAAATTTTCGATCTAATAGAAATGAATTATACATTAACATTAGACATCAGATGAATCAATGACTTACCAGAATTTTCTAATTTTCTCATATTAGTCACTGGCATTTCAATTTCGACATGATAGCAGCTATCTTGGTTCATCATGCATACATACCATTAACATATCCTCATGCAGTGTTAGGAGAAAATAGATCTGGAGTTCCAAAGTTTTTGCAATATCAATCTGTTCCCTGGTAGTAGGCATCTAAAGTTATGATTTCGGATTGGCACTTTGCCTGGTTATTATATCACTTTATTGAATATATATCTTAGACATGCATATGAAGATGCTCATAAGTTTGTGAGGATGATCTTATTCAGGAATATATGGAATGTATAGGGAGTTTCATGGAATCCAATATAGATTAGGGACAGGCCAGTTAAACCTGAATCTGTCTCATTTGGTGCCCCTTCCCCAAATCCCCCAACCACAAGCTGCCAACCAAGAGAAAAAAAGTGTTCAGGAGTGTGTGCGTTTTTGGGGGCGAGGGGGAGGGGAATTGAAGCTTACCATATCTAACTGACTTGGATCATCTTTTTATATGATGTCTGAAATCAAGCAAAGCTGTTTTCCTTGAACACAGAACTGAGTATTCATCTTCAATGGTCTGTATCAGTTCCCAGATATCCTCTTAGGTTCCTGTACGAAGACCTTGCATGTATTCTGCCCCTTCAGCCTTCTTGCTTTAGTGTTTTATCCTCTTCCTGCACTCATCAAGGAACATGATCCATATTAGATTCATTATTTTAGAAAATCCTAATTAGAAACATATGGCTGTTATTTGCGCAGGAGAATAGGCATTGAAGCTAATGAAGAGCTAAGGTCCATCTTCAAGAGGGAAGTGCATCTCATCCTTCAGGTTAGACTAAAATGATGTGTTCAACAAGTTTTATCGAATATCAAGAATTGCACTCCCCAGCACCATCTGGAATTGTATATAGAAAGGCTTGTCAATTGCACTTGCACGGGAATCATCCCAGGGACTTAACCTTACAAAGGCAAAGTGGAGCTGAGCTTCAAAGTGGCAAGCGATTCATCAGATGTTGGGGGACTGGGGCTCGGGAGACCATCTTTGCCAAGGAGATTTCCCATCATTCCGCTTTTAGTTTGTTAATCTTGCAAAATTTTGAGAAAATATATGTTTTCTACTCTTTTGATATGAATTCTCTTTCTTTTGTATTTATGTACCATTGTATGAATCCTTAATAAGGTCTATTCAATTATAATTTATACATCATTATTAGATTATGCTTTGTTCTGGCCTTTGTTGTTGAAATCATTTTATTTGTAGAACTTTTTCAACTTTTTATTACTTGTCATCCCACATCTCTATCCTGATTCCTGAGGACCTAAAAATGGAATTTTCTTTAAATCTTTTTATCCCCTTTGTGCTTTGGACTACAGCAACCAAGCGAAGGTATATTTTCTACTTTGCTTGTTGCTGGAATTGTTGATGGCTTTCCTCATCTTTTGTTTGTTTGTTTGTCCTTGGGTGTGCACGCCCGTGTGCATGTCACAGGTTCGAGTATGGGATTGACTGTGTTGACAAGCAATATTGATATTAACAAGTCATTTCGGATTCTTTGGTACATATTGACAAACTCAACTGATACTTCCAGGAGACTTATCGAAAATAACCAGTTTAACCTTCTTTTGTCATGGTTGTGGGAGCGTGTCATCTCATTCCTGCGTTCATGCCAATGTCAAATATAAAATTATGGCTCCGTTTGTTGGTATGAAAATCATAAACAAGAGGAAAAATAATTAGTGCTCACTCCCTAAACTTTAGTGTAGTAGCCATTACATATTCTAAACTTTTATTTTAAGCCAATTTACTCCTTGAACTTTAACCATGTGCCAAAATAGTACTTCAGTTAGTTTGCTGTTAATATTCTAACATACTACTCACGTGAGACCCACTTTTTTTTTTTTTTTTTACTCAAAAATTATCAAAATTTACAAAGAAAACCGATCAAGTTAAAAGAGAGAAACCTGTACAGTTTTGAGAGAGAAAGAAAAGCCGAGGATGATTCTCAAATCCTTAATAATTAAACCCTTCCAATTTAGAGTATAATTTTTGTTCTTCTTTAGTTTAGTGCCAAAGATAATATCAACGTTCAGCATCACAAATAAGGCCCATAATTCCAAAAGAAAATCAAGCAAATACATGGAAATGGGAAAACAAAAAGCCAAAAAAGAATAAATCATAAAAAGAGTTTTTTTTTTTGGGTGGCAAAACAACAAATTGAATTGGAAGAGTTAATTAAAATAAAGAAGTGGCTTTTTTATGTTGGGAAACAAGCTAGGAGTCCAGGACCTTCAATCACGGAGGAACGGAGTTGGGTTTGAAATAATTTTTCTTGAAGGAAATTGCTATACGGCTCTCAACTCTAAAACCAAATCAGATGGGCGACGTTTAGACATTAGAATTACTCTTTACTTAGATGTAGATTAGCTATATCGGAGGACAATGAACAACCACTCACAATCCTAGTTTTTATTTTTCTCTCTAAACTAAACAGTTTTTCTCTCTTCTATTCTATCCATTGGTTTCTGCAAATTTTGATAATTTTTTAGTTTCATGTGGGTCTCACGTGAGTGATTTGTAGTGTGTTAACGCAGACTAGTTATTGTATTAATTTGGCACATATATAAAGTTTAGGAAGTAAATTGGTTAAAATAAAAATCCAGGGGATCCCATCAAAAAAAAAAAAAAATCCAGGGTATGTAATAGCCATTATCCTAAATTTTAAGAGGTGTCATGACATTTTTCTAGGGATGGCACCCAGGTGGGGAGCCCAAGCCTCTATAGGTCCAATACTTTATTTTAATTTATAGTCTATATGTATATATATAAAATCAAAACCTTCAAAGCTCTCTCAATTTTTCACAATAAAATTATTTTTATTTAGTCCAAATTTAACAATGAGTGAAATTTTATCTTTCTAACAAGTCCAATTTAAACTCAAACTCAAACTCAAACTCAAACTCATCATTATCATTTTTTTAAATAAAACCAAAACTTCTTAAGCTCTCATAATTTTTCACGTCAGTACAATATTTAAATAAAATTATCATTTTATTTAAATAAAATTATTTTTGTTTAGTTCAAACTTAATAAGGAGTAAAACTTTATCTCTCTTGATAGGCCAAAAATATAATGACCCATTGTGATGAATTAGCCAATTAATTAGCCAAGTGAATTAATTAAGTTCAATTACATGCAATGAGCGTGACATCGCAAACAAATTACCAAATAACTAAATATGCAGCGGAAATTAAATGACACAGTGATTTGTTTACGAATGGGGAAAACCTACATGGCAAAAATTCCACTGGGTGATTTTAAGGTCACCACTCCCGAGAATCCACTATTATCAAAATAAGCGGTTACAAGTAAAGAAATCCTAGTACTTTATACCAACTTACAGTTGAACCCTTACCCCAATACCCAATTGGAATTGTTCTGTAGTGACAATCTCTCCTTGTATTGCACGACTCTTAGTACGTGACTAACCAATAAATACGTGGATCCCATTATGCAACTTGATCACCAACTTGAGAAGGATGTTGGTTGCAAAGTTCTTCTGTTCATCACATAATGAAGATCATGAAGTTGTTTGATCACAAAACCCTATGGTGTACAAACACAGCATCTTCTTCAAGATGAATTAGGGCAAACTAGGTTTTTTGGTCACACTTGAGGAATTATACTCTTGTGTAATTGTGTTTTTTGTTGTGTCAACTGATACGGCCCTTAAAATGATCTTTATATATATTTAGGGTTGTGAGAAAATAAAGCCCAAACACGTACTTACGGATTGGATGAAAAACATTTCTGAAAAACTGAGTTTCATAAACCTCGATAGATAGCCAACTATCGAGCCACGGGCTTCAGCAGCTTTTAAACCTCGATAGATGCTAGCTGTCGAGCTTTAAAATCCAGCACTTTATTACTTGATTCTTGGATAGGCTTGCATGGCTTCAATACTTGGACTTGAATTCTTGTTCCTTAAAGTATTAAACATATCCTAGATCTACCCAATTACAAGTAAAATGCGTTTTGTCAAAGGATTAGTCAATACATAAAATGTTGACATATATTCCTAACATCTAATCACATATGTCCTAATAATCTCACCCTTTAGCAATTCGTGAAAAAACCACAATAAACAAATGAACATATGAGAGAAGTCATAAATCACTTAGCTCATACTCACTTATTAAGTACAATAAAATCTATCCTATCACAAACTTTTGAAAAACTTTGCAAGAAGAGAGTTCATGGCAAGGAAGACTTTGATAACCTGTATTTTTGAAACACTTAAACAAAACTCATCAAGGCATCTTTGTGTGAGACAGAAATAAAAGATTGCATACAATAAATAAGAAACATATGTATAAAGAGAGAAAAGAAACAACACATATAAAGATAGATGAAAGAACTGTAATAACAACCTCAAATGTATATAAATCAGTAAGTACAAGGTTTGCTATCACAATATGATCACAAGATCTAAGATACATGAACAATGTATCTAAAATATAAAGAAAAGAAAAAAAGATACATCAAAATCTTCACTACATCCCTAAAAAATATGAAATCCTCCTTTTTCTTTTGGTATGATTTTGCTTACTATACCCGCTGCTGTAGCATAAGAACACTCCCCCTATCTCCTAAACTATCCCTCCCTCTATGAGTATGACTACTCTCATCACAAAATTACTCCCCCTTTTTGTCACGAGTGACAAAGGGTAAATACATCAAGTAGACATCTCATCATCACTAGGTGAGCCAAAATCATCATCCTTATCACTGCCGGAGCCATTGTCACTCTCATCCTCGGACGCCGGCGGACATGGAGAGGAAGCAACCGTGAAACCACCCATCACATCCTGTCGTCGTGCAATATGACCTACACTGGTGTTCACCTGACACAACTCATCATTGAGTGTGTCAAGGTGAGCATCCATGTGCACAAGCTGTGTCATGATGGCTTCAAGAGTCACTCCACCCGCTGAAGACGAAGGAGCGGAGGTGGATGGAGCGGTAGAAGCTGGAGAAGCAGCCGTCTCGGTCTGAGTCTGCCTCGAGTGAAGCTGTGCAAAACTCAGCTTAACGGTTGCGGCATCAATGACACACATGAAAGTGAAGTGGGGAGACTTAGGGTAGGAGACAGAAAAATGGCGAAAGAGCCGCGTGATAGTTGAAGGGAAGATGAGCTTATTACGGTTCGCCGTATCCTTATAGACATCTATAAGGGAGAGTATGAAGTGAAAGGGGAAATCAATGGTAAGATCCTCAATAAGGGAAAGCAAAAGGCGAGCACGAGGCTTTGTGATAGTGTTATAGTGAGAAAAAGGATGGAGAACAAAAGTCATAACCATGTTAAGAAACCTCGGACCTTTAGCAAAGGTCGTGCAACGGGTGAATAGACGATCACCCCAAAAAGAAGGTGTCTCATAGAAATGAGACAAGAGTTTACTTTGGACATTGTCCTCAGACGCTCACAACCAGGATAGTCAGGATGCGTTACCTTAGGAACGTGTAGTACCTCAGATACAATAATCGGAGTAACTACCATGTGTATACCTCGAACGTGAGTGACAAACTAGGGTATAGAAGTGTCAAATCCATGCATGTTGGAGCAGAACTCTTGTATGATCACGGAAGGGCATGTGACCGGAATGCCACAAAATGACTCCCAACCCCTACTGTGAATGACAGTGGGTAGATTAGTGTCAGAAAAATCAGACAGAATGACTTGCCGTTCTGAATGAATGCCTCATCGTGAGAAGTTCTCAAAGAAGTCCGATTTGGCCTTCTCATCACAGAACTGTAAGTGAAAAGGAGTGGGGTCAGAAGGAGAAGAAGATGAAGATGCCCTAGAACGAAGAGGGTTCCAAGACGGAATAGATTTAGGCTTAGGTGCCATGATGCAACTAACATAAGAGGGAGAGAAAGAGAGAGATAATCAGAAAAGTACCAAGCAACACATATATCAAAATATATAGAATTGAAGATACATATGCATGAGAATGCATGAACATGTGAAAGGCTAATATAAATTCATCATGGGCTTAGCCCAATCTAAACCTACCAGTACACAACATAGCAACAAAGTAAACACACATCTAAAATGTATGAAACATTGTTATAATGCATATGTGATGCAATACATGATGTTTAAAGATCATTTTAACAGAAACCCATCCCAAAATTTTATAAAAAACCTTAACAATTTTGAAAAATCCCAAAAGATTTCAAGAATCCCAAAAGTTAGGTCAAAAGATATGAAATGCATGATTAATGAGAGAGAAAGCATCATACTAGAGAGGAAAGAAGATCTTGAGATCGAAAAATGAGTGGGGAAGAGGTTTGAAGTGAGTGAGAGAGGTTTTGGGGGGTGAAGAGTCTGAAAGTGTCGAGAGAGATCGAGGAAATGAGTGCAAAAATCACGATGGCTCTTTATATAGAATCTTCATAAAGCTCGATCGATCGAGAGCTATCAAGAGCTATAGAGCTTTAAAGAGGCGCTTTTCAGCTGTCGAACCAACTATCGAGGATCTAACAACAGGTTTTCACATCAAAGAAGCTCGATGGATTAAGGTAGCTATCGAGAAGCTATCGAAGAGACAAAAAGTTTTTCGATCGATCGGGATAGCTATCGAGAGCTATCGAGATTGCGATAAAGAAAAGCTAAAGGGTCTCGATAGATAGCCTAGCTGTCGAGAGCTATCGAGAAGTTATGGAGATTGCTTAAAAACAGTTTTTCAAGAAGAGAAAAACACAGTTTTGAATGCAATCAAGCATGCTACTAAACCAAAGATCTAAACAACATTTTAAGCTCTCAAAATCATCTCTCAATGAAGAAAAATTTCATGCATTGAGGTCCAGAACACACACACACTAAACAAGTCTAACCAATTTTATATTTCAAAAACAAGCTAAGACAGTTTAGTGAGCATACATTAGCGCATGTAAACCTTGTGATGGCCAAATTACATTGTACCTGCACATGTATCAAAAGTAGCAAAGACTATTGCGTGTTGTGTGTGAAAACATCGCAAGATTGTATAAGTGTCTTTATGTTATGATGATTTGAGATATGAGAAAATTACTTTAACTTACACACAATCATAACTGTTTGATGGGGACTATCACCCTCGAGGTACATACTATAACTCCCACATCTCCTAGAATACACGCTTGCAATCATGTTTTGAAGCAATTTGATATTTTTGCTTTTATTTTCTTTGCATATTTTTATTTTATTAAGCATATCATGCATGAGCATACAAGAGAGAGAAAAGAAATACCCAATTATGTCAAGTTTTTAGACATTGCACTTTTGCTATGTTGAAGCATACATATGTCATTTCATGATTGGCGGGCAACAGTGGTGAGATGATTATTTATGTCTTTCTCTTAGGATTTTCTAGTCATTCTTGTCAAAAAGAGTGATACGAGTGTTAAGTACAAGAGATAACTTAATCTTACTCATCACAAACAAAGAGCCACAACGCTCACTTGCTTAGTTGTGCATAGAGATGCTCATCTAAGATATAAAAGATACAAAGCTTAAAAAACTTTGTTTCATTGGCCATTCAAGGTACACAAGTACCAATGTACACAAACACACTGTTTTTGTATTTTTTTTTCAATTTATTTTTATTTTTATTTTTATGAATGAAAAACAAAATAAAAACAAAACTGAAAAACACCCAAACAAAACATGTCAAATAAAGCAATGCATAAAAACTAAACTGTTTTAAATAAAACAAAACACACAAGTAATGCAACCATAACAAAAAGAGGGAGAGAGAAAAAAAGTGACTAAATCACTTGGAGCCCTTTTCCTTCCACACTTTGGAAGAACCTTTTCTTTGAGCAAAGTCTTGAACCGGCAGTGAGGGAGAAGAATTGAAACCGTTCAAGTTCGAAAGGAATATGAAGGCCTTGAGGAGATCTTCAAGAGGAGTAAGAGAGGATGAAAGCTGATTCTGGTTTTTCGACGAAATCATGTTGTTGCTCTGCTGAGTGGCTAAGCACTTATAGCAATTTGGTCGAGTATGTCCTTTTGCATCACAATGATGACAAAGATGCTGCTTCTTCTCTTTAGACTTTTGAGCATTACTCTTCTTAGCCCTAGGGTTTTTGGTTTCTTTCTTAGCAAGCTTAGGGGGTGCTCCTAAGATAGATTTACCCATTGTCTATGTTCTCACTAGCTATCACAGTTTTAGCATCATTATTCTTAGAATCAATATTGTTAGTAGGAGAAACAAAAATAGTAGTACTAGAAGAAGCAATATTAGGAGAAGAAAAATCATACCCTAAATCGGTTCGATCGAAGGCAGATTTTTGCATGCTAAGTATCTCATCAAGCTTCGCACTTGAGATCCTTTCCAACAGTGCTCTCACTTGGAACAGTTTCGTCTCAAGCTTCTTGGTCTTTTCAGCCAAGAAATTATTCTCAAATCTCAGTACTCCAATAGTTTGATTTACTTCATCAAACTTTGTGGAGAGTTGTTCTCGTTCAAGCTCCACATCACTGAGCTTCTTGGTAGCCAACCTATACAGCTTCTCATATTTCTCCGAGACCTTGTATAACTTTGCATAAGCTGTGTGGATGTCATCTTGCTCATCCATCTTCTTAAAGTTTGACTCTACCAAGTTTTCTTCTTCATCCACATCTTCTACAATCCCTTTAGTAGGACTGACAGTGGCAATGAAGGCATTTAGGATTTCGTCATCCTCATTTTCGGAATCATCCTCAAGTTCAGTATCACTCAAGGTTGCAGCAAGTGCCTTACTTTTCCCAATAGACTTGAGATAGGTAGGGCACTCTTGTTTCATGTGACCGAAACCTTAACACCCGAAACACTTGAGCCTTGAAGGAACAGTGCACTGACTGCCATCCCTAGCTTTCTTCTTCCTTTTGTCTTGGCTCTTAGACTGTGAAGAATTTGATTGGCTACGGTCCTTGTCGAAGCCCTTTGCATTGGCAATCTTCATGAACTTCTTGAACTTTCGGGTGATGTAGGACTTCATTTTAGAATATTTCAGTGTCACTGCTCTTAGCCTTCAGTGCCATACTCTTGCTCTTGCTTAACTTCCCGAGCCTAGACAAACCTAACTCATAGGTTTGTAGATTTCCAACGAGCTTTGTCAAAGGAATCTTGTCAATATCCTTTGATTCCTTAATGGCGGTGATCTTGGCATGAAATCTCTCGGACAGAGATTTGAGCACATTTATCATAATCCTGGGTTCGGGAATGGTTTCCCAAAGATTGAAAGTTGAGTTCACTATGTCCTTGAGTTTGGCATAGAACTCATCAAATGACTCATCCTCTTCCATCTTGATTTCTTCGAAGCTCGTAGTGAGTCTTTGAAGTTTTGAATCCTTGACAGCCTTGGTTCCTTCATAGGTTGTCTGAAGAATGGTTCACGCCTCCTTTGCAGTTTCAGTGGAGGAGATCTTTTTGAACTCCTCATTTGTGACAGCACTGAATAAAACATTCAATGCCTTGCTGTTGAAGTTTACTGCCTTGATCTTGGCATCATCCCAGTCGGCTGGCGCTTTCTTTGGCTTGGTCCAACCTATCTCTACAGCTTGCCACACCTTCTCATTTAAGGACTGCAAAAAAACTCTCATGCGTACTTTCCAGTATGCATAGTTAGTTTCATCAAATAAAGAAGGTACAATAAGTGACTATGCTCTATCCATGACAAACAGGGGTCAATGGATCTCACAGCAAATATTAAACCCTAATTAGAGTGTGCCTGCTCTGATACCACTTGATAGGCCAAAAATGTATTGACCATTTCTAATGAATTAACCAATTAATTAGTCAAGTGAATAAATTAAGTTCAATTACATGCAATGAGCATGACAGCACAAACAAATTACCAGATAACTAAATACGCAGCGAAAATTAAATGACACGGTGATTTATTTACGAATGGGGAAAACCTACACGGCAAAAACCCCACTAAGTGATTTTAAGGTCACCACTCTTGAGAATCCACTATTATTAAAACAAGCGGTTACAAGTAAAGGAATCTCAGTACCTTATACCAACCTACAATTGAACCCTTACCCCAATACCCAATTGGAATTGTTCTGTAGTGACAATCTTTCCTTGTATTGCACGATTCTCAGTACGTGACTAACCAATAAATGCGCGGATCCCAGTACCCGACTTAATCACCAACTTGAGAAGGATGTTGGCTGCAAAGTTCTTATGTTCATCACACAATGAAGATCATGAAGTTATTTGGTCACAAAATCCTATGGTGTACAAACACAGCAGCTTCTTCAAGATGAATTAGGGCAAACTAGGTTTTCTGGTCACACTTGAGGAATTATACTCTTGTGCAATTGTGCTATTGGCTGTGTCAACTGATACGGCCCTTAAAATAATCCTTATATATGTTTAGGGTTGTGAGAAAAGAAAGCCCAAACACATACTCACGGATTAGATGAAAAACAGTTCTGAAAAACTGAGTTTCATAAACCTTGATAGATAGCCATCTATTGAGCTAGCTGTCGAGTCACGAGCTTCAGCAGCTTTTAAACCTCGATAGATGCTAGCTGTCGAGTTTTAAAATCCAGCACTTCATTACTTGATTTTTGGACAGACTTGCATGGCTTCAATACTTGGACTTAAACTCTTGTTCCTTGAAGTATTAAACATATCTTAGATCTACCCAATTACAAGTAAAGTGCGTTTTGTCAAAGGATTAGCCAATACACAAAATGTTAACATATGTTCCTAACATCCAATCACATATGTCCTAACATCTCTAACAAGTCCAACTTAAACTCAAACTCAAACTCAAACTTATCATTATCATTTTTTTTTAAAAAATAAAATCATTTTTGTTTAATCCAAACTTAATAAGGAGTGAAACTTTGTTTCTCTAAAAAATATAACTTAAACTCAAACTCAAACATAGATAATTTATCTCGAAATTTGCGAGGTTAATCTTGAACGCTATAAAAGCAAAGCAAACCCCAATATTTTTTTTAATTAGAGTAGAAGTATGAATTCTTCTTATATTATTTTATTCTCCTCTACTTTGTTAATAAAAAAAAATATTATTTTATAGTTTTTCATATATTTTTTAAAAAGTAATTTTCGTACATGAATCAGCAAACTCTCTTTAACCATTTTTTACAAGATAAAAAAGCTTGTAATAATTAAAATTATTCTTTTGAATGTAACCCATCTTTCTCTTATATTTCTCTATTATTTAGTCATATATATATTTTATTTTGTTTTGTTTCAATAATTTCTAAGCTGTGAATCATCTGATTCTTTAATATTTTTTGGTCCTTCAGAGGTTTTAATATCTGAATTGTTGAGTTATTTTTTTGCAGTATCTGAAACTGTTTGACAAATTTTTTGTAAGCTATTGAACGTTCAAGCAATGACTTCTTCATCAAATTGTAACGCAAATTGAAATCATACAAGAGCAAATCATGCAATAGTGTAGTTTCTTAAATTTTTTATAAAATTATTTTACTCTACCTCACAAATAGGTTGGTTCCCGTGCATAACATGGGTTAGCGACTAGTTATTATATATTTTGGTTTTGTACTTGGGCCTTTTTCCAAAATCTTAGGCGTTCCTTCCCCCCAATCAGCCTAGTTAATCTAACCCAAATAGCAACTATTCAACCCAAAAATTTATATATATTCATAATGGTAATTGTATTTTAGCAAAAAAAACTATTTTACCACCAAAAAACCAAAAAATCATGTATTATAGGAGAAGCTAATGCTAAATTTTTTGCAACTATTGTAAACTGGTATAAATACTAGTTGACTATAGCAAGTTGTTAAAAATAAAATACAATATTTTATTACGCTTATATCTCTTCCTTTATTAAAAAACTCAAATTCTCTCTCTTCTTTTATTATTTTAATTGGTTGTTTATATAATTTTAAATGAACTGATAAAAAAAAGTTGATATTGGATGTATTGTAAAGTGAGATGGTAAAATAGATAAAGTAGTTTTTTGAGGTACTAAAAACTAAAAATTTTAGCACCACCACTGTGAATGCTCTAACTTCAACCAAAAAATAAAAAATCATAACCAGCCTAGTATTAAAAAAAAACATTACGTTGTTTTTGTTTTTGTCTTTGTAGGAAGATGATTACATCTTAATGTATTTATAAATAAAAATTTTATTTATTTATAATTTTTTAATACTATATGGATGCCTATTTGGAGTTTTTTTTCTTTATACTTCGGCCCTGCTAGCATCTTGGGTCCGTCCCCTACATTTTTCCCAAATAAATTTAATATTGAAGACAATAATATCCTATCAAACACTTTGTGATAAATATCACCAAACTCAAGTAGAATACACAACACAAAGAAGTTTTGTGAGGGTCATTTTTTGGACAGTACCTAGGCCTAAGTAGAAACAAGGATCCTGGGCCCTTTACTTGTTGTTTGGTGGACTGGGTTTGGTTCACCGTAACTAAATAGGGGCTGATTACGAACCAAGTTGTGCACAAGTTACATAAATCTCCTCAAGGCAAAAAATGCAATTCCTCCTAAGCAATAAAATACCATTATTAGTGTTTTAGTATTATAAAATGACCTTTTACTCTTACGAAATAAGTAAAATAAGTATTCATAATATTCACAATTTGAAGGAGATTGAAATAAAGTATTTGAGGCTTATCTTTTATTGTGTGAACATTTAAAAGAATTCACTCACTTGGTACCCCGAGCGTAATATCGTGGTACCCCGGACGTGATGTCGTGGTTCCTAGGGGTACTAAGCCTGTAAGAACCCAGAATGCTGATTCTCTGAACTATACGATATTTCTACATGCTTATTATGCAATAGAGTTTTGTCATTTCCCTTTACCTCTATAGGTCTTACATAAGAACACACTATACAATACATATATCTTCAAATAATTATTTGTTTCTTAGATTAGGATACACATTTTTAATACATATACATATATGTAAATGAATTTCATGAGAATAATTCAACCACAAGGATCCTGGCCCACATTCTCACAGACTTAGTGCTTTTGCACAAGACTTGTGAAATTTGGAACTTAAGTCCAAGTGGTTTTGCTTGGGCATTGCCTTTTAAGATAGTTAGGTGAAGAGGATTTTTGTGGAAGAGAGTGATATCTGATGTGTGCATGCTTTTGGCATATGTTTCTTTGGAAGCTAAGTGATATTTTGAATGATTTCAAGGATATGAGACAAATTCCTCCACCTTGACTCTCTTATTTTGTTTCTTTCTTTCTCTTCCTTGCTAGGCTATTAAAGCTCTAAGAATATATCTTTTGAACCTCTGAACTATCCCTCTGAATCCACATTTTTCTCCCCCTTGTCTGTTATGCCTTAGTGTTCCTTTTATAATGCACATGGTCTGGTACCCCAGGTAAGAATGTCCTTGGTCTGCTGGGTAAAACCATGTCCTCTGGAACATGAAAATGTGCATTGAGCAAATGTTTAGCTTATTTAGGAAATTATAACTCAAAAGGGGCATTTGACTTTAGATATAAATGAAAGATTTCTTCTTGGAAAGTCAAATGAGTGGGTGGGCTGCTCAATGTACTTGATGACTGCTTTACTTGAAAATGACAATTGAGAGGAAATTGTGGGGAGGTGTCATGCACATGGGGGAACTGAGTTTTCCATTGGTTCGTACATTCTAAGCAAATATCTGAACTAAGGAAAAGTTTCGGGTTCCTCCTTTCACTAAAAATCACTCCCCTACCGACCAAACCACTTCTCCCTTACTATTCACTCAAGATCCCACGGGCTTGGACCATGGGTTACAAAGAAAATACCTATTTTGCTGGATTTTTAATAGCTTTTGTTGGAAATATGAACATACATCTTGGCTTTTTCATGTGTTAGCCAAGGTCCTCTTCTCAAGGCTTCAAAAGGACACATTAAGGTCCTAGGGCCTTGATGTTGATTCTTTTTGCTACATGTCCTCTAGTTTGACCGAGATCCCTCTTCTTTCTGCATATCCTCTGGTCTGATTGAGATCCTTCTTCTTGCTACATATCCTCTAGCCCGACCAGGATCCTTCCTCTGGCCTGACCGAGATTCTCTTCTTTTTTCTTTATTATTATTATTATTATTCCTTTCTTTTTCTTTCTTTTTGGGACTTTGGGCCTTTATGGTCCTTCTTAACTTCATGAATTGGGCTTTCTTTTGTTAAGGTCCATGGTCTTTCCTTACTTTTCATGAAATGAGTTTTCTTGTGAAATTTTGGTCCTCAACAAGTTTTTAATTAAAAAGAAGTTTTATGATACTTATAACATAACACGTAGTTATTACACTCTAGTTTCAACAATGGGATTTAGCAAACAACAAAATTTAAAAAAATATTATTTCAACAATGGGCTTTATATAGAATACATAGATAACAAGTTTCTAAACGTACTTAAACTAATTGAAAAGGTTGAATACATGTAAAATTTTGAATTACCATCTCAAATAATGCCCACTTTTTATGGTTTGATGCTATAAATTTGCATTTTGGGGGGTTTTACAACCCCCAATACTAATGCTCTAAATAGGAGTCAGCAAAAGCAACTCTTCTTCCTTTAGAATGCCATCCCATGTTGCTTCCTGTCTTGACATGATGAAATGTGGGACTGTTGAAGAAGATAACTACAAAGCACATTATTTTACCTCACTCTTTAAGACCTAATTTGTCCTCGATATAGAAAGATATTGAAACTTCGAAATCTGGTAAGTTCTTTCATGAAGTTTCAGGTGGAAAAGGCTCTAATAAGTAATACCCTCTTTTGGTGCATAAATTGGCACAGTTGAGGAGATAATATTTTAATATAATATTAGACACTAATTGACTTAAAATACTTAAGGCTATAAGTTTAGATCCAAATATATTATATTAACCACTCACTTATTTATTTATTATTTAATGTGAAATTTTACTCACACAAAGTATTAGTGTATTCCTACAAACACCCAAAAGATCCCCTTTATTTAAAATTTAGCCATGCTGCTAATTCTATCAATGCCAAACTAGCTAGTGAGCTTTGTAGTGAATCTTGGTCATGGAACCCAACAAGATCTTAGGATAATCTTGTTAGAATTCAGAGCAAGTTGCCCTTGGTTGAGCTAGGGGACCGTGATAACTAAGGCTATGTAGATGTCTTCCGAATTAGGCACTTACTTCTGTGCAGTTGCCTGGAATCAAATTAGGCACAAGGTCATAGCACTTTGACGGTAAAAGTTACTTCCGTTCTCAAAGAGTCCAAAACAATTCCTAGGCATGCCTTTATACTGTTTAGCAATAAGGGATAAACTTTGGAAGCTCAGAATCAAAATGACAAAATTTATAGACATCATAAAATGTCACAATATTTTTACATTCTTATGTTAGTTTTGATGGGTCCCTACCTAATATTTTGTTTTTTTATTTAATTTACTTTTGACCTATATCTACTAACACTTCAACTTCAACTTCAACTGATGTGAAAATGTTGTGGTAATTTGTTACTAGTACAACTCAAATGTAATTCTTCACCGCGGAGCTATTAGTATATAGGGGATCAAATAGTGCAAGCTATAAGGAAACATGTGGAGTCTAGGCTAGAGAATAGAGAGTCTACCCTTGTACCAAAGTAAATAAAGAGCTATGTATAACATATGGGGAGTACTGTCTCTGTTTCGATTTTACACTAGGAAGTCTGAAACATATGGCTTTCCGAAGAATCTTGTCTTTGTCATGAATTTTGCTCTTGATAGCCTTTAAGTTGTTGTGTCGTGTTTAGCTTGTCTCAATAAAATTTCTTCCTGGACTATTACCCCAAAAAAAAAAAAAAAAAACTATGCAGCCTTTCATTCAAACTTGATTTCATATCAGCTAAAATTTCTAAGTCCCTTCAACATGAAGTCACTATATATATTATGGAGTAATGTTAAAGACTAGTTTTTATTGGTTCTTTCTTTGTGACTTTAGACTTATTTTATATTATAAAAAACATTGATTCTCACACATTTGTAAATCATGCATATGCATTACACGTTTCACATTTTAAATGTGGATATTAAAAAAAAAAAAAAAGTATCATATGTAAAATTATGTATGTTATATATACAAAAAAACTACTAACTATATACACATGCAGATATGCATATGCACCCATGTTAGAGTCGTGTCAATTTGGATACTTCACAGTTTTTAATAACTTATTTGCCTTATCAAAATGTATAATGCTTTTTTTTGTTTACCCAAATGGACACTAGTTAGGACTTTGACCCTGTCGCTGAAGGGAAAGTAAAATTAGAGTCAAATAACTATGGACAGAATTTTTATTTGAAGAAAATCTTTGGACAGTATTCAATATAGTTGTAACCCAGAGCAGCCTCTATATATAGTATCACTGCATTCACAATTCACAAAGTTCTTAGATTTGTCTTCTTTTCAGTTTTTGCACTGTTAAATTTTCCAGTGAGAGTATAGTTCTTGTTTGTATCAACCATGCTTGTGAAATTCAGAGCAGCTTTGTTTAAAGGTTTCTCTCTGTCAAGAGTCTTACACTTCAAATTCATTGATTTGTCTCATTTTATAAGAGGAATTAGGATTCCAATCCCTCTCATTTCTTTCTTGTCATAACAATTTATATTAATAAAAAAATGCATCTAATGGTGCACTAAAACAATTAAACAATAAACTTAGGGCACGCCACAACTGCATACTAAACATGGCACATTAATTCACTTAATTAAAACATCTGAAAGGTCCCACGACAACTACAGTACTGCAAGCTTAATAGCCTATGCTACTACCAAGTCTAACATCACACACCAATTTGGACCTACTAACCATTTTTTGTTCTTCTAGGAAAGTGGACCTTCTAACCATTGAAAGACTGAAATGGGAGGGTAAGCTGGTCTAGAAGACCAGTGACTGGTGTAGCCAGTCTAGGCTCATAAGCAAAACCATGCAATTCACTTTCTCGTCCATTGCTACCACCAACACCACCATCTTGAGAGTAAGGACATGGAGGAATCCACTGCCAAATCTTCCTAAAAATATCAAACAACAATGCCTTATCTGATCCTCGAATCATAATCACAATAAACTCTCCATTACCAACACAATCAAACCCATTTCCACCTTCCAATTCAGCAAACTGAACATAGAGTTGTTGTGGCATTCTCTCAACTTCGACCCATGTAGTCCCACATGATTGCAAGCTCCAAAGCCTAAAGCTTTTCGGTACATTTAGCTTGCTTTTCTCAACTGCAGCAACTAAGAGTAGTTTTCCTTTACTCTCAACCAGGTTTGGTGACCTCAAAAACCTTCTCATTGGAGCTTGAATCTTGCACCATATATTGCCTGCAACATCATGAGCTAAAACACTAAATGGACTAAAGTTCATGCAGTAAAATTTTCCTCCTACATAAACCATTCTACCTGACTCAAGGCTACAAAGCCTTGGCAGTGAAGAATTTGTACCCCATATTGAATAAAATCCACCCCCATCAATATGAAAGTTCTCAGCTGTTAAATTCTTCACTGCAAAAGGAGAAATCATATCGTCACCAGCAACTGTGACATCTATGGATGTAGGACTGACAGTTAGCCCAATAGAAGGGAAAAGCCTTGGTCTGAGTGTTGGAGGCAATTGAGTTAGAGAACCAAGAATTGGGTTACATAGGATTATGCTTTTTGGACCAGCCTCGTCTGAAACACAACAAACTAAGCCACCAGAGGAAGAAGCTGGTGAAAACCCTGGGGGAATCAAAGCAAAAGAAAGGCGGTACCATGTGATATCATAAGGATCAAAGATATATCCTTCGCATGGTGGTGCTCTAACATTAATGTCACCTTGATCTCCACCACTAGTATTGTTCCTATATATGTAGCTCTTGAGGGTTTTGTGCTTGAAGAATAGGAACCAATGGTGTCTTGGAGATACTTGGAGATATAATTCAAGAAAAATGTCAGAGAATAAAAGTGCATACCATCTTTTACAGACAGAACGAGCACGAAAGAAGGCTGGTGGTGGAAGAAAAGCAAGCACACGATCTAGAAGTCTCTGTGGGAGTTTGCTCCAAATCCTAGGGTCCATCCAGGTATTAGTGATGGATGTGGCAGTGGTGCCACTACTACTACTAGCAGTGAGAGTTGTAGAGAAAGTATAGGAAAAGGGTAAGTTCATAGCAGGGTGAAAAGATTCCATTTTTATGGTTTGGCTTGGATTTTTGGTGTAATACTGCTCTTCTGGGTCTTTGTTTTTTGAGTGGAAACCAATACTGAGTAGAGGAAAAAAGGCTAGCTTTTCGTGTTAAAAAGAGTAAAGATTCATTCTTTGTTCAAGGAGAAAAAGAAAGTGGATGTGGTTGATATGTTTGTGAAAGACTTGGAAGCCATGACATATAAATGGAAATCTCAGGTGGGTCTGAAGAAGGCACTGTGTTTGTGAAGAAATAAAAGGTTGTCTTTGGTATGTAACTGCAAGGAGTTGTTAGGTTTCACTTGGGTAGCTAGGTTTTCATAATTAGTGGGAATGCATAGAAGAGTTGAAGATGAAGATCCTAAAAGACAACAACTAGAAGTAGAAGAAAAAGTAACGAAAAGCATTTCTAGTTAAGAAGTTATACTAAAACTCATGACGTTTGGTTCGCTTTGGATTCTTTTGCTTGAGGGGGGTGGGCAAGTGTTTATATAAGATGGGTTGGTCCGTACTTTTTCATTAGATTTTTTTTTTTGTGTGGTTTTTTCTTGTTTCTTAAAGTGAGAAATATGACAGTGATTCTGATTGATGCTTCTATCATTTCAGTGTTGTTTTGTCAAGGCCGAGGAATAGCAAGTACAGAACAGATAGCAGAGAGAGAGAAAGAGTGCAAACACGAGTGTACTTGCACTAATGTTCACACTATACAATATATATCAACGAGTCCGGTTAAGTTTACATGTTAAACTTTTTTTTTTTTTTTTTTTTGAAAAATTTTATTGAAAATTAAAAAAAATTTATAATTTTTTATAATTTTTTTAAAATTATATATTATTATGTGCTCTAAAAACACGCATTAGTAAAATCCTATTACAATTACTAGTTACAACCAGGGGCGGAGCCAAGGGGGGGGCGAGAGGGGGCAGCTGCCCCCCCTGACCTGCCCCAGAATTTGTTTATAATAGTTTTTTTTTTTTTTTTTTTTTTGAGAAGCTTATATAATAGTAGAATAATAGAGTTTGATGTTAGAAAGCCTAAATTGCCCCTACACATATTAGAAAACATGTTACTATAAGAGAAAAAAACAATCACCATACTAGTTTTCGTCTTTTCTTAGTGGGCCATTTAAATAGTTAAATTCACTATTATAAAATTTATTTGCTTCTCACAAGGTCACAGTATATAATACAAACTACAAATTACAAACTGGTATTTTTTAGATATAAAAAAGGTCAATGATGAAAAAATTGAAATCACCTTCTTTTTGTGTATAGAGCATTAAAAAAATCTATTTTGTGTTCTTTCCGTTCAGGATGTAAATCACAATATATGATTTAATTTTTTTTCTAATGACCCACATGTATGAGAGTATGTGCTAAGTTGAGGAATGTTGTGAAATTGCTGTGAATCTTTATTGTATCCTTGACATGACTTATATTTTCTTCTAATTTTTTCACAGTTTCATACTCTTTCTATAAATCTTAATTTTAACTACTTAAACAAATAAAGAAACATATGCTTAATTCTACAATTTTTTTTTAAAAGAATGCGAGGCACTGAAACATTAATACAACTTTATAGGTATATTATTATATTCCTAATACTCCTACATTAATTTATTTTCTCAATTTATTTTAATTTCAACATTATGTATTTAGATTTTTTTTTTATTTACTATAATTTGATTATTTTTGTTTTCTTTATTTTAATGATATGAAATATATACACACACATGTAGTTAATTGAGCTTATGAAGAAACATGATCATAATAATGAGTATCGAAGTGTCATTTAATCTTGTCCCCCCTAAGTTGAAATCTTGGCTCCGCCACTGGTTACAACCCCCCTCTCCAAGTGAATGCTGCTGGTCCAGCTCAAACTCTCACGACTAGCTCACAAGTTATGAAGGAGCAAGCAACATTAAGAATATTTTTATTACGTAGCAGATACAAACATGAACAAAAACAAACGAACAGTGTGAGTCCTTTCTTCATTGCTGTACAGTGGTCATCCCAAGGAAAGGAAGGACAACAAACTTCGGGACCCCCATGAATTTGTATTGCAAAGCCAAAACCAAAGGTACTCCATATTGCTCATCAAAAAAAAAAAAAGGGTACTCCATAATCTCCATATTCACTTCGTCAAATACTTTTGGCCAGACATATAAATAATTTTGATATTAATATAGACTTGTCTTCTAGCTAGTTTTATATTCATCTACAGGCATTCATATTGCCGGGGATCCTTTTCTACACATCTCAATAATACAGCTTGTCACTGCAGATATATCTACTCTCCATGTCTTAATGAGAAATCATTTACCAGTATTCCTTGCAACATATGATACGATATCTATAAGGCGTTCCACTTATATGGTTGATGCCTTTTCTCAAGATACTTACGTGAATATATGTTATATGATTCCACGAATACATCCGTGCGCCTAGATGCGTAGATATTTAATTACATCTATTGTTCAATTGATAATAAGAATATTACAATTTTTACTATATATAAACTAACATAAATTTAATGTGTCACCAATCATGAGTACATAAGTCACCAAAATAACATAAAAGGTATTTGAAATATTTATTTATCAATTGTTCAAGTGGCACCAATCAAATTTATTGTTATGTCAATTTGTAAAACTTTTAAAATAAGATTTGTAATAGATTTAACATTTTTACTATTGGTTTATTTAGTGGCAACATGGGAACTAATTACTGAGACTTGTGAGGGCAAGTTGTAGCAGCTTTAAGCAGTAAACTCATGGCTCCTTTAGGGGCTATTGAAACGGAAGCAAAGGCTTTAGAGGCTGGGTTGCAGTTTGCGAGGGATGTTGGGATTCAGGATTTCATTTTGGAGAGTGGTTCTTTGTTGATTATTTGTTCATTAACAGGTTTGTCTTCCCCTCCATCTTCTATGGCTTCGGTGGTGCAAGGGTTGTTGGAGTTTAGTGGGGAATTTCGTAAGGTGGCCTTTTATCAAGTATGTTGCCAAGGCAATAGACCGGCTCATCTTTTAGCTAAACATGCTAAGGGCATTGTTGATTTTTCTACTTGGTTGGAAGAAAAACTTTATTTCTTAGAACAAGCTCTTCTCCATGATGTACTTTTTTTTTGCTAATTCTTAATAAAGTTGTTGGTTTCACATCAAAAAAAAAATTTATATGTAATCTAATAGGAGATTACTTTTTTAATGACATGCAATTTGGTAATGTTATATTAAGAAATATATATATTCAAGACCTGTTGATAGCAGCCATCATGCAAGTTTCAGAAAATGAGAAACTGCTGAGATCATTTGTGTAAACATTCAATAGGGTAAAAGAAAAAGTTGAATTGAATGCAACTTGATTTTTTTTTTCATTCACTTATCTAACCATCATACTATATGGCTATTATTATTATTAGTTGTTGTTAGACCAAAGTCAAAAGAAAATATTAATAAGAGAAAAACCTACCGAAAAGAGTTAGGATAAAGATGAAAACAAATAAGAGAAAAACCTACCGAAAAAATAAGGGAAATGTCTCTTATGCATACTGCTGTTACACTTGCACACACGGTATACACACACCTTTTGAATGTCTTAGGTAGATAGACTATCTAACTAGGAACATTTTTTTTGGAATTGGCTTGGGGGGCCCGAGTGGGGTTAAAAGGTGGAAGCCTGAAGCATGAAGAAAGAAGACGAAAAAGGAAAGGAAATGAAAGCTATAAATCTAGCTCGAAATTGCAGATCTCAGTGGTCGGGTTAAATCATACATTTCAACCTTGGGGTCCTGAATCTTCTTTTATGACAAATGAAACTGACTTTTGATTGAATAGTGACGGGTCAACCTCTAAAAGTATTTTAATTAGTACCTAAAATTTGAAAAATTTTGGTCTAAACTTGAATTATTCAATTGTTAATGTGTGAATTTATCAGTTAAGTTAGACTTATAGGGCCACCAATTTTACTTTTTTGCAAGAAGATGAGCTCTCAAACGTTATCTTCAACATTTCATAATTTTTTAGAGAACATGTAGAGAGTTTCACATTAGTCAATACTACTGATGTTTGGATGTAGATTGAGAGTTTACAACAAAATCGGTTTTGTAGAAGCGAAATTCAGCACCTTCCAACTTCAATTTCAGCACTTCACATCAGTGACCCAATACAAATAACATCCCAAAAAATTACGAGATTCAATGAAATTGACTATTTAGATACATGAAAATTTGACAAAAAATTAGCCAACACACAAAAATCCTAACATAGACAGAGGAATCAGCATTAATTGATTTAGTTTTGTTCTTAGGGCTTTATTTGTATCATTCATCCTTCTCATTCCCAAACCTTCATAATCTTTTTGCTTGCATTTGAGTCTCATGACTGATACAAAGTGCTTTTTTTAATTTTATTTTACCAGATCAATCCCACCAGAATTTCTTGAGGATCATATCCATTTTAAGTTATGTAGACGTAGGAGGGCTGAGGAGAAGACATTACATAAAGGGGGAAGCTATTGCTACTGATAAATGAGAGAACCCCTAGCTGCTTAAGACAACTAGACAAGAGTTTACCTTTCCATTGTTGTAACAGATTAAAACTAAAATTTCTTCTATGAAAGCTATAGAGTTTCTTCTAGATTTATCATGTAATTGTGGTAGGGTGGCTTTTTGACATTGAGAATATATAGTTATTGGATTTTTTTTTTATATATTCCAAACTAATTGGGAGCCATCTTTCTTTAATCCACTATGTGACAATTAAAGGGACTATATATATGTGTGTGTGTAGTTTTAGTTACATGATTTTTTTAATAAGGGATGTGATTTGTTCAAATAATACATAAGAATAGTTCTATAAATCGCCAGGTAGCGGGTTGGAGGAGTAGCTCCAAACTGATTTGGAGCTAGACTTGTCCTATGTTAAAGCAATGCTTATTTTTAATAAAAGGCATAGGAGATAAATGTATAATATGAGAGATTTAGAGATGAGAGAAATGTATAATATGAGAGATTTAAAGATGCAGTGCCCACTTTTATAAAGGCGGTGGAGCAATTAGAGAAAGAGAGACAAAGAGAAAGAGAAAGGGAATGATAAAGTAATATGATGAAATGTATTAAAAACAAATGGTATGTTCATATCTTCTTAATTGAGTTTTGAGTGATTGTCTTCTTTTGAAATTAGTGGGAGCCTATGAATATGTGTGTTAGATTGGATTTATTTTGTAGAATTTGAAGAAGAAAGATAAAAGATAATAAGGATAGAGAGACATGTAGAATGAAGTATTTGCTTATTATTGACAGTATAAAGTTAGTAGGAACGTGGGAGTAGATATGATCAAGAGAACAAAGAAAAAAAAAACTGTACATAACTTTTTTTTTTTACGCAACAGGCTTTTTTAAAAATAAAAACCTATTGTTGGTAAAAAAAATTAAAAAAAAAAAATTTAGGAGTTTTAAAATTAGTCATTTTATATATCTAATCCTATTATTTAAAATTTCTAAATAAGTAAATTTTAGGGTGTTTTGAGCATAAAAAGTACGAATTCAAATAGGTAAAGTCTTTTAAATAGTAGTAGAGATATAGATGAGGACAAAGAAAACCCTATCCTTTAGGGGCAAAATTTAGCTCCAAACATGTTTGAAATTTTCTTTTTCAGTCTATTACATGGCCATTTATGAGACTATATGTTGATCTATGTGTGTTATTTAAACAAGTTACATGACTTATCAAAAATTTATGTGGCTAAAATTACACATGGATGATTTCTTCAATCTCTTACCCTATCTATTGTGTGCCAAAACAAAAGGAAAAAGAAAAAGAAAAAAACTAGAAATTTAGTTTAAAAATAGGGTAAAATATCATTTTGATTCCTAAAATTTAAAAAGTTTGTTTTTCGTTCTTAAATTATTGAAATTGTTTCACTTTAATTTTGTCTTTAAACTTTAAAAATGATATATATATATATATATATATATAAATATATATATGTATGTATGTATGTATGTATGTGTGTATGTATGTATGTATGTGGGGGGGGGGGACGATAATTGTAGTTAATGGAGGCAGCAAGAGTAATTTCGAAGAGGAGAACAATATGAAGAGGACTTGAATAACTAGTAAGGAGTTCGGGAGGATGTTGCTGATGATGATGCTAAGGGTTCCTACTTGACCTCGGGAAGGCCGAGAATCCGAAATGAAAAAAACATGGTGCAATTCCTGGGGAGACAAACATAATTTGGTTCTGAACAAGGAAGGGAATAAAAAAGAAGGACAAGGAAGGCATCCCCTCCGCATTAAATATACTGCAACCACTTTGTTGGCTGCATTAATGGAGAAATGACCATAAATAGTGTGCATCATAGCTCATATTTTGCTGTAGAAGCCTTCTAGTAAGGTTTTGATGGGACAAGTATCAAGAAAATTTGATCTCAACCCTCCAAATGTAAGATCCAGATGCATCCTTGTAATAAAGCCAAGGAGCACCTAGATCATAAAGGAGAAAATGAGGGAAAATGAAAAGAAAGAAAGAGAGGAACAAAACAAAAGGGAGAAAAACCATTCAGTTGTAGTTTCATCCTTCGATTGAACTTGAGGACGAACACTTATCAATCTTTAATGAGAATTCTAGTTGAATACTTACCTCACATAAAAAGTTTAACCGTGATCTCCATTTCGTCTTACACAGTGGGTATTTTAGGGTTGACCTCATATCTCATCTTTATAAATTAATTGAGTGAGTGAACTGTAGCATAATTAAACCTATTCATAATTTGCTGATCTACATTTCGCCCGCCACAATATATATATATTATTCCTATACTATTTGTAATTTTTTATTTTCGTCTCCATTTTTGTCTCTAAATTATTATAAAAGTCCTTTACAAAGTTTAAGGATGAAAATGACAATTTTTAAAGTTTAAAGACAAAACCAAAATTTGAATAAATTTTAGAGAACAATATAATATTTTGTCTTAATAAAAAATATATATTAGCAACAATTTAACTGAGTTTAGACTCTCAACAGCAACCAGCCCAACCAAAATTTTTTTTTCTTTTCTGTTTTTTCCCAACTAAAACTAATTCCATGTAATTCTTCCAATTCATATGTCGACAGTATAGTAGTGATAAAATCATGACAAAAAGACTGATTCCAATTTAAGATTCTAAAAATAATGATCACTATTAAGTGTATTGGGATATATGATGAGTGACAATGACACCTTCCGACTCTCTGCAACATGATCTTTCTTCATTTAACTTTTCGAGGATCCCGTACCAGAAATTCGTAATAGTTTTGTGAGTCATTGTCCATATCACTGGCATAAGATATGCCTAGTGCTAATCTTAGAAAGCGTCAAAAAATTTTATGACAAACTAGTTGTGTTTTACTGTATGAGATGCTATTCTCTGGCTAATATGGATTCAATTTAAAGGTAATGTTATAGCTAGTTATATTAATATACATGTTGCTTTCAAATCTGGTCTCTACTATAGGATGGAAATGCTATACTGCAATTTTGCATGGCTGAGAATTGGTAGGTATAGAAAATATTGTGAGAAAAAAGAAAAGAAAATGTATAGCATCCCCGTTCATTTTAGTTGAATAAATTTTGGAATATTATCAGGTTTATTACAAAAGGGTTACAAGTTGGTACGATTAGTTTGTTAAGTCATACGTATATATAGATCCATTTTATAAATTTGGCTTCCAATAGATTTATACCACATATCCATAACATCTAGCATTATCATAAATGGTTTTATGCTAGCTTGTAAAGAAAAGAAAATGGTTAAGTTTATAACAAACAGGAATTTTAGGATAGTTTAAATTCATTGGTGTATTAGGCTTCGT
Organism: Castanea sativa; assembly: GCF_040712315.1. NCBI lineage: Eukaryota > Viridiplantae > Streptophyta > Magnoliopsida > Fagales > Fagaceae > Castanea > Castanea sativa. The sequence goes on along the minus strand of NC_134019.1, from coordinate 10,427,897 downwards.
TTGGGAGTTCATAGAAGAATGGAATGAAATGATTATAAGGAAATGAAAATGAATGAAATGTATTTAAGTAAGGGAAATGGATGGAATGAAATGGAATTAAGTAATTTTGATTGGATATTTTAAAATAAAAGAATAAAAATGAATGGAATGTAAGTAATCTTATTTGAGAGTAACATAGAGGGAATAAAATGGAATCATTTTATGACAATATTACTATTAGACCCCATATTTTAAAATAAATTGTTGAATATATAAGGGAATTTTGAGAGTTTAGTAAAAAATTCATTAATTCTAATTTCATTCCCTCTCATTCCTCCTAATTTTGGGGGAAATGAAAATTTGAAGTTTTAAGAGAATAGAGAGGAATGAGTGTTCCATCCTACCCATTCTATTCTCTCCCACTTAAACTCCCAAATAAGAGAATGAACTTTTCATTATCTCTATTAAAACTCTCAAATAAGGGAAGGAAAAATAATCTTTTCATTCATTCCCTCCTCCCAAACGAGGTATTAGACGTAAAAAGTAATTAAATTTGATAAAAGTGACATAACATTTCTACTATTTAACTGAAAAAAAGAAGAAGAAGATAAATATATATAGAGATGTAATTAAAAATAAATGAATCTTTAAAAAATGGAATAATTATAATTTTTTTTTATAAGTAGAATAATTATAATTAATTACTATCCATGTGGTTTGCCCATAAAATAAGAAGGTATCCTTAAATTATTATAATCCTGTGGTTTCAGAGAAATTATTAGGTTCATAGGTGGACTGTTGACATGATCCTCCCTAACTTCCCAACCAATAAAATGTTATTATTTATGCAAATGTAACATCACTTGATAATTTTTATTTTTTATTCCTCATATTGATTATGAAGCTCATTCATACATTTGCATAAATAACATTATCTCATTGGTTGGGAAGACCACGTCAGCAATCCTCCTTGTTAAGGACATATTTTATGTAATTGGCTTATCCTTTGACAAAACGCACTTTACTTGTAATTGAATAGATCTAAGATGCATTTAGTACTTCAAAGAACAAGAGTTCAAATCTAGTATTGAAGTCATGCAAATCTGTTTAAGAAACGAGTGCAAAAGTGATGATTCATTAAAACTCAACAGATAGCTATCTATCAAGGCTTGACAGATACTATCTATTGAGGTATCTATCGAGAATTACGAAATTCAGATTTCTAGATCTGATTTTCGGTCCATGCTTATATATTTGTGTAGGATTTCTTTTCTCACAATCCTAGACATATATAAGACTTATTTTAGAGGCCGTCACATAAGAGAATATAAGGAGAAAACATGCAAAAGGTTACTAATACCTTATTCTCTCTAAAAGAAGCTATTGCATTTTTGTGTCTTAGGGTTTTGTAACCAAGTATTTCTTGATCTCCATTGTTGATGAAGTGAAGAACTTTACAGCCAACAATCTTTCTCAAGTAGGTGAGTGAGTCACATACTAGGATTCGTGTAAAGGAGTTAGTCACGTACTGGGATTTGTGCATCAAATGGGTACCGTTCATATATTGAATAGTTCAAAGGTTCTGAAGTGGTAGAAGGTTTCTGTTGTAAGTTCATCTACGAGAATTGTAGAGTCTAGGAACAAAAGTTTTGTACTAGATCTGAAACTTCTCTTTACTATAGTGAATTGCTTTTTGAGAAGGTTTCCCCCCAGATTTTTTATTGTGAAACTAGTTTGTTTCATTGGTTTCTTGGGTCATCATATCCTGTCTTTTTTACTTTTTCATTGTGCATGATATTGATATTTGTTTGTTTTAATAAGTTTTATTTATAATAAATCTAATTAATAACTTGGGTTTAAAACTTGTTAATTCTATCAATTAGGGTCTAAATTTTCCAACAAGTGGTATCAGAGCGGGTACACTCTGAGTGAATTAATTTCCTGACTATGATCCTTGATCCCCGTTGTCATGGATCGTTGACAATCTCTTTTGACTCCTCATTTATTTGATGGCACTAATTATGTGTATTGGAAAGTTTGTATGGAGGTTTTTTTGCAGGCTCTAGGTGAACAGGTATGGCAAGCTGTTGAAGTTGGCTGAATTAAGCCAAAGGAATCGCCGGTGGATTGGGATGATGCAACAATCATAGCGGCAAATTTCAACAGTAGGGCCATGAATGCTTTGTTTTGTGAGGTGACCAATGAGGAATTCAAGAAAATATCATCCACGAAAGTTGCCAAGGAAGCATGGATCATTCTTGAGACCATCTATGAAGGTACCAAGGCAGTAAAGACTGTGAAAATTCAAAGACTCACTAGTAGTTTTGAAGAAATAAGAATGGAGGAGGATGAGACCTTTGATGAGTTCTATGCTAAACTCAAGAATATTGTGAAGTTTGCCTTCAACCTTGGAGAATTTATTGCAGAATCCAAAATTGTTAGGAAAATCATTAGGTCCTTACTTGAAAGATTCCATGCCAAGATCATTGACATTGAAAAAGTAAAGGACATTGATCACATTCCTTTAACTGAGCTTGTAGGGAACCTTCAAACATATAAGATGGGATTAGGCTTAATGAGAAAATGTGTAAAGAGTAAAAACTTGACTCTTAAGGGTATAGAAGAAAAGATTGATGACTCTGAAGATGAAGATGATGGTGAGAATGAGGACCAAACCTTCATAACTGATGAGATTATTAAGCTTCTTCAATTTAGGAAAAAAGATAAAGGAAAACCTCCTAGGAAATCTAAATCCTCAAGGAAGGGCAAGAATGAGAAACTCCTCATCCAATGCCATGAGTGCAAAGGTTTTGATCATATAAGGATAGAATGCCCAAACTATATTATGAGGGAAAACACTAAGAATTTAAAAGATAAAGGGTTGGTTGTTACCTGGAGTGATACTGAGAATGACTTATTTGATGAGTATGTGGATGAATGTGGTCACGTTATGACCTTTGCTACCTCAACCAATAAGGTGATTGTGGTGAGTGCTAGTGGCGGTGAAGATTTTTCTAATGGTGAAGTACCCAAGAAGTTGACCCTTCAAGAAGCCTATGATAAGCTATGCACTGAAATTATAAAATCTGAAAGGACTTCTCATCTTTGTAGAAAAGAGCTTAATGAGGTGAAAACTGAAAAAGCTGATTTGTTAGTCAAACTAGATGAGACTACAAAATTAGTTGAGACTCTTGTTGTGGAGAACACCTCATTAGAAGAGAAGATCAAGAATATCGAGGTTGAGCTTAGTCAAGCTAGAACTCAAATAGAGAGGATGTCTAGTGCAAATCTTGATGAGGTATTGAATGCTCAAAAGCCTAGATTTAATAAGACAGGCTTAGGATATACTGTTTCCTTCAACCCTTCCTCTTCTACGGCTTCTGGATCAAGGACTGTCTTTGTGCCCCAATCTGACAAAGGTAATAAATGTATGAAATCCAAAATTGATCTGGCTAATTCTAAATCTTTTGTTAGACCTCATGTTTGTCACCATTGTGGTGTTTTTAGAAACATCCGTCCTAATTGCTTTAAGTTGTTTCTTCAAAAGTAAGTGTCCAAACGGTCACAAGTTTCTTTTCCAGGACCTATACCTTTGTTTGGAAGGTTATTAAAACCCTTGAGCTTTTTAACTCAATTTTAGAAGAATTTTAATTCTTCTATGTCCTTTAGTAGACATACTAGGACACGTGCCTTTTTATCTTCATGGACAAAGACTCATGGTGTATGGGTGAGAAATGAGTCTAAGACTTAATTGTCTTTCCTGTTTGTCCTCTGTTTTAATTCTTTCTATTTAAAGTAGGACTTTCTGTGCTTGATTTCTTATCTGCTTTTGGAATCATGCTTTCATGCGTCTGCATCTTTCTTTCATGCATCTACATCTTTCTTTCATGCTTTCATGTTGTTTGTCTGTTTTTGTTTGGTTGTTTAGTTTTTATTTTGTTTAGTTTTTATTTTGTTTTGTTTTCAAAATAAAAAAATTCAGAAAAATATAAAAACAATGCGTGTTTGTGTACATTGGTATTTGTATACTTTGAATGGCCATTAAGGCAAAATTTTCTAAATTTTGTATCTTTTGTAACTTAGATGAGCATCTCTATACATAACTAAGTAAGTGAGCTTTGTGACTCTTTGTTTGTGATGAGTAAGGTTAAGTGATCTCAAGTACTTAACACTTGTATCACTATTTTTGATAAGAAGGACTAGAAAATCCTAAGAGAAAGGCATAAATAACCATCTCACCATTGTTACCCGTTAATCATGAAATGACATTTGTATGCTTCAGTATAGCAAAAGTGTAATGTTAAAAAATTTAACGTAATTGGGTATTTCTTTTCTCTCTCTTATATGCCTATGCATGATATGCTTAATAAAAAAAAATGCAAAGAAAAATAAAAGCAAAAAATTAAAATGCTTTATATATGATTGCAAGCGTGTATTCTAGAAGTTGTGGGAGTTATAGCACGTACCTCGAAGGTGATAGTTCCTATTAAGCAGTTATGATCGTGTGTGAATTAAATTGATTTACTCATATCCCAAATCGTCATAACATAGAGACATTTATGCAATCTTGCGATATTTTTCACACACAACATGCAATATTCTTTGCTACTTTTGATACATGTGCAGGTACAATGTGATTTAGTTATCACAAGGTTTACATGTGTTAATGTATGCTCACTAAACTGTGTCAACTTATTTTTGAAATATAAAATTGGTTAGACTTTTTTAGTGTGTGTGTGTGTGTTTTGGATCTAAATGCATGACATTTTTCTTGTTGAGAGATGTTTTTGAGAGCTTAACATGTTGTTTGGATTTTTGGTTGTGTAGCATACTTGATTGCATTCATGTTTATGTTTTTCTTTTCTTGAAAAATTGTCTTTAAGCAATCTCGATGGCTGCTGGATACCTCTCGATAGCTAGGCTATCTATCGAGATTTTTCAGCTTCTCTTTATCACAATCTCGATAGCTTCTCTTTCCATTGAGAAAGTTTGTGTCTCCTTGATAACTGTTCGATGGTTGTGTAGCATGCTTGATTGCATTCATGTTTGTGTTTTTCTTTTCTTGAAAATTGTCTTTAAGCAATCTCGACGACTATTGGATACCTCTCGACAGCTAGGCCATCTATCGAGATTTTTCAGCTTCTCTTTATCGCAATCTCGATAGCTTCTCTTTCCATCGAGAATGCTTTTGTCTCCTTGATAGCTGTTCGATCCATCGAGGTCAGCTCGATAGCTGCTCGACACCTCTCGATCCATCGAGATCCTCTTGCATGCATTTTTTTTTTCATGTTTTGCATCTTTCTTTTATCTTGTCATCCATAGCATATTGTTTCATTACATTAACGCATTTATATGGATTCCTTGTGCCCTCTTGATCATCTTTATATTTCTTGGGTGAAGCTTTCTAGCTTCTTGTACCCTTTCTCAACCATAACAAAAAGGGGGAGAAATTGTTGTAAATATGTGGTTTCTTTTTAAGATTCTACATGTCAGGGGGAGAAATTCATGTCTCTGTAAGAGAGAGTTGTTTTTCATCTTATTAGGGGGAGTGCTGCTTATCTCCTTGTTGTTGTAGGAGCTTCATGCATTTATATGGATTCCTTGTGCCCTCTTGATCATCTTTGATCATCTTTATATTTCTTGGATGAAGCTTTCTAGCTTCTTGTATCCTTTGTCAATCATGACAAAAAGGGGGAGAAATTGTGGTAAATATGTGGTTTCTTTTTAAAATTCTACATGTTTGGGGGAGAAATACATGCCTTTGTGAGGGGGAGTTGTGTTTCATCTTGTTAGGGGGAGTGTTGCTTATCTCCTTGTTGTTGTAGGAGCTTCTTTTAGCTTCTTCTTCTTGTACATCGGTCTTGTGATCATGTTTACATACATTGTGCTTATCTTTGATATATATATGATGATGTATGTCTTCTTCACCTATCTCTACATGTGTTGTTTCTTTTCTATCTTTATACATATGTTTCTTTCTTGTATGCAATCTTTTATTTTTGTCTCACACTAAGATGCCTTGATGAGTTTTGTTTAAGTGTTTCAGAAATACAAGTTGTCAAAGTCTTCATTGCTATGAACTCTCTTCTTGCAAAGTTTTTTAAGAGTTTGTATTATGATAGATTTTATTATATTCAACAAGTGAGAATGAGTTAAGTGATTTATGACTTCTCTCATATGTTCATTTTTTTATTGTGGTTTTGTCACGGATTTCCAAAGGGGGAGATTATTAAGGACATATTTTATATAATTGGCTAATCCTTTGACAAAAATGTACTTTACTTGTAATTGGGTAGATCTAGGATGAGTTTAATACTTCAAAGAACAAGAGTTCAAGTCTAGTATTGAAGCAATGCAAATTTGTCCAAGAAACAAGTGCAAAAGTACTGATTCATTAAAGCTCAACAGATAGCTATTTATCGAGGCTCGACAAATACTATCTACTGAGGTATCTATCGAGAATTACAAAATTCATATTTCTAGATCTGATTTTCGGCTCATACTTATGTATTTGTGTAGGGTTTCTTTTCTCACAACGCTAGACATATATAAGACTTATTTTAGAGGCCGTTACAGAAGAGAATACAAGGAGAATACATGCAAAAGGTGACCAATGTCTTATTCTCTCTAAAAGAAGTTACTGCGTCTTTGCGCTTTAGGGTTTTGTAATCACGTGCTTTTTGATCTTTGTTGTTGATGAAGTGAAGAACTTTGCAGCCAAAAATCTTCCTCAAGTTGATGAGTGACTCACATACTGGAATTTGTATAAAGGAGTTAGTCACGTACTGGGATCTGTGCATCAAATGGTGACGTTCATATATTGAAGAATTCAGAGGTTCTGAAGTGGTAGAAGGTTTCTACTATAAGTTCATCTACAGGGATTGTAGAATTTAGGGACAAAGGTTTGTACTAGATCTGAAACTTCTTTTTACTATAGTGAATTGCTTTTTGGGACGATTTTCCCCAAGTTTTTTACTGTGGAACTAGTTTGTTTCATTGGTTTTCATAGGTTATCATTTCTTGTCTTATTTACTTTTCTATTGTGCATGATATTGACATGATATTAATATTTGTTTGTTTTAATAAGTTTTATTTATAATAAATCTAATTAATAATTTAGGTTTAAAACTTGTTAATTCTATCAACCGAAGTCTAAATTTCCCAACACTTTTAAAGGACCTAATAATTTCTTGTGGTTCTGTTGGTTATACTTAATCATGTAAATTATTTAATAGACTTGATGACGAGGTAAATATCAAAATCACTTATTTAAAATCTTGAAACCATCATGGGGCCATAATGGTTCCAAGATTTTAAAAAATTATTATTTTTATATATATACACACACTTATGCTCCCCATCCAAATTAGAATAGTTATATATATATATATATATATATATATATATATATATATATATATATATGTGTATAAAATTATTATTTTTAAATATATCATTATTATAAGAAAGTCTAGGGCTTTTTGTTTTCATTTACATAGAATCACAATTCTGTTAAGTGAATGATGAGTTGCATTGGTTACCATCCACCCATGGTTGATGGTTATATATAGCTTATTTTATAAAGAATTATATGTATAAGTTGGTTTTGAAAATAAACCAGTATATAAATTTATATAGAATTTTATTAACATATTTAAACTTTTAAAAAAATATTTAATGAAAAAATAACTAATTTTCTTTTTCAATTTTCATAAATATTTTTTAAAAATGTATAGAACTATTTGTATAAACAGTAAACACAATTTAGCATATCTGTTCTCATGTGTTTCCGTACATGTAAATTATTGTACTGCATGAATTTTGATAACTATCGTAAATATATATAATTCTTAATTGATTTAAGGTTGATAGTTGAAGTTCAGGCATCATTTTCCTAAAGCAGTGTGTAACAAGCACAGTTTGTCAGATCATACGTCCAATCCATCTCTCTTTTGATGGGTTTTTTGCACAGTTAGGCGTGAACTACAAGAAGCTTTTGGAAGTCCTTTGTGGGTTCGGAGCTCTTTCACAATTATAAATTCACACACTCTCTCTTTCTCTGTGTTAAAGAAGCTGTCTTTTACTCTCTTCTATCTGAATCTGACTACTCCACACACTATCTCTCTTTCTCTGAGTCACAATATTCTCTCTTTGTAAGCTTATTGGGTTCTGTTTGGTTTTGTTAAGGGAAGCAAAATCTAAGTCAGAAACATTATGACAATGTCTTGTTTGTGTCAATGCTTTTAGTGTTATCATTTGTCTCAGAGTTAAAAACCTTCAAAAAAAAGGAAAAAGTTATTGTGCACTTATTTGGAAATTGCTGTCTTCCTTCAAGAAATCTCCACATTTGGAAAAAGGCCAATGCATCATATTTGGAAAATTATGTTCTCCTCCAAGCAACCTCTCTATCTCTATCTCTCTCTCTCTCTCTCAGGTGTGTGTGCGTGTGAGATTTCGTTTTTGATATTTGATTTTCTTTCCATATTAACTTAGTTTACTGTTTGTTTATTTTTTATTGTCCTATCACCCATGTACTCTAAAGTGTAAAGTTTAAAGATCGTTCTTTCTCTTTTCTCTTGTCCATTTATTTGGTTAGAATTGGACCATTTGACTTGGGCATAAGTTCATTAATTTTCCTCTTATTGGTTAAAGTTATTATTTTTATTGAAGAAAGTTGTTTGATTGAGTAATTAAAACATGATATTTTAATTGAAAGGTCACATACGATTTTTTTTTTTTTTTAATGTACATGAAAATATTTACCCAAGGAAACTTCCAAAACATGTTAGTATACCAGTTCAATTCTTTGGAAAGAAAAGTGAGGGCATAGAAAATAATAGAAAGAAAATGGAAGATTTTGTAAATTTTTTTTCTTGTGTGATAGAATAGAAAAGTGGAGGGAAGAAAAAATGAAATATTTTTTTAATTTTTTTTCTTCATAAATACTCTTTATTTTTCATGTCTCTATCAACTCTTCTTTCTCACTCATGGGGTGGCATGGGTGCTTTCATTTGAATGTGCAATTTTATAAACGTGATTGGGCTTCTAGCAATGGCTAATGGTCTTGATTGGGTGATTTTGTTGTGTGGGTCTTGATGGGTGCTTAATTGAGTGGATTAAATGCTTTGGGTAGTGATGGGCTTTTGCATGTCGGAGGTTTTGACAGAGTTTTGATTGAATGGGGAAAGGGCTTTGCTTTTAGGTGAGGTGCATTGAACATTGGGTTTTGAAAAATGAATGGGGATTGGGCTTCAATTTTTATACCTGAAAGCCTTAAAAATAATTCTACCAACTTCTACATTTTTATTATCCTTTTCAACCAGTTAATAGGTGAGTTGCAAAAATATTAAAACAGGTGGTGAAATAGCCGAAGGCTACATTTGGTGGTGGTTGAGTTCAGGTTGTATTGTACTAGAAGTTAAGAAGGAACTCATGAGTTTGTTGGTCTGTAATATGTGTTTTAAGAGCGAATTATTAGGCATAGGGCTGAATTTAAGGGTATAAGGAGAGAAGTCAACCTTACTATACTTTTTGGATTTTGGGCAAGGTTTGGTTTATATTTAAGATCTTAGGGTTACCTATATGATGCAATTCAGAAACACGACCTGGCTACCTACTTGGTTTGATCAAATTGACTTCAGGAACACAGTGAGTTAATTATTGAGTTTCCCATGTCTTCCTCGAAGGCTCAAGGCCTCAAACCCAAACAAAGTAAAAGAAAATTTGGATTAAACGAGGTAATGGATGAACCCAAACCAGTGGGGTTGGTCAGAGACACTCCAAAAGTTAATTAGTGAAGAAATATCCCAAGTATGCTACAAAAGAAAATTTTCAACGTAACAAGATTGAATGTGCACACCTTTGTTCATAGATTAGAGAGAGGGGCTTTTATAAAGTTTTGAATGGAGTTGGTGTTTGGTTCTTCATATAAGTGGAAAAGAACTTGACAATACACCATCCCTTCACACCAACTAAGAGAATGTACTACTAAGTTTTTTTTTTGTTTTTTTTAACAAGATATAATTTTTACTTTAGCCTAATCTAAAGTGTATATGTGTGTGAAGTTTCCTTCTGGAGGCTTAAACTCTAGTTCTTACCCCTTACATTCCACAAGCATTTAATGCAAAAGTGGTGGCAATTGCTTAGGACAATTAATGCTGATGTAATGAGATATGTGGTCTTTCTTAGGCCCTCCTATTGAAGTAGGGGTACTCTTTTTTTTTTGTTGAGAAACGAAGTAGGGGTACTCAATTGAAGAGCTTTGAACAATATCGATCAAGGTCTAGGGCCTTTACTTCTCATAGTGTTTGGCAGCCTTGTGCCACATGCTTCCTATTTGAGAGGGCCTTTCTTTGGATTCAAATTGGTGCACAAAGAATGTTAAACGGTAAAGCAAAGTAAGGTCACCCATAGATGTGGTCTCGAGCTAGATGCTAACCCTTAAGGGCTTGTTTAGAGGCTTGTTGGTCCTAGGCTTTATTCGCGCGCGCGCGCGCGCACAGAGAGAGAGAGAGAGAGAGAGAGAGAGAGAGAGAGAGAGAGAGAGAGAGAGAGAGAGAGAGAGAGAGAGAGAGAGAGTATAAGTATCTTTTTTTTTTCTTTGTTGCTAATTATCTTATTCATCCAATTTATTAAAAAATAAAATCCAATACAATGATTTTTTTTTATCCTTTTTACCGAGCAAAGTTTAAGTATTATTCGAAAATTTGACAATAAAAATGGTAAATTACAAATTACTCAATATATTTAACCTATATTATAATTTAGGACACGAATTTGAAAATGTTAAATTCATTTTTTATATTTAGATATCATTGAATTTAAATTCAGGGCTGGCCCTTTCTTTAGGCCAGTTAGGCCACTGCCTAAGGCCCCTAAGTGGAAGGGGGGGCCCAAAATTTTGAAAAAGAAGGGGTACTAAAAAAAAAATTAGATTCAAATGAATCCAAAAAAATTTGGCACGTCCCTGTGACCAAAGAACAAAAATTCATATATCCGGTTAAACATTGGTACCACAAAATATTCTTTGGTCTAAACAAAATTAATTGTCCTAAAAATAACATCATTATCCTTTAGACAAACCAAAAATCAACAAAGATAAACTACAAATACAGTCTAAGAAATTAACCACAAAACAATCATAAATCAAAACAAATAAAAAGTCTCAAATCTCTAAAATTATTACCGTTTCTCTTTCTCATTCTTACTCTTTGCCTCTTTCTCCCAGCATCTCTCATTCTTTCTCTCCACTGGTCTTAAATCCTAATCTTAAATCCTTCTATTGCTGGCTTAGGCCCTCCGATTTGAATTTGAAGACTCTGAACTGAGGATTGAGTCACTGAGGTATAGTTTCTCTTTCTTATCTTCTTATTTGTACAAGACTACCTGGGGGCGCTGGGCCAGTTTCTATTCTACTTGAGTTGCTGGCTATTGGGCCTTAAAGTAGGTTTTTTTTTTCTTCTTCGTTATAGGTGTAATAGGATCTGTTTTGTTTTTAGTGGGTGGTCTTATCTAATAAGACGTGTGGCCATCTTCTTGTCTGGCTAGGCTTCTTGTTGGGCATGGATTTTTTTATTTATTTAAATTTTAATCTTGCGTTTATATATATTGATTATTGGTAATATAATGAATAAGTTTTTATTTATACAAATTGAGATTGCTAAAAATTTCTTGTTGTTCGGTGAAATTACAACAATATTTTTTATATAAAATTATAAATTGAGATCTATTGCTCTACACTCGAAGGTTATTTTTTATTCCAATCTTTATAAATATATTGTTTAATTAGAAATGTTTACTAGAAAATATTTATTTGGATATGAAAAACTTAAAATTAATAAAATCATATCTAAGATTGACATGTTCCAAGAAAGATCAAGTGAATTAATTATATTATCGATTGAAAATGAGATGTTAGAAGAACTTGAATACAAAAAGTTATTTAGTTAATTTGTATCTCAGAAGGCAAGAAAAATAGATTTTAAGTGAAATATATTATAATGTAAAAATATTAAATAAAGATTAATTTAATTAATATATAAATATAATAAAATGCCAAATTTTAATTCTCACTTTAAGCCCTAAAATGTCTAGGGTCCGGCCTTGTTTAAATCTATGAGATCTGCTTTATGATAATTTTTTTTTATCATCAAACTAAGAAAACAGTTTGTTTTAGACTGAAATGAAAGAGTTTCATTCAAATTGAACCTTTTTTTTACTTTACAAAAATCCGCTTTATTTTTCCTAAGTTTCTCTCTCAACTCTTCTTTCTCACTCATGGCCTCACGGGGTGGCTGGGTGCTTCGCGGTAGCCGAATTTGAAGGTATGGCGGTGGATTTGAGGGGATTTGGCACTTTGGGTTCTCTAACAATGGTCTTTATTGGGTCATATTGTTATGTGGGTCTTGATGGGTGTTTGGTTGAGTGGGTTAGTTATATTGGGCAGTGATGAACTTTTTACAGAATTTGGGCCTTCATGTGGGGGTTTTTGACAGAGTTTTCATTGAATTGGGTTTGGAAGAATGAATAGTAATGGGGCTTCAATTGTATCTGCACGCCTTAAAACATAAATACATAATCTTAACCTTGAACTTCTATCCATTTCAACCAATTAATTTCAGAGTTGCAAAAACAGGTGGTGAAATAGCTGAAGGCTACATGTGGTTGTTGAGTTCAGGTTGTGTTGTAGAAATCAAAGAAGGAATACATGAGTTTGTTGGTTTGTTGCATGTGTTTTAAGAGAGAATTATTAGGAATAAGGCTGAAACTTAAGGGTATAAAGAGAGAAGTTAACCTGACTACACTTTTTGGACTTTTGGCTATGGGATTCGGTTTTATATTCGAGAGCTTGGGGTTATCTACATTATGCAGCTGTATTTAGGAACACAATCTGGTTACCAATGTGGGTTGATTGAATTGACTTCAGGAACACATTGAGTTAATTATTGAGTTTGCCGGATCTTCCTCGAACCCAAACAAGGAAAAGAAAAAAAAAAGAACTAAACAAGTTAATGGATGAACTCAAGCTAGTGGGGTTGGTCAGAGACACTCCAAAAGTTAATTAGTGGAGAAATTTCTAAAAACTAGACCCTAGGGACATCCCAAGCTTACCATAAAACCCCTCATCAGATCCTAATCAGATCTTTAATCACTTCATCAACCACAACATTTACTACGCAAAAGTTCTCTCAGCAACTTAAGAGCAACAACATACTAAGGGCTTGGTGTGAACAAGACAGCTCTCTCTCTCTCTCTCTCTCAAAATGGTTTGGATATAAGCATTATTAGAGCATTACTCAATTATATTACTCAATTATTTCAGATTTCGTAAAAGTAGAGAAAAAATATATAACTAATTTTTTTTCCTATATCTCAATTTTTTAAAACTACATCAGTTTTTACCCCAAAATTTAGGATTTTTCTCTAGTAGGGGACCCTAGGTGGTGGCCCTAGACAGTGGCCTAAGTGGCCTAGGCCTAGAGCCGGCCCTAAATTTACCCAATTTACAAATAAAGTGCATTTTAAAAAAAAATTAACCAATTACATATAAAATATGACCCTAACACCCGTTAACATATTGATATCTTACCCATGCCTCCATAAAACTTCCAAAAGACAGAAAAGAAAGCAACTCTTTCTTTTTCTTTTTATAAAAAAAAAAAAAAAAAAAAAAAAAAAAAAAAAAAAAACTAAAGAAAGCTAATCTTTACAAGCCAAGTTGGCTGAACCTGTCCAAATCTATGACTCATAACCACACTTGGTTTTCATCGTGGATCAATTATTATTCCGTACATATTTCTTTACTCAAATTATTTAGCTTATCTGTTTGGAAAAAGCCTATGAACTAAAGGTCATAATAATATAAATTTTTTTTTATTTTTTTATTTTTTTCGGTTATCACCGAAGAATAAAGTCATACAAAGCCATTTTTGATTCGGCAACTCACAATATCACAGGTTTTTTTTGGTGGGATAGTTACAACAACTCTAAAATTTATGATATATCACAATGCTATCCATGAAAGACCAAGTTAATGAACAAATTGTAGTACACAAAGACTCTTACACCTTAATTTGTACGTTCCAATATTTTCAACAGAAATATTAAATATTTAAATCCTACTCTTTCTATTATAACTATCAAATTTATAATAAAAAAAAAGAATAATTGAAATAGTGGATTTAAAATTAAAGTGAAAAATTTTTATTAACTCATTTTTCCATTCATCCCACCTAGTAAAAGAATGAGAGAATTTAAAGTGGTTTTCGTCGGAAACAGCTACTTCCATATATTTCTCATTTCTCCTTCATATTCTCCCTTCCTTAATGAAAACTCCTTTTCCAACCGACCAGGCCACCCTCATTAATACTTCCAACTTTATTCAATCATATTCTACCTTTTACCCCAATAATAATATAATATAAAAGTAAAGCTCTCTCTCTCTCATTATTATTATTATTATTATTATTATATGTTGAGGAAATTGTCGGCGGCTCCCATCAAGGATCAGTACGAGTATTTATTAATCATCAAACATAACTCTGTCGAACAAAGTTTCTATCCAAACTAGTTGAAGAGAAATCATACAAACTCATTATATATTTTTATATTAAGTGTGAATTTTGAAAATCTAACCGTTAGATTGCATGTTCTTATTACATTCTTAATACTTACAAAATTTTAAGAAGATAATAGATCAATTGCTATGTCATCAATTAAATGTTATAATTTCAAGTTTTTGTGATTTAAAGTTGTATATAAAAAATAAGTTAATTGATCAAATAGTAAATAATATCAAATTTGAATGAAATTTGATATGCATGTTAAGAATATAAGGAACATGAAATTCAACGGTTAGATTCTCAAAATTCACACCCAAAAAAGAAATATATGAGAAGTTTGAAGAGTTTCTCTCCAAACTAGTTTGGAGAGAAACTTTGTTCAACTCTATCCCTTATTATAGATGCTTATCGGTAGCTTGTCAGAAAATACACCATATTTTGGGTGCATATTTCTTCCTTTCACAGTTATAGATTCTACCAACTGTGAGAAAAAAATATACACCTCAAACATGATATATTCTCTTAATAGGTCCCGCCAACTATAAGGGGAGAGAGCATATACTTGTTTGAAACATGTATACTTCTTTGCCTGTCCTTTTCTCTTACGAATAAATCATCTTTATTCACCTAAAAAAACTAATTTTTGTCCACTATTAGACAAAAAAAAAAAAAAAAGAGAAAAGATTTCGGCCTTTTTTTTTAGTCTTGGTTCATAGAACCGCAAAAGTCTTATTGATAATTGTTTCGATGCTAGTTTTTCTACCTTTGATAATTCGCCTGTAAATTTAGTTGATGTTTGTAAAGATGACCTCAATGGAATGTATTTGAACACAATTTGTACTGTTGCGTCTTCTTAGTTTTCTTAGTTTTTTTAATGAAGCTTCTTTTCACCAAAAAAAAAAAAAAAAAAAACAGAAAGAAAAAAAAGATGCCAAATCAATTAATTGAAAGCCCATGGAACCCATACTTGTCCATTAATAAATTTGAGGTTGTCTTCAGCACATAAGTCAATAGGGTACCTAAGAATCTAAGATACTTTTTCTAATATGATCCCCTATTCCTTATTCCTTATCTATATAGTCACAACACTACTTCACATTATCATTGCGATGCCCACTACTTCCAAAAGCCATTCTTGATAGGATCAAGCCAAAAATCAAGCAAAGATGACCAAATTCGAGGTTGTGCTCATCGCAACCCCTGGGTTTGGAAACCTTGTTCCCATTGTCGAGTTTGCTCAACGCATAGTCGACCACGACCATCGATTTTCAGCCACAATACTCATCATCAACATGCCCGGGAGACCACTTCTCGACTTG
The DNA here is from genome assembly GCF_040712315.1 of Castanea sativa. Lineage (NCBI taxonomy): Eukaryota > Viridiplantae > Streptophyta > Magnoliopsida > Fagales > Fagaceae > Castanea > Castanea sativa. The sequence goes on along the minus strand of NC_134019.1, from coordinate 10,412,038 downwards.
TACATCCAATCACGCGTCGCCACGTCAACCACGAATATCCGATTTGTCCACCTCCCTACGGTAGACTTTCCCCCATCTGATCACTCAAAAATTTTCATAGCCCATGTAACCTCACTCATTGAAAAGCATAAACACCATGTAAAAGAAGCAATCACAAAGCTCATGGCACCCGAGTTGGACTCGGACTCAGAGTCCAACTCAGTCCCACAACTTGCTGGGTTATTCGTTGACATGTTTTGTAGTTCAATCATTGATGTTGCTAAAGAGCTTGACATCCCTTGTTACCTTTACTTTGCCTCTCCAGCTTCGTTTCTTAGCTTTATTCTTCATCTTCCTGTCTTAGACACCCAAACCCAACTCACCACTGAGCTCGCTGAGTCAGATACTAAGTTGGTTATCCCGGGTTTTGTTGACCCGGTTCCCCCAAGTGTGTTTCCTCCAGTAGCGTTTACAGAAGATGGGTACTCCTGCTATATGTACCATGCACTCAGGTACACACAAACAAAGGGTATTGTTATAAATACGCTTCAAGAGCTTGAGTCTCATGCACTTAACTCGTTCTCCACGAGTCAAATGCCACGAGTTATCCAATTGGGCCTGTTCTTGACCTTGTTGGATCAGCCCAATGGCACCCAGATCGAGCTCACCATGAAAGTATTATAAGGTGGCTTGAGGACCAACCTTCATCATCGGTGGTGTTCTTATGCTTTGGTAGTATGGGATGTCTTGATGAACCCCAAGTAAGAGAAATAGCCCACGGGCTTGAACGGGCCGGGTTTCGCTTCTTGTGGTCATTGCGTGAGCCACCTAAAGTCCTATTAGATCAGCCGGATGAATACACGAATATTGAGGAAGTTTTGCCAAATGGGTTCTTGGAACGAACAAGTGAGATTGGTTTGGTGTGTGGGTGGATTTCACAGGTGTCAATTTTAGCTCATAAGGCAATTGGAGGATTTGTGTCACATTGTGGTTGGAACTCAATTTTGGAGAGCTTGTGGCATAGTGTTCCAATTGCAACATGGCCAATTTATGCTGAGCAACAGTTGAATGCCCTTAAGATGGTGAAGGAATTGGGATTAGCAGTGGAGATAAGCTTAGATTATAGGAGGGGAAGCAATAAATTGGTGTTGGCAGAGGAGATAGAAAGAGGAATCAAGTGTCTTATGGATGGTGATGGTGAGGTGAGAAAAAAAGTAGAGGAGATGAGTAAAAAGGCTAAGATGGCTGTGATGGAAAATGGATCATCATATACGTCACTGGGAACTTTGATTGAGGAATTAGCAAACAATATTTAAGAATACGAAGATGGGCCCCTTTATGTCGTGTAAGAATACTATTGAAATACAGTGAATTGTAATTATTGTTAATGCAAATTGCATACTAGTGCATTACGAGGACTTAATTAAAATTTTGAATACTTCGTATATTACAATTGCTTATTGTCCACTCCCCAAACCCCCCCCCCCCCCCCCAAACAGATATTGTAGGTATTATGATTTACCAACGCTTCATTATTATCTTTCTACTATTCACCAAGGCTGTTTAAAAATATATAAGCAAAACATATTTCTTATTTCTTATTTTTATATTTAAAGACATGTCTTTTTTATTCTTATACTAACTTTTTTTTTTCTTCTAAATTATGTCATTCAAGTGTCCTTAAAGTCGATGTAAACATTTGTTTCCAGATGTAGAAGACAGTGAAAGTTGGTCTTATTCATGTAACATTTACATAATCCACATATTACAAATACATAAAAAGATTAAATTTTGTAAGGATGTGGTGTAAATCTCATGTTTTACCCCTCTAATTAGGGGTGTAATTGGTTGGTTTTGGTTGGTTTGAAGTGTGATTTTTCCACTGAACTGAAATTTTTCGGTTTTACCAAATTTGGTACCGACATTGAACCATAAGGGAGGAGAGTACCGACACCGAATTGATTGGATTTCAATCGGTTCAGTTCGATTCGGTTGGCTTCTGGTTGCTTCCAATTTCTTAGAAACCAAATAGATCAAAGAAAAAAGAAACCTATTTCCCTTTGCTTCCCCACATTTTCTTAGCACCCAAGCACCAAGCAAACAAAAAAAAAAAAAAAAAAAAAAAAAAAAAAAAAACTCAAAATCATGTAATAAGAAGAAAAAAAAAAATCTATTTCCCTTTGCTTTCCCATGTTTTCTTAGCACCCAAACACTAAGCACACAACAAAGTAGCAAACCAAAAAAAAAAATAAAAAAATAAAGAGAGAGAGAGAGAAAGAGAGAGAGAGAGAGAGAGAGAGAGAGAGAATGGTGGAGAAGCCTTGAAGTAGCATGATAGAGAGAGAGTGAGAGAAACAGTGGAGAGAGAGAGAGAGAGAGAAACAGAGGCATGACAAAAAGAGAGAGGTGGGGAGAGAGAATGACTAGAGAGAGAGAGAGGTGGGGAGAGAGAATGACTAGAGAGAGAGAGAAGGGGGGGGGGGAGAACCAAGGAAGTCAATACTATACCGGAGGCTGTACCGGTTTGGCTTGCGGTACGATATATTTCGGATACCAGTCAAAACCGGTGTACCGTTTCAGATTTACCGCTATTTTTGACTATTTTATACAATATACAAAGTTATATTTTTAATAACTCAATATATCACTTTGCCAACTTTTTATATTCTTTTGGTGGAGTTATCAACATACATATATAAAAGTGGGAAACCAAAAAAAAAAAATCTATTAAATAATCAAACACCCACCAAACTCAATAAATGCCAATCCCATGTGTCAAAAGATTGTGACACTAATTCAAACTATCATCTTCTGATACTTTGAGAAAATCAAAAGGCAAGCTACTATTTACATCTGAAAAGACTATTTCTTGGGTAGAGAGGTTTGAATAACTGAGAAAAGTTTCAAAAAAAAAAAACCGAGAAAGAGAGAGAGAGAGAAAGTTAGATGGGCACAGAGAGAGAGAGAGAGAGAGAGAGAGAGAGAGAGAGAGAGAGAGGAGAAGAAGAAGAAGATGATGAAGATGAAGTAGCAGTAGCCAAATCAGTCCACGACCCCGACTTGAGGTCAAGAATGTAGAGATCGTCGCTGGTGGAAGGTGAAAGTGACAAAGAAACATTTTTCTTTTTCCAGTTTGGTATGCATTTACCGGTTGGAATCTGATATTTCCTCCGGTATGACTGAAATGACCGGATATGGGCTTGTATATTTTCCGGTACGAAACTACCTTGTTTCTGTACCGACCAAGGTATTGAAACGGTAAATACCGGCCGGTATGGTATGAAATAGACTTCTTTGGGGAGAACGGCTATTGCTAAAGTGAGAGAGGAAAACTAAAAAATAGGGTTAGCAGGGTTATAAAACAAACTCAAAAAGACGTAATTTTGGTATAATAAAGAGAGAAAAAATAAAAAGGCTTTGCCATGGGTCGAACTTGGGTTTAGTTGTGGGAACACACGTGTCCTTGGTATCATGCCACTGTGATACCATGACCTTTTTTGATATAATTTTGTACATATTAATATTTAATATATTTCGGTTTGGTTTCGATCGGGTCGGTATATTTGTGTGGGACATTGAAATCGAAACCGAAATATTTCGGATTCAAGAAATTAACACTGAAGCCAAACTGAAATTTTGGACACGGTTTAGTCGGTTTCGGTCTATGTTTTCAATTTTTCGGTTTATTGCATACCCCTATCTCTAATCCCAGCATACCACATTATCCTATTACATATTTAAGCATAAGCACAACCACACCCAATCAATTCTAATATCCATATATAAATCCTACCAAATTGGGAGTTTATTGAGACATTATTAGGTGTGGTAGGATGTATTGAATTTTAAGTAAAATGTTGATGTGGCAATCACTTATTGGATAGTGTAAAACATAGGTTTTACACATCATCCTTACCGAATTCAGACTTTATAAACAAAGAAGGTATTGGTGTTGTAATCCAAAACTCTAGAGGGAAAGTTACAGTGGCTTTGTCAAAAAAAAAAAAAAAAAAAAAAAAACTTCCCTAATTTATTTTGTTGTAATTTTGGAGATGTTAGCTGATAGGTATCCAATTTGTTCATGAGATTGGTACAATCTAATGAAGACTTGGAAACTTCTCTTTTGTCAAGTTATTTATTCTTTTCCTTTGAATATTTCCTTATCAGAATTTTGTCAAACATTTTTAAAAAATTTATTTTACTTTTTGAATAAATTCTTATTAGTATTTTAATGCTCTACAAAAAATCTGGGTATAGACAACATTTGTTTGTTTGTTTGTTGTTGTTATATATATATATATATATATATATATATTTTGGCCGCATATTCAAATTTACCGATATATAGAATGTTCGATAACTTGAATATGCCAAAGATGAAAGGTGGATATTGTTAAAACTGAGCTTCTATTAATTGGACTTTGGACTTATTGAACATGTTGGATGTGGCTCAGTTAATATACGTGAGGGACTGAGGGTCTATTAATATATTGTGGTCAAATTCAATGTTGAGCCTTAGTATACCTTATTTTATTGGGCTTATACTCTAGCCTGATGTGAAGTAGAGTGTAGGGTTTTAAGTTTGATCCATGATTGGTGAATAATCACTATATATATAAGGCTAGTTCTCATTTCCACTTCTAGCGTTAGACAAAATCCTAGATCTCATCCTTTTAGAGATTGCTTGGAGAGCGATTGGGCCATGTGCCGGGTGTGCACGTGTATGTCTTTTTCTATTGGTAATCTATCCGTGTTTGCTCATGGTGTTTGGGGGTACATCCATAAACCTTATAAATTTAATAAGTATTTGTGTTTTGTATCTAGTATGTATATGCATTTAATTCTTATAGATATAACCTACTTCATAAGTTTAGCGTTGATAAAAATGATTGAAGAATTAGAGTTCCAATGACCATATTAAGCGATGGCTACTATAAGGACACAATTCACGCCATAGTCCAATTGGCATAGACCATGGCCCAAAAAGCTTAAAACAATGAATTTGTTAGAGAGTGAGCCTAATATTGAACGTTCAATGAGTTAGATGATGGGCTAGTTACTGTCAAAACAAGCAAGACAAGCAGTTTGGACAAAGAAGGATGCTTCTCGGGCAAGTCCGAGGAAGGTCTGTTCTTATATATAGGTTTTTCTTGGCCTTATACAAATATTCATGTTCTTTTTTACACAATACTATTTACTCTCTTTTTATCTTAGATGCCACCCTTTTGTCATGGGGTTCTTCCCCTTTATATGTTCTTCTCTTCTTTCATCACAGCCTTCCACGTGTAGATCAGATTAATAATTTTCTTGATACTTGTCCCATCAACACCTTCTTGAAGTCTCTGTGGGTAGCTGTAAGGCTGGAAACTACTGTTCAGGTATCACTTCCACATTAATGCGACCAAGAGATTAGATGCAGAGTATTAAATGCGGTGGTAGCAACTTTATGCCCAAATCTTTCTCATCTCTATGGTGACTCACCCCTCATTGAAGCTTATCCTCCCAAGCATGGTTGCTCACTGCTCAGGGTTTCATGGATGGTTGGACTTCAGGCCTCTAACCTACCATCAGAGGAGGAGTAGCTTCTCGGACAACATCACTTGTTTACTATGACCTGACCTCTTCTTTGGTTTAACAACCTACTTGTCTTCGTCAACATTTATCTATCCTCGGACTATCTGATGTCCTTGAGCGAGGCCCACGGCCCAATATTCTTATATGGGTCCTTCACCCCTACAGCTACAATCTAATAAACAAAACACAAAATTATCAATCTTGACATGGTTTTGCATGATGAATAGATACATGCAATGATATATAATTAAGACTAATTAGACGTTTTTTTTTTGTTTAAATTACTTATTTGTTTTTTAATTCATGGTTATTTAGGGCAATCACATACCTTCAACAATCAAAGATGTACTTGTTCATTAGTTGAGGGAATCATCACGAATGCCATGTTTATCACTTTAACAATTTTGGTATTAATCCTAATAAAAATATTTACAGAACAATTGCTATGACCACATGATCAAATTCAATGCAACAACAATACATCAAGAATGGAGCAGCCTTCTATCCCAAAACATAACTTCAAATTGGTTTCATGTAAAACTCAGCGAGACAAAAATGCCACACAAAGATGTACTTGTTCTTTGATTGTTGCAGGTTGTGATGCCTTCAAACATTAAAATTTGGTAAGATTTACTCTAGAGCATGATTTGGTCAATAAAGTGCCACACAAATGTATTAATGAGTCTGCATTTGGTAAGAATGGGTGTAAAACTTATGTTTTACACCATCCAACAAATGATTGCCACATCAGCATTTTATTTAAAATTTAATATATCCTACCACACCTAATAACATCTCAATAAACTCCCAATTTAGTTGAATATATACATAAGTATTAGAATTGATTGTGTGTGGTTGTGTTTATTCTTAAATATATAATAGAATAATGTGGTATGTTGGGATTAAAAGAGTAAAACATGGAATTTACCCCACATCCTTGCAAAATTTAATCTCTTGTTTATATTTGCTCCATCAAAATTGGTTTTGAAACCTTCAGAGGCAAGCAGATTCCACACGACTTTTGCAGGTTGAATTTTATGTGCTAGCATAACTTTGTGCTGCTGAAATACATTGAGTTTGCTTCTGGCTGTATGGGGTATTTTATCCAGCAGCACACAGGTCTCATTCAAGCGACACTCATTTCTTCGATTCCATAGGGACCATAGTGTCACAGCAAAAAGCTCTAGTTGCTGCCTTCTTGTATTTACTATCTACCAAGCCAACCAAATCAAAAAAAGTAACTGATGGGCCTCTGATTTGTCTAAAAACGTTTCAATCTTACCTTTCCCACCTTATAACTCATAAAAACGTATAAAAACTAACAGTGTGTTAAATAGAATGCTATGTATGGCTTAGTTATAATAGGTGGTGTTTAGCTAGCATAATAAAAAGAAAATTACCTTTAATTCTAATCTGTTTATTTCGATAAAAACCTTTTATGTGAGGTTAGTTTTTCGTGTTTTCGTGTTGTAAGGTCACAATTTGCACCTGAACCCAAAAGTAAGATTGAGATAGGCCTAAAAAGTCCAATACAATAAAATTTGTAGAGAGTGGACTTGAAATCTAAGTTATAGTGATGTTAAATGACAAAAATGATGGGCTAGATTGCAACATCATGCACATTGGATTGTTTATGTAACAGAGATTGTCCTCGGACTCAAGCCGAAGATATTGGATCTTATCTTTCACTCTTTCAAAGACAGATTACAATTATGGATGCTAATGTGTACAGTGTTTTCTCTCTTTTTCTCTGATCCCCCTTTCTCAATGTCCCCTCCTTCTTTTATATCATACTTCTTCTTCTTTCCATTTTTCACGTACGAATCAGATTACTAGTTTAGATACTTGTCCCATCATCCCATCCCTGAAGTCTTTGGAGGTAGTTATAAGGCCGAACCCTGATACTCAAGCATCACTTCCCCATTAATGGGACTAGAGAAGTAGCTGCATAGCATTTAATGTGGTGGTAATAACTTTATCTTAGATATTTCATAACCCTTCTTCTTATCTTGTGCATCTACCGTGCCTACCCTTACTTATAGGACCTCCTAGAATATCGCCTTTGGACATCAGGCAATCCTTTCCTATCTCGGCTTTAGCTAGCCAAGGACATACTCTTCCTCGGACCACCTTCTTGAACAACCTTAATCTGACCTCGTCTCTTTATCCATCAGCACTGTCTCTTGAGCTGATATTCCCACATCCTCGGGCCATTCAGTGTCCTCGGATTGGGCCTCTAGCCCAACACATATTTCTGGGCCCATTGACCCTACACCTATGATTGATAGTTTCATGAAAAATTTGGTCAAATATAATTTTTTGTCAAATAAAAATCACCATTTCTATCTCTTGACTTTCTTTATTTGACTTAGCGTGAGATAAATTTTACTTTAAGTTTTACCAATCACAAATTCTCACAAGTTGTAATTAATTGATGAAACATAAATACTATATACTAGTCGTTAACCCGTGCGATGTACATGATAGCTAAATTTTAAATCACATATATTTTAAAAAATAAATAAAGAGTCCTGTATGAAAAAACTATTGATTAAAAGTTAATAGAAAAATTATTTTATAATTTAAAATAGTTTCCCTATTGTGTAGGTATCAACCAAGTAGGATGCATATTTTAAATAAATAAAAAGACAAAACTTTGTCTTCTAACTCTCACATGCATCAACTCTACACCACCACCGTATGTATAGAGGTTATTATACGCCCATGTTTAGTTTCTTATCAATAAATTTTAGTTGAAGTAAAATTTTGAAGCTCTTGAAACATATATCTAATAGAGCTTTATTTAAACTAAATTATTGTAACAGTTGATAAGATAATTACACGTTGAAGAAAAATAATAAATATATTAAATATAAAACTTTGTTTTTTGAGAATCATATAAAAAATAAAACCTAAAAGAAAAAGAAAAAGAAAAATAGTGATAACGTGGAAAATTGTGGGAGCTCTAGAAGTTTCGGTTTTATATATGTACTAGCATTATGCCTGTGCGATGCACGACTTAATCAAAATTCATATGTAAATAAATTTTTTTAATTTACTTAAAATAAATAATAAAAATAAATGAGTATTTTACTTTTAAGTTACATAATGAATGCATGTTGTGTGAGACTAAGGTATAATAAAATGCACATATATATATATATATATATATATACATATATAATGATTTTCAATAATACGTTGAACTTTAAGGCACAATTAATCATATATATATATATATATATATATATATATATATATATATATATATATAAATGGAAAACCCTTGAATTTAATAGTTAAAAACTATCCAAAACAATAATTGAAATTATGTTTAAGTAGAAATCTCAATTCAATAATTAAAAACAATCTAAATTACTAAACATTTAAAAATTTGAAGTAGAGAGAGATTTACATGATAATTTAATTTTTGTCCTTGAAAACATGGAAGAAGACACTGAAACTTGAGTGAGTTTCACCCTACTAAGTTTAAGTTTAAACTTGAAGTTTAAGTCCCTTGCGTTGCACGCTACATGTGTGCATGAAAATGATTTGAATTTAACATTTATTGCAGAAAAGTGATGGTGTAGTCTTTGGTGGTGTAGTCTTACCCTTGTCTTAGCGTATATTATATAATAGCTAAGATATTAATCTTTGGAAGTGGTATCTCATATGAATTAGTATTTCAATTGTGGATTTTGGTAATTAGAAGTTAGCGCATAGTAGTTAATAATTATAAATTACTTTGAAATTTTTTTAAACCAATCCCTTAAAAAAGTTTTAGTAGATTTTAAATTACGTTAATAAATTAACTCTCTATTCAATTTTTTTAATTTTAAAAATCATGTTAATAAAAAGTTACTGATAAAACTATTATTAGTAGACGTTTATTAGGCTTATTTATTTAGCTTTGTTGCCAAATTTATATAACCTCTTTTAATTTCTTTATTAATTTTTTTTTCGAAGAATATAACACAACCCAAAACCTATAAACAATAATTTAAATTCAAAATAAAGAATATAATCAAACTTATTTATAATTTAAAATTAAAAAATTAACACAAATTATATATTAAGATATAAATGTAGAAACAAAAAAACAAAGAATAAACCTATTTGTTTTCTTTATTGCTTTGAGAAATGAAAGTGTGTGTATGTAACTAAAACCTAAACCAATTATTGTAGAAGAGAATAAATGAGTACAATAGTTTAATATTATGAATTGGGTTAAAACGTATGTGAGAATTTTTTATTAATAGTTTTGAAGTTAAAGAAAAATAGCTTAAACAAAATGAAAAAATAGTAATGAAAAAAGAATGCATACCTGTCATGAGAGTTACGAATATACATATTGGAATAAACTTTACTTCAAAAAGGATATATATATTCATGTATAGGTAGAGTTTCATTTGATATGGAATTTAAATCCTATTGGAATTAAGATTTCTAATCAATTTGTTTGTTTCTATCTCATAAATCCATTAAAAAGTGGAATAAAAAAAAAATGTCATATGAGTAGAATGAAAAAAGAAAACCTTTTTTTTTTTTATCAAAAAAGGGAAATTTTTTTTTAATAACCAAAAAAAAAAAAAAAAAAAAACAACAATCGGTTTTTTTTTAGTAGAACAAACATTTATTATATATAGATACTTTTTGTTTTTTGAGAAGAAAGAGAAGGTGTTTACTTTAAACTCAAATACTTATTACCTTATTTACAATTTAAAAAAAAAAACTTTATCCAAAAACATTTTTGGTAAATCAATATGAACAAAAACTTCTATCTTTTGCTTTTCCAATAATGTTGCTGTTTTTTTTTTCTTATGACTGTAATATAATTTATTTAATAATAAAAAGATTAGATGAAGAATTTGAATTGTAATCAAATTGAGACTTATTAGCTTAGAAATTATAGGAGAAAAAGAAAAGAAAAAAAATCTATTTTTTTAAAAATCTAAGTTCCATGCGTTGCATGGTTTTAGGTATAAACTCATAAAAACTATAATTTTATTTTTAAAAAAAGCTAAATGAATTATTATTATTGTGAGGTGCCGAGGACCCAGGAGCCCAAGGACCCGAGGAAGGGAAGGCTGACACGTAGCAAGCAAGAGGATATAAAGGAATAAGGAAATTCACCTGACAATACCCGAAGATGAGGTGGCATGGACACTGGTGACATAAGGGACATATTGCAAATATCTGAATGTGGCAGGATAACCTAGAAGATTGCATTAAATGTCTGGCACCAACCTTTCTGGCCGCATTAATTAGAAAATACCAGCTTTGTTCGTTGCATTAATGTAGATATGACCTAAACAGTGTGTAACGCAGAGTTAGAGCTTTGTTCTGTTACCGACAGACAGGTGTCGGGGGGAAAAGCTTGATAGATGGCAAGGTGTAAGGCTGAGAGAAGAGGAACGAATGATATAAATAGGGGCTGGAAGATATGGAATGGGGACTTTTGTTGTTGGACCCTCTCTACCAAATATATTGTATTCGGACCTTTGATCAAGGAACCAGCAGTAGGATTCTTAGCGGGTTTTTGAGTTTTTAGGTCCTTACAATTATATAATTGAAAGTAAAAATCATGCTACATGTGTGTGTATATATATGCATGAAAAAATATATAAATTTAATATTTAGAAAGAATCCATAAAATGATTAAAACAAAGTTAAGTGTAAACTCATAAAACATATAATTTTATTAAAAATAATAATAGCTAAATGAATTATTATTATTATTATTATTATTATTATTTTTTTTTTTTTGTATGATTGAAAGCAAAAATCATGCTACATGTATGTATATATTACATTTTTTAGTCAAAATACCCCAATTAGATTAAGGACATAAGTTGGTGTAACATCAACTCAATGAACTTATATTAGTCTAAAAATATAACTAATGTTGTTGAATGACTAAAGAACGATTAAATAATTATAATCTTATATAAATATAATTACTCCAAAAACACTGATTATAATCATATATAATTTTTTTTAGAAGATAATCATGTATAAATATAATCACTCCAAAAACATTTTTCATTAAAAGTGCTTAAATAGTATTATTTAAAAGCCCAAAATATATATTTATTTTATAGACTTACTTTCAAATTAGAACTGTGTAGATCTGTCTTTCTAATTCTACCTACACCATGAAATTGTTTGTAACTCTAAGCAATGTCACTCCTAATAGAGAAATCATTGTTCATTCATAATCAAACTTCTTTTTAATCTTGCAAGTCTTGTTATTTTAACATTGTTCAACTATTTAACCCCAACAACTATTTAACCCAAACAATATATGCTGCAAACTACTAACAGTAAATATTATTTGAAAGATAAATTAAGTGCATATAAACTGTAAAAAAGATACTTGTTTGTAGGTTGGTGGTGGCGAAATCACTGTACAACAATCTATGCTTTTGGAGAGACCTCGAATGAGTAGGAAAAAAAAGTGTTTTTGTGTGCTGTGTATGATATGAAACACTTAGACAATTCTCCAAGTAGTTTTGAGGTTTGATTTTTTTTTTTGGCCTCCCAAGTTTTGTGGCGAAAATGGAAAATGCCCCATTTCCCAAACTAATTAGGGAAATGCCCCTTTTTTGAAACTCGATTTTCTCAAAATCGAGTTTCAAAAAAAAAAAAAAAAATTCTAGAGCCCTATAGTGGTATTTTAAGGAGTCTATTATGACGTTTTAAGGACCTATAGTGGCGTTTTTGAACTCGAGTTCTATGCAAGTTTTTTATTTAATTTTTTTTTACCTATAACTCGATATCATGGAGCTCGAGTTCCAAAACATCGCTATAGGCTCCTTAAAAAGTCATTATAGGCTCTTTAAAACGCTACTACAAGGCTTAACTCGATTTTGAGAAAATCGAGTTTCAAAAAATGGTCATTTTCCTAATTAGTTTGAGAAATGGGGCATAATGCTGTTATTTTTGCGCGAAAAGGGCATTTGCCCATTTTGGCCCAAGTTTTGGTATAAGTTGGATTGGATTTAACTCTACACGTTAGCTTTTGCTTGAGCTTGTCCTGTAATGCAATAACATTGCAATTACTCACATCACATGAATGTCAATTAACACATGCTCTCTCTCTCTCTCTCTCTCTCTCTCTCTCTCTCTCTCTCTCTCTCTCTCTCTCTCTCTATTTTTATTATTTTTAATAAAAAGATTAGACGAAGAATTTAGATTATAATCAAATAAAAAGTTTTATCAACTTAGAAATTATAGGAAAAGAAGATAAGGACGAAAAATATATATTTAATTTTTTACTCAATACAATATCTATCTTCTATCTCAGAAAAAGATCTACGTATGGCAAATTGATAAGTACCCTTTTTTATTTATTTATCAATATTAAGATTCTTTATCAACTTCTAAATTATAATTATATTTATTTTTAAAAAAAATCTAAGTTTTTTTTTACAATTTAAAAAAGTCACTTGATGCAACCATGGTTTCTAAGTTAAACTTTTATTATATAGTATATGATATGATATATACAGGGAAAATTTTTATCCCATATTTTTATTTCTCCTTCATATATCCCTTCTTTGAAGGAAATCTCCTCTACCAACCAACTTGCCGGCCGCCCTTATTGAATATTATTGATACTTTAAAATTCAGACTTTATTCAATCGGTTTCCACTTTCTACACCAGTAATAGACTATGACAACGAGGAAGAGGAATAAAAAATAAGGCGCTCTCTTTCACTCTCACATCTTTTTCATTATATATGGAGGAAGTTCTCGGTGGCCTTCATCAGGGATCACTATGAATATCTATTGTTTAATCATCAACGTCATTTTGGTCCACTATTTGCCAACCCAAATAAACAATATCAGTTGGCATGCCTGATAAGTCATAGTTTCGTACAGAACCAAATAATAAGAAAAAAACACGTACCCTCATGTCTCATATTTTAAAAACCCACTGACAAAGACTTTAATTATTGATAATATGCTTGGCCACCAAGAAATTCGAGATTGTCTTTATTATAATATTTGTCAAATTTGATTACCTAGTCGATTTCTGAGAAGGTGTTTTATTCTGTTTTGTATCTTCTTTCTCACATGTGGTGGAACCCCACACTTGTGAGGAGGAGGATACATACAACAGCACTTATTTTCTCCTATATATCATTGTGCCCTTCTTCGAAAAGCAATATATTCTTGATATCGATAAGCCAAATCAGGCAAAAATTCAAGGAAACCCAAAAGGCCATGACCAAATTCGAGGTGGTACTCATTGCAACTCCTGCGTTTGGAAACTTTGTTCCCATTGTTGAGTTTGCTCAACGCCTAATCGATCATGACCCTCGATTTTCTGCAACAATCTTGATCATCACTATGCCGGGTCGACCACTTCTCGACACGAGCATCCAATCACGCGTGGCCACGTCAGCCACCAATATCAAATTTGTCCACCTCCCTACTGTGGACCATCCCTCACCTGATCAATCCCAAATTTTCGTATCCCACGTGTCGTCACTTATTGAAAAACAAAAACCCAATGTAAAACAAGCAATCACAAACCTCATGGCAACCGAGTTGGACTCAGACAACTCAGAGTCCAACTCAGTCCCACAACTTGCGGGGTTATTCGTCGACATGTTTTGCACTTCGATCATTGATGTTGCTAAAGAGCTTGACATTCCTTGCTACCTTTACTTTGCCTCTCCAGCTTCGTTTCTCAGCTTCATACTTCATCTTCCTATCCTTGACACCCAATTCACCACTAGTGAGTTGGCCGAGTTGGATACTGAGTTGGTCATCCCTGGTTTTGTTAACCCAGTTCCTCCAAGCGTGTTGCCTCCATTAGCGTTGAAGAAAGATGGGTTCTCTTGCCTTTTATACCATGGACGTAGGTACCTTGAAACAAAGGGTATTGTTATAAACACACTTCAAGAGCTTGAGCCTCATGCGCTCAACTCGTTCTCCACAAGCCAAATGCCACGAGTTTATCCTATTGGGCCTATTCTTGACCTTGCTGGCTCGGCCCAATGGCACCCAGACCAAGCCCATCACCAAAATATTCTTAACTGGCTTGACGACCAACCTCTATCATCAGTGGTGTTCTTATGCTTTGGTAGCATGGGGAGTTTTGATGTGCAGCAAGTGAGAGAAATAGCCCATGGACTTGAGCGGGCCGGGGTTCGATTCTTATGGTCATTACGTGAGAAACCAAAAGCCCTATTAAATCTTCCAAATGATTACACGAGTCTTGAGGAGGTTTTGCCAAATGGATTCTTGGAACGAACAGTTGGGATTGGTTTGGTGTGTGGATGGGTGTCGCAAGTATCAATCCTAGCCCACAAAGCAATTGGAGGATTCGTGTCGCATTGTGGTTGGAACTCAATTTTGGAGAGCTTGTGGCATGCTGTACCAATTGCCACATGGCCAATTTATGCTGAGCAACAAATGAATGCCTTTATGATGGTTAAGGAATTGGGTTTAGCTATGGAAATTAGATTAGATTACAATATGGGAAGTAAAATGGTGTTGGCAGAGGAGATAGAAGAAGGGATAAAGAGTCTTATGGATGGTGATAGTGAGGTGAGGAAAAAGGTGAAGGAGATGAGCCAAAAAGCCAAAATGGCTGTTAGAGAAAATGGATCATCATGTACGTCACTAGGAATTCTGATTGATGAATTAGCAAACGGAGTGTAAAGATACAAAGATGGACCACTTTATATTTTAATTAATGCAATAATGCTAGTGAAATAAATTGAATTGCAAATATTTTTTGCCAGTGAGTTGAAATTATTGTTGATGCCAGTTGCATACTAGTATATTTCAAGGGACTATATATATATAAATATGTGTGTGTGTGTTTAATATAAGTGTATTTTTCTGTGACTTTTGTCTCCCAACGAGTATATTCCAACGAGTATATTCAAAGGGACTCTTGTGACTTTTTTTTTTTTTTTTTTTCTTCTTACTATTACGTGTTTGCTTGTTTTTATTATTAAAATTTTGCCCACTAAAAAATAAAGGGAAATGCTAACGAATGCCCTTAGGGAATTATTTAATAATTTATTTAAAGAAAATTTTTATGGGGAAAGAAAGAAAAACAATTAATATTTTGAAATTTTTTTTCATTTCCCACAAAAGTGATGTCAAAACTTTTCTAAAATGGATTGTTAACCAATACTCTAAGGACATTCGTTAGCATGACCCAAAAATAAATTGTGTATACAGTGGGGCTTTACTAGAGTTCATACGACCAGTCCTTGATTCGTGCATTGGACATGTTGGAACAAGTCAAGATTCTTAGTATTGTTAGTTTTGATTTTAGAACGAGTTAATAAGTTAAAAGCTTTATAGTTTTGTAGCATTATTCAGTTTTTTTATGTTAGGAGAAGTAAAGTTTGAATTTCCCTTTTCCCCACTTATAACAATTATTAAAAAAAAGTTAAAATAATTGTATTTAATAGATGCCTTAGGAAAGAAGATGGGGGATTTACTTTTAAATCATACATAAATCAAAACTGAGGGTGAAAAAAAAGAAAAAGAAAAAGGAAGAGGAAAAATACACGAGTTACAAAAAGTAGAAAATGATAGCTTTTTTCCGTAATCTATTTATCATGGTTTTTAAAATGAAGATAGTCTATTTTATGGAAAAGAATTAAAGATTTAATTTATCATAAATTTAAAGTATGTATAGTGTTACATCATTTAAAAGAAAAAAAAATAGTAATGAACGAATATTAATTAAATTTTAATTAAATTAAAATTGTGTGTCACAATATAAACCTTTAAATTAATGAAAAACTAAATATTCATAGTTAACTGATTCCTCATGTTTGAAAACAAATACAGATACGATTCTAATATGAATAGGTGGAAAGAAGTTAGAGCACGTACGCTTGTGATTGCTCTAAGAAATAAAGCTTTAGCTCTTTAGTTGTAAAATTTTTGTGAGAGCTTCAAGCTGTAAAGTTTTAACTGAAAAGCTTTTACAATATAAACAGCATTTACTGAAAAATAAAAAAGAAAAAAGAAAACTGCGTCTGGCAAATTACAATAATAAAGTGTTTCCAAATTGTTATATTCTTTTGGTAATTAACCAAATTGATAAAGAACTTTTAAATGTGGTTGGAACTCAATTTGGAGTGCTTGTGGCACAGCGTGATAGCCATGTAGCCAATTTAGGCGAGCAACAAATGAATGCCTTTAAGATTGTTAAGAAATCAGGATTAGCTGGAAATTCGATTCGATTATAGGAATGGATTGGTGCAGCCAGAGGAAATAGGGAGAGGGATAAGTGTCGTATTCATCGTTAGGAACTTTGATTAAGGAATTGGCAAACACGATTTACGAAATTACGAATACAGAGAAGGGTTACTTATTGTCTTGATAAAAGTAAGGCTAGTGAAATAAGTTGAGTTGCAATTATTGTTGATACAATTTGTCAACTGCATTCTAAGAACTTAATTAAAATTTCGGAATTTTTAATTTGAATGTGTTTTGTCTCCTAGTATTGGTCCATTTATTATTATTATTATTATTATTATTATTATTATTATTATATCTCTGATGCTTTGCTTTGTTAATTTATTGCCTACAGATAAATAAAAAATAAAAAATAAAAACACAAGCAAAAAAGAGGTAGGTGTAATGTGGCTTTTACTTTAGTTCAAGTGAGTAACTATTGATCCGTTGACTTAGTGGTTCCTAAGGCTTGATGATATCCATAAGATTTGAGTTTGAAATCTCTTGCCAGCACCTTGGGGCTATCTCCATAGAATTCCTCCTTGTAATAAGCTAGTGCATGTAGGATAGGAGGACTGCAAACACCCGAGAAAATGGTCAGATACTCGAAGAGATTTGAGCACCCTCATTTGTCAAAAAAAAAAAAAAAAAAAAACAGGTTAAAGTTATTACCATCTAATGATCATAGAAGTTGCATGTTATGAGTATAGTATTTAATAGATAAATTAGGAAAGAAAAAGGAGCTTGATTTCAATCATAAATAATACTTATATCAAACAAAGAAAAAAAAAAGGGTCATGTTAACAAGTTCCCTTAGGGTAATAATTAATAATCAATTTTAAGAAAGTTTTAATACAACTTTTATGGAAAATAGAAAAAAGCGGTCAAAACATTCAAATTTTTTTTTTCCATAAAATGAAAGCAAAAGGAGGAAAGTAAAAACTGGAGAGTCACGGGTTTTTTTTACCATAGCCCATTCGGAAGGCAATGGAGTGGGATGAGACCGGATCATGCATGGGTGTCTCGCCTATGTCCTGCAATTGAATTATCCTACCCTAACCCCATCCTATAGAGGTCGGGACAATCTGCATTGTCTTGCCTAGTCTTAAAATTATATGTGTAAATTGTGAGAACACAACTTGAGGGACTGTAATAATTTTTAAAGGTAAAAAGAAATCATTAAGTAATTGTGAGAGACTAGAACTAAACTTACTTTCAAAGGAGGATTAATGGAATCTCTTTGGGGGTGGGAGGGTTTACTTATTTTGTGAAGTCGCCACTTATTTTTTATTTATAAAAATAAGGAAAACTAAAATGCAAATCAAACAACTAGATTTTTCATTGAATATTGCATAGAAATTACATATGATAGCAACTACATCCATTTGCGTCCTAGTTACAATCTAAATAAAATACACGGTTTTGGTCCTAAATACATTCTAAAGAAAGTATAAAAAAAATAAAAAAAAAAGACAAAAAAAAAAAAACAATAGCTACTAAACCCGAGATATTGGTTCGGGGACCCAGTTATAGAATGGAAAGGTGTTGACACCAAATCTACCTAGAAAAATCCAAGGCCCGTTCGGTAATGTTGTTCTAATAACGTTGTTTGTATTTTTTGGATATACATGTGGTTGGAAAAATGTGTGAAAATACATATAATGTTGTTTAAAAATTGAAAACATGTGTTTAAACACATGTACCAAACGGACCCTCAATTTTCTAGACTAAAGATGACCATTTATATACCCACACACAATCAAACAGTATATTAATATTAAATTACAACCTTAATTGTTAGTTTCCCTGGATCTAATATTAAATCTAAATCTAGATTCATAAATCTATTATTTTGAAAGAAAATTTTAGAAATTGACTAAATAACAAAGTAGATCTAAAAGATAATAAAAAATAATAATAGATCTATAATTTAGGTTTAAGAAAAAAATTTATGTACAAAAATATTATATTTGATTTTTTTTACCAAGAAAAATAATATTATTTTGGAGAAAATACTAAATCTGGTTATTTATTTATTTATTTATGAAAGAGGAAATGATTTTTATAAAAATAAATTCAGATTTGATTTTTAATATAGAAAATAAAAAATTTTATGAAAAGAAATTCAGATCTGATTTTTAATATGGAAAATAGAAAATTTTATGAAAATATATTCAAATCTGGTTTTTAATAGAAGATAAACTATTTTGTGAAAATAAATTTATATATGATTTTTAATATGAAAAATACAAAATTTTATGAAAATAGATTTCAGGTCTAATTTTTAATATGAAAAATAGAGCATTTTATGAAAATAGATTTCAAATCTGATTTTTAATATAACATAGGAAAGATGTATTTATAAATCAAAACAAAGAATCAATTTAGATCTAAAATTTTATTTTAGATTAAGGCATGGAAGATGTTAAATTCATGTAAGAGCAATTTAATCATGCCAATCATGAACATGTGAGATTGACCATGGCAATTGCAAATACATAAATACATTACACAACCAAAACATGTGAAATAAATTTAAAGTCTATTATACCTGCATGAATTAATTAAATATAAGAAAATGGGATCTTCCGAGAAATGTGAGAAATCTTGAAAGATCTCTTCAATCTCTAAGAAGTGAACACTAACAATGGAGAAAATCTTGAAGAGTGATGTCTACAAAAAAAATAATAATAAAATAAAATCATGTTTCAAGGAAAGTCAAAATTTTGGTAGAGCTTCAAGGGTCTCTCCAAAATTATGAGAAACTAAAGATGTTGAATGATTGATGTTCCCCTCTATTTATAGAGTAATTCTTAGGTATTTACAGATTACGGAGAATGATGTTCTTTTCTCTTATATTCATGGTGAGATCCGCTTATTAAATTCATGGTAGGGTCTATCATAAATGTGAGGAGGGAACATTATTTCTTCATACTCCAGAAGTACCTGAGAATTTTTTCTATTTATAAAGGGATTAATGACTTAAAAATTAACCTTAGGTTAAAAAGCCAACTACCATTAAAAGGGTAGGTTTTATCATTAAAAACTGGATTTGGATGAACTTGGGGTCAGAAAAAACGCACCTAAGGGAATATGCCGAAATGTGCCAATTGGCACTTTTGAAGTGCTGATTTGGCACTTCAGCGCTCTCTCCCAATTTTTATTTTCTGTTTTTCCCAATTTTCAGCTTTTTCTAAGTTTAAAATTGTATTTGGACATGCTTTCAACCTATTTTCATGATAAAACCGTGTTCCACAATGATAATTATGCTTTTAAAATAATTATCTCAAATGATAATTACTTTGAAAATCACATTATTTTTCCAAATTTAATGTTTATCAGCTTATTTATTATAATCTCATGCAATAAATTACATCTTAAGATAAAAACTTAACCAATCACAATTTTTTTTAATTAATTTTAATTAGTGACCAATCAAAATTAACTTCCTGTGTGATAAGCTATATCCAATCAAATCCATGATGACCGTTAACAGGGACGTAGCTATGCTTGGACCAAGGGGGGCAATGGCCCCCCCTTGGCCAAGTGAAAAAAAGAAAAATATAAAATATATAAAGCATGGTTTTGAATTTTCATGCTCCATTTTTGTTCAATACTTCTCTGCTTTCACCAAAAAAAAAAAAAAAAATACACTTTCTTTATTCAAAATTTCATTAAATTTTTATTCTTTTTGTGAGTTTCTATCTGCGTTCTAAATGATTTATAAAATTTATCTTAAAGCATTAGCATGGGATAATTACAGCTTAAGTGGTTGATGAAGTTCCCAAAGAAGCTTCGGATAAACACACACACATATGTATGTATATATTCTTTTATAAGTAGCTTGGATAAAATTAAAAAAAAAAAAAAAAAACACGGTTGTCTTTGGGTTAATCTAGTGCTATGATATGAAGGTTTAGGCTATAACAAATTTTTTAAGCATTTGGGTTTGAGTGTATCTCGCCCCCCTCACTCGAAATCCTAACTCCGTCCCTGACCGTTAAAACTTGATTTTATGATATCTTTTGATCCAACTGTCTGATTGAGAAACTGAATGTACCATTATGATTGTTAAAACCTCAAGATTATTTTTATGACATGTGATGAATGAGTTAGTGGCAAAAATGCAACCATTCTTTTGGGTAAATGGAATGGCCATCTTGCCCTTTCTCAAGATCAAATTAGAGCGAAATAGGGTGTCTACAGTCACAAATCTCAAGGTAGAGAATGACAAATATCAAAGTAGTTTCATTCATGAATAGACAAAATAACATGAAAGATCCAAAAATGGAAAGTTCAATTTATATGGATTTGGCATTAATACAATCTAATAAAAAATAATACAGTCTTATTTCATAGTTCCAATCTAGTAAAAAGAAAATTAAATAAATAAAGTCTAATATGCATACCTTCAACTAAGTTTGAATATTATCAACAACAAAAATTCAACTAAGTTTTAAGACTATATGAAAAGGATTAAAAAGTGAAGAGAAACAGTAATGCAATTCATTTCATCACAATAGAACGTGAGCCCACTTGAATCATGAATTCACTAGTTTCTCAATTAGTGCTCCAAGTGATGCATATGATGATCCATTTTCCATTTTAGCTACCCTACACTTTTTGCTCATTTCCTCAACTTTTTGTCTCACCTCATCGTCATAGTTCATCAAACGCTTTATTCCTCTCTCAACCTCCTTTGCCGACACCAAATCACTACCCTCCCTATAATCTAACCTAATCTCAATAGCTAATCCCAATTCCTTCACCATCTCAAAGGCATTCATTTGTTGTTCAGCATAAATTGGCCAAGTGGCAATTGGTATGCCATGCCACAAACTTTCCAAAATTGAGTTCCAACCACAGTGTGATATGAATCCTCCGATTGCCTTGTGAGAAAGGATTTGCACTTGTGAGACCCATCCACATATCAATCCAATTCCAGCCGTTCGTTCCAAAAATCCATTTGGTAAAACTTTCTCGAGATTCATGTAGTCATCTGGGAGGGAAAATTGATCCTTAGGTTGCTCACGTAAAACCCACACAAATCGAACCCCGGCCTGTTCAAGCCCCAATGCAATTTCTCTTACTTGAGACTCACTGAAACTCCCCCTGCTTCCAAAGCTTAAGAATACTACAGCAGATGGAGGTTGATCATCAAGCCATTTCATGACTCTTTCATCGTGGGCTTGGTTTGGGTGCCATTGGGCTGGTCCAACAAGGTCAAGGATTGGTCCAATGGGATAAATTTGTGGCACTTGACTCGTAGAGACCGAGTTAAGTGCATAAGGCTCAAGTTCATGAACTGTATTAATAATGATACCCATTGTTTCAAAGTACCTGCGTCCGTGGTACAAAAACCATGAGTACCCTTCTTTCTCCAACGCTATAGAAGGCAACAAACTTGGAGAAACCGGGTTAGCAAAACTCGGAATGACCAAGTCAGTGTCTAACTTAGCCAACTCAGTGGTGAGTTGGGTGTCTAGGATTGGAAGATGAAGCATGAAACCGAGAAACGTAGCTGTAGATGGAAAGAAAACGTAGCAAGGGATGTCAAGGTCGTTGGCTACATCGATCATGGAAGTACAAAACATGTCTGTGATGATCCCGACGAGTCGTCGGTCTGAGTCCAACTCGGTTTCCATGAGGTTAGTGATTGCTTGCTTAACATGGGGTCTATGCTTTTCAATGAGTAAGCATCCGTAGCCAAAGGGAGACTCGAACTGATCAGGTGAGGGAGGATCTACAGTAGGGAGGTGGATGAATCGAATATTTGTGGAGGCTAAGGTGGAAGCATGTGATTGGACATAGGTGTTGAGGATGGGTCTCTCAGGCATGGTGATGATGAGAATAGTGACAGAAAATCGAGGATCATGATTGATAAGGTGGTGTGCAAACTCAACAAGGGGAACAAGGTGTCCGATTGCAGGGTATGACATGAACACCACCTCGAATTTGGTCATGGCCTTTTGGTTTTCTTTGAGTTTTTGCTTGATTAATGGTCTGATCAAGAATGGTTTTTGGATATAGCTAGGTAGCTATGAATCTATAAAGAAATGGAATAGGGAGCCTTTTATTTATATTTTAAGAAAAGACTGGAAGATTAGGGAATCATGTTTTCCCATGGGCCATGATGAATGTACGACCTCTAAAACGTAATGCATGATGCTTGAGTTCATTAATCAATAATTTTTCTTGTCCATCTTTTTTTTTTATTTTTTTTTTTTATATATATATTTAAATGTGAGACATCAGGCACCTATGTTGTCATTCCATGAGTTTATTTTAATAAAAGTAACTAACTGTTTTTTGACAACATTTTTAATAATTTTTCGCCATTTTTATTAAGTGGGATCCATATTAGAAAATCTTAACAAACACTTACTGTGCTTGTTAACATTTCCCAACAATATCTACGATGATAGAAAACTTTTTATTTTTTCTCTTTATTTTTTTGGTGGCGTGTGAATTTCTTAGATAGAATATTACAAGAGTAGTGGGTTCCAGTTTGGTTGAATAAGACATCTGAAGTTCAATTTCTGCTTATACCAAAAACTAATAAGTGTCTTGATTTGATGATAAAGATTTATCATTAGGAGTAAACGTCATAAGTTGAAATTTTTTCAAAAAAGTAATATCTTTAAAGAAATTCTGAATTATCAATTATGTGCCATTATATTTCTTTATTTTATTTTTAATTAAGTAAAAATTGATATGAATCTATTTGGAATCCACTTATTTTGTTGAAATTAAATTTTTTTTTTTTACTGAAAGTACTGTAAATAAAGGTAAAAGTTAGCTGAAATAGTATCGCGAAACTCATGAATAGTACAAAAAAATACAGTGGACCTCATAAATAGTAACAAAAATAAACTAAATAGTAATATAAACGTACTTTTTAATTGAGTGACAAATACACACGTAGTGAAATCTTTCCCAACATATCCAAAATCTACTCCTGAGAACTTGCCCCAAGAAAATCTTACAAGATACTACTTGCAAAATTTTCTCAAACAAACTCTATATGCAATGGATTTTAGTTCTTTAGCATCACAAAATGTTATTTAATCTATTTTACCCATATACTTTACAAAACATTTAGCCGTCGTAGATTTATTTTAGCTTTTAACATAAAAAAATGATATATCTATTACAATAAAATAATATATCTACTATAATAAAATAATATATTCACTACAATAAACAACAATTACAACTATTACCAACACTACCGTTGTCGTCACATGATAGCATATAATCTTCTAGTGTTAACAAGTGATTTTTTTTAACCCCACATTATACTTATTCATTTGTTTTTTGGCAAAAACATCATTTTGTTACTTCTATTTTAGAGTCATAGTTAATTTGATTCTTACATTTTAGTAGCAGTTAATTTAATCTATGTTATTTTCAATTTGTAATTAATTTAGTTTCTACTGTTAACTCACCAATAAAAAATGACTCCGTGGTAAACGGTATGGAAGTCAAATAAAAAAAATATTAAAAGGAGGAGTTAAAAAAAAAAAGAAAAAAAAAACTCCCCAGATTTTCTTAGAGTTTCTTGGGAGCCAAACGTAGCAACCCACACCCACACACAAATAAATTCAACCCAAAAATTCTCCGCAAACTCCAAGCCACTACAACGAACACAGCAACACCACCGCAAACTCCAGCAGACAACAACACCATCGAATCCGGCGAGTGCATGTCTATCTCGGTGGTGGAACTTGAACCTAGATCTGGGCAAGAACAAACCCATATCTAAGAGAGAAAATAAACGGACTTGAGAGAGAGAAAGAGAGAGCACTATAGTTGAGGTACCGAAGAATGGAATTTGTATAATAAACTAATTGGTTTTCAGAAAAATTCAAACAGTATAAGCCACGTTGCTTGCTAGCATCACTTTCCAATACCATGCGGAGTTTGATTTTTGTATGTGGGGTTGCCTTTTGGGTTGTGTTTGGCTGTTATGAAACACTAAGAAAATCTGGGGAATTTTTTTTAAAAAACTCGTTCTTTCAAATTTTTTGTTTTTGTTTTTCTGATGTGCGTTTTTTTATTCTTAAAATTGCTGATGCGGGACAGCAGTGGGCCGGTGACGTTGAGGCCGGCGGCAGTGAGACAGAGAGGTGAGATTTCAGAGGGAGTTGAAAGAGGGGTTGGAGAGTTCAGAGGGAGGTGAGAGTGAAAGGAGAGTGATAGACACGATTGGATAAAGAGAATAGAAAAAAAAAAAAAAAAATCAAGAAACAAATAGTATTTTAATTAGGTGGAGAATAATTTTTTTTTTTAGCTGTCAGTTACAGTGCACAGCCATATATAGCTGTGCACTGTAGCAAGATAGGTAAAAATTATAACTATATCTTCACTGCTGTAATTTCTTCTACACAATCCCCATGGTTAACAAACTGATTTGCGCCAATTCAGAACTCCAGTAAATGAGTGAACTCATTCGGCAAAGGGGGACAATTACTTTGATTTCAATGGAATCAATTTAGGCTCACAAATTTGGTTGTCAGGATTAAACCAACATAGGGAAGGATTTTCGAATAGGCTTATGAAGAAAATAACCCTCACAGTGTTTTCAGTTTTTAACAATAAGCGATATCCAAATAGACCTTCAATTGACTTCTTGCTTCTGTTTTTTTATTTATTAAAATTTTATTTTTACTATTTGTGTCTACACCGCTAATTGCTATTGGTCCAACGTGAGACCCATGAAAAAAATCTCATATGAAGCGAGCGTTTAGCCTTTTTATCAATGGTAATATTACAATTTGCGTGTGTTTAGTTTTGGCAACAGCAATATGATAGTCTTCATTAACGGTATGTTGGTAATATTACTATTTGCGGATCCTATATTCAATACATTTTTATTTTTTTATAACTTTTTTCTACCGTGTTTTTAACAAAAAAAAAAAAAAACTTATTTTATTTAGCTTTAAACTTTATTTGGAGAACTTTTAGCATAAAAAAACAAAAAAAATTATTCTCATGCATTTCTGTTACCTAACATCATATCATAAAAGAGATTAAATTGGGTCAGGAGCTGGCGTAAAAGGGGTGTTTTACGCCCGCCAATCCTGACCTGACACGTCAGCAAATAATAAAAAAACATTTTTCCTCTCCTTCTCTTTCCATCTCCCTTACTTTTCCAGAAACATTGAAGGCATGAAACAACGTTGAAGGAGCCACTGCCTCTCTTTTCTTCATATTTCCCTCTCTTCTGCAAAATCCTCTGAAAGCCTACAAATTTTATTAAAAAATCCCAGCAAAGGAGCTGTTCACGCACCCAAACTAACCATCAATGGAACTCACAAAAAAATACAGTGAGAAACCCATGCCACAAACTCAGATCCACCCAAAAAAAAAAAATCAACCTAGTAATTTCTACATTCTTTTCATTTGGCCCCTTTAATACCTTTTGGCCTAAAAAAAGCAAATGAGAAAAAACCAATTGGCTTATTTACAACCCCGTTACTCCCCAAGCCAAAATTACCAAATCAATTTTCACAAAAAAGCCATTAAAAGAACAAATGGGTCTCTGCTCTTTCTTTCTTTCTATCTACATCTGACTAAATGCACAGATCTGTGGCGTTAAACCCTCATTGTTTTGAGATAAAACCAGGTTTTTTGAAGTGGGTTTCCTTTATTTCCTCAACCCATTTTAGGAAAATTAAGGCTTTTGCATTTGTTTACTGCTGATATGGTTCTGGTGTGTGTTTTTCTTGTTCCAATCAGAAAGAGCAAATGGGTCTCTGCAAGAAAGTTTCTTGCTTTTTGCTAATGGATGGGTCTGTGGATCTATGGATTGGAAAAAACCTCATTTTTTAAAGCTTAAAACTTGTTTTAGTGAAGTGGGTTTTTATAAATTTTTGTGAATATTAATTGGCATTGGAGAGAAAGAAAAATCAAGGCTTCTTTGTTGAAGGAGAGAAATGATTCAGTTGTTGTTCTTGGTTTTGTTTGCTGAGTGTGTTTTGGCATTTCTTCTATTGGTCAAGATTGGGCCTTTGAGAGAGCTTGTGATAAAGAGTTTGGATCAATTGAAGATTGGGAAAGGTCCTGCCACTGTGAAAACTATAGCTGGTACCATGTTTGTGATTCTACTATCAAGCCTTATGAGCATTGTTAAGATCCAGAACAAGGGTGCAAAGCTTGGAACCATGTCACCCATGGATCAGGTTCTATGGAGGACCCATTTGCTTGAGGCTTCACTCATGGTTATGTCTTCTATTTTTTCCTTCTGTGATTTCTTGTTTGTATGTCTTCTATCTTTCTTGAAGTAAAATTGCTAGTTGAAACTGCTGAGATTTTTTTATAAAATTTGCAGGCTTTCCGAGGATTTTGCAGAAGAGAGGAAGATATGAAGAAGAGAGGTTGTGGCTCCTTCAACGTTGTTTCAGGCCTTCAATGTTTCTGGAAAGTGAGGGAGATGGGAAGAGGAGAGAGGGAGAGGAAAAATGTTTTTTTAATTATTTGCTGACGTGTCAGGTCAGGATTGGCTGGCGTAAAACACCCCTTTTACACCAGCTCCTGACCCAATTTAATCTCATCATAAAATACTACCATCTTGACACATGATTTGTCACATGAAACGTACCAATACCGAATCCTAACTATTGAGTATGGCTTTAAGTTGGCCATAACATTGCAGAGTTTTATTGGTTTTAAATACAACCATCTTGACACATGATTTGTCACATCAAAAGTACCAATACCAAATTCTAACTATTGAGTATGGCTTTAATTTGGCTTTAATTTGGTCATAACATTGATAGAGTTCTATTGGTGTTAGGTAGGCGGGGCAAATGGGCGGGGTGGGTTGGGGTTTGATTGGATCAATTGGGTTGTGTGTCAGGTCGAGTTAATCCATTATTTTTCACATGAATTTTTTTTAGAAAAAAAAAATGTATTTGCCGTTTGGAAAATTATACAGAAAATTACTTGATATAAAATGCATTAATTTAAATTCACCACTCATATAAAAAATGAGCTCAGCTAAATAAATTAATATTTGTTCAATAATTTTAAAATTATACAAATTCCAACATTACTAACAAAAAAAAAATAGCACAAAGGATAATTAAAATAGACATACAAATTTCATTTCTACAAAATATCAACATTCCAAAACATAAAACAAAATTAAAAATACCTTATTTGATAATTAATTTGACAAAGAATAAAAACATAGATGAAATTTACAATCTTGAAAACAAATATATAATCTAATATTAACTATGGTTGGCACTTTATTTCAATTTGAGAATATATATATTAAAATTTGATTATTTACTTATTTATATATGACTTTTTTTATTTCTAAATATCATATCATTATTAAGCAACTCACACTCCAATAAATATGATATTTTATTTTCAGGAAATATCATATGTTATTTTGAAAATACATTTATTTTGGACATGAATTGTAAAAAAATAGGCTTAAGTATCCATAATTTATGCTAATTTCATTGATATACATTGGCTTCATTTTTTTCACACTTATGAATGTCTCTCATACATGTGTATAATTTTGAATATATTTTTTTAACCCTAATGTAACTAGATTATCTTGGCATGTATTTTGTTATTTAATATCTAAAAATATTTACTCCTTACAGATTGCCACAACCATTTATCTTTCAATTCATTTGCATGCAATTATATAAAAGTCTCAATTGTTTCCTTAAGGCCATTGTATATATATATTTTTTGAATGGGGTTACCCAAAAAATGTTTTAAAATAATAATAATAATAATAATAATAATAATAATAATAATAA
This sequence comes from Castanea sativa, assembly GCF_040712315.1. Lineage (NCBI taxonomy): Eukaryota > Viridiplantae > Streptophyta > Magnoliopsida > Fagales > Fagaceae > Castanea > Castanea sativa. The sequence goes on along the minus strand of NC_134019.1, from coordinate 10,383,476 downwards.
TAATAATAATAATAATAATAATAATAATAATAATTGTAAGGGCTGGATTTAGCTCATAAGCCCAAATGACTGGAGGACCCAGACCTAAATAGCCCAATACAATAAATTTGTTAGAGAGTAAGCTCCAAAACTAGGCATTATGGATGAGATGATGCTTGCTATGGGCCAAAAATAATAAGGAGATAAGGAAAAATAGAAGGCAACCACAGTCTTGAGAAGGATAATTCTGCTCGGACTTGGCCGAGGAGATTTGTTCTTTAATATATTACTCTAAGATTTGTCTACAGTTTCAGTTTTTTAGTGCTACAGTGTTTTTCTTTGATATTTCTTCTATCCCCTCTCTTTGGGGGGCCTTCTATCTTATATAGACGCTTTTAGATGATCTTGGTCTTCCATTTGTTGATCACGCAGGTTGTCACTCAAGTGCTAGTCCCATTAGGCACCTTCCCTGAACCTCTGTGAGGTACGGCAACCAAGGTAGCACTGTTCAAGGGTCTTCTCTACATAAATGTGACTAGAAAGTTTAGTGGGATGCATTAAATGTGGTGGCAGCCACCAGTTCTTCAATCATGTCAGTGTTGGTCCCCTTCCCAAAGCTCTTTCTGTATTGTAAGGCTTCCTCTGATAATGTATTGATGACGTGATCATAGAATCTGAGGATGCAGACTCCTTGACACAACAAATGTCCTTCTCGGCCATGCTATGACATGTGGCATAATCGCCTTACTCGGAATTTTAGTACCCCACAATAATAATAATAATAATAATAATAATAATAATAATAATTATAATAATAATAATAATAATAATAATAATAATAATAATAATAATAATAATAATAATAATTGTGGGGGATGTGGGTCCATGAGTATATATATATATGGGTATTGGGTCGGAGGCCCAATCCGAGGACATTAAGTAGTCCGAGGATGTGTAAACATCTTACTAAGGGTCCATGTTAGTTTATAGAGAAGCAAATTCTGATCGTGATCATCCGAGAAGTTGGTTCGAGGAGGAATATATCCTTAGATCGGCTAAGCAGAGGTCGAAGTGTGTTATTTTCCATCCAGAGGCAATGTCCCATGGGACTCTGTTGATAAGGATGTGCATCACAGGGGTATAGGACAAAGGAAAACCATGAAATATCTAAAGGAAAAGCTGCTGCCACCGCATTGAATGCTCTACATCTAACTCTCTGGCTGCATTAATGAGGAAGTGATGCTTGAGTAGCAATGTTCAGCTTTATAACTATCTTCAAAAGTTTCAAGAAGGTGCTGATGGGACAAGTATCTTGCCCAGCAATCTAATCCATACGTGGAGGGTAGAGAGAGGAGAAAAGGAGATATAAAAGGAAGAGGAAAGCCCCAATAGAAGGGGATCAAGAGAGAGGGAAAGTAAACATTGTAGAAATAAGAATACTATCTGTAACCTATCTTTAAAAAAGAGAAATATAAGATCTAGTCTTCTTAGCTAGAGTCCGAGGACAGTTTTTGTTACACAAATTATCACATTTGTGTCATATTGTGACCTAACCCATTATCTTTATTATCTAAACTCACTAACTTCCAGATTTCTAATCCACTCTTTACAAATTCATTGTATTGAGCTTTTTGGGCTTAGTCCTTTCTTGTTTTTGGGCTTAGGTGCAAATTGTGACCTTATAATAATAATAATAATAATAATAATAATAATAATAATAATGATTGTAAGGACTCGAAAGTGGAACTTCAGCCCACTAAGTACAATGGATCGCAACCCAATGAGCCCAAAACAATATATTTGTAAAAGAATGAGTTTGACAAGAAAACATCTTGACAAATTAAGTATGAGCCAGAGTTGATAGGATAGATATCAATAAGATTAAAAGCACAAATTGATGGAAGTAATGCTCCTCGGTCAAGTCCGAGGATGAAATGTTCTGATAAGCCAAAAACATATTGACCCCTTGTGATGGATTAATTAATTAATTAGTCAAGTTTAATTAATTAACCAAATTAACATGCAAATGCGTGGTAGCACAAAAAAATCACCAATAAACTAAAGTGCAGCGGAAAATAAATTGACATGGTGATTTGTTTACGAATGGGGAAAACCTCCAAGGTAAAAATTCCACCGGGTGATTTTGAGGTCACCACTCCCGAGAATCCACTATTATCATAACAAGTAGTTACAAGTAAAGGAATCCCAATACCTTATACCAACCTACAGTTGAACCCTTACGCCAATACCCAATTGGACTTGTTCTATAGTGACAATCTCTCCCTTTTGATGCACGGCTCCTAGTACGTGACTAACCAATTGCGCGGATCCCAGTACACAACTTCAATCACCAACTTGAGAAAGATGTTAGTTGCAAAGTTCTTTAATTCACCCTTGCGATGAAGAACAAGAAGATGCTTGGTTACAAAACCCTACGGTGCACAGACACAATAACTTCTTCACAAAGAGATGAACTAGGGCAAACTTTATCTCTGGTCACAAATTGCTTGAACAGACTTTTCTCAATACTTATGCAACTTGTGTCTACTTCGATGGCCTTTATAATAATCCTTTTATATGTCTAGGGTTATGAGAAAAGAAGGCCCAAAGACATATCCACGGATTGGAATCAAAACAGATTTGAAAATCTGTTTTTCTTAAACCTTGACAGCTAGAGGTGTCGAGATGCTGTCGAGCCTCGGGGCTGGAACAGCTTATTAAAGCTCGACAGATGAAGCTGTCGAGCCAACTATCAAGCTTTAATGCTCGACACTTCTTCAACTTGTTACTTGGACAGACTTGCATGGCTTTAACACTTGATCTTGAAACAAGGTTTCTTGAAGCATTAAAAACATCCTAGATCTACCCAAATACAAGCAAAGTGCGTTTTGTTAAAAGATTTGCCAATTACACAAAAGAATGACATATGTTCTTAAGAAGTGAACCACATATGTCCTAACATGTTCTTATATTTAACTCAAGCCCAAATGCAATCTTTCTCACTTGAGACTCACTGAGACACCCATTGCTACCAAAGCTTAAGAATAACACCATTGATGGAGGTTGGTTATCAAGCCACTTCATCATTCGTTCATGGTTGGCTTGGCCTGGGTGCCATTGGGCCGGTCCAATAAGGTCAAGAACAGGCCTAATGAGATAAATTGGTGGCACTTGACTTGAAGAGACGGACTTAAGAGCATAAGGCTCAAGGTCATGAAATGTATTAATAACAATACCCATTGTTTCAATGTACTTGCGTCCATGGTACAAAAACTAAGAGAACCCTTCTTTCTTCAATGCTATAGAAGACAACAAATTTGGAGAAACCGGATTAACAAAACTCGGAATGACCAACTCAGTGTCCAACTTAGTCAATTCAGTGGTGAGTTGGGTGTCTAGGATTGGAAGATGAAGTATGAAACCAAGAAATGTAGTCAGAGATGGAAAGTATATGTAGCAAGGGATGTCAAGTTCCTTAGCTACATCAATTATAGAAGTACAAAACAAGTCTATGAAGAATGCAATGAGTCGTTGGTCCAAGTTGGAATTCGAGTTGAACTTGGTTTTCATGAGATTGATAATTGCTTGCTTAACATGGGGTTTGTGCTTTTCAATGAGTAAGCATCCGTAGCCCAAGGAAGACTCGAATTGATCAGACGAGGGAGGGTCTACAATAGGGAGGTGGATGCATTTGATATTTGTGGAGGTTGAAATGGCAGCTTGTGATTTGACGTAGGTTTTTAGAATGGGTTTTTGAGGCATTGTGATGATGAGTATACTGGCTAAAAATTGAGGGTTATGATTGATAAGAAGGTGTGCAAACTCGACAAGTGGAACAAGGTGCCCGATCGTAAGGTTAGAATGGGTTGCACCTTGTTGCAGGGTATGGTACTTGCTACCTAGAGATCTCAATATGAATACAAGTCAAATGTTGAAAAGCTCATTGATAGTAATAATTATGATGATGCTAGGACTATTTTAATTATCTAATGAAGTTGGAATATTTTGGGATCAAGAGCAGAGCTAGCCAAGAAACAAAAATGTACAAGTTTTGGGTTCAGGATGTAATAATGACTTTAGCTCCATTGTATTGGTTAACATATATAGGGACCACCTATTATATTTCCTAGTGACATGCGTCTAGCTCAAATAGATTGTAGGAAAAGGTTTCAATTAGGCCACCATTGTTTTGTCAAAGTTTATTCATTAGCAATTGCATAGCACCATAAGAACATGACACCAATTGGTACTATCCTAGCAATTAGTAATTGGCACATTACTAAATAATAGTCCGAAGAGAAATTCGAGGTAAAATGGTGGGATACAGTCAAAATTGCTAGAGTAGTCAATTTTATTCAACAGCCACCAACTTCCCAAGCGAACAATCACAATTTTTGATTGAAAGACCAAACATTCAATTAAAATTTTACTAAACATTCTCCAAGAAAGCGGTAAAGTAAAAGCCGAAGGGTGCCCTCTCTTAGCTCAGTGAAGAAAATGACAAAAACAGTAACTTGGAAAGTTCAAGTGTTGCGCTTAGAAACTACAGATTCACATTCACAACATCCAATTTACTTTGCTGACTGATTGACTATTAGCAATTCAATTAATAAAAACCTCGCCAAAAGATCAAAACTTTGTAAAAAGGCAAAGTAACTAATAAATAGAGAGGATTAAACTTGCACTCTATCAAATCAAATGGCTTAAAACACTTTGTTGTCATCTATTTAGGGACTTTGTCAACAGTCTAGTTTAAGATATATATATATATATATATATATATATAATACTTTATTATTCAAAATCCAAAAAGCACTAAGCACCTTGGGGGAATATGACAGTGATTGCAGTTGCAGGCAACCAACCTTGGTTGCACCTTGTTGCAGGGTATGGTACTTGCTACCTAGAGATCTCAATACGAATACAAGTCAAATATTGAAAAGCTCATTAATAGTAATAATCATGATGATGCTAGGACTATTTAACTTATCTAATGAAGTTGGAATATTTTGGGCCCAAGAGCAGAGCTAGCAAAGAAACAAAAATGTACAAGTTTTGGGTTCGGGATCCAATAATCACTTTAGCTCCATTGTATTGGTTAACATATTTTAGGGACCTCCTGTTATATTTCCTAGCAATTTGTAATTGGCACTATCCTAGCAATTTGTAATTGACACAATATTATTAACAATTGGCATTATCCTTCCAAGCTATAAACCTAATCTATCATCAATTTACAAAAATCTTCCATCTCTTTTCAAAATTTTATTTGAACATTACTCTCCCACGTGTTCATTGCACCACTGGCATTATGTAATCATTCATAATTCATCATTACTAAATAATAGTTTGCTGAGAAATTCATGGTAAAATGGTGGGATACATTCAAAATTGCAAGAGTAGTAAATTTTATTCAACAGCCACCAACTTCCCATGCGAACAATCACAATTTTTGATTGAAAGACCAAACATTCAATCAGAATTTTACTAAACATTCTCCAAGAAAGCGGTTAAGTAAAAGCCAGGGTGCCCTCTCTTAGCTCAGTGAAGAAAATGACAAAAACAGTAACTTGAAAAGTTCAAATGCTGTGCTTAGAAACTACAGATTCACATTCACAACATCCAATTTACTATTGCTGACTGACTGACGATTAGCAATTCAATCAATGAAAGCTTGGCCTAAAGGTCAAAATTTTGTAAAAAGGCAAAGTAACTAATAAATAAAGAGGACCAAACTTGCACTCTATCAAATCAAATGGCCTAAAACACTTTGTTGTTATCTATTTAGGGACTTTGTCAACAGTCCAATTTAAGATATACTTAATGCTTTATTATTCAAAATCCTAGAAGAATTAAGTAACTAGGTGGAATATGATAGTGATAGCAACCTTGGTAACCAACATTGGTTGCACCTTGTTGCAGGGTACGGTAATTGCTACCTAGAGATCTCAATACGAATACAAGTCAAATGTTGAAAGGCTCATTGACAGTAACAATCATGATGACGCTAGGACTATTTTACTTATATAATGTAGTTGGAATATTTTGGGACCAAGAGCAGAGCTAGCCAAGAAACAAAAATGTACAAGTTTTAGGTTCGAGATGTAATAATGAATTTATCTTCGTTGTTTTGGTTAACATATTTTAGGGACCACCTGTTATATTTCCTAGTGCTGTGTGTGTAGCCCTAATAGATTCTAGGAAAAGGTTTCAATTAGGCCACCATTGTTTTGTCAAAGTCTATTTTTTAGCAACTGCATTGTACCACAAGAACATGACACCAATTGGCACTATCCTAACAATTTGTAATTGGCACATTATTATCAGCAATTGATAGTATCCTTGCAAGCTATAACCTTAATCTATCATCAATTTACAAAAATCTCCCATCTCTTTTCAAATTTTATTTGAACTTTACTCTCCCACGAGTTCCTTGCACCTTTTGAATTATGTAATCATTTCAAATTCACCATTACTAAATAATAGTCTAAAGAGAAATTCATGGTAAAATGGTGGGATACATTCAAAATTGCTAGAGTAGTCAATTTTATTCAATAGCCACCAACATCTCAAGTGACCAATCTCAATTTTTGATTGAAAGATCAAATATTCAATCAGAATTTTACCGAACATTCTCCAAGAAAGTGGTAAAGTAAAAGCCGAAGGGTGCTTTTTCTCAGCTCAGTGGAGAAAATGACAAAAACATTAATTAAGAAAGTTCAAGTGCAGCCCCCTAAATCAAATATTCAATCAGAATTTTCAAAACATTCTCTAAGAACGTGGTTTAGTAAAAGCCGAAGGCTGCCTTCTCTCTGCTCAATGGAGAAAATGACAAAAATAGTAATCAAGAAAGTTCAAGTGCAGCCCAAAGAAACTAAAGATTCACATTCACAACATCCAATTTATTAATTGCTGACTGACTAACAATTAGCAATTCAATCAATGAAAACCTGGCCTAAAGATCAAAACTATGTAAAAAGGAAAAGTAACTAATAAATAGAGAGGACTAAACTTACACTATATCAAATGAAATGGCAAAAAACACTTTGTTGTTATCTATTTAGGGACATTGTCAACAATCCAGTTTAAGATAAATTTAACGCATTAATATTCAACATCCTAAAAGCATTAACCAACTAGGGGGAATATGATAGTGACTGCAATTGCAAGCAATCAACCTTGGTCGCACCTTGGTCCAACACTTTGCTGACTGACTGACGATTAGCTATTCAATCAATGAGAACTTGGCCTAAAGGTCAAGACTTTGTAAAAAGGCAAAGTAACTAATAAATAGAGAGGGCCAAACTTGCACTTTATCAAATCAAATGACATAAAACACTTTGTTGTTATTGATTTAGGAACTTTGTCAACAGTCCAGTTTCAGGTATATTTACTGTTTTATCATTCAAAGTCCTAAAAGCATTAAGCAACTAAGGGGAATATGACAGTGACTGCAATTGCAGGCAAACAACCTTGGCTGCACCTTCTTGCAGGGTATGGTACTTGCTACCTAGAGATCTCAATACGAATACAAGTCAAATGTTGAAAAGCTCATTCATAGTAATAATCACGATGATGCTATGAATGTTTTACTTATCTAATGAAGTTGGAATATTTTGGGACCATAAGCATAGCTAGCCAAGAAACAAAAATGTACAAGTTTTAGGTTCGGGATGTAATAATGACTTTAGCTAAATTGTATTGGTTCACATATTTTAGGGACCTCCTGTTTATTTCCTAGTGATGTGTAGCCCCAATAGATTCTAGGAAGAGGTTTCAATTAGGCCACCATTGTTTTAACAAAGTCTATTTAATAGCAACTGCATGGCAACATAAGAACATGACACCGATTGGCACTATCCTAGAAATTTGTAATTGGCACATTATTATCAACAAGTGGCATTATCCTCGCAAGCTATAAACTTAATCTATCATCAATTTCCAAAAATCTCCCATCTCTTTACCAATTTTCTTTGAACTTTACTCTCCAACAAGTTCCTTGCACCACTAGAATTATGTAATCATTCCAAATTCTCCATTACTAACTAATAGTCTACTAAGAAATTCATGGTAAAATTGTGAGATACATTCAAAATAGCAATAGTAAATTTTATTCAACGGTTACCAACTTCCCAAGCAAAGAATCTCAATTTTTGATTGAAAGATCAAATATTAAATTACAATTTTACTACACATTCTCCAAGAGAGTGGTAAAGTAAAAGCCGAAGGGTGCCTTCTCTCAGCACTGTGGAGAAAATGACAAAAACAATAACCAAGATAGTTCAAGTGCAGCCTCTAGAAACAACAGATTCACATTCACGACATCCAATTTAGTAATTGCTGACTCGCTAACGATTAGCTATTCAATCAATAAATTCTGGCCAAAAGATCAAAACTTTGTAAAAAGGCAAAGTAACTAATAAATAGAGAGGACTAAACTTGCACTCTATCAAATCAAATGGCCTAAAACACTTTGTTGTTATTAATTTAGGGACTTTGTCAACAGTCCAGTTTAGGATATATTTAACGCTTTATTATTCAAAATCCTAAGAGCATTAAGCACCTAAGAGTAATATGACAGTGACTGCAACTACACGCAACCAACCTTGGCTGCACCTTCTTGCAGGGTATGATACTTGCTACCTAGAGATCTCAATACAAATACAAGTCAAATGTTGAAAAGCTCATTCATAGTAATAATCACGATGATGCTAGGACTGTTTTACTTATCTAATGAAGTTGGAATATTTTGGAACCATGAGCATAGCTAGCCAAGAAACAAAAATGTACAAGTTTTAGGTTCGGGATGTAATAATGACTTTAGCTCCATTGTATTGGTTCACATATTTTAGGCACCTCCTGTTTATTTCCTAGTGATGTGTAGCCCCAATAGATTCTAAGAAGAGGTTTCAATTAGGCCACCATTGTTTTAACAAAGTCTATTTAGTAGCAACTGAATGGCACCATAAGAACATGACACCAATTGGCACTATCCTAGCAATTTGTAATTGGCACAGTATTATCAACAATTTGCATTATCCTCGCAAGTTATAAACTTAATCTGTCATTAATTTACAAAAATCTCCCATCTCTTTTCAAATTTTCTTTGAACATTACTCTCCCACGAATTCTTTGCACCACTAGAATTATGTAATCATTCAAAATTCACCATTACTAAATAATAGTTTGCCGAGAAATTCATGGTAAAATGGTGGGATACATTCAAAATTGCAAGAGTAGTAAATTTTATTCAACGGCTACCATCTTCCCAAGAGAACAATTTCAATTTTTGATTGAAAGATCAAATATTAAATCAGAATTTTACTAACCATTCTCCAAGAAAGTGGTAAAGTAAAAGCCGAAGGGTGCCATCTCTCAGCACCGTGGAGAAAATGACAAAACAGTAACCAAGATAGTTCAAGTACAGCCCCTAGAAACTACAGATTTACATTCACAACATCCAATTTATTAATTGTTGACTAACTGACAATTAACAATTCAATCAATGAAAATCCGGCCTGAAAGTCAAAACTTTGTAAAAAGGCAAAGTAACTAGTAAATAGAGAGGACTAAACTTGCACTTTATAAAATCAAATGGCCTAAAACACTTTGTTGTTATTTATATTGGTACTTTGTCAACAGTCCAGTTTAAAACATACTTAATGCTTTATTATTTAAAATCCTAAAAGCATTAAGCAACTAGGGGGAATATGACAGTGACTACAATTGCAGGCAACCAACCTTGGCCGCTCCTTCTTGCAGGGTATGGTACTTGCTACCTAGAGATCTCAATACCAATACAAGTCAACAGTTAAAAAGCTCATTCATAGTAATAATCCAGATGATGCTAGGACTGTTTTACTTATCTAATGAAGTTGGAATATTTTTGGAACAAGGGCAGGGCTAGCCAAGAAACAAAAATGTAAAAGGTTTAGGTTTGGGATGTAATAATGACTTGAGCTCCATTGTATTGGTTCACATATTTTAGGGACCTCTTTATTTCCTAGTGATGTGTGTGTAGCCCTAATAGATTCTAGGAAACGGTTTCAATTAGGCCACCATTGCTTTAACAAAGTCCATTAGTAGCAACTGCATGGCACCATAAGAACATGACACCAATTGGCACTATCCTAGCAATTTGTAATTGGCAGATTATTATCAACAATTTGCATTATCCTCGCAAGCTATAGATTTAATCTATCTTTAATTTACAAAAATCTCCCATCTCTTTTGAAATTTTCTTTGAACTTTACACTCCCACGAATTCCTTGCACCACTAGAATTATGTAATCATTCCAAATTCACCATTACTAAATAATAGTTTGCTGAGAAATTCATGGTAAAATGGTGGGATACATTCAAAATTGCAAGAGTAGTAAATTTTATTCAACGGCTACCAACTTCCCAAGCGAACAATTTCAAGTTTTGATTGAAAGATCAAATATTAAATCAGAATTTTACTAACCATTCTCCATGAAAGTGGTAAAGTAAAAGCTGAAGGGTGCCCTCTCTCAGCACCGTGGAGAAAATGACAAAAACAGTAACTAAGATAGTTCAAGTGCAGCCCCTAGAAACTAGAGATTTACATTCACAACATCCAATTTATTAATTGTTGACTAACTGACAATTAACAATTCAATCAATGAAAATCCGGCCTGAAGGTCAAAACTTTGTAAAAAGGCAAAGTAACTAGTAAATAGAGAGGACCAAACTTGCACTCTATAAAATCAAATGGCCTAAAACACTTTGTTGTTATTTATATTGGTACTTTGTCAACAATCCAGTTTAAAACATACTTAATGCTTTATTATTTAAAATCCTAAAAGCATTAAGCAACTAGGGGGAATATGACAGTGACTACAATTGCGGGCAACCAACCTTGGCCGCTCCTTCTTGCAGGGTATGGTACTTGCTACCTAGAGATCTCAATACCAATACAAGTCAATAGTTAAAAAGCTCATTCATAGTAATAATCCTGATGATGCTAGGACTGTTTTACTTATCTAATGAAGTTGGAATATTTTTGGAACAAGAGCAGGGCTAGCCAAGAAACAAAAATGTAAAAGTTTTAGGTTTGGGATGTAATAATGACTTTAGCTCCATTGTATTGGTTCACATATTTTAGGGACCTCCTGTTTATTTCCTAGTGATGTGTGTGTAGCCCTAATAGATTCTAGGAAACGGTTTCAATTAGGCCACCATTGCTTTAACAAAGTCCATTAGTAGCAACTGCATGGCACCATAAGAACATGACACCAATTGGCACTATCCTAGCAATTTGTAATTGGCAGATTATTATAAACAATTTGCATTATCCTCGCAAGCTATAAACTTAATCTATCTTTAATTTACAAAAATCTCCCATCTCTTTCGAAATTTTCTTTGAACTTTACACTCCCACGAATTCCTTGCACCACTAAAATTATGTAATCATTCCAAATTCACCATTACTAAATAATAGTTTGCTGAGAAATTCATGGTAAAATGGTGGGATGCATTCAAAACTGCAAGAGTAGTAAATTTTATTCAACGGCTACCAACTTCCCAATCGAACAATTTCAATTTTTGATTGAAAGATCAACTATTAAATCAGAATTTTACTAGCCATTCTCCAAGAAAGTGGTAAAGTAAAAACCAAAGGGTGCCCTCTCTCAACACCATGGAGAAAATGACAAAAACAGTAACTAAGATAGTTCAAGTGCAGCCCCTAGAAACTACAGATTTACATTCACAACATCCAATTTATTAATTGTTGACTAACTGACAATTGACAATTCAATCAATGAAAATCCGGCCTAAAGGTCAAGACTTTGTAAAAAGGCAAAGTAACTAGTAAATAGAGAGGACCAAACTTGCACTCTATAAAATCAAATGGCCTAAAACACTTTGTTGTTATCTATATTGGTACTTTGTCAACAGTCCAGTTTAAAACATACTTAATGCTTTATTATTTAAAATCCTAAAAGCATTAAGCAACTAGGGGGAACATGACAGTGACTGCAATTGTCGGCAGCCAACCTTGGTTGCTCCTTCTTGCAGGGCATGGTACTTGCTACCTAGAGATCTCAATACCAATACAAGTCAACAGTTGAAAAGCTCATTCATAGTAATAATCCTAATGATGCTAGGACTGTTTTAATTATCTAATGAAGTTGGAATATATTTGGAACAAGAGTAGAGCTAGCCAAGAAACAAAAATGCACAAGTTTTAGATTTGGGATGTAATAATGACTTTAGCTCCATTGTATTGGTTCACATATTTTAGGGACCTCCTGTTTATTTCCTAGTGACATGTGTGTAGCCCTAATAGATTCTAGGAAACGGTTTCAATTAGGCCACCATTGCTTTAACAAAGTCCATTAGTAGCAACTGCATGGCACCATAAGAACATGACACCAATTGGCACTATCCTAGCAATTTGTAATTGGCAGATTATTATAAACAATTTGCATTATCCTCGCAAGCTATAAACTTAATCTATCATTAATTTACAAAAATCTCCCTTCTCTTTTCAAATTTTCTTTGAACTTTACTCTCCCACAAATTCCTTGCACCACTAGAATTATGTAATCTTTCCAAATTCACCATTACTAAATAATAGTTTGCTGAGAAATTCATGGTAAAATGGTGGGATGCATTCAAAACTGCAAGAGTAGTAAATTTTATTCAACGGCTACCAACTTCCCAATCGAACAATTTCAATTTTTGATTGAAAGATCAACTATTAAATCAGAATTTTACTAGCCATTCTCCAAGAAAGTGGTAAAGTAAAAGCCAAAGGGTGCCCTCTCTCAACACCATGGAGAAAATGACAAAAACAGTAACTAAGATAGTTCAAGTGCAGCCCCTAGAAACTAGAGATTTACATTCACAACATCTAATTTATTAATTGTTGACTAACTGACAATTGACAATTCAATCAATGAAAATCCGGCCTAAAGGTCAAGACTTTGTAAAAAGGCAAAGTAACTAGTAAATAGAGAGGACCAAACTTGCACTCTATAAAATCAAATGGCCTAAAACACTTTGTTGTTATCTATATTGGTACTTTGTCAACAGTCCAGTTTAAAACATACTTAATGCTTTATTATTTAAAATCCTAAAAGCATTAAGCAACTAGGGGGAATATGACAGTGACTGCAATTGCCGGCAGCCAACCTTGGTTGCTCCTTCTTGTAGGGCATGGTACTTGCTACCTAGAGATCTCAATACCAATACAAGTCAACAGTTGAAAAGCTCATTCATAGTAATAATCCTAATGATGCTAGGACTGTTTTAATTATCTAATGAAGTTGGAATATTTTTGGAACAAGAGTAGAGCTAGCCAAGAAACAAAAATGTACAAGTTTTAGGTTTGCGATGTAATAATGACTTTAGCTCCATTGTATTGGTTCACATATTTTAGGGACCTCCTGTTTATTTCCTAGTGACGTGTGTGTAGCCCTAATAGATTCTAGGAAACGGTTTCAATTAGGCCACCATTGTTTTAACAAAATCTATTTAGTAGCAACTACATGGCACCATAAGAACATGACACCAATTGGCACTATCCTAGCAATTTGTAATTGGCACATTATTATCAACAATTTGCATTATCCTTGCAAGCTATAAACTTAATCTATCATTAATTTACAAAAATCTCCCTTCTCTTTTCAAATTTTCTTTGAACTTTACTCTCCCACGAATTCCTTGCACCACTAGAATTATGTAATCTTTCCAAATTCACCATTACTAAATAATAGTTTGCTGAGAAATTCATGGTAAAATGGTGGGATACATTCAAAATTGCAAGAGTAGTAAATTTTATTCAACGGCTACCAACTTCCCAAGCGAACAATTTCAATTTTTGATTGAAAGATCAAATATTAAATCAGAATTTTACTAACCATTTTCCAAGAAAGTGGTAAAGTAAAAGCCGAAGGGTGCCCTCTCTCAGCACCGTGGAGAAAATGACAAAAACAGTAACCAAGATAATTCAAGTACAGCCCCTTGAAACTACAGATTTACATTCACAACATCCAATTTATTAATTGTTGACTAACTAACAATTAACAATTCAATCAATGAAAATCCGGCCTGAAGGTCAAAACTTTGTAAAAAGGAAAAGTAGCTAATAAATAGTGAGGACCAAACTTGCACTCTATAAAATCAAATGGCCTAAAACACTTTTTTGTTATCTATATTGGTACTTTGTCAACAGTCCGGTTTAAAACATACTTAATGCTTTATTATTTAAAATTCTAAAAGCATTAAGCAACTAGGGAGAATATGACGGTGACTTCAATTGCAGGCAACCAACCTTGGCTGCTCTTTCTTGCAGGGTATGGTACTTGCTACCTAGAGATCTCAATACCAATACAAGTCAACAGTTGAAAAGCTCATTCACAGTAATAATCCTGATGATGCTAGGACTGTTTTACTTATCAAATGAAGTTGGAATATTTTGGGACCGAGAGCAGAGCTAGCCAAGAAACAAAAATGTACAAGATTTAGGTTTGGGATGTAATAATGACTTTAGCTCCATTGTATTGGTTCACATATTTTAGGGACCTTCTGTTTATTTCCTAGTGATGTGTGTGTAGCCCTAATAGATTCTAGGAAACGGTTTCAATTAGGCCACCATTGTTTTAAGAAAGTCTAATTAGTAGCAACTGCATGGCACCATAAGAACATGACACCAATTGGCAATATCCTAGCAATTCATAATTGGCACATTATTATCAACAATTTGTATTATCCTCGCAAGCTATAAACTTAATCTATTGTTAATTTACAAAAATCTCCCATCTCCTTTCAAATTTGCTTTGAACTTTACTCTCCCACGAATTCCTTGCACCACTAGAATTATGTAATCATTCCAAATTCATCATTACAAAATAATAGTTTGTTATAAATTCATGGTAAAATGGTGGGATACATTCAAAATTGCAATAGTAGTAAATTTTATTCAATGACTACCAACTTCCCAAGCGAACAATTTCAATTTTTGATTGAAAGATCAAATATTAAATCAGAATTTTACTAGCCATGAAAGTGGTAAAGTAAAAGCCGAAGGGTGCCCTCTCTCAGCACCGTGGAGAAAATGACAAAAACAGTAACCAAGATAGTTCAAGTGCATCCCCTAGAAACTACAAATTTACTTTCACAACATCCAATTTATTAATTGCTGACTGAATGACAATTAGCAATTCAATCAATGAAAATCCGGCCTAAAGGTCAAAACTTTGTAAAAAGGCAAAGTAACTAATAAATAAAGAGGACCAATCTTGAACTCTATCAAATCAATCTGCCTAAAATACTTTGTTGTTATCAATTTAGGGACTTTGTCAACAGTCCAGTTTAAGACATACTTAATGCTTTATTATTCAAAATCCTAAATGCATTAAACACCTAAGGGGAATATGACAGTGACTGCAACTGCAGGCAACGAACCTTGGTTGCAGCTTGTTATAGGGTATGGTACTTGTTATCTAGAGATCTGAATACGAATACAAGTCAAATGTTGAAAAGCTCATTGATAGTAATAATCATAATGACGCTAGGACTATTTTACTTATCTAATGAAGTTGGAATATTTTGGGACCAAGAGTAGAGCTAGCCAAGAAACAAAAATGTACAAGTTTTAGGTTTGGGATGTAATAATGAATTTATCTCCATTGTATTGGTTAACATATTTTAGGGACCTCCTGTTATATTTCCTAGTGCCGAGTGTGTAGCCCTAATAGATTCTCGGAAAGTGTTTCAATTAGGCCACCATTGTTTTGTCAAAATCTATTTTTTAGCAACTGCATTGCATCACAAGAACATGACACCAATTGGCACTATCCTAACAATTTGTAATTGGCACATTATTATTAGCAATTGGCATGATCATTGCAAGCTATAAACTTAATCTATCATCTTTTTACAAAAATCTCCCATCTCTTTTCATATTTTATTTGAACTTTACTCTCCCACGAATTCCTTGCACCTTTGGAATTATGTAATTATTCCAAATTCACCATTAATAAATAATAGTCTACCGAGAAATTCATGGTAAAATGGTCGGAAACATTCAAAATTGCAAGAGTAGTCAATTTTATTCAACAGCTACCAACATCCCCAGCGAACAATCTCTATTTGGATTGAAAGATCATATATTAAATTAAAATTTTACTAAACATTCTCCAAGAGAGTTGTAAAGTAAAAACCGAAGGGTGCCCTCTCTCAGCACAGTGGAGAAAATGACAAAGACTGTAACCAAGATAGTTCTAGTGCAACCCCTAGAAACTACAGATTTACATTCACAACATCCAATTTATTAATTGCTGACTGACTGACAATTAGCAATTCAATCAATGAAAATCTGGGCTAAAGGTCAAAACTTTGTAAAAAGGCAAAGTAACTAACAAATAGAGAGCACCAAACTTGCACTCTATAAAATCAAATGGCCTAAAACACTTTGCTATTATCTATTTAGGGACTTTGTCAACGGTCCAATTTATGACATACTTAATGCTTTATTATTCAAAATCCTAAAAGCATTAAGCAACTAGGGGGAGTATGAGAGTGACTGCAATTGCTGGCAACCAACCTTGGCTGCACCTTCTTGTAGGGTATGGTACTTGCAGGGTATGGTACTTGCTACCTAGAGATCTCAATACGTATACAAGTCAACTGTTGAAAAGCTCATTCATAGTAATAATCATGATGATGCTAGGATTGTTTTACTTATCTAATGAAGTTGGAATATTTTGGGACCAAGAGCAGAGCTAGCCAAGAAACTGAAATGTACAAGTTTTAGGTTTGGGATGTAATAATGACTTTAGCTCCATTGTATTGATTCACATATTTTAGGGACTGCCTGTTTATTTCCTAGTTGCGCGTGTGTAGCCCTAATAGATTCTAGGAAAAGGTTTCAATTAGGCCACCATTGTTTTAACAAAGTCTGTTTAGTAGCAACTGCATGGCACCATAAGAACATGACACCAGTTGGCACTATCGTAGCAATTTGTACTTGGCACATTATTATCAACAATTGGAATTATCCTCGCAAGCTAAAAACTTAATCTATCATAAATTTACAAAAATCTCCCATCTCTTTTCAAATTTTCTTTGAACTTTACTTTCCCACGAATTCCTTGCACCACTAGAATTATGTAATCATTCCAAATTCACAATTACTAAATAATAGTCTGCTGAGAAATTCATGGTAAAATGGTGGGATACATTCAAAATTGCAAGAGTAGTAAATTTTATTCAACGGCTACCAACTTCCCAAGCGAACAATCTCAATTTTTGATTGAAAGATCAAATATTAAATCAGAATTTTACTAAACATTCTCCAAGACAGTGGTAAAGTAAAAGCCAAAGGGTGCCCTCTCTCAGCACCATGGAGAAAATGACAAAAACAGTAACCAAGATAGTTCATGTGCAACCCCTAGAAACTACAGATTTACATTCACAACGTCCAATTTATTAATTGTTGACTAATTGACAATTAGCAATTGAATCAATGAAAATCCTGCCTAAATGTCAAAACTTTGTAAAAAGGCAAAATAACTAATAAATAGAGAGGACCAAACTTGCACTCTATAAGATCTAATGGCCTAAAACACTTTGTTGTTATCTATTTAGGGACTTTGTCAACAGTCCAGTTTAAGATATACTTAATGCTTTATTTTTCAAAATCCTAGAAGCATTAAGCAACTCGGGGGAATATGACAGTGACTGCAATTGCAGGCAACCAACCTTGGTTGCACCTTCTTGCAGGGTATGGTACTTGCTACCTAGAGATCTTAATACGAATAGAAGTCAAATGTTGAAAAGCTCATTCATAGTAATAATTGTGATGGTGCTAGGACTATTTTACTTATCTAATGAAGTTGGAATATTTTTGGACCAAGATAAGAGCTAGCCAAGAAACAAAAATGTAAAAGTTTTAGGTTCGGGATGCAATAATGAATTTACCTCCATTGTATTTGATGATGCGAAGAAAAATTAGTAGACTGGATGCTTCGGATTTCAAAGGTGTGGTGTCTGTCTTGAAGGCTTAATAAAGAAGGAACAATGATCAAAGGTGACCGGGGTTGCCGGCCAAGAACCCTTTGATGCTGAAGTTAGTTTTCTCTCTTAAATTTTGGATTTCCCAACTTTTCGGGAAATGTAAAAACATACGTTTGTCTGGTCTGAATGGGCGTTTATATAGTGCACATTAGAAACAGTTATTAGACTTGTAACCTCTCCTATATTTGAGGAGGTTTGAGGGTTCAAGGATAACTTCTACAACCGTTTAGGAGTTACATTTTTTCATATAACTATCACTGGAAGTTATGCATGTGATAAGGAGTTGTAGTACTGAACTGGGAATTTTTCTAAGTGTCAAGGCCTCGTCCACGGGTCTTCTTGACGAGCGTACCTTGCTTCCATGGAAGGCCATGCTTCTATGGACGACCTTCTCACGTATGGTTATCCTTATATGGACGACCTTCCTATTTGGGATGTATATTCTGTTCTGGACGGCTCCCTTGGACGAGATAGAGCGATTTGGTCATAATCAACTTCAATTTTTACTACCATGTGGGGCTCGTCCAAGCATCTTCCCGCATGGACAAGCTTTTCACAGACGAGCTTTTTACAACGTTCATTTTCCCGTCCTTGTCCTGGACGACTGTCATGGACGATATTGGAGTTGTATTTTATCATACCCCATCAATATTGGTTAACATATTTTAATGACCTCCTGTTATATTTCCTATTGCCGTGTGTGTAGCCCTAATAGATTCTAGGAAAAAGGTTTCAATTAGGCCACCATTGTCTTGTCAAAGTCTATTTATTAGCAACTGCATTGCACCATAAGAACATGACACCAATTGGCACTATACTAGCAATTTGTAATTGGCACATTATTATCAATAATTGGCAATATCCTTGCAAGCTATAAACTTAATCTATCATCAATTTACGAAAATCTCTCATCTCTTTTCAAATTTCATTTGAACTTTACTCTCCCACGTTCCTTGCACCATAGGAATTATGTAATCATTCCAAATTCACCATTACTAAATAGTAGTCTGAAGAGAAATTCAAGGTAAAATGGTGGGATACATTTAGAATTGCAAGAGTAGTAAATTTTATTCAATGGCTACCAACTTCCCAAGCGAACAATCTCTATTTTTGATTGAAATATCAAATATTCAATCAGAATTTTAGTAAAAATTCTCCTAGAAAGTAGTAAAGTAAAAGCCGAAGGGTGCCCCCTCTCAACACAGTGGAGAAAATGACACAAACAGTAACCAAGAAAGTTCAAGTATAGCCCCTAGAAACTTCAGATTCACATTCACAACATCCAATTTATTAATTGCTGACTGACTGATGATTAGCTATTCAATCAATGAAAACCTGGCCTAAAAGTGAAAACTTTGTAAAAAGGCAAAGTAACTAATAAATAGAGAGGACCAAACTTGCACTCCATCAAATCAAATGGCCTAAAACACTTTGCTGTAATCTATTTAGGGGCTTTGTCAACAATCCAGTTTACGATATACTTAATGCTTTATTATTCAAAATCATAAAAGCATTAAGCCCCTAAGGGGAATATGACAGTGATTGCAATTGCAGGCAACCAACCTCGGCTGCACCTTGTTGCAGGGTATGGTACTTGCTACCTAGAGATCTCAATACGAATACAGGTCAATTGCTGAAAAGCTCATTGATAGTAATAATCATAATGACGCTAGGACTATTTTACTTATCTAATGAAGTTGGAATATTTTGGGACCAAGAGCAGAGCTAGCCATGAAACAAAAATGTACAAGTTTTGGGTTTGGGATGTAATAATGAATTTATCTCCATTGTGTTGGTTAACATATTTTAGGGACCTCTTGTTATATTTCCTAGTGCCTTGTGTGTAGCCCTAACAGATTCCAGGAAAAGGTTTCAATTTGGCCACCATTGTTTTGTCAAAGTCTATTTTTTAGCAACTGCATTGCACCATAAGAACATGACACCAGTTGGCACTATCCTAACAATTTGTAATTCGCACATTATTATCAACAAATGGCATTATCCTTGCAAGTTATAAACTTAATCTATCATCAATTTAGAAAATCTCCCATCTCTTTTTAAATTTTGTTTGAACTTTACTCTCCCACGAGTTCCTTGCACCATGTGAATTTTGTAATCATTCCAAATTCACCATTACTAAATAATAGTCTGAAGAGAAATTCAAGGTAAAATGGTAGGATACATTCAAAATTGCTAGAGTAGTCAATTTTATTCAACAGCCAGCATCTTCCCAAGCAAACAATATCAATTTTTGATTGAAAGAATAAATATTGAAATAGAATTTAACTAAACATTCTCCAAGAAAGTGGTAAATAAAAGCCGAAGGGTGCCCTCTCTCAGCTCAGTGGAGAAAATGACAAAAACAGTTACCAAGAAAGTTCAAGTGCAGTGCTTAGAAACTACATATTCACATTCACAACATCCAATTTACTATTGTTGACTAACTGACTATTAGCAATTCAATCAATGAAAACCTGGCCAAAAGATAAAAACTTTGTAGAAAGGCAAAGTAACCAATAAATAGAGAGGACTAAACTTGCAATCTATCAAATCAAATGGCCTAAAA
Organism: Castanea sativa; assembly: GCF_040712315.1. Lineage (NCBI taxonomy): Eukaryota > Viridiplantae > Streptophyta > Magnoliopsida > Fagales > Fagaceae > Castanea > Castanea sativa. The sequence goes on along the minus strand of NC_134019.1, from coordinate 10,362,886 downwards.
CACTTTTTTATTATCTATTTAGGGACTTTTTCAAAAGTCAAGTTGAAGATATATTTAATGCTTCATTATTCAAAATCCTAAAAGCACCTAGGGGGAATATGACAGTGACTGCAATTGCAGGCAACCAACCTTGATTGCACCTTGTTGCGAGGTATGGTACTTGCTACCTAGAGATCTTAATACGAATACAAGTCAAATGTTGAAAAGATCATTGATAGTAATAATCATGATGATGCTAGGACTATTTTACTTATCTAATGAAGTTGGAATATTTTGGGATCAAGAGCAGAGCTAGCCAACAAACAAAAATGTACATGTTTTAGGTTTGGGATGTAATAATGACTTTAGCTCCACTGTATTGGTTAACATATTTTAGGGACCTCCTGTTATATTTCCTAGTGACGTGTGTGTAGCCTTAACAAATTCTAGGAAATGGTTTTAATTAGGCCACCATTGTTTTGTCAAAGTCTCTTTATTAGCAACTGCATTGCACCATAAGAAAATGACACCAATTTGCACTATCCTATCAATTTGTAATTGGCACATTATTATCAACAATTGGCATTATCCTTGCAAGCTATAAACTTAATATATCATCAATTTACAAAAATCTCCCATCTCTTTTTAAATTTTATTTGAACTTTACTCTCCCACGAGTTCCTTGCACCATGTGAATTTTGTAATCATTCCAAATTCACCATTACTAAATAATAGTCTGAAGAGAAATTCAAGGTAAAATGGTAGGATACATTCAAAATTGCTAGAGTAGTCGATTTTATTCAATAGCCACCATCTTCCCAAGCAAACAGTCTCAATTTTTGATTGAAAGATTAAATATTCAAACAGAATTTCACTAAACATTCTCCAAGAAAGTGGTAAATAAAAGCCGAAGGGTGCCCTTTCTCAGCTCAGTGGAGAGAATGACAAAAACAGTAACCAAGAAAGTTCAAGTGCAACGCTTAGAAACTACAGATTCACATTCACAGCATCCAATTTACTATTGCTGACTAACTGACTATTAGCAATTCAATCAATGAAAACCTGGCCAAAAGATAAAAACTTTATAGAAAGGCAAAGTAACCAATAAATAGAGAGGACTAAACTTGCACTCTATCAAATCAAATGAACTAAATTCCAACAAATGAAAATAAACTCATTAACAAAAACTAAAATTTGAACAAAACATGATATAAAATAGTGATTTTTTTTTTTTTTTTGTTGAGAAAACTCACTTTAGGGAAGTGGGTTTCGCTTTTTTTTTTTTTGCTTCTGGTTTTTGAGCTTGGGCCAACTGCCATTCATTTCAAGTTTCATGGAGTACTGTCATGGGTGGGAGAGGAGTGAAATTGGAGAAGAGGGTTAAATGGGTTTGAGGGTGAAATGGGTTTATGGAATGAAGAGTACACCAGACAGAACCTGATCTTTGCCGGCGCTGGACTGGGTTGTCTTCCTTATGTATTTCTCTTTTGAGTTCTTTGCTGGCGTCGGATTGGGTTGTCTTCCTCGTGGATTTCTTTGGTGGGCGTGGACTTCGCTTCTCGAAGACACAGGTGTTAATGTGGGAGAGGAGTGAAAAAAAAAAAAAAAAAAAAAAAAAAGAAGCAAAAACGCGACCCTTTATACTTTCAACTCCGCTTAAGTAGTTGGACCCCAAAATAATCAGTTGGCGTTTTTCAATTATTTGCTATAGTGTTTTCAGTTTTTAGTTTTCAACAAAATCAGCGGTATCTAAATAGACCCTCAATTAATTAAGTATTTAAGAACTCTTAAGAAGCTATATATATTAAGTGCTTGGTCTGTCATTCATCTACAGACACGATTAGAAAGAAAAAAAGAATCAAAAGCAAAGATGAGCAATTCAAGATGCACAAAACTTCATGTAGCCATGTTTCCATGGTTTGCCTTTGGCCATATCACACCCTACCTTCACCTCTCCAACAAGCTTGCAGAGAGAGGCCATAGGGTTTCCTTCTTACTGCCTAAAGGAGCACAAGCAAAGGTAGAACATCTCAACCAATATCCAAAACTTATCCACTTCTATCCCATTCTCGTTCCCCATGTAAATGGCCTACAACCTGGTGCCGAGACTGCCTCGGATGTTCCTTTACCACTTCAGTCATTCCTTTATATTGCATTTGACAAAACCCAACACCAAGTTGAAACCATTTTGACTAATCTCAAGCCTCATTTCATCTTCTTTGACTTCAGCCTTTGGATGCCAGCCATAGCACACCAAATTGGCACCAAGGCCATATATTATGCGGTGGTATGTGCGGTTGGACTTGCATCAATTGCCCCAACTAAGACGAAGCCAGAGGATATGACTCTGGAAGATTTAATGCAACCAGCTCCTGGCTATCCTTCTTCTTCAGTGCAATTAAAGTCAAAGGACTTTGAAATGGACCAACTAAAAATGATTATCAAGGATCATGGAGATGGGGTTTCCCCTTTCGTTCGAATTACCTCTGGCATGATAAGGAGTGATGCCATTGCATTGAGGACATATCATGAGGTCGAGGGGCCATATTGTGACTACTTGAGGCAGCATGTTGGTAAGCCTGTGCTGCTAACAGGACCTCTCCTACCTCAAGTATCAGCCATAAAGCTCGACGAAAAATGGACTAATTGGTTAGGCAATTTCAAGCAAGGTAGTGTGGTGTATTGTGCATTTGGGAGTCAAAATACACTACAAAAGGAGCAGTTTCAGGAGCTTCTTTTGGGGTTCGAGTTATGTGGGCAGCCATTTTTGGTGGCTTTGAGTACTCCAAATGGATGCACAACAATTGAAGAAGCATTGCCAGAGGGGTTTGAAGAGAGAGTTAAAGGGAGAGGATGGGTGTATGAGGGTTGGGTGCCCCAAACAATGTTATTGGACCACCCATCTGTTGGTTGTTTTGTGTCCCATTGTGGTTATGGGTCCATGTGGGAGGCTCTCTTTAGTGACTGCCAAATCGTATGTGTTCCGGACCTTGTTGATCAAATTTTGGATGCCAGGTTAATGGCGGAAGAACTCAAAGTTGCGGTGGAGGTGGAGAGAGAAGATAATGGGTGGATATCCAAAGAGCGCTTGAGCGATGCCATTATCTCCGTGATGGACAAGGACAGTGAAGTCGGTAGGTTGGTGAAATCTAATCATGCCAAGTTGAAACAGGAACTTTCTTACCAAGGCGTTCAGGAGAGATATTTCGACACTTTTATTCAAAGCCTGCAAGATCTTTTAATTTGAACTCAAGTCTACTTAATCCCTTTGCACTGAGAGGAGTAATAGAGGTTTCAAATAAGGAAGGATTTACTCTGTGTTGTAGTAATTAGCGGGTGCTAAAATGGTCTAGGAAGGAGTTGCATATCCTAAAAGATTGAATAGAGCAACTCATTCCTCAAGACAAAAGTAATAAAAACCCATGAGTTCATGTTTTCCTTTCAATTTGAATAAGGAAGTGCAGCAATTTATTAGGACTGACAGGAGCACTTTTGCTTATTTTTAATGTTGTTCTATTTGGGTATATCTAGTTTTATTTCAACTCTGGGTTGTACTCATGTTTCGTTTCTCTTGTAGCAAAAAGATTATAGTTAAGGAAACTACAAACTTTTATTACGTGAGCTTTACTGTTACAAGCATCCTCAGATAACCACGTTGCTGAGGATGAAGTCTTGCATTGCCACGTTGACAAGAAGATTTCAGTGGCCAGCGACGTTGCTAAGGGGATATGGATGACGTTTCCTGATATCACTTCTGGTTTGGATTGATTTGGCTTTAATTGTTTAGGTTCGGCTGTTTAGATTGGTATTGTTTAGATTGGGTTGTTTAGATTAGTTTGATTTCAACTTCCAATAAGCTAAGCCATTATCTTAGCAAGGGTCTCAAATAAAGAATGAGCAATAGATAATAGCTATCCCATAGAGGTTGGTTTATCATGATCTTGTAATGCGTATTTATCTTTTGAAGTATGAAATGGAAGGGCAAATCAGTTTCTTCATATTTAATTCTAAAGGATGCCCGATTTCCTTCGAAGAAAATCACTTAAAGCACACTCAACTACTTTCTAATATCTATTTCATCAAAATAGGTAAGAGAGGAAGAGGTAGAGGACATGGAATCCAAGTTGAACGTAACATTTACAAACTAATGGCGCATTATCACGTTAGTTTTTAAGTCAAATATTATATATTATTTTGGTGAAATGACTCTAATTTATGATCACTCCATCTACAACTTCACAATTAACATTAAATGCCACTGCAACATGACCACTGATATTCATTATCATTTAATTCATTAGAGAGAGAGGCGTAATTATGATATTATGCAAAATTATTTAGTTTGGGACTACAAGGTCATAAACTCATAATGCATAATACGATTGACCTTCACATTATTTGGCTTTTCTAGTCAAGAAATTCTCTCATACTAAGGCAAATGATAACATGATTCACTACATTATTATATAGCTAATTATTTAGATCATGGAAATAATTTTTAGGATTGCATTTAAGAAATATTTGCAAAGTGATTTATCTATATAAAACTGCCATGATGTCATCCCTCTTTGGCTTTGCCTCGCCTAGTATAAGAAGCTAGGTGACAATCAGGACAAAAAACAGCAACAACTCTCACCCTTTGTTACAGAAGCATTTTTAAACCAATGACCATGATGGAATGTCTACAAATATAAGATTTTCATATATAGCTGCTTCCAACTCGCTAGTGAATCAAGATAGCACTGCTTTCCTCCATTCATAATGCATTACCTTTGTAAAATGTCTCGGTTTAAAAATTAATAAAATAATTACAAGTTACAATTAACAAAATAATTTATAATGACATTAAGGCCATGCAACATCATGGGTCATGACATTTCTCTCACATTAAGTCGTAGTTTGATTAATTAGGCAAATGAAAGATCCCAGCAAATTAAACAACTAGCAGACAACATAAATCAATCAAGTAAGTACATGGACAATTGAACGAAAACAAAAACAAAACAAAACAAAACTAGTAAGAGTACTGGCTCCAAACATGTTCGACATATAATTTTATTAGAGAATTGAAATGCCAAGATCGTATGAAAAGGTTTGCAAATACATGTTCATGACACTTTGGCTTCATGTAATCAATCATGTGCCAAAATCAATTACTGTAACATCCATGCAGAATACTGTGCGAGGGAATAATATATATTCAAAGCATATATGGTAGATTGGCCAGTTAGTCATGATTCTAATTTGAATTCATAACTTAAATTACTTTTTTGCTTGTCTGTAACAATTAATAACAACATGCCATTTAAAATTTGTTGTGAAAGTATTGTGGATATAACATTTCTCTATTTTTGTATGCTCATTCTAATTCACATGCATTTACGCATGCTTGATATTTCTTTTCTAATTTTCCTAATTTACGTCTTTAGAATAGGGTTCTCATACGGTGGTATATTAATTAGGGTATATATTTTAGAAGATTCTTACTTTGTAAATAGGTTTTTAAAGCTTTAAATAGTTGTGTAAAACGAGTTATGCAAGATTAAAGAAGAGAGATAAAGACAAAAATCAATACAAAGAATTTATATAGTTTGGCATAATGTATATATCCACAAGAGTGAGCAGCTAATAATCCACTATATGAAAAAACAGAGATAGAGTGTTGGGTTCTAAGACTTTAGGTTTAAATGTATTAGAACTCTAATTCGTATTGTTGGCAAACCATGATCAAACAGTTTAGTCTTGTTTAGACGTGCTCAAAGTATGTGTCTTTTATGTAAAGTTGGAATCGAGTTGCTGTAGGATTTACTGTGTAAATCTGCCTGGCTCGATTGATTGGGAATTAGACTCGACCGATCGAAGCTCGTGCAGATTGTTTTTTTGCAGAATTTCCCAACTCAGCCCAAGCCCGTTTTACATGTAGGGTTTTATGTTTTGCTCTAGGTATAAAAGGAAAATCCCTAGCCACGTTTTATGGATGCTCTTTATGCTGTGTATGTGAATCTTTTGTGAGATCTAGAGGTGTTTGCCTTCACATACACTTAGGGTTATCAAGATCTAGATTGATGTCAAGAGCTTGGTGATCAATTCAGTTGCAAATTCAAGAGGTTAAAGATATACAAGCGGGAGTGCTTGTGCTTGCTGGGAATTCAAGAAAGAAGTAGTTTGTGAACTCGGAGCTGTCACGTGGTCGTGGTAGTAAGTTTCCTACTCGAGGTAGCAATAGGATGTTAGTGGTCTAAGTCACTATTGTGTAAACTTCAATTCTTTCATAGTGGATTCAGTTTTACCTTGAGGATAGCTAGGTTAAATCCTCCCTAGGTTTTTTATCGGTTTGGTTTTCCTGGGTCATCATATTGTTGTGTTCTTTATTTTCCACACTTTACAATAATATGATTTATATGTATTAACCTAGATCTATATAATTTACCTAAATTAATCACTTAGCTAAATAACTAGGTTAATATGGTTGTGTTTAAGGGGTCTAAAAACGTACAAGTGGTATCAGAGCAAGTAGCTCTTTTGTTGTAGATCTTTTGATCTTTGAGCTCATTCTTGATCCCAGTTGTCATGGAACACGGACACTCTCTTGTTATTCCTCCTCACTTTGATAGGAATAATTATGCTTATTGGAAAGTCAGGATGAAAGCATTCCTAAAATCCATTGATGAGAGAGTTTGGAACTCCGTTGAATACGAATGGGAGAAGCCCACTACTCTTGTGAGTGAGTGGCAAACTTCTCAGAAAGAAGCAGCCGCTTTCAATAGCAAAGCCATGAATACTATCTTTAATGCTGTTTCTATAGAGGAATTTAAGAGAATCTCTAATGTTGAGGTTGTTCATACTGCTTGGAATATCCTCCAAACTATGCATGAAGGCACAAGGCAGTTAAAATTAATAAGTTACAGCAATTAACTACTAAATTTGAAAGTATTAGGATGTCTGATAATGAATCTTTTGATGAATTCTATGCTAAACTTAATGATATTGTTAATTTTGCATATAATCTGGGTGAAATTTATGATCAACTTGAAATTGTTAGGAATATTCTTAGATCTTTGTTTGAGGACTTTAGACCCAAAGTGACTGCCATCATTGAAAGCAAGAATGTGGACTCCATCCCTATTGATGAACTTGTAGGATCTCTTCAGTCTTATGAGTTGGACCTACGTAAGACTAGCAAATCCAAATCAATGGCTCTTAGGTCTGTTGATGATGTTGATGTGAGTGGATTTGATGATGAGCTCTCTACTATAGATATTGTCTATCTTGCCAAAAACTTTTGAAACTTTCTTAGAAACAACAACAGAAGGGCAAGAGGTAAGAATACTGCTGAACCTATAAATTTTAGGAGGAATGATCCCACTAAGGTCAATAACACTAAAAAACCTAAAGAAAAAGTAGGTCAACCTTCTAATAATTCTATAGAACAATAATTTTTTGGGTGTCAAGGGTATGGTCATATGAAATCTGAATGTCCTACATACTTGAGGTCTAAGGGCAAGGCTATGACTGTAACTCTTAGCGATGATGAAATTTCTAACAATAAGTCTGGTAGTGATGAGGATGGAAACTTCACTGCTTTCACTGCTACTACTGTAGTTGATGAAAGTGTTGTTGTTGAGGAGAACCCTTCTGATGGGGAACTCTCTGAGGATGCAGATTTATAAGAAGCCTACAATAAACTTTGCAAAGTTGCTGCAAAGGATGCTATGAGTGTTGATCTAGGCTTAAAGAAAATTGCATCTCCTGAGCTTGATAAAAAGAATTTGCTTGTGAAACTGTTTGATGCTAATGAATTGTTGAATAATGTGAAGAGTAAGAACATGCTTTTACTTGATAAAGTTAAGAGTTTGGAACATGATTTATCTGTTGCTAGAGAACAAACTAATAGGTCTGCTAGTTCCAAACTTGATCATATGCTGAGTGTTCAAAAGTCTCCTTCAGACAAAACTGGCTTAGGTTTTGTAGAAATCATCTTTGTTTCTAAAACACATTCCACAAACTTTGTTCCTTCTTCTAAGCCCCCTGTGAGTGAGGTTGTCAAATCTATTGAAGTTACACCTCCTAGGAAGATTAAGGTTAATCTTTAAGAGTCTAAACCTAAGACTTCTAATCCTTATAAGGGCAAGTTGTATGATAGACCTACATGGGTTTGTCATTTTTGTGGAAAGTTTGGGCACATTCGTCCAAACTGTTTCAAGTTGCAAGCTGCTAAGCGAGCAAATAAACCAAAATTGCTTATGCCTTAAGCACAAGATCCTATGGTACTTATTGGTGAGCTGATAAAGGCTTTAAACCTTTATTCCAATCCTGGAGTTGGAAATTATTCTAATATGAATAAGAACTCCAATGCTCAAGGTGTATCTTAAAAACTTTGGATGCAAAAGGCTCAATCTAAGTGAGTCTTTCTGACATGGTCCTTGTGCTTTATTGCTTTATTCTTTGTGACCATATTTCTTGGTTGTTTTTGTTTTTTGTTTTCTTTGCTTTTCTAGGATTTGCATTGCATAACATTCATGCATTTTATTTTAGGTTTTTTTTTTTAATAAAAAAAAAAGGTGCAAAGGAAATGTGTTTTGCATTAGTTTTTCTTCGATTTGATATCAAGGTTGGCCATATTTTTTTACATAACATGTTTATGTACCTTGTTTAGCTTGGATGAGCTTCTTTTTTGCACTTGACTAGTCTGAGCTTTGTAGTGCATGTTGTGTGGGAAGATGTTTATAGTTTTCGATCACATGATCTTGATTTTGAAGTCACATGTCTTTGATTGTCATACTTGAACTTATTGACAAAGGCATAAATAACCATCTAACCACTATTTATTAGCTAATCATGAACACCTTAATGCATATCGTAAGATTTTGTGCTTGAAAAAGTGTAGCACATGCACAAAAAGAACATAAGCTGTAGCCTCGGTTTAAATGCTAAAATTGGTGTGTACATTATTGGACTATAATAATTTCAATCAATTAAAATTGGTGTGTACATTATCTTGGCTATTTTAATAAAGTTCAAAACAAATAAAATTGGTGAGTACATTATGGGCAAATTCAAGAAACTTACATGATTGCAAGTTTTTATTCTAGGAGATGTGAGAGTTATATGATGTAACTCTTTAGGTGATAGTCTCTTTCGATTTTATGTGATGAATTTTGTAGAAATTGTGCTTAATTACTATTCACATATCACCTTACATGTATCTAAGCTTTTGCTAGTTGCACACACTACATAAGTTACTCTTTACTAAACTTTGTACATGTTGTTGTGTGTGATCTTGGTTTGGCCAACCAAGTTTGAAAATTCCTTGAGTTTTATACAAAACATGTTTGCTGTTTGGGATTTTAAGGATAATTGATCGAAACTCTAAATTTCTGGGAAAACTGAATTCAAAACAAGTGTTTTTGAAAAGCATTTTATCTCATACTCATGCATTTTATTCATAAAATTCAATGCTTTGAGGAGTTTCTGCATAAAAATTTTTTGATTTTCAAAAAAAAAAAAAAATTCAGAATTTCAATTGATCAAATCTGTTTCTCGACCAAGCGAAATTGTGATTAAAATTTTGGTCAACCTGTGTTTGTTTCAATTAGTGCTTGATTGGTGCTGGATCAATCAAAGCATTTTTTTATCAATCGAAAGTCGTATAGAGAGTTTTTTAAAAACCTTTGATTCTCACATGTTCAAACACTTTTCAAACTTTTTAAACTTTTTCTGTCTCTATCCGATCGGTCAAGGCTTCCAATCAAGATTTTTGTCGTTTTCCTCCGATCTTTTTGCAAGTTTTTTCTCTTCCAAGGTCGGTAAGACCATATTACCCTTCCTTTTTCATTTATTTTCACTTGTCATGCATTAAATCATGCATAGTTTTGAAATTTTTGAACTAAGGAATTTTAGGATTTTTGTTCAATCAAGCCTTTTCTTTTAAAATTGATCGTTGGGTTTTTGTTGTGAGATGCTATAAACATGATTCTAATGAATTAATTTGATCAATTTGGTGGTTTGTGAAATATTGGATATTCTAGGCTTGAAACTACCCGAATTGGGGTTTTTGTTCATTTAGGTTTAATTTGATGAAATTGGCTTGTTGGATTGATTCATATGATCATTATATTGTGTTATCTATCTTTTTTAATGATCAATTGGTCAATTTCTTGAAAATTGTACAAGTGGTTTTTCAAAATTTTGGGGTTTTTGATATAAACTCTATGCTCAAGCCAATTTTGTGATTTTAAAGCTAAATTGAACTTATTTACACTGCTTTAGAGCATGCATCATGTGTTGATATTGTTCATGCATCATATAGAATTTTTATTTTTATAGAATTGTTATCTTTTGTGCTAACTTGCAGTCTACCCTTGGATTTTTTCTTTTTGTTTCTTTTTGGTTCTTTTCTATGTGTCTTGTCTTTACCTTAGCACCATGACTAGGAAGACTAGAGCCAACTTCACCCTCCTCCTCTTCTACTCTGTCCTTTGAGAGTGAGAGATTCTTCAGTGAGAAATACCAAGAGACTTATGAGACGCTTAACCTTAAGAAGAACATTTGGGCTAAGAGGAAAGTTTTGTTAGACGAGCTTGGTGGTGAGATTAGACGTAACTTTGAGCGTAAGGGCTGATTGCCATTGTTGGATATTTCTCATCCACCTTCGGCTACCCTGATTAGAGAGCTCTACTCGAACCTCTCTATCCACATCTATGATTCCAACACTTTAGTTAAGAGTTGGATACAAGGTGAAGAGTACACCATTACTCCTTTGGTAGTGGCTGATGCTCTTGGAGTACCTGTGGTCCAGCGTCCGGTCTACCCTTATGATGAGTCTCATCCCTTAGACGACACCATGTCTTACATCACTGGGTCTTCTATCCAGTGGGGTTCTGATTCTCAGATCACTACTGTTGAGCTCATTGAGGTTCACTATCTTTTCTTTAGGATTGCTTGTCATTCTTTGTGGCCTATCTCTCATCTGCACACCATTTCTATTAAGCGATGTGTGTTTCTGTATGCCCTTGTTACTGATGCTCCTATCAGTTTTCCACATCTGTTTATTCATTCTTTGAACGAGGTTTATAGGAGTAGTTCTACTGCTCATGCTCTTTTCTTCCCCGTTTTTATTCGCCGGATTCTTTTACATCTTGGTTTAGAGGAGTTTCCTGTGTCTAAGCCTGTTCATATTATCGCTCCTATAGGTGCCACCTTTCTTAGGCAGAGGGCTGCTCAGATGAGAGCAAGCTCTACACGTCCTAGGGTTGAGTCTTCTGGTGTCGTACCTCTACCTCATCCCTCCTCTACAGGTGATAATTCTGTTGAGGCATCTGCCGATCCTGGTGCTGTTGCTGCTGATGTTCCTCCGCCTTCTACTTCGGATGATTCAGACATTCGTCGTATGTTGGAGACTGTCATGACTGTTCAGGTGGCTCATGGTAAGCTTTTGGTGGACATGCTTGATAAGCTTCGTGCTTTGTGAGCAGAATTGGAGAGTATTAGACAGAAAACTTCTTTTGATGATGAGTGAGTGCCCTTTGGCAATTCATCACAAAAAGGGGGAGTACATATAGAGAAGAGAGTTTTTGTTGTTAGGGGGAGATTTGTGTTGTTTTGGAGTTGTGGAGTTTTTAGATTGTATCTAGGTGCTTCATTCTGTTTTTACATTTTTGGCTCATGATGTATTGTGTTTGAGTTATCCATGATAGGGGGAGATACTTTATTTATATGTTTCTTGTTTCACATTATTTATTGATTTATATTTATGAGGTTATTCATGATATATGTCTTTATTTTGTGTTATGTGAAATCAAGAAGTTATATTTTTGTGTTACTTGTATTTTTCACACATGTGTTTATGTGTTTGTTAAGTGTTACAGGAATATACAGGTTGATTCAGTCGTGTTGTTGTGTACACTTGCAATTGATGGATAGTAGTTAGGTTGAATTTGTTGTGTTGGGCTATGTTTTTGTAATGGGTTGTTTTTATGTAAACTTTGAGTACTTTGTTGTGTTTGTGTTTTGTCACGAATTGCCAAATGGGAAGTTTATTGGGTTCTAAGACTTTAGGTTTAAATGTATTAGAATTCTAATTTGTAATGTTGGCAAACCATAATCAAAACGGTTTAGTCTTGTTTAGACGTGCTCAAAGTATGTGTCTTTTATGTAAAGTTGGAATTGAATTGTTGCAGGATTTACTGTGTAAATTTGCCTAGCTCAATCGATCGAGAATTTGACTCGACCGATCGAAGCTCGTGTAGATTGTTTTTCTACAGAATTTTCTAACTCAGCTCAAGCTCGTTTTACGTGTAAAGTTTTATGTTTTGCCCTAGGTATAAAAGGAAAAATCCTAGCCACGTTTTATTGATGCTCTTTATACTGTGTGTGTGAATCTTTTGTGAGATCTAGAGGTGTTTGCCTTCACATACACTTAGGGTTATCAAGATCTAGATTGATGTTAAAAGCTTGGTGATCAATTTAGTTGCAAATTCAAGAGCTTAAAGATATACAAGTGGGAGTGCTTGTGCTTGCTGGGAATTCAAGAAAGAAGTAGTCCATGGATTCGGAGCTGTCACGTGGTCGTGGTAGTAAGTTTTCTACTCGAGGTAGCAATAAGATGTTAGTGGTCTAAGTCGCTATTGTGTAAATTTCAATTTTTTCATAGTGGATTCAGTTTTACCTTGATGATAGCTAGGTTAAATCCTCCCCAGGTTTTTTACCGATTTGGTTTTCCTGGGTCATCATATTGTTGTGTTCTTTATTTTCCGCACTTTAAATAATATGATTTATATGTGTTAGCCTAGATCTGCATAATTTACCTAAGTTAATCACTTGGCTAAATAACTAGGTTAATCTGGTTGTGTTTAAGGGGTCTAAAAACATACAAGTGGTATCAGAGCAAGTAGCTCTTTTTGTTGTAGATCTTTTGATCTCTGAACTGATTCTTGATCCCGGTTGTCATGGAACACGGACGCTCTCTTGTTATTCCTCCTCACTTTGATAGGAATAATTATGCTTATTGGAAAGTCAGGATAAAAGCATTCCTAAAATCCATTGATGAGAGAGTTTGGAACTCCGTTGAAAACGAATGGGAGAAGCCCACTACTCTTGTGAGTGAGTGGCAAACTTCTCAGAAAGAAGCAGCCACTTTCAATAGCAAAGCCATGAATACTATCTTTAATGCTATTTCTATGGAGGAATTTAAGAGAATCTCTAATGTTGAGGTTACTCATACTGCTTGGAATATCCTCCAAACTATGCATGAAGGCACAAAGGCAGTTAAAATTAATAAGTTGCAGCAATAAACTACTAGATTTGAAAGCATTAGGATGTCTGATAATAAATCTTTTGATGAATTCTATGCTAAACTTAATGATATTGTTAATTTTGCATATAATCTAGGTGAAATTTATGATTAACTTGAAATTGTTAGGAAGAATTAATAACTCAGCAGTTTTGAAAATATTGTAATGACAACAAAATGTCTTAACATTTTCACAAAAGAAATGTTATGTCCATGACATTTTCATAACAAATTATAAATAGTAGGTTGTTACAGGTTGTTGTTGGTGGGCAAAAAAGTGATTTCATTAGAAAGTTTAAATTAGAATCAATAACAATTTACCACCTATGGTTTGTTATAAAAATGTTGCGAAAAATGTTGTGCATGTAGCACGTTTTTTGCACAATAACTTTATTTTTAGTTGCGTTTGTTCCAATATGATATTTTTATTATTTTACTATTTTATTTTGACCTATAAGAATTAATATCTCAAAAATTGTGAAACTATTGTGTCAATTTGTTGTGTTAATATTTTATTATTTTATTAAACATTGTGAATTAAACAAACCAAAAATAATGTAGCGAAACTACAGTAGCTTTATGCATTCAAGAAAAAGCAGTCGGTGAAACAATTCAAGTTGAACAAACCAAAAATACTATAACTTCAAGGTATTCGATCTTTATATATATATATATATATATATATATATATATATATATATATATATATATATAAACAAAAACAAATTGGTGTAGATGAGAAGAAAAAAAAAATCCATCTCACCCGATTGGCCAAATGCCTTGAATAAGTATGAAAGGTTTTTTAGTAGCATTAGAATGAGTCCAAAAACTTGACTAAACCAAAACACTATTTCTAAGCCTATTGAAAATAATTTTGTGAAACATTGCAAATTGAACAAACCAAAAATACTATGGCTTTAAGGCATTCACTCTTTTTATATATAGATAATATAATATAAATAAAAACAAAAACAAATTGGCGTATATGAGAAGAAAAAAAAAATCCATCTCACCTGATTGACCAATTAAACACCTTAAATAAGTATGAAAGGTTTTTTAGTAGCATTAGAATGAGCTAAACCAAAACACTTCCTAAGCCTATTGAAAATAATTTTGTGCAACATTGCGAATTGAACAAACTAAAAATAATGTAGCAAAACTATTGTAGCTTTACGCATTAAAAAAAAAAAGCGGCTTGTGAAACGGTGCAAGTTGAACAATCCAAAAATATTATAGCTTCAATGCATTTGCTCTTTTGATATATAGATAATATAATATAAAACAGAACAAAAAGAAATCGGTGTATTTGAGAAGAAAAAAATTTCATGTCACTAGATTGGCCAAATGCCTTGAATAATTATGAAAGGTTTTTTAGTAGCATTAGAATGAGTCCAAAAATTTGACTAAACCAAAACACAATTCCTAAGCCTATTGAAAATAATTTTGTGAGACATTGCGAATTAAATAAACCAAAAATAATATAGCAAAACTATTGTAGCTGTAAGGACTGGATTTAGCTCCTGAGCCCAAATGACTAGAGGACCCAGGCCCAAATAGCCCAACACAATGAATTTATAGAGAGTGAGCTCTAAAACTAAGCTTTTATGAGTTAGATAACGTTTACTATGAGCCAAAAATAACAAGGAGACAAGGAAAAACAGAAGGCAACCACCGTATTGTAAAAGAAAATCTCCTCGGCCAAGTCCGAGGAGATTGGTTCTTGAATATATCATTATAAGACTTGTTTATAATTTCAGTTCTTTGTGCTACAGTATTTTTCTTTGTTCTTTTTTCGATCCCCCCTCTCCGGGGAGACCTTCCATCTTATATAAACCCTTTTAGATGATCCTGGCCTTCCATTTGTTAATCACGCAGGCCACCACTCAAGTGCTAGTCTCATCAAGCATCTTCCTTGAACTCCTGTGAGATGCGGCAACCAAGGCAACACTGTTCAAGGGTCTTCTCTATATAAATATGGCTAGGGCGTTTGGTGGGATGCATTAAATATGGTAGCAGCCACCAGCTCTTCAATAACGTTAGTGCTAGCCTCCTTCCCAAAGCTCATTTCTGCACAGTAAGGCCTCCTTTGATGACATATGGATGACGTTATCATAAAATCCGAGGGTGTGGCCTCCTCGGCACAGTAATTGTCTTTCTCAGCCAGGCTATGACACGTGGTGTATCTGCCTTACTCAGAATTCTTGTACCCCCACAGTAGCTTTATGCAAAAAAAAAAAAAAAAAAAAAGGTCAATGAAACAGTGCAAGTTGAACAAACCAAAAATAATATAGCTTCAAGGCATCTGGTCTATTTATATATAGATAATATAATATAAAAAAAAAAAAAAAAAATCAGAGCTAGCATCATCCACTGTCAAAGTGAACATGCTATCAATACCCTACTCACGCAAAGACATCTCAATCTTTCTACCTATAGTCTCCCCCTTGTGATCTTCAACTTGACAAAAATTTAAAATTCTCTTATGCAACTTCCAAGCATCATCAATAAAGTGACATGTGAGACACATATAATTCAAATTTTGTATAGAAGTCCATGTGTCCGTAGTAAGACTCACCTTACAACCCTTCAAGAATTTCCTTAGCTTCTCTCTCTCACTATTATAAATTCCAATCACATCTCTAGCCACGTTTTGACGAGATGGAAAATTCTTTAGACGGAGCTTATGTTATAAGGTAATTACATATTTCTTAAACCCATACCTCTCAACACACCTAAAAGGCAATTCATCAATTATAATCATTTCAGCAAGTGTCTTTCTAGAAGACTCAATAATAAAGGTTGTTGACACAAGTTGGAACCCTTCGTTTCCATCATTTTTGGGTTCAAAAACTAAGATTTTTTCTCTTTACCTATATCTTCTCTACTAGGGTTTTTGGGACAATTTGTCATATGAGCTAACAAATTACAAGTACCATAACTCTTACAATCAGCATGATATGATTTTTTACAATAATTACATATAGCCTTAGTGACACCCTCATCTACCTTTACTTTTTCAAAATGATTTCTAGCTAAAGACTTTTTCCTACCATTACCAGTACCAGTACCAGTCTTACTCACTTTGCTAGGTGGAACTAGGGGCAACTGAGCATCAGTAGTTTCAGCTTGGGTAGCAACAACAACCTCTTGGGTGGCAGTAGTACCATCAGCTTAGGTGGCAGTAGAACCATCATCTTGTGTAGTAGTAGAACCATCAGCTTGTGTAGAAACAGAGGGTGCATTAGTGGAGGGTTCCATGACCTATACAAATTAAATATAAATATTAGCAAACTAGAACAACAAGAACAATTAATAATAATAATCACACAAACCAAAAAGGAAAAAGTTTGATGCTTGAATCCCGATAACAGTATCCTACATAAAACATAAAATAGTATCCTGCATAAAACTTAAAACTAAACAGAACACAGATACAAACAATATGATGCTTGAAATTTTATTAAATAATAACAGCAGAAACATTGGTGCTTAAAATTTATTAAACAAAAATAGAAAAACGATACAACAACCACCACAATAGCATAAGTAACATTCATCAACTCTAACATAAAAAGAACAAAATCCCAACTTTTAACACAAAACACAAAGGGAAACAAAAATCATACCTTAAAGAAACTGTGGATGTTGGAGTTTTGAATTTGAAGACTGAAAACCCCACTTGGACAACTTTCAATTCCTGAGTAAAATTTAAATAGGAGTAGAATTAATTAAACAAATAAACAAAGAACAAAAGAAAAATGGTTATGGTTTCAATTTTTTTTTAGTTAGTGTTTCAAATTATAAAACTTTGAGTTTATTTGATTTTTAATAGTAGATTTTCATAACAAATAAAATTTTACTAAATAATAAAAGCAGAGACATGGATGCTCAAAATTTATTAGACAACAACAACATCCACAACAGCATAAGTAACATGTGTTAAGGACATTTTTATGTAGTTGGCTAATCCTTTGACAGATCGCACTTTACTTGTATTTGGTTAGATCTAGGATGTGTTTAATACTTCAAAGAACAAGTTGTTCAAGTCTAGTATTAAAGCTATGAAGATTAGACCAAGAAACGAGTGAAGAAAATGTGTTTACTAAAGCTGGACACCTGCAGATAGCTACTGGACACCTGGTGGACAGCTGCTCGACAGATAGCTATCTATCGAGGTTTGATGAGGCTCGACAGATACTATCTATCGAGGCTATCTATCGAGGTTACAGGAATTCAGATTTCCAGATCTAATCTTTGGGCCAGACTTTTGTATTTGTTTAGGGTTTATTTTCTCACAACCCTAGACATATATAAGGCTTATTTTAGAGGCCGTCACATAAGAGAATACAAGGAGAACATATGAAAAATGTGACCGAAGCCTTATTCTCTCTAAAAGAAGCTACTGCGTCTTTGCGCCTTAGGGTTTTGTAACCAAGTGCTTCTTAATCTTCATTGTTGATGAAGTGAAGAACTTTGCAGCCAACATTCTTCTTTCTCAAGTTGGTGAGTGAGTCATGTACTGAGATTCGTGTAAAGGAATGAGTCACGTATTGGGATCCGTGTATTAAAGGGTGGCGTTCATATATTGAAGAGTTCAAAGGTTCTGAAGCGGTAGAAGGTTTCTGCTGTGAGTTCATCTACGGGGATTGTAAAGTCTAGGGACAAAGGTTTTGTACTAGATCTAAAACTTCTCTTTACTATAGTGGATTACTTTTCGGGAAGGTTTCCCCCTAGGTTGGTTTCATTGGTTTTCCTGGGTCATCATATCTTGTCTTATTTATTTTTTCCGCTGCACTTAGTTTTGACATGATATTGGTATTTGTTTGTTTTAACAAGTTTTCTGCATAATAAATCTAATTAACAACTTGGGTTTAAAACTTGTTAATTCTATCAACCGGGGTCTAAATTTTTCAACAAGTGGTATCATAGCGGGTACACTCGAATTAGATTAATTTCCTGAGTGTGATCCTTGACCCCTGTTGTCATGGACACTTTTGGTGAATTATTAAAAATTTTAAGCTTTTTAACTCAATTTTAGGGAAATTCTAATTCCTCTATGTCCTTTAGTAGTCATATTAGGACACATGTCTTTTCATCTTCACGGCCAAAGACTTGTGCTGTGTGGGTGAGAGAGGAGCCTTAGACATAATTGCCTTTTATGTTTGTCATCTGCTTTGATTCTTTCTATCTAAAGTAGGACTCTCTTTGCTTGATTTCTTTTCTGCTTTTGAAATCATGCTTTCATGCATCTGCATTCTTCTATCATGCCTTCATGCATTTGCATTTTTTTTTCATGCTTTCATGATTGTTTCTCTGTTTTTGTTTGATTGTTTAGTTTTTATTTTTTTTGTTTTCAAAATAAAAAAATAAAAATTAGAAAAATCAGAAAAATACAAAAACAGTGTGTTTGTGTACACCGATTCTTGTGAACCTTAAAATGGCCTTTGAAACAGAGTTTTCTAAACTTTGTATCTCTTGTATCTTAGATGAGCATCTCTATGCACAACTAAGCAAGTGAGTTTTGTGGCTCTTTGTTTGTGATGAGTAAGGTTAAGTGATCTCTTGAACTTAACACTCGTATCACTCTTTTTGACGGGTAGGACTAGAAAATCCTAAGAGAAAGGCATAAATAACCATCTCACCACTATTACTCGCCAATCATGATATGATATCTGTATGCTTCGACATAGCAAAAGTGCAATGTCAAAAACTTAACATAATTGGGTATTTCTTTTCTCTCATTTATATACCCATGCATTGTTTGCTTAATAAAAAGAAAATATGCAAAGAAAATAAAAGCAAAAAGATCAAAAATGCTTTAAATATGATTGCAAGCATGTTTTCTAGGAGATGTAGGAGTTATAGAATGTACCTCAAAGGTGATAGTCCCCATCAAACAGTTATGATTGTGTGTGAGTTAAAGTGATTTTCTCATATCTCAAAT
This sequence comes from Castanea sativa, assembly GCF_040712315.1. Lineage (NCBI taxonomy): Eukaryota > Viridiplantae > Streptophyta > Magnoliopsida > Fagales > Fagaceae > Castanea > Castanea sativa. Next base: position 10,343,672 of record NC_134019.1, on the reverse strand, counting down.
CGTTATAACATAGAGACACTTATGCAATCTTGCGATATTTTCGCACACAACACGCAATATTCTTTGCTACTCTTGATACATGTGCAGGTACAATATGATTTGGCCATCACAAGGTTTACATGTGTTGATGTATGCTCACTAAACTGTCTTAACTTGTTTTTGAAATATAAAATTGGTTAGACTTGTTTAGTGTGTGTGTGTGAGTTTTTAAGATCCCTATGCTTAACTCTTTGTTGATTGAGAGATGTTTTGAGAGATTAAAATGTTGGTTGGATCATTGACTAAGTTGCATGTTTGATTGCTTTCATATCGGTGTTTTTCTCTTCTTTGAAAAACTATTTTTAAGCCATCTCGACACCTCCTCGACACCTCTCAATACTTGGCTTATCTGTTGAGATCTTATGTTGCATCTTATCGCAATCTCGACACTTCTCGATAGCTAGGTGAATCAATCGAGAAAGTTTCTGTCTCCTTGATAGCTTCTCGATAGCTGTTCGATCCATCGAGGTCTGCTCGATAGCTCCTCGATACCTCTCGATCCATCGAGATCCTCTGCATGCATTTTTTTTCATGTTTTGCATGTTTATTTTATCTTGTCATCCATAGCATATTGTTTCATTACATTCATGCATTTTTATGGATTCTTTGTACCCCCTTGATCATTTTTTATCATCTTTATATTTCTCGAGTGAAGCTTTCTAGCTTCTTGTACCCATTGTCAATTGTGACAAAAAGAGGGAGAAATTGAAGAATTTGTGATTTCTTTCTTTAAGATTCTACAAGTTAGGGGGAGAAATACATTCTTTGTAAGGGGGAGATGTGTTTCATCTTGTTAGGGGGAGTGTTTACCTCTTTGTTGTTGTAGGAGCTACTTTTAGCTTCTTGTTCTTGTACCTAGGTCTTGTGACCATTATTACATAAATTGTGCTCATTTTGTTAGATATATGATGATGTATGTTTTCTTCACCTACCTCTACATGTGTTGTTTCTTTTCTATCTTTATACACATGATTCTTTATTTGTATGCAATCTATTATTTCTGCTTCACACAAAGATACCTTGATGTGTTTTGTTTAAAGTATTTCAGAAATACAGGTTGTCAAAGTCTTCCATGACACGAACTCTCTTCTTGCAAAGTTTTTCAAGAGTTTGTGTTAGGGTAGATTTTATTGTATTCAATAAGTGAGTATGAGTTGAGTGATTTATGACTTCTCTCATATGTTCATTTGTTTGTTGTGGTTTTGTCACGGATTGCCAAAGGGGGAGATTGTTAAGGACATTTTTTATATAGTTGGCTAATCCTTTGACCAAATGCACTTTACTTGTATTTGGTTAGATCTAGAATGTGTTTAATACTTCAAAGAACATGTTGTTCAAGTCAAGTATTAAAGCTATGAAGATTGGACCAAGAAACGAGTGAAGAAAAGGTGTTTACTAAAGCTGGACACCTGCGGATAGCTGTTGGACACCTGGTGGACAGCTGCTCGACAGCTGCTCGATAGATAGGTATCTATCGAGGTTTAATGAGGCTCAACAGATACTATCTCTTGAGGCTATCTATCGAGGTTACGGGAATTCAGATTTTCAGATCTGATTTTTGGGCCAGACTTTTGTATTTGTTTAAGGTTTATTTTCTCACAACCCTAGACATATATAAGGCTTATTTTAGAGGCCGTCACATAAGAGAAGATAAGGAGAATATATGCAAAAGGTGACCGAAGCCTTATTCTCTCTAAAAGAAGCTACTGCGTCTTTGCGCCTTAAGGTTTTGTAACCAAGTGCTTCTTGATCTTCATTGTTAATGGAGTGAAGAACTTTGTAGCCAACATTCTTCTTTCTCAAGTTGGTGAGTGAGTCACGTACTAGGATTCGTGTAAAGGAGTTAGTCACATATTAGGATCCATGCATCAAAGGGTGGCGTTCATATATTGAAGGGTTCAGAGGTTCTGAAGTGGTAGAAGGTTTCTGTTGTGAGTTCATCTACGGGGATTATAGAGTCTAGGGACAAAGGTTCTGTACTAGATCTGAAACTTCTCTTTATTATAGTGGATTGCTTTTCGGAAAGGTTTCCCCCTAGGTTTTTTTACCAATGAAACTGATTGGTTTCATTGGTTTTCCTAGGTCATCATATCTTGTCTTATTTATTTTTCTGTTGCACTTAGTTTTGACATGATATTGATGTTTGTTTGTTTGTTTTAACAAGTTTTATGCATAATAAATCTAATTAACAACTTGGGTTTAAAACTTGTTAAATATATCAACTGAGGTCTAAATTTCCCAACAACATGCATCAACTCTAACAAAAAAAAAGAACAAAATCCTAACTTTGAACACAAAAAACAAAGGGAAACAAAAATCAAACCTTAAAAAAACTGTGGATGTTTGAGTTTCAAATTTGAAGTCTGAAAACCCCACTTGTACAACTTTCAAATCCTAAATAAAATTAAAATAGGAATAAAATTAATCAAACAAATTAACAAAGAACAAAATTAAAATGGTTAAGGTTTCAACTTTTTTTAGTTAGGGTTTCAAATTATAAAACTTTTGGTTTATTTGATTTTAACAGTAGATTTTCATAACAAATATAATCAAAGAGAGACTGAAAGAAAAGGGAGATGAGAAAATGAGAATATTTTCCTTAAACGGTTTGGAGTAAGAACTGAGTGGGGTGGAAAAACAAGGACGATCTCTCCAACGGTTTAACCCATATGATCGGCGGCAGGGAGAGGAGTGGGTGATTGTGGCGGCAAAGAGAGGAGTGGGTACTGGTGGCGGCAGCAGCTAGGTATGAAGAACTTGTAGTGAGAAGTTAGGGTTTGGACCTTGGAGTAGAGAGAGGCGAAGTGAGAACTGAGAGTTTAAGAGTGTGGTTTGTTCATTGGTGAGAAGACCAAAGCTTAAAGCCTTTAAAGAGTGAAGATTGAAGACTAAAGAGTGATGAAGATTTCGTATGGAACTGGTAAAGAGATTAGAGAGAGAGAGCATCTGAGTCTGAGAGATATGAGATTGAGGTAGAGATACTGAAAGCGACTAGTAAAGACTGAAGAGATTAAAGAGAGAGAGAGAGAGAGAGAGCAACTGAGACCGTTGGATTGGGATATGAGATTGAGAGATCTAATCAAGAAATTGATCTCTAATTGTGACCGTTGGATTGTGTTATTAGTTTTGATTTTAACGGTTGATTTGTAATTTGGTATCTTTGCTCTGAATCACTGATATGATGTGTCTTTGTGCTATTGTGCTAGAGTCTACTGATATGACTAAAAGGAGTTTGTAGAGTGTAATTGTAACCGTAGAATTTGAATATTGATTTGGTTTAAACGGTTAGATTTGAAATTGGGAACTTGTGCCAAAAAAGGCTGTTTAGTTTGGTTTCCTCTTTGCTATACGTTACCCAATAACCGAAGCACAAGGCATATGAGTGGAAGAATGTTTTATGTTACCCAAGTACCGGTCGGTTTGGGTTATTTGGGTTAATTATTTTGTAATCTAAAACCCGAATTGAATAATCAGTTCTTAAAACAGGACCTGTGACCGACCAAGACTTGCATTCGGGTCACGAGACATCCCTACTTGTAAAAAGTGTTGAGAATTAACATTAAGGGATGCTAAATTCGTTGTGATTAAATTATGCCACGTGTGGTAGATGTCTCAAATGTTAATCAAGCACATGTTGTGATCCTATTTGAAAGTACCTCTTCATGAGATAAAGAGAGTACAAGTGAGTTCATTAAATAATCATTCAAGGATCAATAATGAAAACATTGAATTGTGTGTCCACATATAATTTGAGTATGCATCATATAGATGTGAAGTGACTTTCTTAGATAGTGATCTTGGTAAGGAAATTATAAAATCCAAGAATTGTGGGGGTATTACCCTCAAAAGAGTCATGGTCTCATAAAGGTGCTAATGTGCATTAAAGATGTGCTTGAAAAAAAGTGTTGAGAATTAACATTAAGGGATGTTAAATTCATGGTGATTAAATTCTGCCATGTGTGGTAAATGTCTCAAATGTTAATTAAGCACATGTTGTGATCCTATTTGACAGTACCCATTCATGAGATAAAAAGAGTACAAGTGAGTTCATTAGATAAACATTCAAGGATCAATAATGAAAACATTGGATTGTGTGTCCACATATAATTTGAGTATGCATCATATAGATATGAAGTGACTTTCTTAGATAGTGATCTTGGTAAGGAAGTTTGCTTGAAAGACCTATGGGTTTGTATTTCCTTAAATAATTAAATGAAAGTTTTTTTTATGAATAAAAATCAAGTAAAAATATATAGTGGAGATGTGCACTATATTAATCTCATTGTTGAGATTAGTGTTTTCCCATTTTATAGGGAATTGTGTTATCTCATTATATTCAAATTAGTATTGAGATCTTGCTTCTTAGATTTTAATATTGTTAAAAGAAGCAAAAACACTTTGATTCCAATATTAATGATAAAAAGATTACTGGAAGAGCAGTTGCATAGCTCGAGTTTGCTAGTATATTAAGTACATGTTGCGTATTATGTATGGAACAAAACTAGACATTGTCTTCACAGTATGTAGACTTTCAGAGTTTCTAAAACTTGAAGTTGATCACTAGAAAGTAATTAATTGTGATGAATATCTATTGTATAGAATATTCAAGATTAATTCTATTATATATGTGAATGATAATATCTATCTGTAGTCAGATATTCACTACATCTGGGGGTGCTATGTATAAGCAAAACTCTCTTCCTCTTTGCCTTTTTCTTATTTCACATATTCTATTATTTCAAAGAAAAAAAAAAGTTTACTCTGCCCTCACTCTCTCTTTGTCTCTCGCAGAAGCCAAAGCCCAGTTTTAAATTACTTTTTATCTCTTTTCTTTTCGTAGTGTTTTGTGTGTTTGCAAAAGCCAACATCCGGTGGTGGGTTTGTGGGCGGTGGGTTTTTAGTGGTGATGAATAAAAAAAGAGAAATAGATGATGAATAAAAAATAATATTTAAATGAAGTAGTAAAATAATGAAAAAAAAACTTTTGATTCTCGATGTATTATAAAGTGGAGTACTAAAATAGATAAACTAATGTTTTGAATTGCTAAAAGTCATATTTTTTAGCAACCTTTATGTGAATAATCTTAGTCTTCCTCCCATGTGAACTCTTCGCTTTATTTTTATATCTTACTTCAAAAACAAAATCTTAATGTTCTCTCATGGTCTCACCTATATATATATATATATATATATATATATATATATATATATATATATAGTTTTTTTTATGAGCTATCAACTGTTTTCTTTCTTTCTTTCTTTTTTATAAAAAGAATATAATGGACTTTTTTTGGTTAAAATATGGTGGGTTTTAATTTAAGTGCTGCTACTTTTATAAATGAGCCAATTACCTAGATTAATGGTTTAACAATATATAGGGTTAGAAACTAGCGTATGAGGTTATTGTTGTTATTTAATTTTAAAATCTAAAGCAAACATAAATTATGTTTAAAACTATATCTTAAAAAAAAAAAAAGACTAAAACTATATAAAATAAAAATTAATATTAATTAATTTTCATATCCCAAATGCATGGTATCCTCATATCTATCTATATACGTGGTGTGCTCGTACTTGTGCAACTTACATATATTAAAGACTATATAAATAAATCAACGCCCTTCAACTTAGTTGAAGACTATATTAAAGGTTAAAAGTGAAGACAAAACATGACGCAATTCATTTAATAAAAATAGAAAGTGAGCCCATTTGAATTATGAAGTCACTAGTTTCTCAATCAGTACTCCTAGTGACGCATATGATGATCCATTTTCCATCTTAGCCACCCTACACTTCTTGCTCATTTCCTTTACTTTTCTCCTCACCTCATCATCACAGTCCATCAAATGCTTTATTCCTCTCTCTACTTCCTTTGCCAACACCAAATCACTACCCTTCCTATAATCTAACCTTATCTCAATAGCTAATCCCAACTCCTTTACCATCTCAAATGCATTCATCTGTTGTTCAGAATAAATTGGCCAGGTGGCAATTGGTATACCATGCCACAAACTTTCCAAAATTGAGTTCCATCCACAGTGCGATATGAATCCTCCAATTGACTTATGAGCCAGGATTGACACTTGTGAGACCCATCCACACACCAATCCAATCCCAGTGGTTCGCTCCAAAAACCCATTCGGTAAAACTTTCTCAAGACTTGTATAGTCATCCGGAAGAGCAAGTTGGTCCTTAGATGGCTCACGTAAAGCCCAGACAAACCGAACCTCGGCTAGTTCAAGCCCAAATGCAATCTCTCTCACTTGAGACTCACTGAGACACCCTTGGCTACCAAAGCTTAAGAATACCACTGTTGATGGAGGTTGGTCATCAAGCCACTTCATGATTCGTTCATGGTTGGCTTGGTCTGGGTGCCATTGGGCGGACCAACAAGGTCAAGAATAGGCCCAATGGGATAAACTGGTGGTACTTGACTCGTAGAGACCGAGTTAAGTGCATAAGGCTCAAGGTCATGAAATGTATTAATAATAATACCCATTGTTTCAAAGTACCTGCGTCCATGGTGCAAAAACCAAGAGTACCCTTCTTTCTCCAATGCTATAGAAGGCAACAAGCTTGGAGAAACTGGATTAGCAAAACTTGGAATGACCAAGTCAGTGTCCAACTTAGCCAACTCAGTGGTGAGTTGGGTGTCTAAGATTGGAAGATGAAGCATGAAACCGAGAAACGTAGCTGTAGATGGAAAGAAAACGTAGCAAGGGATGTCAAGCTCGTTGGCTACATCGATCATGGAAGTACAAAACATGTCTGTGATAATCCCGACGAGTCGTCGGTCTGAGTCCAACTCGGTTTCCATGAGGTTAGTGATTGCTTGCTTAACATGGGGTCTATGCTTTTCAATGAGTAAGCATGAGTAGCCAAAGGAAGACTCGTACTGATCAGGTGTGGGAGGGTCTACAATAGGGAGGTGGATGAATTTGATATTTGTGGTGGTTGAAGTGGCTGCGCGTGATTGGATGTAGGTGTTGAGAATGGGTCTCTGAGGCATGGTTACGATGAGTATAGTGGCAGAAAATCGAGGGTCATGATTGATAAGATGATGTGCAAACTCAACAACTGGAACAAGGTGCCCAATCCCAGGGCTTGTCACGAACACCACCTCGAATTTGGTCATCTCCTTTGAGCTTTTGCTTTATTAATTTGGCTTATCAAGAATGATTTTTGCAATAGGTAGCCTATGACTATAATATAGAAATGGAATTGGGAACCTCTTGTTTTCTTGTTTTTGTTTTGTGAGAAAAAGTTAATTAGAAGAATAGGGAATCAAATTGACCCATGAATCATGATGAATACAACCTCGAAAACGTAACGCATCTTTCCTCCTCATTACTTCTTTTGTTTTTTTGTTGAAACTTTCATCATGAGTCATGACTTCAACAACTTGTTCTATTTGTCTTTGTCCATTTCTTTTTTAAATGTTAATGCGGTCTCACCTATCTGTTATTTTTTTGATTTTTTATGAGGCTATCAACTGTTTTCTTTCTTTCTTTCTTTCTTTCTTTTTTCTTTTTTTTTTTTTTTTTTTTTTTTAAGAATATAATGGACTCTCTTTTTTTGGCTAGAATATGATGAGTTTTTTTATTTAAGTGCTGTTACTTTTTTTTAACAAGCCAATTATGGGTTTTTTTTTTTTACACAAGATAGAATTCTACTCTAACCTAATCTAAGTGTATATATGTGTGAAACTCCCTCCTAAAGACTTGAATCTCGGCCCTTTCCCCTCACACCCTACAAGTACTTATACTTGTGAAGTGACCATTGCACCAAGGGAATGCGGTGATAATTATGGGTTAGTATATTGGGATTGGAAGTTGGAACCAGCATACAAGGTTATTGTTGTAATTTAATTTTAGGTGAAAATACCAATTTGGTCCTTACATTTTGGGTTACAGTTAATTTAGTCCATACATTTTGTTAGCAATGAATTTGATTTCTACTATTTTCAACTTACTGTCAATTTAGCCCTATTGTTTATTTATTAACAAAAAATGCCTATGTGATTGATGGATTGTCCAATTAGCACACTTAAAGCTCACATGACTAATAAAAAATTTTAATTGCTCTTTAAAAATGGAACGTCAACCTCATTAAAATCTATGTGTGAGAAAAAAAAATTTGAATTGTTAATTTTAAAGAAAAAAAATTCAATTTAGCAATTTCTCTTTTCTTCCAATTTCTTGACTGCTAAACACGTCTAAAACCATTGTGCCAAACACTTCCAAACCCACATTGTCATGACCCAAATCCATGAAACATGAATTTAGATACATGACTAACTTGCTAACCTTACCTAGCTCAATAAACATAATTTATTTAAACATTGTTCCATAAAACTCTAAATAAACAATGCTTCTGATAAATCTCTTATAATAACTAAAATCTACAAATTATAATAATCTCCAAAATATTGTGAATTCTAAGCGGAATAAGGAAAAAAAAAAAAAACAATTAATCTTTTCAAAACTCCACAAATTGAAAGTAAACTCCACTATATAAAATGTGAACTACAAAACAAAAGTAACTAAAATTTTATGAGTCTTCAAGTAACACTAAAGCCGCCTACAACTTCCACGCTCTACCTTGCACCTCACAAGCGGTCCAAAGGTTCTAATTCCCAACTATACTTTAATCTGAAAATATTAATTGATGAGATGAGCCACACATCTAGTAAGTAATTATACAGAATACACAACGGAATAGAGTCAAGCAAAGCACGAGTTTGATTTCACAATTTCACTCAAAATATCCAATATAGTTTTCAAAACATGTAAAGAATCACTTAATACACATATAATCATATCTTAATGTCTTTTGGAAACACATACAAATAATTGATCAGAGCACAGTGTCACATATACACATCACATATTCTCACATACAATCCTGTGAGCGGATACCAACATCTAACCCCTGCTGGTGAGGGATCAACACATATTCTCACATACAATCCTGTGAGCGGATTTACACATATATCTGATCAATTCTAAAAACACTTGTAAGTGCACAATTGCACCTGGACCCAACGACAATTATGGGCTCAGGCCCAATGAGCCTTAAACAATGAAATTTGTAGAGTGTGGGCTTGAAACCTAGGTTAGAGGTTCTAAGAACTGGATGACAGGCCAAGGTGTGCAAACACTTGTAAATAACAAATGATAATCACAAATAGGCCTCCTCGGACACCAGCCGAGGACTACCTCAATATTATTTCTATTTCTTTCTTTCTTAAAGATTACAACTCTTAGTCTTTTTTCTTAGTTACCCTCTCCCTTCTTTTGGCCCTCATCCCCCTTTAAATACTTCTTTTCCTAATGCTTTATCCACGTGTTGCTCAAATTCCATCCCTCCTAGATATTTCTTCCCTTAGTGCCTTTGAATAGTAACCAGAAGTTTCAGTTCTACTGTTCAGTGGTCACCTCCCCATTAATGCGGCCAGGGAGGTAGGTGCAGAGTCTTTAATGTGGAGGTGGCAGCCTTTGCCTATGATATTTTCCTAACACCGGTGTGTCTATAACATTCAGGGGTTCCCCCTTTTAACCAATAGTCTTTCCAGAGTTGTGCCTTGACCTTCATAGTGAAGCTCCAAGTTCTCTTGAGTCCGTCCGAGGAGAAACTTACTCTCGGACATGTTCTCGGACCCTCGGCGTATGGGCCGATTCACAGTACTAACAAATCCTTAGCTCAAGAACAGATCGACCCTCCTTACTAGAGCCCAAAGGCCCAAATGCCTGCCCGGGTCCTTTTATTCCCCACAACACTCATTTTGAGTCACATATCACAAACAATAAAGTTTATACAACATATAATAATGTTCTCAATATTAACAATTGTTCCAACAATAAAGATATATTGAATATCACAATATCAAATTGAAACATAAATCAAAAGATGCTTGACTCTCTTAGGGAACGAATAGGAACTGAAGAGGTTATATAAATATTTTTACAATTCTTGAATAAGTTTTAAAATCCAGTTTGCTAAAAAGAACGTCTTAAATACCATTTGAAAAACAAGAACATGATTTCGAAATCACTTGGTTTGAAACAATTTAAAGAACAAAAATCTTTTTAGAAAACTTACTTTAAAACTCAATTATTTTCAGAAAATAGTTTAGTTAAAAATCATCTTTTAAATGGGATTTGGACATTCAAAACGTTATTCAAAATTCGAAATTTCTTTTAAAACATTATTTAAAAGCCAATTAAAATTTCTCTTTCAATAGTGTAAAAATGCTTTTTGATCAACTTTTAAAAAAAATGTAAGCTTAAAAATATAACTTTGAAAATCTTTAACTTCTAAGAACCTAAAGAGCAAGACTTGTGCATATTATGCATAATTACTTACCGCACTCAAATCACTCTGAAAGTCCAGCCAAAATAATCTCCAAAGAGCCTCAAGACACTCTTAAATAGGACTTATAATCAATTATGGAAATTGCTCAATATCCTCTACAAAATATAAATTTTACTAAACTACAAAAACTGACTCACTAGTAAAATACTTTGTTGAACTACATGATAGCACTAAATGCAAAGTATCTCTACCCAAAAATGTGTTTTCCTTGAATTTATTAGAACGCAGAGACAGCAGCTAATATCTTAGAGTTTAGGTTGATATACATAACCCCAAACAAACCATATTATATATATATATATCCACCATAGAAAACTTTACAACTATCCTAATATCCTAATATGTATATATATAACACCACACTGGCATAGCATAAGTCCGGCAATGAAACCACAGCCGAATTATTTGACTTCTTCTATTCATTATATATCTATATATAATGGTTAAAGAAAAAGTCAAAGAAAGTGGCTATTGTTCTTCTGTTGGATTTGTGTGTTGTAAGGACCAAAAACTCATAACACTAGCTTAAAAACGTTGCTGCTTCTTTATTCACTTAAGGTCCTCATACAATACATTTGGTAGAGAGGGTTCAACAACAAAAAAAAATCCCCCCTCTATAGTGTCCCAACTCTTATTTATACTATTTGCTCCTTTCATCATGGCCCTACACCTCACAATCTACTATGTTTTTCCCTCTGACACCTGTCTGTCGATAATGGAGCAGAGTTCTAACTTTGCGTTCAACACTGTTCAGGTCATATCCACATTAATGCAACGGATTGAACTGGTATCTTCCAATTAATGCGGCCAGAATGGTTGTTGCCGGACATTTAATGCATCCCTCTAAATTAGCCTACCACCTTCGGATATTTGTAACCCTTATGTCAGCAACGCCCATGCCACATCATCTTCGGGTATTTTCAGGTAACTTCCCTTACTTCTTTGCTCCATCTTACCTACTGCATGTCGACCTTCCCTTCTTCAAGTCTTCGGGTTCTTGGGTCCTCGAAACCTCACATGTTTGTATATATATATATATATATATATATATATATATATATATATATATATATATATATATATATATATATAAATACCAATTCAATGGAAGAAGAATGGCCGAATTGTTTGACTTCAATCTAGAATTATATGTACAAATCAATGGAAGACTTAAACAAAAATATTGATTCGTGAAATCCCATGGCTCAAATCTAACATCTAATTCAGCGGCAAATCTAAACGTTAGAATATAAATTTTAGGATCAAAATCAAATTTCTAAATAACCTAATAAAATTCTAATTTTTCTTGTTTCTAATTGAGAGAAATCTTACCTTGAACAATCTGATTGTCTCTTCAATTGTACGTGCTCTAACTCCAAGGAAAACACCTCTTAGCCTCTTATCCTCTTAGATAAAACCCTAACTATCTCTTCCTCTATTCTGTAGCTTGTATTATGAGATGTGGGCTTAGTGGGTAGTGGGCTACAATAATAATTAAAAGAAAGCCTATAGCCCAACAATTATATTTTAAAGAAAACTCTTAAATAAAAATTATGTGGGGTATTACACACATAGATTCCGAAATAAGAAATGAAACAAACCCACAGTGATTTCTCCTTCCACAGCTTGTCAGATGGAAGAGTTGGGATACTAACTTATGATATCAGGATCTTCACACAAACCAAGGTGAAAATGGCCATTTACCACCTCTGTCCAAAATTATTCTCAATTTAGCACTGTTTCAGAAATAAGTGGGAATTTACCACTTTTGCAGTACTCGAGTCTGTGAAACTCGAGTACTAAAAGGTACTTGAGCACACTAAACTCGAGTACTCCCTAATTTTGCCACCGTGTCACAGGTTGAGCTGGCAAAACTAGGGGGTACTCGAGTTTAGTGTGCTCGAGTACCTTTTAGTACTCGAGTTCCACATACTCGAGTACTGCAAAAGTGGTAGATTCCCACTTAATTTCGAAACAGTGCTAAATTGAGAATAATTTCAAACAAAGGTGGGGTAAATGGCCATTTTCACCCACGAACCAACTTGACAAAGTTATTCTTGATTCACTTGATTCCATAAACTGTTGCTTCCTCATGGTTACCATTGGAACTGGTACCAATATCAAAATCCCAATAGTTAAATGAGGCATTACATATGAGAGAATTGGGTGGCTATGAGGGAGTCAATTTCGTACCGGAAATCATACTGGTTTGGCTAGAGGAATAAAATATTTCGGTACCCGATCAATGCTAGTGTACCGTTTCGGATTTACCGCTATATATATATATATATATATATATATATATATATATTATAATAATAAATTACTAAAACAATATTAATATTTTTTTACTCATATCTCTTCTACCTTGTCAATAACTTTTTTTTTTTAGCTCACTTTTATTCTCCATAACTCACTACTCACTACTCTCTCTCTCTCTAGATAATTGATAATTTGATATATTAAAAGCTCATAAATATTTAAATGCTAACCAATAGAATTGAAAGATTGAAATACTTTTTAGCAAAATAAAATAAAAATTGAACGAATAAAAAAATGGAATGATCTACGTTAACCAATACACACACACACACACACACACACACACACATATATATTTATATATGTGTGTGTGTGTGTATATATATATATATATATATATATATTGTGAAATGCATAGAGTTCCCAAGTCCTAAACCCACCAAGTCAACTACTGTAAGTTGTAACTCATTAAGTATGGATGTGCATAAAACTGAAGAACTGAAAAAACCAAATGAAAACGGCCAAACTGTGTCCAAAATTTCGGTTTGGTTTCAGTGCAGTTCGGTTTTAGTTTCTATTTCTCACAATTTGAAAGTTTCAGTTTCGGTTTCCGATATGTATGCACCAAACCGGCTGAAACCGAGCCGAATAATATATAATATATTTTATATTATAATATATTATATATATATATATATATATAATATAAAATCATATTGGGCCGGCCTTGCAAATATATTGGGCAACCTGCAATCAAAATAGGCCTTTCAAATACATTAATGCATTAGGCCTCCGGCCTTGCAAATAATCAAGCCCATTAACCCATTAAACTAATTAAATATCTAATTAAACTAAAACAAGAAGTTAAAAACCCTAGCACATGTTAGTCACTCTCATCTCATTCTCACTCTCACACATAGGACACAGTCTCCACAGTCACTCCAAATCTTCTTTCTGCCGCCAGCCTCTGCACACCAGCCTCCACATGCTGGCCTCCCCACACTAGCCTCCCCACGACACGAGCATCTTCCTTCTTTTCTCACAGTATGATTCTTCTTTTTTCTTTCTCTCTCTTCTCTTTTCTTTCTGAATTTCTCTGTCGCTTTGTATCAACTTCATTCATCAGCTTTGTTCAACTATTCTATTGCTCAATTGTTTTTTTTTTTTTTATGTGATTAAAGTTAGGGTTTTGAAAATCTCAATAAACCTCTCTTTGGAAAACCGAAAACCGACCTAAACAGACTAAAACCGAAATACTACCAAAACCTATTGATTTCCAACCATTTCGGTCAGTTTCAGTTGAGAATTTCACAAACCAAAATATTCGGTTTCGGTTGGCCATACATATACAAAACCGACCGAACCAAACCAAGCACACCCCTGCCATTAAGCTTTCATTTTATTTTTTTCACCTCCACACATTTTGCTTACAGTTGTAACCCATTAGTCCTTTATTATAAATTTTTTTTTTTTCACTCTTATTTTCACCTTCATACATTTTGCTCTGAAGTCTTGTCACCTACTTCTTGATTGACTACTTAGTTTCTACTTTCACGTGAGTGTACCAAAACAAAAAAGAGAGACAGACACACGTTAAGAGAGAGAGAGAGAGAGAGAGAGAGAGAGAGAGAGAGAGAGAGAGAGGGAAATAAATGAAGAAGAAAAAGGACTGTAGAAACGTTAACAGAGGCAAAGAAAAAGAAGAAGCAATGCCAAGTAGAGACAATACAAAGAAGAGGAGGAAAGACCGAGGTAAGAGAGAGGAGGTGGATCTTGAAATTTGAGGGAGAAAAATCAAGTTTTTTGAGTTTTTTTTTTTTTTTCCCGGTATCTATTTGCCAGCCGAAACTCGATAATTATCTCGATATAGCCGAAACGGCTTCGGCACAATCGATATTTAAACTAAAACGAAACAAGAGCATTTCTGTACTGACCTAGGCACCCATACAACAAATACTGGCGGTATCGGTCGGTACAGTACAAAATTAACTTCCTTCGTTATTTTTTTTTCTTTGAATTTGGGACGTATGACAAAAATTGTAGATCTAAAAATTATGCAAATTTCAGCAAAAAAAAAAATGATCTAATAATAGTAGCTAGGGTTACTCATTGAGAAAAGTTTGATTTGAGCAAACAAATCCACGATGGTTTTAGATGTATTTGCTAAGTTTATTTTCTTATTATTTTTATTTTTCTTTGAAATTAGCGATTCATTTTTTTCTTACATGGATATTTATGAAGTTGACGTGACATCTTTAAATAGCGATTAAAATATTTTATTATTACTTTATTAGTCACATAATTTTTAAGGGTGATAACTATACAATCTATTAACCATGTAGACATTTTTTGTTACTGAATTAATAGAATAAACCAAATTAACTGCAAGTTGAAAATAACAAGAACCAAATTAATTGTTATTATAATGTATGGACTAAATTGACTATAACACTAAAATGTAAAGACCAAATTAGTGTTTTCACTTTAATTTTAAAATCAAGAGCAAGCATAAATTACGCTTAAAAATATATAAAATATAACTAAAAATAAACTAGAATATTTTTAGATCATCACATTTTTCATGTTTCCAATCTAGAATATTTTGAAAATAACCTAAAAATACTCACTGACATTCAATTAAGTCTTCACCAATTTGGAGATTTTATTTTGTTACTTTGGCCAAGAGGAAATCCGACATTGGGAAAAGAACCATATCTTTATATCACGAGGTTTAAAAAAGATTCTCATCTTCTACCAAAAAAAAATAAAAAAATTATCATCATGATCTCTCACAATATAAAAATTAAAATTAAAATAAAGATCTTGCATATTCAATTAACTAAGAATTTAAGAACTCTTAGAGCATGTTCAACAGTCTCTCTAAATTTTTGTACTGTTTGGAGAATGAACAGTAACTTTTCCTTTTTACCTATCTACTTTTTCAAACACATTTTTCAACAGACTCTCCATCTTTTTCTCTATTCCATTAAAATATTATTTCTTCATTATTTCTTTATTCTTTTTTTAATATTTCTTAATTCATCTATATTTTTCAAATTCCAAACAACATTAACAATTATATTTTTTTTAATGAGAAATGTTGCATCTATAACATTTTTTTTGCAATACTTTCACAACAAAATCTTATATGGTAAGTTATTACTAGTTCTAATTTGAACTCACTATTTAAATTATTTTTTACTAACCAATATCAACTAATAACAATCTGTCAATTAAAATTTATTGTGAAAATATCGTAGTAATGTTACTCAATTTTGATTTCTTATTCCTTATATTATTTTTCCTTTCTTTCTTTAGTTTTTTTTTTTCATCCATACTATTTTCTTTCTTTTTTTCTCTTGTTTTTCTCCTCCACACATGTACACCTACCCCTATATCTATCTTCACTCTTTTTTTGACTTTTTGTTTTTCTAGTTCTTGATCTCCAGACTCCAGAACATATCTCCACTTCTCCCTCACTCTTTCTTTCTCTTTCTCTTACACACACACACAAATTTCTCTCCCTCTATCTCACACAAACAAATTCTCTCTCATATACATATAGATCACCGAGAGAGAACAAAGATTAGAGAGAGTTGGCCTTTTAAATCTGCGTTCATGCACGCCGCTTGGTTCACTCCATTGCCGCTCGTCCTCCTCTCCACTTCTAAGAACATGCAGTTTAATTCCTAATACCCAATTGGACTTGTATTGTAACGGCAATCTTTCCGTTCAATGCACGAATCTCAGTACATGACTAACCAATGATGCACGGATCCCAGTACATGACTAACTCTACAGCAACCCTTTGATTGTCGTAGTTGATTTATAGCAGCTTCACATAGAAACACCAATAAGATCTTCAATGTTGGTGCAAGAGACTTTGCTGGGTTACAGAACTCAAAGGCGTACAAGAAATGCAGCAAGAACTCTTTTTTCTATAGGAGGAGGCTAGGGTTTCAAAAAGAAAACCCTATGAAGCTCTCTAGGGTTAGGTTTTCTTTTTTCACCTCCTTTAAATAGGAGCTTAATGGGCTCTCCTATTCCAAATAGTTTTACACAAATTTTGGGCTTTCCTAGTCCAGTAAGGATTATACAAACCCACAAACATTGGGTTTTCCTAATCCTATAAGGATTGTACAAACTCATAAACAAATAGTCTTTTA
Source organism: Castanea sativa (assembly GCF_040712315.1). Lineage (NCBI taxonomy): Eukaryota > Viridiplantae > Streptophyta > Magnoliopsida > Fagales > Fagaceae > Castanea > Castanea sativa. Next base: position 10,326,831 of record NC_134019.1, on the reverse strand, counting down.
GAATAAAAACGTTGCTGGCTATAGTCTGAATCCCGTAAGCTTGATAGATCAAGACATATGTCGAGTTTTAATAAATCTCAACAGATCGAGCTTCTGTCGATGAGGTATCGAGACCTGCAGATTACACTTTTCTTGAGCAGTTCTTGAGTAATCTTCATGTCTTCAATTTAACCACTTGTGATGATCATCTTGAACCTTCTTAGATTTACCCAAATACAAGTAAAGTGCATTTTGTCAAAGGATATGCCAATTACATAAAAGTATTGCCTTAACAATGTTATTCATTGAAAAGGACATCACTGCGACAATTAGTACGGATTCAATCATAAATGATTTCAAAGATTTAAAAAGACGACGAGTTCCATTTTCATAAATAATTGCATTGCAATATCTTAAAAAAAATAATTTTTTGTATTTCTTTGTTGATGGTTTATTAAATGAATGTTTATTTGGAGTTTCAATTTTTTTTTTTATACTTCTGCCCCCTTAACTCTAAGTCTTGGCTCCGTCCCTGTGTAACATCCATGTAGAATACTGTGCAAAACTGCAAATGAATAATATATATTCAAAGCATATATGGTAGATTGATCAGTTAGTTATCTTAATTAGATTGGTAAAATGACCAATTTCCTGATTGGCCACATGAATTGACTATGTAATTCTCATGTCAAAACAAATGTTTCAAGCCGAAATAATCAGGCCAAGACCGATGGAATACAATATAATTCAGTATTGTGTATATTAATTATTTATTCTACGTAGGACAAAATATGAGGTTTATATATTGTACCTTGTCATTTGTCCATATTTTCGAGAAGTGCTACATCCACAATATTATCACAACAAATTATAGGTGGTAAATTGTTATTAATTTTAATTTTAATTCACAACTTAAAATATTTTTTGCTCGCCTATAAACTAATAACATCATGACACTTAAAATTTGTTGTGAAAGTATTGTAAAAATGTTGTGGACATAGCATTTCTCTATTTTTTGTATGGTCATTCTAGTTCACATACATTTACGCATGTTTGATATTTCTTTTCTAATTTTCCTAATTTACGTCTTTAGAATAGGGTTCTCATACGGTGGTATATTAATTAGGGTATATATTTTAGAAGATTCTTACTTTGTAAATAGGTTTTTAAAGCAAGAGAGTTAATCTCGTACTGGAGGTTGTACCGGTTTGACTAGTGGAACGATATATTTCGGTACCAGTCAATACCAGTGTACCGTTTCAGGTTTACCGTTATTTTTTATATTTATAAATATGTGTGTGTGTGTGTGTGTGTGTGTGTGTGTGTGTGTGTGCATGTGTGTGTATTATAATAATAAATATAAAAGTTTACCATAAAATATTACCTCAATTCAGAACAAATTATTCATGGTTTTAGACTTTAACATCAATTAAAGGGGAAAAAAACACAATATAAAAAAATAGAAAGCTTAATTGTTCATTGCATACTAAGAAAAAAAATAATACTAATAATTTAATGCAAATAAGTTACCATATGCCCTTACAAAAATTCAAAAATTACAAAACTAAATAAAAAAAATAAACCTTTTTTTTGTACCAGCCGATATGCCCAGTAGCGGCCGGTATTGCCCGAAATTAGCCGGTATTTAAACCCGGATGAAATGTTGGCATTTAGATACCGGTATACGTACCGGTACGGTATCAACTACCTTATTTTAAAGCTTTAAATATTTGTGTAATACGAGTTTATGCAAGATTAAAGAAGAGAGATAAAGACAAAAATCAATATAGAGAATTTATATAGTTTGGCATAATGTATATGTCCACAAGAGTGAGCAGCTAATAATCCACTATATGAAAAAACAGAGATAGAGCCATATTTTTTATATAACATAAACCTAGCCGATATAAACTCTCCCCCACAACCTATTTTATAAAATTTTTAGGTCTATTTCGATCATGTTTAATCAAAACTTATTAGTAGCAAGTTGTTTATTAACTTATTTAAATGGATTCTAGAGTGCTCAAGAGATAAAGTATCTTGAAAATTTTCTGCATGTTATTAATTAGTTGCAAGTTGTTTATCAACAAAAAACAAAAATATAAATCATTTGATTTTTAAAGTACATATAAATTTACATTAATCAAAAGAGACATTAATGTTAAGAATTTTGATAATTATGTCGTAAAAAGTTAATCTCATTCGTATAAGAATTTTGATCACACACAAAGTTAGGATAGCTATTTAATTTATAAATATCTATTTTACTATAATATTTTTTTAGTACCTATTTGCTAAAGGCAATATATCCACTCAATAAAAACTTCTGAGAATGATAACGAATATCATCATCTTCAAACAATAAGCAACTGAGTTTTGCTAAGAAAATTGGAAAAAAAAAAAAAAGATAACAAAAGGAGTGTGTCATTAAATTTTTCATTAGATAGATTATAAGTTTCAAAAAATTAAATCTAGAAAATCAATATTCTTTAGATAATAAATAAAACAATTTATATTATCATTCCAACTTTCCAAGCATTACTACCATCTAAAACTCAAAATACATGAATAAAATTTTTGGGATGTTAAAATTTAGTGGGAGTATTTTAGACATTACATAATCAAATATTTTAAAAATCATAAACTTTCATTAGGGTTTAACTGAGAGAATTACAATATGCCATATTTGCTCTTTTCCAAAATATTAAGTGAAAAATTGCTTGATTTTAAAGTTAAAGGGGGAATTGTAAACTACCCAAAACATAAAGGATAAAAAGTGTTTTTATCCTAAGTTTATGTTTTGTATTGTTTTTTTTTTGTGTGTAAAACCATGTGTTTTTACTTAAAATGGTGCATAAAGAAAGAAAATACAAAAAGTTAACCCAAGAACACTACATGTAAAACAATGAATTTTGGTTCAACAACATTGACTAAACCAATTATAAATTTCTAGAAACACAATAAAATGGCACAACATTTTCATAACTTTTTTTGCACAAAAACTTTATTTTTAGTTGTGGCAAGTTCCAATATGATATTTTATTTTATTTTGACTTATAAGAAATTAATACCTCAATAATTGTGAAAAAATTATGCCAATTTGTTGTGTTAATATTTTGTTATTTTGTGAAATATTACAAATTTAACAAACGAAAAATAATGTAGCAAAACCACTGTAGCTTTATGCATTCAAAAAAAAAAAAATTTAAGCAGCTGGTGAAACAATGCAAGTTGAACAAACAAAAAATTCTATAGCTTCAAGGCATCTGATCTTTTTATATATAGATAATATAATATAAAATAAAACAAAAACAAATCGGTGTACATTAGAAAGAAAAAAAAAATTCATCTCACCAGATTGGCCAAATGCCTTGAATAAGTATGAAAGGTTTTTTGATAGCATTAGAATGATTCTAATAACTTGACTAAACCAAAACACTATTCCTAAGCCTATTGAAAACAATTTTGTGAAATATTGCGAACTGAACAAACCAAAAAAAACGTAGCAAAACCACTATAGCTTTATGCATTCAAAAAAAAAAAAAAAGCAGCCAGTGAAAAAGTGCAAGTTGAACAAACCAACAATACTATAACTTCAAGGCATTTTCTATTTCTATATATATAGATAATATAATATAAAACAAAACAAAAATAAATTGGTGTACAAGAGAAGGAAAAAAAAAATCATCTCACCAAATTAGCCAAATGCCTTGAATAAGTATGAAAGGTTTTTTAGTAGCATTAGAATGAGTCCAAAAACTTGACTAAACCAAGACACTATTCCTAAGCCTATTGAAAATAATTTTGTGAAACATTGCGAGTTGAACAAACCAAAAATGAGGTAATAAAACTACTTGAGCTTTACACATTAAAAATAAAATAAAATAAAAAGCGGATGTGAAATAGTGCAAGTTGAATAAACCAAAAATATTGTAACTTCAAGGCATTCGCTCTTTTTATATATAGATAATATAATATAAAACAAAACAAAAAAAAATTGGTGTACATGAGAAGAAAAAACATTCATCTCACTAGATTAGCCAAATGCCTTGAATATGTATGAAAGGTTTTTTAGTAGCATTAGAATGAGTCCAAAAACTTGACTAAACCAAAACACTATTCCTAAGTCTATTAAAAATAATTTTATGAAACATTGCAAATTGAACAAACCAAAAATAATGTAGCAAAACTATTGTAGCTTTACATATTCAAAAAAAAAAAAAAAGAGAGACCGGTGAAACAGTGCAAGTTGAACAAACCAAAAATATTGTAGCTTCAAGGCATTCGCTCTTTTTATATATAGATAATATAATATAAAACAAAAACAAATTGGTGTACATGAGAAGAAAAAAAATCTATCTCACCAAGTTGGCCAAATGCCTTGAATAAGTATAAAAGGTATTTTAGTAGTATTAGAATGATTTCAAAAACTTGACTAAACCAAAACATTATTCCTAATCCTATTGGAAATAATTTTGTGAAACATTGCAAATTGAACAAACCAAAAATAATGTAGCAAAACTACCGTAGCTTTACGCATTCAAAAAAAAAAAGCGGCCAGTGAAACAATGTAAGTTAAACAAACCAAAAATACTGTAGTTTCAAGGCATTCGCTCTTTTTATATATAGATAATATAATATAAAACAAAACAAAAACAAATTAGTATACATGAGAAAAAAAATATCTATCTCACCAGATTGGCAAAATGCCTTGAATAAGTATAAAAGGATTTTTAATAGCATTAGAATGAGTCCAAAAACTTGACTAAACCAAAACAGTATTCCTAATCCTATTGATAATAATTTTATGAAACATTGAGAATTGAACAAACCAAAAATAATGTTACAAAACTACTGTTGTAAGGACACATTTTGATTCACAGCCCAAGAGGTTTGGACAATGGCCCAATAAGCACAAAACAATAAATTTGTTAGAGAGTGGGCTAGTTATTAAACGTTCAATGAGTTAGAATGTAAATTACAATAGGCTAGTTGGTGTTAGAATGAGTAAGACAAATAGATTGAAAAGAAAAGTACTCCTCGGTCAGGTCCGAAGATGGTATGTTCTTATATATTTCTTTTAGACCTATACAAATATTCAAGTTCTTGGTTACACAATGATTTCTTTCCTGAATTTTCTCATCCCCCCTCTGTAATGGAATCCTTCCCCTTTTATACTCCATTCCTTTCTTTCATCCCAGCCTTCCACGTGTAGATCAGATCATTAATCTCCTTGATACTTGTCCCATCAGTACATTCCTAAAGTCTTTGTGGATAGCTGTAAGGCTAGAAGTCACTGTTCAGGTATCACTTTCACATTAATACGACCAATTGGTTAGATGCAGAGCATTCAATGCGGTGGTAGCAGCTTTCTCAGATATTTCTCAATTTTCTGTTGACTCACCTCTCTCTAAAGTTTATCCTCCTAAGCATGGTTGCCCATTGTCAAGTACTTGATGGGTGATCAGACTTTAGGCTTTCACTCTGTTGGCTGAGGAGGGGTTGCTCCTCAAACAACGTCACCTGTTTACTACAATCAGACCTCCTCCTCAGCCCAGTATCTACTTGCCTTGACTAATACATACCTGCCTTTGGGCTCTTTGACGTCTTCAAGTGAGGCTCACGGCCCAATATCTTTATTAAGGCCCTTCATCCCTACAACTGTAGCTTTACACATTCAAAAAAAAAAAAAAGAGGTCGGTGAAATAGTGCAAATTGAACAATCCAAAAATATCATAGCTTCAAGGCATTCACTCTTTTTATATATAGGTAATATAATGTAAAACAAATCAAAAACAATTTGGTGTACATGAGAAGAAAAAAAAAATTGATCTCACCAGATTGGCCAAATGTCTTGAATAAGTATGAAAGGTTTTTTAGTAGTATTAGAATAAGTCCAAAAACTTGACTAAACCAAAACATTATTCCAAAGCCTATTGACTCTTTTTATATAGTTAATAGGTATTAATGTTTTTTTATTAAAAAAAAAACAATTAAAATAGTTGTATTGTTTGTTGTTTGAAATCCAAAGTTAATAATTTTTTAAAATTTTGGGATTTGGATATTATCCTTTTGTAGTTTGATTACACCTAAACAAATTTTTTTAATTTGTTTTTTACTTGGCAACACATTTTGTTTTCTAATGTTGAGAAACTAAGGTTAAATACTCTCTCTCTCTCTCTCTCTCTCTCTCTCTCTCTCTCTCTCTCTCTCTCTCTCTCTCTCTCTCTCTCTCTATATATATATATATATATATATATATATATATATATATATATAAATATATATATATATATATTAGATTTGTAGATGATGGAAAAACAAAATACAATATTTGACTTTTCTAGACATAAATATTATCAAAACTAGGCTTTGTAACAAAATAAAATATGATTTTTTTAATAGAATTTTTTATTTTGTAAATTAAAAAAATTGCAGTACAATTTGTAAGTGTACAATTGCACCTGGACCCAAAAACAAACGTGAGCTCAGGTCCAACAAGTCTTAAACAATAAAATTTGTAGAGTGTGAGCTCGAAATCTAGTTTAGTGGTGTTGCAAATTTGATAAACAGACCAGAGAGTTATAGTATCTGCAAACAATAAACAAATATGACAAAGGAACCTCCTCGGACGTAAGCCGAGGATGGTTTATGTATTATCTTTCTTTTTCTTTCAAAGGTTACAATTCTTAGTCCCCTCCCCCCCTTTTCTTTACTCTCTTCTCTCTTTAAATACTTCTTCCTTCCCCTTTGCCCACGTGTCACCTAAATCTTATCCCCCTCCCCTTCCACCACCTTCCTAAAGTCCTTAAATAACAGCAGGAAGGTAGAATTTTACTGTTCAGGGGTCACTTCCCCATTAATGCGGCCAGGGAGGTAGGTGCAGGATCTTTAATGTGAAGGTAGTAGCCTTTTTCTGAGATATTTCTCTCACACCGTTGCGTCTAGAGGGTACTTGGATCCCCCTTTTAACCAACCGTTTTTCCAGAACTCTCTCTTGATTTTTTTGGCGAATCCCAGGGTCATCGCGGGTCGGTCCGAGGAGTGATTCGTCCTCGGACGAATCCTCGAACCCTCACCCTGTGAGCCGACCTACAGCCCCAGAGGCTTTTAGTCAAAAACAAACTTGCGCCCATCAATAAAACCCAAGGCCCAACTACTCGCTTAGGTCCTTTTATTCCCCACACAATTTATAACAGAATCAATTACAGATAATTTTAGGATTCAAAATAATATCGAGTTCTACTTTAATAGGTGATTGGTTTGAAATATATTAATGGTTTTTATTTGTTTTTTATTAATATTTCGATATTATTTGATGATGAAAAAAAAATTAGTAAGTTGAATGCTCCAAGCTTCAATGGGCTAGTAATTGCTTGGAAGGCCTGAAAAGAAAAACACACGATCAAAGGTGAGCAGGGTGGACCGGCCAAAAACCCTCCGATGCTTAGGTCAGTTTCTCTCTCTTAAATTCTAGAGTTCCAATTTTTTAGGAGTCATTAAAAACTTACTTCCATTTTATGTGGATGAGTGTTTATATAGTGTGCTTTGAAGTGGTTACTTGTCTCATAACTTCCCCAATATTTGTGGAAGTTAGAAAGTTCAAACTTAACTTCCACAACCACTATAGAAGTTAGAATATTCAATCTTATCTTCTATAACTGTCATTGGAAGTTAAGTACTTAGTAGGAAGTTACAACAATTGTAATACCCCACATAATTTTTATTTAAGAGTTTTCTTTAAAATATAATTGTTGGGCTATAGGCTTTCTTTTAATTGTTATTGCAGCCCACTACCCACTAACTAAGCCCACATCTTATAATACAAGCTACAGAATAGAGGAAGAGATAGTCAGGGTTTTATCTAAAAGGCTAAGAGGTGTTTTCCTTGGAGTTAGAGCACGTACAATTGAAGAGACAATCAGATTGTTCAAGGTAAGATTTCTCTCAATTAGAAACAAGAAAAAATTAGAATTTTATTAGGTTATTTAGAAATTTGATTTTGATCCTAAAATTTATATTCTAACGTTTAGATTTGCCGCTGGATTAGATGTTAGATTTGAGCCATGGGATTTCACGAATCAATATTTTTGTTTAAGTCTTCCATTGGATTTGTACATATGATCCTAGATTGAAGTCAAACAATTCGGCCATCCTTCTTCCATTGAATTGGTGTATATATATATAATGGTTAAAGAAGAAGTCAAAGAAGGTGGCTACTGTCCTTCTGTTGAATTTGTGTTTATATATATATATATATATATATATATATAATGGTTAAAGAAGAAGTCAAAGAAGGTGGCTATTGTTCTTCTGTTGGATTTGTGTATATATATATATATACATATATAATGGTTATAGAAGAAGTCAAAGAAGGTGGCTTTTGTTCTGTTGGATTTGTGTATATTATATATATATATATATATATATATATATATATATATATATATATATATATATTTATATATAATGGATAGAAGAAGTCAAATAATGCGGCTGGTTTCATTGCTGGGACTTATGCTATGCCAGTGTGGTGTTATATATATATATATATATATATATATATATATATATATATATATATATATATATATATATATATATATTAGGATAGCTGTAAGTTTTCTATGGTAGATATATATATAATATGACTTGTTTGGGGTTATGTATATTAACTTAAACTCTAAAACATTAGCTGCTGCCTCTGCGTTCTGATAAATTCAAGGAAAACACATATTTGTTTTGGGTAGAGATACTTTGCATTAGTGCTATCATTTAGTTCAGCAAAGTATTTTACTAGTGAGTCAGTTTTTATAGTTTAGTAAAATTTATATTTTGTAGAGGATATTGAGTAATTTCCATAATTGATTATAGGTCCGATTTAAGAGTGTCTTGAGGCTCTTTGGAGATTATTTTGGCTGGACTTTCAGAGTGATTCGAGTGCGGTAAGTAATTATGCATAATATGCACAAGTTTTGTTCTTTAGGTTCTTAGAAGTTAAAGATTTTCAAAGTTATATTTTTAAGCTTACATTTTTTAAAAGTTTATCAAAAAACATTTTTACACTATTGAAAGAGAAATTTTAATTGGCTTTTACATAATGTTTTAAAAGAAATTTCGAATTTTAAATAACGTTTTGAATGTCCAAAACCCATTTAAAAGATGATTTTTAACTAAACTATTTTCTGAAAATAATTGAGTTTCAAAGTAAGTTTTCTAAAAAGATTTTTGTTTTTTTAAAAAATTGTTTCAAACCAACGATTTCGAAATCATATTCTTGTTTTTCAAATGGTATTTAAGACGTTCCTTTTAGCAAATTGGATTTTCAAACTTATTCAAGAATTGTAAAAACATTTATATAAACTCTTCAGTTCCTATTCGTTCCCTAAGAGAGTCAAGCATCTTTTGATTTATGTTTCAATTTGATATTGTGATATTCAATATATCTTTACTGTTGAAACAATTGTTAATATTGAAAAAATTATTATATGTTGTATAAACTTTATTGTTTGTGATATGTGACTCAAAATGAGTGTTTTTAGAATTGATCAAATATATGTGTAAATCCGCTCACAGGATTGTATGTGAGAATATGTGTTGATCCCTCACCAGCAGGGTTTAGATGTTGGTATCCGCTCACAGGATTGTATGTGAGAATATGTGATGTGTATATGTGACACTGTGCTCTGATCAATTATTTATATGTGTTTCCAAAAGACTTTAAGATATGATTATATGTGTATTAAGTGATTCTTTACATGTTTTGAAAACTATATTGGATATTTTGAGTGAAATTGTGAAATCAAACTCGTGCTTTGCTTGACTCTATTCCGTTGTGTATTTTGTATAATTACTTACTAGATGTGTGGCTCACCCCATCAATTAATATTTTCAGATTAAAGTATAGTTGGGAATTAGAACCTTTGGACCGCTTGTGAGGTGCAAGGTAGAGCGTGGAAGTTGTAGGCGGCTTCAGTGTTACTTGAAGACTCATAAAATTTTAGTTACCTTTGTTTTGTAGTTCACATTTTTTATAGTGGAGTTTATTTTCAATTTGTGGAGTTTTGAAAAGATTATTAGTTTTTTTTTTTTTTTCCGCTTAGACTTCACAATATTTTGGAGATTATTATAAATTATGGATTTTAGTTATTATAAGAGGTTTATCAGAAGCATTGTTTATTTGGAGTTTTAATGAATTAAGTTTAAATAAATTATGTTTATTGAGCTAAGTAAGGTTAGCAAGTTAGTCAGGTATCTAAATTCATGTTTCATGGATTTGGGTCCTGACAACAATGAACCAGGATCTTGCTCAAGTTTCAAAATAGTAACGCGTGGTCCAATTCACAAGCTTCTATAGATAAATCTTTTTGGAAATCTCCTAAGTGTTGAGGGTCGTCCAGACGCTTTCCTAATGGACAACCCCTATGACCATGGACGACCGTCCTACTAAGGATGACCATTCTTATCTTTCTGACCTAGACGGCTCTCATGGACAAATTGGAGTTGATTCATTTTTAGTTCACCATCATTATTGAATATATATACTTTAAATTTTTATATATTAATGACTTTTGTACCTTAGTATATTAATTGTTCTTTTAAGTTGAAATTTCTTTGGTTCATTTAGAAATGTATTGACAAACGGTGTTATTTTGTTAGTATTGAATAGAAAATACTTGAGATTTTTCAAATATAATTTAATTTTGAATCTTATTATACTTTTTTCTTGAAAGGTTGAAATATTTTGTTTCGTATTATGGCCCAAAGATGAAATCCTAGTTCTTTGGGTGACCAAAACAAATGTGCCTATTTCTCACATTTTAAAAAGAGATGAAAAAAAAAACTTCATTGTAACGCTAAATTAATGAATAAGTCAAAAGAACCATCATATATCCATTGGGAAATTCGAGATTATCTACAAGACTACAATTGTCTTCATCATGGGTCATATAGGGCCTATTTGGTGAATAAGTTATAACACACTTACACACATTTTAAACAACTTTATACGCATTTTAGCACACTTTTTTACCCACACATATATCAAAAACACTCAAACAACATAATTTAAACTACTCTCTCAATCACCCCATTGTCATGGCACTGCATCACATTATGTGCTGGTTTGGATCCAGCTTATTATTGCTGCGTCTGCGTTTTTTTTTTTTTTTTCTGCTGCGGGGGACAAGCGCACAGTGCGCTAACTGTGCGCGCACTATTCATGTACGTTTTTAGCATTTTTTTTATTAAAAATGGGTCCCGCAGTACTATTTACACATTTAAAAATTATTTTGCTATAATGTTTTCAGTTTTCAATTTTCAATTTTCAGCAATAAGTTCTATCCAAACGAACCCTATAACTTCCAAAAGTCATTCTCGATAAGGAAAAACAGATGAGCAAAGACAAAAGTAGTTATAGATAAGCCAAATAAACAAGCACAAGTTCAAAGAGTCCAAGCATGTGCATTAGAAAATTCGAGGTTGTCTCCATCAAAGGTCAATAAAACTTCCTATTCCATTTCTATATAGTCATGGTACTACTTCACAATATTATTATACCCCCATACTCCCAAAAACCATTCTCGACAAAGCCAAATAATCAAGTAAAAAGCTCAAATCAGCCATGACCAAATTCGAGGTGGTGTTCATCACAAGCCCTGCAATCGGACACCTCGTTCCAATTGTTGAGTTTGCACACCACCTTATCAATTGTGACCCTCGATTCTCTATCACTCTACTCATCATCACCATGCCCCAAAGACCCCTTGTCAACACCTATGTCCAATCATGTGTTGCCAAGTCTGCCTCCACCACAAATATCAAGTTCGTTCTCCTCCCTACTGTAGACCCTCCCTCACCTGATCAATTCCAATCTTACATAGGTCGCATGTCATTATTCATTGAAAGACACAAACCCCATGTTAAGCAAGCAATCACAAACCTCATGGCAACCGAGTTGGACTTGGACTCGGACCGACGGCTCGTTGGGTTTTTCATCGACGTCTTGTTTACAACCATGATCGATGTAGCCAACGAGCTTGACATCCCTTGCTACCTTTACTTCCCATCTTCTGCTACGTTTCTTGGCTTCATGCTTCATCTTCCAATCCTAGACACCCAGCTCACCACTGGGTTGGCTGAGTTGGACACTGAGTTGGTCATTCCGAGTTTTGTAAATCCGGTTCCTCCAAGTGTGCTGCCTTCTGTTGCGTTGGAGAAAGATGGGTACTCGTTTGCTTTACAAAATGCACGCAGGTACGTTGAAACCAAGGGTATAATTATAAATACATTTTCTGAGCTTGAGCCTCATGCACTTAACTCGGTCTCTGCGAGTCAAGGGCCACCAATTTATCCCATTGGGCCTGTTCTTGACCTTGCTGGACCGGCCCAATGGCACCCAGACCGGGCCCAGCATGAAAGAATCATGAGGTGGCTTGATGATCAACCTCCATCAACGGTGGTATTTTTGTGCTTCGGTAGCATGGGAGTTCTTAGTGGGTCCCAAGTTGGAGAGATTGCATTGGGCCTTGAACTAGCTGGGGTTCGATTTGTGTGGGCTTTACGTGAGCCACCTAAGGCCCAATTTGCTCTCCCGGATGACTACACGAGTCTCGAGAAAGTTTTACCAGATGGATTCTTAGAACGAACAAACAAGATTGGATTGGTGTGTGGGTGGGTTTCACAAGTGTCAATTCTAGCCCACAAAGCAATAGGAGGATTTATATCACATTGTGGTTGGAATTCAATCTTAGAGAGTTTGTGGTACGGTATACCAATTGCCACGTGGCCAATATATGCTGAGCAACAAATCAATGCCTTTGAGATGGTGAAGGAGTTGGGATTAGCTATTGAGATTAGGTTAGATTATAGGGAAGGTAGTGATTTGGTGTTGGCAAATGAGGTAGAGAGAGGAATAAACTGTTTAATGGACTATGACAATGAGGTTAGGAAAAAAGTAAAAGACATGAGCGAAAAAAGTAGGGTAGCTATGATGGAAAATGGCTCCTCATATGTGTCACTAAAAGCACTAATTGAAGAATTAGTGCTTTGATAAGTCAAGGTGGACCCAGTTGATGTTTTGACCACCTTCACTTTTTAATCAAAAAATAAAAATAAAGCTAAAGATGGAAGGAGCTTTTCAAAGGATGCCATATCAGCCAAGCTTGAAATACAAGATCTGTAAACCTATTATGATGTATGGCAAAATTTGCAATTTAATTTTTGTAATATATTAATTTTAGTATTTTTATGTAATTTTCGTTATTTTAAGTTTAGAGTATTTATTTCCTATTTTTTGGTGCTTTTAATGTTGTTTAGTCAAAATAGGGTTTTGGGGGTTATTAATAAAATTCAGACTTTGTCTTTTTTTTTTTGGTGGATTCCATAAAATTATCACCTCGTAGAATAAAGAATTCATTGTGGATTCAAGGTTTACTAACAGAAGCTAACAATTTAATATCTGTTTCATCTGAAAGAGTAATGTGTGTGCTTTTTTCGTGCTTTCACAATATCATACTGGCAACTAAAGAATTGTACCAAGCAATTTCTAAAGGTTTCAGCAAGATAATTATCCTAACAGATTGTAGATACACTATTGCAACGGCAGGGAGATCCTTGGTACCTTAATTAGTAGTGGCTGGAAATCTTTCACAATGGAATAAACAGGGCATATATTTTGTAAGTTTGTAACCCATATCAGGCAACGGGCAAACAAGCAGCCAACGTGTTTTGTTATTTTGTTATTAATGTAGGCCACTTGTCATCTATCCCTTTTTTTTCTTTTTTCTACTATTTTAGCGACTTTAAAATGCTGTTGCTTCTGACATGAAGTAGTTGGCTAAATAATTCCTAATACCTAATGATATCCATAAGATATTGGCTCGAAATCTTTATCAGCACTTTGATTGCCAAAGCTTTATTTCACAAAAGCTCTACTACTGAAATATTATAGTTAAAATTTACTTCCTACAACAATGCTAAACATGCACTTAGAGCACTTTTCTAATAGTGTCAAACATATGATATCATATCCAAAACCTCTTTTGAAGACCTTGACTTTAATTAAGCTGTTTCATTTCATCACAGGGCGAGTTTCAATTTTTCCTCAAAATAGCGTTTTAGCTCAAAAAGAGACTTAAGGCTTTGCTTAATGCAGAAGAAACGCTTAGAACTTTCTCATTGTGCCTAAAACTCAACTATAAGTCTATAAAGGTTTCCTTGCGTAACCCAACCTAAGTTTTTTCAAAGTATATATATTCCTAATTGTGATAATGTCATTTTATAAATATTATGAGAAAATTTTAGATACAATTCTTAAAGTGTTGTCTCTAAACAGTTGCCGGCTTTAGGAATTTTTTTAGGGTGGTTACTAAGAAATTTAAGTTATACAAAATCTAGTAAAATGATAACTTGAATATCTGCTATAACTGTGAGTTGAGTCGCTAAGGAGAGCAAAATTGTTGCAAGTGCAAAGTCAAAAAGAATATAATTGTTGTCATTATCAAGGAAAACTGGCAACTACAATATTTTTCTTGAAACATTTTTTTGGGGGAAAATGAAACTAGATTTTTTTTTTTTTTTTTTTGGTATAAAACTATGTGTTTTTACTTAAAATGTTGCGTAAAGAAAAAAAATACAAAAAGCCAACCTAAAAAAATTGTCTGTAAAACAGTGAATTTTGGCTCAATAACGTTGACTAAACCAATAAAAAATTTCTAGAAACAGAACAAAATGGTACAACATTTTCATAATACCTGTATAATTTTGTTATATTTTATTTTGACTTGTAAAAAATTGATAACTTTGCAGTTTTAAAAATATTGTGATGACAACAAAATGTCTTAATATTTTGTTCAAGGCCCTTTTTCAGTTGCTCGGCCACGTGTGGTCCTTTGAAGGGGTGACCTTGCTAGACCCGGATTCGTTTGGGGAGTTGCGTCCGAAACTCAACATTGGGCCACATGGTCCAATGGCTACTGGCGTATTTTTAAGCCTACAAAACCATTAAAACTAAAGTCTAAGAATCATGATAATGGTCGAATAAATATATAATATGCAGTTGATATGATAACTTTAATTAATAGTTGTAATAACAGTTGAGATAAAGTTATTTAAGGTAAAGTAATCATGTACTCAATAACGTAAATTTAAAGATATGGAAGCAAAGTCACTTATCTTTATATGGTTTATAGCTCCAGTTGTATAGCATTAGTAAGCTGATAGGATTCCAGCAGAATGCCAGTGGTAGAGGCTAGTTAAGCTTGCTCCTCTTTTCATGCATTTAAATGAGTTTAAGCCTTAGTTAACAGTTGTAATAGTAGTTGGAATAAAGTGACGTAATCATGTACTAAATGATGTATATTTAAAGATATGGAAGCAAAATCACTTATTTTTGTACGATTTGTAACCCAGCTGTACAGCTTCTGTGAGTTAATGATATCCCAGCAGAGTGACCCCAATGGTAGAGAAGCAGTTTGCCATGATAACTTCAAGATTGAGGGGGGAAAATGGGTGCAACTAGAGAGAGAGAGTATGTCTAGCTGTGTGTAGAGGTTGGTTAAGCTTGCCCCTCTTATGATGCACTTAAATGAGTTTTCCCCTTGACAATGCTCTTTTAGTTGTTGTGAAGTTATGAATAGTGTTGCCTTCCATGAGAAGGACTTTTGTATGGAGTATTTGTGTCTTCTAAGAGAAGGGTTTTAAGTAAGATGAATTTGTGCCTTCCATGAGAAGAGCTTTGATATGAGACCTTGGTGCCTTCTAGGAGAAGGACTTTAAGCATTAGAAGTTTATACCTTTCATGAGTAAGGTTTTTAGTATGAGTGTTTGATATCTCTTGAGAAGTGTGAAGATGGTAAAAGATATAGATGTTTTGTGGTATGTAGTATTTGTAATATGTATGATATATGAAAGTATGAGAGATATGAAGGTTGAAAATAGTAAAAATATGAGATTATAACCGTTAGAGAAGTTGTAGAGATTGCTTTTCAAGAGGAAAGATTTTGTAAGAGAAGAGTATGAAGATGTGTTTAGGTATTTGGAGATAGGAGTAGTAAGATATGTGTATTTTTTGAATATGGAGAATGAGAGTATGCGTATAAGAGAGTAATGGTGTTGTAATGTGTTTAGCAATGCTGCCGAGATTTTTTGCTGGAATCTTCTACTAGAGGATGTAGAGATTGCTTTCCAAGATGAAAGATTTTTGTAAGAGAAGAGTATAGAGATGTGTTTAGGAATTTGGAGATAGTAGTAGTAAGATAGACGTATTTTCTAAATATGGAGAATGAGAGAATGAGCATAAGAGAGTAATGGTGTTGTAGTGTGTTTAGCAAAGCTGCTGGGATTTTCTGTTGGAAGATGTATGAAAGCTTATGAAGGGCATTTATGAGCTAAGGGTTGGAAAGCTTAGTTTCGAATTTAGAAATTGAAAAACTCAAAAGCTCAAAACTTCATTAAGAGCTTTAAAAGATTATTAGAAGGAGAAAGAATAGAGAGGTTTGTGAAAGAATTGTTCTTCTCCATTTGGTTGTCTTGAGGTGTTGATGGAGGGTTCTATTTAGAACTAAGTTTAAGGGGGTATTTAGCAAATAATCTCATCCAAAATCTGTCCCAACTAGCAATGAATCTTCAGAGAATCCATCCTAAGATTTGGTCAAAAATGGTATGTTTAGTTTTAAAATGTTCTTGCTATTTTGGGTAAGAGCTTCTAAGGAAAAAGTAGCTGAAAAGAAAGGTATTTTGGCAAGAAAAAGATAGTTACTTTAGTTGGTTTTGGTTTTAACCAAATGTGGAAAATCAATAATGCTAAGGCTGCTGAGTCAGCTGTTACATCTGTTCTGAAAAAGTTGTCCCAACTATTAGGAAAAACTGTGACAGGTGTCATAAAACAGCTGTCACAGCTATCATAAGACAGTTGTTGCTTTAGGCAAAAGCAAATAAGATCAGCTGGGTGATTTCAGACTGCTAGAAAGGACATTCAACAATTATTTTATGGATTTGGCTAAAAATGGTAAGATCTCTTTCAAGGGTATCTTGCTATTTTGGGAATAGCAACTGGTTGTTGGGATTTCAACATTATATGGCTGATGATATCACTTCCAGCTAGGTGTCAAGTGCTGAATACACTGTTGGGGTTCTACTGGAAATGTTTCCTTTTTCAAGTGTTTGTGTTTTTGGTGCAAGGTTCCATTACAACATATTTCTAGTAAGTAATAGAAGAATTGGTTGAAAGTTAATGAAGTTTTAGAGATTTAGTTAAGGTCTCATTTTGTTGTGACATAATCTTAGTGAGCAAGAAGAGTATTTAATGCTTTGCTCTAGCAGCTGGCAAAGAAATATATGGTCTGATTGTGGCAGACCGCAGCTGGGAATCAGAGATATCATGAATATTTTGTATATAGTTGGAGATTAAAGATAGTCAATCAGATTAGGTCATGTGTTTGAGTTGAATTTTAGCTGAAAGTAGTAATGTAGTTTATGTAGAATAATATAATAAAGTTTCTAAATTTGTATAGCAACAGCTGGAGATTGAATGAACAACTATTTTCTCAGCAGTTAGATGGCTAGGGATATTGAGTATTTGTCACATAATGAATATTAAGTTTTAGGAAAAGAGCAATGGGGAATTTTATCATCTAAAGTGCTAAGAGAGGTAATATGGGCCATGAGTTTTGATTTATTGCTTAAACCCAATCCATATGTTAATGTTGTTGATGTCATAGGTTTATGATCCCAATTGATAAAGAGGAAATGTGAACCATGAATCCGCCTCTTGAAGTAAGGATCTCGCGGGCCATGTGAGCCTAATCCATGTAGTTGAATGAGATATGAGCTTATTTTGGGTTTTAAAAAGATTTACCCAAAAAATCAATAATATGTTGATGTGACATGGGTTGCCAATGAAGTAACGCCATGTGAGCCAAAAAAAGAGTCATCAACACATTTTCACAAAAGAATTGTTATGTCCACGATATTTTCATAATAAAGTATAAATAGTATGTTATTACAAGTTATTATTAGTGAGAAAAAAAGTAATTTTCATTAGCAAGTTTAAATTAGAATCAATAAAAGCATCTATATCAGTGGATGCAAATTTTCCTTCTATTTTGCACCCAAAAAAAAACCTACTTTTTCTATTTTACACACTCATTTTTACAAAACACCCACATCAATTTGTCTATTCTACATCTTCTTTTATATAAATAATATTTTTCTCACATTTTTTTTATTATTTCACAACTACCCATGGTCCCCACCATCTTTAACCCACACACCAACTAAATCTGATCTCTATCTCTTTCTTTTTCTTTTTCTCTTTCTTCTTTTTTCTTTTCCTTCTCCTTCTTTCATCTTCTCCGTTTTTTCTTCTTCAGCATCTTCATATTTCTTCTTCTTCTGCTAATGCTGAAACAAGAAGTTAAAGAGAGAAAAATCTTGGTGGGTAAGCTTTTTTTTTTTTTTTTTTTGCGAAGATGGTGGGTAAGCTTAAAAAGAATATAAATTTAATGTTTTGGTCTGGGTACATTGAAGAGGCTGTGATGAAGTACTTAGAGACTTTGAGTTGCTGCTGAGGAACACTGGAGCAGCCATTAGTGACGCTTGTTCTTCTACTATTTCTGCATTTTCTTCTTGTTCTTTTGCAATTTCGGTTTGATTATTTATATGGGTTTGATGATTTTTTTTTTTTTTAGGAGAGGGTTTGATGAATTTGGGATCTTGATTTAGATCAAGTTTGAAGAATTTTATGATTTGTTGTAGGATTTAAGAGAAGATAAAAGGATTAAGAGGGTAGAGGAAGAGAGAGATTGGATGAGAGAGGAGAGATCATCAGATGAGAGATGATAGAGGGAAGAGAAAAAAATATAAAATAATAAATAGAAGAGCTACAGTAACCGTGCATATATGCACGGTTACTGTAGCAACTTTTTCTATTTTGCAAGATTTTACATATATTGATGCTAATACTCTCGCAATTTACCACTTATGATTTGTTATGAAAGTGTTGTAAAAAATGTTGTGGATGTAGCACTTTTTTAACATAATAACTTTATTTTTAGTTGTGGTTGGTTCCAATATGATATTTTATTTTGACCTATAAGAACTTAACACCTCAACAATTATAAAAATATTGTGCTAATTTGTTGTGTTAATATTTTATTATTTTTTGAAACATTTCAAATTGAACAAACCAAAAATAATGTAGCAAAACTACTATAGCTTTATGCATTCAAAAAAAAAAAAAAAAAAAGCAGCTGGTGAAATAGTGCATGTTAAACAAACCAAAAATACTGTAGCTTCAAGGCATTAGATCTTTTTATATATAGAAAATATAATATTAAAAAAACAAAAACAAATTCGTGTACATGGGAAGAAAAAAAAATCTCACCAGATTGGCCAAATGCCTTGAATAAGTATGAAAGGTTTTTTAGTAGCATTAGAATGAGTCTAAAAACTTGACTAAACCAAAACACTATTCCTAAGCCTATTGAAAATAATTTTGTGAAACATTGCGAATTAAACAAATCAAATAATGTAGCAAAACTATTATAACTTTATACATTCTAAAAATAAAATAAAAAAAGTAGCCAATGAAACAGTGCTAGTTGAACAAACCAAAAATACTATAGCTTCAATGCATTTGCTCTTTTTATATATAGGTAATATAATATCAAACAAAACAAAAACAAATCGGTGTACATGAGAAGAAAATAAATTCATCTCACTAGATTGGCCAAATGCCTTGAATAAGTATGAAAGGTTTTTTAATTAGTAGCATTAGAATGAGTCCAAAAACTTGACTAAACTAAAACATTATTCCTAAGCCTATTGACTCTTTTTATATAGCTAATACATATTAATGTTTTTTATTAAAAATAATTGTATTGTTTGTTGTTTGAAATCCAAAGTTGATCATTTTTTAAAATTTTGGGATTTGGATATTATCCTTTTGCAATTTGATTACACCTAAACAATTTTTTTATTTTATTTTTTACTTGGCAACACATTTTATTTTCTAATGTTGAGCAACTAAGGTTAAATACTCTCTCTCTCTCTCTCTCTCTCTCTCTCTCTCTCTATATATATATATATATATATATATATGAGATAATAAATAAATTTTTATTAGATTTGTAGATGATGGAAAAACAAACTACAATATTTGACTTTTCTAGACATAAATATTATCAAAACTAGGCTTTGTAACAAAATGAATTATGATTTTTTTTTAATAGAATTTTTAATTTAGTAAATTGAAAAAGAATTTATGTACAATTTATAACAGAATCAATTACAGATAATTTTGGGATTCAAAATAATATCGATTTCTACTTTAATAGGTGATTGGTTTGAAATATATTATTGAATTTTTTTTGTTTTTTACTAATATTTTGTTATTATTGAATTTATATTACTTTGAATTTTTATATATGTTAGGGGACCTTTTTCAGTTGCTCGGCCACGTGTTATCTGCTGGATTAGTGACCTTGCTAGGCTCGGGTTCCTTTTGGGGAGTTGCGTCCCGGAACTCAACATTGGGTCACGTGGTCCAACGGCTACCAGTGTACTTTTAAGTCTACAAAACCATCAAAGTCAAAGTCTAAGAATTATAATAATGGTTGAATAAATATGTAATATGTGTTTGATATAATAGGTTTGATTAGTAGTTGTAACAGTAGTTGAAATAAAGTAGTATTTATTTAGAAGTAAAGTAATCAAGTACTCAATCATGTAAAGTTAAAGATATGGAAGCAAAGTCACTTATTTTCGTATGATTTGTAGTGCAGCTGTGTAGCATCAATGAGCTGATAGGATTCGAGCAAAATGCCAGCGGTAGAGGCTAGTTAAGCTTCGCCCTCTTATCATGCATTTAAATAAGTTTAAGCCTTGGTTAATAATTGTAATAGTAGTTGGAATAAAGTAATATGTATTTAATGTGAAGTAATCATATACTAAATGATATATATTTAAAGATATGGAATCAAAAGCAGAGTAACCCCAGCGGTAGAGAGGCAATTTGCCTTAATAACTTCAAGATCGAAGAGGAAAAATGGGTGCAACTAAAGGGGGAGAAAGTATGCCTAGCTATGTGTAGGGGCTGGTTAAGCTTGCCCCTCTTATCATGCACTTAAATGAGTATTCCCCTTGACAATGCTCTTTTAGTTGTTGTGAAGTTATGAATAGTGTTGTCTTCCATGAGAAGGGTTTTTGTATGAAGTTTTTGTGCCTTCTAAGAGAAAGGCTTTGCGTAAGATGGATTTGTACCTTCCATGAGAAGGACTTTGATATGAGATCTTAGTGCCTTCTAGGAGAAGGGTTTTAGCATTAGAAGTTTATGCCTTTCATGAGAAGAGCTTTTATAAGAGGGATAAAGAAAAGTATTGATATGTGTTTATGAGTAGCAAAACAGAAGAACTTTAGAGTGAGAGAGTATGAGAGTGGAGTTTAGAAGAGTGTAGTGTGTTATGTAATGGTATAATAAATGTGTATGAGATTATGTAAGAGAAGTGGTGAAAAAGATATTTAGAGATATGAGTGTTTTGTGGGATGTAGCATTTGTAATATGTATGGTATATTGAAGTATAAGAAATATGGTAGTTAAAGATAGTAAAAATATGAGATTATAACCGTTGGAGAAGTTGTAGAGATTACTTTCTAAGAAGAAAGATTTTGTAAGAGAAGAGTATGGAGATGTGTTTAAGTATTTGAGGATAGGATCAGTAAGATAAACGTATTTTCTGAATATAAAGAGTGAGGGAATGAGTATAAGAGGGTGATGGTGTTGTAGTATGTTCAGCAAAACTGTTAGGATTCACTGCTGGGATTTTTGCTGTGGGGTATATGAAGGCTTATGAAGGGCATTTATGAGCTAAGGGCTAAAGAGTTTAGTTCCTAATTTTGAAATTAAAAACTCAAAACTTCTTTAAGAGCTTGAGAAGATAATTGGAATGAGAAAGAATAGAGAGGTTTTTTTTAGAGAGTTACTCTATTGAGGTATTAATGGAGGGTTCTATTTAGCTGAGTTTAAAGAGGTATTTTAGCAAAGAATATTAGCCAAAATCTGTCCCAAATAGCAATGAATCTTCAGAAAATTCATCTTAAGATTTGGGCAAAAAATGTATGTTTAGCTTTAAGGTACTCTTGCTGTTATGGGTAAGAGCTGCTAGGAAAAAAGCAGCAAAAAAAGAATGTATTTTGGCAAGAAAAAGATAGTTACTTAGGTTGGTTTTGGTTTTAGCCAAATGAGAAAAAATCAGGTAATATTTAGGCTGTTGGATCAGCTGTTACATCTGTTTTGAAAAAGCTGTTCCAGCTGTCATAAGTTAATTGTTGCTTTGGGCAGAAGCAAATGAGGTCAGTTGGGTGATTTCAGACTGCAGGAGAGGACATTCAGCATTTATTTTATGGATTTGGTTGAAAATGGTAAAATCTCTTTCAAGAGTATCTTGTTATTTTGGGTATAGCAGCTAGCAGCTGGGATTTCAACATTAAATGGCTGATGATATCACTCCCAGCCAGGTGTCAAGTACTGAATACACTGCTGGGGTTCTGTTGGAAATGTTTCTTTTTTTGGGTGTTTGTATTTTTGGTGCAAGGTTCCATTACAACACATTTCTAGTAAGTAATAGAAGGATTGGTTAAAAGTTAATGAAGCTTTAGAGATTTAGTCGAGGTCTCACTGTGTTGTGACATAATCTTGGTGAGTAAAAAGAGTGTTTAATGCTCTGCTCTAGCAGCTAGCAGAGAAATATATGGTTTGATTGTGGCAGACAGCAGCTGGGTATCAAAGATATCATGACTATTTTGTATATAGTTGGAGATTAAATATAGTCAATCAGATTAGGCCATATGTTTGTGTTGGATTTTACTTGAAAGTAGTAATAAGATTTATGTAGAATAATATAATGAAGTTTCTAAGTTTGTATAGCAACAGCTGGGGATTAAATGAACAATTAGTTTCCCAGCAGTTATATGGTTGGGGATATTGAGTATTTATCACATGATGAATATTAAGTTTTAGAAAAAGAGCAATGAAGAATTTTATCATTTAAAGTGCTATGTGATAAGAGATGCTTACCATATGTTACCTGCTACACACGGACTCGTCAGAGTGCAGGGAGTCGGAGAAGACACGCCAAGCAATATGTCTCTTTTATCAACTTTAAACCACTGGAGCTTTACTAAGAGTGTGCAAACCATGATCGAAGCCGACAACACTGACCGGCACCGACCCTCCCGTACCGCCATTGGCACCGACCGATGGAGCCGATGCCGGCGATCGGAACGCAAACGGAGCTCCGATGCCGGTGCGGTGAGGACATCGGAGATGCAAAGCAAGCACCAAGTAGAGCTGAACTGAACCAAAAAAAAAATAGAAATAGAGAAATATTTTTCAGATCAAGGATACGACATCGTTTAGGTGTGAATCTGTTTTAAATTTTTTTACTAAAACATCGTCGTATTGGGTTATTATAAAATTTATAAAAAAAAAACACACAAACACAAACGGCACTGTTTTATCTTTTATGTAGGTTTTCAGACTTACCCTAGTATAAATTCAATCTTTCGCACCTGGGACCCTTAACTCTCTCTCTCGCTCTCGCCTCGCCAGTCGCCTCTAGCGGTCTCGCTGGCCTGAGTCACGCCTCGCAACAGCAGCAGTAGCAGCTCACCACGATAAGCCATTAGCCCCTCTTTTTTGGTTTTAATGGAAATGGAGTGAGAGAGATTGTGTTTGTAGTTGTAGCCTTGTACGTACTAAGATTGGACAAAAGCCATCCGCCATTAACGTGTTTGTGCTTTGAGATTCTGACTCTGAGAAGATACTAGAGAGTAGACTGTAGAGAGTGTTTGTCTTTCAGAACTCTGGATAAGAACTAAGAAGTAAGAAGTGGGGAGTGGCCAGTGGGGACTCTTATGTCTTATATGATATTGGTGAGTGTTTGTCTTTTATATGATTCCTCTTGCCTCTTGGGCCGTGGCTGCTGGCTGGACACTTGGACATTGGACTCACATAAGTACAAAACACATTGAGTTAATTTATTGGGTTGACACTTGACAGTGGACTATTTTGCTTT
Source organism: Castanea sativa (assembly GCF_040712315.1). Classification (NCBI taxonomy): domain Eukaryota; kingdom Viridiplantae; phylum Streptophyta; class Magnoliopsida; order Fagales; family Fagaceae; genus Castanea; species Castanea sativa. Next base: position 10,302,778 of record NC_134019.1, on the reverse strand, counting down.
TTCATATTCTATTATAACTTTATAAGTTTCTATATATTTCATTCACTTTCATGCTTAGAGGTAGGATTGGTGAAAGCTTTTCTTAACTTTAATTTGTCCACTGCTATCATTAATTCATATCATCAACAACCATTCATTCGTTAATTTATTAGTTAATTTCATTAGTTAATTTATTTCGTTAGCTAATTTATTTAGTTAGTTTTTAGTTATTTATTTATTTAGTCAATTTAGTTAATTTATACCTGCTTAATGCTTATAGTTAATGCTTGTCAGTTATAATGCTTATCACTTGTCAGTTTAGTTGTTATCAATTTTTTAGCATTTATTTGTCATAGTCTACTAAGTAGTAAGTAGTAAGCACTAACGTTTTTTTTTTTCTTCATTCTTCAGCATTTTAATTTTTGAGGGAGACGAGATTGAGAGAGTTCGCGCTTTCAATCCTTCATCGAGAGGTAATCACTAAACACTCACTATATTCAACATTATGATTTTAAATTTTTAGTACATAGTAACAACTGCTTTAAGTTTATATATAAAATTAGCTTTTATTTTATATTTATTTAATTGTGAATTGTTGTTAATATTAGTGACATAAATTGTTGAGTAATGATTAATGATTGTTAGTCTCTTATTGTTGCATTTTTGTAACTAAATTAATTAGTTATTGCTATTATTGAATCTAGTTGTGACATTCATTGATTGAGATTTGAGAGTGAGTTATTTGATACTGCATTTGTTGGAAACATTATAATCTAATATTGTTTTGGAAACTTTTTTTTTTTTGTTGGTCGGAAATTTTCTTTATTAGATGGATGTCAATGCTCCACCTGGATTTGGTGCACCTGGGGACCATAACCCACCTCCTCCTAGTCTTGGTAGTGCTAACCCTAACCCACCTGAACCTGCAGCACCAATTGGACTTGGTGCATCACTTCCCCCACTATCACCTAAACAAGGTGGTAAAGACCCGTCTATAGTATGGCAGCACTTCATTAAGTTGGCTGGTTTTGATCCCAATAATCCTAGGTCTCAATGCAAGTATTGTAAAAATCAATATAAATGCCATGGTAAGAAAAATGGTACTTCAGGCATGTTGCAACACATGAAGACGTGTAAGAAGTGGCCTTTTCTTGTGATGATAAGCAAAAAATTTTGTCTTTCCAAGCGAAGAGAGAAGGGGAAAGTGGTTCAAATGTGTTAGTGGTTGCAAACTATAGTGAAGAGAAGATAAGGTTGGCATTGGCAAGGATGATCATCATTGATGAATTGCCTTTTAAATTTGTGGAGCGACAAGGCTTTCAAGAATTTATGGAAATAGTTGAGCCTAGGTTTCCTATTCCCCATCGCACTACCATTGCAAGGGCTTGTATGAAGATTTATTCTAGTGAGGTGGATATTTTGAGAGGAGCTTTTGTTGGGCAACGGGTTTGTGTGACAACGGATACTTGGACATCCATACAAAACTTGAACTACATGGTAGTTACCGCACAATACATTGATGGGGATTGGAATTACCAAAAGAAAATTTTAAACTTTTGCCCTATAGCTAATCACAAAGGGGACACCATAGGTAGAGCGGTTGAGTCATGTTTGTTGAAGTGGGGTATAGACCGATTGTTTATAATCACCGCGGACAATACTAGTTCTAATGATATGGCTATTGATTATGTGAAGAAGAAAACAAAAGAAAGAGATAGTAGCAAATTGGGTGGTGAGTTCATGCATATGCGTTGTTGTGCGCATATCTTGAATTTGATAGTGCAAAGTGGGTTGAAGTCCATTTATGAATCAATTGCCAAAGTTAGGAATGCGGTGCGATATGTGAGAGCTTCTCCCGCAAGGTTTGAGAAGTTTCAAGAATGTGTTGAAAATGAGAAAATCAAAGTCAAATGTTTGTTGTCCCTTGATATGCCAACAAGGTGGAATTCCACTTATCTTATGTTAGATTGTGCTTTGAAATTTGTGAGAGCATTTGATAGGTTGGAAGAGGAGGATGGGCATTACAAACTTTATTTTTGTGAATTGGATGGGAATGGGAAAAAGCACATTAGTCCTCCTAACTATCTTGATTGGGAAAATGTCAAGACCTTTGTGAAATTTCTTGGCATATTTTATAAGGCGACACTTAGATTTTCTGGGTATTTGTTTGTCACTTCTAATACATACTTCCATGAGCTAATTAGCATTGAAGATCAATTGCAACAGTTGTGTAGTGTTGATGGGGATCCACTTTTGAAGAGTATGGCGGTAGAAATGAAAAAAAAGTATGATAAGTATTGGGGAAGTATGGATAATTTCAATTTGATGCTTTTTGTTGCTGTTATTCTTGACCCAAGGTATAGATTGAAGTATGTAAAGTTTTGGTTTAGGGAGTGGTATGGAAAGGACAAGGGGGATGAGATGAGCTCTAAGGTTCGGGATGCATTGAAGAGGTTGTATGTGGAGAGAGTGGGTCAAAATGGAGCTTCGAGTTCTAGTGGTAGTGGTGCTTTATTGTCTAGGGACCCCATGCCAAGTGTTGGTAATGCTTCATTGTCTGATCGCATTAAAAGTTATAATAATAGGTTTAAGCAACACTTGGCGGACGAGGACAGTGTGGAAAGCAAATCTGAGTTGGATAGGTATTTGTTGGAATCTTCTGAGGACCCTAATGTGGAAGATTTTGACATCTTGATGTGGTGGAAAATGAATTCTTCTAGATATCGAGTCCTTTCCCAAATTGCCCGTGATGTGTTGGCTATTCTTGTCTCTACAGTTGCATCCGAGTCTGCTTTTAGTACAGGGGGGCGTGTTTTGGATTCGTTCCGTAGTTCACTATCTCCTAATACAGTTGAAGCTCTTATTTATACCCAAAATTGGTTGAAGGATGCAAAGAAAAAAAGACCAATAAAGCTTCAGGAGTGCATGGATAATGTGGAGGATATGGATGGTTTTGAGATTGACACTGGTAAATATATGTTCATTTTGTTTGTTGTACATATCAATTGTTTATTTATTTGCTCAATGCTTACGAATCATTTTATTTTGAATGGGATTGTAGAAATTGCATCGGTTTGCCCAATGCCTATGGAGGAGGATCCAAGCACCGTTGTGTTGGATGATGATGAGTGATGTGCTACTCTTTGCTTGGAGTTAGTTATTAGTTAGTATTATGTAAGTATACATTTGTTTGTGTTAATTATAAATATTCTATTGTTCATAAACGTTTTATTGTTATTAACACATGTTTATTTTGATTTGTTTAGTATTTTTTAGGAGTTCTAGAATAATGCATAGTGCACAGACTTACTAGACAAAGGACTTACAAGAATTAGCATTCTTTTGCCTATATGCTAATAATATTTGTACATGTTATTGGTAGTGGACTTTTCACTAATGGTAGTTATTTAGGTATTCATGGATGGGATTATTATTGGGGATACAAGCAATTAGCATTCTTTTGCCTAAATGCTAATTTAATTTGTATATCTTTCTTTTGGCATTTGTGGACAGTGATAAATGGTTCTGTAATACGTTATTAAGTGGATACATTAACGCTTATTGTTATTGACACTGACACACAAAGTGACACTAATGATATTATATGCTACATGATAGTATTTTGGGAGTTGAACTCTTATTGAGGCAATTTCAAAATATTTTTGCATGGTGAATTAAATGAAAAAATTTGGATCATTATGTGAACAGATTTTTTGCACAGGTTTTGGAATATGTTTTTCTTGAACAGGTTGATATATTGATATTGGGCTTGAAAGCCCAATTTTTTTATTATTAAAAAAATGGTTTTTTTTTAATATTTCAAACCAACCAAACCGACTAAACCGCACCGCAAAAAACCGCACCGCTATAGGTTGGAAAATCGACCTTAGGCGGTATGCATCGGTACCAATTATGAAAAAACCGATCTCTATCGATTCGGTAATAAATTTGGAAAAAAACAGCCATTACCGAATCGCGCACACCCCTAAGCTTTACTGAACATACCTCTTAGCCCTCTGTTGAGGACTCTTTTTTCGGCCCACATGGCATTATTTCATTGGCAATCCATGCTACATCAACATCTTATTGATTTTTTGGGTAAATCTCTTTAAAGCCCAAAATAAGCTCATATCTCATTCAACTACATGGATCGAGCTCACATGGCCCATGAGATCCTTACTTCAAGAGGCGAATTCATAGTCAACATTTCCTTTTCATCAATTAGGATCATAACTCACACCATCATCAACATCAACATATGGATCGGGCTTAGGGAATGAATCAAAACTCACGGCCCATATTACCTTTCTTACACTCATGGCAAGCGGCTTCTTCAACAAGAGCCCATATTTCACAAAACGACAACAAAACTTGAGGTATGTCATCTCATCTTCGGCTTATGATCCATGCTCATAAGTCTCTTTGGAGAAACTTTAGGAGTCATGGTTTAAAGGGCCAAGAGATATGTTCAGTAAAGCTCCAGCGGTTTAAAGTTGATAAAAGAAATATGTTGCTTGGCATGTCTTCTCCAATTCTCTAAACTCTAACGAGTCCGTGTGTAGCAGGTAACATATGGTAAGCATCCCTTATCACATAGCACTTTAGATGATAAATTCCCCATTACTCTTTTCCTAAAAGCTTAATGTTCTTCATGTCACAAATATTCAATATCCCCAGCCATCTAACTGCTGGAAACATAACTGTTCATTCAATCCCCAACTGTTGCTATACAAACTTAGAAACTTCATTATATTATTCTACAAAAATCTCATTACTACTTTAAGCTAAAATCCAACTCAAACACATGGCCTAATCTAATTGGCTATCTTTTATCTCTAGCTATATGCAAAATATTCATTATATCTCTCATACCCAGCTGCTGTCTGCCACAATCAGACCATATATTTCTCTGCCAACTACCAGAGCAGAACATTAGATACTCTTCTTGCTCACCAAGATTATGTCACAACACAATGAGGCCTTGACTAAATCTCTAAAGCTTCAGTAACTTTCAACCAATCCTTCTATTACTTGCTAAAAATGTGTTGTAATGGAACCTTGTACCAAAAACACAAACACCCAAAAGGGGAAACATTTTCAGCAAAACCCTAGCAGTGTATTCAGCACTTGACACCTAGCTGGGAGTGATATCATCAGCCATTTAATGCTGAAATCCCAGCTGCCAGCTGCTATACCCAAAATAGTGAAATTCCCTTGAAAGAGATCTTACCATTTTCAGCTAAATCCATAAAATAAATGTTGAATGACCTCTCGAACACTCTGAAATCACCATACTAACTTCTTTTGCTTCTGCCCAAAGCAATAGCTATCTCATGACAGTTGTGACAGCTGTCTCATGAAAGCTGTCACAACTTTTCCTGACAGCTGGGACAGCCTTTTCAGAACAGCTGTGACAACTGACCCAACAGCCTGGGCATTACTTTTTTTTTTTCCACATTTGGCTAAATCCAAAACCAAAACCAACTAAACTAACTATCTTTTCTCTTGCTAAAATATATTCCTTTTCTATTACTTTTTCCCCAGTAGCTCTTACCCGAAATAGCAAAAACATCTTAAACCTAAACATACCATTTTTGCCCAAATCTTAAGTTGGATTTTCTGAAGATTTATTGCTATCTGGGACAGATTTTGGCTGAGATTCTCTGCTAAAATACCCCTTTAAACTCAGCTAAATAGGACCCCCCATCAACACCTTAAGGGAGGACACCAAGGGAGAAGAACTCTTTCACAAACCTCTCTATTCTCTCTCCCTAAGCTTTCATAAACCCTCATCCATAATCCAACAGAAAATTCCAGCAGTACATACTAGCAGAAAAGCCCAGGTGTAAATTCTAGCAACCTTGCTAAACACACCGCAGCACTATTACCCCTCATATACTCATTCTCTTACTCTCTATATTCAGAAAATATACCTATCTTACTGCTCCCATCTCCAAATGCCTAAACACACCTCCATGCTCTTCTCTTACAAAATCTTTCCTCTTGGAAAGTAATCTCTACATCTTCTCCAACACTTATAATCTCATATTTTTACTATCTTTAACTATCATATCTCTCACACTTCCATACATCATACATGTTACAAATATTACATCCCACAAAACATCTCTTTCTCCACTTCTCTTACACAATCTCATACACATTTACTACACCATTACATATAACACACTACACTCATCTAAACTCCACTCTCATACTCTCTCACTCTGAACTTCTACTGTTTTGCTGCTCATAAACACATATCAATACTCTTCTCTATTTCTCTTATAAAAGCCCTTCTCATGGAAAGTATAAACTTTTATTACTAAAGCCTTTCTCCTAGAAAGTACCAAGATCTCACATCAAAGCCCTTCTCATGAAAGACACAAATTCATCTTACATAAAGCCCTTCTCTTAGAGGGCACAAATACTCCATACAAAAGCCCTTCTCATGGAATGCAACACTATTCATAACTTCACAACAACTAAAAGAGTATTGTCAAAGGGAAAACTCATTTAAGTGCATGATAAGAGAGACAAGCTTAACCAACCCCTACACACAGCTGAGCACACTCTCTCTTCCTTCAGTTGCACCCATTTTTCCCCCTCAATCTTGAAGTTATCATGGCAAACTGCCTCTCTACCGCTGGGGTCACTCTGCTGGAATATTATCAGCTCACATATGCTGAAAAGCTGGGCTACAAACCATACAAAGAAAAGTGACTTTGCTTCCTTATCTTTAAATTTATATTATTGAGTACATGATTACTTTACATTTAAATACATATTACTTTATTCCAATTTTCAGTCAAGGCTTAAACTCATTTAAATGCGTGATAAGAGGGGCAAGCTTAACTAGCCTCTACTGCTGGCATTCTACTAGAATCTCATCAGCTCACTGATGCTACACAGCTGGGTTACAAACCATACAAAGATAAGTGATTTTGCCTCCTTATCTTTAAATTTACATCATTGAATACATGATTACTTCACATTTAAATACACATTACTTTATTCTAACTATTAATCAAGGCTTAAACTCATTTAAATGCATGATAAGAGAGGCAAGCTTAACTAACCTCTACTGCTGGTACTCTGCTGGAATCCTATCAGCTCACTGATACTACACAGCTGGGCTACAAACCATACGAAGATAAGTGACTTTACTTCCATATTTTTAAATTTACATCATTGAGTACATGACTATTTTACTTCTAAATAAATACTACTTTATTTCAACTACTATTACAACTACTAATCAAACCTATTATATCAAGCACATATTACATATTTATTCAACCATTATTGTGATTCTTAGATTTTGGCTTTAATGGTTTGGTAGGCTAAAAAGGTACACCGGTAGCCGTTAGACCACGTGGCCCAATGTTGAGTTCCGGGACGCAACTCCCTGAAAAGAACCCGGGCCTAGTAAGGTTACTAATCTAGTGGATCACACATGGCCGAGCAGCAGAAAAAGGCCCTCGAACACCCTCCAAACCACGACCCCCAAAATTTTCCAAAAAAAACTCATGAGCTTGGATCACAAGTCGAAGATGAGATGACGTATCTCGGGTTTTGTTGTTATTTTGTGTAAATATGGGCTCTTGTTGAAGAAGCCGCTTACCATGAGTGTAAGAGAGGTAATATAGGCCATGAGCTTTGATTCATTCCTTAAGCCCAATCTATATGTTGATGTCGATGATGTCGTGGGGTTATAATCCCAATTGATAAAGAGGAAATGTGGACCATGAATCCGCCTCTTGAAGTAAGGATCTCGCGGGCCATATGAGCCCAATCCATGTAGTTGAATGAGATATGAGCTTATTTTGGGCTTTAAGGAGATTTGCCCAAAAAATCAATAATATGTTGATGCGGCATGTGTTGCTAATAAAGTAATGCCATGTGGGCCGAAAAAAGAGTCCTCAACAATATATTAATAACTTTTGAATCTTAGTATATTAATTGTTCTTTTAAGTTGAAAATTTTTTGGTTCATTTAGAAATCTATTGATAAACCACTATTTTGTGTTATTTTGTTAGTATTGAATAGATAATACTTGAGATTTTTCATATATAATTTAATTTTGAATCTAATGATACTTTTTTCTTGAAAGGTTGAAATATTTTGTTTCATGTTATAGGCCCAAAGATGAAATCCTAGTTCTTTCGGTGACCAAAACAAATGTGCCTATATCTCACATTTTAAAAAGAGATGGGCAAATAAAAAAGAAGAAAAAAAAACTTCATTGTAATGCCAAATTAATGAACAAGTCAAAAGAACCATGGCGAGGTCTTATTGCATTACTTTTTTTTTGAAAATGAAAATTCAAACATATCTATCTCATCGTATATTCATTAGGAAATTCGAGGTTATCTACAAGACTACAATTGTCTTCATCATGGGTCATATAGCACTACATCACATTATAACTTCCAAAAGTCACTCTCGATAAGGAAAAACAGATGGGCAACGACAAAAGTAATTATAGATAAGCCAAACAAACAAGCACAATTTCAAAGAGTCCAAGCACGTGCATTAGAAAATTCGAGGTTGTCTTCATCAAAGGTCAATACGACTTCCTATTCCATTTCTATATAGTCATAGTTCACAATAATTATACCCCCATACTCCCAAAAACCATTCTCGATAAAGCCAAATAATCTTCAAGTAAAAAGCTCAAAACAGCCATGACCAAATTCGAGGTGGTGTTCATCACAACCCCTGCAATCGGACACCTCGTTCCAATTGTTGAATTTGCACACCACCTTATCAATTGTGACCCTCGATTCTCTATCACTCTACTCATCATCACCATTCCCCAAAGACCCCTTGTCAACACCTATGTCCAATCATGTGTTGCTAAGTCTGCCTCCACAAATATCAAGTTCGTTCTCCTCCCTACTGTAGACCCTCCCTCACCTGATCAATTCCAATCTTCCATAGGTTACATGTCATTATTCATTGAAAGACACAAACCCCATGTCAAGCAAGCAATCACAAACCTCATGGCAACCGAGTTGGACTTGGACTCGGACCGACGGCTCGTTGGGTTTTTCATAGACTTGTTTACAACTCCCATGATCGATGTAGCCAACGAGCTTGACGTCCCTTGCTACCTTTACTTCCCATCTTCTGCTACGTTTCTTGGCTTCATGCTTCATCTTCCAATCCTAGACACCCAACTCACCACTGGGTTGGGTGAGTTGGACACTGAATTGGTCATTCCGAGTTTTGTAAATCCGGTTCCTCCAAGTGTGCTGCCTTCTAGAGCGTTGGAGAAAGATGGGTGCTCTTTTTTTTTACAAAATGCACGCAGGTACGTTGAAACCAAGGCTGTAATTATAAATACATTTTCTGAGCTTGAGACTTATGCACTTAACTCGTTCTCTGCGAGTCAAGTGCCACCGATTTATCCCATTGGGCCTGTTCTTGACCTTGTTGGACCGGCCCAATGGCACCCAGACCGGGCACAGCATGAAAGAATCATGACGTGGCTTGATGATCAACCTCCATCAACGGTAGTATTTTTGTGCTTTGGTAGCATGGGAGGTTTTAGTGGGTCCCAAGTGAGAGAGATTGCCCTTGGACTTGAACTAGCCGGGGTTCAATTTGTGTGGGCTTTACGTGAGCCACCTGAGGCCCAATTTGCCTTCCCGGACGACTACATGAGTCTTGAGAAAGTTTTACCAGATGGATTCTTGGAACGAACAAGTAAGATTGGATTGGTGTGTGGGTGGGTTTCACAAGTGTCAATTCTAGCCCACAAAGCAATAGGAGGATTTATATCACATTGTGGTTGGAATTCAATTTTAGAGAGTTTGTGGCACGGTATACCAATTGCCACTTGGCCAATATATGCTGAGCAACAAATCAATGCCTTTGAGATGGTTAAGGAGTTGGGATTAGCTATTGAGATTAGGTTAGATTATAGGGAAGGTAGTGATTTGGTGTTGGCAAATGAGGTAGAGAGAGGAATAAACCGTCTAATGGACTATGACAATGAGGTTAGGAAAAGAGTAAAGGAAATGAGCAAAAAAAGTAGGGTAGCTATGATGGAAAATGGCTCCTCATATGTGTTACTAAGAGCACTAATTCAAGAATTAGTGCTTTGATAATTCAAGGTGGACCCAGTTAATGTTTTGACCATTTAATCAAAAAATAAAAATAAAGCTAAAGATGGAAGGAGCTTTTCAGAGGATGCCATATCAGTCAAGCTTGAAATATATGCAAGATCTGTAAACCTATTATGATGTAAGGAAAAATCTACCATTTGATTTTTGTAATTTAATAATTTTAGCATTTTTATGTAATTTTCGTTATTTTAGGTTTATAGTATTTGTTTCTTGATTTTTATGTGCTTTTAATGTTGTTTATTCAAAATAGGATTTTGGAGGTTTTCATAGTCGCTCTAGGTTTTCTTTTTACTATTTGAACACATTGTTTCCTCCAAAAGCAATTCAGTTTTTAGATTAATAATTGCTTTGGAGGATTCCATAAAATTATCACCTTGTGGATTAAGGAGACCCTCGTGGATGGATGGTTTACTAACAAAAGCTTATGTTTCATCTAAGAGAGTAATGTGTGTTTTTTCTTCGTATTTCCACAACATCATACTAGCAACTAGAGAATTGTACCAAGCAGTTTCCACAAGCTTTAGCAAGATAATTATCCTAACAGATTGTAGATACACTTGCAGTAACGGCAGGGAGAGACATTCATCCATAGTACCTTAATTAGTAGTGGCTGAAGATCTTTCACAATGGAATAAACATGGCACATATTTTGTAAGTTTGTAACCCATATCAGGCAATGGGCAAACAAGTAGCCAACGTGTTTTGTTATTTTGTTATTAAGAGCATCCACAACAGTGGAGCTAAAATTTAGCTATTTGGCACCACAAAAAGTTACTTTATCTATTTTACCTACTTACATGTTGTAGCAGTAGATTTATTTTACCTTTCAACATAATAAAATAATATAAATATCACAATAAAATAATATATTTATTATAATAAAATAATATATCCACTACAATAAATAACAATCACAACCACCCCCAACCGCTACCGCTGCCACTATCGCCGCCACCACCGCCACTGCTACCAACTCTTTCACCGCCACCACCGCCCCCCCATCACTGCAATGATATTTTTTTACCACTTCAATTTTTTTTTTTAATTTCCACTTTACTTAAATATCCCTTCTTTATTATTTTTTATTATCTCTTTCTCTCTCTTCCTCTTTGTCTGTTTCTCTTTCTCTGAACCAAGATGAACCAACAAATGATCAAACTTCCACTCTTTCTTCTCAACTCAGCAAACTCACTACCACCTAAACCCCCACATCACAACCCAGCCATAGCCACCTCCAAATGCCCACCTCCGAATCATTAAGACCCACATCTCGGCCGAGTCACACTGCGCGGTCTGCAAGGAACAGTTCCAACTCGAATCTGAGGCTCGCGAAATACCTTGCCCAATTTGTCGGCACGAGTTGCCAAGCGAGCGAGAGCAAAGCCAAAATGAGAGCGAGGTTGAGATTGCGGTTAAGGCGAAGGAGACGGTGGGATTGACGATTTGGAGGTTATCGGGAGGTGGGTTTGTAGGTTGTGCCATGGGTTTGTGATCTTTCTCTCTACTCTAACCAATCTGCCATGGGTTTGTGTTTTGTGGTGGTTGTATGGAATTTGGACCAGCGCTGCTTTGATCTTTCTCTCTACTCTATCTTTGTGGGTTTGTATTTTGTGTTTTGTGGTGTTTTGTGATGTGGGTTTGGTGGATTGACGTTGTTGGTGGTCCGATCCGGTGTTTTTCTGGTGGGTGTCTGATTTGGTGGGTTTTATATGGATTTTATGAGCACTACCGCCGGCGAAGCAAAGAGATGAGGGATGCCGGAGAGAGAGAGAAAGAAAGAAAAAGAGAAAATATTATTTTAATGTGAGAAGTTTAATAAAATATTATTATTTCTTTTAGCTTCTTGCTACACTGCACATCTATGATGTTCACGGTAGCAGGAAACTAAATTTTTTTACATTTAGCTCCATTGATGTAGTGTGGATTTTTGTATTTTGGCGGAACTAAAATAGCTATATAGCTATCTAGCTCCACTGCTGTGAGTGTTCTAATGTAGGCCGCAGGTCATCTATTCCTTTTTTTTCTTTTTTCCTCTATTTTAGTGACTTTAGAATGTTGTTCCCTCTGACATGAAGTGTTTGGCTAAATGTAAACTAATACCTAATGATATCCATAAGATATTAGTTCAAAATCTTTATTCTTTATCAGCATCTTGATTGCTAAAGCTTTATTTCACAAAAGCTCTACTACTGAAATATTATAGTTAAAATTTACTTCCTACAACAATGCTAAACATGCACTTAAAGCACTTTTCTAATAGTGTCAAACATATCATATCATATCCAAAAGCTCTTTTGAAGACCTTGACCTTAAGCTGTTTCATTTCATCACAGGGCGAGTTTCAATTTTTCCTCAAAATAGCGTTTTAGCTCAAAAAGAGACTTTCTTTCTCCAAAAAAAAAAAAAAAAAAGAGTTAAGGCTTTGCTTAATGCAGAAGAAACGCTTAGAACTTTCGCATGATGCCTAAAACTCAACTATAAGTCTATAAAGGTTTGCTTGTGTAACCCAATCTAAGCTTTTTCAAAGTATATATTCCTAATTGTGATAACGTCATTTTATAAATACTGTGAGAAAATTTTAGATACAATTCTTATAGTATTGTCTCTAATTAAATTCAGATACACAGTTACAATGACAAATAAAACACAATGTATTTTCTTTTCAATGTCAATTAAATTCCATGCAACTCCTATAGAACGGCATATTATTAGAATAAATAAGATAAATTAAGAGTTTTGTAATTTAATGGACAAAATGTGAAGCGGTCAAATTACCCGTCTCATTTTAACTAACATTTTTATTTTTATATTTAATTTTGTAAGCAAGACAATAAATATTTTTGTAGAGAATTTAACTTTGGAATCGAATATATGTAACACAATCCTTTCGGGGCCTTACAATGGCAACAATTTTTGCTAAAACTTTGATGAAGTTGTCCATAATAAATGGTGGACAATTATTTTCACATAAATCTATAACTTTTTTTTCTACCATTTATAATCAATCACCTCTCTTTTTTTTTTTTGAAAAAATCTTTTAAAAATTTTATTTTGAACTAATTACAACTTACCCATCTATGGTTTAACAGAAATTTAAGTTATCTACCCGTAATTTGAAATTTGGCACTTTATCCACTTAGGGTTCCATTACCCACCTCTGTTAAAAATGAGGCTAAATATGTATTTTTGCTCTCTTTTATATTTTCTCTTTCCAAAACATTTAAAAAAAAAACATAAAAGAATAAATGAAAACAAGATCAAAAAGTGAGGGTTTTGTAAAAATTATGAACAAACATTACCACCAGAAACTTCTATCAAGAATCATCTCCAATAAAAACAAATTCCTTCATCCATTTCTAAGCAACCAACGCTATCTCATCTAAAACTTAAATCAAACAAAAAAATACCCACCAAAAAAAAATTCTAACTTCAAATTTGTTGAAACTCCATAGCTGATCTGAGAAGAAGGCTGGTCGGGTTTGTTCCTAGAGAGATAGTATTCGACGTAGTCCATGATAAATTATAATAGGTAACAACATCATCACCATCATCATGAATTAAAAAGACATAACAAATTAGCTGGGTCAAAATCTAATAACAGCAATCAAACGTTTACGCATACATTCACTGTTAAAAATTTCCCCATAAAATTCACATTCCTTATTAGACCATTATTTAAAAATCAGCATTGGCTCTTTTTATTGCTTCCCACGACGGTTGAAACATTGTTTGCTGCCAAACACAGCAAAGTTGTGCCCCACTGTCCCGCCCACTATACCCCCATCTACCAAGTGCCCAAAAAAGCAGGACACCACAGCAAACAAAAGCAACAAAAACGTTCACAGAAAATTATTATACTCACCTAATACCATGTCTTCATACATTAGCAGTGAATATAATCATAGATTTAATTAATCAAAGAGAGAGAAGAAGAAAAAAAAAAAGTATCAATTCCGAATTAGTTGAGTCAGCAACTTTTGTGGGCAATTTTTGGTTTGATTTAAGCTTTAGATGCTATGCCTTTGTTGGTTGCTTAGAAATGAATGATTCTTGATAGAAGCTTCTACGGCGGTGGTGATATGTGTCCATAATTTTTACAAAATCATCACTTTTTTTATCTTGTTTTCTCTTTTTTATTTTCTTTTTTTTTTAATGTTTAGAGAGGAAAGAGATATAAAAAGAGAGCAAAAATATATATTTAGCTACATTTTTAATAAACATGGTAACAGAACCCTAACTAAGCTAAGTTGATTGTCAAATTTCAAATCACAAATAAATAATTTTTTTTTTTTTTTGCGAGATTAAATTTCTACGTTAACTTGATCTAATAATATGTAAAGTATATCTTATGATTGTACTAAATTTAAATCATTAATTACGCCGAACCCAGAAAAAACTTCTTTCTCCACACTGGAAGTTGTCAAGTGTCGCTTGCTCTTCTGAATTTGGGTTTGGAGGGAAAGAAAGAAACGAAATGCCAGTGGCCAAACCCGAATCATCTGATGCCAGAGTCATCGCTCACGTCGACATGGACTGCTTCTACGTTCAAGGTTTCTGACTCTCTGTCTCTATTTCTCTCTCATATGAATAAGTTTTGTGTGTGCCTGATTTTGTGGGTTATACTGGGGGTTTGGGGTTGGGGATGATATATGATGTTCCAAAATGCAAATAGAGAGAGACCCATCTGAATTTTTATGTTGAATTTTAGTGTAATATGGTTGATATTGAATTTCTGGCAAATTCCAAGCATGCCCATTTGGTTTTTTTGATATAAAATGATGTCCTTTGTTAGAGAGGATGAGAACATTGGCTTACACGCTTTATGGTTCTGACTTCTGAGCAGAATTGATGGTGAAAAGATGTTCTTGTCCAATTGAATTTTGATCTCACTTCAAATTGAGATGTTGTACTTATTTTATTTAAGACCTTCTCTTGATGTTTCCATTTAGAAGATGAAGCAGTACTATTATTCAATTCTTGGTATAAACGCGTGTGCACGGAGTTGAGGACACGATATGGCACACAAAATTAGGATTTATACCGCAAAAATTAGGAGAAATCTTCTTGTACTCTTTTTTTTCGTAACAACTACATGGCTTAAACATGTATACACAGGGTTGATATGTGCCAGTTCATGGTTATACAGTGGAAAGAACTACACAGTGAAAAAAAAAAGATTTTACCCCAATGTGTTCTAATTACCGGATTGATTATCACTTGTATCCAAAATCTATCAATAGTAGTTTAACAACCACAATGATAAAGCAATCACAAATATATCACCACAATTCAAAAGCAGTAAAAATTAAAGTAATACAAGGATTTGATGAAGAAATGGAAACTTTTGAAGAACTCTTAAATAGAAAAACCACTTCGAGGGTAACCTAGCACAATGAAATCCACTATAGAAGAAGTTTGTTACTACTTACTCCATGCTAACAAAACTTTGTAGACAGACTCTATCTGTAAGTGTAACCAAGCAAACCACCTGTTCGCTCCTACCACAGCATCTCTAGAACTCTGGAATTCTTCTACATGATCTCCACCATGAACGAATCATCTATGCCAATCCGGAAATCTGGTAGATCAGTGAACTCACTGGCAAAGGGTGACAATTTTTTGGTTTCATTGGAGTCATTTCAGGCTCACAAATTTGGTTCTCAAGATTGAACCAACACGGGAGGATTTCAGTTTATGCTCAAGAAAAAAGGCTTACTTAGATCTTTTTTGTATGCTAGCTTTCTTATCTTAAAAATCATGCCTCAAAGGGTATTTAAAGGCAGGTTAAGAATCGTCTTTGATCAGTCTTCGAGTAGAATTAGGACTTCTGGTTCCATAATCTCGCTCAAGTGAGGGTCACTCAACTTTTGCTAAACTTAATGCTTACTTGAGTGAGTCCTGATTTTGTTCAAATGAGCCTTGATACTTTTAACTCTTTGAAACAGCTTCTTACACGGACTGTTACCAAACATAATAACATTAAATACAACCCTCTTGACTCATGATTAGTCACCTGGAAATTGCCAATGTTAATCCTAATAAATAGCAAAAGGCTGTTTTACTTGTGAAGACGAGGTGTTCAACATGATATCTGTTGATATCAAACTATAGTCAAATGATAGTTGAGTGATTTTGTTTGTAATTCATTAGAGGATTGTTGTGCGAACACCCTGTTTATATGACAGATCTCCTGTGTGTGTGTGTCTATATATATAAAGCAATACAAGGATTTGTTGACCGGCTTTGGATGCTAAAAGAGGTGACTGCATAGATTAGAGCAAGTTTAGAGAGAGTGTAAAGATAAAATGCTTGGAAGTTTAAGCTGAAAAGTTCACTGTAGGTTTTGGTCATGCAATCCATGGACGTTCTCTTCTGGTTATCTCCCATGAGCTGTGACTTGGAATCCTAGTCGTACACTTTTACTGCAGCTTACTGTTATATGTTGTTCTTTACAGTGGAGCAGCGGAAGCAGCCTGATTTAAGGGGTTTGCCTACTGCTGTGGTACAATATAATTCCTGGAAAGGTGGAGGCTTGATTGCTGTTAGCTATGAGGCCCGTAACTATGGTGTGAAGCGGTACAGAAATGTTTTTCCTTAATTTCTAAATACCTTTTAATGAATAAAAAAAATTTTAGGCTGTACTAATCTAATGAATGATTATCAGATCAATGCGAGGCGATGAAGCAAAGCAAGTTTGCCCGGAAATTCAGCTGGTTCAAGTCCCAGTGGCTCGGGGTAAAGCTGATCTCAACACGTACCGCAGTGCGGGTTCAGAGGTTGGTGTATTTATGACACATTCTGAATGGCTTTAAATGTCATTGTTGGTAATACTATTTGATAATTGAAGTTACGGTGGCTTTTAATCAAAACTTCAGGTAGTTTCTATTCTTGCAAGGAAGGGCCGATGTGAGAGAGCTTCTATTGATGAAGTGTATCTTGACCTTACTGATGCAGCCGAAACAATGTTAGCAGAAACTCC
The DNA here is from genome assembly GCF_040712315.1 of Castanea sativa. Taxonomy (NCBI): domain Eukaryota; kingdom Viridiplantae; phylum Streptophyta; class Magnoliopsida; order Fagales; family Fagaceae; genus Castanea; species Castanea sativa. The sequence continues at coordinate 10,285,687 of NC_134019.1, read as the reverse complement.
TCCAGAGAGCTTGGAAGTAATTAATGAGGAAGCTATTAAGTCACATGTTTTGGGGCTTAATAATGAGGTTAGAGACAGTGCATTCAATCTCCTGATCGTTAGATTTTCTTAAACATAAGACAATAAAATTTAATTTTATGACTAATGGTCAACGTTGATGATGCAAAGATGTTGAAATATCAACCTCTCTGCATTATTTGTTATTTTAACAAAATTTTATCTGGTAGGTCCCTATTTACAAATGGAATTTGTGCTCTGCTTGTATTTTTTTATGGATATAGATGCATATTGAATAGAGCGTCTTTGTTGAATTCACAAAGTTTATTTGGAATTTTGGATCGTACTGTGAAACACAGAAACAGAAATATTAATTGCTATTTCTGGAAATTTGTTTTTGGGAAGAAAAGAGAGAAAAAGAGAGCCGCGCCAGGGGAGTGGGGGGGGGGGGGGTTGTTGTATTATTAATCTGCATTTCATGATCCAAACCCATAACATGGATGTAGATACATGGCTGACCATTTTAACAATATCCCTGAATCTAAATCCTAATTATGGGTTTGAGCTGTGATAATGCAGATTCTGGATTCCTGCTTTGGGTGGACATGATAAGGCATGGCCTTTGGGAATGATGTAATGGTGGACTCTCCCCAGAGGCTAAATCTTAAGTGTTATCTCACAAGAATTTATATGTTATAATTATATTTAAAAAGTATCATATGAAGGTTCTTTCATATGCAGATATATATTTCAATATTTCATCTAGATGGTAGGACTGAATCAGTTAGTCATGAACTTGCTGGTTTTGTGTCGGCAACAATTATACTGAAATTGGTTCAAATTCAGGATGGAATTGATGCCAAAGAGAATGTGAGAGAGTGGCTTAGTAGTAGTGATGCGGATCATCGTGATAAGCTTTTAGCTTGTGGGGCCCTTATTGTTGCAGAACTTAGGATGCAAGTGTTGAAGGAGACTGAGTTTACATGTTCTGCTGGTATAGCTCATAATAAGGTAGGTAGCAGTCCTTATTTTTACTATGTTATTTTACTGAGCATCATACCCCATTAAGGCACTTCACTTCATGACTAGACTTTTTTGTCATCAGCTTATCTATAACTTTGATAGCAGATGCTGGCCAAACTTGCAAGTGGTATGAATAAACCTGCACAACAAACTGTTGTGCCCTTCTCCTCTGTGAAAGGATTACTGGAGTCCTTGCCAATCAAGAAAATGTGAGTTTTTGTTTTGATTCTTAGACTTCTATATTGCATTATAAATTTGAGTTAAAATGTTATGTCCATTAGGTGAGTGCCCTCTTTTGCTACTTGGATAGCTTCAAAAAAGAAAGAAAATTTGATCTTATGGTATTATTCATGGACAATGTTTTCCTCCAAACTAGGTTGAAGTAATTTCCTCCAACCCATTATGTGACGGTTTATAAGACTATCCACATGTATTGAATCACATGATTCGCTAAATCATATAAAATGAAATGACTTTTAAGTAGTTCATATGACTAAAAGTACACTTAGATAGAATGGGTTGGAGGAACATTCTTCCAAACCAGTTTGGAGGAAAATTTTGTCCATTATTTCTTTGTTTTGTTTTCTTCTTATGGTTCAAATCTCAAACAACTGCTGCTGGTAAGGTTTTCTGAATTGCAATGCCTAAATGTTGAAGCAAACTTGGTTTGCAGGAAACAGCTTGGAGGAAAGCTTGGGACTTCTTTACAAAGTGACTTAGGTGTGAACACTGTTGGAGATCTGTTGCGGTTTTCAGAAGAGAAGCTACAAGAGTGTTACGGCGTCAATACTGGGTCACTACCTCTCCTTTTTAATATTCTCTGAATTTTTTGAACCTATAGATCATGAGAAACTTATTTTATTTATCATTACTATATGTATCTTACTATCTTAGTAGGTTTGTCCTGTAAAATACACAATTTTCTTGAAATAATTTACATACATCTCAATAGTTTCTTCCAAATTTGACTAAAATTTGGTGACTTCCCCAAGCTGTAATGATCGTTTTCTTATTATTTTTTCAGTTATCTCCGAATATTGTTGTTGCTTTCTTTTTCTTTCTTTCTTTTTTTCAAAATTTATTATGCTTTATCCAATTTGACTACAATATTTTTTTATGAAAAAATAAGTAAATAAAATTTCCCTATGCTGAATAGTTTTTGGAGAAAGGCCCTTTGTCAATTTCAGTTATCCATCAGCTTGTTGGTCCAACAATTACCCAAATGTACCTCCTAATATCTTTTTTTTTTTTTTTTACATGGATTCCAGTACTTGGTTATGGAATATTGCCAGGGGAATCAGTGGGGAAGAAGTTCAGGGACGCCTTCTTCCCAAGAGTCATGGATCTGGGAAGACATTTCCTGGCCCTCGGGCCCTGAAGACGATTGATTCTGTAAGAAGTATTCTGTTAACCGGATGAATACCCTCTGTTTATTATACTGTATGATCTTACCATCCCTTATCATCTGTCATTAAAATGATATTGATGAAGGCATTAATATTTACTCAAAATGAAGAATGTTTTTCTTGTATTAAATCCCTAAATGTCTGAAGTCACATGACCATCTCTATGGTATACTCCCACTTTCTTGTTCATTTAGTGAGGCATAATGGTTGGACAATGCATGCCAGATATGGGCCATGTGGTTTGGTATGTTTTATTTATTCTTTGCATAACAAATATATGATCCTGGATTCTATAAAACATCTTAAGTGTTGAAAAGCATGATTGTAAATGATGTAAAAAGTCTTTACTAATGACTAAAGGCTTCAACTTTTAACTAGGATATGTTGGGTGAGCAGCCCCACTGCCTGTACTTATGGGCATGGCAACCCTTTTACATTTTGAGAGAGAATCTGTTTCCCAAGATTCATATGCTGGCTTGTTTGACCCTTGAAGTCGATTGTGATGATATGGCGAACAAAAGCAGTCAAGCAGATGTATTGGACTTTGCAATTGTTATTCATAGAATTATTTTTCTACCCAAACTTGTTGAACCATACAAAATGTAGCCAAGTACATATGAAAATCCGTTGTTTTTGAGAGCTCAAGGGATTCCTTGTAGCTTTTCCTCCTTCATTGAAGAAAAGAAATATAGACTTAATGCACAATTAAGCTTCAATCATAATAGTTATTCAGAGGGGATGCTTTTCAGCTTCTCTTACTAAACCTCAATTGTTTTAGCATAATATGATCCAATAGTATTTCCTCTTTTATTGTTGTTGTTGCTGTTGTTTTTATTATTATTAAAAATTTGAACTGGCCTCGCATTGTTTAGCTGAGAAGATGACACTTTCCCAATGGCAACTTCTGATGCTATTCTCAATGTACATGTGCTTGTGGTTCATTGCCTTTGCTGCTAAGCCATTTACCTCATTAATAAGTTAATATCCATTAAAATCAATATCTCTGCATGATTGTTATTGTATGATCTTTGAGAAATTATCTAATTGGACAAGTTTCTCTTTCAATGTACTGATAATAAAAAAATAAAATAAAATAAGTTTTTCTTTCAATGCTCAAATAGTTCAAACTTCCACATTGAAGAACTCAATATTTGGGACTAAGAAGCAAGTCTCTTTAATAAATAAATAATCTCACCTAGGTCTTTAAAAAAAAAAAAATTTGAGCCATTGACAAATTGGGGCAATTGACTTGTGTTTGTAATAGTTTTTCAGTATTATTTGAGCCTTGTCACATTAGATGATAAGATGTATCAGTTTTTTTCTTTCTTTCTTTTTTTGTGTGGTAAGTTTAATATGATCAAATGGTTTTGCATGCAACAAAGAACCAGTGCTATTATAGATTGTTAGAGGGGACAACCAATTGATAAAAACTTGCTGGATTGAGTAACTATAAATGGCACTACCCATTTTTCTTACATGATTGGTCTGAAAGGGAAAGAGAGAATTTAAATAGATAATGTTAAATTTTTTTTTTTTTAACTACATTTTCTGATTTCTAGTCCTGCTATGTTCTTCTTTCTACAAAACGTTTCTTGAAATGGTTACATCCCTCACGCTGAAGTTCATCTCAGCAAATAATTTTTACTCAATTTGGTGGCTCTTCCTCCAGGTTCAACACTGGCTTAATGAACTTTGTGAAGAACTGAGTGAACGCCTTCGCTCTGACTTGGACCAAAATAAACGGATTGCTCACACATTGACTTTGCATGCTAGAGCATACAAGGTTCCTATTTTTCCTTCAATCATTTTGGATTTATACATTTTATTTATACTCACTCATCCTTCAATTTAATTATCCTGCAGTTAGGTGACTCAGATTCACACAAGAAGTTCCCTTCCAAGTCTTGTCCCCTAAGGTATGGGACTATCAAGATTCAAGAAGATGCCATGAACCTATTTCAAGCTGGATTACGCGATTATATGGGCACTTACAAATCTAAAACTCAAGGAAGTCAATACAATGGTTGGGCAATAACAGGCCTTTCTGTTTCGGCAAGTAAAATTTTGGACACACCATCTGTAAGTTTTACTTGATTCTTATCATGTTATGTCTCTTATGTCTTTTACAGACTTGGACTTATAATTTCTGGGTCTCTTCTTCTTTTCATCCCCCCCTTCCCCCCCAATATGTCCAACAAAATATGTGTTTAGCATATGCGATGTTGTTATCCACAGGGTAGGTGCTTCTCTCTCTCTCTCTCTCTCTCTCTCTCTCTCTCTCTCTCTCTCTCTCTTTTGGGAGAGGGGGGTGGTGAGGTGCTTCTTTTTATGTAGTAATTAGGAAGTATTTTATTATAGCAGTTTCAAAATGAATTAATCAACAAGCTGCTTAAATCAATTTTAGGCTCATCTAATTCTTCAATCTTAGACTTGCTGGTCCTTGACTTTAATTTTGATTCCTACATGTTTGCTAGGGAACATGTTCAATCATGAAATACTTTCATGGCCAGTGCCCACCCTTCTCTTCATCAGAGAAATCACAGGATAACCTCATACAAGATGCTGCACCGTTGTCACCTTCAGGTATTTCCAGTTTCAAATGCACTTTTTGTTCACTCTTGGTTTTCTAATATTCTCATGGCTGTTGTTTGTTAGAAAGTGAAAGCTATTCAGGGTTGAATTTAACTGAGCCACAGATTGTGTTCCCTGGAGAAGAAAAGGAGATCAAGCATGCTATCCCTACTCTGGATCATCAGGAAGACAAAAGTAAAACGTGGAAAGACCAGGTTTTGCTACATGCAGATTCATTATTTTGTTTAACTGAAATTCTGCTTTCATAATCATTAATATATTATACAAGAATGTAGTGTTTAACCCTTTGAAATGTTTGTACACCAGTATTGCATATCTAGCGTGGGTGGTTAGATTTTAGATGGCTTTAACATCTTGTATGGAGTTTGGGCAGAAATCTAACCTTTCTTCTTAGTGTGTGGCTTGTGCTGTTAATGGACCAAGATGTGGGTCTTGATACTTGAATGACAAATTTAGGCAAATGCTTCTTGTGGAGAATTGGTCCAATTATGAGATTTTTTCATGTGCAGGATCCATCATGTTTGTCATCACAACAGATGCAAAATAGTATTGCCCAAGAAACTTCACCGTTGTTGCCTTCAGGTAGTTTCTTGTTCGGTTTAGTGCTTTTTGTTCCCTCATTTTCCTCTTTAATTTTCCCTACCACATCATAATAAAGACAGGTGTTTGTCTAGGAAGTGAAAGCTGTTTGGGGATGAGTCAAAGTGAGCAACAAAGAGAATTCCCCACAGAAGAATCTAGGATTAAATATGCCATGCCTAGTTTGGATCGAGGTTTGCAGAAAAGAAAAACATCAAAAGATAAGGTCTGTAAGTGGAGTTACTTTAGCTCTTCGCTAAGATTGCACTGCTAACTGTGTCACTATGACAATCCTATCATAAGGACACCCATTAGTCAAGATTTTTGCATGTTGAGAAAATCTGACTTCGTTTATAAATAAAAAATTTAACAACATATGTTAAACAATCAGGATATATAAGTAGATCACATCCTTATTTGGCTAGTAATTTGTTGGACAAAACTATATTAATCACTTGGCCCAGCTCTAGTGCCCTTGTCATTATTCAGATTTTCAAACTGCCTACCTGTGTACACGGGAGTACAAATTTGCTAAAGTTCTTTGTGTTTTTACCACATTGGTGAAATACTCTTTCATGGGTACATAAACTCTTCTTCTCTATCTTTTAATTCTAGTTTACATGGCTTATACCATCTGCTTCAACATTTTCTTTTGTCCTATAAAAGCCCTTTTTATAAAATTTAGGTTCTATTGTTCCACTTGATAGCTACTTTTATCATTTGTTGGAATGCACATATTTGAATATATCATATATGTTCCTTCCTCAATCATCGTGCTTTTGTGATGTGGTGAGAACTTAGATCTAGTGTAGGAAAAGGGATCAAGAAGAAATTATCTGAAATAGTTTTTTTAAAAAAAGGCTGAAAAGGCTGTTTACAATTACTCAAAAGAGGCTATTTATAAATTATAATGAAAAAAACTTAGATACAGTACTTAGATGATGTTTCTTAAGTTTCTCTCTTAAAATTCAGCCATGTGGCTTTTTTCTCATGAGATGAAAGTGTATTATTAATTAAGTACTACCACATGGCTGAATTTTAAGAGATGAACTTAAGGAACAGTACTTAAGTACTGTACCTAAGTTTTGCCCATTTATAATAGCCTTTAGTAACCCTAGAATCCTAGCTCTTCATCTTACATAAACAATTGAATCATATCATCCAACTTCACTAAAAGTCACGTGACCTATTAAATACTAGAGACATAATATATTAGTTAAATGTAAAATTGAGAAATAATGACAATGGACTAATGGGCTTCTTTCTCTTCACTTGGCTGAAATTCTCCTGCATCGTTTTGAGCTATTCTATTCCTTTTATGTTCCCAAATCTACTGAGGGCATGAGCCAATCACAACTTAATTTTACATGTAATTGTGGAAAATTCTGCTAAGAAAGTGAAGTTAAGGTAAAACCTATGGAATTATGATTGTTCTTAATGTTTAACTTAATTTGGAGTAAAAGTTTAGATTATGATGTGAAAATTTTTAGGATAATTTGGATATGGGACTGAAATATTTAAAGAAATTTGAGTTAAAACCTGGCTGTTGAGATCTGGGCAATAAGAAATTTGGCAAATTCAATTTGAATTCAGGCCCAACGATTCATTAATAACCACTAATGGTCATCTCTTTTCAGATATGTCATTGTAATAAACTAATTTTGTTACCAGAAAAATTGAGGAAGGGTACAAATCAAGTATGTGGGAATTATTCAAAAGTGACCACTATCTAACTACAAATGGAAATTTAAAATTCAAAAACGTGGGTAAGCTGTCCAAATCTTTCATCCAGTCAAAAGTTGATCTCAGAGCCATAACGGCAAAAGAAATAGAGTTTTTATTCTGCTCAGTCCTTTCAGTGCTGATTAACATGTGGCTCTTATAAAGTTGTGTTAATATGTTTCTTAAATATGTTGTGGCAGGGAACGAGTTCGATCCGGAGGTTCTTTAAGACTTGTGATCCCAGTTCTTCTAGGAAGCAGGAGCATGTTGAAGCCATCCAACTCCAAGATGTTCAAGCAGCATCATCTGTTGGTAATTTTCAAATCCAACTTTTGGATTTTCCATTTATGCCAATTCCTTGTGGTACTCTCTCTAAAATTTGAAGTATATTTCAGGTTTTCAGTCTACAAGTAGTATCTGCTCAGAACCAAATCAAACTGAGCTGCCTAAAGAAAGTATTCTTGAACAAAGTGGAACAAACAGTGGTTGTTCTACTTCAGCTCATATTGAACAACAAAGTGAACCATGGCGTTACAAAGTTGATGAGATAGACCCCTCTGTGGTTAACGAGTTACCACCAGAAATCCAGGAAGAAGTTCAGGCTTGGCTCAGGCCTCATAAGCGGTCAAATGTGGTTAAAAAGGGTTCCAGTATCGCTCATTATTTCTTGCCAGCCAAAAATAGGTAATTGCACTAATGGTGCTGTACTGTACATAGAAAGGTGTTATCCTTCAAGCTCATGAAACAAAATGCTGCTTGATTTTATTGATTTATATAGCATAGAGAGAATTCACGCAGATTTAGGCATAGGAAAACCAAACTCGTCATGCATTCAAGGCTAGTCCAGAAGTTCTTTGTGTGTACATATGCGATTCTATCCTTCTTCCTATGGATTGTATGGAAACGAGCTAGAATGCCAGTCAATTCTGTCTGTATGTTGGAGAGTCTAGAAAGTTAGTGATTTTCTGAAAATTGATAATGATGGAATGGTGTCTGTAAATTTTTTTTATTAATTTATAATGATAATTATGCTTTATGGCTATCGCCCATGAGCCTTTCTTTTTCTTTTTCTTTTTCTTTTTTGGTGTTATCGGGGGTGTAAAATTTTGAGAATTTAAGGTTTCAACCTAATTTATTCTCTAAAGTGATTAGGCAAATGAGGGTTAGTTTTTTCTTGGTTTGGTACTATCCCCCCTCCTTTGTTTTTCTTTTTGTGAGGAAGTGTTTTTCAAGTTTAAACTTTAAAGTTTCACTTGGTTGAAACAAGTCCATATGCTTTTAAATTGTTTGTTCTATCATTTTTACAATAAATTTAAAGGATGATTAAATTTTTTTCATAATTGTTAAGAAGAAATATTGTGATTAGTGTATAATAGTTTGCACAAAAATGTGTGTTTTTCTTCTTAGTGAATGAGAATATTTGCACAAACATGACATAGTTTTGGTTGATAAACTATAACTATATATTATTGATTTGATTTTAGTTCAAGAATGCAAGTGTCTCATTACATGCTCGAATGGGAGAATAATGCATGGAAGTGAATATGATTATTTGTTTCTAACATTTCCCTGCTATAATTCTTTGAATCAAAATCACAACTCCCAAGAGTTTAATAAAAATTTTCAAAAAGATGTGAAAACTATTTGTTGTGTAGGTTTTTTCAATTTTTTTTTTTTTTTTTAAATTCTTGGAAGATCAAAGTTTGGTGTTAAAAAATAAAATAAAAAAGGTAATGATCAAACTTTGACTTTAAAGGAGAACCAAAGTGAGAAAAATAGGAAACGTTATTCTCTCACTAAAATTAGTTTTATTTTTTCTATTGCGTGAGAGTGGGGGAAAAAACATTAATGATTTGAAGAAAAAAAACTACTTTGAAATGCTCCAACTTCATCTACCATGTGCTGTAGTGATGGTGCTAAAACAGAGCAATGCTACAAACACATAATAATAATAATAATTACAATATTTTTATTACAGTTGTGTTGGTAAGTTTTTACTAGTTCTTATCTCAATCCACCATTGACATAATTTTTTAACCTATCTTTTACAATCTACCACATTAGTCTAGTGTGAAATTTTTTGTCAAATGTTTTCTTTATACACTTTCTCATTAAAATAACGTTTGTTGAGTTGGAACCCGGTGTGTAATGTGGAACAAATAGTTGGGACATAGAGAGATGATGTGGCGATCCTGGAAAGACAAATTAAGGCCAAGAGATAGAGAGATGATGTGGATGTGGTAACCTCAGGGAGGTTAACACATGGCATTGAGGTTCAACAAGGAACACATGAAAAGCATAACCAGAGATAACCGCTACAACCTCAATTATAAATAGAGGCTCAATCTATATAAAAACACAACAAAGAACTGATTATCAAAACAAAAACAAAAAACACAACTAAGAACTTATTGAGATAATTTGTAATTAGTTTCTTAGGACATCTTTTAGTTTTTAAGATTTGCGAAGAATTTATACTTGTAAGTGTTTCCTAAGTAACTTGTGATTCTATTTAATCAAAGTTTAGTTAAATTTGATGATCTTTAGATGTTACTTGTTAGTATGAATTTCATCTAAATTCATGCATGCTTTCTATCTGTTTGGTGTTAAAATAATGACTTCGGCTTTGATCTATCGTAAGTACTTCAAATAAATTTACTTCGAGCTTCTATTCTTTGAATTGGTTTATTTCGAATTAGTCTACTTAAGGATCTTGAACCAGTTTACTTCGAATCAGCTTATTCGAATTAATGGCATTGGTGGTAATACTTAGACTTAGGAATTAGAACTTTGTATCTTAGAAATTGTAATAACTTTAGCTTTTCATCGCTAACTTGCATTGTAACAAAAAGTCTTTTTAATTGAAGCATTTCCAAACTCCAAACCCTAGTCCATGAAAATAGATTCCACTTTGAGCTAGGTGTTCCACCTAAATTTTTCTTCAAGCAACTTGCAAACATTAATAGGACACCAAATTTAACTTAAAATTGGTTTTTACTCGAACAAGCTTTTTTTTTTTTGAGAATGAGAATGAACTCAAACAAGCTGAATGTTACTGACTATATAAAACTCATTATAAGAGTTAAGCTTTCTTTATTATCTTATTGCATTAATTGATTTCAACCATGATTACAAATTACAATTATCATCACTCCTAAAATTTCTAATGTAATTGATTTCTTTTCATTAATAAGAAAGCACTTGAGCTTTGGTTACATTTTATTTTTTCAAATAACAAGGAACCTATAATTTTCCTCCAAACTTTAATAATTCTTCATTGAGCAATGCTAGAGAATGGGCAATAAAAATTGGGCTAATTACACCCCATTTCTTTTAAGTTTGGGGGAACGACATTACACCTCAAACTTGAAGGAAAAAAAATTCAATCCCGTAACATTTGTTTGATCTAATGTTAAAATTTTTGTGAACTAACCTACCTTTTGATTAGAGTCCATCATTGTTTCTAGGGAATGCCTACATCCTTTTTATTTATTTTATTTATTTTTATAATGTTTCCTACTTCTTTGCCATCTTTAAATAACTTCTTTTTTCCCAGCGACTTAACTACAACTTTCCAAATAACGCTTTCTAATTGTAAACTAAAAATTGAAAACTGAAATTTGGAAAAGCAATAACTTTCTATTCCCTCAACACTTGAAACCCACAATTAGTAAAAACTGAAGAAGGATCATGAAAATAAATATATGGAAAAAAAAAAAAAAAAAAACAAACAAACAAACGAAAAAACATATGGAAGAAGTGTACCTCCTTTGTCTTTGCTTATGCAAAAACTGTTACTAGTCTTTTGGTGCTAGAAAAACATTTTATTTTATCCTAAATTCTCTCAATCATGTTTTCACTATCTATGGTTAAAGTTTGGTAAATAGAATCTTTTAAAAAAAAATTAATAATAATAATAATAATAATATTATTATTATTATTATTATTATTATTATTATTATTATTATTATAAGAAGGACCTATTTCGAGGCTTAGGCCTAAAGGAAAAACGGATCTAAGCCTAAAGAGCCCAATACAATGAATTTATAGAGAGTGTGTTGAAAACTATGCTCTAATGAATCAGAGAACAATTATAGTAAGCCCAGATGAAAAGAAAACAATAATGAAAAAGGTTTTGCTCAAAGTAAATTGTCATCGGCACAGTCCGAGGAGGCTAGATTTTGTATGTTTGTCTTTTGAATTTGATTATAGGTCTAGTTCTTGGTGTTACAATGTTTCTCTCTCTCTCTCTCTCTCTCTCTCCCTGGAGGATTCCTTACATTATATAGCCCTCCTTAAATGATCTTGGCCCTACATCTGTTGATCATCCAGGCCACTACTTGAGTGTCTGTCCCATCAAATACATTCCCGATCCCCTAGTGAGTTGCGGCAGTCAAGGCAGCACTATTTAAGGGTCTTCTCCACATAAATCTAGTCAGGAGGTTTGGTGGGATGCATTAAATGTGGTGGCAGCCACTAACTTTTCAGTCATGTCAGTGCTAACCCCCTCCCCAAAACTCTTTCTGTACAGTACAACCTGCTCTAATGACATGCTGCTGACATGAACTTGCAGTCCGAGGGCGTGGCCTCCTCGATAAGATAATAGTCCTCCTCGGCCAGGGGTATGACACATGGCGCAATTACCTTACTAAAATTCTTGTACCCCCCCCCCCCCCACACACACACACACACACATATATATATATATATATATATATATATTAATAGGCAAAACATAGAGAAAATTTAATTAGATTTCAAATTTGAATTTAATTAGAGTCTAATTTTGTGTCATGTGTCCCATCTAATCTAAGTTTTTAAATTCTTGTGTCAAGTTAGTTAATTCAGTGTAAAAATTGAAATTCAATTAGAGTTTAATTTTGTGTCACTTGTCTCATCTAATGTAAGTTTTTTTTTTTTGGTGCCGAGTGAGTTAATTCAATGTGGAAAACGAGGGATTCAATATAAATAAATAATAAAAAACCTAATTATATATATATATATATATAACCAATGCTTAGAAAAAATTTAATTAGATTCAAAATTGAATTTTGCTTTTATTAGCATTCTATACAAATTAGGTGAAAATGCACTTTCGTCCTTACATTTTGCCCTGATTCTTGTTTTGGTCCTTACATTTTATTTTTACCATATTTAGTCCCTATTTAGAAAAACGTCATCCATTTTAGTTCCTACCGTTAGTGCTCTAATGAAAATATCCTAGGTGGCAAACGACGGATTAAAATATTAATTTCCTTCTCTTACATGTCACCACTCCTCCTGTCAAATCACATTCCCGCCTTAATTTCTTGCACATGACACACTCAAACGTGTGTGTCACTCCCTTTTAAACCACCACCTCCAGTGGAATATCAATCACTAAACTCCATTTTTCACAATCTGAGCTCCTCGAAATCACAGACCATGAAATCAAGCTCTGTATTAGCTAGTGGAAGCCTAGGGAGAAGAGGTCTAACGAGATGCTTCCATGGCAAGAAACCAATGGTAGTTATGTCGTGGACAACGGACAATCCTGACAGAAGGTTTTACGATTGTCTAAATTACTAGGTAATGTCTAATATTAAAGATTTTTTTTTTCCTAGTATTTTGCTGCGATTTTGGTAAGCATACATATGGGTTCAATCTTTGATTTCAATTTCAGGTTGGACACAAGTGTAGATTTTTTGAATGGCATGATAATGAAATATGTCAGCGTGGCAAAGTGCTTATCCCAGAGCAAAGGCAAAGGATTATCACACTTGAGGCTCAGATTGCAAGCTGCAAGAGGAGAGAGAAGTTTCTGGCAGGAATGTTGGCACTATCTTTGGTAATTTATGGGATTTGCCTATGTGTGATTATGTCTTTGGTTAGATAGGTGGGTGGTCTCCTGGTTAGATAAGTCCTTTTAGTTAAAATAGGTTTGTAGTTTGGTTAGATAGGAGGGGTTAGTTTTTGCAATTGGTTAGTGAAACTTTTTGGTTGTTGTTGGCAGTTGTTGTAATATTAAGATTCAAATCAACAATTTCCCACCTGATGCTCTACTTGTTCTTGGAAATAGTTATCAATGGAACAACAAATTTTCATCACTTTGGACAGATGCTTTATGTTAAAAATATTTTGAGTTACTATTCAAATTCCTTGTAGTTATGTCTTTGTTTCTTATGAAAATGCTTTGGATTTGATTTTTTTTTTTCCTACTACTGTGAAATTATTGATTGAATGTGAATTACAAAAATTTGAGGTTCTCTAATTAATTAATTAATAAGTCCACAAAATATATCCAAGCATATACTATTAAAAAAATTGAGATTCTCTTTCTTCATGGCCTCATTTGTCTATATAATACCTATTCCATTTCTATATAATAAGAGCACAACTTCTCATTCTTAGGGCATTCACAGTAAGGCATGTATAAAATTTAGCTTTTAACAACTCAAAACATTACTTTATCTATTTTAACAACCCATTTTATAATACACTCTACAACAAAGTATTTATATCTGGCAAAAATGTAAAACTAACCCTCTAACTTTCACATTTTTTTTTATTTCAGTCCTCTAACTTTCAATTTTGTCAATTTAGTCTTCTAACTTTCAATTTTTGTCAATGCAAGCCTCCATTACATTTCTATTAGTAGCTATTGTTAGAACCGCTGAAACGACACCGTTTTGCATTTTTTTTTTAATTCGAAATTAAAAAGAAATAAGAAAAATCTGGAAAAAAAAATTAAGGGGAACTAAGGAAAGCAAAGAGTGCGATTAAGGCAAAACAAAGGAAAGCAAACATGGGTTCAGCATCAGAGATTGTAGCCAAAATGAATATGGCTGCCCATTCAAACCCAAGCCTCAAACACTGATTCAACCCATGGCGACAAACTCTAGCAATCAAAAGCCACAACCCACGGCAAGCAAGTAAAAGCCACGACCCACGGCAACAAACCCAAGTGAGCAAAACGTCACCTTCAAACTTTGCCGTCGCCACCGTCGCCTTCAAGATCTGCCATTGCCATCGTCACCTTCAAGATCTGACATCACTGCCGTCATCTCCAAGCTTTGCCATTGACTTCAAGCTTCGCCACTGCCTTCAAGCTTTGCCATCAAGTGAGACAGCCGAGATGGGAGAGAGAGGCGAGATGACCATCTTTGGTCTGGGGAGAGAGCAGCAAGGTGAAGAGTGAAGAGAATAAAAAAGGTAGAAGGGCAGAGATTGATTGAGCAGCTTGGTTGAGAGAGGGAGAAAAGTGGTGTTGGAGCATGAATGAAGAGATAGAGCATCAGATATTTTTCTATTTTGTTTTTTTTCTCAAGATTTTTTTTTAATTCCAAATTTTTTTTTTAAAGGCAAAACGGAGTCGTTTCAGTGGCTCTAACGGCAGCTACTAAAAGAAATGTAACGAAGCCCTACATTAACAAAAATTGAAAGTTAGAGGATTGAATTGACAAAACTAAAAGTTAGAAGATTGAAATGAAAAAAATGTGAAAATTAGAGGGTCAATTTTACATTTTTACCTTTATATTTTTAGCAACTCATTTAAAATAATATAAATAACTTATTAAAATAATAATAAACTGCAACCACAAAATCCATCACAGTACAACAGCAACAGCCACCTCCATCACCTCCACCGTTGCCCCACCAACCACAACCATAAATCACAACAGCCACAACCCAACAACCTTCCTCTTCCACCACTTCTCAACTTGCAACCACTAACCATAGCCACAAAAAAAAAAAAATCACAAACCACGACCTACAGCCAAATCAACCACAACCCACAGCCAAAAAAAAACCCATGAACCAAATTAGCCACGACCCATGGCCAAATCAACCACGATCCATGGCCAAACGAAAACCCATGAACCACGAATCAATCAGAACCATCGAAGCACAGTCACCCACGGCCAAACTAACAGCGACACCATCGAGCACGTCCTCACAAATCTGACCACCACAAAGTTCAAACACATATCATAGCCAACAAAAAGCCACAAATCCCAGCGACCCGCTAAAGCACAACCACGAAATCAGACCCATGAATCGCCGGAGCACAACCACAAAACCACCAAGAACAATCGCAAGTCACGAGAGTGAGAGAGAACAGAGAACAGCGAAGTGAGAAAGGAGGGAGAAGATAGAAGTGTTGGCAAAACAGACGGAGGGAATAAAAAAATTGATTTTAATGTTTACCTTCAAGCTACAGTGAGTTGTTATTGATAACAGCTCACTGTAGCTGAAAGGAAAAATATAGCTAAATATTTTACCTATAGCAACTTTGCTGTAGGCATGTTTTCATGGTTTGAGTTGTTAAAATAGCATTATACCCATTATACCTTGATAACAGCTAATTGTAGCTGAAAGCAAAAATATAGCTAAATATTTCAGCTATAGCAACTTTGCTGTACGCATGTTTTCATAGTTTGAGTTGTTAAAATAGCATTATACCCATTATACCTTCCTTAGAGCATTCTTATCAAGATGGGCAAATCCTAAAATTTAACATACAAAATTCTATAAATACTAAAAAGCATGCTCCATCAAACCTATTAAATGCTATAATTTTTGCAATTGGTGAACAATGCAGTCTCATATTTGAGACTGCACTGTTCACCAATTGTAAACTTTTATATTATTTTTTTAATCATTGGGCCCACTTTCTTTTCTTCTTCTTTCTCATTCTGTTTCTTTTCACCATTTCTCTGCTCGCTCTCTCTCTCCCTCTGCTTGACGTCTCTGCCTCCCTCTCCAACAAAACGCAGGCCGAAACATCAAGCCAAGCTAATTTCCTTTTTTTTATTCACTCAACGCTCTCTCTCTGCTCTGTCTTTCTCTTTCCTCTCTCACTTCTTTCTTCTCTCCTCTCTGTGCTTCGCCGATGTGGTTCGCCGATGAGTGGGCTTCGTTGATGATTGTGCTCCGACGATTGTGGGATGCCGATGGCTATGGTCCGGTGATTGTGGTCATCGTGGGTCCGATGGTTGTGGTCCAGTGGCAGCGATGGAGGTTTCTTCTTTTTCTTTTTTCTTTTTCTTTTTTTGTTTGCTTTACGTGGTTCTTCTTGGGTCCAATTGGGCTTTGATCGTGCGAAGGAGGACATGGTGGTTGTGGGATTGATTTTGGGTCTTGATTTGGTATTGGGATTTTGGGTCTTGATTTGGTTGGGGTGGGTCTTGATTTGATTTACAGGTGCGAAGGAGGACGTCAAGTCGTGTTGTGGAAGAAGATGACGTCGGGGAAGGAAGTGGTGTCCGTGTCCTATGGGGTTTGGTTCGGCATGGTGGGTTTGCTGGTGGTGGCAATGGTGGAGGTTTCTTTTCTTTCTTTCTTTTTTCTGCTGTGGTTTGGTGGTGGTGAATGAATGTGGTGGTTGTGGGTGGATGTGGAGGTGCCTTTCTGCTGTGATTTTTTTGTGGTGGTTATGGTATGGGTGGTGGATTTTTTGTGGGGGGTGGGTTTTTGGTGGGTAGTTGGTAGTGCAGTGCCAGTGGTGCTGTGAGAAATAGAGAGAAACAAAGGAGAGAGAGACAGAGGAGAGAGAGGAAAAATTTTAAAAAATTATTGAAAAATAATAAAGAATCATTATTTAACTGAAATGGTAAAAAAAATAGAAGTTATGATATAAGTGGTATTGTAAAATGGTGTATTATATGTTATAAAATTAGGATTTGAGAGGCTAAATGCTATATTTTTTAAGATGTTTGATAAGAATGCTCTTACTGTGAATGCTCTTATAGCATTCACAATAGAATATGTCATTCTATTTTATTTTACCATCCCAAAAAGTTACTTTATCAATTATACCATACTATTTTACAATACACCTAACATCTCAACTTTTATTATCTTATTCTACTCATTAAAATAATATATATTACCTACTAAAATAATATAATATATTTCAATACAACTCTTTCTTTCTTCTCTCATCTCTCTTCCCCTTTATCAATTAAAATATATTATAACTTTAAAAAAATTACTTTATCAATTATACTATACCATTTTACAATACACTTTCATCTCAACTTTTATTTTCTTATTCTACTCATTTAAATAATATATATTACCTACTAAAATCATATAATATATTTCAATACAACTTTTTCTTTCTTCTCTCATCTCTCTTCCACTTTATCAATTAAAATATAATATAACTTTTATAAAAGTGCTAGAATGTCCTCCTACATTTAGGATGACTCTGTAACACGATTACAAAAAAAAATTTACAATTATAAAATTTTATAAGTCTGGCTACAGAGTTCTTTTTTGCGCCTTTATACTAAATTTTCTCCGTATATACCATTATCAATGAGAATGCTGTTCCCATGGTATAGTCTATACTCTATTTTTGGTAAACAAGTATAGTCTATACTCTATTCTCCCAAAAGCCAATCTTGATAAACCAAAAATCAAGCAAAACCTCACAGAGCCATGACAAAATTCGAGTTGGTGCCACATCTCATTAAGAGACGTCTGACATGATTAACTTTCACACGTCTTTCCAAGTACTCTATGCCACAGGTCGCTTGTCTTTCTCACCTTTAGTACATATTCCCACTCACTATCAGCCAAAAATTCGTTAACTATACTTCTACATCAATGAAGAAAGTGATCCCTGTGGCTAGCATGATCTTTCCGTTGAAAGCATAGCTTGCGTTGTTCTCCATAAGAGACAAAAAGAGCTAGAGTGATGGCTCCATAGAGAGAGAGAGAGAGAGAGAGTCAGGAAAAAAGTGTGTCGGTTAGTGTTTGATGAAAGTGTATGAGTGGAACTCAATTCTATTGAAAGCGAGTTCCAGTGGAATTTTTATTTTTAGAATTTTAGGTCAGTTTGTGCTATTATGTCATTTTTTGGAACTCAATTTTTATAAACTCGAATTTCATAAAAAATTCGAGTTTTAAAATAGTAATAAATCACTAATTATTTCTTTAACGGTGGTAGAAACAAATTATTTCAGCTAAAAATGGTATTTGCTTATTTTTGTTGCAGATTTATGCTGGAAAGCACGGGTGCGACGTTTGGGCCTCCGCACGCGGCCCGACGCGGGGATGTATAAGCAACGCCACTGCCTGCGCGTCCTTGCCGCGTCAGGCATTAAAAAAATATTTTTTTCGGCGCGATTCACGCCGATTCAGCCCGAATCGGTACGTATTGGGCGCAAACCGGTACCGGCGAAATTGACCGATACGAAATTCAAAAAAAAAAAAGTATTTCTGGACTCTGACATGTTGCTGAAGCTGTTCTTTGAAACTGCACAAAACTAACAAATACTGTGCCTGTAGCAGAACCCACCAATACAAAAACCAAAAAAAAAAAACAAAAACAAAAAAAGAGCCGTGAAGTTAAACTCAAATAAACCTTAAAACAATCAAATAGTGTTTAATATGAAAATTACAGAAAAGGGTTAGTGTGAATTAAAGTGAAAAACATAGTACCAAGAAGTTGTGCTAGGCTCTCTCCCATTCTCTGTATTCTAGTTATTATTTACTATTACTCTTAAATTTGGTATATATTTATATAATGTGAAAAAAGTATGTTTAGCAATATATTAAAAATATAAATAATAATTTTTTTAATAATTTTTTAATCACCGCAGCCTATCGCACTCACACCCTATTTTTTCAAAAATTACCGAGTCTTGCACCCACTCTCACACCCAAATCTCAAAACTCACCCGTGCTTCATAGGATTTATGGCAGGTCGCTCCCCACGCATAAGCATAAGAGACGTCTAATATGTACTAAAGGTGAGAAAGACAAGCGGCCAGTGGCATTGGGTACTTGGAAAGAGGTGAAAGTTAATCATGTGAGACATCTCTTAATGAGATGTGGCCTTATGCTTATGCGTGTTGGGCACACTGAAGTGAAAGTAGAAAAGCTGAAGGACGGACATGTCATAATCTGCTGCATCAGTTTTATGGTATTTGAGTTTTATATAAACTAGAGTTAAAACAAGCAACTCGAGTTTAAAATAATCCAGGTCAGTGAGTGCCACCCTAGTATTTTTTATGGTATTTTAGTTTTTGAAATTCAAGTTACATGCCAAACTTGAATTTTAAAAAAATGATAAATTTTTAATTATTTTCTAAACAGAGGTATAATACAAATTTTTTCCGCAGAAGATGATATTCGGCCATTTTTGCCCAAAAACGTGATCACATTTTCAGCACTGAATCAAATAGCACCCTTTTTGTTTTTTACATAGAGTAATTCTTAGGTACTCCCGGAGCACGGAGAATGGTGCTCCCTCCTCTCACATTTATGGTGGAGTCCGCTCATTAAATTCATGATGGGATCCACCATAAATGTGAGAGAAAGAAGTACCATTTTACTATACTCCGGGACTATCTAAAAATTTTCCCCTGGGAATGAAGGAGATCACGGCCTCACACTTTTGGGTCACATGACTACATGAGTATTCAGCTGACGCTAATTTCCAAGACTAAAAAGCCTGGCACTTTGTGGGTCACATGAGTTTGTAGTTAGATTGAGAATAGGTGCAATAGTTAAAGTACCTCATGGTTGATATTTAAAGTCGTAAAAAGCAATTTTAAATCCCAGCCGTTCAATATAAAAAATAAAAAAGTTAAAGTTAAAAAGAAAAAAAAATTGTGAAGGAATTAGGTGAATTGGACGGTGCTGGATCCCAATCCGTGCAGCTGAAGCAATTTCCGAAAACCTGCGATTTCACCAAAGTTCTCGTCCATTTCAGCATCTAGGGGTGTGTTTTAAGATATCTTTTAATTTTTTCTCCATCAATTTCAAGTTTTCTTTTGCTCCTAAAATTTTGTATTTGTTTATGTGTTTACAGCGTTAGTTTGAGCTAAAGACAGTCGCTTTCTGGCCTTACAGTCACATTTCTGTGTGCGTGTGTATTTTACTATTTTTATGGAAATGCTTTGGATTTGATTTTTTTTTTTTTTTTTTTCTAGTACTGTGAAATTATTGATAGAATGTGAATTACGAAATTCGAGATTGAGTATTCATAAAAAATAAAAAAAAAAATAAAAAAAAAATTGAGATTCTCTTTCTTTGTGGCCTCATTTGTCTATATAATACCTATTCCATTTCTATATAATAATTGCCCAACTTCACATTCTTACTATACTATAGTCTATACTTTATACTCCCCAAAAGCAAATCTTGATAAACCAAAAATCAAGCAAAACCTCACAGAGCCATGACCAAATTCGAGTTGGTGTTCATCACATACCCTGGAATGGGACACATCGTTGCAATGGTTGAGTTTGCACATCACCTTATAAATCATGACCCTCGATTCTCTATCACTATACTCATCATCACCATGCCTGAGAGAATGCTAGTTAACACCTACATCCAGTCTCGTGCTGCCACATCAACCTCCACGAATATCCGATTTGTCCATCTCCCTACTTTGGAAACGCCCACACCCGATCACAGCTCCCAGGCTCCCCTGTGCCTTGTATCCTCATTTATTGAAAAACACAAACCCCATGTTAAGCAAGCAATCACAAACCTCATGGCAACTGAGTTGGACCGACGATTCGTTGGGTTGTTCATAGACATGTTTTGCACTTCCATGGTTGATGTAGCCAACGAGCTTGACATCCCTTGCTACCTTTATTTTCCGTCTCCAACTACCTTCCTTGGTTTCATGCTTCATCTTCCAATCCTAGACACCCAACTCACCACTGAGTTGGCTGAGTTGGACACTGAGTTGGTCATTCCAAGTTTTGTTAACCCTATTCCTCCAAGTGTTTTGCCTTCTATAGCGTTAAAAAAAGATGGGTATTCTTGCTTTTTGTACCATGCACGTAGGTACCTTGAAACAAAGGGTGTCATTATTAATACATTTAGTGAGCTTGAGCCTTATGCACTTAACTCACTCTCAACGAGTCAAGTGCCACCTATTTATCCCATTGGGCCTCTTCTTGACCCCGTTGGACCAGCACAATGGCAGCCAGACCAGGCCCACCATGAAAGAATCATGAAGTGGCTTGATGATCAACCTCCATCAACTGTGGTATTTTTGTGCTTTGGTAGCATTGGGAGTCTCAGTGGGTCCCAAGTGAGAGAGATTGCATTTGGGCTTGAACAGGCCGGGGTTCGGTTTTTGTGGGCTTTACGTGAGCCACCTAAGAACCAATTAGCCCTCCCAAATAACTTCACAAATCACGAGGAAGTTTTACCAAGTGGATTCCTGAAACGAACGGCTGGAATTGGATTGGTGTGTGGGTTTGTTTCACAAGTGTCAATTCTAGGTCACAAGGCAATCGGAGGATTCATATCACACTGTGGCTGGAACTCAATTTTGGAAAGCTTGTGGCATAATGTACCAATTGCCACTTGGCCAATTCATGCTGAACAACAACTGAATGCCTTTGAGTTAGTGAAGGAGTTGGGATTAGCAATTGAGATTAGGTTAGATTATAGGGAGGGTAGTGATTTGGTGTTGGCAAATGAGGTAGAGAGAGGAATAAAGAGTTTAATGGACTGTAACAATGAGGTGAGGACAAAAGTAAAGGAAATTAGTATGAAAAGTAGGATGTCTATGATGGAAAATGGATCATCATATGCGTCAACAAGAGCCCTAATTCAGGAATTAGTGCGTTGATAATTCAAGGTGTTCCCAGTTTATAATTTGACTAAATAAATTCCATTGCTTTTATTTTTCTCCTCACTTTTTAATCAAAAAATAAAAATAAAAGAAAAGTCTTTGCTTTTTCCTCTCACATTTTAATCCTCATTTGAACAAAACCACTATGGCTGCTTCTGAAAAATTCCTATAATTTCTAGGATCATTATGGGTTTGGGCTCTTTATTGTCATGACAAATTTTTTTTTTTTTTTGAGTTTGTTTATTTGAAAAAATTTGTAGTAAAATTATATTAAAAACACTTTAGTGTTTTGATTATGTGACCGATTATTTTATTTAAAAAACACTTTAGTGTATGGGTTCCAGTTAACTTAACTGGTAAAGTCTCTAATGGTTGTATAAAAAATTTGAGGTTTAATCCTTATCTACATCGAAAACTGATTGGTATCTTTTGATATAAAGACACTTTAGTGTTTTGATTATGTGAGTAATTATTTTATAAGGCATGGGAGATTAATTAGTACCATTCAATTATTTGAATAAAATTTTGTACGCCAGCGCACCAGATATAAGTGAAGTTTGAACATTTTTTACATTATAACCATCACAAACGAATTTGTCCACACCAATTCAAATCTCTGGTAAGTTAAAGCATTTTCATCAGCTCTCTTATAAAAAATGTCATTTTGACACACCAAAAGCCTACTTTATTATTTTACCACATCATTTTACAATTCTTCATTTATCACTTCTTCTATTCTTTAATTCTATACATTAAAATAATATATCCAACACATTAAAATAATCTAAAAAAAACTTTTACAAATATAAATATATATATATATATACACACACATAAAATCCTCCACTACCCACACCCACAGATCAACCACCACAGCCCACAACCACCACCCACAAAATCAACCACCATCAACCCCTACAAAAAAAAAAAAAAAAAAAAAAAAAACCACAACCAATATCGGTGGCGGCGCTAGTGAGACCCATCCACAGCTACAAAAACAACACATCTGAGCCCATCCCAAATCTCACACCCACAACCCGATCAACCCACCACCATCAACCAAAATTAGCCAACTACCAACAATCAAAACCACCAACCACCATTAGAAACACTGCCACAACCACCAAAAGAGAGAGGGAGAGAGAGAGAGAGAGATCGGCAAGGTGTGGAGAGAGGAGAGATCGGCAACTCCAGACAAGATCGGTAGGTGGTGGCTCTAGGCGAGATCGGTGGCACAACAATGGTTTAAAGTCGGTGGAGTAGAGACAGTGAGGACGAGAGAGGAAGAGAGTGAGAGAAAAAAAAAAGAGAGTGAGAAAGAAAGGGAGCAACGAGAGAGATGGAGACCAGAGAAGAGAGTGGAGACCAGAGATGAGAGAGAAGACCGATTAAAAAAAGAAAATAAAAATCTATTTCCACAGATAGCTGGGCCCACATTGAATATAAAAGTATTAAACACATATGACATATTGATCTGTACCATGCCAAAGATAAGACGGTATTGTAGCATGTCTTAAAATTTTGACATATTTAACATACCTCATGATGCTCTATTTTTGATGTTTGGTGTGCCAAATGTCAAATATTTGGCATTTGGCACACCTGATGAGAATGCTTTTAGTGAACCAACCGACAAAGGAGAAATTATGCTGTTTACAGGATGGACTACATTATATGTCCATCATTCCACTAAAAAAACTTCCACTTGTATAAAATTGTTAATTCAATAATTAGTTTCTGCTTAAAATTTTTTTCTGACTCAATAATTTTAAACATGCGGGAGTTTTTTAGTGAAATGATGGACAAATGGAAAAGGGTGTAATTTTTTATTGATTCAATGGAATCATAAATTTGGTTCTCAAGATCTTATTGAACCAACATGGGGGAGGATTTTTTTTCCTATCTAGACTTTAATAAAGAATAGAAAAGGCACACACTTAAGATATACTTTGTACAATAACTTTGTTTGTTAAAAGTCATGCCTCAAAGAATATTTAAAGGCAAGTTAAGAAATAAGAATCAACTTCAATTTGTCTTCAAGTTGGGTCTGACTTTAATGGTAACTCATGACACATGTGATGTGAGTCCTAGTTTTTTACTTGAGCGACCATTCAAAATTTGAACTTCTTGAAGCAAATACAACCCTTCGACACATGGAATTAAACCAACAAAAAAGGCAGCAAGTAATTGCAGCACTTCAAAGGACATTGTATTTGAATTCTGGACCAAAATCTATACCCCAAACGTGGGCTCCACTATTGTTTCTTACCCAATTTAGGCCATATGCCCAAGATGAGATGGCCCTCTCTGCTTTGTTAGATGCCGTTGATCACTTTTCATTTTCGATTGTGGACCCGCAATTGCATTCATCAACACGTGTCAAGTTCAAGGCACGTTTGGTTCATGCATCAAATCTTAGGGGGCTGAGCTCATAGTTTTAGGCGATGATTAAAGCACAAAAAAAAAATCCTTTTTTTTGGGATGGTTTTTAGTGAAAGAGAATCTAAAACCTGACACGGTTTCAGTTACAAAATACCACAGGCCAGAGTCCATGGTTTTGTTGTGCTTCTCCAAGATATACAGTAAAGGTAACTTTGCCTTTGTACCCTTACTTTTTGTTGTATTTATAGTTTTAGATACATATTTTCATTTTCATTCTCTATCATTAATTCAGTTAATAATTTATTCAGAAATTATTCAGTTATACTAAAATCCTTCTCTATTATTAATTCTGTTTTATACCAAAAAAAAAAAAAAATATATATATATATATATATATATGATTGTTGTCTCAAATCTGGAAAAAAAAAAATTGTTCAAATTGTGAAAGAATAAGAAGTTTTACTGTTATGGCAAGGCACACTATAATACATCTCTATTTTATTTTTTAAAATAATTTCAATCTATGACGTCCGTTTATAATGATAGTTTTTATTATCAGACTAAAATAGTTTTTGGTGTAGGCAGAAATTGAACCCCAAATCTCTTATTCAACCATCAGAAATTTTACCAATTGATCTAACTAAAATCCACAATATATATCTTTAGGTTAAGGGGTGTAGTTTATATTTATTTTATTGGATTATAGTTTTATAAGCAATGTTACAATGAAATTAGCATTTTTTTCAAAGTTTTTTATTTTTTATTTTTGATATTTTTTTCGACATCGAGTATGTTACCCATACGATTAGATTAGTATGGTCGTACGTAGGATTAGAAAATTGCTTGATTATTCATGAAATTGACTAACATGTTACAACGAAATATGCCTCTTTCACTCAACTAAAAAGCCTAGTCAACTTCAAATGGGAAAAACAACAAAATTACATATCTAAATATTATTGCTTTGACTATGGTTCGAGAATGTTAGTCTCATTACATGCTCGTATGGGAGAATGATTGAAGTGAATAAAATTGTTTGTTTGTACATTTCCCTGCTATGATTCATTGGAGTATAATGACAATTCCCAATAGCATAATGAAAATTTCAAAAATGTGAAAACTACTTGTTGTGTAGGTCTTCAAATTTTTTGTTCAGAATTCTTAGAAGATCAAAATTAAATTTTATTTTTTATAATAATAGATCGAACTTTGACTTTAGAGGATTGGAAGAAATTTTTTTTTTTTAAATTAGTCATATGAAAATCAGATTACTCTGAAATAATAAATTAACTCTAACTTCATCTACCATACGCTAAATGTTAGCTATACTAGTTAACTTTTTAAAAAATATTTCCCTAAAAAAAACTTTAAAAAAAATATTATTTTAATATAGTAATGGATTTTACCCATTAATCCAATTACAAATTCCCTAAAATTTATTAGGTAATTGGTTTCTTTTTATTACTAAAAAATCATTTTAACTTTGCTTACCTTTTTTTTCCCCCCAATTCCAAATAACAAGTTAACTATGATCCCCTCTAAACTTGGATAATTCTTGATTGAGCAATGTTAGAGATTTCTTAATAAAAAAAATTATAATTGTTTTACAACTTGTGAAGTTGATAAGTTATGGTGGAAGTAATATTACTTTCATCAAACGCATTGATCATTAATGCAACTTTTAATGCATACTAATAGCAAATACAATCTTAGCTCCTGTTAATTTTGAATGTTAGTAATTCTTTTTCTTCTTTTTTTTTAGGGAACTTATATGTCATTCTTGATTACATTGCTTTACCTGCAAGAATTATGCATAAAAAATAAAATAAAATATGTGCCTTGGACCTTTAGAAAGATATTATTATTGAATTCGAACAAGTATAACTTAATAATAATAATAATATCTCTCATGTGTTGAACTGAACAAAATCCCTTTCCATTTCAATTCTTCTCTATTTTGTCTATTTAATGGTTAAGATTTTATTTTTCGGCCGGAACTAATAGTGTATAGATTGTCAAAATACTAAACCAAGCTCAATGTTATTTCAAAAGTCCTAGAACTTGTTTTGTAACTAGTTTCCCGGACAGTTTTCTCTTTTTCTTTTTTCTTTTTTAAAGGTGACTTCAATAGAAATAATTATGTTTGGCACCTTGTTTTGAGAAAACTATTCCCAATTTATGCAAATTAATTTTCTAAAAAGATAAAATTTAGTTATAAACTAGTTTGTAGCTGATGGCTAGCTCCACCCAATATCATTTTATTGGATGTGAATTTTGACAAATTCGCCATTGAATTTCATATTCTTCTTATATCTTTCATTCTTGCAAAAATTTCACAAGATCAAATATCAATAGCTATGTCATCAATCAAATATTAAATTTCAAATATTTGTAGTCTAAAACTATGCATAAAAATTAAGTTTATAGATTAATAGTAAATAATATTCGGTTGACATAAAATTTGGCATGCATATTAAGAACATGAAAAACATGTAATTTAACGATTAAATTTTCAAAATATGTAGATATGTTAACTTTATTTTTATTTTTATGGGAGTTGTAGTCAAACTTTGGCCTTTCTAAAAACACCCAAAAGACTTGTATTTTTCTCCTCTATTTTTGTTTTCTAACATTATTGTATTGATATAATAATATTTTTTCCCTTTTTTTGTTCTCTCTCTCTCTCTCTCTCAATCAGGCTAGAAATTGTCATCCTTTATGCATGATTTGGTGCATTTGGGGTATTTGATTGATTTAGTGGATTTGGTTCTGCAGATGATGGACTTGTATGGAAATGGGCAGAGGTGGAGCCAAGGGGTAGACATGGCAAAACAACCTGAACTCGAATTTTTTATCCGAATAAAAAAGGCTCAACTTGCAACCCACTCGCTTTTAACAGGCCAACCCGACCCAACCCGTCTAATCTGTGATCCGACCCATATTTTAAACTTTTCTTTTTCTTAAAAAAATATTTAGACTACATGCCAAGGTGCCAATTGTATAAACATAAAGGCACAAAAACATTGCACCAGCATGGCCTGGCCATTTGGTAGCCACCAATGGCAGCAGCCATAACCCCTTTTTTTTTTTTTTAAGTTACTTGAAAAGAAAAAAAGTAAAAAAGGCAAAAGCATCTATAACTATATGTCTAACACTAAGTTAATACCTAGTAGTAGAGTTAAATACTAATACTAAGTTACTAACACTACTAACTAACACAAAACAAAACTAAAGTAAAAGCAAAATCCAAAAGGTTATCTTTCTAAAGGCAATTATGAATATTTCTAATGCTGAATCTACTACCAACGTTGGGTAGATTGATTATAATCCTTATAAAATATTTACTTTTTTTCTTTTTTATTTAATATATTATATTTATTTTTAAAGTTTTTATTATTATTTAGTTTATCTTGCAAAATAATCTAGCTTTATTACTACATTAGATGCGACGTGAATAGATTTACTTAAGAAGCCTAATAATTTGATGGAAAATTATTGAATACTCTAGGAATACTATAAATGCGTACTCCCCTCTCTCACATGAATTGTGAATCCCATCATAAATTTAATTAGTGGAACCCACAATTATGTGAGAGAAAGGAATACACATTTATGGTACTTTGGGAGTACCCAATAATTACCCTAATTTGACATGGTTCATGACATTTAGTTTTTTATTTATTTAAGGGAATGATATCATTAGTGAACTTTGAATCAAAGTGTGTAAGCTTAAAATATATATACTTTTTAGTGCTTCTTAGGATCTAACTCTCTCTCAAGTTGATTCTAAAAAAAAAAAAAACTCTCTCTCAAGTTGTAAATTTGTAATTATAAACATTTTTTTATATGAAGTATAAGCATTTTAATTGTGAGTTATTAACATTGAACATTTTGTTATCATGACTGTAAAGAATTTTAGACATACTCAAAACTGCTAGAATTAGAAGGATATGGAAAGTTTTATATTTTTTTGGTTTGTCCTTTTTTTTTTTTTTCCTTTTACATGTATAATAAAACACAAATTATATAATAATAGTAGGTGCCCACTTGACGGAAAAAACAAAAAAACAAAAGGTATTAGATGCAATTGATTTGATTCATTATCTCTAAAAATTTGACATTTATATTGTTACTATTATTTTTCCATATGAAAATATACGAGTTGACCCGACTCAACTCTCAATCCGATTAACTTGGCCTGTTTTTAACCTTTTTAAAATGAATCATTTTGACCCGACCTATTTTGACTTACAACCCGATTAATCCAGCTCGAGCAGAATGTTTCCATGTCTAAAAAGGGGTAATTTCCCTAACTCCTAAAAAATCTCGAGTTACTCCCTAATTTAACACATAACAAAAACCCCTAATTTAAAGAAAACACCCACTACTAACACCTAAAATAAGGAAAAAAGTCACTCCCCACTGAAAAGGGTCCAGACAATACCAATTGTATCCCATGATTTGTGCCTTATCCTAATCCAATTTCACCCTTCTCAAGTCTCAACTATACCAATCTTATCTCATGAGATTTTTTCTTTTTGGCTTATCACAAAATTTTTATTCTTTTACTTTATCACAACACTCAAATCCAAGTTATTTCATTCTAAAAAAAATAAAATTCAAGGCTAAAAAAGAAATAATCTAAAGGCTTAAATCAATTTGTTCTATAATTTACACATAATAATAATAATAATAATAATAATAATAATAATAATAATAATAATAATTGTGGGGGTAAAATGGTCAAAACACATATTTGGGCCTTGGGTCTGATATTGGTGGTGTAAGCTTGTCCGAGCAGAGCCTTTGAAACCCACAAGTCAGCTTTTGCTAGAAAGGTTGATGATGTAGTCCGAGGAGAGGCATCTCCTCGGCTGAGTCCAATAAAGATTGTATGACACGTCATGATGTTTGGGGAGAGAATTCTGGAAAGTTTAGTGGGTAAAGATATGTTTCACGCTGTTATAGAGAGGAATAACGTATGAGAAATATCAAGGGAAAAAGCTGTCACCGCCGCATTAAAGACCCTGCACCTACCTCTCTGGCCGCATTAATGGGGAAATGACATCTGAACAGTACCAATTAGCCTTACAGCTGTTATTTGAGGACTTCCAGAGGGCGGTGGAGAAAGAAAAAATATCTAGATCATTGATTTGTGTTACACGTGGAAGGTGAAGGGAAGAGGGAAAGTGATATAAAAGGAATAAGAGAAGGAAAAAAGGGGGGGGGGGGATCTTCTTCAATTGTAGTTTATTGTTAAAAGAAAGAAAGACAATACAAGCCACCCTCGATTTATGTCCGATGAGAATTTCTGTTATTCTTATCCATTGATTGTGTAGATAGTGGCAATCTAGCCCGCCTGTCTGTTGTTCAATATCCATAAAATCTAGATTTCAAGCCCACACTCTACAAATTTGATTGCATAAGGCTCTTTGGGCCTGAGCCCATCACGCGTTTGGGTCCGAGTACAAATTGTGCACTTACAATAATAATAATAATAATAATAATAATAATAATAATAATAATAATAAACGCAACTTACATACTATATCTAAGAAAAAATCACAATTTTTTTTATTTATCTTTTGAATTTTTAGGATTTTAAATTATGAATTTTTGCTATAGACCCAATTATTTTTTTTAAGAGAGTTTCAAGTTTCAACCTATGACATCCACTCCTGATGATAGCTCTTTATCACCAGACCAAGATACCAATCAGTTTTTGGTGTGGGCGGGAATTGAACTCCAGATCTCTTATACAACCATAAAAAACTTTACCAGTTGAGCTAATTAGAATCCACCTATAGACCCAAAATTTAAATACTTAGAACTTAGAAGAGTAGAGAAATAAAGTTACAATTAAGGCAATGGGATGCATATATGATATATGGCTGGATTCAGATTTTCTAAATTTCCTAAGATATTTTATTAAATAGATTTCATTTCAAAAGAGCTGAATCCTAGATAGCTTTGCAGGTATTAATTTACTATACTTTTAACATTTTAACATTAATTGATTTTATTAATTTATTTAAAGGAATCATATTTGATGTTTAAAGTTTATGTCTTTAGATTAATCTCTTACTTTTTATTAAATATGAAATGATTATTTTTGTTTATTTATGTTAATGATATGAAATAAAGAACCAACTACTTTGATTAACTATTTTTTTTGTTATTAGTATTAATCAATATATTTTAAGTTAGTTTTGCTTATAATTTTTTTTAATCTTACTCCCTTAAACTAAAATTCTAACTCTGTGCCACCGGAAACAAATATATTTTGATTGAGTTATTTATTTATTATGATAAAAGGATGTTGGTTGGGAGAAATTATTAGGTCTACCAACCAGGATGACTATTGATGTAGTCCTCATTGACTTCACAACTAATAAAATGCTCTTATTTATGCAAATATAACATCATCTGATAATTTTTATTTTTTATTTTTTTTGTTGATTAGGAAGTTCACTTATATATTTATGTAAATAATATTATCTCATTGATTAGGAGGACCACGTTAGCAGTTCTCCTGATAGACTTAATAATTTCTTAATAATTTCTCGTTGGCAAGGGGTGGGTGGAAAACAAAATCCCAAAAATATTGCCAAAACAAGTTTTGAAAATACAAAATTGAAGATACTTACCAAAATAGACCCTAAAATAGAACTTAAAATCTAAATTTAGCTTTTACTTCTACTTTTATTTTAAAAAATAAAAATAAAAATACACCAAGGATACGTTGGCAATTATAAAAAAAGAGTAGGAAGTTAAAGAAAAGCCGAAAAATTAAAAACTAAAAAAAGTTATGAAAAAAAAAAAAAAAAAACACTCAAAATCTAGGGACTGCCCATAATATAATGAAAAGAAAGTCAAACAACAAACTGCTGCTGTTTTGTTTTTCCCAGACGTGGGAATGAAGGAAAACATTTTTTTATAATCTTCGTTGTTTTGTCGAAACGTTTCTCGCTCTTTTTTGTTCTATTTAATGTTAATAATAAAGCCTTTCACTTTGGACAACATGAGTGTGTGCAGCTGAAGCTAACTTCCAAAAAACTGCGATTTCACCAAAGCCACTCAGATTCCAGTCCATTTCAGCATCTGGGTATGTCTCAAAATATATTTTTTCTCAATCGAATTCAAGCTCTCATGCTCTTGAAATTTATGTGTTGCAATGTTTGTTTGAGCTAAAGTCACCCACTTTCTGATCTTACAGTCACATTTCTCTCTCTGTCTCTCTCGCTTCTCTTATCTCATTTCTGTCAGTGATATTTCGTTCTTTCTTTGAAATGCTATGGAATTTGGATCTGAACTGATTGTTCATTGACTTTTGTTTCTCTGTAATAGTGTGCTTTTTTTTGGGGGTACTAGAATACTGTTGTAGTTGTTGGCAAACCTGGCTAAGAACTAAGAAGTGAAGTTTGGTATCTACATAGACTACATTGTTTAGAAAAGTCTGAAACTTTGTTGATATTTTATTGATTTTTTGATACTATTGGATGATTTGGGTTTTCTTTGAAGATGGGAATGATGGTTCTGTTTAATTTATTTGATTTAGATTTGTTGAAGTTTGAAAGATGTTGAGTGTGTGCTATTTTGGTACTCAACAGATTGGTTATGGTGACTTGGATGTCACAAAAGTGTCCTAGTCTTGGTATTGATGAGAGTCAAATTAATCATAGAATGGAAAAAAGCATCACAATTTATGAGGTTATCTATAAAATTGTGATAGGTTGACTTTTTTCATTCCAAGATTCAAGTTGAAGATTAGTAGTTCCTTCGTGGGATATAATTTTGTAATTAGTATACCTGCATTTTTTGTTTTATTGATCAGAAAGGTATTCAATTTAAAAAAAAAAAAGAAGAAGTTTTAGGATGCTGCTACTTTTATCTCTGTGTGCTTTCTTTGCTTATATTGATATTATCACGGGCTTGTGATGAACTAATAATTATAAGATGTCGGGGCATTCTCAAGTTTGAACCCTACCCATTTCAATTAAGTAGCATTCTTGGTATGAGAATATCTGAAATTTCAGAATGTTTAAAAACCTGTTTCTGGATGGTTAAAAGATGTGATGGAAATTAAGGCCATTGAAAGCAGAGCGTCGCAGAAACTTTGTTTGACAATTGCCTAGATGGGGTAGTAAATTCTTTCTTTTCTGTTAAGCCTATCGTTAATAATCTATAGCTATGGGGGGGTGGTGGGGGCAGCATAAGGCTGAGTGCCTGCCTTGTTCATTGGGTGCAACCTTTTAGCACAAGGATCTTATCCGAGACTCTTTGAAAAGATTAGCAAAGCACGTTTCATGAGGTCGATGAGAGTTTGATATAGATTTCTAACCTGAGGGCCGCCTTGTTCATTGCATTATTCTTTTTGATTAATATGGGTTACATAGTCATAACTCATAAGTACATATAGAACCACATAGTTTTAAAATTTCTACTTTTGCTTGGTATTGATTTCCCTAATTAGCTAATTTGAAAATGAAGGGTTTCATAGATGATTGGGCAAGATGTCAATCTTATTCTTTGGTAAACTAGACTTATCTGTGCTTATTAAAGGGTACAAGCGAATTAGTGTTGCTGGTTTACATGGGTTGGTTTTATCCCTGTCCTGGAACTGTTATATATGAATAGGTCTTCAGTAAGTGAATTTACTTATTGTGCTAAATATAAAAATTTGTCATGACCAACAATGTGATTTTATTTTTATTCCTTTATAACAAGAAAAATTATTTTATTTCAAACTGGTAGATTGTTTAGAAGTCTGGGGACTATTATTGGAAAAATATATAGATTCAATACATCTTCTAAATAGTAGGTAGTGAAGAAACTAACAAGCAAGGGTCAGTGGTGATAAAAATAAAGGAACTCTAATTAGTGTCAGAAACAGGGTGCTGAAATAAGAAGTTGGTGAAAGAAAGAGATTAATCACATTGATGCATCCTGTAAGGACCAATGTTGAGGAACTGAAAGCAGCCCCACCCCAGGGGTCACTGCTTTTATGTAGGAGATTGGACTAGAAGGTTGAAGCTAAACTATTTATATAGTCCAAGGTTATTTTCAGTTTAAATTGTATCATTTGAGATTAAAAGATAGTGAATATAATTAGCGTAGGAGTAGGAGAATTTAGTACAACCATATTTTTCTCTCACTATATCTTTCCATTTGGAATCATTGAGCTACTTGGATAAAAGGGACTTTCACATTAATATTACTGATACTAGAAGAACCATAAAAAAGAAAAATAAAAGATTTTGGAAAGAAAGTGCATGTTTACCAAGATCCAATGATTTGATGGAGAAGGCTTCGCCTCTTATATAATTTGTCACTGATTCAGGACAACTTAATCAATTAGAAAATAGAGATTTACTGTAAAGTTTTTACTGACCTGCATACCTAAATGGTTAAATGTTGCAAATGTTGCAGGGATTGTGGAAACTACTGAAGGAGTTGCTTGATCCATACCACTGGTCTTCCTTCATACCATTTGCAATAAGTGCTACACTGAAATCTCATTAAAATACAATTTTTTTGATAATTATATTTTTAGAATTTGCTTCAAAGCTGCTGCTACAATGTCAATGTTGTCAAAATTGCGTTGTATCACTGTGGATGTTACTGGTACCTTGATAGCTTACAAGGGGCAACTTGGTGACTACTATTGCATGGCTGCCAAATCTGTTGGGCTGCCATGCCCTGACTACAAACGTATGCATGAGGGCTTCAAACTGGCATATAAAGACATGGCCAGAACGTATCCTTGTTTTGGGCATGCAGCAAAAATGCCCAACATTGTGTGGTGGAAGACTTGTGTAAGAGACTCCTTTGTCAGGGTAAGAAAATCTGACACAGGCACACAGCCAGTGTATCTATAGACTTGGCTTCTTGTTGTAGTAATGATTGCTTGCACATCATGGTATGCTGGTACATACATTATTCCAAAAGGGCATGTGGAATTTAATGGTTCAGATTTTTGACTACTTTTATTGGTAATTAACCCTCCTTAACCTGATGCAATGTGGTGACAATGATGATGCTGAGTATAAAAGAAGTAGTTTTTGGCTCACAAATTACCTAAATATGCACTTCTCTATATTTTCTTGTTAGAAAATTATAATGGGAATCGTGTTTTGCCAACAGGCTGGATATGATTATGATGAGGAAACCTTTGAGAAAATTTTCAGACGCATTTACGCATCATTTGGTTCATCTGCTCCTTATTTGATCTTTCCAGACTCCCAACCATTTCTCAGGTGGGTGCATGAGCAGGGGCTTAAGGTTGGGCTTGTTAGTAATGCAGAGTACCGGTATCAGGATGTAATTCTTCCAGCCTTGGGTTTGAACAAGGTAAATAAAGTATTCTGTTTTGGCATTCTGGTTCCCAAATTCCTAGATTAGTTTTATCTTAATTGATCCATGGTAAGGTAAGAGACCTAATTATATTTAGCATCGGAATGAAAATCTACTTACAGTAATATTTCAAACAATGTGTACAGATATGCACATGTGTGTGTACACACGCACACGCACACGCACACGCACCACATAATATATGATAGAATGGTTGATATATTCTCAGGTTAATCACTTATCAAAAAAAAAAAATTCTCGGGTTAATACTCTAAAATCATTTGGTTCCCTTGATTTATATTAATAACACTGCACATCACTTCAAGGAGTCTCAGAAATTTTGGTGAAGGGTCTTTAACTTTTTATTTCCATACATGCATTTGTATGCAGATGGATATAATGTCTCTCTGTATTTCTATTCTCTGTATTTCTATTCTCTTACATTTTGATGAAGTGCTTTGAATTCTCACGTGTATGCGCATGCCATAGACAAGAAATGCTGATGGTAGCCCAATGTTTTTTCAGGGATCTGAATGGGACTTTGGTGTCTTCTCTGGTATTGAGGGTATAGAGAAACCTGACCCAAGGATTTATGAGCTTGCCCTGGAGAGGGCTGGAAATATTGCACCAGAAGAAACCTTGCACATTGGGGACAGCATGCGCAAAGACTATTTGCCAGCAAAGAGTGTGGGGATGCATGCATTACTATTAGACAGATTCAAGACACCAGATGCTAAGGAGTGGAGTCAATCTGGTGCCATTGTGCTTCCAGACTTAATGGCAGTAAAAGATTGGCTTACTTCAGAAAATTCAACTTTCTGAGAGTCATCTGCCTCTCCCATTCATGATGTGCACGTACAAGTTCTTCCCCATCATGTAGTTTAGAATTTAGTGACAAATATTTTTCAGCTGGTGTGCCCCCTAAATTTTGTTTCTGTGCATGTTTTCGCACATTACTATCAATTTTTTGGGGGGGGGGGGGGGGGGGAAGTTAACACCAGTAGCAAAGTTATATAATGAGCTCAATCATAAAAGATGAAAGGTTTTATGTTTTCTACACTTCGTAGCGTTTTGCTTTTAATCTCCGTCAACTAAGTAGTATGCTATTATCTTATAAGTGTTTGATTGAAATAAGTTTGAATGCTTCTCAGCCAAAAAAAGAAGAAGAAAAGAAATGAGTTTGTATGCTTTATATTGGTGAAGTGGTTTCAATGAGCCTTGGCAAGTAGTCTCCAAACAGAAGACTGTCAATCAAGCCCAACATGTGAGAGACCATAAACGGCTTCAAAAATATGAGGTCATTGGATCTTTGTTCTTAATTGCGAAGGCTACTCATTTAAGCGTTGAGGAAACACGGACAAGTTGTTTTGTTGAGCGGATCTTGTCTAGATTAAAATCTTAAGCATAAAATTAAGTTGGTCTCTTAGACTTTTGTGATCAGAACATTGTAGACGGGGATGTAATAGGCAAATCATTAGCGATTGCATAACTTCATCAGTCTCAAGTTGATGATTTCTCAGCAATGTTTCCAACTATTTATTACATTATTAATCAGATCATGAGAAATATATCTTTAAGCAATCCAATTTGCATTCTGCAATGCCCTTTGTGTGCTGCAGTTTAAACCTACAAGAACAATACTAGTATGCTTGAGAACTGTAGGAAGTTTTGAGCTTTTAGTGAAACCTATTGCTCACCCCAACACATAAGGAGATCAGTCTCTCGGGAACTGTGCTATACACGATATGCATCCTAGCAAAAAAGTTGCCAATCTGTTCTCAATATAAGCCTGTTGAGTCCAGAGTTACTTGCAAAACCCTTAAGCTTGTTTTGTCTTGTGTTAAGACTCAGAACATTTTGACAACTCTTTTTTATATCCTTATTTTGTGTCTTCAATTTTTACTTTATTGCTCAAAGATAAAGGATTTTTTAATTTTGTTTTTTGTTTTGTTTTTGTTTTTTGTTTTTTGTTTATCAAAGATAAAGGATTCTAGGTTAGGAACCCACATATACTGCACAAAGATATGACAATTGCAGGTTTCTTCATTCAGCCCATATAATTTAGTTCTCTGGACAAAGGATATGGGACAAGGGGAAGGGCAAGAAGAATGTGTTGCTTTCAGGTTTCATTTATATTTGCTCCTCAAAATATAAATTGGTTGTCAGTTTGGAAAAGTTTTGAAAAACTCCTTAAAAGAAAAACCCATTTGGGAAATTTTTTTAAACTTTTTAAAAGAAAACTCACTCTAGATAACCCACTCCAAAGGAAATTTCACCACATATAGAAAGTTATAATTAGTTTAGCTCAAAGTGTCTTTGTGTCTAGACATCTAATCACTAATATTATATTCTTGGCAGTTTTTGAAGTCTTAAATTACATGAAAAGTAAGAGATGGGATAGGTATGCATATATAACTTCCAAACTTGACATGAGTAAGGCATATGATCTAGTGCAATAGGGTGATTGAAGGAGATGATGTTGACCCATTTTTATTTTTAATGACCCAAGTTGTTTGATGATTCAAGTCTTTCATTTCTAGTTTTGTTAAGGGGCCTTGTGCCCATCTTGTTTTCTAGTTTTGTTTGAGACTAAAATCTATATCGACCTTGTTTAGGGGCATTAAGTCTATTTTTTTTCCTTCATCTAAGGGGTTTTAGGATCATTTAGTTATATGTCTGGGCCTAGGCTCATCCCTATTTGTCTTGAGGTATTAGGCTTATCTTGTTTTATCATGAGGCCTTAGACCTATCTTTGATTTTGTCTAGGGGAATTAGGTCTATCATTGTTCTATGATTGGGCCTCAGGCCCATCCTTGTCTTTTTTGGGAGCTTAGGCCCATCTTGTTTTGCCTTGGGGCCTTATAACCATTCTTGTTTGTCTAGTGACCTTTAGGTCCATCCTTGTTTTTCTTGGGCTTTAACTATGTAATGTTCTTTGTTTGGGTCTTAAGCCCATCCTTATATTATCTAGAGGCCTTAGGCCTATGTTCTTTTCATCTAAGTTTTAGGTCTATTTTTATTCTATCTAGGCTTTGAGCCTACTTTATTTTTTATTTTTTTATTTTAAGGCCGTAGCCCTATATATGCCTTAGATAGTTGGATTGTTTTATCACCTGTCTTGTTTTTTGACATAACCCTAGAGCCATTTTGACTTGTCAAGGAGCATTAGGCATCTATCTTATCAAGTTGGTAGTGGAGCTTTGGCTAATATAATTGATTTTTCTCTTGCCCATTTTACAAACATAGAGCCTTTACCATAGTGTGAGTGCAAAGGAGAGTATACCCCGGCTGAGTGGACCGTGGCAGAGAAAAGTGGAGTCGTCACCTAGATTAGGTCTAGGAACCATTTTGGGCCAATCACTTATATACATGTGTCCACATACTAGATTATGGGTCTAAAGTTTGAATACGGCTTGGAAATGTGTTAAGCACCCAAGACCGCTCGGCTTGTGAGTTAGCCTCCATTATGCATTGCTAGACCATATCTAATTAAAGAGTTTAATAAGAGAGCCCTAATCCTCAACCTAAACATATATCATGCACTTAAGAAAATAACACACACAACATATTAAAAATCACAATATATTATAAAAGGAAACAAATAAAACATAATCAAACAAAATAAATTAAACATGGCAAGTTGAAAATTAAATAAAATACACAAAGAAAAAAAATATGAAATAAACTAAACATGGCAAAAAATACTCAAATAAACATGGAAAATAATCAAACATAATTAATTAACCTAAACATAGTCAAACAAAATCAAATATCATGTGAAAAATAACTAAATAAACAAAAACAAGAATTTTGCCCTAATTTGGGTTTAGAGTGTGTACGCATACTCAAGTATGCCTATGCATGGTTAAACCATGAGCGTGCATGCTCAAAGATGCTCACAGATTCGAAAAATTACATTTTTTTTCAGATTTGATCATTCAAAAATATAAACATAGAAATCAAATAAGCATGTTAGGGTGAGTATGCCTACGCATGGTTAAACCATGCGCGCGCATGCTCAAAGATGCGCACAAATTTGAAAAATTACATTTTTCAAGATTTAATCATTCAAAGATATAAACATAGAAATCAAATAAGCATGTTAGAACCCTAAACACTAAACTAACATGAAGGAAAAACAAAGTATCAACATAAACAAATAATCAAAAAACAAAATCAAACAATTAAACTAAACTTTATTAAATAAATAAACGTGTTAAACTTTACATAAAACTAAAATAACAAACCAAGAACAATAAGAACAAATTATTAACAACCTAAAATCATATTAGAACATATCAAAAAGATCATAACATCAATCGAACATGATAAGAACACTTATGATAACATCAAACAAAGAACCATGTGAATCCTATGTAGCAAAGTGAAAAATCATGGAAAAGAGACTCACCTTGCTTTAGAATCACAAATTTAGATTGTTTAAATGAATCTTCAGTGCCTACAACACAAAAATTAGATGGAGAAGATAAAGATAATCAAAGAACACAACAATTGTTAGTAATCATAGCTCAAGAACAGAAGGTTTTAGAAAACAATTTGGAAAACAAACTTTTTGCCTTAGAACTAACTAAAGAAAGCTTTTTTATTTGTTGATGATGCCCAAAAGATCACCAGTAAGCTGCTAGTACTTCACCGATTTGAAGCAACACCTGCGAAGAAAAAAAAGTAGGTGGTTGGCAGAGAGCACCGGTGTGGTGCCGGCCAAAGACCCTCCGACGATCAAGTTAGAATCTTTAAACAACCCTAGAGTGCCAGAGTTGAGGTAATTGTGCGTACCTTTGGGTCATGAGGGTCTTGGGGTATATATAGTGGTGTGTGGCCGAAATATGCGCCTTGGTGAAGAAGCACTTTCCTTTTTAAGAGAGCAATTCGCGGATCTTTGCCTATTGTATTGAGCCCTTTCCTTATAGGAATCTTATTAACTAAGTCGAACGCGTAGCGCAAGAAC
The DNA here is from genome assembly GCF_040712315.1 of Castanea sativa. NCBI lineage: Eukaryota > Viridiplantae > Streptophyta > Magnoliopsida > Fagales > Fagaceae > Castanea > Castanea sativa. Next base: position 10,246,071 of record NC_134019.1, on the reverse strand, counting down.
TTTCCTTATGCTCACATAAGCAGAGGTCAAGATAGGCTAAAAATGAAAGTTGGGTTATTCCTTCAGCCTTCACCTGCCAAGGTCGTCAGCCCACGTGTAACTCCTATACTGTCGTCAGCTTACGTACGCCAACGTGGTCCGTCAGCCAAGGACATCAGCCAAAGACCTTACAGCCAAGGTCGTCACCCCTGACTCGTCCACGTGATCCGTCAGCTTAATGTTGCTGCGTAAGGGGCATGACCATGAATGCTAAAAGGGTGTCAATGACAGTAGTTGACGGATAGCGTATCGCCGTCAGCTTCTTAACGTGCATTCAGTATGTAACAGGTGAACTTCCGTCAGCTTCTTAATGTGCCGTCACCTTGTAATAACGTCACTATCAGCTGCCCCCCACTCCATTATCCTGTCAGCTATGGGCGACGGGTCATGGAGTTGGTGTTACTGGGGAAATGGTGTTTGCATGGTGATTCGTGCCATGTTCATTAAATGGTGGGACACATGTCATAAGCAGATTGGCTCCGCGTCTGGACGAGTGTGTCGCTTCGTCTTTCGCGCCTCCTCTCTCCTATATATATCTCACTATTTACCTTTTTTCCACTTTTTCGCCTTGTTCATCTTGAGAGAAAAAATTCGTCATTGCCAGTTTTACCACACCGTCGATCGTGCAACCGTCACCTTCTTGAGACCGTCCTCCTATACGTAAGTTTTCTTTACTTTACCTTTTTACTTTTTCTAGTGACGCCCTTTAGTGAAGTCGTCTGCCTAGGATCTTAGAAAAACCCGTCGTTTGTAGGTAGTCTGATGTCTAGGGAGACGCCGAGTGATCCATCGTCAATCCGCGACGGAGCGGGTTATGACGAAGTTTTTCCATCAGGTCGTGAGCCCGCGGAGGGCCTATCCTGGTCGTCAGAAAGAGACTCGTCAACTCCTTCTGACGGTGAAGTAGAGAGTTCTAGAGGAAGTGAGGTGCACGGTGATGAGGAAGGCTCAGTGAGCACCTCGGGATCCTCTGGTGATGATCGTCCCTTCATCTTACCCTCCGAGTGGTCCGTCAACAATTTTCTCCCGACGATGTCGGAGAATGTTTTCAAAAGTTTGCGGCCCCGTTACCAAATACCCGACGACATTCCCATCCGTCTGCCTGAGGAGGGTGAGAGGTGCTACTCAGGACGAACCGCGGACGTCGGCATGTATGACGCCATGTTCGCGGCGGGACTGAGGTTGCCGCTGACGGCATTACACCGTCAGCTGGCTAACTTTCTAGGGATTTCTGTCAGCCAGATTGCACCCAATGCTTGGCGAACCTTCATTGGTGCCGAGATCTTGTGGGGTAGTCTAAGTGGTGGGAACCGTCAGCTGACCTTGGACGAGTTCTTTTGGTGTTATCGTCCTCAGCACATCTCCTCGTCAAAAGGAGTGTATCATTTTGCAGTGAGGGATAAGGAGTTGAAGTTAGTATCAGATATGCCCGACTCCAATAGGAAGTGGAAGGGCAGATATTTCTTCGTAGAAGGGACAAATTGGGTATGTCGTCAAGAGGAGTGGGAGTCAATGCCCAATGGTTTTGATAACACATGGGCTTACGTTAGAGATTCAGGTTAATACCGTCGGCCCTTCTCGCTCCGTCTACTTATTTGCTGTCTTAACCCGTCACTTTTCACTGCAGCTAACAACCGTCCACGTATCACCGCGGAGCAAGAGGATTTCATTCGTCGAGTGACGGCCATTCCCTTGGACGAGAGGAAGTGTCGGGATCTAATCACGTTAGACACCCTTCACTTATATTGTGGTGGCCCTGAACCGACGGAGGAGGCTTGCAAATTGAACGCCTATTCTCGCCGACGTGAGTTGTCCTTCAACTTCTTGTCTTTATCCTGACGTTGTTTCTTTCTAACCCTTATCCTTTGCAGAAATGGAGTCAGCTAAGCAAAGGGTCAGAGCTGCAGCTGCGGCTAAGAAAAAACAGCAAGAGAAGGCTGGGGGCGAGTTAACCCCACCGTCAGCCCTCAGACCCGTTGAGACGCCCGCGGCCAAGAGAAAACTTGACGGCAGGGTAGACCGTCCGGGGAAGAAGGTTGCCCCCACTCCTAGGGACCAGTCATCCCGGAGGCCGTCACCTCCTAGGCCTGCTCATGGGGCAGGCAAGGGTCCGATGACCTCGTCAGGGCCCATTGTCCAAGGATCCGTACGCCGTCTGCTGACCCACAAGGATTATGCTGTAGAGGTGACGGAATCAATTTTAAAGGATGAGGAGACGGATCCTTGTGCTGAGCAAACTACTGACGAGATAGGGGCGTCAGCCCTCTTTGACCTCACTAGGGTATGTGCCTCATTTTACTTTACTTTTGGTGTCTGACCAGTCTTAACCATCCTGACGTTGTTCTATCTTTTTTAATGTAGGCTATGGTTCGCGTGAAGGCCTTGTCGAATAGGTGTTTTGCCAAGGAGGGGGTGATCACCCGTCTGAACGAGCGCGTCAAGTACCTAGCTGACGGTCAAGCGCAGTTCAAAGAGGCAAACAAAATTTTGGGCACGGAGCTGAGAGACTATAAGGAGAAGCTGACGGAGGAAACCCGTCGCCGGGAGCTGGAGACGGAGGCCAAGGTGGCGGCAGAAAAGGAGCTAAGGTCCATCCTAGTCCAAGTGGAAACGGCTAGGAATGACGCTGTGAAGGAGTTTCAAGATTCGTCAGCCTTCATAGACGCTTGTGCCGCCTACTATGGTGACGGGTTTGAGGACTGCCTGAAGCAAGTAAAATCGGCGTATCCTGACTTGGATTTGTCAAGGATTTCAATGGATGAGTCCATCCCGTCAACCCCTGCAGGTGACGCCGTTCCTGAAGAAGCTGACGCCAACAGCCAGAGGGTCAACAGCGTCGTCCTAGCTCAGCCAGCAGCGGACCACTCCGTCACTCTGACTCCGGCAAATCCTCATAATGGCGACCCAAATGCCGCCAGCCCTTCTCTCTCATGTGCCCAGCCTGTTGATGTCGAAGACGATGGAGGACACTGACGCTCCCCTAGAACTTAAAGTTTTCTTTTTTTTTTTTTTTTTTTTTTTTTTTTTTTTTTTTTTTTTTGAGAAGTGTAGACGGAGTAGTAATACTTGACGCCCATTTTTCTGGGCCTTTGTACAGACATTGTCTACTTTAATTTTAATGTCGTTTTATGCTTCAATTATGTGTGTTTTGTGTTGTAAGTCAGAATTATGTTCGTGATGAGCTTCGTCAGCTTAGGGGCGACGGAAATTGTCTCTTTCAATTCAATTTTTGAACTGATGACGGCGTCAGCTTCTTTTCCATGAAAACTCAGGGTCATTTTTTATCATTCCGTCAGTTTCATGGGCGACGTCATTTGATAACTTAATTGCATGCCCGATAGTTTTCTAACGGCGTCAGCCTTTTTCTTTCAGCTAATCTGGCTTGATGTATCCATTTGGCAATGCGCCCATTTTTCTATGAACAATGCCGTCAGCTAACTTTGAACATAACACTGTTATTAAGTCATCACTTTGAACATAACGCCGTCATTTTGAACATAACGCCGTCACTTTGAACATAACGCCGTCATTTTGAACATGACACCGTCATTTTAGGTGTAAGACTGTCCACTTTGTGGACTTATTTATGACGCCGTCCACTTTGTGGACTTAGATGTAGATCGTCCACTTTGTGGACTTATAAGCAGGTCGTTCACTTTGTGGACTTGGATGTAGGTCGTCCACTTTGTGGACTTAGACGTAGGCCGTCCATTTTGTGGACTTATAAGCATGTCGTCCACTTTGTGGGCTTAGATGTAGGCCGTCCACTTTGTGGACACAGACGTAGGCCGTCCGCTTTGTGGACTTATAAGCATGTCGTCCACTTTGTGGACTTAGATGTAGGCCGTCCACTTTGTGGACACAGACGTAGGCCGTCCGCTTTGTGGACTTATAAGCATGTCGTCCACTTTGTGGACTTAGATGTAGGCCGTCCACTTTGTGGACTTAGACGTAGGCCGTCTACTTTGTGGACTTAGACGTAGGCCGTCTACTTTGTGGACTTATATGTAGAGGACCTGTTGTTTTCTTCAAGACATAAAAAATTCACTAGTCGTTTCTGAATGAACCTCCTCTTATTATGTTAAATGCATAAGTAAAATTTTGCTCAAAAATGAGAAAGATAAGTTTTTAGCCCTTTGGACTTAAAATATACTGTAGACAAGAATAAGCTGAGACAAATAACTAAGGATCATAAACTGGTAATGAGGAGTAACGTTCTGCTTGTTATCTTCTACTGGTAGTACTTTCTGAGGTGCTCGGCGTTCCATGGGTGTCGCAGTTTCTGCCCGTCGAGAGTCTCTAGGTGATAGGTGCCCTTTCTTCGCCATGATACGATCTTGTAGGGTCCTTCCCAGTTCGGGCCGAGCTTTCCTTGTGTGGGATCTCTGGCCGCGCCCATTACTTTCCTTAAAACAAGATCTCCGATTTTGAAGTCTCGGTGCTTGACTCGGGAGTTGTAGTGCTTGCTTACGAGGTCCTGGTATCGCGCGAGTCTCTGCTCAGCCACCGCCCTTACTTCGTCAATTAGATCCAATTGTAAACGAAGCTCTTGATCATTTCTTCCCTCGTCGTGATTGGCCACCCTATAACTTGTGAGTCCTATCTCGGCTGGAATGACCGCTTCACTTCCGTATGTCAGCTGGAAAGGGGTTTCTCCTGTAGGGGTTCGCACTGTCGTTCTATATGCCCACAACACGCTGGGTAGCATCTCAGGCCATACGCCCTTTGCCCCCTCGAGCCGAGTCTTGATGATTCGCAGCAAGGATCGGTTGGTGACTTCTACTTGTCCATTTTCTTGAGGATGGGCTGGGGAAGAATAATAGTTCTTGATTCCTAACTCTGAACAGAAGGCTCGGAAGGAGTCGTTGTCAAATTGTTTACCGTTGTCTGAGATTAGGACTCTTGGAATTCCATACCTGCAAACAATGTTTCTCCATACAAAACCCCTTATGTTCTTTTCAGTAATTGTGGCTAGGGCTTCAGCTTCAACCCATTTGGTGAAGTAATCGATGCCGACGACGAGGAACTTCAGCTGCCTTGCTGCCATCGGGAATGGTCCCATGATATCCAACCCCCATTGGGCGAATGGCCATGGGGCAGTTATGGGGGTCAATTCTTCCGCCGGTTGCCGAGTGATGTTGCTGAACCTTTGACACTTGTCGCAAGCTCTCACATAAACCTGGGCGTCATTTTGCATTGTTGGCCAATAGTACCCGGCCCGAATCAGCTTTTGTACCAACGACCGTGATCCAGAGTGGTTGCCGCATATCCCCTCGTGTACTTCTCTCATAACATAGTCTGCTTCTTCGGGGCCTACGCACCTTAGATATGGTCGAGAAAAGCCCCTTTTGTAGAGAACGTCCTTTATCAAGACAAACCGTGCAGACCGGACCTTCAACTTCCTGGCGGCCTCCTTTTCATCAGGCAACGTGCCATCTTTTAGGTAGGAGATCAAGGGCGTGGTCCAAATGTTTTCGGAACCAATTTCCTGTACGCAGACAACGTCAATTAATGGTGAGGACTGAATGAAAGAAAGTACCTTGTCGATGGGGGTCATAGTTTCCGCAGATGCGGCTTTGGAAAGTTGGTCGGCATGTTCGTTTTCTCCTCTTGGAATTTGGACTATTTCGGCTTGCAGTCCGTCCACCCTCTTTTTTGCTTGCTCCCAGTACCTCTTCATTCTTTCACCCTTGCACTCGTACTCGCCGTTTACCTGGCTTGTGACGACTTGGGAGTTGCAATGAACAACCACATTCGTGGCCCCTACAACTTGAGCAAGGTCTAGACCTGCTATCAGGGCTTCATACTCAGCTTCATTGTTAGTTGTAGGAAAGTCGAGGCGAATCATGCATTTTAGCTCGTCGCCTTCCGGAGAGTTAAGCACGACCCCTACCTCGCCAGCCTTCTTGTTGGATGATCCGTCAGTGAAAATGCCCCATTGGGGAGTCTTTTCTTCTTCGCCTCCCGCGTTGGTGAACTCAGCAATGAAGTCAGCCACCGCTTGTCCCTTGATGGCGATGCGGGGGCGATATTGTATATCAAATTCACTTAGCTCTACGGACCACAGCGCCATCCGTCCGGCAGCCGCAGGGCTGCCCATTGCCCGCCGCAAAGGTTTGTCAGTTAGGACGACTATTGTATGGGCTTGAAAATATGGCTTGAGCTTACGGGCCGCTGTAACCAAAGCGAAGGCAAGTTTCTCCATGGGGGGATATCTCTCTTCTGCATCGTGCAATGCCTTGCTCGCATAGTACACGGGTCGTTGGACATTATCGTCTTCTCTAATTAGGGCCGCGCTGACGGCTGCTGGGGAAACGGCCAGATAGAGGAACAGTTCTTCTCCTGGTTGCGAGGGGCTTAGCAATGGTGGGGAAGAGAGGTAGGCCTTTAAATCTTCGAACGCTTGTTGACACTCGGCAGTCCATTCAAAGGATTTTTTCAATGTTCGGAAAAAAGGTAGACATCTGTCTGCAGCCTTCGACACAAACCTGCTGAGCGCGGCGACCCTACCATTGAGGCTTTGTACTTCCTTGATATTTTTGGGAGGGGCCATCCCCATAATGGCCTGAATCTTGTCCGGGTTGGCCTCGATCCCTCTTTGGGATACCATGTATCCCAAGAACTTTCCTGCCGTCACTCCAAAGGCACATTTGCTTGGGTTGAGCTTCATGTTGTAGGAGCGAAGAGTATCAAATGTTTCCTTAAGATCCTCTAGATGAGCTTCTTCCTCTTGGCTTTTGACCAGCATGTCGTAGACATACACCTGGACGTTCCTTCCAATCTGCTGTGCAAACATCTTGTTCATGAGCCTCTGATAGGTTGCGCCCGCGTTTTTCAGGCCGAAGGGCATGACCTTGTAGCAAAAAAGGCCTTGGCTTGTTACGAACGAAGTCTTCTCTTGATCACCCTCGGCCATTCGAATCTGGTTATACCCGGAGAATGCATCCATGAAGCTTAACAGTTGATGTTTGGCTGTGGAATCCACCAGGACGTCGACCCGCGGGAGGGGGTAGCTATCTTTGGGGCACGCCTTGTTTAAGTCCGTGAAGTCGACGCACATCCTCCATTTCCCGTTGTTCTTTTTGACCATTACGACGTTCGCCAACCAGTCGGGGTAATACACGTCCCTGATAAATCCCGCTTCCTGCAGTTTGCGGACTTCTTCTGCTATTGCTTGGTCTCTTTCTTGGGCGAAGGTTCTTTTCTTCTGTCGGACGGGCGGAAAGGATGGCGACACGTTCAACCTGTGCACCATGACTGACGGGTCGATTCCCGGCATGTCTTCGTGGCTCCATGCGAATATATCTTTGTTTTCTTTCAAGAAAGTAGCAAGTTTCTGACGTACCGCCGGGTCGGCCAAGGTTCCGACTTTTGTCGTTCGCTCCGGGTGGGCTTCGTCGAGGTGCACGTCTTCGAGCTTTTCGACGGGTTCTGTCGCCACCCGACGTTCTTCTATGTTCATGGCCTGAATGTGATTGTCCATCTCCATCATGGCCATGTAACATTCTCGTGCGGATACCTGATTTCCTCTTAATTCTCCAATCCCGTGATCAGTAGGGAATTTTATCATTAAATGGTATGTCGAGGTTACAGCTTTCCATGAGTTGAGGGTTAGACGTCCTATGATGGCATTGTAAGCCGACGAGCAATCGACTACCAGGAATGTTACGTTCCGGGTGACTTGCTGTGGGTAGTCTCCAACGGTTACTGCTAAAGTGACAGTGCCCAGCGGATGCACCCTCGCCCCTCCAAAGCCAATGAGTGGGGCATTAACCGGAGTTAGTCGCTCCCTTTCAATTCGCATCTGTTGGAAAGCGGGATAGTAAAGGATGTCTGCTGAACTACCGTTGTCTACGAGAACCCGGTGTATGTTGTAATCTCCCGCCTGTATGGTGACGACCAAAGCGTCGTCGTGGGGGTGATGGAGGCGCTGGGCGTCTACTTTCGAGAATTCAATGGGGGGATTTCCAATCCGCGGCCTTCCAGGCGCAGGACTTGCCGATTGGACGTTACGGACCGCTCGATGTATGTCTTTCGGGCTTTCTTGGAAGATCCGGCCCTCTTGGTGCCTCCTACAATCATCCTTATGTCTCCTACGGGCTGCCTGGGGCGATCATTATCTCGCCGAGGGGCTTGATTTTGTGGCGGGTCCGCCCTCTCTTTGTTGACAAACCTCTGTAACCTCCCTCGCCTAATGAGAGCTTCTATTTGCTGTTTCAGGTCGTAGCAATCGGCGGTGTCATGGCCGTGGTCTTGATGAAATCGGCAGTATTTATCCCTTGGTCTCCTGTTGGGATCTCCCTTGACTTTCCGGGAAAGGCCAAAGTTTCCTCGTCTTTAATCTGCATCAACACCTGGTCGATGGGCGCATTAAGGGGAGTGAAGTTCGTGTACCTTCCTGTATGCGGCTTGGGTCGTAGATCATATCGTACCTCTCGGTTCTCCCCTCTTTCGTCCATTATCGGGTTTCGTATCTTCTGTCTCTCCCTTTTACGGGTTTGTAGTCGTCCCTGGCCAGCAAGGCATCCTCCGCGTTCATATACTTCGTCGCCCTGTAGTATACGTCGGACATAGTCTTTGGGTCGTTCTTGCATAGAGAGAACAAGAACTTACCCTCTTGTAACCCGTTCATGAATGCTGCCACAAGTGTCTTGTCGTCTGCCTCGTCTATCAAGAGGGATTCCTTGTTAAAGCGGGCTATATAAGACCTTAATGTCTCACCTTCTCGTTGTTTAATTCCCAGTATACATGCAATAGACCTCTTGCGTCGATGACTTCCAATGAAGTGCGATACAAACTGTGCACCTAATTCCTTAAAAGTGCCGATGGAATTAGGCGTCAACCTGCTGTACCAATCCCTCGCAGGCCCTTTCAAGGTGGTGAGGAAAGCCCTGCACATGATTTCGTCCGGTACACCCTGAAGATGCATTAGTGTTCTGAAAGACTCCAGGTGGTCCAGCGGGTCCTTGGATCCGTCGTAGTTTTCCACATGGGGCATTTTAAACTTTGAAGGGACGGGGTATGAGTTCACCAACGCTGTGAATGGTGAATCCGTTCTATGGACTAGGTCGTCCAGATTGCTGGATACCCGTCCCTTAAGGGCGTTCATCATTGCATCCATGCGCTCCCTCATCTCCTGCATCTCGGCTGTGATATGAGGTGGCATGGAGTCCGAGGCGGATGGCGGGTTTGTCTCCGGCCGCTCCAGCCTTGTCGGTGCGGTACTACCTTCAGGCCTGACGACATTCCTCCCCTCCGGGCTCGCTACTTCCTGGTCCTCCCCCGGCGCACTTTGGTGCGCCGTCATCTGCCGTAGTTGCTCTTCTAAGTCGTGGTTCTGTTTAGTAAGGCGCTCGACAGCGGCAGCCAGCGTCTGAACTTGCCTTTCTAGCGCTGTAGCATGCGGTTCGTCGCCTTGGTTGTTGACTGTTGCCATCGATCGAGTGAGTACCATACAACTTTTTGTCTCAGGAATAGAGCAAGGCTAAATGCTTGTTTCTTTCCCACAGACGGCGCCAACTGATGATGCCCAAAAGATCACCAGTAAGCTGCTAGTACTTCACCGATTTGAAGCAACACCTGCGAAGAAAAAAAAGTAGGTGGTTGGCAGAGAGCACCGGTGTGGTGCCGGCCAAAGACCCTCCGACGATCAAGTTAGAATCTTTAAACAACCCTAGAGTGCCAGAGTTGAGGTAATTGTGCGTACCTTTGGGTCATGAGGGTCTTGGGGTATATATAGTGGTGTGTGGCCGAAATATGCGCCTTGGTGAAGAAGCACTTTCCTTTTTAAGAGAGAAATTCGCGGATCTTTGCCTATTGTATTGAGCCCTTTCCTTATAGGAATCTTATTAACTAAGTCGAACGCGTAGCGCAAGAACTTTCCTTATGCTCACATAAGCAGAGGTCAAGATAGGCTAAAAATGAAAGTTGGGTTATTCCTTCAGCCTTCACCTGCCAAGGTCGTCAGCCCACGTGTAACTCCTATACTGTCGTCAGCTTACGTACGCCAACGTGGTCCGTCAGCCAAGGACATCAGCCAAAGACCTTACAGCCAAGGTCGTCACCCCTGACTCGTCCACGTGATCCGTCAGCTTAATGTTGCTGCGTAAGGGGCATGGCCATGAATGCTAAAGGGGTGTCAATGACAGTAGTTGACGGATAGCGTATCGCCGTCAGCTTCTTAACGTGCATTCAGTATGTAACAGGTGAACTTCCGTCAGCTTCTTAATGTGCCGTCACCTTGTAATAACGTCACTATCATTTGTAAAAAACGCGCTTAGGTGTTACTCTAGAGTTTTAAAAAGAGAAAATAGGGTTTTAAAAAAGATGGAGGCAAAAAAATAACTTTCTCTAGCTAGGGTTTTGATTGGAGACATAAGATGAGTGCTTATAAGTTAAAATTTGGATTTTTGAGGCTTTTTAATGATCTTTGGACGTTCTCAAGGATCTATGGGCCGGCCCACATCAAAGTATGATGTTTTGGACCCTTAAAATGAAGTTTTAAAACCTAAAAAATCAAATTGTCTAGTTGGCCCAACTTCAAATGATCACAACTTACTCAATATTAGTATAAATTAGGCATATTATGTGTTCAAATTGAAGCCCAAGATGTCTACTTTCCAATGAAGCAAACCTCACTTAAAAATTCTTTGTAGATCAAAAGTTATGCTCAAAACAATGAGCAAAGATCATTTTTCATTATTGATTTCAAAGCGATTTGAGCACTTTTGAGTTGTGATTACTTCTAAACTATTGTATACCCTTTAATTACCCTTGATTGACATATTTTAAGCTCATCATTGTGGCCTGGGACCAAAATTTATTAATAGGTACAAAATGTAGTGTCTACAAATACCCCTCTTTTAACTTTGCTTGCATTGTAAGTATAGTTAAAAGTCGGAAGAAACAAACATTTTGCGAGTTAATTAATTTTGAGTTCACACACACACTACACACAAACATGCAAGCAATTATGCAAACATGGGGGCGTGCTAAAAAAGTTGATTGGTGTACTTCCAACAAGAAGTGTGAAGAACCACATAAAAGAAAAAAATTGAGATTTTTTGAGTTTTAAGGACTCTACCTTCATGAAACACATACATGCAAGCAATCATGCAAACAAGAAATACATCATAATAGACATTAAAGAAAATCTGGGATGTTTTCGAGTTTTAAGGACTCTACCTAACGTTGGGGAGACCACTTTAAGCGGGTAATTTACATCCAAACACAAATAGGCCACTTAAGAATGAGAAATTTATGCCAAAGGGGACCACTTGACTGAGCAATTTACATCCAAACACAAACAGGCCACTCAAAAATGAGATATTTATGCCAAAATGACCACTCGACCGAGCAATTTACGTCCAAACACAAATAAGCCACTCAAAAATAAGAAATTTATGCCAAAGGAACCACTCACAATCACCGCCGCTAAGGATTGCTGAGGCCTGAGCTCAAAGCCCAAACGGAGCAAGGTGGCGTGGTTAAGAGACGCCAAGCAAGTGGTTGAGTCCTTGCCTCAAGGTGCTCTCTAAATTTGCTCTGTTGGCTTTCTATTTGTTACAATTCTTTACATGCTTTTCAGTTGCAGTTCACCTGTTTGATGAATTCCTCTATGAAATATGCATTATTTGCTTTTGTGCATGTGTTTTGTTGTGTACATTACTTTGTTTTATGAATGCATAATTGTTTGTAACGAGAAACCCACTAAAAGATTTCGCTATTTATCGGTTAGTGTGCATAACTCCATTCAGATGGGTTGGTTAGTGCTTACTTGCTTAATTGACTTACACTCTGCACTGTTGTGTTGGTCATAGTTGTTTATTGTATGCATAATTGTTTGTAATGAGAAACCCACTTCAAGTTTTGAGCAAGCAATCAATTTGTTGTGCTTAACTCTATTCAGATGGGTTGCTTGCTTGCTTTATGCTCTGCAATGTTGTGTTGGTCAATTTTTTTTTAATTTCTAATATAGTTTAACGGGTTATGATTTTTTATTTTCATTACTCTTATTTTTGTATTGCTCATGCCAATAACTTCATTGAGGCTAATCTCAATATTACAACAACCTCCACAACAACTATTAGTCCATTAGCAATTTTAGTCATATTTAAAGTGATCACTTTTAATCCACAACAACTATATTTGATCATTTCTCTCTAACGGAATGATAATATTGCCAAACTAAAAGTTGACATGTCATCTCTCTATTAGACACGTTAGCAATTAAACCTGATCGCTTTAAGTTTCTTAGTACTAAAAGCGATCACATTAAACTTTGAGGACTAAAATTGTTCATTAGCTAAATTTTAGGGGGTAGGGGCCAACTATGTATTTTGGCCATTTAAAAAATAAAATAAAAATCATAAGTCTTATTCATGTTTTGTTCATGCCAATAAATTCATTAAGGCTACTAATCTCATACATTATAATCTCAAACATGATATATAAAATAAATACCCCTGGTTTGGTTTTTGAAATTGTGTATTTTAGTTACTATTACTAATCCATGAAGTGACCTTTTTCTTGTATTGACTTAATGCCTTGATAAGCTTCAACGGTTTATGGAAATTTAAATGAAAGTTTCTAATCGTAGAATTACTTTAAGGTTAAAATGGAATTTTTATACTTAATTTTCTTTTGGTATTTGATTGATTTATTTACTAATCAGTAACTTGTTTAGTGCATGCTAAAGTTTTAAAAAATATGGTTTTTTCTCTGTTTCATTTTTTCTCTAAATATAATGTTTGATTATTATGGTAATTATTAATATTATGAATACCGTTTTAAAATCTGTTACAATTTGTCCATTGGAACAAGATATTTCGGTACCGGTCTATATATATGCGTGTGTGTTTGTTATAGATCAAAATCATATAAATTATTAACAATCTTAAAATTATAAGTCCATATATCAATTAATATGTTAATCTTTAATCCTCAAATATCACTTTAATAAATTTAACAAATTAACAATTAATTTTTTAGAATATAATAAGATTAATATGGATTAAAAAAAAAACAAAAAACAAAAACAAAAGCCAAAGAGGCATAAGTGAAAAAAAGAAAGAATAACTACATGATAGTTACATGGAGGGAGGAATCTTATTTTATTGTGTTAAATGCTAAAATAAAACCATTGATATTAGGTATTCTATAAAATAAGATAGTAAAATAGAAAAAAAGTAGCTTTTTATGATATCAAATTGCTAAATTTTTGGTACTACCACTACTGATGCTGAGCATTTGTAACAGTGGAGACATATAGTTAAAATGATAAATTTAGCAATGAAATATAACAAAAGTGGCACAAAAATTTAGTGCATTGATGGAGCTATAGTAATATCATTTGGCTGTTGCATTATAGTGCATAGCCAAAAATGACCGTGCATTATAGCTAAGAAGGTAAATTTTTATCTTATGTTATTAAAAGTTATATTATATTATTATATTAGCGGCGGCGGTTGTTGTTTATGGCAGTAGATACTAAATATATTATTTTATTTTGTTGAGTGTTTTGTAAAATAAAGTGGTAAGAGCATCCATACCAGTTCTTTTATAATCTTCTATTATAAAAAAAATCCTTCATGTTGCACATTTTGGTTAAAAAAACTCCCACATTAGTGATTGTAAAACTGTATAAAATTTTGCAAATCCATCCACGAGTTACAGTAACCGTATAAATATACATGGCTATTGTAGCTCGTTCATTCAATATTTTATTGTTTTCCCATTCGCTCTTTTCTCTCTCTCTCTCTCTCTTGTCCGTGCTCAACAAACACATCCACACAGATAAATCAACAAAGATACACTTGCTAAAAAAAAAAAAACACACACACACACAGACAAAGACAGATTAGTGCCTGATTGGAAAGATCAGTGCTTAACGGTGGAACAATAGGTGTTTGTGGGTCTTGCTTGATTGAAGCTCGTGGGTCTTGCCTGATCAGAGCTAAGGAGATCTCGGATTTGATCGGTGCTTGTGGATCGGAGCTAGGGAGAGACCGAGACCACCATGAACGCCACGTTCCACATGATGTCCAAAGCCACCACGGGCTTCGAGTACCCCCAGTTGGCCCTGCGCTCTTCTTGCTACTGCGCCGCCGTCTCCCGCACCAGCATGGATGGGTTGCAACGCCCCGTGGCGCGGCCCAGGAGCAAGGCCAGAGTGGTGGATCGTGGGTCGCGGTGTCGGAGCTGCCTTGTTGTGGGTCTGATCTGGTCGGATCTGGTTGTGATCGAGAGAGTTGATCTTTTGGTCGGATCTGGTCGTGATCGAGATAGTTGATCTTTTGGTCGGATCTGATCATGATCGAGAGAGTTGATTTGAGAAGAAATGGGTAGAGAGATGGGTAGAGAGTGAGAGCAAAAAATTAGAAAAATGGGGAAGAGAGAGAGCGCGCGTATTAAAGGGGGAAGTAATAAAAAATTTGATAAAATTGATTATTTAATTAAAAGAGGTGGTAGAATAAATAAACTGATGTGAGTATTTTGTAAAATTAGATGTGTAAAATAGAAAAAGTAGATTTTTAATCTAAAAATAGATACAATAGAGAGTAAATTTTTTAAATTTTAGCATTCCATTTAAATGCTAGGCAGCTAGTCACGTGAAGGCTCATCTAAAATAACACAGAATCGGTTGAAACTTCAAAGGGCAGAGTGAGACAACACAAACATTAAGAAAGATGGAGGCGGCGACCAGCTGTGATGGGTGGGCACCTTCAGTGAACGCCTGAGCGCCGCGGTGGTGACTGCTGCGACCAGATTGATTGATTCATGCCAGACGCCCAGCCCCGTTCAACTTGAAAAGCTAAGCGCATATTGATGTAGGAGTTTGGTTTGTGAACTCTGTGCATGTTGCATAAGCGTATATTGATGTTGTTTATTAGCATAAATTTTATGTACAGGCTATAATATATGAATGCATTTTGTTTGACCTGCTGGGTTTCTATTTATTAGCAATTTTAAATAAAATTTGCTCCGTTGGCTTTCTATTTGCTACAATGCTTTACATGCTTTTCAGTTGCAGTTCACCTGTTTGGTGAAATTCCTCTATGAAATATGCATTATAATGTGCTTTTGTGCATGTGTTTTGTTGTGTATGTTACTTTGTTTTATAAATGCATAATTGTTTGTAACGAGAAACCCACTTAAAGCTTTCACTTTAGTGTGCATAACTCCATTCAGATGGGCTGGTTAGTGCTTACTTGCTTAATTTTTTTATGTGATTGCTAGTGTTATTATGGAAACCGGGGACAGAGCTGAGCTTCAAGGTTTTCTGAAAGTTCTTCCTCCTGTAGACTTCTGCTGTGTCTATGGGTCAGCTCTACATCCAAATAATCGTGAAAAGGTTTCATTTTATTTATTTATTGTTCTTTTTCCCTTATTAATATTACACTTTACAAGTTTAAGCATTTTTTTAAATAAAAATTTTGCTTTGAAATTGAATAATGGCATTGTAGTCAACTATGGTAGATTACATTCTTGGTGTATCAAATCCCGAGCAATGGCATTCTCAGGTAGGTTTTGAATTGATCCCTTTTTTGAAATTCCCATGTGGAGAATGTTATAAATTCTGATAGGAATTTAATTTTGCTCATTTTGCAACCAAGAATCTAAAAATGAACAAAAATCACTATGCTTCATGGATGGCACACCTTGGTGGGGCAAAACTGGTATGGCTCTCTCTTTCTTGTTTTCCAAAAAAATCAATATGCCTCATTTTGTTCGTGTCTTGTTTTGTTTTTGTTATATCTGATGCTATATATTTCTTCGATGCGTAAGATTACTGAAATTGCAGATGAAATTGGGGTAGGGGTCCACTTTAATCCTTTTGTTACTTGGAATGATAAGGTATGAACATTTGATGCTTAAGCTCATCAGCTGTGTCTGTGACTTTGTGTGAACTTTTACTCCACAAGTTAGAATTTTATGTTGCATTAATATTTTGTTCTATGTCCTGATTTGGCATGTAATGTTCACATTTATAAATTCCAACAGATGTTCAAATATGGGGTTGTTCGGATGCATGATTTGGTTCAAGACGTACTGAATTGGGAGAGGTTCTACTTGAGTGGTCGTTTACAAAAACCAGTATGTCCTCCCTATTAGTGCTTTAAGAACATTTATTCTTATGTGTCTACACTTCTTCGCCTGGGAAGAGTACCAAAAAGAAAAAAAAAAATATTGCCGAAAGGAAATTTTCTACCAAATGTTTTTATGATGTGTCTGTATATTGTATCCATTTCTGCTACCATTGTGCCAATGCATGTTATCTACTTTTCTTTGAGAACAGATCAAAAAATGTGATCTCAATTTTATCAGAAGAAGTAAGAACGATTTGTTAAGGGTCTAGTGTTTGAGAGTTCTTTTGCACTGATCATGCTTTTTCCTTTTCATTGGATAATTAATTCCAGTCATTATATGCCATATTTTGAGAACACAACACAAAATGCGAAATTAATTTTTTCTGAACCAAGAATAAATTGTAATAGTTTCAGTATCTGAGAATTTTTTTGCACCGATCATGCTTGTTCTTTTTCATTGAATACTTCATTAGTTTGTTTTTACTACAAGCCCTTTTTAGTAAAAATAATTTTACTTGCTAGCAAATTGATTGTTAACTTTACAAACTTTGCAGAACTGTTTGAGTTGCTATATTTTCTTATGAAAGTCCTTGCAAAACCCTGCCCTCCCTTGGCTAGGATTACATCAAATAGATCCACTTCTACCGATAAGAAATTTCTTTTTGCCACTGCTGCAGCAATACCCCATGCCCTGGTATAGTGCGGTTGCTTGAAAGAGGTTTTCTCTTACTCAACAAATCATTGTAAGGCCCAGAACACTGGTCTTCCTCTTCATAGATCACTAATATTCTTATTCACATTATTCTTAGAAAATTGAGGCTGACTACTGGTCAAGTAATATGGACTAATAAGTGGATGACGGGCAATGGATGTATGGTCTTGCCTTGGACAAACTTAATGTATTAAAAAAGTAATGAATTGAAATTAAAGTTTCATATAGGGTTGGTCCACCTGTTGAAATTTTTTGGTGCATTCATATGTCATAGTGGGCCAAAAACAATTATGGTTTTGATGTTTCAGTCATTTGTTTCCAACTTTTAACAAATAAAATTTAAGAAAATAATATGAGCTTTTATCTAATCAGGTTTTTAAAACACTGAAATATTGAGACAATGTGGTTTTCTGTTTCTAACACTAATCTTCACAATGTTCTAAATGAACTTCATTGTGATTTTTGGCAGAGACATGAAATGACAATTATATGTTTAATCAAATCTGCCTAGTGATTGTGAATTTTGGACAGTAAGAAGTGTGGGGGAGTTAATTACTTCTCAAACCATACCTAACGCTGCTTTAAATTTAAATGCTTATCTTAAAAAGTCATGGTGAAAATCAATGAATATTTATCCATTGCTTTATAATTTTCAAGGTTTTCTAGTAACCAATAGGAAAGGCAAATCAATGCATTATGCTATGTTTGGGAGTTTGTAAAGAAAAGGAATGGAATAGAAAGGAATGGGTATTTTTTTTGCTCCTCCCCCTTTCTCTTATGCATTTAGAGTTTATAACAGTGGAGATGGAAAGCAAAAATATATTATTTTACATAAAATATGAAAATGTATAGATATTGACTAATTTATTGTTTATAGTATGATCAAATTAGTTGGATTGTTTGTTCTTCTGCTTATTTACTGTAATGTTTCTGCTACTCAAACTTTGCTTGCTAATAGCTATCTCAAACCTTCTCTGCTTTGTGTTTTCCTGTATTTGTGACTTGTGACCATTAACATGGTCACTTCTTCGTTTTTCTTTGTTACTTAATCTCAATTCTCAAGGAAGTTTCAAAATTTTCATACAGGTTCAGATACTTGTGGATAATCTGGATATAGAAAATGTAAACTCTGCTAATTTGAGGGCTGCAATTTCTGCGGCCCTCCTCCTTTTGCCACCGAAATTCACTGAGGTTTGCTTTATTCTCTAATACAGCAATGCTTGATCATTGTTAGAATTATTAGATTAATTAGATTCACTAGTAATTATATGTTCATGCAGGAAGATCTGTATGCCAAAATATGCAGCCTCTCATATATGGGTGATTTGCGTATGCTTTTTGCAGAGGACAGAAATAAGGTAAAGCTTGACAGCTCAAATCTCTATAGGGAAATGACTTTGAGCCTTTTATGTCATTAACACACTTAATAGTAATGCTTGCCTGGTACATACACTTTGTACATAAACTGATGGATCTATTGAAATTAATTTAATTATATGTTGCTCTGATTTGTAAGACATATTTAGCAATTAGCAATTGGCTAAATTTATGGACTACAATTTGCAATTAGCTCTGCCCCAATATGGCATATACAACCAAGATTTGCCTGTGGAAGGCATATTACTCAAATCTAATTACTGGAAGATTTCTTAAGCTCTAGTAGTTTATCTCCACTTCATTACATGATTTGCTGTTGCAACTGCTTATTGGATGTCCTTTTTATTCTCTATTTTTATATTGGAGATATTACTGAAAGTTACATCTGTTATGACATTTCATTGACGAAAGAGGACCAATTGCTGAACATATATTGCTTTTACAAAAGTTCAATTGTTCTTTCATATAACCTTCCCCAGGTGAAGAAGATTGTACAAGGGCAGTTTGATTTATTCCAGTTAAAGTATAAGCCATTTCTTGAAGAGTATGAGGCTAAAGAGTTTCTGAGACTTGCATCATCTGGAAGTCACCAAAAAAATATTTCTCAGGTTTGTTTAGATCCTCGAGCTCTCAAATCAAAGCTGATTCAATATGTCTTCAGTTTCTATGTTCTATTCTAGAAAGACCTCAACTTTCTAGCCAATGAACTGTTGCTCAAATGGTGAAAGACCGCAACATTCTAACCTCATCTTCTGTTAGTGAATCAAATATGTACGTGGCCTTAAACTAATCCATGAAGAATACTTGTATAGGTTAGCATAAAAATTTCTACTTCCTTTATTTGATGTAGTCATCATCAGGCAAGCAATACTGATTTAAGAATTAGTTGAATATTTGTTTAGATTACATTTACTTTAAATAAATAAATCAGGTTTTTCTTTCTGCAAGGCAAGCAATACTGACATAAGAATCAGTTGAATATGTGTTTAGATACCATTTACTTTAATATTTAAATCAGGTTTTTTCATTCTGCAAAGCTCATACTATTGGAACTATGATACTTGGAGTTTATGATTTTTCTGCCTTTCATCTTCTCTATGAAGCAGTTTAAATTTGAGCAGATGGTAAAATCTGTACTTCCTTGTATAAAGTTCGGGTTGTCAGAAACTGCTTGATGGCATACTTAATGATTTATTACTATTTACTAGTTTTGAGCTTCTGGAAGATGCTTATTTTTTCTGAAAGTCTTGATATTTTTTTTTCTTCAGCTCAATGTCAAATTCCTAAAGTAAATGTCTTGTTCTTCTAGAATTCATTTATCATTAGGATTTTCGTTTAATAAAAAGCAAAAGATAAAAAATTTATCAAGACATTGTTATTTCCAAGTTGGTTCCAAAGTTTAAATAAACATTGTGTATTTGAACTATCTCCTCTTTTGAATAAAATTATTTTTACTTATAAAAAAGAAATCAAAATACTTTTTTACCTCTTATAACAGGATTGTGGCTTATCAGTAGCTCGCTCTCTTGTTAATTCTCTTCCTCCAATGGTCAGAAGCCAAATGGGAATGAAGCTAGGAGAGAAGAAGAAGCTTACTGAATCTGGTATGAACTTCAACTTGTCTGTTGTGTTTTTACTAGACATCTGCACCCATCCCAACTTTGTGCACTCAATTGTAGTTGGAAAAACTTGATTTTGACAATTCATTTTGAAGCGTACTTCTGGATGTCCGGTGACAGGCAATTGTATCACCATGCTAGACTTAATTAGACAATAGTTTTAACTAATGCCAATGTTGAATTGATAGTAACATTTTTTTAACAATAAACTTGAAGGTCGAATCATAAGTGAGGTTTTGATTGGCTCAAGAGAAGAGGCTGCAAAATGCATGCAAAAGGTTCTGAGGCGAACAGTCATGGTTTCAAGTACAAGGCAGGCTGTCTCCAGTCTACTGACAGTTGGTGCTGTTACTGCTGTTAGATATCTTTCTAACAAAATGTGCAAGGCTTGGAAATCCTGGAGATGATACTTTATACCCATTTTTATTTTTTTAAAACACAGTTTGCAACAATGTACTAGTTTAGGCTAAACCTGAGTTACACTCAAACCTAATCCTTTGGGTCCCTGGGCTTGACATGAGAGTTATGATGAAGGATGACGTTTTGGTCACTGTCAGCCTGAGATCATACACCAACACTCCACATGGTCTCGCTTGGATTGCTGATCAACTTGTTTGCAAAATAAGAGGTCTATAAATGTTATACGAATCCTGAGATTGGATAACAAGAATATTTTCTGGTTGGTGGAAAAAGCAAGTTTTGTATTGACATTTATGGTATTTGAATTTTCTCCAAAATCAATCAAGGAAGTAATAATTCAGTTTTGTCATTGTTAAATGATGCTTTCTTTGTTTGTATTTCACTCTGTTCACTGACAGAGTCACCTTGACATTTTCTTTTTCTACTAACACCACCAACTCTTTTTATTCTTGTCATTATACCATAGAGCATTGAAATAAAGGTTTGCTAGGTTGATTTGTTTGGATGCAAAGATGTATTCACAAGCAGGGAAGCTGTTCTTATTGGAGAAGCGCATGACTTTGATCTGCATAGTTTCATACAAATAGAATCATTCAAACAAATAAAATCATCTTTGAATTTTACTGGGTTAAATCTTTGCAAGGGCCCCATTCTGATGTTACCCAAACCCACCCCCCCCCCCCCCGGCGGTCTTCGCTCTTGAGCCTTGACTTATCAACAAGCAAGTGGGTGTCCGCAGCAGAGTTTTCTTGTGATGGATAAGGCTTTCTTGGTTATGAATAGCGTGAGAGCCCCACACGCAACAGGTCACAAATGTTACCTTTTATGTTATCTCTTTTTATGTGGGGGACCTTTTGATCAATTGATTATTCTAGTCTAATAAGAGATACTTAAACTCCAATACCCATTAGGGGTTTGTGCCTGCTTCATATTTTAAATTTGACTCCCCTGTTGCTTTCTACTTGATTTGAGGAGAAACAGATCGAATCTTTGTATCCTCTTATCGAAAGGACAAGTTTTTTCCAAAAGATGCGCATCTTATGTGCTGACTCTTTGTCTCAACCCTTTAACTTCAGTACCCACCACAATATAGAAAACAAGATGTCAGGACTCAGGATCCTCAATTTCAACTCTACCATTCCACGTGGGGCAGCACAACCTTGGATTCATCATCAATTATTGAAGAAAGAGCTATAGCAGAGTTCTTTCCTCGCAAATAAAACCACACTTGGTGAGACATTAATTGAAAGCTTATATAATAGCACCAACCCTACACTTTAGTATTGGTAAACAATATAGGGCAAACATTAAATTGGGTTCCATGGGAGAAGTGGGTGATAATGTTCAACCTAGAAGTTATTGGAGATGGAAAAAACAGGATTTCTTCCCAGAAGAATCCTTCCAAAACTGGGGCACCTATAGATTTGCACTATCACAAGCACATCATCGATTCAAGGACCGTCTCATCAGCCGATCAAATGATGCCGAGGAGATTGAAGAGCTTCGAAAACAAAGCGAAAATGATATGAAACGATGTCTTACTTGGTGGGATCTCACCTGGTTTGGATTTGGCTCAGTCATTGGAGCTGGCATCTTTGTGCTTACTGGCCAAGAGGCTCATGACCATGCTGGACCAGCAATTGTTTTGTCCTATGTTGCTTCCGGTGTTTCAGCAATGTTGTCTGTTTTTTGCTACACTGAATTTGCAGTTGAAATTCCAGTAGCAGGAGGGTCATTTGCATACTTAAGGATTGAATTAGGTGACTTCGCAGCTTTCATAACAGCTGGAAACATACTTCTTGAAAGCATTGTTGGAACTGCAGCTGTTGCTAGATCATGGACTTCTTACTTCGCCACTCTACTAAATCGCCAACCTGAATCATTGCGCATTCACACGAGCCTCACCGATGGTTATAATCTCCTGGACCCAATTGCTGTTGCTGTTTTGGCAATTTCTGCAACAATTGCAATGATCAGCACAAGGAAAACCTCTTACTTCAATTGGATAGCATCTGCAATTAACACTGTAGTAATTGTATTTGTGATAGTTGCAGGATTTGCTCATGCTAAAACCTCTAATTTGACACCCTTTTTGCCTTTTGGAGCTAAAGGAATTTTTCAAGCTGCTGCAATTGTCTACTTTGCTTATGGTGGTTTTGACAATATCGCTACCATGGCTGAAGAAACCAAAGATCCAGCCAGAGACATACCACTTGGATTGCTTGGATCAATGTCAATCATCACAGTGATATATTGCTTGATGGCACTTGCATTAGCTATGATGCAGAAATACACAGACATAGACCGGAATGCAGCATACTCTGTAGCATTTCAGAGTGTGGGAATGAAATGGGCTAAGTACTTGGTAGCTCTTGGTGCTCTAAAGGGAATGACCACTGTTCTTTTGGTAGGAGCATTAGGACAGCCACGATATGTTACTCACATTGCAAGAGCACACATGATTCCGCCATGGTTTGCTCTTGTCCATCCAAAGACAGGAACTCCGATAAATGCTACATTATTGATTACCATTTTAGCTGCTTGTATTGCTCTCTTTTCAAGTTTGGATGTCTTGGCAGGCCTGTTATCTGTAAGCACACTCTTTGTCTTTATGATGATGGCTGTTGCACTTCTTGTGAGGAGATATTATGTCAAAGAAATCACTTCGAAAGTTAACCTTATAAAGCTAGTTATCTTCATACTAATGATTATTGCTTCCTCAATGGCAACTGCAGCTTATTGGGGACTAACGCCTAATGGTTGGGTTGGATACACCATTACTGTTCCTATTTGGTTCTTGGGTACTGCAGGAATTTCATTGTTTGTGCCTCAACAAAGGACTCCAAAAGTTTGGGGGGTTCCACTTGTTCCTTGGTTTCCATCATTGTCAATTGCAGCAAATCTCTTTCTCATGGGATCTTTGGGTTCTAAGTCATTTATCAGGTTCGGAATATGTAGCATTGTAATGCTACTATACTATGTATTCTTTGGTCTCCATGCAACTTATGATATGGCCCATCAGCAAGATAAGCTGAAATCTATGAAAGTTGATGATGATAACATCAAGCAAAATGTAGGGCCTTAAGATCATTGTACTTTACCTTTCAGTTTGTCAATCCCCAATAAGATTTCCTTCCTACTTGTGTTCCATATTAGGATGCTACAAGTGTCTGAAATTGGTAATCTGAAGTCCAGATAGAGTTATTCCCAATGTAAAAATGTTTAAACAAATATATCTACATAGCAATACACTGAAAGGAAGAAGCATTACTAATGAATATCAAAGTCACTCAAGTTTATTCTATACATGAATATTTGTGGTTTATTGATTAAAATAAAATGAATTACATAATATCTATGCAGAAAATTTCTGATTAGGCCTACTGCTCCTGATTAGCATCCTTGAATTAGTAGAGAGGCTAAGGTTAGTCCTATGCTTAATTTTACTTTCTATAAAATGTCTCTCTTTTTAATTGCTTACAATTTTCATCATCTAGAGCTGTCTATTTTATCCAGTTGGAGTGCATATTCTTTTTCCCCCCATGAATAAGTGAGATCAAAGAAAAAATATCACAGCTCAACATCCTTTGCAACCTAATAAAATTCAGGGGAACCTTAATTAGAAACGGACCCCTAAACAAATTACCTCTAAGCCTAAACCTCCCCTAGAATTTGAGCCCTCCAAGCTCCAACAACAACCGACTTCTTAGAATCTTTTCTTCACTTTGTATAGGAGTCTATACATTAAGTGACCAACGGTAAGTCACCAAGGCCTCATGGATTTGGGGTGTAGCTTCTCCTAAGATTTCTAGCACCAATCACTCAAACGATATCACTTGGAAGGTAATATGGATTGCTTGGAAAATCTTCTCTCAAGATATGAACATAGTGAGAGGGAAAGTGAAAAGAAAACAATGGATTCTCTTACGGAATGAATGAGTTTTCTCTCTCTTAAAGGAACAATGATCTTCTTGCTCTCCTGAATCTCAACCTACTCTCCTATGGTTTTCTCACTCTTATGGTCCAGATTGGAATGGGTTAGGATGGGTACAGAATGAGCTGGCTGAAGAAACACCACATATTTGTTGATTCTTCAACTTTGGAGGCATGATTTATCTTGTTTTAGCTGTTTTGACTCCTTTGTGGAGTCTCTAAAATGTCGGAGACGTTTTAGTGTAAGGGCCTAATTGCTAGAATAAACTCCAAATTCCTCTTGGATTCTTAAATGTGTGATTAAATTGAGAGACTGAAACCCAAAATTCCAGTCTTTAATAAATAGCAGCCAGTGGTACATCACAAGTCAAAGTGCAAAGCAACAAAGAGATAGAAAATATGCGTAGTACACTAGTTTTGAAATAGCTTCACTTACAACAAAAAAGGAATTTGAGAAAGGTGGTGAGTTAGAGAAAAAAGACTCCTTGATACCGCTATTTTCATCCTTAGGCCTCAAAATTGTGTTTCTCCTTCATGGTAGTACAAGATTTTAGAGGCAAAACATGGCTCTTTTGTTTTTGATCTGATTGGGGCGTCGTAAATCTAGCTTAGGATGTCCTTAGGGACTGGTTTTGGTATATGGAATGAACCTATTGACCCCTATGTTGTTAAACAAGTGCAAAATCTTAGATATACTTTAGCTTACGTAAATGGAGGAGTTGCTTTAGTCATGGATGAGGAAACTCATTGAGAAAATTTGAATTGGCTACACATTCCCAGCTAATTCAAGTATTCTCAACCCCTAAGGGTGTTGCCCTTTGTGGCAGAACGCATCAAAAGTTGGCCAAGGAGCTAGCTTAGTTTTAGGGGTCTAAAATAGGGTATTTGAAACTTCTGTCACGTATAACAAGAACTATAGGTCCCTATTTGGGTGAAAATTTCGAATACTTTACCATTTACATGAGCTTTAGGTGCTGTAAGTGTCCCTAACTTATTTAGTAGCACGCATAGCTTAGACTCATGCAAAAGGTTCAAAAAGAATCAATTCATCCCTCCAAATATCAGTCTCTCAAATTCCCCTTATTAGTTATGTTACCTTGGCTTAGATCATAATACAAAGAAAAAGATAAATTATAATATATGAATTGGGCCCACATAAAAATTGAGCTTGGCCGAATCAAGCTTGTAGAAAATCTGGGGCGAAAACAACCGCGGACAATCATGACTAATGAGGAAAACAAGCGGTCTAAAGGGAAGAAAAATCAAAAGGAAAGACTTTTCTTTCTAAAGTAGCATACCCTCCCGAGTGTTGAAGTGAGCTAGCTGGTCTTATTCAAAGATGAGGGCTATACACAAGAACACGTGAGAGAAGATAAAGAAAGTCTGTCTGGATTTTGACTTTGAGGATTTCCGGCAAATGGCACTATAATCTAGTCAGGGGCGGACCTACCAAGAAGGGTGGGGCCATGGCCCCTCAAACTTTTTCAATTTTATAAAATTACCCTTAAATTTTTCTAGAATTTTCAAGAAATATATGGGGAGCTCCCTCAAACTTTTCAAATATTAGATTTTTTCCTCTGAAATTTATCTAAAACTTTCTAAAGAAATATGGTTAGCCCCTCATACCCTTCATATTTCTTGTAGACACTATTAAATTGGTTCAAATTTATATTTGTTATCATTTTGGCTCCATTCATAAAATTCTAGTTCCGCCCTTGAATTTAGTGCATATATACCGGTACAAAGTAGCATTTGTTTATCAACTTAGGCATATACACATTTCTCAAAAAAAAAAAAGAATATGAAAAAAAGGGCATACGCTGCTTTAGGTAGAGACCTCAGAAAACGAAGCAATGACAATTTTAACTAGTCCAAACTTCTACATTACATGATTTCGTGTGCAATTTATATGTTTAAGCCAAAGCAAGCAACAAAATGCAGAAGAAACAAATCAAAACACACGAAAACACGTAATCAATAGAGAAACTAAGAAATCATGATAACAAAGGAAGAAGGCAAAGATTATGGCATCGAAACATTGCCTCCCTTCCTAACTACTTGTTTTATTCTCAACTGACTGGTCGCTAGCTCAATCACTATTGCAACTCGGTGTGCAAGTCGAAATGGGATATGGGGTTGAATCTAGCAAAGCTCAAAGAAATTATCAGTAATTAAAAAAAAAAAATGATGAATGGAAATTAAAGGAAGGAATTATGTGAGTGAGAGGTTTCTTGTTGTACCTTAGGTTGACTAGAGATATTGAATTAGTTAAACAGTGTGTTATCTGGATATGTACAAAGTCCCACGTTAAGCAAATATTAAATGGATTTGGGCTTTATAACTAGCCTCAATTGAGTCTAAATTAAACAAAGAGTTTTTTTTGGGTATAGCATAGATGTTGTTAGAATTTTTTCTTAAGCCATTTCAAATGATATTATCATATTAACTAAGAGTTATTTTAGGACTACAACCTTTATCACATTTTTAAAATTATTTTATATGATATATTGTAATCGACTGTATGTCACTTTTATATAAACTCATTAATTTTTATTCGACCGCTTACAGTAATGTCGAGATTGTAACAAAGTTGTTGTATTAAATGTTGTAGTCCTAGATTTTTCACATACTGTGCACCAATCATAGCTGTGGGTGGGCCATACGGGCCACTAGGCATGAGTCAAGATGTGTTGTGGCCTGGTTCCATTTTCGACCTCTAACCCAAAACGCTAGCCACCACTAGAACATTCATAGCCTTGGTTTTCCCTCAACAGACTTCAGTTTTTTTTTTTTTTTTTTTTTTAAATGAAAAATTCACTATAGAAATTTTGTTCTGTAGTAGTATAATTTAGAGAAAAAATCACTCAAAAAGATTAAAATATGAATGAGCAAAGCCCGCCACAAAATTGTATTTGCACATATCAAAGTGAAACTTTAAAACACAACATCTCATTGCATTTTACATACACAATTTGCCAGAGTCACCGAGTAAACTGTTTCTTTCCACGTTCACAAAGGACCAGCACCATCTCCATGACCTCCCATCCCATGACATGTAGGTGTGTATCGTGTAAGTACCACAAAAAACCTTCTACTATTTTAAAATAAGAATCTACTTTTTTTTAAAAAAATTAATTAATTAACCACAGTTCAAAACAACTACGTCAAATTTTCTATTCTAAATTTGATTTTATTTAAATATTATTTATTTATTTATTATTTCTCCAAAAATAGATAAGTAATAGGAAAGTTGATGGGGTGTTTATTGAGTTTCCTTCCAAAATTGTCCTCGTACAGGGAGACCAATGCAGTTGCTATGAGATTTTTATTTTTATTTTTAATAAGACTTAGGTATAGTACTTAGGTACTGTTCTTAAGCAGCCATATGACTGAATCTTAAGAGGATAACCTAAGGAATAACTACTATATCTAAGTTTTATTTTTTATTTATTTTATAATATCATAAGGTGGATTATCGAGACTATTTTTTTTATTTGACAGATTGTTTTCTCTGTTTTGGAGAATATTTTTACATACCACATGCAGTGAACTCTAGGTTAAGGTTTTACTGATATTGTGCAAATATGGGCGCACTTTGGGCCTATGCAAGCCCAACGAATATGGCTCAATAAATTACAGAACACTAGGTTAAGGATTTTACTTCACTTTCTTACTTATAACTAGTTAAAGGTTACTGCGTTGCACGGTTTACTTAAAAGGATACATGTAAATAAACCAAAAAGTCGAGTCTATCTAAATTATGGGTGCAAAATCGAGTGTCTACAGAAACTTTATCAATATATAACTGAAGCCTCTAAAACTCCCACAATTTTCCACATCCTCACTATTTTCTTTTTCTTTTTATTTTAGGTTTTATTTCTTATATATTTATTATTTCTCTTCAACCTATAATTATGTTATCAAGTGTTACAATAGTTTAGTTTATGTAAAATTTTATTAGATATATGTTTCAAGAGCATGAAAATTCTACTTCAACTAAAATTCTGTAACAAAAATTTCAATAAATTTACACGTATTTTTTTTTAAAAGTTTTATTTTTAAAAAACCTTTAGGGTTTCTTCCATTCTTGCATAAGAAACCTATACGGCATCAACATAAACATAATTTTTTTTTTCTCGCATACAAACCTCCCTTTACAGCACCAACACAAATATTAAACCTCATTAGTATCTTTGCGTCCCACTCCTCGGTGAAGGTTGATTTTCCACTCCCTCTTTGTTTTTTGGAATTATTTGTTTAGTATTTCTTGGAATTGATATATAGATTGCTTTTCTTTTCTTTTCTTTTTCGATGAGAATTGCATATGCAGGATTGTTCCTATATAAGGTTTTTTTTTTTTGGTGTGGTTTTTAGATTGGTAGCAATCAGCAAAGAGAGAGAGCAAACTAAGTTAAAGAGCAGCATTATGATCTACTCATATTCAACAGTTGGGAACGTTTTATCCAGTAGAGCTTGAACATCAGGTTCAGTTCGTTGATTTATTGTAGTTTATCCAATACAAATTTTGCACCTGATCTTTTTTATTGTAGAACTTTATAATTTAAAATTTAAAAACAAGAAGCATGAAGCAAGAAGATGAACTTCCTAAATTTGGTAGTGAGTCACTACTTTTGTTTATGAAATCAATCTTTTGTGTTCAATATGATGTAGGCAATCATGATTAAAAGTGAACGCGTTTAGCAACTAAATTTAAAATATTTTATTCCATTTTGTAGAATTCAATACGTGTGTTTGAAAGATTGAATTAATCTTAATTAAGTTTTCAATATCTTTTCATTATCCTCTCCTTATATCAATTTCAAATTCTACATGTTTTGACAAATGAAGGAGGTGATACTAAATTCCAATATTGTCACCATATTTATAATCAACTTATTGGTGTTTTGCTTTTATGAATAATCATTGAATCAGTTATTATTCGTACTATATTGGATGTTTTAAACGAATACCAATTATTTCTACTAGACATTATATTAAATTGTATATTTTTAGAATGACTGAATTATCTTGATTATCTTTTGTTTTGACATTTGGGTCTCTTTATTTCCTTTCAATTTATTTTTTTGTTGGTCCTAATGTCTAATTGAAATGTTTGCTTTAGCCAATGGCCATAACAAACTCCACTAATTCTTTGTTAGTTTAAAAGTTTCACCTAATTAGTGGCTAATTGACAAAGAATGAGAAAAACACTATAAGGAGGTACAAAAACAACACAAAGCTACAAGAGAGCTTGGTGGGCTTCAACTTCTAGAGTTTCTACCTCTCTATTGAGGTAAATTGATGTTATTTAGGAATGAAATATCATTTGAGTTATTGAGAGAATAATAATTTTATTTTTTACTTTGACATTGAAATCAATATAAATTTTACACATTTATATTATATAATACCGTGCATTGCACAGGTTAGCAACTAATAAACACATATTTTCAAGTTTGAAAACCAAACAAATGAAAATGTTTCACACATGTATTTTTATATTGATGAATGAGTGTGCACAGTTCTCATGTATTCTTTTACAACATATTAATCCTCTAGCAAATACAATCTTGATTCAAACGCCAAGTTTCCTTCACTTTGATTGAAAAGTGGACTAAGAGATCTTGAAAACTGGATTATGATGAACTTTTTTGACATGCGCTTGTTAGAAATTCTTCGTTCTTTGTTTTCTTTGAATGATCTTCGTCTTCAAAGATATGTAGTGTAAGTTCTTCGGAACACTTGAATCTGTAGAATTTCATTGACTGATTTAGAAACTTTTGAATTTCTTGAGGGCATTTTGAGCTTGATTCCAGTAGAGATCTAAGATTGATAAGAATGATTTGAATGATTTTTTGTTGAATATTCGTCATATTTAAAGGTTGAAATTCTAGAAATTTTTAGAGGCTTTGCATCTTGATTCCTACTAAGATTTGATACTTTTAAATGTCCTCGTACGAAACTAATGAGGGCCTCTGCTTGTAGGTATCTTAAGGAGGTATAATACACTTGACCTAACTAAAGTCAACTACATTAATTAAAAACCCATGTCATCTCTAACTTAACAAAACTAATAGAAATTTTTTTTCACAACTGACCCCTAGACTGTCCAAGACCTAAAAGCAACAACCACAACCAAAAAGAAAAATCATAGACTTTCCCATGCTCCTCCTCCTCCTCGTCCTTTGAAGATTCTACATAGGGATGGCCATTTTGCCCTGCCCCACTTAACATGCCCCTCTCCACTTCGCCTCACGTGGGTTTTCCCTACCCCGCAAAAGTGGTGAGGTGGGGATGAGACAAGATTTTAGCCCCGCATCACGGAGTAGGGCGGGGATGTGTTTAGACTTTTTAAACCCACCCCGCCCTGCCCCTCCCCTCCCCCTTTCGAGTTGCTAAAGGTTATAATTGTAAATTTTTCATACTCTAAAATTTTACTATTTAAACAAACATATCTATATTAGCTTATTTTATTCTACCTAATGTGGTTCTCTGCCTTTATTTTGTTATGTGTTATACTATGAGATTTTATTTATTTATTTATTTTTTGTTGTGATTGTCTTGAAACACTTGGATATATTATTCAATTTTTTCTAAAAATTGATTTGATTTGATGAGATAAATTTAGTTGTAATTTCAAGAATATTTTTATTAATGAAATAGGTTTTATTAAAAAAATTGTACTAATTGTAGGGCAAATTAACAAAAAGTAAAGTTTTATGGGATGGGGCGGAGCTTTTTGGGGTCTCAAGGGGTGGGGATAAGGTGAGAAAGTTTTTCCCATCATATGGAGCGGGACAGAGATGGGGTAAGACAAAACCATGTGGGGCGGGGACGAAGACCCCGTCCTTCGACCCTGCCTCGCCCCGCCTCATTGCCATCTCTATTTCTACCCATTATTCATTTGCCCTCTACCATGCTCAAGCCCACCAATTCGAATAAGCGACTTTGCCACCATCCTAGCCACCTTCGACACCCCCAACTCCATGAATGCGTGTTCCGCAATGACCCACAACAAGAGTTGTTGTTGGAAATCATGATAAAGTACTTCATTTCAGTCTCATTGGGTTACATAAATCGTGTGGTGTAGGAGGGAAGGAGTCTGAGTAGGGCGTGGGAGTTGGGCTTTTCAAACTCGACAGGGTTAAATGGGATGATCTGATCAGGGAGCTTTTCGTTTCAGTCTCATTGGTTTCCACCATCCCTATCAGTTTTGTTGCCAAAGGCTTAGCAATGGATATGGCTTCACATATGGTGGGGGGCAAGGGAAGTGGGAGGGTCATGGGGTAATGGGGTGATAGTCGACAACAAAGATGGGGCCGAGATGAGTAGGAAACAACAAGAGGGTTTTTTTATTATTTTATTTTGGGTGCATGGAAGATTTAAACAGTTAACAAAGAGTACAAAATTTCTGTTAGCTGTATTGCTAGGTTGAATATGACATGAATTTTTTATTGATGCGATTGATTTTGGTTGGGCAAGGTGTGTTATATTATGGAAATTGCGTTCTTTTTGGGTTCTAATTATATTATAGATATATACAACATTTGTTTTGTTTTGTTTTTTTTATTTATTTTTTATTTTAAGTTTGAACAGATTTGGGAATTATTATGCATTATTTTGGTTGATGTTTCGCATAGTTTCGTAGTTTACTATATATGATAGAGGATTGGGAAAGTTATGGTGAAGTTTAAAGACAAAAATAATATGATGCAGAATAAATAGAAAAAAGAGAGAGAGGAAAAAAAAAGATAAAGAATAATAATAATATTTTAGAGAAAAAAATATTTCACCTTTAAAGTTTAATTGACAAATAGAGTGTTAATGTTTCAATGTAGCCTAGGCCAACATTGTCAAAACAAATTAACCCTTGGCCATGGGGAGAAAAGAAAACGTTAAGGAACCTAATAGGACCTAGTGAACTTTTTAATATGTATATATTGTTGATTGGATACCACCCGAGTTAAAACCATACCTAGTATTGCTATTAAAAGTTCATGGTCTTTCTTCTTGAAAAAAAGAAGAAGAAGATATCATTCTATAGTCCTACCCAAATATGTTGGTGCTAAATATAGGCATTGTTGAAAACAAAGTCCCTATTAAGCCAAAATGCAAACCAACAACTTAGAGAGATACCGTAAAGAGCCCAAACTTCTTTGCTAATACTAACAATTTGAACTATATGTTCACAATGGTTTCAAGAAAAAAAAAAAACTATCAAAGTACACAATTGATCGATGTCTTAAGTTTGTTCTGTCACTCTTCTAAATCTATGGCAAACCATTTTTCTCTTTTGCTGTTACAAGTTACAACAATTTTGAGCCATTCATATCCAACCAAACACAGCCCTTTGCAAATTATTGCTTTCAGTTTGAACCAACTTATGCATGCAGCATAAGAAATTCGATCTCTAGCTTTGGATACCAATTTTCACATTTGAAGTTTCAATCACATATCCACTCTATGGAAATCTTCAACTTCTTTCCTCTAAACCATCATCCTTTGCTTCAACTCTCATATGCATTGCTCATAATTTCAAGCATTCCCTTTGCTGTCTCTGACATCATGAACGCACACATTACCAATGACTACCGAAAATTTATCTGGATTCATAAATTCGGTTTCTTAAAAGATGGCCACACCTCCATTTCACTAAAAGATATCTCTTGGAAATCAAAGAATCACACAGCACAACTGAACCCTTCTTCCATCGGATTTTTAGTTTTCGATAGATCACCCTGGTCCACAATCTTCAATGAGTCCATGTTCAACAAAGATTTCTGCATTTTGTCAAATAATTATGGGAAAGTGTTATTCACATTTGAAAAGCTCACGACCAACTCATCAACTTATAATTTTGCCACCTCCATTAATGAACCTGGCGACTATGTTTTGATGTTTGGTAATTGCCAACCAGAGTATGAACTTTCAATGGATATCCATGTGGAGATGTACAATTTGAAACATGGTGAAAAGGATTTTCTTTCTGCAGGCGAAACCAATTTACCAATGCTCTATTTTCTCTTCTTTCTCATATATACAAGTTTTTTCATTATATGGGTCTTCACATGCATCAAACAAAGATCAATTATTATTAAAATCCATATAATTATGGGTGCATTACTTCTCTTCAAGGCGCTTGCGATCATATGTGCTTTCCAAGACTATGTGGATGTGAAAAAAACTGGAACTTCTCATGGTTGGGATGTAGCATTTGACAATTTCCAGTTCTTCAAGGATATTCTGCTTTTCACTGTTATTGTCCTCATAGGGAATGGATGGTTCTTGTTGAAACCTTACATACAAGAGCGCGATAAGAAGGTTTTAATGATTGTACTTCCATTACAAGTTTTGGAGAATATAGCTCATGCTGTTTTGGTGGAAATAGGTCCCATAGCAAAGGATTGGTTTACATGGATCCTATTTATCTATTTGATTGATATCTTATGTTGTTGTGCGGTTTTTTTCACAATAAGTTCTTCAACTAAAAGCTTACGAGAAGCATCTAAAAAAGATGGCAATGCCGCTAAGAATCTTGAAAAACTAATACTATTCAAGCAATTCTACATGGCTGTGGTGGGGTACTTGTATTTTACAAGGATTGGAGTTCTGGCAATTGAACTGATGATGAATTATAGATATGCATGGGTTAGGGATGCCGCAAATGAGGCTGGGAGCTTGGCTTTCTATGTGTTTATTTTCTATAACTTTAAGCCAATTGAAGGGAATCCATACTTTAAGATTGTTGAAGACGAAGTGGAGGCAACAGACAAGTTGTTGGAAGAAGATTTGAACTCTAGGCTTTGAGCTAGTATGTTGTCTCTTCAGGTCTATTCTATACAGTGGAATGAGATTCTCTATTCAAGCTTCTTGAGAAACAAGGACAAGGACACAGGTGTACCGCATATTTTAAAGTGCTTTTATTCTCTCACATTATCACATTACATCCACTTTTATCTATTAAAATGTGATTTTTTTTTTGTTTTTGAAAACATTTTGAAGTGTAGATATTCTCACTTCAATTATAGCATGTGCTTGAAATACTTGATATAAATGAATGTGAAAGTATATTTCCCTATTTTAAATGCAATGTATGCATATTCAAGACTCCTTTCAAAATCACCGTGCACCCTTGGTGCGGTGGTCACTCTACAAGTATAAATGCTTGTGGAGTGTAGGGGTAAGGGCCGGAGTTCAAGTCTCTAGGAGGAAACTTCACACACATATACATTTAGATTATGTTAGAATAAAAATTCTATCTTGTATAAAAAAAATAAATAAATAAAACTCCTTTCAAAAGCCTGTCCCACCTTCTAAAACTAAAACCATTGCAAATTTGCGACCTAACAATTCTTTAATTCTTAAAGGCAATTTTGTATTTTTCTCACTATCCAAGGAAAAGTAGGTATTGTAAATTAATGATTAAGGGCACATGTTAACTAATAATAAATACTTAATTATGAACTATAATGTACATTTTTCTAAACAAAAAGAATACCTGTCAATAATTCATTAGTTTGCACTTACAAATTTATTATGATTGTGTGTGTACTTTAATAGAGTTTCATCTAGATTAAATTATCTAAACACAAACATAAATTTAACATCTTGGTGTAAGAATATATCTAATTTGTAAGTTTTATTATATTAAAATATGCTATATGATCAAAACAATTAAAATAAATTTTGGATTCTATTTTAAATTCTTGAGATCTTTTGAAATAGAACTTTAGTGTTGAAACTACTCTAACGAAGTTTACCTAAAGTTAAATATCTTAATTAATGAGAATTTGACCGCTTGCCAAAGAGAAAAAGATAGGCAAATCGTGCATTTGTTGTTTCTATGGCTCTTCTATAATATAGTATATGATATGCATGTATCATTTTTATGTAAAAAAAATTTGTGCGAGCCCAATGATAAATGAAAGTAAGAATAACAATTATCAAGATAAAATTTCGTTTGTGAAACATAATGGAATTTCCAAAATACAAGTAGACTACAATTTGCCACAGTATTTTCCCCTTAAATTCTTGTAAGATGCTATCTTTTTTTACTTGTTTGGGTTCTCTTATGCTTTGTTTGGTTGGAGGGATGGAAAAGTGTGAGAGAAAACCCCTAGGCCCTCCATATATTCTTTCTTCACGTTTCTCTCCTATTTTCCATCCCCCAATTTTTACACCAACCAATCAAGGTGTTAGCATTGTACATTTAATAGTAGTTTATATTCACGTGCAAATTTTATACTTTGTTTACTAGCTATATATATATACACACACATACAAACACAATGCTCTCTCTCTCTCTCTCTCTCTCTCTCTCTCAATTATAGATCACTTCAAGATTTGAATCTCCTGTCCACTAAATGATGAATACTCTTTATGATAAAACTAAAATATCAATTGTTGATTAATTGGTTTTTGATGTAGACAAAATTCAAAGTCAAATCCCTAATTCAACAAAAAAAAAAAAAATTAATTGAACTAATTAAAACACATAGAGTAAATCTAGAATAAGAGATATAGGAAATTCACAGTACATAGCCACGTAACAATTAGAATGAAAAATTTTAAAAATCAAGCCCAATCATATAGTGCATTAAATTTATGAAAAAACTCAACTAGAAATGTATTTTTTTTTTCAATTTAAACCAAATGGAGGAGATGATTGTTAAGTGTCTTGTAACTCAATAACATTAACTAGTACTTTTAATGGAAAAAGTTTATGATTAAAATGACACTCCTCCACTTAAAAATATGGAAAAAGTTTGAGGCTAATTTCAATATGAATTTTCATATTTGATTATATTTCATTTTAGCTATGTTTTTCATTTTCGTTAATAATTCGATCGTCCAAAGTATGTTTTTTTACTTACAAAACATTTTAGAACAATTCAAGAAATAGTCAAATATAAATGACATTTTTTTTAATTTTAGAAAAAACATAAATAATACTTAACTGTAAAATTACTAATAAAAATGAATTACAGTATCAATATGAAAACAAAATCAAATATAAAGGGACAAAAAGTTAAATATAACGAAATCAAATAAGAAGAATGATTACACTACTAAATACCATAATAAAAACAACTTCAAATTTTAAGAACAAAACAGTTACTTCATAATTGTTATATAATAAAAAGGTAAAGTTTGGGTCCAGTGTCCAGTTGCACTAAACCCGTTAAAATTATAATACACATCTACTTTTGAACATATGTCACCATCTTAATGGGTCTAATACACTAAATGCACTCGACCTAAACTGTGCTCCATATAAAACAAACAAACAAACTAGAGGATATGATTTTTAGACTCTCTACCCTGCACCACATCATAAAAACTAATGGCATCTAAGGTGAAGCCCAAAATCTCATAAAATAATTAGTATGTTAACATCTCAACTGTAATAACTACCATCTACCAGTACCAGAATCTGATGTCTTGCTACACTATTCAACCACTTTCTCCTCTCACTCTCCCATTCTCTTCACGTAGTTTCACACTGCCTTCCCTCCAATCTGACCGCCACACTGTCCATTCTCAGCCTCTTACCACTACTACTCTCACCTCCATCACCACCACCACCACCACCACTCTCTCTGCAAAACCCTTGTCTGAATCACGCTCTCAGGACTCATGGGTCGAATCCCTTCGCTTCCAAGCCCGGTCCAATCTTTTTCTGGAAGCCATTTTAACGTACATCCAAATGACTCAACTGGGTATTCCACCGGATAACTTTGCTTTCCCGGCGGTCCTCAAAGCCGTGGCGGGTCTTCAGGACTTGAATTTGGGGAAACAGATCCATGCCCATGTCTTCAAGTTTGGGTACGCTTCCTCCTGGGTTACCGTGGCCAATTCCCTTGTTAATCTGTATGGGAAATGTGGGGATGTCGGGGACGTATACAAGGTGTTCGAGAGAATTACTGAGAGGGACCAAGTTTCTTGGAACTCTGCCATTTCTGCCTTGTGTCGGTTTCAGGAGTGGGAGCTTGCTTTGGAGGCATTTCGGTTAATGTTGTTTGAGAATGTGGTGCCTAGTTCGTTTACATTGGTAAGTGTGGCTCTTGCTTGTTCGAATTTGCATAAACATGATGGTTTTCGGCTTGGTAAGCAAGTTCATGCTTATAGTTTGAGAACGGATAATTGGAGAACGTATACAAACAATGCATTGATGTCTATGTATGCTAAGCTTGGAAAGGTTGATGACTCGAGATCCTTATTTGAGTTATTTGAGGACCGTGATTTGGTTTCATGGAATACCATGGTAAGTTTATTATCTCAAAATGATCAATTTTTAAAGGCGTTATTGTTCTTGCGTCTCATGGTTCTCAATGGAATTGTACCTGATGGGGTCACCTTTGCAAGCGTACTTCCTGCCTGCTCTCATTTGGAGATGTTAGACAGAGGGAAGGAAATTCATGCTTATGCATTGAAAAATACTGATTTAGTTGAGAATTCTTTTTTGGGCTGTGCTTTGGTTGACATGTATTGTAACTGTCAACAAGTTGAAAGTGGTCGCCGAGTTTTTGATGGTATCTTAAAGCAAAATATTGCAATTTTTAATGCTATGATTACTGGTTATGCACAAAATGAGCATGATGAGAAGGCCTTGGACCTCTTCTTTCAAATGGTAGCACTTGATGGAATTTGTCCAAATGCCACCACAATGTCGAGTGTGTTGCCAGCTTGTGTAAGTTGTGAACTGTTCTCTGACATGGAAGGTATGCATGGATATGTAATAAAGAGGGGTTTGGATAGGGATAAGTACATGCAGAATGCACTTATTGATATGTACTCCAGGATGGGGAAGATAGAAATTTCAAAATATATATTTAACTGCATGGAGCAAAGAGATATAGTGTCTTGGAACACATTGATCACTGGTTATGTTATTAGTGGATGCCATGATCATGCACTCAACCTTCTAAATCAGATGCAAAGGGTAGAACTGGAAAGATACGGAGATGATGATTGTGTGGATGAAAATAGGATTCTTAAACCAAATTCAGTAACACTAATGACTGTTCTGCCAGGTTGCTCTGTTCTTGCAGCACTAGCAAAGGGGAAAGAGATCCATGCTTATGCTGTCAGACATTTATTGGCATCTGATGTTGCAGTTGGTAGTGCACTAGTTGACATGTATGGAAAATGCGGCTGCTTGAACTTATCTAGGAGAGTTTTTGATCAGATGCCCATCAAGAATGTAATTACCTGGAATGTTCTCATCATGGCTTACGGGATGCATGGAAAAGGGGAGGAAGCCTTTGAAATATTTAAAAATTTGGCCACAGAAGGAGAAAAGAACATCATTTTAAGGCCTACTCAAGTTACATTTATTGCAGTTTTTGCAGCTTGTAGTCACTCAGGGATGGTTAATGAAGGCTTACACTTATTCCATCGAATGAAAGAGGACCACAGGGTTGAACCTGCACCAGACCACTATGCTTGTGTTGTGGACTTGCTTGGTCGAGCTGGTCGGGTGGAAGAAGCATTTGAACTTATCAATACTATGCCTCCTGAGTTTGACAAAAAAGATGCCTGGAGTAGCTTGCTTGGTGCTTGTCGGATGCACCATAAAGTAGAAATTGGAGAGATTGCAGCAAACAATCTCTTCCACTTGGAGCCAAATGTAGCTAGCCACTATGTTCTTCTGTCTAATATCTACTCTTCTGCTGGACTCTGGGGAAAGGCAATGGAGATTCGAAAAAAGATGAAGGAAATGGGAGTAAGAAAAGAACCTGGGTGTAGCTGGATTGAGTTGGGCGATGAGGTTCATAAGTTTTTGGCTGGGGATGTATTACACCCACAAAGTAAGCTGCTCCATGGATTTCTTGAAACCCTGTCTGAAAGGATGCGAAAGGTGGGTTATGTGCCTGATACTTCTTGTGTACTCCATAACATTGACGAGGAGGAGAAGGAAACTATACTCTGTGGGCACAGTGAGAAACTGGCAATAGCTTTTGGCATCCTTAACAGCCCTCCTGGAACTACCATTAGGGTTGCCAAGAACCTTAGAGTTTGTAATGACTGCCATACTGCGACCAAGTTTATATCTAAGATAGTAGACAGGGAGATCATTCTAAGAGATGTCAGGAGGTTCCACCATTTTAGGAATGGAACTTGTTCATGTGGAGATTACTGGTAATAAATGCCCTAACTGATTTATTCTTCTGAAGAATTATGAATTTTTTGTTTAGATATTAAACCATCTTGTACTGTTCTAGACTATGTTTCCACATTCTGAAATATAGTTGGAACGAACACAATTCTTTAGTAATTTAGGCTAGATTTTTAAAGATAGCCTGTATTCCAGATATCTCAAACTGTGAAGTGTCCAGTATCTATTTCAAGCTGTGAAAGTGTTTGGGGGTGTATATTGAGTAACGTCTTATGCTACACAATTATTTTTGTTCTATTTACATCCATTGAGTGGCTTATAAACTACAAATTGTTAGTAAAGTTGGTAGATTAGCCCAACATGGCTTCTCTGTCATAAACATCTGACCATTTTCTTTTTTGGCTAAGTAATTTATTTACAATAAGAATACCAGTGCACTAGGGCATATCCAAGAAGAAATGCTTCCATCTTTCTCTTCTCTCTCTCTCTCTCTTTCTCTCTCTCTCTCACACACACACACTTTTTTTTAAGGCAAAATAAATAGTTAGTTCCTAAAATTTAACCTATGAATGATTTTAGTTCTTAAAATTTAAAGTAATCGTTTTTAGTCCCCAATAATTTAAAGTGATCGCTTTAAGTCATTTTGCCAACATTTGTAAAATATCTCCCATGAAGCAATGGCATGACCATACTAAAAACTAGCATGCCATCACACTGTTAGACACCTTGAGGATTAAATAAGATCACTATTAGTTTGATAGAGACTAAAATAAACTACTTTAAACCTTAGTGACTGAAATCAATCATTTTTAAGTTTGACTGGAACTAAAATCAATAACTTTAAAATTTATGTTTCCACTACCATTGATTAATCCGCCGACCATGTTTTGACGTTTGGTAATTGCCAATCAGAATTTGAGTGTCAATGTAGTCCACACTGAGATGTACAATTTACAATATGGAGAAAAGTTGTTCCTTACTACCAGCGAAACCAATTTGTCAATGCTCTAGGCCCCATTTGGTAACAATGTTTAAATATCACAACACGTATTTTCATATACTTTTTCACTCACACATATTTTCACAAAACTTAAACAATATTACTAGAAATCTTTTACCAAACAGACCCCTATTTTCTCTTCTTTCTCGTATGTACAAGTTTTTTCATTCTATGGGTCTTTACAATTTACATGCATGAAAAAAAAAAAACCCAATTATTAACGAAATCCATATAATTATGAGTGCATTACTTCTCTTCAAGGAACTTGCGATCATATGTGCTTTTCCCAGACTATATATACGTGAAATAAACTGGTACTTGCAATGGTTGGGATGTAGCATTTGAGCATTTTTAGTTCTTCAAGGGTACACTGCTTTTCAGTGTCATTGTCCTTATAGGCACTGGATAATTGTACTTCCATTACAGGTTCTGGAGTATATAGCTTATGTTGTTTAAATAGGAGGAAAAAGGTACATTAAAAAACGATTGGTTTACATGGATCCATATTTCTCTATTTGATTGATGTCTTGTGTTGTTGGGCAGTTTTTTTTCCCAATAAGTTGGTAAATTAAAAGCTTACGAGAAGCATCCAAAAAAGATGGCAAGGCAGCTAAGAATCTTGAAAATCTACCACTGTTCAAGCAATTTTACGTGGCTGTGGAGGGGGTATTTGTATTTCGCAAGGGTTGGAGTTCTGAAAATTGGTATTATATATGTTGATCAATTATAGATATGCATGGTTAGGGATACATCAAGAGAAGAGAGGCTGCGAGCTTGGCTTTCTATGTGTTTATTTTCTTCAACTTAAAGCCCATTGAGAGGAATCCATACTTGGTGATTGATGAAGAGGAAAAGAACAGCAGGCAAGTAGTTGGAAAAGATTTGAACTCTAGGCTATTCTACACAGTGGGATGAGATTCACCATTCAAGCTTCTGCTGGAGAGACAAAGACAAGGAGATAATCATATCCCATATTTTAAATGCCTAGTGCTATCTTCTAAAGCTAAAACCATTGTAATCTAGAACGTTAATTTTTGTTTCTCAAAAAAAAAAGAAAAAGAAAAAAAAAAAGAACGTTAATTTTTAAAGGCTTATTTGTAATGTTCTCTTCATCCCAGGAAGAAAAAGGTACTGTTGATGAATGCTCAACTCGCATGTTTAAGGAATTATAAATATTTATTTATGAACGATAATACATAATTCTAAAAAAATAATAATACTAAAAATTAAAAACTTGTCAATGAGATGCTCTTCTTGTGATTATGTATACTCTTCTTGATAATAATAGTATAAGTAGTATGCCTATGCGATGCTCATATTAATTTAAAATAATGTATGAAAAAAATTTATATATATTAAAAAATATTCTCAAAATTTACTAAGCCACTTCAAACTTTAATAGAGGTTAAATAATTGAAAGGCAAACATATATTGAGTTTCTTGGTGTAAGGATAGTATGTAATTTGTATGATTAATTATATTAGAGTAATACTTTGGTCACAAATTATTTTACAACATTTTTTCAAATTATTAATGTAGCAAATTCTTACTAGTTATAATATGAGTCCATCACTAATATCACATTTTTATATACTAATAATTATTTGGAAAATGCTAAAGCCACATATATTGTTTATAAAAATATTCTAAAATAGTTTGTGTCTGTAGTATTACTCATTATATTAATAAATGATAGATGGTCAAAATAATTAAAATAAATTTTATTTTTGTTTGAAAATTCTTGAATTTTTTTGAAATAAAAATCTAGTGCTGAAACTTAGATAATAAAGTTTACGTAAAGTGAACTATCCTAAATAATAAGAATTTAACCACTTGTAGTAGTGAAAATAGAGCTATTCACCAGCACGCGTAAATAGTTTCAAAAGATAGTCCAGACAGACACAAATAGATATTCATTCAAGGCAGTCCAGACAGATATAGACAGACAGCCAGAGACAAACTAGACAAGAAATTATGATAGCTATGTACTACTGTTTACTAACATGCGTAAAAAGAAAAAGAGACTTGACAAATTCTCAGACAGACTACTGCTTAGTAAGGATAAGCTTCCACTGACAGTTTAACTTGAGTTAATTCTACAAACTCAGGTTACTTTTTAAGACTTACCATGGTTCTCTTTATCTATAAAAGGGACAGACTTTGAAGACAGAAAACAAGCTCAAAATTTCAGAAGCTAAAAGTTTTAGAAAGCTTTTGTAATAGCCTTCCCTCTCCCTCAGAAAGACTCTTATAACCTTTTCCCTCTTGTAACCTTCTCTTCAGACGGATTTTGTAATCTTGTAACTTTCTAGACAGTGTTTTATTTTCAAGCTTTGTACAGTTGAGAGATGAGAATCAAACTTGGATCTGATCAAAGATAGATATTTTATTGTGTAAAGCTTTTTATTTTATTTTTTAATGCAAGTATAAACAAGTATTTTAGATGATAGGTTTTGTATCTATTCTGTCAAATGTTGGGATTTTTTTTTTTTTTGGATGGGAAAATTTTGGGACTTTTATTATATCTATATCTCATTTGTCTATGATATTGACATCCTCTGGTTAGGTGTGTCATGTAAATGGTGCTCCTTAACTAAGGGTGTGTTTGTTTTGAGGTGAAATAGGGAGGATAGAAAACTTTGGAGAGAAAATAGGAGAGAAAGCTTTTTTAGAGTGTATTTGGTTGGGTGGAGAGGAAGGAAAATAAATAGTGGGGCCCAGATATTTTCTCCCCTGGCCCACCAAAATGTTTTCTCTCCAAAATGGAGAGAAAACTGAGTGAGGATAAATATTTTCTTAATTGACAAAAATGCCCAGTACATATACACACTTCTTCAAGTTGCCTTTATTTATTTTTTTCTTCTCAACAACGTTTGGCTTATGTGTTTTTTTTTTTTTTTTCTGAGCAGCTACGTTGCTTTTTTTTTTCTTCAGGCCTGGGCGTGCGTGCGTGCCTTTTTTTTTTTTTTTTTTTCCTTCTACGAGGCAGTTGCCTTTTCTTTCTTTTTTTTTTTCCCTATTCTTTTTTTCTTCTTTTGATTTTCTAGGCCTGGGCCTGATGATTTTTTTTTTTTTTTTTTTGTAATTAGTTGTGATTTTTTTTTAATTAGATATCATTCTTTAATAAGGGTATATGAGTAAATTTATTTAAACCTATTTTTTTCATCCCTCCACTTTTTCACCCCAACCAAACAAATAGGAGAGAAAATAAAATCTTTTTTATCCTCCCACTTTTCCACTATTTTCTATCTTCCTACTTTTTTACTCTTCTAACCAAACGAACCCTAA
Source organism: Castanea sativa (assembly GCF_040712315.1). Classification (NCBI taxonomy): domain Eukaryota; kingdom Viridiplantae; phylum Streptophyta; class Magnoliopsida; order Fagales; family Fagaceae; genus Castanea; species Castanea sativa. The sequence continues at coordinate 10,202,477 of NC_134019.1, read as the reverse complement.
GTAATTGCCTGGTCTTGCAAGTGGCTGATATTCAAAAGGGGGTAGCATTATTAGCATGATCAATATTCTTATGTCATGCTAACAACTTTACTAAATAGTGCTGTAGGTTGAGATTTAGAAGTTGGATAATTTAGTATTGTTATTTGTTGCCACACTTAAGACTACAGTCTAGTTAGTAAGGGAATAAATATTTAAAGACAATATTTATAAAAGAGTGAAATATAATAATAAGTAGGATAAAATTCACTACTCAAGGTTTGGGTTAATGTTAACCAAGTCCAAGACTTTTCAAAATTAGCCAATTCGGTCCCTAAAACCAACTTAGTCCCCAAACAGTAAGCTATTTTTTCTCAACTCTTTTAGGGACTAAGATGACTTTAGGAACAAAATTGGTTAGGTTTTTTTATTTTATATTTTATAATAAAGTGGTTATGTTGAAAAGTCTTGAACTTGGTTAGTATTAGTCCAAATCTCATGTATGTTAATAAATGAGATCTTGTTAAATTTTATTAGAAATTATTTTTTTAAAACGAAAAGTAAGATCTTGTTTTCCTCTTTCCAAAACATCTTTCCTAAGGTTGTGTTTGGCATTGGCTTAAAAAGCCACATTTTTTTACTATCTAACTAATTTTGCTACTATTTAGTTTATTTTTGCTACTATTTATGGGTTCCATTGTACTTTTTGGTATTATTTATGGGTCTCACTATACTATTTCAGCTACATTTTAACTTTATCTACACTACTTTAGCAATTTTTTTTTTATAAAAATTTCAGCTAAATAAACTATTCCCAAACAGAATGTTGAATCCCATCTTGACAACCTTCATTTTATCAAATTCCTATCTTTTTCTTATATATATTTATTGTATTTTTAATGTTAAATTATATTGTACAATAGTAAATATTGTATGGTTTTTTTATTAGAATTTACTAATTTACAATATAAAGGAAAAATTATTAGGTACTTTTAAAATATCATAAATGCGTAGTTTTTCCTCTCACATGAATGATAGATCCCACTAAAAATTTAATTAGTAGAATTCATCATTCATGTGAGAAGAAGAAGTCACATTTTACCCAATAATTTCCCAATATAAAGTTATAGACAAAGAATTTTCCTATATATTATTGTGAGTGAAGTGGATAATGTTTCTCCGAAATTCACATTGGGTACTTCGTACTTGTGTTACAGCATATCACAAAACACGCTGAACAGAAGGAGTATCTGTGAAATTTCGACTTCTTCAGTAGTATTTCTCATCTCTCTTCAATGGCTTCCACTCTCCCTCTTCACCATCCCACCCACTGGTTCCTCTCCACTCCTAAGGTCTCAATACTCTCTCTCTCTCTCTGTATTTATGTAGCTTGTTTTCTCTATCTAATTTTAGACATTATGTAAAGCAGTTGAAGAGTTTCCACCATGGATGGTCATCACCGCGACCCAGTTGCTCTTTTCTTGCTGACACCCAAAATCAGATTAGACCCATTAGAGCAACCACTGAGATTTCTCAATATCCCATATTCCAACCTCCCCAAGTTGAAGAAGAATCATCCTCTGAGGTAAACGCCACTCACTTTTCTATCTTCATTCACTTCCTGTTTAATTTCTGAGAAAACTTAGGGACAAGAAAGTTGAATTTGTGAGCGCCAATATTGCATTGTTTTTAGCTCACATTATTTGCACTACTAGTGAATTTTCATGTTCATTGCAAACAAAGAGCATATGCTATACAACAATGACAAAGCCTTAGTCATAAAATTTTTGGGTTAGTGACTAAATTTTATGCTGACAGACCCCTCATTTTTCGGGGTTGGGACCGGTTATGAACAAAATATATGACACTAAGCAGAGACACAGGTTGAGTTGAGACAAAGAACATATTTTATTGAAAAGTTCAGTGTTTTTCATTTACATCTGTTTAATTTTTCCCAATTTTCTGTAAAAAAACATTAGTGCAGTTGTTTAGATATTTTGTTTTGATCATACCCTTTTGATGTCTGGGTTTTTCTTCGACTGTTATTTCATTGCTAAACATGTGATTTTGTATTTCACACAGTTGGAGTCAGCAGACCCTGATTTTTATAGGATAGGGTATGTAAGGAGCATGAGAGCTTATGGAGTTGAATTTAAAGAAGGGCCAGATGGATTTGGAGTGTATGCATCCAAAGATGTTGAACCACTTCGCCGAGCCAGGGTGAATTGCTAATCATTAGAGTTTCTGTGTGTGCACCCACGCTTATAATTAGTTATTGCTTCTGCTCCTGCATTTTGTTACAACTTACAAGACTATTAGTATTTTGTGTTTTCGATTATTTTCACATTTTGATGTCTTGGTTAATCTTGGAGTCACATTTTTAGTATTCCATTGTAAAAGTAATTTACTTAGTTGTGCAGGTAATAATGGAAATTCCACTAGAATTGATGCTAACCATAAGCCAAAAGCTCCCATGGATGTTTTTCCCAGATATAATCCCAATGGGTCATCCTATATTTGATATTATCAACTCGACCAATCCAGAGGTAATTGTAGTTTTCCTTGATACCAAAAATGAATGCTTAATTCTTGGACCCATTTATAGAATTAAATTTTCTTATAAGACTCTGGTCCCAACATATAATGTCAATTTGATCAATAGGCAGACAAGTCTGCTTGGTTATTGAAATGATGTTCAATTAATAACCTTTATTTGTTTATTTATTTATTTATTTATCTTTTTTTTGAGTGGCTACTAATATTGGGAAACTCTTTGTGGCAGACAGATTGGGACCTGAGGTTAGCATGTCTTCTTTTATATGCATTTGATCGGGAGGATAACTTTTGGCAGTTGTATGGTGACTTTTTACCTAGTTCAGAGGAGTGCACTAGCTTGCTTTTAGCTACAGAGGTGCATGACTGCAGACTAATAATCTTTCTAGCTCTAATGGTTCTTTGATTTTATTTTTGGTTGTTTTGCCCCCTTATTTATTGATTCTCATGTATTTTATCTGACTCTATTTGAATGCAATACTCTTGATTTTGAGTGGTGAAGAGAATAAATGACTGAGTGAGTACTATAAACAAGCATATGCCATGGTGCCTAGCCAATGGGATTGTTTTGATTGTAAATGTAGAAATCATATTAATGTAAATTTAGCATCAACTTGAATTAATGAAGTGGCTCTATTTCACTGAGCCCAAGAAGTGTTTTTACTAGTAGTCACTCTCCTAGTGTTATTCAAAGAGCCAGTTTGTTAGTTCTTTGTAGTTTTTCTTGATCAGTCATTTCTTGTAAACAACTATTTAACTATGTTTCTCTTCCCTCATGCTATATATATGCTACAGGAGGAGCTTTTGGAGCTTCAAGATCCTAAGCTTGCTTTAACTATAAAAGAACAGCAGCACCGAGCTTTAGAATTTTGGGAAAAGAACTGGGTACCAAGAAACCTGTCTGTCTTATACTGTAGAAGCATTCTATTTTTCCTTTTCCATTATGTACTCCAATATTCATTGACATTTTTAATAATATATTGCACCTGTTTAACTGCACTCAGCACTCAGGTGTACCCCTTAAGGTAAAGCGCCTTGCGCGCAATCCTGAGAGATTTATTTGGGCAATGGCTATAGTACAATCACGATGCTTTAACATGCAACTAAGGATTGGCGCACTAGTTCAAGATACAAGTATGCTAATCCCTTACGCTGGTAAGATTATACTCTCGAAAATTCTTAGAATCATTTTCTCTAATGTTTTGCTTATCATACTATACTGCAAATATAAAAGTATAAAACTATGAGGGTTTAAAACTATTTAGTAATATAGATTTTTTCATTTGAATATACATATATTTTTTCTAATTTGACAAAGAATCATGTAATCTTGCGTAGGGAATTCAATTTTTATTTTTGTAAGTTGAATAATGTAGAAATGATACTTTGTCAGTTGAAAGTAATGCATTAAACCTTTTACATTCCTTTAGCAATGGGGATAGATTATTTGAGATAGATATATATATATATATATATATATATATATATATATATATATATATATATCAACCTAATGTGTAATAGACTGTACACATTCATAGTATTATATAAAATATATATATATATATCAACCTAATGTGTAATAGACTGTACACATTCATAGTATTATATAAAATTCTGATAAATTCGAATGTAGTTTTTTTATATTTCAAAGTTAATTAGTTAAGACACATGAATTTGCAAGTAGGTTGCGTTTTTTTCAATGTAAAATATTTTCAGGTGAAAATATTTTTGGGAAAAGAAAATATTTTCAAGTGTTTGGCTGCATTATAAAAATTATTTTAAAAATTTTTTCAAGTGTTTGGTTGCATTCTGAAAATGCTATTTTTCTACTAGTTTCTTACATTTTCTCAGATTCCAAACAAATTTCATAATAGAAAATTTTAATATATAAACTTAAAAGAAACAAAAAAACAAAAATCAAAACAAAACATTCGTTAAACTCAAAATTCGGTCAAACGGAGAGAGGGAGGAAGAGAGAATGATCGGCAATTGAGGGAAAGGGAGAGGCAGATTGAGAAAGAGAGAGATCAGGCATGGGTGGGTCATGGGTGTGATCTTGCCAGTGCTGGGGCGCAATCTTGGCGGTGCTTTAGGCGGCGCGATCTCAGCGGTGCTTCAGGCGGCGCGATCTCACTAGTGCTGGGGTGCAATCTCGGCGGTGCTTCAGGCGGCGCGATCTCGCTAGTGCTGGGGTGCAATCTCGGCGGTGCTTCAGGCGGCGCGATCTCGCGGGTGCTGGGGTGCGACGAGACCAGTGCGATCTAGGCTGCTCTCTCTTCTTGCGATCTGGGCTACTCTCTCTTCTTGCGATCTGAGCTGCTCTCTCTCTCTCTCTCTCTCTCTCTCTCTCTCTCTCTCTGTTTTTAGTCTATAAAATGAGATTTGAAGGTAAAATAAGAACGGAAATGGTTTTAGGGGTTAAGAGGCTTATTTTACAGTCAATGGGAAAAATAATTTCCGTTTGACCCAATTTTCTGGAGGTACCAAACACATAGGCTGGTGTAAAATAATTTCCTGAAATCCTTTTCAGGCGAAACAAACGCAGCCTAAATATAATTGAAACATAATTATAATATAATTAGAAGGATACTTGGCATTTAATTGAACCGTATTTAAAATATAGAGACACTTGACATCAAATAACAAGATAATTAGAATGGGACTTGGCACAAAAATGGAGTGCAATTAGAATCTAGTTTGGATTCTTGATTGAACTTTTTCTTACCTTTTTTCTTTTACATAATGTATAAGATATGATAGAAGAAATTGATATTACAATGAAGCTAACGAGCCAGAAATAGACAAGTTGCTAGACTTGCCTTTTGGGTGAATTTTAATGTGGTAAAGTATGAGGTGTGTTTGGAGCTGCATAATACTGCATTCTAGTAGCAGATACTTCCCAAGAAAATTTTCATCAGAATACAACCTGCAAAAGAGTTTTTGTTTTGCCTAAAGCCTTGATCAGGTTAGAGACTGTGGTCCACTTTCCAAAAATTTTGTGGAATCTTAACAGAATTAAAATATGTCCCCTCTCTTATGGCCAAGAGAGCTCCAAGAAGAAAAAGATATGATAGTGAAGATCTTAGCTGGACACTTTTTTTGCATCCTACGTGTCAAATAGAGCACGCAATCAAGGTGCCTGGTTGTGACTAATTTCTTTTGTTGGTGAATTCCTGTCACTTCTAAAGTCAGGAGAGATGCAGCAGAAAACGTATTAGTGCAAATTAACGTTTTAACGTCACTTCTAAAGTCAGAAGTGCCACAACTCATTTTAGGACTAGTTATGCTTGTTTCCTTCCTTATATGGAATCTTAAATCTTGCGAAACTTTCCTTATATAAGCAAAATTTCACCTCAAATTTTCCCAACTTATTTGTATAGATTTATAGGTTAAGTTGGCTACTTTGTTATTAGATAAATGTTTGATAAACTTGCTCATATTTTTGCAGACATGCTAAACCATTCCTTTCAGCCAAATTGTTTTTTACATTGGCGTTTTAAGGATCGTATGCTTGAGGTGATGATAAATGCTGGACAACGGATTAAAAAAGGAGATGAGGTAATATCTTTTAAGATTATCAAATGTTGAACTGATTAATTCTCTGTACAGTTTAAATGTTCTGCATGTGGAAATGCACAGATGGTGTTGCACAAAAGAGTAATTGACTGTACAAAAATATCTTTAGGACCATCTTAGTTAAAGAAAAACTAAATGCCAGTCTTTCTCTTGCGTTTCCTTTTCATTGTCCTAGTCAGTTGTCAGGATTTTCTCCAAGCTAAAGAAACCAAATAACAAATGTTTACGTTTATTAATTATTTTCCTTCCTAATAGTTACCTTCATGCGAGGACATGGAAACAAAATCAAAAGTTAATAAATATATAAAAAGGGAGAATAATGTTCATGTCAGGTGATGCAGGACAATTAAAAGTAACAAGGAAATTAAAGGATGAACCTAAGAATCAGCACCAAGCTAAACTTAGGCATCAGCACCTAAGGCGATAGGATCAACACCCAACTATTGGAATATATCCAATCTGAATTTCATTAATCACGTCTATATTCAAATACTAATAAACTAGTCTCTTATATAGAGCAAGAATTGGAAAATAAAGAGATAAAGATAACAACATACAAAAACTAATCCTAACTAAACTCAAATACTAATCCCCATCCAAATTAAAGTATACAATTATCCAATTTCCTATAAGATAAATAAAAAAATTTGAAAATATAAATTCTAAAATAATTTTGGTTTTGCTCCTGCATCATATCCCTTGGTTGGAAAAAGCTCGACCTCGAGTTTTAAAGCGTTAAAGGATGAAAAGTGAAAACTTTGGCACATAATACTTGTTGCAGTTGAGAATTGTCTTTGGGGGCGTTGAAAATAGATAAACCTTGTATTCCACCTCAGGAAACTTTTCTGGAATTGGAGTATCAACCTTTTCGACTCTATCAAACTGTAGATCTGCATGCAACAAGGATGATTCTTCAAGTATAGAAGCTTCTTATTGTTTAGGCTCTATAGTAGACTTGTCTAGTTGCATGAACATTGAAACTTCGGTTGACTCTTGCACTTTGTTGTCAATATCAAGGTCTGATGGTACTTGATTTTCCTTCATTTGAGTAGTCAAGTCTTGAAGAACCTTCATTTGAGTAGCCAAGTGTTCAAAAGTTTTCATTTGATTTCCTAAGTCTTGGCGTATGGCAGATACTTTTTTTTTGATAAGTAAGAATGATATATATACGAAGGGTTACTCTATGCCTGAAAAAAACACAGAGCAACCGAGGAGCTACAAGAAAAAGAAAACAAAGAGAAACAAAGACAACAAGAAAATTAGAAAAGGAAAAGGGAGCAAAGAAAAGAAGGAAGGGAGTCACTAGACGTGAGTCCCCACGCGCGCGACCAATCAAAGAGAGTCCCACTAAAAAAAACAAGCAACTGTTCCCTAGAGCTATCCAAATCCTCAAAAGTCCTCCGGTTACGCTCCTTCCAAATACACCAAAGGATGCAAAGCGGGACTAAATTCCAGATCTGAGAAGAATGCTTCCCCAACCAATTCCACCAACCAAAGAGCATTTCAGGAATCGATCTAGGCATAACCCAGGCCAAGCCAAAAGTTAGGAAAACAAAGCTCCATAACCGGTAGGCCATTTCACAATGAATGCTTCACTCAGATACTTCATGAGTGAGCGGAGCATTGTTGCACTGCCTCATACTAATCCCTATCTAATCTCAAATCTAATCCCTATCTGAATAAAAGTCTACAATTATCCAATTTGCTCCTGCATCATCAGGGGTTTGGCTTTATGAGATACTCCACTAAGGGATTATTTTGAATCTTATTTATAATCAATAACAAATCCTAATTCCATGATAATGTGTAACCAAATCCAGAATGCAAGCACTTGGTGGATTTTTGAATTTTTTTTTTCATTAAAAAACCTTGAGTCAAATATGCAATGGTAGTGGCTACAGAAATTAAATTGTGATTTGGTTCTTACTAAAAATAATACTTTTTTTAATTTACATCTCAAGTTGTTGTCGCATTTTTGGATAATTTATCCAAGTGAAGAGCATGTAAAGGATATATCTGTCTTAAATTTACGACTGGAAAGTGGAAACCTGTAATGGCACCATGTTTATGTCTGGGAGGGTGATTCTTGCTAAGCTTCTGAATCTTTGTAGAATTTGTATTGTATTATTGCTTTTCCTGATAGAATCTTTCTTTAGCATTTCTACTCATAAATTCAACTTGATAATGAAATTCTGATAATATCTAGTTGCAAAGAAGTGTCAACTTTTAAAGTTATTTATTGTACATAATGATACTGATGAGATTATGGTTAACCTTCTAAATTAGAATTGGTTTCACCTCTGTTATTTATTTTGATATTTTTATTCTTCCTTGTGTTATGAACTATTTTCTATATGCACAACTACTTATCACTCAGTTAGATAGAAAGAAAAACCTAGGGTTAGTTATATCTTCTTAATGCTATACCATCTGCTGCTAATTTCATAAATCTCCACAGATGACCATCAATTACTTTAGTGGTCAGAAGAATGACATGCTCATGCAGAGATATGGATTTTCTTCACCTGTGGTAATTTGCTTTCAGCTCTGCTCTATTCCTTTTTATGTTTCAGATGGTGCTAATCTCGTTGAGTTAGTAATACAAATAAAAAGTATCTCTCAAAAAAAAAAAAAGTAATACAAATAAAAAAGGTGATACTTCATGAAAATTATTAATATTTTTAAGTGATTACTGATAGTGTTTCAGCCCATAAAATGCAAGGGAAGGGGGGCTGAGGGAATTTAAATAAATTAAGAAAAGGGGGTGGGGGGGTTGGCTACTGATAGATTTTAAGGGAGGCTAAGTGAAATATCTTGACACCACCTTGAAATACAGCAACAACCTAATTTTGGTTGGTGCTAGAAAATTTAGCAATTAAATAAAATTTTAGAAAATGTTATCTTTATGTCACATCTGGAATCTGATGTTCATGTCACATGTTCTGTACAACTTAATAACTATTAGTAATCTTTTTTGTATCTTTTGCATTATTTAAGTATAAACATTCTCATAATGTAATCTCTAGCAATAATCTTCTTGATTAATAGGGTGCTTGTGGGTGGAAGAATGAGCATCCTCTTCATAGCACCTCTGTTTAGTATAATTTGGAAGCTAATATTTGCAAGTAAAACTTGGTTTTTATTTGTGATAATCTTTTTGAAATTATTTTCTAAGCTATATCTGGCTTGAGCTTGCAGAATCCTTGGGATGTGATCCAGTTCTCAGGCAATGCGCGTATTCATTTGGATTCATTCTTGTCAGTCTTCAATATAGCTGGCCTTCCTGAAGAGTATTATCATAACAGTATGGATTAATGATGATCTAAGTTTTCTGTTCACAACTTGGTCTATATTAAACTCTGTTAGCACCTAAAGACCTAGATTTGTCTTCCAAATAAAACTTTTAGCAGGTCGGCTATCCAATGGAGGAGATACTTTTGTTGATGGAGCAGTCATAGCAGCAGCAAGAACGGTTCCCACTTGGTCAGATGGGGATGTGCCTCCAATCCCAAGCCTGGAAAGGAAAGCTGTGAAGGAGATACAGGAAGAATGCCAACAAATGCTTGCAGAATTTCCTACTAACTCTGAGCAAGACCAGAAACTGCTAGGTAAGGTTTCAATGCTAATCCCACTCTCAAAGACTGGATTGATAATAGGATTATATGTACTTTTGGCATTTGGTATAACATATGGTAAAATTAACATTTTGAAATGAGATCTGATGGAGTTGGCTCTCTAATTTATTTGGATAGCTGGCAGATTACTAATTTGCCTGAAAGTTAAAATTAAGAGACAGTTGACGCTTATATTAATCTTCTATGTTACTACCAACAGATTCCATGCCAGAAGCTAGTAGGGCACTTGACACTGCAATAAAGTATGTGGTCTTCACATAATCTAATTGTTTACTCATTACTGACCCTTTTGGCTTCTAAATGTTGCAAAAAGTGAGACCCCTTATTAATGATTTCAATGTTAATCTGGACCATGCAGGTATAGGTTGCACCGGAAGTTGTTCATAGAGAAAGTCATTCTGGCATTGGAGATCTATCAAGAACAGATATTGTTCTAATTCTTAAATTTCAACTTTGAAGATGTAGGAAAATTTTGTTTAGCTAATTATTCAAAAACTTTATTAGTTGAAGGACTAATGTTAGTAAACTAGTTCAAAGTGTTTGGAAATCTGTGTTTGTGCACAGTTGTTTGCCTTTTCTTTTACTGTACTTTTTGCTTAATCCTCTTTCTCGGCAGCTGATCATATAAAGCAGCTACATATACCTTCATACATTTTATATATTGCATACACATCAAAAAGAAAAGAAGTGTGAAGAGTTTGTGAAGCAATTCTGGTTATAGTGCTGTCAAATTTTCATACAAACTCTTTACTAGAGAAAGCACTCTTTTTAGTAGAAAGATTACTCATGCTTGACTCTGGTTGGGGGGCCATGGATTTAAAGGCTTGTATGTTCCTCCTTAATTGTAGCCATTACCTTAGCTGTGGTCTAAATAGATGTTGATGAGGCCGTGATAGAGTGAGATTCTTGGGTTTTGGATATTGACTTAAGTGAATGGAGGTTATGGGAACTGTTGATACGCTTTCTTTTATGGGCACAAATCCTCAATGGTGGTTATAGTCATCCATGGAGTTTTACATTTGTGCCAAAGCCCAATGCATGAGTCCAACGTTTAATTTTGATGGGCGCTAAATTATTGGAATAAAGTGGGTTGGGCTGCATTCTTGTCTCACGAAGTGATAAGGTTGTGTAGGGTCGTTTAGACCATGCTATTGTGATAAACGATCTAATGTGACCTAGTTAAGGTGCTAAGATCTCTCTCTCTCTCCCAATAAATTGTATTTGTTTTATTTATCGAAATTAAAAGCTTTAATAGTTTGGTCTTCAACATAAATAACCCCCCCCCCCCCCCCCCCCCACAAAAGAAAACTAGTCTTTTATTGATTTTTTTTTTTTATAGTGTCCCTTAAAAAATAATAATATTACCAATAGGTTATAAGTTTTTTACAAAGGCCTACTCAAATAGTCAAATTCATTTTTTTTATGAAAATAATACATGACAATTCTTTAGCGGTTATTATAAACCTTTTTATTTTTTAGGAATCTAATACATTTCCTTTTAAGGTATGTATGTGGCAAAAGAAAATCCATTGTCAAATCTAAAGTAGAATATCTATTTAATCTGAGTGATAAAATATTATCCAAGGACTTTAGGCTTTTTCGACTTAGTTTCAACAATGCACCTTTCGATTTTTTTTTTCAAGTTTACATAGTTTTCTTGACTACTCAATTTTTTTCTTCAATGTATTGTTCTAGTATTAAGTTTCTTGATATTTGAGACAAGAGTGCAAAGTCGCATAAGATATCAATAAAATGAAAATAAAATTTTAAATAGATTTTATTTTATAAGTAAGTTTTTTTAGAGATTGATTGGAATGATTTTCTCTAAAAATGATTCTTGATTTGTGTATTGACTATTGTTTTGATATTTGTGGGTCATATATGCTTGGATTTAACAAAGATCAAAGCTTAACTACAAACTTAGTTGTAGCTTAAAACTACAACTTTCACTAAAAAAAATTAACATGACTGCATATTTTTAAAATATAACTGTTGAAGTACACGTTCTTTAAGTTCTTAACACACATGTAAAATTTCGTTTTGATCAAATATTGTTTACCATTCAATCTATGAACTTTTTTTTTATGCATAATTTTAGAGTACAAAAACGTGAAATTTAAATATTTGCTTGAAGAGATAGCTATTAATTTTTGATTTTCTAGAAATTTTGCAAGTATAGAAAATATAAGAAGAAAATGTAATTAGATTTGTCACACTTTACGTCTAGTAAATAAATATTGAGTAGAGTTGTAACTTTAGGCTACAACTAAGTTTGTTGTTAAACTTTATCAATTAGTCTATTGCACAAGTTTGTTAATATTGAAAGCGGTAAATGAAGGTATTTTTTTTTTTTTTTTTCAGATTTTAAATTTAAATGTTTAAGAGGTCAAAAGTTTCATTAAAACAAAACACATATCTCACAATGAATGAATAAGCTAAAAATATATTACAAATACGATATGTAAACATACTTAATTTAGTTTTAATTTTTCTATAAAACATATCTCAAATTAAGAATTATTTTTAATTTTAATTTTAATTTTAATTTTAATTTTAATTTAGTTATTTCTAACCAAATATAAAATTTTTGTTAATTTTTTGGTGAAAAATAAAAAAAAATGTATTACATAATTTTTGTTATAAGTTTTCTTAAAATAATTATTCAATGGTTTTTTTCAAATGCATATATAATTACGTGTGAGCATGCAACACGCATGTGTATGAGTTAGGTTTGAGGCCGGGGTTTGTTAGGTTTGGCCTCTATTTGGCAACTTGCTGCATGAGTTTTAAACTGACTTGTTATTTTTTGGTTAATAATAGGTACAAAAAATAAAAATAAAAAATAAAAAGACACTACGCACTATTAGATCCAAAAAAAAAAAAAAAAAAAAAAATCATAATCGTAAAAAGAGCTCTCTCCATTGAGGATCTTGTTTTCACATTCAAAGATTAAGACTGATAGTGTAAACATCAAGTCTCTAACGGCAATATGTCCAATATGCATTTGGAAAACAAAAGTTACCATTTCTTTTTTTATTTATCCACAAGATTTGTTCACTCTCTCTTTCTTAAAAATCAAGATTTCACTCTATTTTTGTCAGGTTGATGTTTGTTTGGGGGAGGCATCGATCAATGATTAGCGAATATAACGATGGAGAGAGGAGTTGGACTTACTCCAAGCTGTGAAGACGGTTGCAAAAGCTACAAGGCTAACTAGGAGTTTCTTGTTGTGCAACACAGGTTTCACATTGCTTTGTTGTTTTTGACTTTTGAAGCAGTTTAAGAGCTTTTCAATGACATGGGTATTTTTTTCATTCTACTCAACCGAGAAATGGTTCCAAGATCTCATGGAACATCTAATGGAGATGATTGAGCCATGGTTTTAGATCTGCTTAAGATGTGGGAAAAGATGGAGTCAAACAGGAAATGGGTGTTGTGGCTTTGCAAAAAACTTCCTGGGTTGGAAAGGGGTGTAGTGATCATCAAAATCCATCTTCATAAGACAGAAATGGTAAATATAAAATATTGATAATTTTTTTTTTTCTTTTCTAACTCAATACCTATCCTCTTTGGTAATGCTTACCACGAGAGAGTTCAGAAGGTATTTGATCCAAAGTTACTAGTGAAACTGATGCGAAGCACTAAGCATGAAAAAACGGCAGGTGACCTAGTTCAAGTGTCTGGCAAGTAGAGTCTGTAATGTTTGAAGAAGGCTAAGCATCAATCATACCGGATATCCTAAATAGTAAATACAGGATTTTTATTTTTCATTTAAAAAAAAAAATGTTGACAAAATTAGAGCCGATTTCCAATTTTGGCAATATTTCATAGAGTCCTAACATTTTAGCATTAGTCTAGCAAAACTCCATACCAATGTTTAAAGAAGTTTACAGGCACTATTCCAGTTAAAATGCTAGAAGTTTATAATATATTTCATTAAATATTTTCAATAATAATAATAACAAAAGTTGTGTTCTTAACTTCTTATACGTTATATATTATTCCTTTTTTTTTTTTTCTCTTACAAATAAAATTATTACCCTAGCTGTCTTTAAGCATCTATAACCAAAATTTTTAAGAAATTTCAATCACAATAAGTTCCTAGAAATTTCAAATAAGTTTCATTATTTCAAAGATTTTTTTCTTTTTTCTTTTTTAGAATTTATTTCTGGTAATCTATTAAGCAACGTTCCAGAAGTGGGAGACAATTTCTACTATTTTCAAATTATTTTCCGTTGACTTGTGTTTTGCAACATGCTAAAGATCAGAAAATACAATTATATATATATTTTCATGGAAACAAATCACGTACATGTACTTTTCCACCTGAGGAGAAAATCTTGTACAAGCCAATCGCATGGCATAAAGTACTTTGCCCCACCTGAGGCGGATATAAGTCCTCCCATCAAACCTCAAATGGTTGCAAATAGTAACAGCGTGCATGCTTGGTCAGAAAAGAATTAGATTCTAATATCAGTTGCATAGACTGGACTAGGATCCTGGAAATGTATCACACACGCCCATCCCAGAGGTTGACTTTGACTGGTTCTACTTCTACTTAGTACTTACCCACTATCCAAAATAATAATAATAATAATAAAACAAAATGAACAAACAATTATAACGCCTTAGGAGCTGCATGGTCTGAATATTGTTCAGTTATTTCATTATTAGAATATATATGCACTTGTTTAAGTGATTATTTACCAGCTAGACTTGTCTTTTCTTGTAAGACAATGCCATCAAATTTGTATATGTGATTTTCAGAATTCACAACACACATCAATTTGAGGGATTGTTTGATAGAATGGTACCGATCTACTAGGTTCTTCCTTTTTTGTAAGGAAGACTGAGAGGCATCAAGCAATGGTCAAAGGAATGTCCTTTCAAGGAGAAATACTGTACTTTGAACTAGAAATTTTCAAAACAAGTTGAAAATATGGGGCAAAGAGAAAATTTTCAAATCTTTGAAAACAAGTTGGAAATATGGAGGAAAAAGAAAAATAACTTAGTTGAATCAATAAAGTAAACGACAAGCATAACTGAGGGAGGTAGATCCATCCCTTTCTAAAGTGGCTCTTCCAGAATGAATAATAATCATATGTGATTAGGCATATGATCATATACTTAAAACTAGTACTTTAGTTGAGGTAGCACCATTCATTAGGAGAAGAAGAGAGGAAATAATGACAGAGACTGCCGTGACCCTCGTCATTGACAAGTTGTTCCAGTTGCTTGTCCAAGAAGCAAATCTGCTAAGAGGTGTCCACAAGGAAATTGTGAGTATTAGAGATGAACTGGAGAGCATCCAGTGTTTCCTCAAAGATGCTGAAGCAAGGACAGAGAAAGGAGACCTCCACGATGGTGTGAGAACTTGGGTGAAACAAGTGAGGGAGGCAGCCTATCATATTGAAGATGTTATAGATGAATACATTCTACATATTGCACAGCATCGTCATGAGAAAGGATTTGTTGCTTTCCTCCACAAAATCAGTAGCTTACTGCAAAATCTAAAACCACATCATGAGATAGCCACCAAGATTCAAGATATTAAAATATTAGTCCGTGATATCAAGGAACGAAGTGAAAGATATGGCTTTAATTCCTCAGAGCAAGGATCACGAACCAGTGCAGAAAATGCTAAATGGCATGACCCTCGAGTGGGTTCCCTTTTCATTGAGGATGGTGAAGTTGTGGGCATTGAATCTACAAGGGATGAGCTCATAAGCTGGTTGGTAGGGGGGCCCTCTAGACGCTCGGTGATTTCAGTGGTAGGCATGGGCGGCATTGGTAAGACCACTCTTGCCAAGAAAGTATATGAGAATGATTCAGTGAAGGGACACTTTGACTGCCGTGTTTGGATCACTGTGTCTCAGTCATACAACATGAAGAAGATACTAATGACAATGACAAAGCATATCTACCAGGCAAAAAATGAAAGAGCTCCAGGGGAAATATACATACTGGATGAGATCATGCTAATTAGCCAGCTCAGGGAATATTTACAGCAAAAGAAGTATGTTGTTGTTTTTGATGATGTCTGGAAGACAGAGTTCTGGGAAGTTGTGAAACATGCTTTACCCTGTAATGACAGAGGAAGCAGGATAATCATTACCACACGCTGTGATCACATTGGTGCTTCTTGTAAAGAGTCTTCATCTGATCAGGTCCACAAGCTAGAACCTCTGTCTCAAGAAATGGCCTGGAAATTGTTCTGCAGAAAGGCATTCCAGTCTGAGTTTCAGGGTTGTTGTCCCAGAGAGCTGGTGAGATTGTCGCTTGACATTGTTAGAAAATGTGAAGGCTTGCCACTTGCACTTGTGGCCATAGGTGGTCTTCTGTCAACCAAGGAGAAGGTTCCATTAGAATGGAAAAAGTTACATAATAGCCTCACTTCTGAACTACAAAGTAATCCCCACCTTACAAGTATTACAAAAATACTTTCTCTCAGTTATCATGATCTACCTTACTACCTTAAATCTTGCTTCCTTTACTTTGGCATCTTTCCGGAGGACTATTCAATTACTGATTCAAGATTATTTCGGCTATGGATAGCTGACGGCTTTATAAAAGCAAAGAAGGGAATAACATTGGAAGAGGTGGCAGAAGAAAACTTAACTGAGCTAATCCACAGGAACTTGGTTCAAGTGACAATTAATGATTATGAGGTACGTAAAAAGTACAGGATCCATGACCTGTTGCATGAAATCATTCTATCAAAGGCTGGAGAGTTGAATTTCTGTCAAATTTTAGAGGCAGATGACTCAAGTTTCATTGGAAAAAGTCGGTGCCTATCAATCCATGATGGTCGAGAAAATGTTTTAGAGACCATTACGTACTCTCAGGTACGTTCAATCTTTCTTTTCAACATTAATGAATTGACCAAGTCTTTCATGATTAAATTGTTTAAAAAATTCAGGCTTTTAAGAGTGTTGGATTTTGAAGATGCTCCTATTGATTGTCTTCCCAAAGAAGTGGGTAAATTATTTCACTTGAAGTACTTAAGTTTGAGGAATACGAAAGTGAAGATACTTCCAAAGTCACTAGGTATGCTACAAAACCTACAGACATTAAATATACTGGAAACTCCAGTGCGTGAGCTACCAATTGCGATATTTAGGCTTTATAAGCTGAGACATCTTTTGGCCCATTATTATGACCTTGAAGTTGCAAGTAGTTTGAATTCATTGCAAGGAGTGAAAATACATGATGGGCTTGGATGTTTAAAGGATTTGCAGACACTAACACTTGTAGAGGCAAATCATCAAGAATTTGGTCTAATCAAAGAGCTGGGAAAGTTGAGGCAGTTGAGGACGTTGGGCATTTCAAATATGACTGCAGAAAATGGGAGGGACTTGTGTGCCTCCCTAAAAAATATGCAACACCTTAAACTTTTGGTTGTAAGCTCAATCAGTGAAGATGAGATTCTAGATTTACAATCCCTCTCATCTCCACCTCAATTTTTAGAGCAGTTAATCATGAGGGGACAATTGGAGAAGTTTCCCAACTGGATTCCAGAGCTTCAGAATCTAGTCACATTAGGTTTATATTTCTCAAGGTTAATGGAAGATCCATTGAAATGCATCCAGACTTTGCCTAATTTAATTAATCTTATCCTCAATCAAGGATATGATGGGGAACAGCTGCATTTTAAGGAGGGTGGCTTTCAAAAACTCAAAAAGCTCACACTCAGAAATTTGGTCAAATTAAAAATGGTGAAGATAGACAGAAGAGCATTGCCCCATCTTGAGCAACTAGAAATTGGGCCATGCCTGCAGCTGAAGGAAGTACCCTCTGGAATACAGCACCTAAAAAACCTCACAACTCTGGACTTTTTGGAGTTGTGCAGAGAATTTGCACTTAGTATACAACCAGATGGAGGCCAAGATTATTGGAAAATCAAAACCATAACTACTGTCCGTTTCAAGTACAGGATTAAAGGAGAATTATATCAAATGTACAAGCTTGGTGTCTCAGACTTGTTGGAGCGTCTGCGAGGGTGAGTCTTTGAAAATTAAACTGCCATACAGTTTCACTAAAAACAAGGTATGACCTTAAGTCCTAGAACTTCTATGAAAAATTTACTAATATTATCATATCCAATGATAAATTTCTTTACATTATATAGTTGACAAACCAAATTTTCATGCTGAAGAGAAGACTTGCATTGGCTGGCAAATTCCAACCCATGCTACAATCGAAAATAATAACACAGCCTCTTACTTTCAAACTGTGCTCCCTTCTATTTTTTTGTACTACTATATAACAGATATTCTTGTGTTCACCACTGAAAGCAGTCTGATATTAGTCTATTTTACAATAGGATCTATAAGTGTTTAGACTTTGGCCAGCACAATGGATGATTATCAAAAGTTGTATTTCATTCAAGGATTTCATTCTTGTTGAAGATATTGGGTTTATGTTAATGTAATAGTCCAAGAGGCCCAACGTATTGTAAGCCCATATAGGGCTAACCCTAGCTCTCATATATACCCTACTAAGGTTCATTGTAATCTACAATTGAGAATACAGTAAATATGTAGCCATAGAGCTTTATCCTGTGGACATAGGCCGTAGGCTGAACCTTAAGGTTCTCTTGTGTTCTTCTCTCTTTTCTGCTTCCACTTCTTTGAATTATTTTATTCTTGTCCTTCAACTATTCTCACATGTAACAGTTTTGAGGACCTTGAAACTAAGACTTTATAATAATGGTTTGTAAGTTCAGTGTGAAAATGTGATAACATTTTACTAATGCATTCCTTCCACACTTAAGTTGCATTGTGATAGGCTACATCTGAGCACTTAAGTTCTAACCTGCTGAAAATAACTAAGACTGCATTTTCCCCTTTTTGTGTTATGCAACCTAATATTTTGAATTTCCTTGTAGCTCCCTTTTGCCGTTGGCCGAATCTATTACATTCTCTTTTGCTTATATCACACAGTTTTAATTGTTAGGCTCTATATACGAATGTGGATTACTCAAGGATTTATAATGCTGGATCATGCAGGATTCATGTTTCCCAATCAATCATACAGGATACAGATATATAGAAGTTTCCATATTGAGGTAGGATGTTGTTCTTCCTGTTTAAGTTGTTGCTAAAGTTGACTTTGTTGTAATGTTTTTGTCATTGGTAACTCCATGTGATTTTTTAAGTTTGTTGAGTGTGAATTTCCTAGACAGTTAAATGTATATAATCTCAATCTTCAAGTGAATGACTCCATTTTAACTGAATAACGCATTATTGAACAAGCTTTAATGAATGATATCTTTATTGAAATAAACTTTAATGAGTGTAATGAAGGTTCATTCTTTTATCTCTCTACCATAGTTAAAAAGAAATGGTGTTTATATTCTTTGTCTCAAACAGTGCTTACATGCTTTCTGATCCATGGTTTGTAGAGTGAGTAGTGGAATCTGGTTTCTACCACAAGAAGTAAAATGTCATGGCAGGAAGGACAAGCAAGCTCCTAGCAAAGACCAGATAACAAAACTAACTAATTATCCATTTAGTACTCATGATGATTGTTAAGCAAAGTTCAAGTTGTTTTCTCTTCACTCTATTACAATTGGCAAAACACAAATGCAAAAGAACACTCAACCATCAGCATTTACCTATCCAAAAATAAAAGGAACATTCAGCCATCAATAATTGGCTTTCATCATTGGAGAAAAGAATTAATGCAACATCAATTAAATACATTGGTATACGTTATAAATTCATAACCCACAGAGAAAAAGACCATTTGTCCTAATTTTTCATTTGAAGAAAACTAACAATATCAGCATTTAACAACCCAAAAATCAATAGCTTACCTGCTCAGCTCTACTCTGTCCAATTGCCAATTATGTGATCTAACAATCCCAAAACTTTCTTCATAGCCTCATCACCACTAACATCCAAAACCAAACCCAAAGCCTCATTCAACTCCATTGCTTCCCTAATCCTCGCCTCTCTCAACAAACCCCTATAAACCCACTTCCCCAAATCTCTTCCTGGCACCAAATTCACACCCACCATCTCCCTCAAAACCTTCAAGGCCTCAAAAACCATACCTTTCCTGCAAAACCCATTAACAAGAATCCCACAAACCTTCAAATCCAATACACAGGGAGACCCTGGCCTCACCATCCAGTTGAACACTTTGAAGGCCTCTCTAGCCTTGTGGTGCTTGAAATAAGAGGCAATGAGCATTGTTGTGAGATCACTGAGATGGGTTTGTGATATTTTGGGGTTGTGTTTGAGGAAAGTGAGGAGGGACATGGAGAGAGCCATGTCTGGTTGGGAAATGAGAGAGTGAATGAGAATGGAAAAGGAGAGAGATTTGGGAGGTGGGTTTGTGAGGAGAGCTGTGGTGGTGAGGTGGATTGCGGTTGAGAGGTGGTTTGAGAGGCAGAGACGTGGGAGGAGGAGGTTGATCTTTGTGAACTGTTCTTGGGTTAGACTTGCATTGGTGGTGGTGGTGGTGGCGGTGGAGGGATTTGATGGTTCAGTAGAAGAAGAAGAGAAGAGTGAAATGGAAGGTTGGAAGAGAAGAGAGATGATGGGTTTCGAGGGAAAGTAGAGAGGTCGAAGATGTTTGAGATTGAGTGAGCTCATTCTCAATAATGCTACTGAGCTGCTTTTACAGTGTCTGATATTATGTTCTCTGGCAAAATTTGTCAAATACCATCTTTTTCCGAAATTTGTAGGAACTTATTAGGGTAGCACCATTTTTCTCGAGTTTTTAAAACTCGAGTTCTAAATGGTATTCGAGTTTATGAAATTTGAGTTATGAAACTTAAGTTCCTAGAAGTTTTGCCATCGTGGCACTGTTGACCTAAAATTTGTGCAATTAAAAAAAAAAATGTGATACTCAAGCTTGGTAAACTTGAGTTCCATGCAACATAGTACTCGAGCATACCAAGCTCGAGTTCTTTATAAATAAAATGTTTATGTTTTTTTTTTTTTGTGAGGTACTCGAGCTCACCAAGCTAGAGTTCCTTGTAATATGAAACTCGAGTTTGGTAAACTCAAGTTCCTTATCAATTTTTTTTTTTGGGATAATGGACAAATAAATATAAACATAAACGTAAGTAGTTTTTTTATGTTTTTATTTATTTAAATAGGAGCATTGTAAAATATAGAGATTTTAATTTTAAAATACGAATTTTAGGCCACTCATACCCCTTGTTCATTCATTTTTAACACACTCATCAATTTCTTACTTCTTGGAAGCGTTATGGTCAAATTGGTTAAAATATTGGGGTTACAATGAGAAATTAGAACAACATGTAAAAGAAAAATCTCACTCTATTTTTAGCCATGGGCACACCGAAAAAAGTTTAAGCGATATAAATTGTTCACTGTTTTCTCATAAAATACCATGTGAAATCATGTTTTCTAAATTTAAAAGTCAAATTTGAATGTTTTTTCATGTTTGAATTTCACAATATTCAAATATATTTTTCTGCATTGATAAAATCTGTTTCTACATTAATGAAATCTGTTTTCTGCATTAATTAAAACTGTTCATTTTTTTTTTTTCATAAAAATTGTTCACTATTTTGTGCATAAATTGTTTTTAGCATTCTACATAAAATTATTTTTTGTTCAGCATTATTTAAAAAATTGTTCACTTTCTTTTCTACATAAATTATTCTCTGTTCACTACATAAATTGTTCACTTTTTTCTCATAAAACACCTAGTGAAATCGTGTTTTCTAAATTTAAAAGTCAAATCTGAATTTTTTTTCATGTTTGAATTTCATAATAATCGAATCTATTTTTCTGTATTGATAAGATCTGTTTCTACATTAATAAAATTTGTTTTCTACATTAATTAAAACACTAGTCCAAATGATAACACACATATAGCAGTATACAATACATAAATTGACCATTTTCCCTCCACTTTAATGGGTAGGTATAGTGTAGTCACCCAGTTGCAGACGCACTCTGCTATTGCAGCAACTCTAGTTTCCAAACCTCTATAACTTCTAGGATGGCTCTCTGAATATATGATCCATGTGGTCGCCCCCATAGATGGATCATAAACACACACAAAAATTACAAATCCTGCCCATTTTATGAATATGATGCTGCGTGTTCCACCAATGTGTGCCATGATACCTTCAGCTCCCAAGCTTAGTCCAACAAGGCCCAGCCCCAGGAGCACCACAAACCTCCTGCCTTTCTTCTCTATGAAGTAGGATTCTAATACAAAACCTATGATTGAAAGCATGATAGTCATTGTGAATTCCACACTCCTTGATATAACACCAACCTGGAGTAATTTCTGCAACCAAAAGTCATAAAATTTGGTTAGGACTTCGTTAAATTACCAACCTTATACTCAATGGACTTAGTTCTTCTTCCTTGTCCTAATGATTAACACCACAGAGCTATAGTAAGGAACACATGAAATACCTGGTTTTGATAGGTGATAAAACGGTGGCCATAACGCTTCCGAGAAGTAAGAAATTGATGAGTGTGTTAAAAATGAATGAACAAGTGGTATGAGTGGCCTAAAAATTCGTATTTTGAAATTACAATATTTATATTTTACAATGCCCCTATTTAAATAAATAAAAACATTAAAAAACTACTTATGTTTTTGTTTATATTTATATTTATTTGTCGATTATCCAAAAAAAAAAAAAGTTTTTAAGGAACTCGAGTTTGGAGTTCCATATTGCAAGGAACTTGAGCTTAGTGAGCTCGAGTACCTCACAAAAAAAAACATAAACATTTTATTTATAAAGAACTCGAGCTTGGTATGCTCGAGTACTGTGTTGCATGGTACTCGAGTTTACCAAACTCGAGTACCACATTATTTTTTTTAATTGCACAAATTCCAGGTTAGTAGTGCCACGGTGGCAAAACTTCTAGGAACTCGAGGTTCTAAAACTCGAGTACTAGAAAAGTGGTATATCCTTAATAAGTTCTGAAACAATGTTTTTTTGCTATAAATTTCGGAAAAAGATGGTATTTGGCCATTTTTGCCATGTTCTCTTCTATTCTATAGTACTGTGAAGATTCAAAGGCAACATCTTTTATATATATATATATTGCAACAATTTAAAAAATAAATTCCAAAAGTTAAGAAACTGATATTAAAAAAATTAGATTGGTATTTTATTTAAAAAAACTAATATTAAAAAAAAAATAAAGCATTTTAAAACCTTTGATTTTTAGACTAAGTTTAGTATTATTTTTATTTTGTTATGAGATTTTTTATTTTAATTCTTAAAGTTTAATTTTTTTTTTAAATAGTCAAATTGGTCTATGTACCCCACTAACTTGACTATTAAGAGGGGGAAAAAAAAAAAAAATATATATATATATATATATATATATATATATATATATAGAGAGAGAGAGAGAGAGAGAGAGAGAGAGAGAGAGAGAGAGAGAACAGAGAGCACAAACAGATAAGAGTTAAGTCAGTTTTAACACACAAACAGTTTGGAAAGTAAAAAAGTAGAAATTATTAGAGCAAATGTCTAGTCCGCTTGAAAGTTGGTAACAGCATTTCGGTCATGATCTATGTTGCATTTCGCACAAATTCCTTCATTTAATGTCTAATCTATTTTGTAATATCTTCTAAGATTTTTAGGTGTTTTTTTTTTTTCTCCCCAAAGAGTTTCAACTTATGATGTTCACTACTAATAATAGCTCTTTATCATCAGACCAAGATACCAATTAGTTTTTGATGCAGGCGATGATTGAACATCGAATCTCTTATTCAATCATCAGAAACTTGATCAGTTGAACTAGTTGAAATTCACAAGATTCTTAGGTGATGATTTTGTAGTTTTCTCAATTCATGCTTAACTTGAATTAGCGTGTTTTAGAGTTTTCTAGCCACCCAGAGTCTCTTCGCAGCCATAGATAGGATTTATTATTTTTAGAGTTTTCTATCAATTCAATTTTTCATCAATAAACCCATCAAAAAAAAAAAGAAAAAAAAAAAAAGAAGGAATTCCTCTTGTGCATTCAAGGGCTATAATCCCAAAGTATACGCCTTTTTGTTTCTTGTGGCATTTTGCCTATATAAAAAAAAACATGAATAAGCACTCAAAAAAAAAAAACATGAATAATAATTGTTTTGTTGGCACTTATCAACCATATCAATCACGAAAATAGACTGGATGACTTTTTTAAAAACATAATCAAACTTTATGAACCAAAATGAAAAATCTTAAATTAAAGGGGGCAAATGAAGATAGTCACCTTTAAGAATTAAAAGTGTAATTTAGAGCGTTTTTATTTTTTTGGTAGGAAAGGTCAATTAGAGATACTAAAATGATCCTAATTGTTTTTTAAATAGTAACATATTTTGATTTTTTGGAAAAGAGATAACTTGAAAATTGCAATTTTTTATATATATAAATACAAAGATATTTATGATACTGCTTAGTTTAAAATTTCATTTCGACCAATGAAAATAATATAATTGATTTTAAATGCATCACTATATACAACTTTATATTCTTAAAATATTATATCTTCATTGTGAAATGAATTATCTCATATTTCAGAACAAATGGACTTAAAACAATCTTTTGTGCTCCTAGAATAAACCACTATCCTTTCTTTTGAAGTTTGATCGGTAGGTCATTTTCACTTTTTTTTTCCCCCACTAATAGAGATGCCATGGAATTCAAATTCTGTGAAGTGGTAACTGGTAACCATCTCATTCAGTCACCAACTAGATGCTGTGGTCATTCAGTAAGGTGAACCATTTGAATTGAAGAAACAGGACGAAAACATTAGGAAGAGAACTTTTGGATAGGATCAATTCCATATGAATGTTCATACTTCATAGGATTATAGGAAAACATGTTGATTTATTTTTCTCTTTTTTTTTTTTTTTTTTTTTTTTATTTACAAAATAGAATTCTACTTTAGCTTAATCTTTATGTATATGTGTGTGAAGTTCTCACCTAAAGACTTGAACTTTGGCTCTTGATATCCTTGGTTGACTAAAATTAAAGAACATTATGGATTCGTTTGAGAATCGCTTATTTTGCTGAAATTAAAAACTTTTTACTGAAAGTATATTAAAAAAAAAACTAAAAGCTGACTTTTGGAGCAATAGGATCCACTTAACAGTACATTAGGACCCACTTTAAGAGCCAAAAATAAGCTAAAAAGTAAAACAAACTAACTTTTCCTCAAATCCTAAATGCAACCTAATTGTGCTTATTTTTGTCCTATCAAGGGATTCTCTCTAGTCAACTTTAGTGTATATATATATGCCTTAGGATACACGGTAGAACAACAATAGACAATTAGGTTGAATTAGGTCAAACCATGTAAACCATGGTTTTGAAATCTAGGATGTTCAATAAACGGGAGAAAAGAAGTTTTTAAGGTCGAATCGGGATTCAATTGAGATCGAACCATAATGTGTCATTTAATTTTTTATTAAACTTAATTTATAAATTATGTTTATAAATAATAATTTTCCATTTCTTACTAGTAAAAGGCTTGCGGCCTAATGGTTGATATGCTAGACAAGTATTAGTCTAGAACCCTTGTTTCCGTTCTCTTCTTCTCTCTCTTCATCTTTTATTTTAATACAAGCAATGGAAAAGCGGTTCTCTTCTTCTTCTCCCTCTACATCTTTTATTTTAACACAAGCAACGAAAAAGTATACCTTTTTTGTGATAGAATCAAGGGCACCTAGATGGTTCCCCAGTTTGAAATATGGTAAAAAAAACTATCCAAACAAATGCTATTGATGTTAGTGTCATGCAGTGCACAATATGAATTAAAAATGGCAGCCTACAAGATCTCAGGAATCGTTCATAGGTATATGGATATGTTAATAATAGCTTGAAATGTGAAGAACCCTTATTTAAAAACATTTCCCCAGATCTCAAAAAGAAAAAAAGAAAAAAGAAAAAAAAAGGGATTAAGTAAAGCGTTTTGCAAAAACATGAAAGCCACATGTCTCAACTTAAGGTCTTGCAATAAGTAGAAAGGTCTCCTGGCTGCTTCTGATTTTGTTTAGTTTTAGTTTGCTGTATTTGATAGCCTTTGTGTTGATTTGGTTACGAAAATGCTTGAAGATTAGAGAAAACAAAATGATGAGAGGCAATTCAATAAATTCAACCACATAATTGGAATCATAGATATTTGTCAAAGTCTGTGAAGAAAAGGAGAATAAGAAATCATTGTAGCTTTCCAATAGTAATGCTATCCGGATTTACCATTTGTATGCTAGACCATTGCACTGTCTCAAATGACAACCTTCAAAATTACCACCATGACTAATAATAACATAACTGTCATGTTCAAGGTAGTATATCTGAGTGCAGTATAAAATTTTATTTAAGAAAAAAACAATTCACCTATGAATTATGACCAAACAGCAAGCCAAATCTTATTTAACCAATCCTAGTTTTGTTTTATTTTCCTTTCTCTTATTTATTTCTATTAATCATTACATTGATCCTGGTTTCCCCTCAATTTCAAAACTACATTTAAATGTCAACGTTTGTTTAAGAAGAGAAGAAATGTTTTGTGAAGGAATTTTCTGTATATAGATAGCTCAGAGTCATCCTAAAGTGATGTTGTAAAGAGAGAACTGGATCTCTCCTTTGTGTACCAAAGAGCTGTCAAATGTATGTAACAAAATATTCACAGCTAGCATTATAATGGTCCTTGAGTATGAATGGTTTTATTGTAGCACTGATTCCTTCAGATTTTGTTTCTGCAGATAGGGACAATATATGGAGGCAATGTAAGAACAAGCCAGCATAGAGGATGCAAAATTTCTCAAGGCAAAGAAACTATTACCTTAAACTGAGCTTTGTCGTAAAGGTTCAGCTTCACTTCGGACATCATTATTGTTGTTGTTGTCCAGTGGCATGTATTGTGACATGATAGCCATGATCTCTGAGTCCATGTAAGACTGCAAATGGGAAGAAAATGTTTCAGCAAGTATATAGAGCAAATCCAGGTTACAGATTAACAAATATGGGCACATAGCCTGTCAATGGTGAGTTTTTATATACCCGGAGCCTGTATTTGTAGAATATATAACCAGCAAGACCAGCTCCCGCAACAGCTGCTAGGACCAGGAAGGTTAGGAACCACCCGAATTTTGAAGTGCGTCTTTCTGTCATTCAAAAACCAAAACAAATATCTTCTATTAATCACCCAAAGGCAAAACAACATAATTTCTACTGACAACCATTTCTTCTATAGTTGAAGGAATCATATAGAAAATCACTCCATAGAAATTTAAGGAATTATATTAGCATAAATAAATGTACTTATAGAAAATTATGGACTTACTTCCTATGGTAACAATAAATTCATGCCAGAATTTTAAGGAATTATCTTGGCATATAAATAAATGAATGAAAGAAGAATACCCACTCTAAAGGCTAATGGAAACAAATGAAATTGTA
Organism: Castanea sativa; assembly: GCF_040712315.1. Classification (NCBI taxonomy): domain Eukaryota; kingdom Viridiplantae; phylum Streptophyta; class Magnoliopsida; order Fagales; family Fagaceae; genus Castanea; species Castanea sativa. The sequence goes on along the minus strand of NC_134019.1, from coordinate 10,175,327 downwards.
CATGCTATAGACAACATCAAAATGTTTTTCTTTCCATATGATCTCCAATGCTCAATTTCACAATTTTAATCTGAATCTAGGAAAGACATATAGGTGACATATTCACATCCTCCAAACTCCAATGCTTTATGCACGTGCATGTTCATGTGCATGTGCATGTGCATGAGTCTCAGCACACAATCACTATTCCACTTCAATTTCGGAGAGAACATCAAATATTTTAAAAGACCATAGACTTTTGTCTTTAGGATTTTTACTTTTACCATTTCTGACATCTTTTAGGAAGCTCAGCTTGAATGAAAAAAAAGATGTGACCATAAACAACATTGAGTACTTTAGGCCTAAGAAAGCCCCCACCTCAGAGCCATCATGTAAAAGCCTTAACTCCAAATCATATGAAATTTACAGTGGAAAGAGAAAAAAGTGCTAGGAACATAATATTTTTGAGTGCAGATGACCACAAAATCTTTTGCAGAGGACAGTTATTTAGTTTCATGAGGTGAGTATGCTTTCTTATCTATCATCTTGCTTCCAAAAAAAAAAAAGTGTGCTTTCTTACCAATACAGGCATCATTCTCCTTTATATACAGATGGTCCCCCTTACACTTGCATTCATAACTACCCCAAGTGTTTTTACAGCTGCAACCATCACACTGACAAGCAAGGTGTTCATTGCATTCATCGACATCTGGTGCATAACCAAAAGGATAAAAGGTGATAGATGTTAGCATATTAGATACCGAAAGGCATTAGAATGTTGAAAAAATAGAGCATACGCATAAACTAGTGTCAAATAATAATAGTGGGATGCAGGATCACCTTCACATTTCTGACCATCCCCACGAAAGCCATGTGGGCACTGACAACCTGACAGCTTGGACTCCTACTTTGCATATGAAAAGAATTTTGGTAAGATGGAGAAGAAAATGAGAAGTCTTGGGCTACATTCTAATGGAAAGTGCTAAGGTAAAATAAAGACAGATCTTTCACAATGAATCAAAAGAACTGATGAAGCAAGCAACAATTGATACATGTACAAGATTAGTATAGAGATCACTGAACTGAGCAAGCTGAGAAAGTCAGTCCATCTTTACTATCTGACCAGCAACCTCCATTATTTATTGAGCACCTTGCAGGTCCAAACCCTGTTGGTGAAGGAGTAAAAGTGAGTAGCTAATACATGGGATAAAGTCCATCCTATATAGATAAAACTTGTGACTCATAGCAACAGCATCAACAAAATAGCATTCTACTGCTGTCATATGTGGGTCTCAAACTTCCACACCATGATAACCTATACATTCTTTTACGCTCTGATAAAATAGTGACACCTCCTCACCATGAAACAGGATTATATACCCATGCTCACAGGAGGTTTCTTGCTTTCCAATTGATCAGAAGGGGGAAAAAGTACCTGTACAAGATGTATAACCATCTCCTCTGTACTGAACACCTTTTACAATAGGGCACTCACAAACTCTTCCTCTAAATGTGTCCTGTCCAAATACAATACTTCACCATTACTAAAAAGTAGCTAATTATAAAGAAGGAGCTAAGTATCCATAATACATAGAGATATGTTTTCTTGAGGAGCATTAATTGCAAAGATTGAATTCTGAAATTTTGCTTTGTATACCTTGCAAGCAGTTACATTAGACTTTATGTCCCGCCAGCAGCCACCATTGCTTTCAGTGCACTCATTAGTCTCAATATCTGATTAAATAACAGAAAGCAAATAAGAAAAAACATAATCAACTTTTTTAAACTCAGAAAGCAGTAGTCATTAAAAAGTAATAATTTAATAAGAACATCAACCTCCAGATAAACAAATTGGAGGATCAGTGGTCTCCTTGAATCCAGCACATATTGCCTTCAAGACAGCAGTTCTCTCCAATTTTCCTTCAAAGAAAGTGAACTCAGAATTTTAGCATCATGACATAGTAAACATTGTACTAAAATGATAACATGGAACTTTGGAAAAATAACCCGTATTCATAGAACATCAACAAGGATTAAATTGAAATATATATATCTTTCAAGAATATTAGTGGATGAAAAGAAAAATCCAAGAATAGGAGCATTGATATGGGAAAGCAAACATGACATGTTTAAAGAAGACGAAGAAAAGCACACTTCTTATCTTTTCTTTCAATCATATAGAAAAAAGACCTTTTCGATCAATGGTGACCAGTTGTTCTAGTATGATGCCACTTTGACGTTCATGTTTGGCCTATTGTTTCAGGAAGAAGAGATATGATGGAAAAAAAAAAAAATAGTGTTTTTGAAATCTGTCAAGCCTTTCTGGATTTTTAAAGGGGGGAAAAAGACAAGAATGTTGAAGGTGACCAACGGAAGTTCTCTTATTAGCCCAAATTCAGGAAACCTTATACTACAATTCTGGCGACAACCCTCATGGATCTCCCTAAGAATCACATGTCCATAAGGCTCAGGGTTGAAACGCAGTTATTTGCATTCTGCCTTGGAAGTGAAGAGTTACTGAGCAAACTGTCACATTATTTTATGACAGCAAAGACATTGTTATTATGCAACAAACCTCGATACTGGACGTTGTTAATGACCAATGTTGGCAAGATGGTAACATCACCACGTGATCCTCGTCCAATCTAATCAACAAAAATTGAACAACAGTAGTTAGAATACACTCTGACACAAATGAAAATTACTTAAATTAATCCAATTAGGTCATTTTAATCTCTTAAAGTGTTTATTCTATTTCAATGAAAAATTACACAACTTCAAAAAGAATCTATGCAGTCTTTTATAACAAGGATTACTTAAAGGAGGGAAAGTGTTAAAGAAAGACCTGGCGTTCTTGCTCACTTTTTAGCACTTCATTCTCCACATCAGCTAAAGGATCACCTACGCACTTTTTAATCTCCTCAATGGGCAGATCTGAATCAGTTAAATTAAAGCTATTAGAACCACAATTTGAATAGAATATACAGGAGCAATACCATAGAGTGGTACTTACTAAGTGATTTCATCACATCTTCAGCGCATTCTTTGCTATATTTCTTCTCCTTCATGGAACACCTAATATGGAAATCTGTCACGTAATCCCACCAAACCCATGACCGGTTGGTCTCATTGGCAACTCTATGCACACATAGCTGCCTCAAGTTCTCAAACACCACATCCTTCCCTTCATAGCCCACTCCGAAATCCTGCTCCGGATCAGGTGCACAATATCTTCCATTGTTTATGCATTGAGACTTGCACTGACTGCTAAGGGTGAAAGCCTGTGGGCAGTACCAAGTTATATAGTGTGGTGTGAATTGGGTGTAACCCCCCTTCTCAAGTATCTGAGCATGACCCTTGAAATTCTTCACAAAATTCATCTGCTCATCACAACGAACCCCGCATTCATCATTACTATTCGTCCAAAACTCATACTCAACTCTCCCATCAGGATGGGGCATTGACTCTCTCCAGTCTAATCTTATGACAACATCTTCCTTATTTTTCAAAGCTTCTTTCAAGCTATCGCCAAAAGATTTCTTTATTAAAGCGGATGGAATTCCAATCTTGTCTATGTATCCATCTGAATCATTGCTCGCCTCAGGAGAATCCATAGTAATTAGAGGCTCTTCAAAATTATCAACTACTAATACAGCTGCAGCTCCAGCTTGTTGACCATTCCATGCTTTCTTGGCAAAGTAGCATGCTACAATTGCAACAGGAAAAAAAAAAAAAAATTAAACTCAGCACACTCAAAGGGGTTTTTATAAGAAGTCATTAAGAAATCATAGTGGATTTAAATGTCATTTGCAAATATGGTTGCAATGTAAGCAGAAACATTTTGGATGTTAGAATTCTCATGTATAAGTGGTGTGCTAGTTCAAGTTATCGAGTCTCACACCAAGTAATAGTGGTGTAGGGCTTTAATATAACACAGTTACATCCAAACTCACTCACCTAGGCTTTTGAGTTAGGGAAGTTTCCCAGCATATTATATTGAGCACTCACACAAGAGATCTTCAGAATGTTATTTCTTAACTCCCACAAATTCAAATCCCAAAGAATGGTATTGATTTGACTATAGTTAGAAGGATTTGTTAAAAGGTCGCTTCTCTTTTTAATGAACAAAAGTACTGTAAATAATTAGGATTTATTACATATAATTGGAAAGCTTTTAAGAAATTTGTTTTTGTTATCAAATTCACTACAAGTTGATGCACAGAAAAGAGTTGGTGGATAGACTTTGACTTTGACCTCAAAAAGTAAACGCAAAAAATAAGAGAAAAAGAAAAAGGAGAAAATAAAAGGAGAATTTTCAATAAAAATGAATTTTGCACCACACAGTGGCACACAGGAATTGCAATAGACAAAGAATCCCCATATTTAGTATACATCAATTGGATAATTATTACACTCAAAAAAATGTTCACATCTGGGGTTGTTAGGCACGATCTATTAAAACAAGTGATAACATGGGAAAACAGGGGAAAAGAACAGAGTACCAATACCAAAACATGACTCAGGTGTCCAAAGTCCAAATCCAAAAAAATTGAAAAAAAATTTATCATTTTAATCATATCATTTATAAGCCCGTGCTTTGTAAGTTCAATCAAAATCAATTATAGTTAACATCTAATTATAATTAAATTGCATGCTTATGAAAGAAATTCATAAAATTCTTATTGAATGAATTCTTAACAAACAAATTAAACAAAAGAATCTACTGTTCTATCAAATAAGATTCAAATAGAAAGAAAGTCTTAACCAGAGAGGTTGCAAGCAAAGTCAAACAAATAACAATCACAGCATGAATCATCATTCATAAATCAATATCTTAACAAGCATCTTTGAAATCAAAGAAAATTAACACTGACCCATCAAAAGTCAAACTGAGAACCATAGATTTACATACCTCCCCGATCAACAAGAAGAACAGTGGGGCGAGGAGAGTTTGATGACTTAAAAGGCTTATCACCCTCAAAAGCCTCACACCCAGTAGACCCTTTCTCAGGATACACCACTGTGCCAACCATGAACCCACCATACTCAGGAACACCAAAGTTCCCTATTGCACCATCATGCTTCTGATGACGCAGATTTGAGGGAGACAAAACAGTTATACTATTCTTCTCCACCACAAACCTTGCACCCACTTGATGATATTGCAAAACTGCTAAAACAAAAACCAAAGCTACAAACTTTCTAAGAAAATCCATGCAAGTTTTCTTAGTAAACAGCATCATCATCATCAAAACCAAAATCTATATACTATGTATGTGTTCTATGTGTGTGTGTGTATTTTTTGGTTGTTGTGTTTTTGTGAGGCAAAATGACTTTACATGTGGAGAGAGAGAGAGAGAGAGAGAGTTATTAGTATTGCATTGTGTTGTATGCTTTGGTTTGGTTTGGTTGTTGTCTTTGGGGGGGTTTTTGAAGTTTCTTTATCTAACAGCAACGTAAAGGAAACGACAAAGAAAAGAGGGTGGAGGACGGAGTCAGCGGAACTACTTTCTTCCCATCTGCAACTACTAGGAAGTGGGAACATAGAGGAGATCATCATCATTGCTTTTTCTTTTTTTTTTAAACCTTTGATTGGAGGGATCTTTTTTTTTTTAAGGGATTTTTTCTATTATTTAAATACAAGGGGGAAACGTGATTCTCCAAAAATAAATAAAAAATACAAGGGGAAAAGTACCTAAAAATATATATATTATAGTTTGATCATTGACCCATTAAATTCACAGTTTTAAATATGAAAATTTTAAATTTCCATACCCATTCGATTAACGGATATTATTAGGGTATTTGTTAATAGATAATTTTTAAAAAATTTTAATATTACTTTTATGAGAAATATAAAAAAATTGTCGAAAAATCAATTGTTTTCTCATAATTTTTTATAAAATATTTTATAAAAAAATACTCTTATAGCATCAGTTAACCTTTCCTTACATTTTATGTGTTACTAATGGGACTTTTCTTGGTTTTTTTTAAACATATATATTTAGGAAAATATGAGGTTTAAAAGGGGAAAAGTTTGGGGTTTAATGTGTCTCAATCATAAAATTATGGATTTTTTGAGGGTGTTTGGTATATGTGTTTGAAAACATGTGTTTTGTTGTTTTAAAACATGTGTGAAAATATGTGTAAGTGAAAAAATATATGAAAATACGTGTAATGTTGTTTAAAAATTAAAAATGTATGTTTAAGTGGGTGTACCAAATACCTCCTTTATTTTTGTTTGTGTACTTTCCCTCTAATATAATATAATATTTTTATTTATTTCTTCGTCATTAAGGTAAAATGATCTTTCAATTAATTAAAGGGGCAAAGTTTATTGTATGGATATTCATACGCATTGGAAAGCTCTAAGTGTGACCAAACAACACGGTAGAGTGTCAAAGTCAAACAATAAAGTCCAGAACTTTAACGTTGTTGTTAAGGTCCTTTTGGTGGGGTCTTCTCTTATTAATACACGTCTGAGTTTCCAAGTGGATATTAAATTTTAGGTTTAATTTAATTTAGTTCATTGACTTTATTTCAATTATCAAATTAGTTTTTTTAAGCTTTAATTTTTATCAATTTAGCCACTCATTTTGGTCGATAGAATTAATTTTGTACCCCTTCCAAATAAGTTAACGAATGAAGTCATTTGAATTTTTTTTTTTTTAGATACTCATTAAATAAAAATATCTATTAATTGACATATTTCATAAATGTTTTCAAACAAATTTTTAATTAAAAAATTATGTGTAAACGATGTTGTTGTTTTTTTGCTTGAAAGAGTTTATATGAAGTTTGTTTCTAATAATAATTCTTTATTACCAGACCAAGATACTAATCTGTTTTTGAACAAGTGGCAATATCTGTTTGCTAAAATTTTTGGACTAAATGATAAAAATGACTCACTCTTGAAAAAAAAAAAAAATTAAGATAGTTGTGGTTTTTCCAATAAAGGGAAACTTACAAATATAAAAAATTAAACAGTACTAAACCGACCCTAAACGATCAACTTTTAGAGAGAGCGGCAGGGGTGTGCATGTGAACCTCTTACATTTGTGCTCTTTTTGATGTCCAATAATCTTTTTATAAGAATTTGGTGGTAACTGAGTGGTAGAATTAAATTTACTCTTCTTCTCCATGGCAAAAATGTTCTTTTGTAGCCACTTTTTATCGTGATTTTGTTCTTCACTGATTCAACATAGCATCCACAAATGTGTTTCTTCTCGACATAGTAAATATATATATATATATATATATATATATATATATATATATATATATATATATATAACTAGGATAGATTAATCCATTTTAATTTGAAATAGTAATTGTATACATTCTTTACTTTTTAATCCATTTTTCTAAGTTATTTCCTAGATTAAAACTCATTTTTTAAAGTTTTTCCTAAAGGGTATTCTAGTTAGTTCCTTCTCCCTTGTGTGTGTGTGTTTGTTTATCAAAAAAAAAAAAAAAAGTTTATCAAGGCTCTTGCTATTAAATAAGAGATTTCGATTTGAATTATGTTTATCAATGGCGGCTTTAGTGATATTTTTTAGAGTATTCATTTAAACCTGTGTTGAAGAAGTTTTTTTTTTTTTTTTTTTTTTTTTAAATGAACTTTTTGTAAATAATATTTGCTTATTTCATTTTGATCATTAGGATCATAAGATAGATATTATTTTCTCATAAGTAGTAACTCATAGTTTGAAAGAAGATTTTTCAAGTGAACACGAGTTCTTTTAAAAGATAAATCTTAGGTAGGAGATGAATATTATGGAAACATGTGATTTTTTTATAAAAAAAATTTATTCATAGTACTAGCAAAAAGAATAAAGGATAACTATAAGCTCATTGGATATATTTTTTCTGAGATGGGTTCAAGTAGCACCTGGTGTAACTTCGTAAGAGTTATACATTTTGTGAACCATTGATTACTATTAGATCTAAGGGTAAAAAAACATTCATAGTAGTATCATTATTACTCTCTAGAAATTAGTGATTTAAGCATTAACTTTTCTTACTAAAGGAAAAAAAAAAAAACCATAGCATTAACTTCTTCTTTTTTCTGTCCATATCATCATCTTCTTCCCCTTGTCTTTCTTTTTGCACTATACTTTCAGGCCTCCACCGTTCATAAAATTCTCATAGTTGGGTCGAAAAGCAGCCACATAGCTTCTTTTTTGTTTATTCATTTGGTGTTACTAGGTAATTTCGTAGTTGACGTTGAGGAGACCACATGTGCTCTAAAACTATTGCAGTGAAAAGATATTTTTTAAATTTGGATTTCCATTACCACCATTAATAATAGTCTTGTATCTATAAATGAGTTTTTAAGCGGATGACGCGTTTTCTGTTGAAAAAATTTCATTTGTGGAGGAACCGTGAAAAGAACTTTCACATTAACTTTAAGAGAGAATCTTGACTAAAATATTTTGTTTATATATAGAAACGTTATATTTAGAATTCTTTCAACAGCGAGCCTAGCAAGAAGAAAAGGACTCGAGAGTTTTTTTTTTTTTTTTTCCAACAACGAGTCTAAGAAGAAGAAAAGACTTGAGATGTTATTTTCAGAATTATTCCAACCACCATTCATGATGGAGGCTTGAAAGTACAGTGCAAAAAGAAAGACAAGAGGAAGGAGATGATGATATGGACGAAAAAAAGAGAGTTAATGCCGTGGTTTTTTTCCCCCTTTGATAAGAAAAGTTAATGTCTAAATCACTAATTTATAGGGAGTAATAATGATACTACTATGTGTGTTTTTTGACCCTTAGATCTAATAGTAATCAATGGTTTACAAAAAGTATAACTCTTGTGAAATTACACCAGGTGTAATTTGAACCCATCTCATTTTTTCTAGTATAATAAAAATATTAATTATTATTGCTAAGATTAAATCTTGAAAATCCTTACTATAATAAAGTTATTAATTATTGTTGTTAAGTGAACTTTAATTATTTTTACTTAAAATACTTTAATTTATTATTTTTTGTTTTTACTCTTTTCAATTATTTTATTTAACAACTTAACTCAACTTTGAAAACTTTTTGGTTTATGTAATTCATTAGAAAGAATTTGTGTTGTGTATTTTACATTACTCTATTAAAAATTCAACACAACAATAAAATACTAAAAATAATAAATTAAAATTGTCTTTACTTCTCACTGTCTCACACCTCACTTCCACTATCCATACTTAATTGTCTTTTAGTATTTATACTTTACTGTTCACTTAATTGTCCTTTAATCTTTTTTTGTTATTTAAGATCAACAAATTACTAATTTTAGTTGCTGGAAAGTTAGAAATGTATATAATTTTAATTTAGCGTGTGGCATGATACGAAGAATTTCCTAACTTAATTGGTATTTCTTGGTGATTCCAATAAAGACATTCACGATACAAATCCTTCCTCTCATACGGTAACTAATAGATTATCAAAATAAAATAAGATAAAAACTTAGTGGCATAAATTATTTATTATACATTATAGAGGCTGACTTTTCCCATTATATACATATTTTACATTAACCTGCTTGATCATCAAAACAGAGACATTTGGAGTAATTGTGCCAAAAATTTGATGGCAAATATGTCATACTGAAAGTCAATATAAAATAGACTAACAAGAAGAAGTCTACCTCCTTTAAGTCTTCCACCAGTTGTTCAATTTGATGGAATAAGATTTAGAACTCAATGCTGACCTTACAAGCCAAGTTGAGTGCTTTAGGGGGCAATTAATTATAAGATAAGACTTTCATATTATTTATGCATTTGCATTATATATATATACGTAAATAATATCATTCTTGGAATAAACTCCTTTAAAAAAACATATATCATTCTTGGAATAAACTATACAGTAACAAGTCAGGTGTACTATTTCTTATTTATTTCCCTAATGTTATTATATTTTTCCATATGTCATGTTATGATTATTCATTGGCCCAAATGCCCCAAACCATGACAAATTGACAATCTTCTGATCCAGTTAGTGAAGAACATGAATCTTTATTTTATTATTCTTTATATTATTTAGCATTGTTTATTTATTTATTTTAGATTTAATAGTTGATTTTTTTTTTTTTAAAGAACAAATAGAGGTTGGTTAGATAGCCCTGGCCAGTGTTCACTGCACGCATTGTACACGTAAAATATATAATACTTTTAAATGATGTGCAAACATTAGGCTTATAATTCATCTGGAAAGTAAGAAAAAAAAGAGTACTACTTTGAAAAGTAAACACAGAAAGAGTACTAACTGAAATAGCATCAGAATCCCTCTTTCCTCAAGCTTCCATGAGTCTTTTTGGACTCTACAGAGGTTATTTACTTATTATATTTAATTAGTAAGAGTTGAACTTAAATACCAAGCTTGTACAATTTTTTTTAAGGGTAGAATAGGTGGTGTCTACAAAATTAGGTACCAATTCAGCGCAATAAGAGTATAGTGGAATTTTAAAATGTTAGAGTGACCAAGGAAAATGAGCTTTTTTACTCATCCACCCACTATAAGGTTAACAAAATGCTACCGATATAACAAGTTTCACAAATTTTTTCCATAAATTTTAATGTGATAAATTGTGATTAGTGTAATATCACTTTCACATTAGACTATTATCGACTTGACTTATTTTATTGTAGCTCCAATCATCACTGCTATTTTAGCCGCTGTGAAATTCGTGGTGTATGGTAATATTATACCATGAAACTTTTTTAAGTGAATACCTTGCACCTTATCTCTCTCTCTCTCTCTCTTTATATATATTAATTGGTAAAATTGAGAGAAAATCTAATTGGAATTCAATTAAAGTCTAATTTTGTGTCAAATGTGCCATTTAATCTAAGTTTTTTTAAAAAAAATCTGTGTGCCAAATGAATTAATTTAGTGTAGAAAATAAGGATTCCAATATATATAAACCATAAAAACAACTAATCATATAATTAAAAATAATTCAAATTTATAAGTCATTTATGTAATGTATCATGACTATATACGGTCCATTACTAACCAGGTTATATATATAAATATTAAATCATAGTTTATAGAAAATTCAATTAAAATCAAAATTTGGTTTTGCTTTTGTTAGCTTTCCATACAAATTAAATTGTTTAAAATTTTGTTTTTATTTTTTTAGCTCTGAACTAAAGAATATATTTTTTATATAGTTTCTATTCAAATATTTGTATACGCAAATATTAAATATAACAAACTGTAATTGAGTTAAACGATCTTATATCCTATCTCCATTTAATTTAAGAGATAATATTTGACCAATTTACTATTTTATTTTGTGTTGTATTTAGTAGCTTTTCACAGATAATAATTGTGAATTAATATTGTATATGTAGATCCGATGGTGATTTTCAAAATTATATACTTAATAGCAATGTAATGAGAAATTTAGCGTAACCAATATCATTAAAATTTTAAGAAAAAAATTATTTTAGTACCTCATGTGCTGGTCAAACTATGTCCTTTATGTTTAATAACCTAAGCTAATATCAATAACACTACTACAATTCTTCATTCCCGTGCGTAAGCATGAGTTACATACTAGTCTATATATCTATATATCTATAATAAACATACTAGTCTATATATAATAATAATAATAATAATAATAATAATAATAATAATAGGTAAAGTTGAGAGAAAATCTAATTAGATTTTAAATTGAAATTTAATTAGAGTATAATTTTGCACAACGTGTCTCATTTAATCTAAATTTTAAATTTTTGTGCCAAGTGAGTTAATTCAATGTAAAAATTAGATTTCAATTAGAGTTTAATTTTGTGCCACGTGTCCCATCTAATTTAATTTTTTTAATTTTTGTGCTAAATGAGTTAATTTAGTGTAGAAAACCAATATAAATAAACCATAAAAAAACTAATCATATAATTAAAAACAATTCAAATTTATAAGTCATTTATGTAATATACCATGACTAATATATATATATATATATATATATATATATATATATATATATATATATATATATATATATATATAAATTTAGAGAAAATTCAATTAGAATTAAAATTGAATTTTGCTTTTGTTAGTTTTCCATACAAATTAAATTGTTTAGATTTTTGCTTTTTTTTTTTTTTTTTACTAAACTAATGAGCATATTTTTTATACTGTTTTTATTTAAATATTTTGTATATGAAGATATTAAACGTAATAAACTGTAATTGTGCTGAACAATTTCATACACACATACCCTTTCCATTTATGAGATACTATTTGACCAGTTTATTGTTTTATTTTGTATTGTATTTAGTAGAATTTCACAGATGATAATTATGAATTAATATTGTATATATAATATCTAATAGTGATTTTCAAAATAATATACGTACTATTAATGTAACGAGAAAATTGGTGTAACTAATATCATGAAAATTGTAAGGAAAAACTATTTTAGTACCTCCAAATGTCCTGGTCAAACTATGTTCTATATGTTTAATAACTGAAGCTAACATCAACAGCACAACTACAATTCATCATTCTCGTGCGTAAACACGGGTTACATACTAGTATATAATAATAGGTGAAGCTAAGAAAAACTCAAATTAGAATTTTAAATTAGAGTTCCAATTTTGTGCCATGTATACTAAATTATTTATTCTTAAAGAGTTTTATTTCTTAATTTTAGATCATAAATATTTATCCAAGTGACTTATTAAGTACAAAACCAAAGAGTTTAGAACAAATGAATGGTAAAAAAAAAAATGCTTTACAATTAAAAAAAAAAAAGAAAATTTACATTTTATACCTAATAATATCCTTACAAATTTTAAATTAGAGTTCCAATTTTGTGCCATGTATACTAAATTATTTATTCTTAAAGAGTTTTATTTCTTAATTTTAGATCATAAATATTTATCCAAGTGACTTATTAAGTACAAAACCAAAGAGTTTAGAACAAATGAATGGTAAAAAAAAAAATGCTTTACAATAAAAAAAAAAAGGACAATTTACTTTTTATACCTAATAATATCCTTACAAATTTTTAAAAAAACTTAACAAAATATAAAAATGACTATCAATAGTATTTAAATTATATATATAGGAATTATATTATGCATCTTATTGTACATCTTTAAATGTATTCATGCATATGCATTGGGTTATAAGCTAATCTATATATATATATATATATATATATATATATATATATATATATATATATAATAGGTAAAGCAGAGAGAAATCAAATTGCAATTCTAAACTAGAATCCTAATTGTGCCATGTGTCAAGATTAATGTGGCTCAATTTGTCTAAATTTAAGTAAGATAAGTTGGAATTCCGGTGTGCTCTTTTTTCTTTTCTTTTTTTCCACACATGGATATTTCCAGGTTCACCTCCCCTTTTACAATAATCAAAACTCAAAATCCTTCCTCTCCTACTTAGCTAACGGTGTAGGTACCCAGTTACCACATCGATTCAGGCACCTTCATATATATCTCCTCTATTCTTCAATGAATGCTATGGAATTTGAAAAGAATCTCTCGGTATCAATGATGTATGTATTTGGGTATTTTTATATCTTATATAAGAAGAGGTTTTCCATATATTCCGATTGTACTCACAAAGTTAATGGTCCTGGTTTATGCTTCCTAAGGTTTGATTACTTCTTTCTTTTATCTGCCTGTACTTTCGTTCGTCTTTGTGAATAATTTTTATTGTTTAATTATAAATTTTTTTGTTTTCCTATCATTGATGTTGCATGTTTATTTTTTGTTTCATAACAAGTTTCAAGGAAACACAGAATCTGATAATGCATTAATATTTCGTTAATATGTCAACAAACCCATTTATATTGCACACACAGGGTTGTCTCTCCATGCTTTAGAAATCGAATTTCAAAACACGTTTGGTTCTACTTCTTCTTCTTCCCCTGATTAAGTAATAGTATATGTTGTTTTACCATAAAAATGTGTTGATAACTTATATGATAAAGTGTCTATAAACATCTTATTGTCTTGACAAAGGTCGTCTATGTTTTCATAGTTTATATCCTTATTTGCTGTACTTTTTTTCCCCCACAGGAGATTGTCATACAATTGGGAAACTTTGTTGCCAACGAACTGAGGCTTTTGAACTACTTATTTCCTTACCAAAGATCAGCTCTTTTTTATTGTTTATGTTGTTAATATTATTGGTGAATTATTTGATAAGTTGTCGATATGCTATTTATTAGAGCCTTTAATGTTCTTATTTGAACGGTAGTCACAATTGTACCAATACTTCATATTATCCCTTGAATCTATTCTCAATTCATTAAAAAAAAAATGAAAAGTAGTCAGCTGTGATTTTTCATAGTATCTGCTTATTTTGTTAACAAATGTCAGTTTTTTCTCCTATTTATGTTGTGGTTACAAAAATATGGTTAGTGTTTAACCCTGATAATGTATAAATAATTGCTTATTCACTTGAAAAAAATTATTTACTTTTTTACTGATAGTGTTGTTAATATTACTGGTAAATTATATGACTTATTGTTAATATGCTTTTCGTTAGAGTCTTTACTCTTCGTGTTTTTTTTTTTTCACATCAATCCCAATCACTCTAAAATCCTTTCATAATTTTTGTGCCTAAGGAATTATATCTATATATATATATATATATATATATATAATAAAAGCTAAGAGAAAATATGATTTTAATTCTAAATTGGATAGTTAATTTTGCATCATGTATCTTATCTAAAATTTTTAATTTTTGTGCATGCATTAACACCTAACACGGAAATTAGAAAACCACAATAATCAAGTTCATTTACCTAAGCAAAAACATTTAACTTGTACACTATAAAATCCCTACCATCTCTTTATTTGTTTTTATAAGCATAAACATACAACCTTCTAGAAACATTCAGCTACATTTTCCACACAAAAAAAAAAAAAAACCACATTCCTACGCCTCCACCACTTAAAAGTTAAAACTAACACAAACTTTTACTCTCGCATAAATCTTCACATTTAGCTTTCGTCTATCTCTCAAATGCATAATCTTTGCTCTGAGTTTTTAAAGGCATTAAAGGTAGTTTCTCTCTATCTCCCTTGCTTTCATATTCTTATTTTTTTCCCCAATTTGGTTTATGATTTGTACAATCGTTTTTTTTTTTTTAGTGGTATGATAAAGATCAAAAAGGCAAAGTCTCTATTAACCCCTACCCCCTCTTTTTCCAGTTCCTTTATGTTAATGTTTATTAGCCATATGATTTCCTTCTTTTGGTCCAACCAATCCCACATGAAGAAACCGAGTTTGCAAGGGACATATATACCTTTTGAATGTTCACTGCCAATCCTGTTTGAATGTACCTATTATATCATTATTATCATGAGTGGGTTGGGGGATTAATTTGTGGTGCTTCTTCCTTTTTGATTGCTTACTAAAAGTCTTTAAGTTTATGCTACTAACATGTTTGAGTCTGGAAAAACTTTGTTATGTGTTTTCGGGGCTAAGCATTATTTGCTCCATTTGAATTTTTTTTTTTAGTTTTGTATGCTACACAAGTTAATTTATTCCTTTGTTTGACTTGGTTCTATGTGTTATAATTCAGAACCACCGAATTAACCAATATTATTGTCAAAGTTATGTTCAACTGAAATTTGTTTGTTACAAGCAAGCAAATACGTTTAAATTGCACAAAAGATATTTATAATAATATTATTCTAACTTATATATTCATTTTCAATATTGATTTCAATTTTTTTAAATCCAAATGAATAAAACAATGTCGTTACATCATATGAAGTGTTCCTATAAATAAATCATAATTAAAAAAAAATTATGAAGCAGGCAATTATCACTTAGAAAATAAGCAAGCAAAAAAAGGAAAAAAAGTGCTTCACAATATCAAAAATTAAGAATTAATAAATTTTAAACAAAATCAATATGGACAATTTACATTTTCTACCTAATAATATCCTTACAAGATTTTTTAAAGACTTAACAAAATATAAGAATGACTATTTATCAATAGTAATTGAATAATATATATATATATATATATATATATATAAATTATACTATACATCGTAATGTGTATTTTTTAAATATATCCATGCAATTGTAAAAAAATTACATAATGCTAAGTTTTGTTAATGAAATTTTCTGGTTAATAATATGAATTTAGACTTAACTAAGCCTTTTAAACATGAATAAATCTACCTAATAATATCCTTACAAGATTTTTTAAAGACTTAACAAAATATAAGAATGACTATTTATCAATAGTATTTAAATTATATATATATATATATATATATATATATATATATATATATATATATATAAATTATACTATGCATCTTAATGTGTATTTTTTAAATATATCCATGCAATTGTAAAAAAATTACATAATGCTAAGTTTTGTTAATGAAATTTTTTGGTTAATAATATGAATTTAGACTTAACTAAGCCTTTTAAACATGAATAAACTCATGATTAATATATATATAAATAAAACCAATAGTATCACTTAAATAATAAAATGCAATATTTTGTTTCATTGTTTCATTAAATTATATCCATTTTCGTGTGGTAGCACGGGTTACATACTAGTATATAATAATAGTTGAAATTGAGAGAAACTCAAATTAGAATTCCAAATTAGAGTTCTAATTTTACGCCATATGTCCTAAATTATTTATTCTTAAAGAGTTTTATTTTAATTTTAGAATCAAATGTGGAACCATACCATAAATATTCGTTCAAGTGAGTTATTAAGTACAAAAACTAAATTCTAAAATAAATGAATAGTAAACAAAAAGTGCTTTACAATAATTTTTTTTTAAAATGAACAATTTGCATTTTATACCTAAATATTCTTAAATTTTTTTTTAAAGAGTTAACAAAATTTAAAAATGACTATCAATAGTATTTAAATTATATATATAAGAATTATATTATGCATCTTATTGTATATCTTTAAGTGTATCTGTGGGGAGTAAAAGGGCCCAAGTGGGCATATGGGCCTTTGGGTTGTAACATGGAGGGCCGACCTGCTCCAGGATTAAACTCTATGAGTTGGCCCATACGCCGAGAGTCCGAGGATACAGCCGAGGGAGAGTTTCACTTCAGACAGATCCAAGAGAATTCAAGATTCTATTATAAAGGTCAAGGCACAACTCTGGAAAGACTAGTGGTTAAAAGGGGACATCCTGAATCTTCTAGATGCACCAGTATTAAAGAAAATATCAAGAGTAAAGGCTGCCACCTCCGCATTAAAGGCTCTGCACCTACCTCCCTGGCCGCATTAATGTGGAGGTGACCCCTGAACAGTGAGGTGGAAACTTCTAGTCACTGTTCAAAAAGTATCAGGGAAGGAAGTATAAAAGGGGGTAAAGGCCAAAGAAAGGGGGATCGGAAAACTAAGAAAGAAATTAAGAAATTGTAATCTTGAAGGAAGAAAGAGAAATAATAAAGAAGTAGTCCTCGGCTCGAGTCCGAGGAGATCCATTTGTCATTATCGTTCGTTATTTACTTGTGTTTGTTTATAAAAGCCTGTTATCAAGCTCCCAGTACTTCTAACCTAGGTTTCAAGCTCACATTCTACAAATTTTATTGTTTAAGGCTCATTGGGCCTGAGCCCGTGATTGTCTTTGGGTCCAGGTGCAATTGTGCACTTACAATTGGCGCCGTCTGTGGGAAACCTGGTCTAGAAAAGGTTGGGATACCATGGCAGGCCTAGGTTCTCACCATGCAGAGTCATAGGGATCACAACCGGATGATCGTTTCGAGCGCCTTGAGCGTCAGAGGGATCGTGAGGGAAGTGTCCATACAGAATACCCCGGCGCTAGCCATACTCATGGTGG
This sequence comes from Castanea sativa, assembly GCF_040712315.1. NCBI lineage: Eukaryota > Viridiplantae > Streptophyta > Magnoliopsida > Fagales > Fagaceae > Castanea > Castanea sativa. Next base: position 10,157,515 of record NC_134019.1, on the reverse strand, counting down.
GGGTAGCACCACCCACGAGGAGGGTTCTAAATCCATGCAGAAGGAAATCAATCGTTTGAAGAGAAAGTTACGTCGTGCTAAACGTAGGTTTTCACCATCCTCATCTAATCCTTTCTCAAAGGAGGATAGGGGAAGTGGCTACAGCTCGAGGTCGTGCTCCCCCACCAGTGCAACGTCCTCCGGTGAGGAGGACGACCAGCCAACTCGCAGACGTAAGAAGCTTCATTCTAGGGGCTTAGGCAACGATGCTATGAGTAGGGCGTTGCACCAACTCTCCAAATCTCCATTTACACGGAGGATTGAGAAAGGAAGGCTTCCCAGGAGGTTTACCCAGCCCACTTTTACCATCTACAATGGCCGGACTGATCCGGTGGAGCACGTGAGTCACTTTAACCAGAGGATGGCGGTGCACTCTCACAACGAGACCCTGATGTGTAAAGTTTTCCCCTCTAGCCTGGGACCTGTTGCTATGAGGTGGTTCAATGGCCTTAAATCGGGGTCTATAGGTTCGTTTGGGGAGCTTACTAGAGCATTCGCTTCGCGGTTCATTACTTGTAGCAGAGTCCCTCGGCCATTGGACTCGCTGTTATCCATGACCATGAGGGAGGGGGAGACGTTGAAAGCATACTCCGACCGTTATTGGGAGATGTTTAATGAAATAGATGACGACTTTGATGAGGTGGCGCTTAATACCTTTAAGGTAGGCCTTCCTACTGATCACGACCTGAGAAAGTCTTTGACTAAAAAGCCTGTCCGCAGTGTACGTCGCCTCATGGACCGTATTGACGAGTATAAGAGAGTGGAGGAAGACCAACAGTAAGGAAAGGGTAAGGAGAAGGTTATCCCGCAGGAGAGAAGGGATTTCAGGTCGGACAGGTACCACAATAACAGGCCGAGGAGAGATTACGTTGGGTAGTCCGCCTCGGCAGCACCTCAGGCCGTGAACACTGTGTTCCGAGAACCAGTACACCAGCTGCTGGAGAAAGTTCGTAAGGAACCCTTCTTCAAATGGCCTGATAAGATGGCAGGAGACCCTACGAAGAGGAATCAGAACCTCTTTTGCCAGTACCACCAGGATGTGGGCCACACTTCTGAGAACTGTCGGACCCTTTGGAACCACTTGGAGCAGCTTGTCAGTGAAGGAAAACTGAAGCAGCACCTGTGCCAACCTAGCGGGCAGGGCAGTCAATCTGGTTCAAACAATCAGAGGAATAATTCATCTCGGCCGGCTTTAGGAACAATTAATGTTATTTTTGCTGCACCTGGTAGGACCGGTTCGGCTCCCACTAGGTGATGGCAGTTTCCCATTCTCAGGCCGAGGAGGCATGTTGCAGGCCGAAGAGGTTGAAGCTCAATTTGCCCGTCTTGGGATTTTCTGAGGAGGATAAAGTAGGGACTATCCAACCCCATGACGATGCTCTTGTAGTTACGCTTAGGATAGGGAACTATGATGTGAGGAGGGTGATGATAGACCAGGGCAGCGGTGCAGATATCATGTACCCTGATCTATTTAAGGGGTTAAGATTGAAGCTGGAAGATCTTACTCCTTACGACTCGCCACTTATAAGCTTCGAAGGGAGGTCCGTTGTGCCGAAGGGACAGATTCGTTTGCCCGTTCAATCCGGCTCAGAAACGGTTGAAGTGGACTTCATTGTGGTTGATGCGTACTTTCCATACACGGCCATTCTCGCCAGGCCTTGGCTGCACGCTCTGAGAGCTGTCTCCTCTACTTTGCATGTTAAAGTTAAATTCCCCTCGGGGGAATATGTTGAGGAAGTTCTCGGCAGCCAATCGGTGGCCAGACAATGCATATCGGCTGCAGTACTGCATCAGACAAAAGCCGAGTCTTCGGCTTTAATCACCAAAGACTTATAGCAGTTAACAGCTTCTGGTTCATCTGGGATGGTGACAGGAGAGGAGACACATTGTGAGGAGTTAGAGAAGTTTCCAGTAGCCGATAACCCAGAGAGGTTCTTCCAAGTCGGCATACTTTTGCCACACCAAGAGAAGATCGAATTGTTAGAATTTCTGAAGGACAATATTGATGTTTTTGCGTGGGATCCTTACGAAGCTCCAGGCGTCGATCCGAGCTTCATTTGTCATCATTTAAATGTCAACCCAGCTATTGTTCCGAGAAGGCAGCCACCTCGGCGCTCTTCCAGAGAACATTCCGAGGCTGTGAAGGAAGAGGTGCTTAAACTCAAGAGGGCTAGGGCTATCAAAGAAGTTTTCTACCCCGAGTGGTTGGCCCATACAGTTGTTGTTAAAAAGAAGAATGGAACGTGGAGGGTATGTGTGGACTTTACTGATCTGAACAAGGCCTGTCCCAAAGATTCGTTCCCAATGCCGCGTATTGATCAACTGGTGGATGCCACCGTCGGACATCCTCGGATGAGTTTTTTGGACGCCTTCCAGGGTTACCACCAGATTCCCTTGGCATTGGAGGATCAAGAGAAGACTGCCTTCATTACTCCGACGGGGAATTATCATTATAAGGTCATGCCATTTGGTTTGAAAAATGCTGGGGCTACTTACCAAAGAATGATGACTAGGATGTTCGAACAGCAATTAGGGAAGACTATTGAGGTGTATGTAGACGATATGGTCGTAAAGAGCAAAACGATACCTTCACATGTGAGAGACCTGGCTGACACCTTTCAGGTGTTAAGAAAGTACAAGCTGCGCCTTAATGCCTCAAAATGCTCTTTCGGCGTTGGGTCTGGAAAGTTTTTGGGGTACATGATCACTCATAGAGGCATAGAGGTAAACCTAGCACAGGTAAAGGCTATTCAGGACTTGCAGCCTCCTCGCAACCCAAAAGAAATCCAGAAATTGATCGGGATGATTGCCGCATTGAATAGGTTTATCTCTCGGTCAGCTGACCGATGCCGTCCCTTCTTCCAATTGTTGAATAAGTGGAAATGGTTTCAATGGACCGAGGACTGCGTGTTAGCTTTCAAGCAGCTTAAACAATATCTTTCTCGGCCACCCATTTTGTCTCGCCCCGAGGCGGACGAGGTCTTGTTTGCTTATCTGGCGGTGGCTGTATACGCGGTTAGCCTGGTCCTTATCAGGAATGAAAGTGGGGTGCAAAGACCGGTCTACTATGTTAGTAAGTCTTTGAATGATGCTGAGGTGCGTTATCTACCCTTAGAGAAAGCGCTTCTGGCTGTAGTTCATGCCACACGAAAGCTTCCTCATTATTTCCAGTCTCATACTGTGGTGGTTCTTACCCAATTGCCTCTCAAGGCAGTGCTACGTAGCGCTAATTACTCGGACAGGGTAGCGAAGTGGGGGACCATCCTGGGGGCTTTTGACGTCAAATACAAGCCTCGCACCTCTGTGAAGGGCCAGGTCCTCGCTGACTTGGTGGCAGAGTTTACTGAACCATTGCCAGAAGAGACTCTAAAAGAAGCACGCATGGATGGAAAATCAGTTGGTGTGATCACGGCTGCAGGGCCTTCGACTTGGAAAATGTATGTGGATGGGGCAGCTAATCAGAGAGGGTCTGGTGTGGGACTTGTTCTGATATCCCCAGAGGGAATTATCTTTGAAAAATCTCTAAGGCTATCATTCTCGGCTATTAATAATGAAGCCGAATACGAAGCAGTTCTGGTAGGCATGAACATGTTACATAAGATGGGTGGAAAGGAAGTCCATGCGTTCTCGGACTCTCAGTTAGTGGTCGGCCAGGTCATGGGGACCATGGAGGCCAGGGACCCAAGAATGCAAGAATATTTGGCCCAGGTCAAGCGTCAGCAAGCAGAATTTGACTCCTTTGTCTTAGCTCACATCTCTAGGAGTGGGAACACTCATGCCGACTCCTTGGCTACGTTAGCAACGTCCTCGGTTCAGGACTTGCCTAGGGTTATCCTCGTGGAGGATTTGTTGGAGCCAACTCTTATCGTCGTCAGCACAGTTCACATTCATCTGATAAGGCCTGGGCCTAGTTGGATCGACCCGGTTATAGCTTTTTTTAAGAATGATATTCTTCCCGAGGACAAATCTGAAGCAGAAAAGATACGTCGGAAGGTGCCACATTTTCGGTTGTCCGAGGACCAGAAGCTGTACAAACGATCCTTTTCAGGACCGTACTTGTTGTGTGTGCACCCTGAATCAACGGAAGCACTTCTCGAAGAACTGCATGAAGGGATTTGTGGAAGCCACACTGGGGGAAGGTCTTTAGCCCATAGGGCCCTGACTCAGGGTTATTGGTGGCCCAACATGCAGAGGGAGGCTCAGGACTATGCCAGAAAATGTGATCAATGCCAGAGGTTCGCCCCTAATATTCATCAGCCTGGAGGGGTTCTCAACCCTCTCTCCAGTTCTTGGCCTTTTGCGCAGTGGGGATTGGACATAGTGGGGCCATTTCCGAGAGCAGCAGGAAATAAAAGATGGCTTCTTGTGGGAACAGACTATTTCACCAAATGGGTTGAGGCCGAGCCCTTAGCAAATATCAGAGATATCGATTCCAAGAAGTTTGTCTGGAAAAATATTGTCATTAGATTCGGTATACCACACACACTTATCTCCGACAATGGCGTTCAATTTGACAGTAAGGCCTTTAGGCAATATTGTGGTGACATGGGTATCATAAACAGATACTCTACCCCAGCTTATCCTCAGGAAAATGAGCAAGCCGAGGCCGTTAACAAGGTCATAGTCAGTGGGCTTAAGAAAAGGTTGGACGATGCGAAAGGCAGATGGGTAGAAGAGCTCCCTCATGTTCTATGGACGTATCGGACCACATCGCGCAGGTCCACGGGAGAAACGCCATTCTCTATGATTTATGGAGCCGAGGCGGTGATACCTCTGGAATCTGGTTTTCCCACCCTAAAGACAAGTTCTTTTAGCCCGGAGAATAACAATGGACTCTTGGAGAAAGGTCTTGATTTACTTGAGGAACGACGCGAGGCAGCCATGGTCCAAATGGCTTATTATCAACAGAAGCTAAAACGGGGATATGATGCCCACGTGAAGCTAAGGCCACTTGCGCCTGGTGATCTTGTACTAAGGAAAGTTGTAGGCACTTCTAAGAACCCAGCTTGGGGTAAGTTAGGACCCAACTGGGAAGGCCCCTATCGCATTGTTTCAGTAGCAGGCATAGGGTCATATCGACTAGCTAACCTAGATGAAAGAATTGTACCGCGCCCATGGAATGTAAATAATCTTAGAAGGTATTATTATTAATAAAATGGGTTTTTGTCAGTTAATATTTCAAAGTTATGAGTACCTCTGACACTTGCAGCTACTGTTCTTAAGAATCAAACAGAAACTTGGTTAAGTGTAGTCCTCGGACCACAAACCTTGTGGAAATTGATGTCTTTTCATTTGTTAAACAGAACCTTAGTTATGCCGGGTCCTCGGGCCTCCTACTTTGGAGAAATTAACATTTGAAACTACTGTTCTTAAGAATCAAACAGAAACTTGATTAAGTGTAGTCCTCGGACCACAAACCTTGTGGAAATTGATGTCTTGTCATTTGTTAAACAGAACCTTAGTTATGCTGGGTCCTTGGGCCTTCTACTTTGGGAAAATTAACATTTGAAGCTACTGTTCTTAAGAATCAAACAGAAATTTGGTTAAGTGTAGTCCTCGGACCACAAACCTTGTGAAAATTGATGTCTTTTCATTTGTTAAACAGAACCTTAGTTATGCCGGGTCCTCGGACCTCCTACTTTGGGGAAATTAACACTTAAAGCTACTGTTCTTAAGAATCAAACAGAAACTTGGTTAAGTGCAGTCCTCGGACCACAAACCTTGTGGAAATTGATGTCTTGTCATTTGTTAAACAGAACCTTAGTTATGCCGGGTCCTCGGACCTCCTACTTTGGGGAAATTAACATTTGAAGCTACTATTCTTAAGAATCAAACAGAAACTTGGTTAAGTGCAGTCCTCGGACCACAAACCTTGTGGAAATTGATGTCTTGTCATTTGTTAAACAGAACCTTAGTTATGCCGGGTCCTCGGACCTCCTACTTTGGGGAAATTAACATTTGAAGCTACTGTTCTTAAGAATCAAACAGAAACTTGGTTAAGTGCAGTCCTCGGACCACAAACCTTGTGGAAATTGATGTCTTGTCATTTGTTAAATAGAACCTTAGTTATGCCGGGTCCTCGGACCTCCTACTTTGGGAAAATTAACACTTGAAGCTACTGTTCTTAAGAATCAAACAGAAACTTGGTTAAGTGCAGTCCTCGGACCACAAACCTTGTGAAAATTGATATCTTGTCATTTGTTAAACAGAACCTTAGTTATGCCGGGTCCTTGGACCTCCTACTTTGGGGAAATTAACATTTGAAGCTACTGTTTTTAAGAATCAAACAGAAACTTGGTTAAGTGCAGTCCTCGGACCACAAACCTTGTGGAAATTGATGTCTTGTCATTTGTTAAACATAACCTTAGTTATGTCGGGTCCTCAGACCTCTTACTTCGGGGAAATTAACATTTGAAGCTACTGTTCTTAAGAATCAAACAGAAACTTGGTTAAGTGCAGTCCTCGGACCACAAACCTTGTGGAAATTGATGTCTTGTCATTTGTTAAACAGAACCTTAGTTATGACGGGTCCTCGGACCTCCTACTTTGGGGAAATTAACACTTGAAGTTACTATTCTTAAAAATCAAATAGAAACTTGGTTAAGTATAGTCCTCGGACCAAACCTTGTCACTATTCTTAATATTTTGTCACTGTTCTTATTCTTATCACCCTTTTTATGGAAATCATTATCTCATCATTTATTAATTTGGATCTTAAGTTCTTCATTCTTAAGTGTTAAGCAAAATTTTTGCAAGGAATGGTCTTCGGACCTTACATCTTGCTGAAAGCAATATATCAGATTACAAAGGTTTAACTGTCATATGAGTTGTCTAACTTTGGTATTATTTGATGTCTAAATTAAGTTATGCGGCAGTTTTGAAGTCATAGTTAATTGCATGGTGGAGTTGTACTTATTTATTCTGCTTCCCCTTTAACTGTTTGTTATTAAAAGCTCTCATGGCAAGCACAAAAAGAATAAAGTAAAATAAAGACAATGTGAACAAAAATTGAATAAAAATCTTCTTCATTAATTATATACAAAGAAGGGGAGTACAGAAAATTCCTATATTAGGCCCTAAACTAGGGAAGGGGGGTCTTGAAGGGAGCTGCTACCAGCCTCAGTACTCTTCAATTCCAGCTCAAAGGTGGACAAGGCTTGTTTCCCTTTGTCTGTTGAAGGCATGGGGGGCTCCACACTTTGGATCTACTCCTTCTCGGCACCACCACACTCGTCCTTCTCTTTGTGGGAACCTTCAGGTTCTGTAGGAGCAGGAACGAGCTCTTCCACTACAGGAGGAAGGGCAGGAGAGGCAGCAACAGGAGGGTCTTCAATTTCCTGTATGTCTAGGGGAAGCCAGATGTTCTCGGGCTTCCTCATCTCAGAAGCTTGAGGAACCCCTACCGCATTCATGGCCTCTCCCCAGACCTGTTGACAGTACTCTCGGCACAAGGCCGCAAAAGCCTCTGTCAGCTCTTCTTGCGTTCTGGTCACCCCCTCCTAATAACTGGCCTTCTTCGTAGCCTCCAGCGCGTGCTGATGGGCGCGAGCCTCCTCCTTAGCCCGCGTAAGCTCCTTTTCCAAGTCAGAGCGTGCCTGTTGGATTTAGGCGAGCTCGTCATCCTTTTGACGAAGGAGCTTACGCTGCCTCTCTACTTGGGTTGTCATCGTCTTCAAGCTGGCCTTGTCACCATCTCTTTCTCTTTTCAAGTCGGCCAGCTGGGACGTGATTTTCCCATTCTCTGCTAGGGCCTGGCTTAGAGATCTTTCTGCCTCTTGCCTTAGCTCCTGCTCCATCCCAGCGCGCTTCCGAGAGTCGTCCACGAACTTCTCGGCAGCGAAAACCTCTTGGATGGACTGCAAAAAGGATAGGAGGTTAAATGCAGTGAAGTGTTTACAAACCAGTATAGAATGTTAGTGTAAGATGGAACTTACCAGAGCTAAACCCCTCTTCAACGAGAGGAACAGATGCGGCTGGCCCATCTTCTCCAAGGTTTCCATGTCCTTGGGAAGCAGAAGAGGGCGCTCTAGCACCTCGGCTAGGTGGTGAGCGTGGCCTTGCTGGACCGCCCTGATACTGGAATGGCAGGGAACGGGAGCGCCGTCTAGCCTCAAGTCAGGAGACCAGGTAGCTGGTGCTCGGCGCACCTCGGCCACGTCTCTGGTCTCCCCGCTTTCAACTGAGCGGGCGCGCCCTTTGCCATTGTCCAACTTCAGCTGCTGGGCCGGCACGAGCTGTTTCATCTTCTTTTGCTTTTCACCTCCAGCCCCCTCAACCTCCGCTTTCCTTTTCTTCTTGGGATCTTCGGCTGGAGGCTTAGGGTCAGCTGGAGGAGGAGGAGGTAGTGGTAAAGCCGGGGGAACCTGGGACCCCCTTGTTCCCTTCTTTGCCACTCGGGCGCCTCTATCGGTCATCAGGTCCTTTAGCTTGTCCATCTCTTCTTCAACAGAACTGTCGTCTGGACGCGCTATCACTAGACCCGCGATCCCAGAGGTCTCGACTTCTTCTTTTTCCTCGTCGGAAAGGATGACAAACGGGTTTCCGCGAGGTCGTGGGGAGTCCTCGAGCCGAAACTGGTCTATCTCCTCGTCCAAAGTGTTTGAAGAAGACACTTGCTCCTCTGGGACAACAGTTGCCTGGGAGTGTGTAGCTAGAGGGACCGCAGCAATCGGTTGTAAATACAGTATGGTGTTAGGGCTGTCAGGGAGGTCGTGATCGTCCAGGAAGTGAGGTCTAGCTACGTTGATCTTCCTACGCTGCCGGTCACCTGCAATAATGACGTTCTCTATTGCCTGGAAGTCCGAGGATACGGGATCGTACCCTAGAATCAAGTGAGCAGCCCTAAGTTGTAGGTCCTCGCTAACAAACACCTCGGAGCGCAGTACTCGGTTTAGATCTGCAACGTTGCAGTGGCTCAAGCGTGGGCGCACGTGTTGCTTATCTGCAAAGAAATACATCAAAGCAAACGAACATGGTTAGATTCACACAACATATAATAAACTTAAATAAACATGAATACATGTGAATACGCATTTTTGTGAGTGTTAGAGGAAGTTGTGCGGTGGGGGGGTTAATCCTAAGGTGTCGCACCTGGATCTCCCCACTCAACTGGGCAATAGAGGATGTCGTGCCAGTTCCCAGAGACGATCAGGTAGTCATCCTTCATGCCTTTGTTGGATTTGGGCAGACAAGAGATTAGCCTAACGACGCTGGAGCGGGATTTAATGTAGTAACCTACATTGGTGAGTTTATGGCACTCGTACAGAAAGACGACATTGTGCCAGGTGAGGTTTAGACCCATTTGCTCGTTTAGAGCATCGACGCTACCCAAAACTCTAAAAACGTTTGAGGTGCACTGATCGGGACACAACCGGTGGTTGCGGAGGTACTCCCTAGTTACAGGCTTCATTGGAAGGGTCATCCCACTCTCTACAAAGGCTACCATTGGGATGATAACCTCTCCAGTCTTTCTAGAGCCGGCCACGGCTTCCGCCGGGCAATATTTTAAACCTACATCGTCGGGAATGTGATACTTGGCTCTGAAGCCTTCCATTCCAGCGGCGGTATCAACTAGACACTTGAACTTTCCCATCAAATATGAGCGAAAGGCTAAATTCTAAAAGGGGGAGTGATTATAAGGAGAGCCGAGGACAGTGTCCGAGGAGAAAGGGTTAAGAGAAAAAAGGAATAAGAACTTACAGACTTGATGTTGTGCGAGTTTCCACGGATTTGTGTAGACAAAAGGTGATTGCTGATGTTTTGATGGGATTAGTCTCTGGAGAAATAAATGAAGGTGCAGGTTCTCGAAGCGTCACGACGTGCGGGAAGCGGCCTCGAAATTGTATTTGTCTCGCCCAAATTTTCATGGAACAACAAGGACTGTTGGATGCTCATCTCACCGTTGAACGTGGGGGACAAGGTATAACTTACAGTAATAAATACGCGCGTTTTTGAAAATAAAACCGCCAAGTGTCACCCTCCGGAACGCGAAACGGTTTTCACACGTGTGGTTATTTACAGAAAGTGTGGAGGAAGTGTTCGTTGGATCAAAACCCTATTTTTCTCCTCGGATGATGAAAAATAGAGTTTTGAGGGGCTATTGTGGGGAGTAAAAGGGCTCAAGTGGGCATATGGGCCTTTGGGCTGTAACATAGAGGGCCGACCTGCTCTAGGATTAAACTCTATGAGTTGGCCCATACACCGAGGGTCCAAGGATACAGCCGAGGGAGAGTTTCACCTCGGACAGATCCAAGAGAACTCAAGATTCTATTATAAAGGTCAAGGCACAACTCTGGAAAGACTAGTGGTTAAAAGGGGACATCCTGAATCTTCTAGATGCACCGGTATTAAAGAAAATATCAAGAGTAAAGGCTGCCACCTCCGCATTAAAGGCTCTGCACCTACCTCCCTGGCCGCATTAATGGGGAGGTGACCCCTGAACAGTGAGGTGGAAACTTCTAGTCACTGTTCAAAAAGTATCAGGGAAGGAAGTATAAAAGGGGGGTAAAGGCCAAAGAAAGGGGGATCGAAAAACTAAGAAAGAAATTAAGAAATTGTAATCTTGAAGGAAGAAAGAGAAATAATAAAGAAGTAGTCCTCGGCTCGAGTCCGAGGAGATCCATTTGTCATTATCGTTCGTTATTTACTTGTATTTGTTTATAAAAGCCTGTTATCAAGCTCCCAGTACTTCTAACCTAGGTTTCAAGCCCACACTCTACAAATTTTATTGTTTAAGGCTCATTGGGCCTGAGCCCGTGATTGTCTTTGGGTCCAGGTGCAATTGTGCATTTACAGTATCCATGTATTTGCATGAGGTTACAAACTAGTATGGATTAATACAAGATTACTGCTAAGTTTATTCCTAATGCAGAGTTTAGTGGGCTGTGAAATTTGCCAAGAGTTGAAGCTGAAAGATGGGATCCGGCTGAGTTGTTAATGTGTGGAGGACCTGATTTAAAAAAGTAAAACAAGTGATAGCTCACTCTTCTTTTGTAATTGCCAGTTGGGGCCTTGAATAGTGTGTTTTTGCAGTTGCCATTTGGTCCAACTGGAGGCCTGAATGATACTATCATGATTTGGGTTTTGGGCTATTTGCCAATGGCCTGGAACAACCATGTTCATTTTTTTTTTTTAAGAAATATTTTTACAATAAAGTTCAGAGGGATACAATGAATATTCACAACATTCTCAAGTGACATGAATGACTTTAATGATAAAAAATTTGATACATATGAATGTAAACTAATAATCCAACACTCCAACAATCCTTTATCAATAACAAAATAATATAAACTTTTTTACTTTCAATCGTCATGAGTTGAATTATAATCAAATTAAGTAGCTTAGTTCGTTTACCAATATTTAGGAAAATAAACAGGAAAGAGATGATACCCTGGAATAATCTTCTTTCAAAGACAATATTCTTGCTGCTAATTTTTGTTAGAAACTATATATTCTCATTTATAACCTTGTCGCATTCTCTTTCAATTTCTTCCCTTGAAGGTCAAATCATAAAAAATTTCTTCTTTCTTTAAGAAAGTGGAAGGCTTATTTGGCCATTAAAATGCTGTTTCATGTCAAACAAGCCATCGCTCTCTCGTATGCATTCTTCATGAGTGAAAAATACAGCTCAAGAAATCAAATGCCTTTATAAGTTGAGAAATTTGAGGATGTTTCTTGTAAAGCATTTCATTGAGAAACTAACTAGCTTTTATATATATATATATATATATATATCTTTTGATTGATAAGTTAGACTCGCAACCATTTCATTTATATCTTATAATTTGCTACTAATTTTACGAACAGTCAAAGAACTAGTTATTATAAGTGGTAAATTACCTATTAAAAAATAATAATAATAACAACTTACCGATTATTCAAAATAATTAAGTTATTAAATAATTGTGAATTTAATCATTTTAAATCTAATAATAGTGACAGTTCTTTTGAAAGAGAGAAGAGACAGCATAAAAAATTGTTACAAAAACTTCTTGTTGTTAGATCTCTCTCTCTCTCTCTCTCTCTCTCCCCTATATTACTATTGTATGAGGTTCCTCAAACGGTGTTTCACTAATTAATTTAAAGGCTATTTTGTAATCTCTACCCAACATATTGATGATACTCTAAATTAAAATATATTCTATATTGTAAAAGAAAAGTGAGGATTTAAATATCCTATGCCTATTATAGGACGTATCTTTAGCCTCAACAAAAAAAATTTATTTTGTGTAACAGGGATATTAATGTATCATCTATTTGACATGGGATAGGTCCCCCCCCCTTACACCCTCATAGGCAAGAGATATACCATTAGGCTATAAGACCAGTACAACTTGTTTATAGGGTTCACAAAGAGAATCTTGCAACTTATTTATCAAATGACTGGTACAGAAATGTGCACAAATTTAGTTGGTTGGGGAATCAATGAAATTGTTGTCATGAAAGTGAAACTATATAATCATTTAATTACAGAGGTCTCTTTTTTCCCCCTACATTAAAAAAAAAAAGATAAAATAATGACACACATACATACATACACGACGAGAGGACTTTAAGGCCCTTAATCCACATCATGCAACTCATATGCATGGTAGCACAGGGTAGGGATGAAAATTAAAAATCTTTTTCCCCCCTTACATGTGGAGCAAGGATAGAGGATGGCTTTGAGGTACAATATGGGGATCAGATGGAGAAAATTAATGTTGCAGATTAATTGGTCAAATTATGATTTTGGTCAAGTATGAATCAACAACAATTAATGACAAAAAATCTTATTTAAATCCCCTTGTTAGTTATTATGCACATTAATTGACTTAAGTCAATTAGGTGATTACAACTTAGATTAATTAATCATAGCCACAATAAATACCAAATTCGAAAATCAATGAAAAAAATTAAGAAAGCATGCGAATTTATGAAAATATAAATAAATAAATAAAATCAAGGGTTTAAATCCCTATCCCCAAACTATTAAAAAAAAAAGTGCAAGTTTAGTGACGAAGAAAAAACAATTGAGAACCATTCCCACATGAAAGAATACTATAAGGGTACGTCTTCCCCAACTAAGGCAATTCATCATAAGAAAAGAAGTTTTACAATCTAATTCAAACCCTGGACCCTGGAAGCTACTCAATAGTTTAACTTACTGATATCGCCCCACACCAGCTCTAAAACTGCAGAATTTTTCAATATGAATACATTTTACAAACCTCATTTGTGATCATGATTAGACCCTCCTTGAAGATTTTTGTGATTTCAGCTTTTGATCACCAAGAGGCAGCAAGACCGTTGTTAGGGATGACAATGGGGCATGTTTCCTATTTCCTACCCTCGCTTCACTCATGCTTCAAGGCGGGTTTTCTTTACCCCACCCCTATCTTAGCAGGCGTCCCTAGCCATACTTAAATTTGTCTTCTTTTTTTTTTAATATATAGAATTTATCAAAAACTATCATTCACTAAATTAAAACTCAAAAAATATATATATTTTTAAAAACAAGTTCTAACATTACAAAACATTCTCAAAGCATAGCAATACAAAAATTCAAATATTAAAAAACACAAATATATATATATATATATATATATATATATATATATATATATATATATATATATATATCCCTTATAAAGAAACCAATAGTCATCATAAATTTGAAACTTAGTTTTACATATAAACATGATGAGTTTTGGGTCAGTGCCAGGGAAAAGTTAACCCTCGTCCCCGTCCCATTTACTTTGTGGAGTGGATGAGGCAAGTACACGCGGGTGCAGATTTAAAAATATGTGAATTTGGGCTTTTGAACTCACAGGTTGATCAAACTTTAGGTTTGAGTTTTTATTTTATTTTTATTTATCAAATGTATTGCATAGTAGTAGCATCTCTAAATTTTATGGAGTCATGTTTATTAGATACCTTTGATATGCTTTCGTATATGACACGAAAACCTAGGCATAAATCAGCTTTAATTCACCTCGTCATATTAAACTTTCATGATTTCAATTATTCAAGAAACTATCCAAATTGAACACAATTACACTAAAACTTTGTCATTACAAGTAAACTTTTGTAAAAGTAACAAGAAAATTTATTGTGGAATTAGTCAACAACTAAAAATACCTAATCGTCACTATTGTGCTATTACAATCCAAAACATTTTTTTAAATATCTTTTAGAATTTGGGCTACATTGCAGAAAGATCGTTTTATTAAGTGGGAATTGGAGAACCAATTAAACGTTGCATCAAAAGTGTTGAGAAAAATTTATAATGGCTCAAACAAAAAACAAATAAAGGCTTTAATTGCATGATCCAGTTGAGTCACTCCCCAGTGGTACAACCTTCTCTTGTACAAGTGCTAGTATATGTCCCAAAAGAAAAATGCTTTGTCAATATGTTGGAAAGACACCGGCGTTGATTTGTTCTCTCTTTAACAGCTAACACTTGAGGGGCTAACATAATTATTTATACCCTTTACTATTAAAAAATAAGATTACCATTTCGGACCTCTTAAAGACACAAGGTTATATGCTACCTTTTTTTCTCAATTGTTAGAAGAAGGGCAAGTAAGAAATGTAATAGTCACTAAACCAATGATTAATTTCCAAACACCACATAATTGAAGGCTACTACTTTTATTGTAACTATTCCTCAAACTTAAAAGTTCTTTGTGTTGATTAAAAAAAATTGCCCAAAAGAGAATCTTTGTAATTCTAAAAAAAAAGTGTCCCACAGGACCCACACACTCTATATAAAGGCTTCAATGTTGCAATTAAATACGCAACACATCCTCAATCAAATCCTTCTCCAACAAACTTTCAAAAAAAAAAAAAAAAAAATCCTTCTCCAACAACATATTTGAACAGTCTATGTCAAAAATCCCCTCCTCTTTTTACTTGCTAACCTTTAATTTCCTTCTTCAAATTGCTTTTTGGATGGACCACAAATGTTTAGGTGCGCAAAATTATTCCACAATCAATGACCTTTATGGTACCAAATTGAATGAGCTTTCAGCTTATCTTACCTATCAAGTCTCTGCCACTGGTTTTGCACTAGGCACAAAAAGTCAAGTTGTAGATTACCAAAGAAATTCACATACCGTAATGTGAATTTCTTTGGCCAAATTGATCGTGATACTTGGTACTACGAAATGAACCCACAAAATATGACAGATTACCAAAAAATTACTGAAAAGAAAGGAGAGTGGTTGACCCAATTCGCTGGCCAAGCTTCTACTACCCCAAAAATGTTTTTAAATGGAGACTTGGATCTTGGAGACAACAACAAACTCTATGGGTCAGTTCAATGCACTAGAGACCTTTCAAGCATGGACTGCAATAAGTGCCTTAATGAATCAATTGGGTCTCTTCCAAAATGTTGTGACTCCTCTAAAGGGGTTCGGATATATAGTGGGACTTGCGACGTGAGGTTTGAGACTTTCAAATATCACTCTGAATGAATTTGGAGCATCCATGGAGATTTGTCTTCTAGATAATTTTCATATCAAAATGTGATGTGTAATATGAGCCTACAACTCTAAGATTGTGGGTAATGAACTGATGCAGGCAGTGGGTCAAACTCAGTTTTATTTAGTTTTAATTGTCAAGAGCATTGTAACTTAATGTTTTTTTAGGGATGGGCTGTGCTAATGGTCTATTGGGTTTTATTTTAGTTTTATATGAGTTAAGTTAATTAGTTTGGGCTTAGTAATAAAGCCCAAAGAGTCCAAGTCCAAGTCTTTTTATGAGTTTAAAATAAAGTCCTACTTCCACTAGGAATAGGTATTTAAGTCTTCTATTTAAAGGAATGTTAAAAAAAAACTTTTATTTAAAGGATTGTAATACTTTCTATTAAAGAATAATATATTGTTAGATTTTAGAGCTATGAAGCTTTCTTGAGGTTTCTCATTTGTGTGATGCAACCTTCTCTGAGGTACACTGCCAAAAATAAACCCTAGGTGTGATGCCATGTTACTGTTCACAAATTATTGTTCACATCCTTAGAACATCAACCCAAATCTTGGTTTTTCACCCTTTGTTTAATCCTTAAAATTTAAACCCTCTATTATTCCTTTTCCCCATTGAGAACCCTATATTATCCTTATTATTTTCTAGCCTACTACCCACCAAAACCTAATCCTAATAATTCATCAAAGCCCCAGCCACCCAAATTTAACTCTGATTTGTCAAATTTGACAAATTATATTTAAATATGATTTTGCTTTGTTCCCCCTAGTCCTACGTCATGAACTTCTGCACTTTAAGATGGTTGGTGATGAACTTCTGTCCTTTGCATGTGTTAAAATTTTTTTCCAAACTGGTGCACAATTGAATAAGATATGGTGCACAATTCCTTAGTTTTATTTTGCAATAGTATTTTTTAATGAGGATTTAGGCAATTTATACACTTAGATTAAAGAACATGTGAAAATTGCCTTTATTGAAGCGGGTGATCATATTCTGAACATGTATGTACATTACCTTTATCACATTTTTTATTTAAATTTGTGTAAATGTTTACAACCCTTGCCTCTTTCTCTGTTCATATTCTCGTGCTTTCTATATTGCTGCAAATGTTACACGTTTGACAAAGGAATTACTATTAGTGCTTTTGTTGAGAAAGTTTCAAAGATCTAAGGTGTTATTGTGAAAATGGGATCAATGGTGGTAAATGGTAATAGTACTTGATAGAGAAATCTCTATTAAAGAAAGAGCAACTAGCGAAGTCGAAAGTACATCTTATGAGAGTTCTAAGTCATGGCAGCAAACGTGCAATTTCCACATAAATAAAACGCATTTTTACAAACAACTAACCCAAATGAACACTTAGTTAAGTGACACGAGCAACTCATGGTGCTAAAATAAGGACAAAGTAAACTAATTTATAGTCAAACCACTATCACTCTTACTAAAAAAATTAACATAATTACATATTTTGAAAATGTAATAATTGGATTGTATGTTATTTATCTCTTAATATGCATGTTAAATTTTATGCTAATCAGATGGTATTTATTATTTGATCCAAAAATTTATTTTTTATTCATAATTTTAAACTACAAAAATTCACTTGAAATTTAAATATTGAATTAATGAAATAAATATTAAATTTTGATCTTCTAGAAAATTTTTAAGCATAAAAGATTATAAAAAAAAAAAAGTGTCGATGTCTCATGAGCAACTATCTTGGTCTCATATCTCTTAAGGTAAACAAATTAATGTTGACCCGTACGTGACCCGGTCCATGCAAATCTACTATGCGATTTCCAAAAGCCTAAAGTCTATTTTACTACAATTTAATGCTTCGAGAATGCTAGAACATGCAACTGTTAACATAACCATAATAACAACGGGTTAGATTGTTCAACCTACCATTAGCAAATTCCAACAGACCATGTTGAATATTGATAAAAGCTTGGTCTTTTACGTCCTCCAAAGGATACTTCTTTGAATGTAATATGCTTCGGAAGGTCAGTCAACTTTCTATAGGTCTCAGATTTGGAAAATAATTAGATCATGACTCTAATAGTAAATAGAGCAAGGTCTATTCATCCATAGAAATCCGTCTCATGACTCATGAGTCATCAATACGAAGGTGAAAATTTTGTTGGTATGAAACTATGAAAGCTAAATTTAACAAATTTTCATAAGTAAATTTCGTATATTAGAAAACAACATGTTGTGCGTCGATTCTAGTTAATTTAACAAGTAAAGTCTTTGATAGTTAAAAAAGAGATTAAACGCCGTGGTTGCGCCAAGTGGCTTCACCAAATTGCAGAATTTTTTTTAGATTTTTAGTTTAAAAAAATAAAATTTCTTTTCCTATAATCTCTAAGTTGATAAAATCTTAATTTGATTACAATCTAAATTCTACATATAATCTATCTAATCCTTATTAAATCTTAATTTGATTACAATCCAAATTCTTCATCTAATCCTTTTTTTTTTTTTTTTTTACGTGTAGTGTATTATAAAAAAAAACAACTTTCTTATTTTTTTAATTACTACACTACGCATCAAATTTCCATTTTTTTTTTTAAAAATGGATATAATTTTTTGGTCTTATCTTCTCCTATAATTTCCAAGTTGATAAAAAAAACTTATTTTGATTACAATCCAAATTCTTCATCTAATCATTTTGTTTTACATAAATTATATTACTACATGTCCAAAAACAAAAACATTATTAGTATTTTATAGATTTTCAAAAAAAAAAAAACATAAATTATATCGCAATAAAAAAAAAAGCCCATAAATTATATTATATATATACGTTAAAATCAACTTAACATTATATGTGTGTGTGTGTGTTAAAATCAACTTAAAATTTTAGCATTATTAGTTCATATTTTTAAGATTTTCAAAAAAAAAAAAAATTGTTCATATCAACTTCTTCAATGTAGTGTATATATAACAAATAATTCATAATAAATACCTACTATATGATTTTTTTTCTTCTATTCTTTTTTTCTTCTACCTACAACCTTACAGGTATGTATTTGTTTACACTAATTTTTAATGTATTTGTTTACTCTAATTTTTTTCATCAAATTGAATAGGTTTTGTGTATTTTTTGCCTTTTGTTTAACCTAAATTTATTAAGTTTTATTTGATTCATATGGTTGGTTTGAGAATCAATTATTAATAAATTTGATGATAAACTATTCTATTTATTTTATTATTTAATTTTACTTAATTTCGAAATTGTTTTCCTATTTTATTTAGTTTATACATGATTCTTAATTAAGCCGTGCATTGCACGAGCATAATACTAGTATATATAAAAGCAGAGACCTCATACAGGAGTGTATGAGGTCTTGCCAAGTGGTACTCTTATATTGCATTTAGCCTTTTTTTACCTCTTTCATTAAGTTTTTCTATATCAATATGTGCTGTGATGGTCCCAAGCATTTTACTTTTTAGTTTTCTATTAAAAAGCGAGAATACACAATTTGACCAATTCGCTAGTAGTTCATACTTTTTTTCTTTTTTGATGAGGTTTCATACTTTTCTCACAACTCATAATTTTGAGTAACGTTTGTGTTCTAGAAATTTTCTTAGCACAATCCTTCAGACGGTCTCATTATTTTTTCAAAGAAGACCTTTCTTTCGAAGAAATTGTATTATTGCAATCCTTATATGTACAATTCTCTATTCTTCCCTTTCCCTTCCCTTACTTTTTCCTCCCTTCTTTCATTTCCATCTCCCTTACAACCAAACATGATATTAGTTTCCAAATTCAGCTAATAAAAAAAAAGTGTTTTGAGGATATTAATAAAAAGAGTTTGAATTTGGTAAAAATTGGGTGTAAAATTCATGTTTTACACCATCCAATAAGATGTTGTCACATCAATTTTTTACTTAAAACTTAGTACATCATACCATAATTAATAACATCTTAATTTTCTATCCAAAACATTTATTGTAGGAATATAAAAATTTTCCATTGTAGACTTTTCACGCTTAAAGAACATGACTTGCTAACTAATCAAATTAGAGTTTTTAGTACCTACAACAATTTCACAACATCAAAAACAAACCCCAGTGTGTACGGTGTCAAATTTTATAGTCTCCTGTTACATCAAATGAGTGTTTAATTTTTCTCACAAATTATTGAATAGTAAATTTTCTCGACCATAGTCTCAACTACAACTCTCAACCATGTTGTACTTGGATGGTACATTTCCACAACGTATCATTATGAGATGCAGAAAAAATTTGGAGTGTACATAGCGTTTAGTGTGGATGGGAAGAAATTTCATCCTATGCCAATTAGTTAGGTCAGTAAGGGACCTATTCCAATTTAATGATCTTAGAATTTTGTATACAAGTTGTGGGGGGTAAAAAGGTTCGAACCAACGTTTGGGCTTTGGGCTTGACTGGTTAATACAAGTTTGTTTGGTCAGGGATCATAAGCCCATAGGTCAGTCCGCACTATATTGGTCCGAGGAGGAGTATATCCTCGGACAGGCCCAGCAATGGCCCTGGAACTTGCTAAACGGATTAGGAGGTAGAATTCTAGAAGAACTGGGGGGTAAAAGCGTGATCCAAACACCTTTTAGAAGCAAGAACGTGTGAGAAATATCTAAGGAAAAAGCTGCTACCACCACATTAAAGACCTTGCATCTACCTCCCTGGCCGCATTAATGGGGAAATGACCTCTGAACAGTAGAATTCAGCCTTTCTGCTATTATTTGAAGACTTCAAGAAGGTGGTGGATGAGACTAGTATCTAAAGGGGAAGATTTGTATGACACGTGGATGAAACAAGGAAGAAGAAGAAGTATATAAGAAGATGAGAGAGGAAAGAAAATGGGGACTGGTTAGTTGAAAAAGAACTAAGAACCGTAATCTTTGGCATAGAAAGAGAAGTGTTATACAAATTGTCTTCGACTTACGTCCGAAGAGGTTTCTTTGTCATATTCATTTGTCATTTGCATAGATTGCGGCATTCTAGCTTATTGATCAAACTTCCAACATCCCGAACCTAGGTTTCAAATCCATACTCTACAAATTTCATTGTATAAGGCTCATTAGGCCTGAGCCTAATACTAGTTTTTGGGTCTAGGTACTAATTGTGCACTTACACAAGTAATAATCAAGGAAACTTCTACCTAAAATAAGTTGGACTTTTGGCAAAGAGAGAAAATTGATGTCTAGACAAATCAAGCTAAGGCCAACCAAAATGGACCATATTCTTAATTTCTTATCTCAATTTGTTCCATGTACAAGACTTACAGTCAATGTTTGGAGTATAAAAGTTGAACATCTTATCTAAAGTCTATCATCTGAAAGCTTGAGAAAAAATTCATTTAAACCAACACAATATAGAAATTATAAAGGAATCAAAGAAAAATTGTCAAAAATTATGAAAATTTAATCTTTGCTTAAATTTTTATAAGGATGAACACAATAGCAATATCCTTCTTTAAAAAAATAAAGATAAAAAAAAAAAAATCTATGCTTATTTTGTAAGTATGATAAAGTCCTATCACAAAGTTTTTTGAGACTCATGTTGATTGGTTATCAGGACTAATAAAGGAATAATCATACATATATACATATACATATACATACATACATATATATATATATATATATATATATATATATATATATATATATATATAAAAGTAGATACCTCATGTGGGAGTGCATGAGGTCTTGCCAAGTGACGCTTTAATTTTGCATTTAGCATTTTTTTTTACCCCTTTCGTTAAATTTCTTTTTTACTATTATCCAAAAGTTTACATTAACTTATTTTATTGTTATCTTATTAGTCTCTTATTAATTGCCTTAACTTACATCACAAATTTCTCTCTTTTTCATGTCTTTTAGCATACCCACCATTTTGATATATTAAAAAAAGAAAAAATAATAATAATTAAGGACTAATAGTAATAACTAACCAGATAAAGCCTCGGAGAGAGATAGAGAGACACAAAAATGATGTGGATTGTTAAATAAAGCGCATTGTTTGACTACATATTAACAAAATAAAAGAACTGAGATTGACAAAACATTTGAAAGAGAGAGAAAGAGAAAGAGAAATTTGAGGGGCCGTGCACCTCTGTCATATTGGCCTCCCACCACCATCAAGATGCCGAAATCCCTATGGGTATTTTTTTCTTTTTAAATTACGAGATTAAATATGATTTAAGTTTGGATAATTTGGTTTGATAGTTTTCGTTTTGAGTATATAAGTAGAGAGAATATTTGGTACATAATGTAAAGTCATATTCTACAATGGTTTTAAATCATCTATAAGGCACATGCATATATACTTGCACACACCATATCTTTATGTCGCACTATTGGTGAGTGAAAGATAGTGAGAGAGTTGGACATACTTCTATTTCATAGTATGAAATATTTGAACACAACACAAATTAGTTGATTTTCATGATCCCATTAATCTTTTGCATTTATTTTTGGTTTCATGATATAAAAAAAAAAAAAAATTAATATTACCTTGAGAAGGCTATAAATATGTAGTGAAACTAGTAAACTAATTTTTAATATCTTGTTTCTCAATTTTTTTTTAATATCTTAATATGTATATGTTTCTTTACTCTAATTTAGTTTACTTTTTTATATGTCAAAAGTCTTGTAGCTGAATTGACACATCCCCATGCAGGTTTAGGGGGGAGAGGGTTCGAGTTGCGAGGATAGCAGCATATTGTAATTATCTTCAAAAAAAAAGTTTACTTTATATATATATATATATATATATATATATATATATATATATATATATATATATATATATAAAAGTTAAGAACCTAAAAAAAAAAAGATATATCTATAAGTATTTAATTGAAAATTATTCCATTAATTGGAGGAGTAATTTGTAATTTAACTTATCTTAAATAATCGACTTGGACAAGATAGAGGATAAAACTATTTTAGCAACCTACCCATTTATATCCCCAAACCCACCTATTTTCCACCACTAGTGGTTTAGACTCTTTAGAGTCTTTTTTTTTTTATAGAGGTTTTCAATATATGACGTCTGCTCTTGATGATAACTGAGACACCAATTAGTTTTTTGTGTAGACGGGGATTGAATCTCAAATCTCTTATATAACCATAAAAGATTTTACCAATTAAGCTAACTGAAACCCACGTAGTGGTTTAGAGTCTTAGACAATAATATGGTCATTTTTTTTTTCTTCAAATTACTATGTTTTAATTTTTTCATTTCAATTGATTATTGTAAACTTTATTTATTTCTAATTTTTTTTTTTAACTTTTTAGGCTGTGAATTGTGTTTGCAAATCAGAGGGTGAATGAAGTCTTTCTCTTTGTAGTTTGAAACTTTGAATAATTTTGATTCGGCCAAAACTTAGGTACAGTACCTTAGGTTACCTATTTAAAATTTTGACACTTGTCCAATATAACAGACCAAGTAAACGGTGTTAAAACTATTTTTTTTCCTTCTTCCTTCTTTTTCTTGTACCTGCAAACCCTTCCCTTGCAAACCCAAAAGGGAATAAACAGAAAAGAAGACAGAAAAGATCAGAAACCAAAACATTTGGAGTTCCTGTTATTGTCCTCTGTTTCATTTTCCTTCTTCCTTTTTTTTTTCCTTGTGCTGTCAGAACCCACGGCTTCAAATCTCCACCGAGAGAGAGAGAGAAAGAATCATAGATCAGAAAAGAAGACAAAAGATCAGAAAAGAGAGAAAGAATCACAGACCAGAAAAGAAGACAGAAAAGAGTCATAGATCAGAAAAGAAAGAACCATAGATTAGAAAAGGAGAAAGAATCATAGATCAGAAAAGAAGACAAAATCAGTAAAACCCATTAATCACTATATTAATGGGTAAAACCAAAGAATATATTAATACCCATTAATCACTATATTAAATCATAAGTCTATGTTTGGTTGCCAAGAAAACCAAAGAATATATGATACATCCGCAGATGTAGTTGACTTGTTCCGGTGGAGGATCCATCAAGGAGTTGATGAAGAAATCTTCGAGGGTTTTTCGGGTTTCTCTCTCTGTCTCTATTCGGCGAGCCCAACTGCTCTATCATCTATTATGTTTTTGTTTTAAGAAACACGAATATATAAAAATTGAGTATAGTCTTGGGTTTGGAAGAGAAGGGTCATGGGTGGTTTGGAAGAGAGGTTTTGGGTTTGCAAGGGAAGCGTTTGCAGGTACAGGAAAAAGAAGGAAGAAGGGAAAAAAAAAAAAGGTTTCACATTGTTTACTTGGTCTGTTATATTGGACAAGTGTCAAAATTTTAAATAGAGAATTTAAGGTACTGTATCTAAGTTTGGACTTTTTGATTCACAGTTTTTTGTTTAAGTCATGCAACGAAACTGTTTGAAATGATAAGGGCGCTGCATATAAAAAGTCACAAAGTGTCACACTCACTATCTGCCCGTCTTTTAGGGCAAAACAAATGTTGACCCATACGTGACCCACTCCTTGTACAATTCTACATCAACTATGCGATTTCCAAAAGCCTAAAGACTATTTCACAATTTAATGCAATGCATGAATTCTTTTCTTTAAATCATCTTAAATATTTTGTTAACAAAGTCATATAGAATTTGTATTAGTAGGATAATGAGCTAAGTTATACTATCAAATGATAATTTTGGAATATAGAAAACAGGAAATGAAAACATAATAAATTGGACCCCACGTTGAAGATCAGTGCACGCCTTGGCAATTCAGGTTTCTACAGCTTTGACTTCCCCTCAGCTGAGGCAAGTGAAGACCAGGGACTGTTGGAGAGGATCAAGCCCAGAACTGGAATTGGGCCTATCAGGCCCAAAAACCAAGCCCAAAGGGTTTAAAAGTCAGACAACGATGACGACTTGGGTGCGCCAGGGCTGTCGACTTCTCTTCATAATTCATTTCAGCATTTATTGTACTCCACAAACTATCAAACACATAGAGGTTAATCCCATTCAGTCAGCCGAAGCAATTTCCTTGCCGTTCCATCCCTTCCTTTTGATCCACACACTTATAGTTCCAATTAATTCTCTTCATTTCGTTGAATTTTTTTAAGAGAAGCTTCAGTTTCGTTGAGTTTCTAGGGAAATGCTAGAAAATATGAGAAGTTAGGTAAACAAATGCTAGTGTTCTACATTTTCGTAGTGATTTTGGAAAATTATCTTATGAGACCGACTAAGCTCTCACCCTTTTTCCATATTCTTGGGATTGTAAACAAATGTTGACCCGTATGTGACCCGCTCTTTGTACATTCACTGTGTAATTTCCAAAAGCATGGAGTCCATTTCATAAATCAACTCATCAAGAAGTTGCATTTTCTTTATTTTGAATAGCCTAACTTTTATATCATCCTAATTTCCAATTTAGCAACATTTTCTCTCCTTTTTAACTGTTACTATAAGGGCCCGTTTGGATTGAGGAAAGAGAGAGAGAAATTGAGGGGAAGGAAGTAGAGTAGAGTTGGTTGAAAATAAGCTAATTTTAGGCTAATTTTATTCTACTTTACTCTATTCTTCCTCCCTCCCCCTCAACGGACCAATAATTTTCTTGAGCATAACAATGTCGACCTCATCCTTGCATTCCAGTCCCTAGTCCCTGATATTTGTCTTTCAAGGAAAAGAATAAAAGATGGTTCATGGTTGTAACTTGTAATTAGATGAAAAGACTTACAATAAAATCAATCCAATAGCCTTAAGAAAGAAAAAGTTTATAGCATATGCATCAGTTTGTACAAAATAATTTAAGGTCAAATTTTGCCGAACAAAATTTTGACTAGAAACTTGGTTGTAACTAATAATTACAACTCCATTAAATATCTTTTATTGGATGTGAATTTTGAAAAATTCACCACCGGATAATATTTCTTCTTATGTCCTCTATGCTTACAAAATTTCTAGAAAATTATAGATCAATAACTATGTCATCAATTAAATGTTTAAATTTCAATTTTTTGTAATTAGAATTATGCATAAAAAATAAATTTATGGATCAAATAATAAATAACATCCGATTGACACGAAATTTGACATGTGAGGAAGGTTAATAAAATATCACTAACAAACTAACAGAAATTTTATGAAAATTCCATTGCCGGTGTCTTGGTCTTTGTAACATTGATATGAAAATTCAATCATATAAGAACATTGTAAAATTCTATGTATTTGCATTTTTTTTTGTCCATATATGAAAATTTCTTTTTATTAGATTTTGTATTAATTAAAATTTTTTAATAACCACCGTAAAACAAAATTCTTGGAACCGCTATTGTGCCATATGTTGAATATCTTGCTCTAATCTAGCTATTATTACACTGTTAGTTTTCTAAGCTTCCAAATGGTGTCACAGGTGATTGCGTTCAACGGTTGAAGACAAGGAAACTGGGCTGCCCTTGCTACACATTTGGAATAAATGCAACTCTTTATCACCTACCTGATCTTCGAGGTACGTAGAAGCAAGAGTGCCCCAAGTTGTCTTTGTAGGGCAATCTCTCGCTCACAAAGAAATAAATGATATGGCGGCAATTCTCTATAATATATTAATATTACCTTCAGTCTTTCATAAAATCATTTTGTTCCTATTCAATAATAGATGATTGATTGACTTAACCAAAAAATGTACCTAATTTCTCCTCTGTCAAACACAACCATCTTTGGAATTTGAATTATCTTTATCACTGCAGCAGATTTTGTATGATCTGAATGTCTTTGTTAAAAACAATAAAAAATACTAACCAGCCAACTGTATTACCAATATTTTTTGCGAACACAAGTTATTTATTACTTTTTCCAACTATATATAGATATCTTAGTATATGGTTTGTTAGGAACTGAGCCTAACCCACCAATGATAAAAGTAGTAATCTTATAAGATATATTACCAATTAGGTATTTTCTAAACTGATCCTGGATATTGCATTTTTTTAGTCCAGGCATGGATTAGTTAATTTTTTCCTCTACAAAATGTCATAATATTTTCACAACAATTGAGATATCAGTATCTATTTTGTTTCAAAATAAAATTTAATAAATTAATAAATTTGTATTCGGATCCACCACAATTGAAATCAAGAGTATTTGAAAATGTTATTACATTTAATTTTGTCTATAGACTTTTTTTCATAGTTCATAGCTATAGAGTGAGTGGGTGGAACGGGTCAAGTGGGTCACTACATATGTGACACGTGACACTTTTCAAAATGCCCATGTATGCTTAATTACCAACAAAAGTCATTTGTTAAAAGGTTCATGGGCGAATACTAAACTAGTACTATAATTACTACATTATTCTATAGCATCTGTTTTGGCCTTTTATATCGTTTTATAGTATCTGTTTTGGTATGTGAATTATAAAGTCAATGTATATATATTCATTTGGATTTGAAAATCAAGTATCCTCGAAAAAACACAAAACAAAACTGAATCCATAGATGTTAAAGCATTTCACAAGCAGAATGGTTAGAACCATAATGTTCATCTCCATTTCTCATCTCCTCAGCCGGGTTCTTTTCTTGTGTGTGCTGGGACCTGCCTTCCTAGGAGCTATTATACCCACTTCATGTAGCAGCAACCTCACTTTCAAATGCTCACAGATGGAGAAGAATGCTCCTCTTAGCTTCAAAGAAGGTCTCACAGATCCAGCAGGTCGCCTCTCTTCTTGGGTTGGGGAAGATTGCTGTAGCTGGATAGGTGTTGGATGTGACAACACTACATCACATGTCGTCGAGCTTGACCTCAGAAACCGATTTCAGATTAGCAAACATAGTTACAAACATAGTTACGAGAACATGCAAAAGTACAACATGTCGTGCTTGGGGGGTAAGCTAAGTCCTTCTCTACTCAATTTAAAGTATCTGAGTTATCTGGACCTAAGCCAGAACAATTTTGAAGGCATCAATATTCCAAATTTCATGGGTTCCCTTGAAAATTTGAATTATCTTAATCTCTCTTTCTCACTATTCACCGGTGTTATTCCTCCCCATCTTGGGAATCTATCAAAGTTGCAATATCTTTCCCTTACTTCCAAGTCATTCCCCTTCTCAGAGTACCCTCCCGTTAGAAGATTGGAAGTCAAAAGTCTAGAGTGGCTTGTTGGTCTCCCTACTCTGAAGTACCTTGATATGAGCTTTGTAAATATTGGGGAAGTTAAACCAGATTGGCTACAGGCAGTTAATATGCTTCCTTCTTTGTTGGAGTTAGACCTAAGTGGTTGTAGACTTGTTACTCTTCCTCAGTCTATTTCCTCCATCAACTTCACATTTCTTACAGTCCTTGATATCTCTCGCAACATGTTTAACACCTCAATACCTATATGGTTGTCAAATTTGACTGGCCTCTCAACACTTAATATTGGAATCAATTCCCTTCGAGGTGCCATTCCTAATGTATTTGCTAATTTGGTTTCTTTGCAAGAGCTTGATCTTTCATATAATTTTATTGAAGGCCAGTTACCAGTAGGTCTGGGACATCTAACCAACTTGAGCAGTTTGGATTTATCTAAAAACAGCGTTACTGGTAAGATACCATTCTCATTTGGCAAACTTTGCAACCTGCAAACATTTGCTCTGGCGTACAATGGTATAAGTGGGGAGATAACTGAGTTTGTAGATGGATTGTCGCAATGTTTCAACAGCAAACTAGAATGGCTACTTTTGGAATCTAATGGATTGCTTGGGGGTAAATTGCCGTACTCTTTGGGAGCACTCAAGACGTTGAAAACTTTGCGCCTCGTGTATAATTCCTTTTGGGGTTCAATTCCAGATTCTATAGGAAACATGTCGTCTCTACAAGAACTTTCTCTCTCCGAAAATATGTTCAATGGAACTATTTCCAAAAGTGTGGGAAAACTATCGATGCTTACTGTTTTGGCTCTTAGTGATAATCATTGGAAAGGTGTCTTAACCGAAGCTCATTTTCAGAATCTCACACGATTAAGTTGTTTATACTTGTCTGTAGCTTCTGCAACATGGTCGTTGGTTTTAGATGTGAAACGTGACTGGGTTCCTCCTTTTAACTTGTCAGTAGCCCAATTTGATAGCATGTTGATAGGCCCAAACTTTCCGGCGTGGATTCAAACTCAAACTAAACTATTGTTTCTTCGGCTTAGGAATGTTGGCATTTCTGATACCATTCCGCAAGGCTTTTGGAATTCCTTCTCAAGGATTGGGGATATTAGTCTTTCCAGAAACAAAATTCGAGGACAGGTACCACACTTCCAATCTTATCATCTTTTACGTTACTTAGATCTGAGTTTCAACAATTTTGATGGTCAAGTCCCACTTTTTCCTAGTAAAATGATGGAATTTGTGTTTCTCCGTGAAAATATGTTTTCTGGAACTATGCCGGAAAACATAGGTGAAATATTGCCCTTGGTATCTTACTTGGATCTCTCTTCAAATTTTATAAATGGTACAATCCCCCCTTCTATTGGAATGCTAAAAACTTTGCAAATCCTTGATTTGTGAAACAACTGCCTGGCTGGAGAACTTCCTCCTCATTGGGAGGAATTGCACAATTTAATTATGTTGGACATAGCAAATAACAAAATATCTGGCAAACTTCCAAGTTCAATGCAATTTTTGAGTTCACTAAAGTGGTTATCATTAGGAAAAAATCATCTTGAAGGAAAGTTCCCTTCTTTCTTAAAGAATTCCACACAACTGGTAAACCTTGATCTTGCAGGAAATAAATTTTACGGAAAACTACCAGCGTGGATAGGAGAGAGCTTATCATCATTATTAAGGTTAAGCCTAAGATCCAACTTATTTGACAGGGACATTCCTCAACAATTCTGCCTTCTTTCAAGTCTTCAAATCTTGGACCTCGCACAGAATGATTTGTCAGGAGGAATCCCACAATGCTTAGGAAACTCGAGTAAAAGTGATGAAAAAAGTCTTGCAACTTCTTTAGAGAAGATGTCAGTATTTTTAAAAGGAAGAGAGTATGTCTATGAGTACACCATTTATCTTGTCCATTCCATAGACCTATCTAACAATAATCTATCGGGGGAAATTCAAGCAGTAAACAGCACAAAGAAACAGAGGCAAAACGACATTCAAGATCAAAACAGGAGAAGGAAAACAACACAGTACAAATTGGTGTATCAGCACGTGTGAAGAAAAGGTGCATGTGACTTAGTTGTTTAGAACTCCAGCTGTCATGTATTCATTGGTGTAGTTATAAGTGTTGGTAGTTATACTGTTTAGATAGCTGTTAGAAAGTTAGTTAGAGCAGAGTATTTCGGCGCCCATTTTACTCTCTTGTATACATGTATATATATAGCAATCATAGCTTGTAATTATTATTATCTGATTTCAATGAATTAGAATTAGTTCAGAAATTCTCTCTAGAAATTTCTTTCTTTTCATGGTATCAGAGCAGTGCTTTCGTTGAAGCTCTGTTTTTTTTTCCCCCTTTCTTGTTTTTTAAACCCTAATCCTGTTTCTGCGATCTTTGAAGCTTCTACAATGGCTGCCACAACTGATTCTTCACAATCAGTGCCTATTACCACAAATTCTTCACAATTTGTACCTTCTTGTAGCACAGCCATAGCAGATAAGTATGCTAATAACCCATATTTTCTTCCAGCCAATGAAAATCCAGGTTTTGTTCTTACCTCTCAACCTTTAACTGGACCTGAAAATTACATGAGCTGGGCTAGATCTGTGTTCTTAGCTTTAAGTTCTAGGAACAAATTTGGTTTCGTTAATGGTGTAATCACTGAACCAGACCCCAATTCTCCATTGTTCAATTCATGGAGTCGATGCAATACTATTGTATTGTCATGGTTAACCAATTCTCTGAGTTTGGATCTCAAAGCAAGTGTGATGTACATCAATAATGCTAGGGATTTGTGGATTGATCTAAAGGATAGGCTATCACAGGGAAATACTCCAAGAATGTTTGAGCTTGAGAAGGAAATCTCTCATCTTTCACAAGGTTCTCTCTCGGTGAGTTCTTATTTCACCAAATTTAAGACTTTGTGGGATGAATTTGCCAATTATCAACCCTTTACTGTTTGTAATTGTGCTTGCACTTGTGGTGCTAAATCTTCTTAATTGGATGCTCAGCATAAGGAACATGTTTTTCGATTCTTAATGGGGTTGAATGATAGCTATGGAAATCTTATTGGTCAAATTCTGTTACTTGAACCTTTCCCTTCCCTTAGCAAAGTCTGTTCTTTGATATTGCAAGAAGAGAAAAGGAGGAATATTGGTCATGGGGTTTATATGACTCATCCTATTGAAATTTCTCGCCGCAATGTTTATGAATAATGGAAATAAAGGTCACACTCCAGCACATTATGGTGGTAAAGGAGGGGGGCATTCTAAGAAAGAAAGGCCATTTTGTACCTATTGTGGACTGTCAGGTCATATAGCAGACAAGTGCTATAAACTTCATGGTTATCCGCCAGGATATAAGCCAAAAGGGGGCAATAAGGCTATGGCTAATCATGTTTCTGGTACTTTTGGGGATTTTGATGCCTCAAACCCTCATCAACTTAATGGTGGTCTGCCCACTGTTGGTTTTCAATCTGATCCAGCCCTTGCTTCACAGAATGTTTTTGGTATTTCTACTGGTAGTGCTGCCTTGCAACTTGGTTCACAACCTCCTCTGTCACAATGTCCAATGTCTCAGGCACAATGTGAGTAGTTACTCACTTTCTTGAAACATTATTCAGCATCTGGATCAAGCAATGGTACTCAATCTCTTCACCAGGCTGCTTCAGTAATGGCACCTGCTGTTACCACTCAATCCCTTACAGCTTCTAGCTCCACTTCACCTTCCTGCCCTTCCAATTTTTCAGGTAATCCTCATTGGATACCACCAGAATTTTCTCATTCCATTTTTTCTGCTTAAATTGTCAATAGGCATGCATACAAATCTAATGATTGGATTATAGATACTGGAGCTACGGATCATATGGTCCATTCTGTCTCTCAGCTTACTACCATTACTTCCATGGTTCAATCTTGTGTCTATTTGCCAAATGGGGAGGAAGTTTTAGTAACACACATAGGCACAGTGCAGATTTCTTCTACACTTACACTTACTGATGTTTTATGTGTTCCCTCTTTCAGTTTTAATTTGATTTCTGTCAGCAAGCTCACCAAGAACCTTCATTGTTGTCTTATATTTCTTGGGAATTGTTGCTTTATCCAGGACCTTGCTCATTGGAGCACGATTGGTCTGGGTAAAGAATGCAATGGGCTGTATTTGCTGCAAGACATTGCCTCTCACACTGCTGTTTCTTCACACACTGCTGCTCTTGCTGTTACTGATGGCTGTTCTTCATCAAAATTATGGCACAATAGACTAGGTCATCCTTCTTTTTCCAAGTTTTCTTTGTTACAAGGTGTTATAGATGTTGCTGTTCAGAATAAAACATTCTGTTGTGATGTTTGTCACTATTCTAAACAGAAAAGGCTTTCTTTTTCTTCTAGTGTTCATGTATCCACTAGACCTTTTGAACTTGTTCATTGTGACCTATGGGGTCCTTTTGGTACATGTACTCTTGATGGATTTTGTTTTTTCTTAACCATTGTGGATGATTTTACAAGATGTACTTGGGTTTATCTTCTTAAAAATAAATCTGGCACTCAAGTTTTCCTTCCTCAATTTGCTGCTATGGTTAAAACTCAATTCAATAGTCATATTCAAATCATTAGAAGTGATAATGGTACTGAGTTTTTTTTTAAAAGATTTTTTTCATTCCAATGGTATTATGCATCAGTTATCTTGTGTTGATACTCCCCAACAAAATGGCATTGTTGAGAGGAAGCATCAACACATTCTTAATGTTGCAAGAGCTTTGAAATTTCAATCCCAAGTTCCTTTATGTTTCTGGGGTGATTGTGTTTTAACTGCTGTTTACTTACTTAACAGAATTCCTTCCAAGTCATTAGGTAATAAAAGTCCTTATGAGTTACTTTTCAAGTCTGTTCCTACCTATGCTCACTTAAAGAGTTTTGGTTGTTTATGTTTTGCTTCCACTCTTTCTCATAATAGGCACAAGTTTGCACCTAGGGCTAAGAAATGTGTGTTTCTAGGCTATCCTTTTGGCATTAAGGGTTACAAGGTTTTAGACCTGGATTCTAATTCTACCTTTATCTCTAGGGATGTCATTTTTTATGAGCATATTTTTCCTTATGCTACTAATCCTCAGCCTTTTGCTTCATACCTCAATGATTTTGTATTTCCTCATTTTGCTTCTGATTCTGTTTTTGTCTCCACTCCTGCTTGGGTTTCTCATTGTGATCCTTCTCCTAGTTCATCTTCCACTACTATCTCTACTGATTCTATTCTCCCAGATTCTTCTTCCACTCTTCCTTTAGATGATCATTTACCTTCACCTCTTTCCTCTTCTTCTCCTCTTTTAGTTTCTGCAGATGCACCCTCAACACTTGATCCTCCTTTGCTTAGAAGATCTGTTAGAAACCATCATCCTCCTTCTTACCTTTCTGCTTACTCTTGTAAATCTGTGAGTACTAAACCTGCTTCTGGATTGCCCTATGATGTTTCTCAGAATTTGTGTTACTCTCATCTTGGTCCTGTTTTCCATTCCTTTGTCATGGTTGTGTCTTCAACTCCATCAGATCCTGCTTCTTTTCATCAAGCAGTTCAGTTTTTTGAGTGGAGGGATGCCATGGACAAGGAAATTCATGCTTTGGAGCTCAATGACACTTGGACTCTGACTACTCTACCTCCTGGCAAGACTCCCATTGGTTGTAAATGGGTGTATAGGATCAAGTATCATGTTGATGGCTCAATTGAAAGGTACAAAGCTCGCTTAGTTGCCAAGGGTTTCACTCAGCAGCTTGGACTGGACTATTCTGAGACTTTTTCACCTGTTGTCAAGTCTGTTTCTGTCAGGCTTGTTCTTTCTTTGGCTGCTGTGAACAGGTAGTCCTTGTATCAATTAGATGTTAACAATGCATTTCTCCATGGAGACTTGCTTGAGGATGTTTATATGTGTCTTCCACCTGGATTTCACAGCAAGGGGGCAACTAATCTGGTTTGCAAGTTGAATAAAAGTCTTTATGGTCTTAAACAGGCCTCTCGACAATGGTTTGATAAGTTTTCAACCACTATTCTGCAGATGGGTTTCATTCAATCCAGATTAGATTACTCTTTGTTTACACATACTCAAGGTTCTTCTTTTACAATTCTCTTGGTATATGTGGATGACATTTTATTGACTGGAAATGATCCCACCTGTGTTGCTACTTTGAAGAAGGTGCTTGATGCTAAGTTTGGTTTAAAGGACCTTGGTACTTTGAGGTATTTCTTAGGACTTGAGGTAGCTAGAACTGAAGCAGGGATCAGCTTAAACCAAAGAAAGTATGCCTTAGAAATTCTAAAGGATACAGGATTCATTGGTTCTAAACCTGTCAAGTTTCCTATGGAGCAAAATCTGAAATTATCTAAGTATGAAGGCAAGCTTCTTGAGAACCCTGCACAGTACAGAAGACTAATTGGAAGATTGTTGTATTTGACCCTAACCAGGCCTGACATTACCTATGCTATTCATAGGTTGAGTCAGTTTGTATCTCAGCCAAGAGAACCTCACTTGCTTGTAGCTAATAGGGTGCTGCAATACATCAAGGGTTCACCAGGCAAGGGTCTTTTCTTTCCAAGTAATTCAGATTTGCACATTAAGGCCTTCTATGATGCTGACTGGGCAGGCTGCCCTGACACCAGAAGATCCTTAACTGGTTATGCAGTCTACTTAGGTGATTCTTTAGTGTCTTGGAGATCTAAGAAGCAAGGGGTGGTGTCAAGATCCTCAGCTGAGGCAGAGTACAGGGCAATGGCTAGTGTAGCTTGTGAAATCACTTGGATTTTGCAACTACTTAAGGATTTGAAGGTCAATCATTTTAAGGCTGCAATGCTGTTTTGTGACAATCAGGCAGCATTATACATAGCTGCCAATCCGGTCTTCCATGAGAGGACAAAACACATTGAGGTGGATTGCCATCTGGTGAGAGATAAAATTATGGAAGGCATGATTAAGACTTTTCATGTAGCTACTAATTCACAAGTGGCTGACATCTTTACCAAGGCTTTGGGGTATTCATCTTTTGCACGATTATCAATCAAATTGGGTCTAAGGGATATTTTCATTCCAAGGCAAGTAAAGTCAGCTTCCTTAGTCCAAGTCACTGAACCTAAGGCTCATGACTTGAGGGGGAGTGTTGAGACTGATGCAAGCAAGAACAAAGTAAACAGCACAAAGAAACAGAGGCAAAACGACATTCAAGATCAAAACAGGAGAAGGAAAACGACGCAGTACAAATTGGTGTATCAGCACGTGTGAAGAAAAGGTGCATGTGACTTAGTTGTTTAGAACTCCAGCTATCATGTATTCATTGGTGTAGTTATAAGTGTTGGTAGTTATACTGTTTAGATAGCTGTTAGAAAGTTAGTTAGAGCAGAGTATTTCGGCGCCCATTTTACTCTCTTGTATACATGTATATATATAGCAATCATAGCTTGTAATTATTATTATCTGATTTCAATGAATTAGAATCAGTTCAGAAATTCTCTCTAGAAATTTCTTTCTTTTCAATTACAAGCCTCTCAAAATTGGTCAACATGAATCTCTCTATGACTCACTTGACAAGAAAAATTCCTGGGAGCATTGGGAATTTAAAAAGTTTGGAATCACTTGATCTGTCAAGAAACAAACTTTCTGGTCCAATTCCACAAAGCTTGTCGTCCTTGACATTCTTGAGTCACTTGAACTTGTCATTCAACAACTTGTCGGGTATAATTCCATCTGGGAATCAACTCCAAACTCTCAATGATCCATCCATTTACCAAGGTAATTCTTTACTCTATGGACCTCCTCTTTCAACAATATGCCCAGGGGAACAACCTGATCCTAAAGCAAGACCAAATGGAGCAGAAAAGAATGATGAAGTGGGATTTGAGTCGTTATCGTTCTACATTAGCTTGGTAGCTGGCTTTATTGTTGGGTTTTGGGGAGTTTGTGGCACACTTGTTGTTAAAAGATCATGGAGGCAAGCTTACTTCCAAACTTTTGATAATTTGAAAGACAAGATTTTTATTTTCATCAAGGTCAAAGTTGCTCGCTGGTCAAGAGAAAGATGAAGTTGGAGGAAAATTCAGGACAAGGAAGGACTGCTTAGTGCTTGTTTTTTATGAATCACGAAGAATTTGTTGTTGTTGTTGTTGTTTTTGTTTTTTTTGTTTTTTTTTTTTTGTTATTTATAATTCTGTTGTTGTGTACAATTAAGTGCTCCAACCTTTACTTTCTAGAGTGGTATTTTTATCTTTTATTTCTGTCCGTTTTTAAATAACCAGTTTTCACCAAGATGGTTTGTGAATATCGTGGCCACCGAAAGAACACTGCCACCGTCTATAATTTTAGCGTACTATAAATTTTACATTACAAAAGATTAAGTCTTTAACATATGGAAGCTTATGGCCTGTTTGGGAGTTTAGAGAGGGAGGAGAGTAGAGGAGAGTAGAGGGGAGGAGAGTAGAGGAGAATGATTACTCTCCACCTTGTTTGGATGTTTTTATAATTAGTAAGGGGGAAGGGAGTAATTAGCCCTTCCCCTTGTTTTTAACATTGTAATTTTATAAATATAATAAGGGTAAATTAGGTAATTTACTTTATCAATAATTTTATGTGCTCTACTCTCCCTCCAAATCTCTCCAATTTGGGGGAATTAAAAATGAGGGGGTTGGAGGTAGTTGAAACCCCTTCAAACCCCTCCCCCTCCTTCCTTAAAAAACTCTCAAACAAGGTAATTGAATTACTCCCCTTCCCTCTACTCTACTCCCCCTCCTTTTTTAGACATCCAAACAGGCCATTAAAGAAATAAACCTTATTAAATTGTCATCATAAAGTGTCAAAATAATGATGGGAACACACTCATCGATATTTTTCTTCTAGTTTGTACTGATTTGGACTGGTTGGCGAAGTCTCTCAAATTTCTTTAGAAAGGAATACACAAGAAAGGGGAAAACAAAGAAAACATGAACACCACGGAGGAGATAAGAAAATCAATGAGTAGGCACAAGCACCCAAAAAAAAAAGGGATAAAGAGCACATGCAAGGACGCACTGAGCTAGAATTTTGGGTTGAGGGTCAAAACAGGAATAATAAAAATTTTAAGATTCAAGAATTAAAAAATATATTCATGACTGAATATAGTATGAAAAGCAAACTAACACTCATTCAATATCAACAAAATACCACCAAAAAAAAAACACAAAACAATTATTTCACAATACATTTTAAATTAAGCATTTGTCAAAATAAAACAGGATTTTTTTTTTAAAAACTGAAAACAATCTAATTAATTTTATACTAAATCTAAATTCATAATAATTTTTCCTTTAACGTACAAAATCAAATGGTACTTTAGAAAATCATCTCTTTCTATTTTGGTTATAAAACCTAGTTTTGACATGATTTATTATTGAAAATGCTTGTCATGTAGAGGTAGTAGAAGAAACAAAATGAATAATTACACTAAAAACTAGTACGCTATTGATATTTCTAACCAAGCTTTTGACACATTTCAAAAAGAAACCTTTTGAATTTGCAGCTGATCGAGCAAGTTTTTCAGAATGACCAATTTGATTTCTAGGAATTATTCTCTGAAATCTGTTGGTTTCATCTGGTATCGGCGAAACAAAATCAGAGTTAATGATGTACAAGGCCTGCCCCAGTCAATGATGTATAATGCAGATTCTGTGAACAACTACTCCTCTCTATCCAAGAAATTGAGGCCATGGGCAAGGAAGGACTACTTAATGGGGTATTTTTTACGAATGGCGAATTTTTTTAATTAGAAATCTTTGGATCTCTCTTCCATTTTATTAGTGGTAGAATTCCCCTATCTATTGGCATGTTAAACATCATACAGATTCTTGTTTTGAGAAACAACTACTTGTCAGGGGAACTTCCTCCTCATTGGGAGAATTTGCAATCTTTAAATTTGTTCAATGTTGCAAACAACAACATATCTGGAAAACTTCCCAGTTCAATGCAATTTTTGTGGTCACTACAGTGGTTGTCATTGGAAAAAAAAAATTCATCTTGAAGGGCAGTTCCCTTCTTTCTTGAGGAATTGCATACAACTCGTACGGTAAATCTTGATCTTGCAGGAAATAAATTCTATGGAAGCTTGGCAGCATGGATAGGAGAGAGCATATCATCATTATTGAGGTTAAGCCTAAGATCCAACTTGTTTGATGGGGACATACCTCAACAATTATGTCTTCTTTCAAATCTTCAAATTTAGGACCTTGCAGAAAATGATTTGTCAGGAGATATCCCACAATGTTTAGGGAACTTGAGCAAAACTGACCAAATAAGTCTTGCAAATTCTTTGGAGCAAATTGTAGTATTTTCAAAATGAAGAGAATACGTATAAATCCAATTTTCTATTTCTATGTTTTATTCTCCTTTTAACAATAAATACAATTTTCTTTTTTCTCTCTTAAACCTTAACCCTTCCTCTAAACAATTTCTAAACCTCAAAATCCATAAATCGTCCTAAACCTTAACCCACCACAACTACATACAGACAAAATTTCCAGATTTGTACGCAGTGTGTTGAAATTTCTTTTCAACATCATATGTGATCTTTTGATTTTTTGATTTTTTAATACCTGGATTTTGACGTGATTCATTGGTGATTATTATTATTATTATTATCTTTGATAACATTGGCGATTTATTTTGATAACTTGGGATGGCGTTATACACTCGAGACCAGGTCAAATGTAAGTGGGGTTAGCTAGAAGTTTCATTCGGAAATACAAACTTTTCAACCATTTATGTCGCTTTTCACATGGTCCTCTTTGATTTATTTTGTTGTGTTGTTATTAGAAGTTAGAACACAAGCAGGCTCCGTGCATATAACGGATTTGTGACTGGTGATTACCTATCAAAAAAAAAAAAAAAAAGGGATTTGTGACTAGCAAAATATATATATATATATATATATATATATATATATATATATATATATATATATATATATATATCTATCTATCTCAGAAAGTGTGACTAGTAATATTTAAAGACGTTTATGTTATATTTAAATACAATTATATGTCATATTTAAACAATTATATGTTATATTTAAATACAATTATATTGTCAATGATTAAACCCTAAATCTCTTATTCAACCATTAAAAATTTTCTTAATTGAGTTAACTGAAACTCACACATTGTTGTCTTTGATTTATTTTATTGTGTTACTTATTAGAATGTTGATATCTATCTATCTATCTATGTATATAAATATAAATATATATATATATATATATATATATATATATATATATATATATATAAAGAGCAGAGATCTTATGCAGGATTGCATGAGCTCCTGCCATGTGACACTTTAATATTTCATTTAACATTTTTAACTTCTTTTCATTAAATCTCTAAAAAAAAAAAAAAATTCATTAAGTTTTTATTTTATTTTTTTACTATTATTCAAAAAATCACAGTAACTTTATTTTAACTGTTATCTAAAAGATAGGTTACAGTTAAAATTAAATTAAAATCAAATCAAACCTTATGAAAAGCTCAAACCCACTTATTACATTACATATTATGACCTAGGCTGGATCCTTCCACATTAACTTTTTTCCCACATTCTTCAAAATATGGGTTGGCATCATAAAATAGGACACACTTTTAAAAACTCTCTCTATAATCTTCCTAATAAGACTCTTATTATTAAGTGTCACATCAATTTGCTCTTTCCTCTTCTTGTTGCTGATAGTATTTTTGCACAAAAATGGATTATTTCTACACCATCTTCTTTTATATGGTGGAATTTATTATAAATAAATAAATAAATTTTTTATATGATAGAAACAATAATTTCCTCAATTTGTTTTTTGTTTTAATTTCTAATGTGGAAGACTCTTGAAGCCAACAAATTATATGCTAGTTGTCCACTCTCTTTCAAAGAATGTAAAAGATAATTGTACACTTTAATCAGCCAAAATAATTAAATAATTGTGAAATTCATTTAGGCTATATATATATATATATATATATATATATATATATATATATATATATTCATATTTTTAATTATGTATATTCATAATAATTTTGGTTCTTTTTATTTTCTTCCTCTCAATAATACGTATATTATAATTGAACATAAGATGAGTGTTATTGGACCATAAAGAATAGTTAGAAATTATTTCAAAATAAAAGTATAAAGTTTTCGCACATCGCACGAGACATCAACTAGTTATTACAAATAGTCCAAACACACAAACAAGTAGGTTCTGTGTATAGCACGGATTTGTGACTATGAAGATTTTTTGTGACTTTTAATATTTAAAAAGTTAAAGACTTTAGGTTTTAATTGAACTCATAATTTTACATATTATCATTCTAATATATATTATTTAATTGAGTTCAATTCTATTTCATATTTAAATACTCCATTAGAATCTTGTCACAATTAAAAAAAAAAGGGCTATTAATAACTACCACAATGTGCAGATTAGATATAAAATAAAATAAGACAAAAGACTATTAGTAACTATCATCTTTGTGGGGAGTAAAAATATCCTGATGGGAACGTGGGCCTTTTGGGCCGTGTTAAGGAAGGCCGACCTGACCCTGGGTTTTGAAGTTGTTAGTACTATGGGTCGACCCATACGCCGAGGATCCGAGGATCCAGCCGAGGGTGAACTTACCCTCGGATGAGCACCAAAGAACTCGGGATTTCATAGTAAAGGTTAGGGGATGACACGGTTAAAGCCAATGGTTAAAAGGGGTGAACCCTAGAACGCCCCAGAAGCACCGGTGTTGAGGAAATGTCAAAGATAAAGGCTGCTACCTCCACATTCAAGACTCTGCACCTACCACCCTGGCCGCATTTATGGGGGAAGTGACACCTGAACAGTGGAAGAGAAACTTCTGGTTACTATTCAAAGGCACTGAGAAAAGAAATATCTAAGCTAAGGGGGAGGTGAGGCAACACGTGTACTAAGCATTCAAAAGAGTAGTATATAAAGAGCAATTTAAGACAGAAAGGGGGGACGGACTTTTTTTGTAACCTAAAAAGAAAAGAAACAAAGAAAGATATAATATAAGAACAGCCCTTGGCTTATGTCCGAGGAGGCCAATTTGCAATATTCTTTTTTGTTTTCCAAGTATTTACAACCCTTAGTTTGTTATTTGATTCCCACCCATTTCTAACCTAGGTTTCAAGCCCACACTCTACAAATTCGTATTGTTTAAGGCTCATTGGGCCTGCGCCCATAACTGTTCTTGGGTCCAGGTGCAAT
Organism: Castanea sativa; assembly: GCF_040712315.1. Taxonomy (NCBI): domain Eukaryota; kingdom Viridiplantae; phylum Streptophyta; class Magnoliopsida; order Fagales; family Fagaceae; genus Castanea; species Castanea sativa. The sequence goes on along the minus strand of NC_134019.1, from coordinate 10,116,702 downwards.
TGTGCACTTACAATCTTAAGACAAAAAATAGAAATAATAATAATATTTTGTCTAAGTTTTCCGTGCATTTTACAAGTTACTAATTTGTTCCTCTATAATTGTATACCAAAAAGTCTTAAATGGTATGCGAATTATAAATTCAATCTATATTATTGTATACCATCAGTTTTTGGACTTTCATTTTGGCTCGAAGCATTTGTTTTGCTATGAATTTACAAAGTTCATTTATATTATTGTTTAACCTCAGTTTTGGCCAAATTTTTCTTGAAGAATTAGTTTTGGTATCAGATTTACAATCAAATTATATTGTATATTATTGTATGACCTCTGTTTTGGCCTTTTATTTTTGCTTGAAGCATTTCTTTTGAATGTGAATTACAAGGTAAACCCATGTTACAAACCACGAAATCTATATATATCTAAAAGTTGAAGTGTAGCATTTATTGTTACTACGCTCCAGTTGAGCCACATCAGCGCCCACGTCATTATTATTTTTCTTTCCAATTTTTGTATAATTTTTTTTAACATTTACTCTTTTAAAAATATATGTATATGTGTGTATATATATATATATATATATATATATATATATATATATATATATATATATTTACACTTTCTCTAACCTTTCTCTATCCTTTATCTTTTCATCTCCCCACTACCCTCTACCTTAATATCAATTTTCATCTCCCCACTACCCTTTACTTTACCTTTTCATCTCACCAATACCCTCTACCTTAATATCACTGTTCATCTTTCCCTTCATCTTTTTTTTTTTTTTTTTGTCATTTTTTATTCAAACCTCTTATTATAAATTTGTCATTCTTGTTCCATTCTTTACATACTTTTCCTTCACAAAAAAGGCTCTCTCTCTCTCAATTTTTTGATGGATTTTTTTTTTTTGGCATTTTTGCTTTGGGTTGATAAATTGTTGTGTTCTTTAGAACTTTATACGAAGCTGATGTGATTTAGTTTTTTTATTAAATTGTTAATTTTATTACTTGTATTTTTCTTTAAATTTTTAGTTTGGGTTGCTTTAAATTCACCTATTTAGTTGTTCTATATATGTTATTTTTGTACAACATGACATTTGTTCTATGAAATTCCTTTTAAACTTGATATGTTATCTTTTCATTTGACTTTTTTTTCTCTCCTCATGTGCAGTGATTGACTTCTAACAAAAACTTTTCTGTTTATATATTTAGAATTCTATTTCTTCTTAATTCCAATAGTTTAAATTTTGTATGGGCCATAAGGAACAAAGGGATTCATAATGCATTCATGTTCTCCTCGTATAGTAATAAATTTGAGTAGTTGAATATTGTTATTTAATTTACCACTATTACATATTTTTTCCTAAAAGCTACATACCATCGATCATAAAACCAAATTGATATTTCAAAGTTCATTTGCATGATTACTTTGTTGTGTGGTGAGTTGAAACATTGTTGGGTAATGATGTATGTTAGATTGTGTGTCTAGCCTCTTGACTTGCAAAGGTTAAGTATTGATTTATGCTAAGTTTTTGTTTTTGGTATTCTTTAGAGCTATAATGGTTGATAGGTCTAATGAGGTTCCATTAATTTATGCGAGGCTTCAATCTCACCTAAATGACAAGCAATAAAACAAGCCAATTCATGTTTAGCTTTCAAGTTTATTCTTAAAAAAAAAAATGCTTAGCTCTCTGGTAACCACCAATTCATTTTGTTAACCCAACATCATAGAGTAATTTTAATTTAGTTATAAGGATAGGGTTTATCATTTTTCATGTTGCAAATATATATATATATATATATATATATATATATATATATATATATATATATATATATATATATATATATATATATATATATATATATATATATATATATATATATATATATATTTGGCTTACCCCCCATAGCCCCTTCCAAAAGAAGATCTAGAGAAAAGGATCACTCTGGAAAATTCTCTTGGAAGAAAACAGCCTCCAAGTATTATAAAAATCAGAAGTATGGTCACTTCAAAGATAACGATTTCTATAAGAAAGGAAAGAAATCTAGAGACTACCATAAGGTCAATGGTAAAAGAAAGAAAGGACTCCACACACAAAGCATCTGACAAAGGTCAATGTTTTAGATGTGGAAAGAAAGGCCACTACAAAAATGAGTGTAGATCCAAGGCCAAAGCCTTAATCAACACCTTAGTGAGTGACCAAACTAGCAAAGATAAGATACTCAAACTCCTAGAACTTGACCACGAAGAAAGTGAGTCATACAGTAGTTCTAGTGATCAAGAGATCTACCAGTTAAACCAATCATCCTCAGAACCTTCTAGAGCCTCCTCAAGTACCTCTAGTGGCCCAGATGCTCCTATGGCATGCAAGGATAGTTGTTGCAGGAACAAATCAGTCAATGTTCTTAGCACTCAAGAAGAACTTCTCCTTGATCTCATAGAACAGATCAAGGACCCAGTTGTTAAGGCTTAAAACCTTAGCAAATTCCATAAAACCTTAGTCAGGGAAACTAAGGAAACTGGACCTAGAACTGAACCTAGGATTTCAGAACCCAAGGTTAACCTAGAAAGGATTTACGATAGGTTCACCAAATCCAAGAAGGAAGTTACAGTCAACGACCTTCAAAAAGAAATCAAGGAAACCAAATCCGAGGTTCGTACCCTTAAGCAAGAACTAATTATTCTTAGAGTTGATCACTATTTACTTGACCAAAGATTAATATCTTGAAAACACTTCTCATCAAGGCAATGAGGAAGGTTCCCCATACCAAAACCCTTCAGATGAAGAAGAAATTTATGATGAAGTAGTTAACCCTATAGTTGATTTGGTTTGGACTTCAAGCTAAAATCAATAGCACTACATCAATTGACCATTTAAATTCAACCATACCTTCCATATCATTAAATTATAAATATTTTCTTTCATTTTTTTTTTAATTTTTAAAAGTTAAAAGTATAATGTTTTAATTAAATACAAATAAAAAAATTCATTATAAAATTGTACTTTTTTTTTTTTAACATTTACACTTTCTCCAACATTTCTCGTTCCTTTCACATTTCCCTTTATTTTCATTTATTTTCCTTCTTATTATTCTTTTATTATAAAATTTTCATTATCTTTTCTATTTTACATTTCTATGCATAATTTTCCCTCACAAAAAAAGTTATTATTCTCTCTCAATTTTTTGTTATTTTTCTTGCATCTCTGCTTTAAGGTATTAATTTTTTGTATTTTTAATAACTTTGCTTTGAGTTGATGCAATTTCGTTTTGTGTTTTAAGTTTTTTGTTGTTGTTGTTGTTCTCTTTGATTGTTAAATGTTATTCTATTGCATTATAAATAATAAAATATTATTTTATTACACAGCATGATTTGGATAATTTTATTATATATGAATTTTACATAAGTTACATAAACAATAGTAAAATAATAATAATAATAATAATAATAGTAAAATATATATATTTATGAGATAACTCTAAAAAAAATTATCACGCTCAACGCACGAGTCTGCGACTAATTGATCCTAATACCTATCTAAGTTGGCCAGCCCCTTAACCTTCAATGCTATGCATATTCGTTTGCACTGTATCTATTCTACCTAGCATGTTACCATAATAGGTTATATGGTACTTGATTGGCATTGGCCTTCTTTAAATAGTTGTTTGAGTTACAAATGGTTAACATGAAATGAAAGTTTTATGAACATGCATGTGCAAACCCGTCAAGACTTATCACATTGTGTGATACCCCGAATTATTTGAATTTGAAATAAGAATTTTATAACTTAATTGACACCTCTTGATATTTTTAACCAAATAAATGCATGCACGGAATCCCATGTTATAAATTGATTTGGCAGGGCAGTTCAAGTATCCACTACAATACATACAACAAAACTAGAGCCTTAGACGTCTAAGTACTTCACAAGCAGAATGGTTAGAACTATCATCTTTATTTTCCATTCTCTTCTCCTCAAACTGGTTCTTTCTATGTGTTTGTTGGGACCTGCCTTCCTAGGATTTATTGTACTCATTTCACGCACCAGCAACCTCACTTTCAGATGCTCACAGATGGAGAAGAATTCTCTTCTTAGCTTCAAAGAAAGTCTCATAGATCCATCAGGTCGTCTCTCTTCCTGGGTTGGTGAAGATTGCTGTAAATGGATAGGTGTTGGATGTGACAATAGGACATCACATGTTATCAAGCTTGGCCTCAGAAACCCATTCCAGATATAAACATACAACAAGTCGTGCTTGCAGGGTAAGATAAGTCCTTCTCTACTCAATTTAAAGCATTTGAGTTATCTGGACCTAAGCTTGAACAATTTTGAAGGAATCGATGTTCCACACATCTTGGGTTCCCTTGAAAGTTTGACATATCTCAATCTCTCTTTCTCATTGTTTTCTGGAGTTATTCCTCCACATCTTGGGAATCTATCAAAGCTCCAATATCTTGACCTTAATTCAAATTCATTCCTCATCATAGAGTACCCTCCTTTTACAAGATTGGAAGTCAAAAGCCTACAGTGGCTTGCTGGTCTCCCTTCTCTAAGGTATCTTGATATGAACTTTGTAAATCTTGGGGAAGTTGCACCCAATTGGCTACAGGCAGTTAATATGCTCCCTTCCTTGTTGGAATTACACCTAAGAGGCTGTGGACTTGTTAGCCTTCCTCACTCTATTTACTCCATCAACTTCACAATGCTTTCAGCCCTTGATCTCTCTTACAACATGTTTAACTCCCCAATACCTCAATGGTTGTCAAATTTGACTGGCCTTTCAACACTCAATCTTGCATCCAATTTCATTCAAGGTGCCATTCCAGATGCATTTGCTAATCTGGTGGTCTCTACAAGAGCTTGATCTTTCGTATAATCATTATATTGAACATGAGTTACCAGCTAGTAGGGGACGTTTGACCAACTTACGCAAATTAGATTTATCTGCAAACCACATTAATGGTAAGCTACCAAGCTCATTTGCCAAACTTTGCAACTTGCAGACGTTTAATCTGATGGGCGATGGCCTAAGTGGGGAGGTAACTGAGTTTGTAGATGGATTGTCTCAATGTTCCAATAGCAGACTAGAGACTAGTTTTGCATTTTAATGGTTTGCTTGGGGGTAACTTGCCCTACTCTTTGGGAGCACTTAAGATGTTGAAAATTTTAGTCCTCTCTACCAATTCTGTTGGGGGTTCAATTCCAAAATCTATAGGGAACTTGTCGTGACTACAAGAACTTGACCTGTCCAGAAATAAATTGAAAGGAACTATTCTGGAAAGTGTGGGAACTGGGAAATCTATCAATGCTTGTTTATTTGGATCTTGGTGAGAATTATTGGGAAGGTGTCTTAACCGAAGCCCATTTTAAGAATCTTACACGATTAACATCTTTAGACTTGTCTGTACTATCCACAACTTGGTCATTGGTTGATGTGAAACATGATTGGGTTCCTCCTTTTAACCTAAGATTTGTTCAATTAGATAACATGTTGATAGGCCCATACTTTCCGGCATGGCTTCAAACTCAAACTGAACTTGACACTCTTAGTCTTTATAATGTTGGCACTTCTGACACCATTCCGCAAGAGTTTTGGACTTCCACATTTTCAAGGATCACTGATTTGACTTTTTCGCATAATAACATTTGAGGAGAGGTGCCACACTTCCAATCTTATTCTATTGCATCATACTTGGATCTGAGTTTCAACAATTTCAATGGTCAAGTCCCACTTTTTCCTAGTGAAAAGATGGAAAATATATTCCTTCATACATATAATTTTTCTGGAACTATGCCTGAAAACATAGGTGAAATGCTTCCCAATTTACGACTCGCTTCAAATTTTATAACTGGTAGAATCCCCCCTTCCATTGCAATGCTAAAAAACTTGGAAATTCTTGTTTTGAGAAGCAAACAGCTTATTTGAGGAACTCCCTCCTCATTGGGAGGATTTGCGGTCATTAAATTTGTTGGACGTTGCAAACAACAATATATCTGGTAAACTTCCAAGTTCAATGCAGTTTTTGAGTTCATTACAGTGGTTATCATTGGAAAAAAATAATTTTGAAGGGCAATTCCCGTCATTCTTGAGGAATTGCACAAAATTGGCAAACCTTGATCTTGGAGGAAACAAATTCTATGGAAACCTACCAACATGGATAGGAGGGAGCTTATCATCATTATTGCGGTTAAGCCTAAGATCCAACTTGTTTGCTGGGGACATACCTCGACAATTGTGTCTTCTTTCAAATTTTCAAATTCTGGACCTCGCACAAAATGATTTGTCAGGAGGAATGCAATCATGTTTAGGGAACATGAGCAAAACTGATCAAATCACTCTTGCAAATGTTTATGAGCAGATGGTGGTATTTTCTGAAGGAAGAGAATATGTACATGAAACTACTATTTATCTTGTCCTTTCCTTAGACCTATCAGGAAATAATCTGTCAGGAGAAATACCTGCTAATATAACAAGCCTCTTAAAATTGGGCATTATGAATCTCTCTATGAATCATTTGACAGGAAAAATTCCTGAGAACATTGGAAACTTAAGAAGTTTGGAATCACTTGATCTCTCAAGAAACCAACTTTTTGGTCCCATTCCTCAAAGCTTGTCATCCTTGACATTGAGTTACTTGAATTTGTCATTTAACAACTTGTCTGGAGAAATTCCATCTGGGAATCAACTTCAAACCATCCCCGTCCAACTACCAAGGTAATTCTTTACTCTGTGGACCTCCTCTTTCAACAAGATGCCCCGGGGAAGATACTGATCCTGAAGCAAAACCCAATGGAGATGGTAATATTGGAGCAGATAAGAATGATGAAGACAGACCTGAGTCACTATCGTTCCACATTAGCATTATAGCTGGCTTTATTGTTGGGTTTTGTGGAGTTTGCGGAGCACAGTTTTTAAAACATCATAGAGGCAAGCTTACTTTCAAATCTTTAATCATTTGAAAGACAAGATTTTTGCTTTCACTAAGGTCAAAATTGCTCGCTTGTCAGGCAAGAACAGACTCCTTTATGTGTATTTTTTTTTTATGAATAACGAAGGTTTTATTTTTTGTTAAAATTCGGTTGTTAAGAGTTTTTTCTATTGTGTATCAAAAAATAAATAATAAAAATAAAAACTCTATTGTGTGATACATTTTATGTTTTGCTCCTTGCCATTTCCTAATAACCATTTGTCACCAAGATGGTGAGTAAATGTCATCACAAGGCCACCAAAAAATGTTTTTCAAAGCACTTTCAAAAACACAACCAAAACGTTAGAAAACAAATAGTTTCCTGAAATCATTTTCAAACATTTTCCGACAAAATGTTTTATGCTAAATAATCGGAGCATTGAAAACAAATATGATTCTTTTGGAAGCAAAGAAACTCAACACCCCAGCCGCCCTGGGAGGGGGAAAAAGAAGAGTTTAGAGATTATAATATTTGTCTAGAAACTAATTTATTGTCAAGTGTTAACACCATACTGCAGCTCCTCATCAATGTAGCTTTCTTCTTTTGGATGAGAATATAGAATCAATGCAGCCTCTTTTAAAGTACTTGTAAACTGCAAATGTTCTGATTTCCTTCCTGCACACTACGAATACTCATATACAATGCACGTCACACCAATTTTCTATCAAAGTAACAGAGTTTATCCTTATACTCCACCAACCACCACATTGCAGGCAATAACATTATAAAAAGCTACCAAATCCTAGCAAAAATAATTGTTGGGTCAAGCTACCAAAGGTTTTTTCTTTTTTTTGAAGAAATCAAAGGTTATTTAATTCTAGCAATAATCGAATTTCCTCTGAAATAATGTCCATTCAAATCAATATGGCATTGGTTGCATTTTAAGAGACTTGTCCATTTAGTAAGTAATAGAGAACGTTAATTCAGAGAGAATAAATTAGCCGAAACAATTTTCTGAAGTAAAAGTGGCCAGCACAACTCCACCTATTTCTAAACTCTGCCATGTAGATAATGTCATTCTTTTTTGTAAGGCGAAGACGTCAGAGCTGTTTACCCTCAAAAAGTGCTTGGAAAAATATTGCTCATGGTCGGGTCAAATGATCAGTGTGGAGAAAGCAGGTTTCTTCCCTTCTAAAGGAGTTAGCAATCAATTTCTTAACCAGATTAAACACAACTGGGGCCTCAAGAATGTGAAAGACAAGCTGGAGGGCAAGCTTAGCGGCTGGAAGAGCAAAAACTTATCTATGGCAGGTAGAGCAACCTTAATCAAATCTGTAGCTCAATCAATTCCAACATACACCATGGCTGGATTGCATGTGATCAACTTGATGCAGTAATCCGTAGGTTTTGGTGGAACCCCAAAACGAAGTAAAGTTCATTTTGGACTCCTATTGCTTGATCTTTGCTATGTAGGCCCCTAAAGGAAGAAGGTTTGGGTTTTAGGAATTTTTGGTTTCAACCAAGCCCTCATATCCAAACTTGCCTGGTGAATTTAATCTGGGAAGATGTCTAAACTGTGTATATTTATACGGTTACTGTAGCTCGTTTATCCCATTATTTTATAATTTTCTGTTCGCTCCTTTTTTTTTTTTTTTTTTTTTTTCTCTTTTCCGTGCTCAACAAACCTAGTTAAAACTCAACTCCTCATCTTCTTATTTTTCCTCAGATGCACACAAACACACCCACACACAAACACATCCACACAAAAAATCAACACAGAGATACACTTGCTCAAAAAAAAAAAAAAAAAAACAGAGATACACAAACACAGATCGGAGCTCGTGGATTGTGGATCGGGGCTTGAATTGGAGCTCGTGCCTTGGAGCTGTGGATCGGTGCTGTGGATCGAAGTGTGGATCGGAGTTGTGGATCAGAGTGTGGATCGGAGCTGTCAAGAGAGTTGATCTGGAAAATGGGTAGAGAGAGAGAGAGAGAGAGAGAGAGAGAGAGAGAGAGCAAAATCAGGAAAAAAAATGGGCAGAGAGAGAGAGAAAGAGAGATGCGCGCGTTTGTATAGGGTAGTTAAAGAGAAATAATAAAAGATTTAAGAAAATTGATTATTTAATTAAAAGATGTGGTAGGATAGATGAACTAATGTGGGTGTCTTGTAAAAATAGATGTGTAAAATAGAAAAAGTAGGTTTTTAGTGTAAAAATAGATGTATAAAATAAATGAACTGATGTGGTTGCTCTAAGTGTCTTTAATCAGAGGTATTTTAATTGGCGGATTCCAGATATCCCAAATTTTATTCCCATTCTCTCTGGGGTAGAATTTGGAAGTCTAAGTTGCATGAAAGGCATAAAATGCTGGTTTGGAGAACTACAACTGGTTGTTTGCCTGCCAAAGATAATTTGCATAGATTCTTTGAAGTTGCTGATTTCTCTGGTGCTTCAGTTGCTTCAACCCAAGTTTGGTTCCCCCCCCCCCCCCCCCCTAAGGTCATTACGTTAAAATAAACATTTATGCAGCAGTTGGCTTGAGGTTCTCAGCCATAGCTATGGTGGCTAGAGATTAGAGAGGGGAGTGGTTATTTCGCTTGCTTGCAAAAGGTAAACACCAACCTCCCTCTCTAGGTCGAGTCTGAAGGAATTAAGTAAGCCCTGTCTTTGGCAACTAACCTGGAGACCGATACAATTACTATTGAGACTAATTCCAAGATTTGTCAGGATGCTCTACTTGATTCAAGCCGACCCCCTTGGAGAATAAGATCCATCTTTTACTCATGACATAAACACACAAAAACCAACTTTGCAAGTATCTATAACCGATCCCAAAATTTTGGGACTAAGAGTTACTGTTTAACTTTGTCCAGGGAAGGCTACGGTAGGATTTCTTTTTCTTTTTCTTTTTTGGTTTTTTTTGGGGGGGGGGGGGGGGGGGGGGGCGTGTTTTCAAAACAATAAACATCGACTTGCATAATCAGGAAAAGAAAGAGCTGGGACTTTCCTAACTACTTATTCTTTTTTGCTTTTACTCCAACACTAATCAGTCAAAGCAGTCACTAGAATAAAGTTAAAGATGTCATTCAAATCCAAACCAAATTTTACATGGCAGTGATAGAACTAAAATTTTCTGCATGTTTGTGGCAAAATTCATCCATGCATATTAATAATTTCTATTAAAAGAAATGAACAGTTTACATTCATGTCCAGTAACAACTTTCAAAACTGAATCCTAGGGAAATAGAAACTGTCAAAACTGAATCCTAGGGAAAATAGAATCAGAATACAAAAAACACCTATCTTAGAAGTACCACAATTCTCCTCTGACCACAATGGGTAACTATTACAGTAAGAAAAATATCATTACCGATATCTGTTATGAAATCAAATGTGACTCTTCCTCCTGATGCCCTTACCACGACGCTTGCTTTTGCCCACCTTGAATTTCCTTTTGGATTTCTTCCCTATTCCACCAACGGGCTTTAAGGAACCCATGCTTTGATTTCCATCAGCCATCTCCATTTCTGCAAAATGATGGAAGACAAAATCAAGATCATCAAACTTGAAAGTGTTAACATGCAATGGAAATGAAGATGTACACATTTCAAACAGTTACTCTTAGTCAATTAGCAGATGGAGAAAAATCATGAAGTATATATGTAAATTGGTATAAATTTCTGTTCATTATTGTTTCTTATATTACTAAAAACAAAGAATTCAACTCAACTGAGTTTTCAAAGCTGTGTTACACTCAGTTGGAGTGCCGTTCTTATGCTCTGCTCTCAAGAATGCGAGTAAGGAGAGAGCTTAAGCTCTCACCAATGGGCCTAAACACATACTTTTGAATCCAAATATGTTGGGTTTGACAAGATCTTCAATAAGCTAGCTGGTAAGAAATAGTATTATCACCCTTAATAAGTGACTAAATAGCTTTTACAGAATGAACTTAGTACACATTCAGTAGCATGGTTCATTTAGAGAGAAGCTATATTCTTTTTTTGCTTTGCTCTCCTGCATGCAAGATATCATCCAACCATTGCTTATGAAACTAAAATGAAGCCTGGAAATAACTAACAACCATAGAGCATGAATAAATATGTTGATGTGTAGGTGGGTAATTAGCTCTTCATCAAAAAGCAAAACAAGCTATACAGAAAATCATCAAATAGCACCTAATTTTGTTTAACTAAAAGCCACCACAAAAGGAATGTCACTAAGCAAAAAGTATACATGTCAATCACAGAATTCGAGAAAACGTCAGTAATTAGAAACATGACTAAATAAGGGAACAGTGAACATGATCACTACCATACAGTATTAAACATGATTCCTCGAATTTAAAATTGGGCATGGCTACAATCAGTAGAGAGTAACTCATGGGACCTAAATATGCATATATAGATCAATTACGACCCATAAAAAATATATATATCAGAAACTAGAAAAACAACAAAGAAAGTTCACAAATTCTGCAAAATCAGCAAATGGGTACTGCTCAAATAGCCTTCAATCAAAATTAGTATGAAGAAATAAAGCAGAGAGAGAAAAATAAAGTGATGGGTAGTCAGAATTAGTGCTAAAACAATAAATTCACAAAAGAAAAAAATCAACTGGGTATTGATCAAATAGCTGTAAATCGAAAAGGGTAAAAAGTAATCAACCAAAAAAAGAGTTAAACAAATTGAATTCACAAAAACATCAAATGGGTACTGATCAAATAGCAGAAAATCAAAAAGGGTACAAAGTAAATCAACCAAAGAAAACAGAAAGAGAAAGAAAGCGCACCCATAGCGTTAGCAGAGGAGGTTGTAATATTAGTGGTGACCAAGTCCATAGCTGCGGTGGTGGTGGTGGTGGTGGTGCTAGAAGAGGCCCGTGCTGGAAGCTTAGGGGCAGAGAGAGCGGCTTCTTGGGCAGCAAGCTTAGCAGCGTCTTTGTTATCATAAAAAGGCTCTACCATATCTCTACGAATTGCACGAAGCCTCTTTACCCTCTTTGATCTCATTGACTTCGCCATTTTTTCTTCTTCTTCTTCTTCTTCTTCTTCTTCTTCACAAACGGCTCTTGCTGTTTTGGTTTTCTTTCTCTTTGTAAAGGCTTTTTAGGGAGGCCTTAGGGTTTTGGTAGTTTTTGAAAGATAGTGGAGAAGGGTTCGTTTGGTTGGCTTGATATTTGGTTTTCTCACTTGGATTAGGATTTTCCTGCTCCAGTTTAGACCTAACCAAACAGTATATAAATAACCTCTTTGAGTTTTTTTTTTTTTTTTTGAGAAACACCTTTTTTATGATGTGAGGACAAGTGCCAAATTTTTTCCAAATCAATTTTAAGTGATCCAAAATTTCCAGATTATTGGAACCGAATATTTTAGTGCCAATATGTACATGTTTCGAAAATTGTATGATTTCTTTATTTCTATATATAAATACTCCTTCTATATTAAATAGAAGAACAACATAATTCATGCCAACTTATTATCAATAATATATCGTTTATTACATGAAAGTTTCAACAAAAAAAAAAAAAAAAATTCATATACACATCATGGAATGTTTCTCAAAAGAAAGTGAAAAATCAATTTTTTTTTTAAATAATCCAATTATAATTGAATAGTACATGACTTCTGTCTAGTAAGGGAGAAAATTTGATCACAATGCCCAAAATTGTTAAAAAAAATATTACAACTCAACCCAAATTCTATTTTGGGTTGAAATATGGTTATCACTAAATGGCCCAAACAGCTTGATAAGAATTGGTTTACAAATTTTAAAAACATGGGTTGTTGTGTACCAGCATATGCACAAGTATTCTACACATCTTCTTTTATATAATTTTGTTATTTGTTTCACATTCTCCTCCAAAAACAAGGTGATTGTTCTCTCTCTCTCTCTCTCTCTCTCTCTCTCTCTCTCTCTCTCTCTCTCTCTATTTATATATATATTATTAATTCTTTCTTGCAACTCTATTTTAGATTGATGATTTTTTTTTTTTTGTCTCTACTTTTAGATGATACACTTTGGTCGTATGTTTTTTGAGTTATTTATCACATGTACTCTCTATTCCTCTTATAGTTTTGGTTTGAGTTAATTTTTAGATATTTTAAAAGTGAGATGATTATGTATTTGAATGTCTTTATTAATTATTTAAGTAATATCAATTGTAAATTTGTGATAAGGTTTGGTTATTATGATAATCTTTTTAAGAGAATAAGAAATTCAAATAATTAATTTTGGAACTTAAAACTTTTAATTGTAGGAAAAAAAACAATAACATGACTTGGATAATTTTGGAAATTACAAAATGATTTAATGTTACTCTATTACATAGCATGACTTGGATAAATTTGGTGTTTACAACTATGTATTTTCTTTTAAATATTTATCTACTCATCTTCTTTTATATAATTTTTTTATTTTTCTCACATTCTCTTCTAAAAAAAGGTGATTGTTCTCCCTCTCCCTCTCTCTCTCTCTCTCTCTCTCTCTCTCTCTCTCTCTCTCTCTCATTAATTCTTTCTTGCAACTCTATTTTAGATTGATGATTTTTTTTTTTGTCTCTACTTTTGGATTATACACTTTGGTGGTGTGTTTTTTGAATTATTTATTGCATGTACTCTCTATCCCTCTTATAGTTTTGATTTGAGTTAATTTTTAAATATTTTAGAAGGGAAATGATTATATATTTGAATGTCTCTATAAATTATTTAAGTAATATCAATTGTAAATTTGTGATGAAGTTTGGTTATCATGATAATCTTCTTAAGAGAATGAGAAATTTAAATAATTAATTTTGGAACTTAAAAATTTTAATTGTAGAAAAAAAACCATAACACACTATAGAAAAGTTTGAATAATATAAATCACTTGAAAAAAAGATAGTATTTTTATCTATTATCTCAAAAAAAAAAATAATGGAATATTATCTATCAAATGCACCTAAGTTTTTCAACCAAAAAAAAACTCAAAATAATAAAATGATATATTTGAAGAGATGGAGAGATGAAAAAAAATTTTAGAAATAATATCTCCAATATGTTTTATAGAATAAATCATACATTATACCACATTACAAAATAGTTGTATGTTTCCACACATCACATGGGTCTGCGACTAGTTTGTTATTTAAAATATGGTTTAAATTTTGTAATTAAAAAAAAGGAATTAACATAATGCATTTGACATTTAATTATATAGGCAAGATAGGCAAGATATCTAAATAATGTAATGTGTGGTTATAATTTGTTTCTAGTGTTCCTTACAAATGATTCATTGTCTTCAATCTAGACCGAACAGACCAAATTAGACCGAACTATAACTAGACCAAATAAAATAAATTGGATGGAATGAACTAGACTAACGAAATAGACCGACCTAACCAAATAAACCAAAGTAGACCAAAATGGATTGAAATGCTACCCTAATGTGGCTCAATATGAGCTTAGAAACAATAAATCTAATGCTTCAACTGTTAGATATTATATACATAATACATAGACGATCATTTTAATCATTTAAACAAATCGTATCATAATTTTTTTTTTATAAATGTAACATGATTAAAAGCACGTGTAATCATTTGAATTTGAAGAAATTTTCTCCAAGATGGTTTTGGGGAGAATGTTTGGTTGAACATTACAAGAAGTCCATAAAAAAAAATTTTGAACATTTTTCTACAACATGACATATGATGATGCTTATTTTTATTATTATTTATTGGTGGGGTAGATAGGGGAAGGAAATGTAACGATATCCTCCAATCCGGAGTTGGTAGGAAAGAGGCTAGCTTTATTTTAAAAGATTCCCTTAAACTAAACAAAATGGAAAATTAATAAACGGGTCAGCTTTTTTATGAATAATTAGGGTAACAATTTATTGGATTTTGTGAGTAATTAGAATTTTAATATCTTTGGTATCAAGGTTTGAGTAATTAGAGATTTGACATGCTAATTCACTTCTCAGCATCACTTTTAATAATGATGGATGGGATCAGCAATCTCAGCATTCTGGTCTAATTCACTTTTGCAATGAATTCAACATCATATTGCCAAAATAATGATGTAAAATCTAATAATAGCGTCTCTAAATGACAAATGTGCAGAGAACCATGAATACTATTCGAAGAAACTAATATCATTTTCTTCTTCTTAACGTCAAAATTCATATTGAAAAACTGATTGATTTAGGCTTCCTGGCTCTTTGGCTACAACTTCTCATGCCTTGCCAACGAACTCTACATCAAACAGGAGAACTGAATCTGGAGGAATAATACAAGAACCTGCATCATAGAATATAAATTATAAGTTTAAGACACTTGCACTATCAAATCTAATAATTAATAATCTGATTAACCCACTAATATATATATTTTAGCTGTAAAAGATTGCTAACCTCCTTTACACCCGGCACCTCTCACACCATATCCGAGTTCTGGAGGAAGCTTTAGTATGCGTTTTCCACCTAATTAAGTATGACATAATTTAATTTTTAGAAGAAAATTACAGATATATATTACAAGGTAAAAAAATAGAATTTTCTTGGATTCTTTTACATTGTACCTGCAAGCATGGGAGGGATTCCATCACCTCCTAGAATGCCTTGATCCCAGCCCTTGATGACCTATGAGACATGAAGATAAATCTTTTTAAGTATGAAATTTAGAATCATAAACCAGCAAAAATTGGATGGTTCTGCCCTATTACAAGACAATTAGAATTGTGCAAAGTGAGGACATGGAAACTGATTTTGTTTCCCCATTATTTTGTTTCTAATCTAAAACATAATTTGCTTTCTTTGACCTTAAGACTATGGTAATTTACGCATCTGCACCATATTTTTTTTTTCCAATATATTGATTGATTAAGTGATGAAAATTGTTTAACAAGCCAAATTGAACAGAGGTCACTTCTCAGCCTGTAGGAAAATCTCAAACTGAAAGGTGTCAGCCTAAATTCATAAGCGTCTAAGAAAGAATCATAAATTCATAATTATCATTGAATCTCGCCCCATGCTAGCATATGATCACTATTAGTCTATTAAGCAAACACATACATTATACATACCTCGCCAACACCTACGCGAAATGTAAGAGGCTTCCCTCGATTGTAGCTGCTATCAAAAACCTTCCCATTTTCCAATTTCCCAACATAATGTGCCTGTTCATCAGTTCATTCACTGAATTACAGAACTTTTCAAGTATAGTAAGCATATATACATATTCCATAAGTCCAGTGTTTAAGCAGTTGAACAACAGCTAGTTCATAACTTCATATAACAACTATGAGACAGGTATATATGCAGATTATTCCTACTGATTCTACTTTATACTAACATTTTTTTTCACATTTCTGAGGCCAATAGACCAGGTACACACTGCAAAGAAGAGAGAATATGGGCTCACATCCAGTATAAATTAGCTTGACAGACTTCCTTAGAAATAGAATGAGAAAACTATATGTCACCTTAATCAACTGTCCCTTGGCAGCCTCAGGGCCAGTTCCTACAACTTTATCACAGAAGGCGAGGCCGGAAGGAGCTACCGTTAGTTCACATGGAGCCGCTTCAGCTGCTACACTCTCTTCTGATTGCAAGAGAACATCAAGAAAGCCAAAAAAGAAGCTGAAACCAAGTACTTCTCTTCTGCTGGGTAGAGTTGGGTTCACATTTTTTTGTACAATAGGCAAAGAGCTTTTCTGTGGGTACTGGCTTGACAATCTGATATTTGATGCTTCTTTTGAATCAGAAATTTTTATTAGTCGTTTATTGGGTATTCTAAATTTTCTGGGATTCACAATCCCAATTGAAAATGCCAGTGAGCTCATCTCTAGTCCTCCACCAACCAGTACTTTGATAGAGATAAATTGGATAGGATTCTGCAAGAATAAAAAAAAGTGGGACTGAGATAAAATGCAATGAAGTACTAAGGGCCTAAAATTATGACCCAGAGAAGCCCAGCATTGCTCAAACTTAAAGCCCAATGTGTAAATGAATAGATTTGTTATTTTACACAATTGAGTGGCCCATAGATTTTTTTTAAAAAGAAAAAGTGGCCCATGGAAATATATTTTTTAAAAATGGAAGAAAAGATAATTGTGATTACGAACATGGTGTGGGATCCATGCCAAAAAGCTACATAGCGCGGCTTTTTTATTTTTATATTTTTCTACCTTGAGATGTGTCACATTAATAAGGAGAAATCTTTTAGGAATTGAAATTAGGTGCAATACGAAAATTGTACCTAATGCATTTATTATGAATGGCCGAGAGGGAGGAGGTTTAATTGCAATGCAGTTGCCAATTGCAATTGCATTAAATTTCAATCAATCTTGTAGCAAACTAACAGTGTAAATAGACATCCGTAGAGATTCTTGTTTGAGCACTATAATGCTACGGTGATGTTGAGATGAATTAGAATCTGATACTATAAAGAAGTTGATGTCCTAGGAATTTCTATGTTGTAAGCTAAGAGTTATCTAGTTAACCCCCACGTAGTAGTAATAAAGGTTAGTTGATTTTGAGTGTTGGTCTATCTTAGTTTATATAGATCAATAGCCTTGTAACTCAACCAATACCTTTATATGTTTCTAACGAAAATATCTAGATTTAAATTCTCTCATTCCTAATTATCAATTTATCACAAAAAAATAAGGTTTTATGGGGGTATTCTCTTAAATTTGTTTGTGATAGCTTGATAGACCTTGTCTCTTTTATGGTGGATTATTTATGCACATTATACCTTTTTCTCTCAACTATTTTATTTTTTATAGGTGGTCCTCTGAGTATGCTTTTTGTTGGGTTGAAAAATAGTCTCCGGATTAATTAACCAATCACCCAAATTAATTAATTAGATTAATTATGCAAAGGTCAAATTAAGTTTGCGAAAGGTACAATCACATCGCCAAAACTTTGAATTGAATAACTATATTTGATTTTTCCCTTGTGGATGTCATTATGTGATTACTATACTTTTGGAGATTTTTCTGCTTTGTTTACATATTGAGGTTTACATAATAAGTATTAATCAGTTCAGTCAAGTGCCCGGATTCATGTAACTGGGTCTGGGTCGTGAGACTCGTGACAGTTAACTTACCAGGTGAAAATTCATCATCACCTTGGTTCATAGAATCTGCTGCATCCAACCATATGAAAGGGTAGGCTAAAAAGTTATTTACATTTTACTTAAACTTGTCAACAAATCAATATATATATAAAAGCAAAGACCTCACGTGAAAAAGCATAAAGTTCTGTCAAGTGGCATATTCTATGCAAAGAGAATTAAAATATTCTCATGTGTCACATTAAAGATAAGAACAAATTAAATATTGACTTTTTATTTCATTTTGGTTCATTGTTTCAAGACTTTTTTAATTAAAAAATAAATATGTTTTGTTTCATTTGGTTTAATGATTCAAGACATATTTGTTTTTGTCTAATTAAATCAATCTATATATATATACACACACACACATACATATATAAGTAGATACCTCATCTGCGAAAGCATGAGGTTCTGCCAAGTGGCGTATTCTATGTAAAGAGAATTGAAACATTCTCAAGTGTCACATTAGAGATAAGAACAAATTAAATATTAAATTTTTATTTCATTTTGATTCATTGTTTCAAGACTTTTTTAATTCAAAAATAAATAGTTTTTGTATCATTTGGTTCAATGATTCAAAACATATTTGTTTTTGTCTAATTAAATCAATCAATACACACACACACACACACACACACACATAAGTAGATACATCAGGTGGGAAAGTATAAGGTTCTGCCAAGCACCGTATTCTATGTAAAGAGAATTGAAATATTTTCAAGTGTTACATTAGAGATAAGAACAAATTAAATATTAAATTTTTATTTCATTTTGGTTCATTGTTTCAAGACTTTTCTAATTAAAAAATAAATATTTTTTGTATCATTTGATTTAATGTTTCAAGACTTTTCATCTCTCGCATATACATACAAAGCTCTTTACATTTTAATATATGCACCATTTTCACCTCTTGCACTTCTACTCCTTTATATATACCTACCTATAGTCCTTCATGCCATACCATGTCAAATACACACAAATCAAAAATGATGTTATTTACCTTCAATTTTTCAACAACACCTACCTAGCTCTAACATTGTTGTTTCATCTAATTCTAACCCGTTTAAATTGGCTACAACCAAGGAAGGGCTTGCATTTTATATTGAGTGACAACAGCAATTACGATTTTGATGTTAAGGTCGAAAGTTGTAGATTTGTGGGCTTTGTAAATGATGTAGATGTGATTAATTGTGGGTGTTTAAAATGTTTATTTTGTTTTAGAATTAAAGAGAAAGAGAAAGATTCATTCTATATCAACTTTTATTCTATAATATTCTTCCAAAATTGTTTTTTCTCATTACTTCAATTGAATAATTATAATAGATATGTGTGTGCAATTTATAATAGTTACTTTTTATGATGAACTCATTACCAATAAAGTTCTATAACAACTATGTTATAATGCATATACAACATTCTTCAAAATTATCTTACATAATATATTACAATATTATCCGTGCATCGCACGGGTAACTTACTAGTTAATATAAATTGCCAATGGTATTGAACAAATTTATATTCCCATTTCATTCAGTGACATCCTTAATATGAAAAAAAAATTGAAACCACAGCATCCAACTGGTTAATCTAATTACAATTAAAAAAATATGACACAAAGTTATATGGTAGTTTCTCTAAAAACAAGTGGTGCGGGAACATATTTATGTTTTGGTAGAAGAAAAGAGGAACGAAATCTCCACTTGGTATCTCAAATTCAAATAAATTCCCTCAAAATAAATTTAAAAAATCAAGCTCATATACTATTCTTTAAATCAGAATGGTCAAGAATCTTAAAAAAATAATAATTAATTTATTAATAATAAAGAAACTTGAAACACTTAACTACAATGGTTGCAAAACACAAAGATATGGAAGGACTGTGTGCACTTATAGTATGGTTGTGAAACTTAATTAGATTGAAAATCATTATGATCAGATGATAAACACAAAAATGAGCTTTGGAACATAAATTCTTTAGCAAGTTTGCAAAGATCACTTATATTGATGAGCCCTGGAATATAATTGATGGCAGTGAGGCCGTGAAGTGGTGAAACAATAGCATTCTCAGTCCAATCAGGCTTTTCTATTTGTTCTTGTTTAGCCTACATATACCCAAACTGTCCCAAAGTGAGTATTTGTAACTTCTTTAATTGCAGAAGCAAAACCAAAGGAAGTTAGAGAGAGAGAAACATGAAATTCCAAGAGAAATCACAAAACAAAGAAAAAAAAATTACACAAAGGCGAGTTTTGGGAAAAATAAATAAAAAACAAGAAACGTACCTTAGCTATTTGTCTCACCAACTCTCTGCGTGGGCTGAGATTTATTTCTCACCGGAAAAAATAAAAAAATAAAAAAAGTGAATTTTGGGAAAGAATGTCAAGATTCATACAGAAGTAACAACATTAAGCATTCTATGGCAAAAAAACATAAGTAATTCATAACGAACTTTCTACTACTAATTTAGAAAAAAATACAAACACTTAAGAGTCCCTTCTTTTCTGTATATAAGGTAATGGTTGCTCACAAATATATTGTTCATGCATAGGTACATTATTTTTTCATTAAAAAAAAGTACATTATTCTCTCTCTCTGAAAGTAATCATCGACATGCTCTTTCTTATGCTCTTCAGTTATTTTAGGTGCTCTTCGTAGCAATTTATGAAAAAGTTTTTCATCTCTCTTATTTATTAAGGCATAAAATCATGCACTGTGAAGCGACTTCAACCACCTGGTGGTTAGCTGGCAACTTTTTCTCCTCCATGCAATAATCAAACATTGGAAAAGCGCAAACTGCAGGTCCATGAGGATGTTTATATTCTTTGCTAACTTCTGACACCTCTCAAATGCATAAACAAGGCAATCAATAAATTTTATTTTGGCAATATGAAATTCAAGGAGATCATTAAGGGTAGCGCCATGGTCATTAGAGTGTACATCAACAAGAGTGAGGATAACCCATATTATCATTGCCAACATAGATTTTTTCATAATCTCCTAGCCATAAATATTCTGGTCACAATATAAAATTTTCTAACTTTTGAGTAATGACATAACAATAATTAAGGGCTATACCCTTAGACCTAAAATTAAATAGAATGATTACACACCATTGAAATAAATTCAATTTAATATATAAATTAATTTATTCTTTAAAAAAAACCTCTTTAGTCTTTACAAGTATATCAAGTGACTTCAAGTATAATTAAGTAATTTCATTTCATAATCATCATAAGTTATCTTTATAATTTTTATATAAACCTATAATTCTTCACAAATGTCAACTATACTTGTATGAGTGCAATTGACTTCAAACAAAGACGTGAGGAGAATATTCCAAATGTCACAATACAATACTATTCTTTCAAGAACGTGATAAACAAATAAAATGAGAGTGTATCGAGTTGAATTCATCCTACTACTCATTCATGAAAAGACATCATATATGGTAAGAACTATATGTGAAAATACTGGTAATAAAAAATTTATGGACAAGACATTTGATTGAATAAAAAAAAAAGGGATTCTTACATGTTATGAAGAGAAATTCTTGCATACTTGTTTTCCTTGAGTTTTGCACCAATTAAGAGTGATTTTCCTTTTGGCTTTACATATTCTTGTGGGGTTGTACGTCCAGTCTAGAGATTGGGTTTTATCTATATTATTTTATAAATAATAATATTAAATAAAAATAAAAAGGATTGCAAGTGTGGCCACTACCCCCACACCACTTAAACCACTACTTTGCGTTATGGCGTGGTCGGATCACATAGGCACTAATAAGGCTTGCTACTACTAGACCACCTCCTCAATTGATTTTATCTATATCAACATGTGTGTCCTAATTCACCTTTTTTCATCTTATAATAGTGAATTTGATGGAGTTTTCCTCTAGCCCATTTATTGAGAAAAATACATTTTACCACCCTAAATTATACTTCTAATTACACTTTGGACCCTAAATTTTTCAAATGCACATTTTGCAATCTAAACTATGATCATTGTTACACTTTGCACCTCAATATCAAATTTGTTGTTGACTTAGATGATAATATATGGCACCACGTGAAAAGACCTAGTTGCCATTTTCTCAATCTCTTAAAAACAAAGGAAAAATTATACGTTATCACCCTAAATTATACTCCTAATTACACTTTGCACTCTAAACAAAGTATAACAATGGTTATAACTGAGGATGCAAAACATGCATTCAAAAAGTTTAGAGTGCAAAGTGTAATATGAGGTATAATTTAAAGTGGTAAAATGTAATTTCTCCCCATTTATTCTTCCTCTTCTTTTGTTATTGGGGTGTTATCCTATGGTTCTTTTGTTATTGGGGTGTTATCCTATGGCTGCAATTAATCATTTTATTATCATTGACTACATGATTGGGCCCATTACATATTTAGCCCACTTAGTAAAATATATATTTTTTTAAGAAACAAAAACACACTCTTACACACAAGGGAACTCTTAAGAACAAACGGGCCTTTTTTGAGATGAGATTTTTATAATTTTTTTGTAATTTTTTGAAATACGTATGAGTGAAAAAATGTGTAAAAAAATGTAAAATGTTATTTAAAATGTGAACATGTGAGTTTGAGTTGGTTAACCAAACGGGCCTTTAAACACAAGGGAATGAGAATAAAATTCTAACATAAAGACACACCACAAACTTCACTCAAAAATCATGGCAACTTTTAAATAAGGGTAAGGCAAGTTATACACACTCTCTTAAACAATGGGGATAATTACCTACCTTATTTTTTTTGAAGGAAGAAACACACAAGTAAAATACATATATATATTTTTCTGTTAAAAATACACTAACTAAAGCTTATTAGACACACTTACCACACTCTTTCTTTTTGTGGACATTTCCATTTCTTTGTGTGAACTTGATACATCTTAAGCTTTTTTGGTCTGTCTTGATTTTGCAATAAACTTTCGTGGGAATGATTTTTCTAAATCTTTGCGTAGAAAGCGTATACTTGTGAAGATTGACATTATAGTCTAATCTTGTGGGTTGTATGCTGAGTAAACCATTTTCATTGAGTCAAATATAATGTAAACCAGAATAATTTTGGGTGCCATAGAATTACTCGAATCATGAACATATGCTTAGCCAAAGAAAAGAAGAAGAAAAAAACCAAAAAGATTTTAGACAAGAAAAACCACACGATGCTATTCTTTTTCTCTTCGTCATCATCCATGTACAAATGTCTGGAAAAATCTTACGTACCAACTTGTTAGACGTCAAAAATAGCTGCAAACATACCACATACAAATCTAAAAATAATTCCAAGATCACTCAATGACAAACACCTAATGAGTTGATTGGTTGTTCCTCATTAAGCATAAATTTCCCTCTTCTTGTATCCAGAAGACTCTGATTTCTCTCACTAATTCAGTTGACCTCCATAACTTTGTGTGGTATTCATAGTTGTTGAAAAAGGTTGATATGGCAAGAAAATATTACCAACTTGTAATAAAAAAAAATTAAAAATTAAAAATATAAATAAAAAACTAAGAACAATACAACACAACAAAATGGGCACTACAAATTCTTTCCTTTCTTTTCCTTCCCAATGGATTTATCTTTTCCCTCCACTCCTTTAATAAAAAACTCACAACTCAGTAATGAAAGTAGTCTAATCAATGGCAAGATCCCCAGTGGGCAGGAAAAGGCTGAAGCTTTCTCCAATGCTCTAGTTAATCAACAGAAACCAATTTCAAAATTCTAGAGGAAAAGGGAAATATCACCACCTTCAATTTGAACCAAAGTTGGAATTTTTTTTTCCTGGGTTCTGAATAACTTCTTCTAGAGAACATTGGAGCAAGAAAGCTTTGCTGTTCATTTTTTCCTTGCGAAATTATTTTCAAAAGGCAACAATATTTTCTGCAGGGGGCACTCCAGATTTCCTGACACCGATGAACATAAAAACAAGAAATTCATACAAACAAGGGACTTGTTTACAATATAATTAAACTAGGTAACACATTTCTTTAGTACCATTTGTTTTCCTCCAACTGCAAGCTATTGTTATTTTCTTTTCTTTTATGAGGAAATCATTTTATAACTTTTTAATCAGAAAAATGATTCCTGTACTTGTGCATACAAAGCTCCAAATTTATATTCGATTTTTTTTTTTCCAATAGATATAAAACATCTAATTGTCCAAAGAAGCATTATGATTTTATGGTAAGCTGACTATCCTTAAGAGATCAAGACTACATCAAAGACTAAATAAAATCCATGTTATGCAAGTGCCACAATACAAACAAGACTTATTAATTAATTCAACTTGATACCTTCTTCATCTTGGGTGCATTGGTCACCACTAATGGCATGCAGTGAGAAACCTGGAGTTTCTTGCTCATCCATTTGCTCTAAATCCATAATGACGTCTCCATCTTCTTCTACAGTACAGCCATGATCATAGTGATTTCCCTCTTGCTATCCTCTTCCCTTTGAGTGCTTCCCTCATGATGCGGCAAGGTGTGCTTCTCTGTCCTTCCGTGTGGAAGAGAGTGCCTCAAGCTTGGCTTAAATCTCTATGATTCTCTCAAGCATTTGTTGCCGACTTAGTCATGAGAGAACTAACATTTTGTTCAACTACACTCTTGTCCATTCTAATGCTCCGATACCACTTTGGTACACATAGGACCGTGTCCTTGCCAATGGTGGCTAGTTTTGGATAGATTACAAAGACCAAAATAAGATAAGATAAGATTAATTTATGACAATCCTGACCTCCAACTACTAAAAAACTAATTATTTATCTATCTGACAATTATTAAAGAGTTACACTGCTAGTTTTTATATTAGATGCTACAATGTTCAAATTCAAAAAATATGCTCATAAGTCAGAACAACCACATTACAATTTAAGATAAGAGTTTAGGATGGACGTATGGTGTAGGAAGGATGGATCAGAAATTGTTAAAAAATGTTAGGATTGTTTGAAAGAAGTGAAAAGTTTTTTCCTGGTAAATTTATAGTTGAACTGCAATGGGGTTGCAATTTTGATTCC
Organism: Castanea sativa; assembly: GCF_040712315.1. Classification (NCBI taxonomy): domain Eukaryota; kingdom Viridiplantae; phylum Streptophyta; class Magnoliopsida; order Fagales; family Fagaceae; genus Castanea; species Castanea sativa. Next base: position 10,091,670 of record NC_134019.1, on the reverse strand, counting down.
TTAAATTTTGCTATTTCGCTGGCCATGGGTTCATATCACCAATTCTTGATGTCCATGATACATCAGATATCATGTGTTCTTTTATCAATCTATCAGTTATTAAACTAATGCATGTAAAAACTAAATCTCTCTCTAACTCCAAGTTACCATCACATGGTGGAACTAATGTATGACCTCTACCCCCACCTCTTTTTGCTGCAGCTTCTCTTATCTTATGAGGAAGAAGGAAAGAGATTATTTTTTATTAAAACAAAAAAAGGAATTTATTAAAATAATAATTTATGTTACCAACCATCGCACTACTGTCATGCATATCCAAAATGCATGACTATAGAAATCAAATCCACACCAAATGCAAGTTCTATTACACAATATTATTTAAATATGATTACTATAGAGAAAAGAAACAGCAAGAATAAAATGAACAAGGTGTACTGTACATAATCAACAGTATGCAACAAGACAAAATGAAGTGTAGAAAGCTTCAAGCAAGAGCTTTATAACCTCACCTGAAATAGCAAAGTCCACAGCAGCAACAAAAAGGAAGTGCAGAAGCCCATTTAAACCAAAAGCCTGGTTAACATCAACACAACTGGTTTCCAGTATATAATTCAACACACCCTTGCTTCCAAACATGATAGCAATCATGAGGGCTATCTTCTTTAAATCCCATCATTTTTTACCCAATTCTCCTCCCATACCACAAGCTTCCCTCATTGATATAATGACATCCTTCTTCCATAGAACTTTTAAAACCAATTAAATCATCAAAGCCCAATAATTCAAGAAAAATTGAAATGATGTTGCTGTCTTGTTTCTCAAATTCACTGCCCATGATGAAACCTGCTTCAGAAGGTTTCCCCTTGGAACCACTGCACATGGAAATCACACTCTTCTCAGATCTTCACACAGTCTCTCTCTACAACATTTGTAACAAATATAAGATTCACAAATGCTGCTCCTGAATTCACAAAAAGAGCAAAGAGCATATTAGAAAGAAAAAATGCACTCATAGAAAATTACACAGAACACAGACAGAGAAAGAGCTCCACTCTTATAAACATATATAAAATATACTAATAGATAAAAAAATATTCAGCATTAGCCATAAATTCATACAACTATCACCCACATTCAAGCCAATATTGTTATGGCCGTGATGCTAACCAATGCTCCCAAAATCTTAAGGTGTTAGGAAGAGTCACATGAAAGTCTTTATCCAATGGCAGCAGAGCAAAACCCCACGTCTACGAGTGCTGCGGGTGGGCATGACTGCATGAGGGGCATCACAGTGCATTGGGAGACTTGCACCAGTTGGCAGGGTTGTACTGCATCGATGCCACGTGATCCCCAATAAGGCCACATGACAACAAAACTTTAGGGTGATTGCTACAAATTCCAACAAATATGAAACAGAACTTCGTCACAATCACAACAAACACGACTAAACATTTTCTCATAGGAACCAAAGATACACTAAGCCTATCAACAAAACCATGAGATTCAAAACATAGCTTACATCCTTTTATTTCATTTTCTTAGCAACCAACCAAGATGCTTTAATTATTAATAAAATAAAATGGAAAGCCCCATATCCAATTGCTCTTTTCCCCATTCATTAATTCATTCATTATCTTTTTTTGTTTCTTATATGCTTTAACAGACAAAAAATGATATTTAAAAAAAGAATCATACTCTTCAAAACAAATCAGTCAAACAACAAATGCAGTACAGAGATTCCGAAAATAACTTCAAAACTCCCATACCATCAGAAACAATAGGAAAATTAAAGCAAACACCACAAACCATGTAATGTAACTACCATGGCAGTAAGATGTTCATAACCCAGATAATGAAAAGCACAACCCAAAATCTAACCAACCAATAGTCCATAATGTAGCATTATAAAAAGATGCAACTTTTAATAAGATAAAAAATCCTAACAATTTTAAACTAGGAAGCAAACAGCTGAAACATATTTGACAACATTAAAGAAGAATGAATCAAGCCAAAATAATGTGATGCAGGTGATTTTCACCCATTAACGTTGCAGCAGACCCACACCCAACACAAAATCAAAAGGTGAAAGCATAGTCTTTTTCACTCACTACATAACACAGAAACAGAACTTTCTTTCAAAAAAACATGCATGAAATAAATTAATAAACCATATGAAGCCACGGCCATTGAAAAGTTCCAAAGTTAAAAGGTCAAAAAGTTACAAAAAAAAAAAATCATGATATCAAGCCAAATTTTAAGTTCAGAAACCGAGATTTGAACATATAATTTCAAAACTACCATAGAATGCCACACTGTTTGGAAAAGAATGACAATTTTAGGAACAATTATTTTTACTTTTAAAAAAAATTAGCAAAAAGAGCCCCACCTCAGCTCTGGAGTATTACATGGAAGAATAAAGGGATTTTTATATATCTCATTCCTGATTCTTATATGGGCATCAATTTAGTCCTCGTATTTTCAATTTGAATAATCGACTCCTTAAAGATTATGATTTAAGTCAAATTAGTCCCTGCAATTTCAATTTGAACACTTGACCCTTAGACATTATTTTGTGCGTCGGTTTAGTTCCTACATCTTAGCGTGAAAAATGGTTTTTTTTTTTTAATTCATTTCCTTACTTGAGATCAGATCATTTTTCGAATCCTTTAAAAATAATAATAATAATAATAATAATAATAATAACTTAGGGGAATAGATCCTAGTGTCCTACTTATTAATTGAGACAAAGTCACTATCAAAGAACAAATTTAAATGGAAACATTGAAATTTTCTTCTATAAAGCTAAATTGTCTACAATAATAGGAGATGCGTGTATCAGAGTTAAGATTATAACCTAAGACTAAAGCTCATGTTGATCTCAAACTGGAGCATTTTAGAGCATGAGAAGGAAAACTGGCCACAAAATAAGAACATATGATAATGAACAAGTACAGAGACATGAGTTGAAAGAGACATAACAACAAAAAGCATTGGGACATATTTGAACAAATCCTTACAACATAATGTCTAGAGAGACATAACAGGCCACAACATAGGAACATGTTTGAATAAATACAGAGACGAAAGTGAAGGACCACAAACCTAAGCCATGAGTTCCATATATGCAATCTCTCTCTCTCTCTCTCTCTCTCTCTCTCTCACACACACACACACACACATATTTTGCTTTGCTCTGCAGAATTTTAAACACAACCAGCTATTTCTGAAGTCTAATTTCAACCTTAAAATCCCTGACAATTCTAATTGTTAACGCAGTACAATTCCTGATGCCATTAAAGACTAACTCACATACCTTCTAAAATTATGTTCACAATTATGTGACCCAAATTTATTGGAAAAGGCCTATGAATCTCTAATGCAACACCAAACCAAGAAGAAATCCCCAAAGTCTAGAAATTTAAGGATGACAGAAAAGGTCTACCTTTGGATGGAGCCTAAAGGACACTATAAACCTTGCTTTTATCCAGCATAAACTTCAATGTTCATTACTTCTATAATTTCAAGTCTTTTTTCTTATACACCTTATGAACCAAGCTAAGATTGTAAGCTTAAAACCTTGATTTCCCTAAGCTTCATTATCTGACTTGTTGCACGATTACAGCGCCCTAAAATTTGAATAAGCACCAATTCTGATGCCTAGGTTTTCCTATGCCTCAATTGGTTCTGCATATGAGGTCAACTGAGATGTTTTTCATAATAAGAAAACAGCATAGAATAAAGAATTAAGCACATACCTAGGATGTGAGAAGCTTTTAGCAATCATACCCTGTTTCCTACTGGCACCCTTTCAAAAATTTGCTTTGCACTTCAAAATATCCCTGCATAAAGAAATAGTAAATAAATTTTCCAAGACATCAGCAGCAATAAAATAAAATAAAACACTATGCAGATGCCATCTCCATTTAAGAAAGAAATGGATAAACAACTAAAAACATCGATAATTAAGAATTTTAAGTGGTTCAACCCAACTGACAATAAAGATTTTAGTAATTATTTTCTAGCTGCAACTGCAAAAAGGCCGTCATCTGATTCAGAGGCAATCTTGTCTCATCATATTTCTCTCTCTCGGTTTTTTTTTCCTTCCTCTTCTTTTTTACTATCCTTTTTGCATTTGTTCTGCAAAGTTTATAACCATATCCTGATGTTCTTTAAGCCTAATCTCAACCTCAAAATCCATCAACCGAATTATTAGTGGAGTAAGATGCCCTGAAATGACCAATTTGCAATCTCTTCTTCAAACAGTACAATCAAGTTCATGATACCCTGAAATCATTGGAAATGGTTTGTCGATTTATAGTGCAGAAGATAAGCTAGAAGGAACAAGCAAGTTTAGAACACTAGAGACATTAAAAGAGGAGAAATACCTTTGGATGCTACCTAAAAGATTGTAACATTAATATTGCCTTAGATAGTATGCCCCTCCATAATTCATTAGTTCAATAATTCAAAATATTTTCTTATACCCATATGAACCTAGCTATTATTGTAAACTATAAAACTTTAGTTTTGCCAATAGACACAATAGTTCAATATTTTTCTTCACATGCCAACTCTTGTTTACCAAGAGAAGGCTGAAACTGGGGTATCAACAGTGGTTCTACCACACTGATGGAGTCAAAAAGCCATAGTTGTAATCCTAATAATGCTACAGCTGGTGTTGACCATAGATATTTATACTTTGTGCCAACCAGTGGAAATAAAGAAAGAATAACACAATGGACGAGGAGGTTATGTATGTGAGGTAAATCTTCACCCTTCTATGAGGTTATTAATAGTGAAGCAGAATAATTTTGGGAAACACGTAGACGTACTTGGATAATAAACATATTCTTAGCCAAAACAAAAAATCGCACCGGTGCTATTTTTTGTCTATAAGAATCTTGTGTACCAACTTCTTAAACGTCAAGAATAACTGCAAACATGCCCCATAAAATTTTAATAGACACTTAAAATGGAACCCAACAAGTAAAAAAATGTATATTTTGAAAGAAATCAATAAAAGATTTATATAAAAATTCAAATTTTTACATAAAAAACAAATAAGATCAAAACAAATTAATCAAATCCCAATTTCAAAGAAAATAAACAAAATTTAGAGTTTGCTTATATAAAACTTACACCTTCAGAAACCAGATAATGAGGCCCAGGCTATTTCTAGGCAAAGAAATAGAAATTGGGCAAAAAGAAAACATAAAGTTCTGTTTTTTAATTTGTGTGTGGAAAAAAAAAAGAATAGAGTTCCTTAATTTTGGTTTTGCTTGTGCTTTGAAAACCCTACGTCTGGAATTAAAGATAAATTTCCCAATATATCATAGTTGAAGAAGATAAAAGAAGTTAAAAGAAAAAAAATCCGAGAACAACTGGTTTCCAGTATATAACAACACACCCTTGCTTCCAAACATGGTAGCAGTCATGAGGGCTGTCTTCTCTTCAAATCCCATAATCTTTGACCCAATTCTCCTCCCATACCACAAGCTTGCCTCATCAATATCATGACATTCTTCTTCCACAGAACTTTTGAATCCAATTAAATCATCAAAGCCCGATAATTCAAGCAAAATTGAAATGATGTTACTGTCCTGTTTCCCAAATTCAACACCCATGATGAAACCTATCTCATAAGGTTTCTGCTTGGAACCACGGCACATGGAAATCACACTCTTCTTAGACTTCATATAGTCTCTCTCTAAAAATTTGTAACAAGTAGAATATTCACAAATGCTGTTCCTGAATTTACAAAAAAATAAAAAGATCAAAGAGCAAATTAGAAAGAAAAAATTTACTCATAGAAAATTACACAGAAACACAAACACACGCAGATAGAGCTCCACTCTGATAAACATATTTAAGATATACTAATAGATAAATAAATATTCAAGAATTTATTCATTTAGCCATATATTCATAAAACTATCACCCAAATTCAAGCCAATATGGTTAGGACCATGAATGCTAACCAGTGCTCCCAAAACCTTAAGGTGCTACGAAGAGGCGAATCAAAGTCTTTATCCAATGGCAGCAGAGCAAAGCCCCACGTCAATACATGTTGCAGGTGGGCATGAGGGTCTTCACAGTGCGTTGGTAGACTGCATCAATTAACTGGGCTGTAAAGCACTGATGCCACAGGATCTCCCATACGGCTACATGACAGTGAAATGTCAGGGCGATTGCCGAAAATTCCAACACATGTGAAACAGAACTTTGTCACAATAACAAGAAACACAACCAAACATTTTCTCATAGGAACCAAAGATACACTAAGCATATCAACAAAACCATGAGATTCAAAACTAAAATTACTTCCTTCTCATACATTTTCGTAGCAACCAACCAAGATGCTTTAACCATTCATAAATTACAATGGAAAGCCTCATATCCAATTTCTCTTTTCCGATTCATTAATTCTCTTTTTTTGTTTCTTATATGTTTTAACAGACAAAAAATGATATACAAAAAAAGAATCATACTATTAAAAAAAATCAATCAAATGGCCCCAAATGTAGTAGAGAGATTCAGAAAGAGAAAAAAGAAAGAAAAAAAAAACTCCCACACCGTCAGAAACAATAGGAAACCAACAATGTATTTATACATTTACTTAAAGAAAACACAACAAAGAAAAATTCATGTAATGTAAATGCCATGGCAGGAAGATGTTCATAACCCACATAATGAAAAGTACAACCAATAATCTAACCAAGCATGACAATTTTAAACTAGAAAGCAAATAAGTTAAACATATTTGACAATTTTAGAGTAGAATGAATCAAGCCAAAGAACGTAATGCATGTGATTGTCACCCCCATTAACCTTGAGCAGACCTACACCCAACACAAAATCAAATGCTGGAAGCACGGTCTTTTTCACTCACTACATAACACAAAAATGCAACTATCTTTCGTAAAACCCACATGAAAATAAATTGATAAACCACGTTAAGCCACGGCCGTTAAGTCAAATCAACATTGTGATGTTTGAAAATGGGTTGTCAGGTTTACTAAGTCGTGTGAGACAGAAAGTGGAAAAGTGAGAAAGAAGGAAAAAAGTACGATCATTACCATTACAGTAGAAATAACTTATGCATGTGTCTGTGTCTATATCATGCAATGAACGCATTTTGTAGCTCAATTGAAGTGGTACTTTCTCCCCTCTGGGGAACAAGATGGACAGATCTCAAATACACATCACTTGTATCTTAACTATCAAGCCAATTAAGAAGAAAGAAATGAATGCATTTTATGATCATCAATTGACTAAAAATATGAAATTCATGCTTACAGGTACGTAACAAAATGTGCATTTCTTGCACTTGAAAGTATAGCAAGGAACTCCCTGTCACTTATAGCATTCACCCATGTATTGCAGCGACATAATGGACAGAACATTCACCAGTGATGCTATATTTCTTGGGATATTTTTTTGAATACAGAATCCATAGCAGAAGCTCTAGCATATTTCAGTGCAAGTTTTTCTGTAAAGATGGAATTACCTACAGTAGGAGAAGATGACTAAATTAGAGTTAAGATTATTAACCAAAGACTAGATGATCACAAACTGGAGGACATAAGAGCATGAGAAGAAAAAATGGTCTCAAAATTAAGAACAAACGACAGTAATTACTTGATAACATAAACTTGGAGGTCACCTCTGTGCAGAGAGAGAGAGAGAGAGAGAGAGAGAGAGAGATCAAAAAATTTGAATTAACCAAGTACAGATAGGAGTCTAAAGATCCACTCTTTATCATATCAAATACAACCTCTCTTTCAATAACATTAATCTACAATTTATTTTGGAATGTGATAAGTGATAACAGATGGAAGATGCACTACAACTACTACAAGTGAGACATCAAACAAATAGAATACTAGGTTTTTACCATGCATCAATTGGTTTTGCATATTAGATAACCTGAAATGTTACTCATAAGACGAAATAGCATTGGAGTTTCTAATAAGAATAGAATAAATAATTAAGCACATACCTCATTGGCAAGTTCATCCCCTCCAAACTCTAGGATGTGAGCATTTTTTGGAAATTGTCCCCTACTTCCTACTAGTACCCTTTCAAATGTTTGTTTTGAGCTTCAAACTGTTCTGCAAAACCAAATTGCACACAAAATGTCCAAAACATTACCAGCAAAAAAATTGAAAAAAGAAAAAAAGTATATATGAGTACGTGATACATAAGATGTCATGTGTTCTTTCATAAATCCAACAAAAATTAAACTAATGAATGTCAAAAATAAATCTCTCTCGAACCCCAAGTTACCATCACATGGTGGAACTAATGTATGACCTCCCTTGTTAGCCACGATTGTTGTAGTAGCAAACTTCAAGCTCCTCTTCCACCACCTCTTTATGTTGCAGCTTCTCTTATCTTATGAGGAAGAGGGCAAGAGATTCTTTTTTAATAAAACAAAAGAAGGAATTCATTAACATCCATCCCAAATACATATCCAAAATGCATGATTATAGAAATGCATCCACCCCTGCTTCTCTTATTACACTCCAATTATGCACATCCAAAATGCATGATTATAGAAATCAACATCCACCCCAAATACATGTTCCATTACACAATATTACTTAAATACAATTACTACTATAAAGCAAAGAAACAGCTAGAATAAAATGAACAAGTTGTATTGTGCATAGTCAACAGTATGCAACATGCAACAAGACAAATGAAGTGCAGAAGCATCAAGCAAGAGCTTAATAACCTTAGTTGAAGTAGAAAAATTCACAGCACCAACAAAATGAAGTGCAGAAGCCCATCCAAACCACAAGCCTGGTTAACATCAACACAACTGGTTTCCAATATATAACTCAACACACCCTTGCTTCCAACCATGGTAGCAGTCATGAGGGCAGTCTTCTCTTCAAACCCCATCATCTTTGACCCAATTCTCCTCCCATACCACAAGTTTACCTCATCAACATCATGACATTCTTCTTCCACACAACTTTTGAAACCAATTAATTCATCAGAGCCCGATAATTCAAGAAAAATTAAAATGATGTTGCTTTCTTGTTTCTCAAATTCAACGCTATGCATGAGAACCAATTGATTAAAAATATGTAATTCATGCTTACATGTTTGCGACATAACGTGTATATCTTGCACTTGAATGCATTGCAAGGAACTCCCAACCATTTATAGCATCCACCCATGTTTATGCAGCTTCATAAAGAACAAAATGTTTGTTATCAAAAAAATAAAAATAAAGAACAAAATGTTGACCAGTGATGCTATTTCTTTGGATATATTTTGGAACTCAAAATCCATAGCAGAAGCTTCAGCATTTTTCAGTGTAAGATTTTCTGTAAAGTTAAAATTACCTACAATAATAGGAGATATGAGACTTAAGATTATTAGCCAAACACTAAATCTCAAGTTGATCACAAACTGGAGGGCATAAGTGCAGGATAAGAAAAATCAATCTTAAAATTACGAACAAACGATATTGTCACTTGATAAAATATATTTGATGGTCTCCTCCATGCAGAGAGAGAGAGAGAGATCAAAGGTTGTGAATTAACCTAAAAGAGTACAAATTAGATGAACCAAACATACCACACATTACACACCATCAGAGAGGAGTCTAGAGAGACATAACAGGCCAACACATAGGTACATGTTTGAACAAATGTGAAGGACCATATGTTAGGTTCCAAATGAGCACTCCTCTTCCATATCATGACATTCTTCTTCCACAAAACTTTTGAATCCAACTAAATCATCAAAGCCCGATAATTCAAGAAAAATTGAAATGATGTTACTTTCTTGTTTCTCAAATTCAACGCCCATGATGAAACCTAGTTCAGGTGGTTTCTGCTTGGAACCACTGCAAATGGAAATCACACTCTTCTCAAACCTTCACATAGTATCTCCCTGGAAATTTGTAACAAGTAGAATATTCACATATGCTATTCCTGAATTTACAAAAAAGAGCAAAGAGCAAATTAGAAAGAAAAAATTTACTCATACAAAATTACAAAGAAACACACGCATGCACGCACACCGAAAGAGCTCCACTCTGATAAACATATATAAGATATACTAATAGATAAATAAATATTCAAAAGTTTATTTATTAATATATTCATAAAACTATCACCCAAATTCAAGCCAATATGGTTAGGACCATGAATGCTAACCAGTGCTCCCACAACCTTAAGGTGTTAAGAAGAGGCGCATCAAAGTCTTTATCCAATGGCAGCAGAGCAAAGCCCCACATCTATACATGTTGCAGGCGAGCATGAGGGTCTTCGCAGTGCATTGGTAGACTTGCATCAATTTACTAGGCTGTAAAGCACTGATGCCACGGGATCTCCCATATGGCTACATGACAATGAATCGTTAGGGTGATTGCTGAAAATTCCAACAAATGTGAAACAGAACTTTGTCACAATAACAAGAAACACAACCAAATAGTTTCTCATAGGAACCAAAGATACACTAAGCATATCAACAAAACCATGAGATTCAAACTAAAATTACATCCTTCTAATACATTTTCATAGCAACCAGCCAAGATGCTTTAACCATTCATAAATTAAAATGGAAAGCCCCATATCCAATTGCTCTTTTCCCATTCATTAATTCATTTATTCCCTTTTTTTTGTTTCTTATATGTTTTAACAGACAAAAAATGATATTTAAAAAAGCAATCATACTATTAAAAAAAAATCAATCACATGGCCCCAAATGCAGTAGAGAGATTCAGAAAGAGAAAAAAAAAAAAACTAAAACTAAAAACCAAAATCAAACTCCCACACCATCAGAAACAATAGGAAACCAACAATGCATTTATACATTTACTTAAAGAAAATACAACAAAGCACAATTCATGTAACGTAAATGCCATGGCAGTAAGATGTTCATAACCCACATAATGAAAAGCACAACCAATAATCTAACCAAGCCTGACAATTTTAAACTAGAAAGCAAACAAGTTAAACATATTTGACAATATTAGAGTAGAATGAATCAAGCCAAATAATGTAATGCATGTGATTGTCACCCCCATTAACCTTAAGCAGACCTACACCCAACACAAAATATATATATATATATATATATATATATATATATATTTCTTTTATGACGAGTAAAAAAGTTAATTAAAAAATCATGAGATCAAGCCCAGTTTTTATTGAGATATAAGATCAAGCCCAGTCTTAAGTTTAGAAATCAAGAATTGAACTTATGATTTCAAAACTACCAAAGAATGCCACATTGTTAGGAAAGGATGACAATTTTAGGAATTTTTATTTTTATTTTTAAAAAATATATTGGCAAAAAGACCCCCCTCCTCAGAAGGTTGCAGTGCTTGTAACTTTGAAGAATAAAGGGAATTTTTATCTCACATTCTTGATTCATATATAAGCACAATTTAGTCCATGTATTTTCAATTTGAATAATTGACTCCTTGAAGATTATGATGTGATTCAAATTAGTCCCTGTAATTTCAATTTGAACACTTAACCCCTTAGACATTATTTTGTGCATTGGTTTAGTTTGTACATCTTACCATGATTTTTTTTCTTAATTTAATTTCCTTAGGTGAGATCAGATCATTATTTGAATCTTAAGAAAAAGTAAGAGATTTATGGGAATAGGTCCTACTTATTAATTGAGACAAAGTCACTACCTCACTACGAATTCAAATGGAAATTTTTTTTTTCCACTTATGCATGTATCTGTATCTATACAATGCAAGTCGATTTTGTAGCTTAATTGAAGTAGTACCTTCTCCTCACTGAAGAAAAGGATGGAGAGATCTCTTATACACACCATTCATTTTTGTTAATTATAAAGCCAACCAAGAAAAAATAAATGAATGCATTACTTGATCATAAATTGAGTAATAAATTGTAATTCATGCTTACATGTTTGTAAAATAATGTGCATATCTTGCACTCAAATGCATGGCAAGGAACTCCCAGCCATTTATAGCATCGGCCCATGTTTATGCAGCTTCACACTAGTGTTTCTTCTTCAATTTCTTGGACACAATATTCATGGCAGCAACTCCAGCAGATTTCACTGTAATCTCTTCTGTAAAGCTAAATTTACCTACAATATTTGGAGATACCTATATCAGAGTTAAGATTACTAACCGTAGACTAATGCTCAAGATGATCTCAAACTGGAGGACTTTAGAGCATAAGGAGGAAAACTGGCCACAAAATAAAAACATATAATAATGAACAAATACTGAGACACAAGTCAAAAGATACGTGACAGCCGATAGCATCAGAACATATGGAACAAATCTTTCCAGCATAATGTCTAAATAGACATAACAGGCCAAAGCATAGGAACATGTTGGAATAAACCGAGACAAAAGTGAAGGACCACAAACCTAAGTCATAAGTTCCATATATGCAATCTCTTTCTCCATATATGCAGTGCTCTCTCTCTCTCTCTCTCCCACACACATACATATATATATTTTGCTTCACTCTGCAGAATTTTAACCACAACCAGCTATTCCTTAAGTCTAATTTCAATTTTAAAATTCCTGACTCTTCTGATTATTACTGCAGTACAATGCCAGCTGGCATTCTAGACCAACTGACATACCTTTCTTCTGAAAGTATAATCACTATTATGAGACCCAAATTCATAAGAAAAGGCCGCCTATGGATCTTTAACCCGACACTAGGCCAAGAAAAAATCCCCAAAGTTTAGAACTCTAAGGATGACAGAAAAGGTCTACCTTTAGATGGAGCCTAAAAAACACTAAAACCCTGATTTTATCCTGTATAAACCTCATTGTTCATTACTTCTATAATTTCAACTCCTTTTCTTATACACCTTATGAACCAAGCTACAATTATGTAAGCTATAAAACCTTGATTTCCCTATGCTTCATTAGCTGCCTTGTTGCAAAATTACAGAGCCCTCAATTGGTTCTGCATATGAGATCAACTGAAATGTTTCTCATCATTAGAAAAAGCAAAGAATAAACAGTTAAGCACATACCTAGGATGTGAGATGTTTTTACCAATCATCCCTTGTTTCCTGCTGGCACCCTTTCAAAAATTTGCTTTGCACTTCAGAATATCTCTGCATAAAGAAAGAGTACATAAATTTTCCAAAAGATCAGTAGCAAAAAATATATATGTAATAAAATAAAACGCTATGCAGATGTCATCTCCATTTAAGCAAGTTATGGAAAAACAACTAAAAACATCGATAATTAGAATTTTAAGTGGTTGCACCCAACTGACAATGAAGATTCTAGTAATTATTTTCTAGCTGAAACTCCAGCAAAGGCCTCCTTCGGAAAAATAAATTATGGAGTTTTTTAATTTTGGTTTTGCTTGTGCTTTCAAAATCTTGCGTCTGGAATTACTGAAATTATAAAAGAAGTTTAAAAACAAAAAATCAGAGAAGAGTGAAGAACATACCAGGGGAGCGTATGCAGCAGTTCAATTTACGTGAAGATTTGGGATGTGAGAAATCTTATCCCAATCCTCTCCATTTTCCTTCTCGCATCTTTGATTTAATTGAGGACAGTCCAAAATTTCCAGGACCTGTAAAGAGGTGAGGTGACTCATCCCTTCGGGAAGTGACGTCAGATTGGGACACTCCCGAATCACTAATCTCTGAAGAGAAGTTAGGTTTTTCAACCACTCCTCTGGTAGAGACTCCAACTCCTGTATCTTCCACAAACGCAAATGCTTTAATTTGGAGAGAGGAGGGGAGAAGGAGGAGGAAGAGAATGGAAATGAAGAAGCCCTTCCTCCCGTATTATTAATCTCTATTATCTCTTCCAATGTCTTCAAACTGCTATTCCTCAAAGTAAGCCCTTTAAGATTTGGAAATAGCGGCATGCAAGTCATCTTAGGGCAATTCTCCCGCCATAAACTAGAAAGACGCGGAAATGACGGTATGTGCTGGTGATAGTGATTTGTTGATGATATTGTTGATGTCGTTGTTGCCTCATTCCCCTTATCCACACTCCTCCACCATCCCTTTAGATTCAGGCACTTAGCGAGCCAGAGTTCCTCAAGGAATGGGAAAAATGTTGATGGTGATGCCAGTGAAGCAGATATCTCATCATTCATATCTCCCTCTGTCATGTACTCCAGACCATCCATTCCCCAAATACTTAGTCTTCGAAGACTTGGGAGTTGATACAACGGTGGCAAATATTGGCACTTCTTACAGTTGTGTATACTTAACTCAACGAGATTTGTTAAGAATGAAAGCCAACTTGAAACTCTCACACCCATGTACCCGACCACTCTCAAAGATTTTAAACTTTCGTGTGGTTGCAGGCTATCCATGGAATTTTCATCATCACTGGCACCTACACCATCATCACTCTCTGGATTCCAGTCTAATTCCAACTCACTGAGACGTTGCTTGTCCTTCAAATTTGCAAGCTTGAATTCTGAGGTGGCATCTTTCACCCGTGCCAAATTTTTAATCTCTAACTTTCCTCCCAGGTCATTTAGCTTGTTTAATTCTGCTAGTCCACCGCAATGCTTGGAACAACCTACAGGACCCTCACTCACAGCAAATAAGGTCAATGTTTGAAGAGAAGTCAGTTGCCCTAATCCATATGGCATATGAGTCAAATTCTCACAATCTTCTAGGTCAAGGTGCTTGAGGCTGACCATTTTTTGAATATCTACCGGTAAGTTCCTAAGCTTTTTACACTGAGAGAGCTTTAGGGTGTGCAAATTCACCAATTTTGTAATAGAACTAGGGAGAACCTCAATATCATTAAAGGAAAGGTCAAGGTACTTTAGATGCATCAAAGTACCTATAGTATTTGGCAACATCTTCATATTTAAACCATGTAGGTCTAATGCACGTAAGTATCTAAAAGTAGAAATAAGTTTTTTGAGAGTTGATTCTTCAATTGTTCCTTGATCATATTTCCACTTGTTATATGCCAATATAAATGTTCGTATCTTGTTTGCTTCAACCAATATGCTAAAATTCTCCTTAAAGAATGAAACATTGTAAAATGGAAATGATAGATGGCGACCTTTTTCATTCACCTTTTTTGCGTTAGAATCAACTAGTGTACAATCAGTCCTTGATACATATTGTGCAAGATCATGGATTAAATCATGCATTTTAAACTTCATATTCATGCCCCGATCTTCTTTAGCTTCTTGGAAGAAGGATCTCCAAAGTAGCTCTATAAAGTACTCATTGGCAACATCCTCCAGTTGAATGTTCTCATTGGGTGATAGGATAAACCCTTGTGCTATCCATAATTGTATCAATGTCAACTTATCAATCAAATAATCTTTGGGAAACAATGAACAATATGCGAAACAACATTTCAAATGTGGTGGGAGATGATCGTAACTCAATTTTAAAACCGGCATAATACCATCTTTCAACTTAGGTACCTTTGTGAGTTCAATATTCTTGATGTATGACCATTCAGCTTCTGTTTTTTTGTGATTTAAGACCCGTCCTATTATCTTTATAGCAAGAGGCACTCCCTTACATTTTTTTACTATATCCATACCAATTGCTTTAAAGTTAGTATTGATGGTCTCTTGCCCTTCTTCAAATGCCATTTGCTTCAATAATGACCAAGACTGATCCTCAGACAAGCCCTTTAGAGAATATTGTGACATTGGGCTGGTAATATGTGCAACTAATTTAGTCCGTGTAGTTATCACCACCTTACTTCCCCTTTTACCATCCAACAAAAGAGTTCTCAATTTACCCCATGTTTCTTCATTCTCATTCCACACATCATCCAACACAAGTAAATACATCTTTTGATTAAGAATTTCGCGAAGTTCAATTTGCAAATGTTCCATTATAAGGCTTTCAGGTTTTTTTCTAGTTGCGGATATAATTATATTTTCAACAATTGTTTTCACGTCAAATACATCAGAAACACACACCCAGATTTTCAATTCAAAACGAGCCTTGACTGTGTCATCATTGTATACATATTGAGCAAGTGTGGTCTTCCCTAGCCCACCAATTCCTACAATGGATATGAACGAAACATTTTCTTTCACATCAGAGTTTTGCAATAGACCTATGATGACCTTCTTATCCTTCTCTCTCCCGATAACTTCTTTGTCACGTACAAAGGAGTGAGTTTCCCTCTCCCTACTCACAGCCCGTGTCTCTATAGGACGCTCTATCAATTGGAAATTGTTCCTATTACTCGCTATATCATTAAACCTCTCCCTCATAGCACTTAGTTTGCCAGCCATCTCCTTACCAAAAACAACTGGGTTTGAACTAGAAACTAAAGTGCGTACCTTCTTTACAATTTTATGACCATCCATCACCTCTTGCTGCAACACATGAGTGGTGAACTCGCTCAACAAGTCATCCGCATCAAAAGCTGCATCCCTGAGCTTCATGAGCCAGTCCTTGACTTGGTGGTTCTTGACCTGCTGCTCCTCTGCATCCTCAAGTACAGCTTGAATGGTGGAAATAGTGTTTTTCATTTTTTCGAGCTCATCGTTGACACCCCAGATCGATCCAATCCGATTGAGAGTGGAAGAGCCCAAGCTTTCAATGATCGTCTGCACAACGCCATAAAGGATTGCATCGGCCATTTGCTCTTGTTGGATGAAAGAAAACGTAGCAAGCTTAGCTGATAGAGAGTAGTTTGAGATATAGGAGGAGGTAGATTAAAGTGGGTGTGAAGAAGGAAGACTTGGCTAGATATGTAAAGTCAATAGTCCACTTAGAAATAAATAGATAAATGTAAACAACGGCTCCACTGCTCAATAGATAATTACTACTTTAACAGCAGCTCCACTCCTCAATAATGGTTTCTGTGAAGACAAAAGAAAAGGTCAAGACGGCCCAGTATTGCTCAATAAATAATTACTACTTTAATAGCAGCCCCCACTCCTCAATAATGGTTTCTGTGAAAGACAAAAGAAAAAGGAGTAATTGAGTGTATAGTCACTTTGATCCAACGAAGGAAAATAAAGATAAAATACTGGGACATAAAAGCTAAGGAAAAGTCTTTCCACACCGAAAGTTTCAGAGAGTTTAATTTATTTCTGAGTCGCTCTTTGATCACATAAATGCAGTGAGTGGTTGGAACAATAATACATGATTTGTGGTTGATAAAATGCCTCAAAAATTTGTATTGTATGGAATGTTGTGCTAAATGGTTTATTTATTGTACGAATAATTTGGAACTGATTTCCGAAATTAAATTAGTAAGTTGAAAACCCAAAATTGAAGTTTATGGTGTCAGATAAAACACTTACAACCTATTTTTATTTTCTCCATTAAATCCTATAAATTCTATCTTCACATGTCTCTCTTCCCTTACTGGCAATACTCGAAACAAAAAATTTCACCTTTTTGTATAATCTTGGCCATGACTCATAAACCAACCTATCATCTGGTTGATAATTAAAGCATAAGCATGGTAGAACTTATGTGTTCCATGATAATTAGGCTATTCTGGCATTGATGAGATAATTTTCTCTTTTCTCACTTGCATAGACGCAGCCATATTTTCATTTTTCTTGGAAGTGTTTTTTTTTTGGTCACTAATATTCATTTTGTATTTGTTTGTATGTAATTGGAATTTGAATAAATCTGAACCTTTCAATGTCTTTTCATAATCCTCACCTTCTATCATTTTTAAATTCTAATAATGTCTCAACAAAATTAAGGAGGTGAAAGTGAAATTAAATTGCGGTACTATTATCATATCAATAATCAACTTATTAGTGTTTGTTTTATGACTGATCAAAATGAATTAATAAATTTTTGATACTAAACTCACTATTATCTTAACAAAGTGATGAACTCATGTGGCATACTGGAAGAAAATCAGGGAAAATACGTGCCTTCATTACCATTGTCATGTAAGTGGATGTCTTTTTTTTTCTTTTTTTTGGATTCAATTTATGTGCATATTTCACTTTAGTGTATTTTTTTATTTTCTCTTTTGCTTATATTTCTTTATGATTAATGCACAAATATGTGTGTGCTTGTGTATGGTTTTTTTTTTTTTTTTTTTTCTCTATAGTTTTTTGGCAAGCAACTAAAAGGCATTTGAGATTTCTCAGAGTAGTGGCAATGTGTGCTACTGACTGATTTTTAGGTTTGGAATATAAGAAATAGGTAATAGGAGCTTTTTACGGCCAAATTAGGAAATTAATATTATTTTTTAAACATTATATATAGTAGTTACTGTTTACAAACTATATTTTTTATTAGCATCTCGAGTCTAGGAGACTCGATTTTGGCTAAAACCAAGTTTCAAATACTCGATTTCCATGGTTTGATCACATTTGATGTGGCATTTTGTCCACATAGTGCCCACCCAGAAATCGAGTCTTAGAGACTCGATTTATAAATAAATAAAAAAATTGTTTTAAGCCTGCATCTCTCTCTCTCTCTCTCTCTCTCTCTCTCTCTCTCTCTCTCTCTCTCTCTCTCTCTCTCTCTCTCTCTCTCTCTCTCTCTCTCTCTCTCTCTCTCTCAGTGAAGCCTCCATGGCTGATCGGCCTCCATGACTCGATTTATAAGCCTTTTACAAAGCAAGTATAACCCTTTACACATTCTCATCTCATCACTATCAGAGAAGAAAGAGAGAAAGAAAAAAAAAAAAAAAAAACCCAAAAACAGAAACAGAATCAAGTCGGCGAGGGTGGCTTTAGACGAGCTTCAGCTCGGCGTGGGTGGTCATCGGTGCTCGTGGCTAGCTGTGGGTCGAGTTCAGATCGCCGTGGGTCGCCCACTTCGCTCCGTCGCCACAGCCTCTAGATCCATTTCTCCTCCATCGCCACAGCCTCTACATCTCTTTGATTTTGCCACTATTGCTTCGTCTTCCTCTTCTGGCGTGGGCCTTGTGCCGTCGGTGGTCATGGGTGAGTTTTTTTTTTTTTTTTTTTTCTATCTTTCTTCTCTAGTGGCGGATCCGGTCTGTTTGAGGGTGGATTTGGTTGGATTTATGCTGAGTTGTTGGATTAATGCTCGGATTTGTGGGTTGTATTTGATAGTGGCTGGTATGTGCTTGTAGATGGTGGCTGATCTGTGTTTGTGTTTTGTACTCAAACACTTGTCGTGGGTCACCGTGGGTTTGTGTTGTGGGTTGAAAAAGCTAAGTAGAATGGGTTTTCTTGGTGGATTAGTTATGGTCTGTGCTTGTTCTTGGTTGATCTATGTTTTGAACTCCGGACATTTGAAAATTTTTGTTTTACAGATATAAATTGAGTCTGTAAGACTCGATTTCCAAATGGACGTCACGTGAAAAAAATGCCACATCAAACGGAATCAGACCATAAAAATCGACCATCAAATACTCGATTTATAGGCCCAAAATCGAGTTTTTTAGACTCGAGATGCTAGTAAAAAATATAATTTGTAAACAGTAACTATTAATTATATTGTTTGGAAATTATTGTTAATTTTCCATTTTGGCCAGCTTTTTACTATAAAAAAGAAATAGCTAAGAGTTCTCTCTTATTATATTTTTCTTTCATGTATATTACTTTTTTTTCTTTTTTTTTGCCTTTTCTTGCTTAAATAGTTTAGAGTTCTCATTCAATGAAAAATGATTGTTGTACATTATATGGGTTCTTTTTTTCTTTTTTCTTATTTTGAGAAACCAAACTAGGAACCTGGGGCTTTATTCATAAAACTCAATGAACATCAAATTAAAAACAAAATAGCAATATCTTCAAGGAGGTCTTCCAACCACACCTGCAGCCCCGTACAATGTTTAGCCTTTTTCGCTAGAGCATCAGCCACAATATTACAATTGTGTTTAACATGACAAAAATCTGAAAATTAAAAAGGAGAGACTTGATACCGAATATCATCAATGATATTTCCAATGGCAGAAAATCTGGATCCCTACAAGTAATGACTTGGATAACTATCGCTGAGTTGCCTTCCAAAGTCACCCTTCTTAATCCAATTTTTCAAACAAACTAAATTACCCGTCGACAAGCAAGTGCCTCCAATTCAACTACTGATTGAGGGCGGGATAGGAAGAGATAAAGCTCCAATTACTTCCCCGGTGCTATCTTTGATAATCACAACAATACCTACTGAGTTTGTTGCTTTAAAGACTACTGCATCAAAGTTGCTTTTGTAATTTTTAAGGTGGGTTTGGATGGAGTGGTTGGCGGCTGCGTTTCACGTTTCTGACTTTTTTTTTTTTTCTTGCGCACAAATTTTAACAGAGACATGATGCACTGTTACTGTATATAAATAGTAACCATACAGTAATGCACTATTTATATATTTTTGAACTTTTTTTAATTAAAAATAGAACCCGTAGTACTATTCATATATTTAAAAATTATTTTATTATAATATTTTTAGTTTTCAGCTGTATCTAAACGGACCCTTAATTAGATTAATTGATAAAATTTCTTATAAATATACAGTAAAATTTTACTATATTTATTAAAAAAATAAAGATTTGTTAACAAAAATAAGGGGACGGGGAGGACTTTAAAAAATTATGAGGGGTCATTAAATTTTTTTTTTGTTTTTTGGTTAAGGGGGTCATTAAAATTTGCTCGTAAATCGATTAATTTTGTTAATAAAATAAAAGGAAAAGGTACAGTTTTGAATACTGGTGCAAGACTGACATAAACATAAAGCCTATAACTCTATTCTACTATACTCAGCGCTCCATTCGTTTATCTTTTCAATTGAATGCAAATTTTGTACCAAATCGCTCTACCGACAGATCATTTATTAGTGTGGTCAGGTCAGCATGTGGTCCTCTTCTCATACCATTCTTCTTTTATCTCTTTTTCTTTCAGACTCAGTTTTCAATGACCTATACGTGAGGATGGCAATTTTGCCCTTCCTGCTTCACTCCGCGGTGATTTTTCCTGTTCTGCAAAGATGATGAGCGGAAAAGGGGCAAGATTTTAGCCTACGGAGTGAGATGGAATAGAGATAAATTTAGGTTTTTCCCATCACGTGGAGCAGGACGAAGATAGGGCAAAACAAAACCATACAAGACAGGGACGAAGATTCTATCCTTTGGCCGCCCCACTCCATTGCCATCCCTACCTATACTGCAAATAGAAAGAGACTGCTGTTGAATTTTTTTTTTCTTTTTCTTTGGGACTGAATCTAGGTTTGTTGTTTGTTCTTCGTCACCATAAAGACCTATAATTTGGAAAGATTATAGAATGCAAACACCTAAGAAAGCAAGTCCGTACCCAAACAAATTAAGGGGTGCGATTATGTCCTTAATAAGAGCATTTTCATCCAGCCTTTCATAAAAAAAGCTATTTTAACACATTAAAGACTTACTTTATTATTTTGACACACCATTTTACAATTTACCATTTATCACATCTTTTATTATTTGATTCTAAACATTAAATTAATATATCCATACGTTAAAATAATATTTAACTAAAATTGCCACCAAATCCACAGCAATCATAGGCCCACCTTCAACAACACCTCTACCAAGTGAATAATTATAAGATCCTTGTTTACAAACAAGTGATGTGATCCACCATTCCAGTAAAAGACTCACACTTATTTAAAATTGTGGAGTTTTAAATAAAAACTTAATACTGACTTAGCAATAAGTGAGAGTTTTTTACTGAAATAGTGGACAAATGACGTGTTCCAACGTGAGTACCATATAATTTCTACCAAGCACCACCTTTAACCACCAAACACAATAACCGGCCAAACCCATCGATCACAACAAACAAAATCACCTGCCAAACCCACAAAGCCAAACCCATCACTAACTAAACTCACTGTCAAGCACACACCGCCAAGCACCACCTTCAACCACCAAATCCATCAACCACTAGCTGCTGTTAAAACCCATCTACCACCATCGATGAACCCAAGAGAGAGAGGCAACACCACTGCCACAACCAGCCTGCCACCAACACCACCCACAGCCCACCTGCAACCACCACCACCACCCAAAACTTCCAAATTAAGGGCCCAAATAAACCCACCACCACACACAACCTACCGGCAACAACACCACCATCACCACCCACAGCCTACCTGCAACCACCACCACCCAAAGCTTCTAAATTAAAGCCCCAAATCAACCCAAAACCCAAAAAAAAAATGTTGAGATGAACCTGCGGCTGGGCGAGAGCCAGCTTGGTGAGATCAGCCTTGGGGCACGATCGGCCTCAAGTTGAGCTCTGGCGGCCGATGCGAGTCATGGCATGGCGGCGGCTTGGTGAAGTCTGCTACTCGGTGAGATCGGCAGTAAATGAGGACGGCAGTGTGCTCTAGAGAAAGGAAGAGAGGAGAAGCTGAGACTTGAGAGTGAGAATGAACGAGGAAGAGAGACTCAGTGCAGATGGGAGAGAGAAAAGACAGGTGAGAGAGGCGAGAGAAGAGTAAGAATAAAAAAAAATATTAAAAACTTATACCACATTAGTCTGTACCGTGCCAAACATAGCAGCGTACTATAGCATATCTCATATTTTTTTTGGGCATTTAACACATGCTCTAACAGATCAAGAGAACACAATCAATAACCAATCTTTCACCACACTAGCCACATTCATGGTCAAAGCCCAAGTCTTTCCCACAACCACAAGCAAAAACAATACATCAAGATTAGCACTTGTTGTTGTATAAACACTTTGGCTCCATTTATCACACCCACTCAAACACATGTTTTTAGTTTTTAAATAATATTACACGTATTTTATACATTTTTCACCCACACGTATTTTCACACTTGTTTTCAAACACATGTTTTCAGTTTTTAAATATACATACCAACATTCCCTTTATATCTAAATAATACCCCTTTCTTATCAAAAAAAAAAAAATCAAGATTCAAAGCAAAAGCACATAGAGAATCGGTATATGATGTTTGTTTAAAGAATTTTAGAGAGATAAAAAAATAAAATAAAAAATAAAATATTGAGTCTAATGTGTGTACATAAAAAAAAAAACATATGCACATGATTCTATTGCACTACAATATCGTTCATCATCCAGATGTGGTTGTTCATAAACAATGGCGAAGCACCAAGATTTGACTTGAAAGGGAGGGGGGAGGGGGAATTTACGCATGACACACATTTTCTTTCTTTTTCCCCCCTAATTTTTTTTTTATAGGCTATGAACCAAGACATTGATAAAATTATTCATTTCTATTATTTTAAATGAAATTTATAAAATAAGAGAAATAATATGTATTAAATATATCTATAAGAAAATTTTGACCAAAGAAAAAGGGGGAAAACTCAATTTATATGTCAGTTATAAAGGAAAAGTTTAGTACCGCATAATTTTTTACAATTTCTTGTCATAATTGTGATATGTCAGAGTGTGATTGGTAAAAAAAATAGTGAGTTTATGTGTAAGTAATAGTTATTCACTCACAATCTGCCACGTCAGAGTTATGGTAAAAAAGTTGTGGATTAATTTATGATCCTAGAACTTCTCTAGTTATAAATGAAGGGTAAACTTTTTTTTAATAGGTCCAGGATAATTTCCCCCTACCCTCGACATAATAAGAACACAATAGAGGTTTGGGCCGTGTGATAATGTGTGAAAAGTTTTTACCACAAATTTTACCATAAAATGCTATAAAACTTTTTTCACTTCTTTTTCTTGATCAATCGAAAATAACTTTAGTTTGGCCAAGTTTTTACAATGAAGTAAGCACCCAAAAATGCTAAAATATTATACAACTAAAAAATGCTAAATTCATTTTCTAGTATTAGTAAAATTCTCTATTAAAATTTCTCCCTATCATTCTAGGAAACTGAAAAGATTACCCGACCTTCTCATAAATACATGAAAAGATACCAAACGCCCTATTGTTCGTAGTCGTTTTTGTTTTTTTATGTTGTCAAATGCAATACCGCTCTTTACTTTTACAATATAAAAAATTATTTTATGAGATAATCTTAAAAGACATCTCTCTTACAATATTACACGTTGTTAGAGAGCTTTAAGTTTGCTTTGGAATGCAAGATTTGGGACTTTTTTTTATACGGATTTAATTAATTGAAGAAAATGTACAGGCTCTGCTCATATATACAAGAAACACAAGAAACAAAGTACATGGACAGGAAAAATAACTGAATAACTAATCTTCCTAACAGACTAACAACCGTAACCGTAAACCCGACTATCCACAAGGATCAATCATATTTTTACACTTGATGATCCACTTATGTGAGACAGATGATAATTCAATCTAAGGTGCATGTAGTTTACTAATATTTGGTACCACGAGTAATGCTAAAGACACATAAAAATGCACAACTTTGTATCATAACTCGTCATGTGGCGAGTTGTGAGGGGTGGAAGTGTGTTTTCACATGGTCCAACATCACACATCCACCAATCACAACTCGCCACGTGACGAGTTGTGACACAAAATTGTGCATTTTTATATGTACTGTGCATTACTCTTTGTAACACACCCACCAAAAAAAAAAAGGAAGATCTTCTTGGATAATCAACTTCCTTATTCCGGTCATTGTTCTCCTGCCAACTCATCTATATCAAATCCTGTGATTTATAAGTCATTGTTTTCAAGGTAAAAATGCAACCACTCTTCCAATTACATCTATGGGATCCTTTGGATGTTGTCATTTCTTGATTATTATTGTAAGTACTTCAAGAATTTGGTGAATGATGAAAGATTGGGGGGGTTTAGGTTTCGTTCAATTCATTTGGGGCTTTTGCTTTGATGAGATGATTTAACTGTATAATTTACTGACAGGTATTTGAGGGTTGGTTTCCTAGGGCAACCATATGAGTTTTGTTGTTTCATGTGTTGAGATAAGTTGGTTTTAAAGTGTGTTCCTTTGCATTTGAGAAGGTTTTGACATATATGAATGTGAGCATGCAGCCACGGCTTGATGCATTTGGAGGCTTAAGGCAAAAATTGATTATCTTGTATTAGATGCAAAATTACTACTAATTAATATGAACTACGTAAATTTTTTTTCTTTTTTTAGAAATTTTATAAACAGAAAAAAGTTTGACAAAATTTTTCATACTTGTTGATGTGGCAGATTGATAGTAGTAAGTAAAAAAGTGGTGTTAGTGGTAGACTTAGATGAAAACTAATAAAAGTTTGTTAACTCAATTTTTATTATTATTCTTTTTTTTAGAAGTGCAACATTCACAATATTTTTTTACAAAATATCCTAGGTTTTAAGTTGTTTTTTGTTTTCTATTTGAAAATATCACTATAATTATTTTTTTGCCATCAATAACAAACTACTACTTAACATTAGTTTTAAAAGTGTTGTGAAAAATATTGTGGACGTTGCATTTTTCTCTCTTTTTTTTTTTTTTTTTTCATCTGGTAAAAAAATATTATTTTATTTATTGATTATAAATAATTCTATTGGTTAAAATTTGGGGGCCTTTTTTTTTATTTGGGGCCTTAGGCGACTGCATTTCTTGCTCCAGTATTCAACCGGCTCTGCGAGCATGTGATTGTTGTATGTCAAGTGTTTTATAAAGTACTTCCATGAGTTATGTGGTTGGAATGTTGGATTGCTTGACTCGTTGTTGTAATAATTGTTATATGAGGTTATGGGTTGCATTCCTAGTTTTTAATATGTTCTAACACCATTTTATGATTAGGATAACACTTGATCAAGTGGTATGGTTTTGAATGTAGCTAAACTCTAGTATTTGCATATTTGTTGGTTTGTCCACTAGCCTAAACTTCTGGTATTTATATTTAATACCATTGATGAAATGGTTTGTTTAGGATTAATACATAACATGTGTAGAATACAAGGAATGAATTTCATGTCAAAATAATATCGTTTGGTCGTATTTGACTATTTTACAAGATTATTGTACAATGTTGTCATTTTTTTTAAGTTCTACACAATTAGTGCTTAATAATCTCTCTCTCTCTCTCTCTCTCTCTCTCTCTCTCTCTATATATATATATATATACATATATATATATATATCTAAAAGCTGAACCGTAATATTTATTGTTGCTACGCTCCTGTTGAGCCATATCAGTAGCCACATCTTCCACCCATTTACAACGTTCTTTCTCTTCTTCTTCTTTTTAATTTTTTTTTTCTCTTATTAATTTATCACCTTAATGTTATACTTTCACTAAATTTTCCCCTTCCTTTATCTTTTCATCTCTTCACTACTATTTATCTTAATAACATTTTTCCTCAATCCCTTTATTTTCTTTTATTTTTGAATTTTCTTATTCCCCCTCTTACTATAAAGTTACAATTCTAAATTTCATTCTATACATAGTTTTCCTACGCTCTTAAGGTTATTTCTCTCTCTCAATTTTTTTTTTTTAAATTTTGGTGGACTTTTTTTTTTCTTGCATCTCTACTTTAAGTTTATAAGTTTTTGTATTATTTGAAACTCTAATTTGGGTTGATGTGATTAAGTTATGTTTTTAAGTTGTTATCTTTTTTCTTCTCTTTGATTTCATAGATATTATCCTATTGCATTATATATAAAGATAGTATATAAGAATATAATGATATTTTATTACATAACATAACATGACTTGGATAATTTGGTGTTTATTTCAATATTTTTTATTTTTACTTTCTTTCTTCTCATATTATTTTCTATAAATTTCTTATTATTCTCTCACATTCTCTCTTGAAACGTGGTTATTCTCTCTCTCTCTCTCTTCATTTTTTATTTTATTTCTTACAACTCTTCTTTATATTGATGACTCATTGTGATTGTTAAAACTCTATTTTGGGTTCATACGTTTTGGTGTTGTACTTTTTAGTTTCCCATTACAAGTAGCATATTTTTCTCTCTTATAGTTTGGTTTTATTTTTGTTTGAGCTAATACTTGATTATTTTGGAAGTAAAAATTTGAATTTATATCAAAACACAATCTTGGCTATGCTAATAACAGATCGGCATTTGGTCCACTTCATCAATTCGGTCTGATTCGATCTACTTCAGTCCACTTTGGTCAATTTTGGTCCAATTTGGTCTACTTCAATTCAATTAGGTCCATTCAGTCTACTTGGCCAATTCAGTCCAATTCGGTCCATTCAATCCTATTCGGTCCATTCGGTCTACTTTGGTCAATTTTTTCCAATACGGTCCATTCAGTCCACTTCGATCTATTCGGTCCATACGGTCAACCTAGGTCTATTTGGTGCAATTTGGCCAATTCCGTCTAGTTAGGTCTATTTGGTCCATACGGTCCACTTAGGTCTATTCGGTTTAATTTGGTCCATTCCATCTATTTGGTTCTATCCAGTCCAATATCGTCCATTCGGTCCAATTTGGTCAATTCGGTTCAGTTAGGTCTATTCTGTCCAATTTGGTCCATACGGTCCACTTGGCCAATTCGGTCCAGTTAGGTCTATTTGGTCTAGTTCGGTTCTTTCGGTCTACTTTGGTCGATTCAGTTTTATTCGGTCCAATCCAGTCCATTCTATCCACTTCGATCTATTCGGTCCAATTTGGTTGATACGGTCCACCTAGGTCTAATCAGTCCAATTTGGTTCATAATGTCCATTTGGGTCTACTCGGTCTAATTTGGTCCATACCATCCATTCGGTCCACCTAGGTACATTCGGTCCAATTTGGCTAATTCAGTCCAGTTAGGTCTATTCAGCCCAATTTGGTCCACACGGTCCATTTGGCCAATTCAGTCTAGTTAGGTTTATTTGATCTAGTTCGGTCCATTCTGTCTACTTTGGTCAATTCAGTCCTGTTCTATCTATTCCGTCCAATTCGGTCCATTCAGTCCACTTCGATCTATTCGGTCTAGTTTCACACACCCACGCATATTTGTTTATTTATTTATTTTATTTTTTTTTGCTTGAATGTATAATCAACCTCTGCAATCCATTTAAAAGTAATGATATTAAAATAAATGAGTAATTGCCATAAATATTAGATTTGTATATTCATAATCTTAATGTTTAGAAAGACTTTTACTTAAATATAGTCGGACCGAAGTAGACTGAAATGTTATGTTAATGTGGCTTAAAAAAAGTGTATGTTAATGTGGCTCAAAAAAAGTGTAGTACCAATACATGTTATACTACTTAAGATTTTAGATATTATGAGTTTGATATATATATATATATATTGGATTTAGAATAGGACCGAATGGGAACAAGGAGGACCGAATAGGACCAAAGTAAACTGAATAAGACAAAGTGGGCTAATGTGGACGGAGTAGGAACAAATAGGACTGAATAGGACCATAGTGGACCAAATAGGACCAATGTCGATTAAATAGGACCAAGTGGACATATTGGACTGAATACGACAAATGTGGGCCGAAAAGAACCAAAGTGGGCAGAATGGACCAACGTGGACCGAAAAGGACTGATGTGGACCGAATGATACTTTTGAATATTTATCATTTTTTTGCATTTTTAGGGCTCATATTTATAATTTATATTTTGTCTATATTTTTTAATTTAAAACTAAAGAGTTTAGCCAAGATATAATAAAATCTCATACTTTTCAACCTAAAAATTAAAAAATATATATTTTTTGAGCTAAACTTGAAAAGGCAACCTAAAAAAGAATCAATTTAAGTCCCAATTTGTCCAAAATGGACTGAAATTGACTGAGTGGACCAAATGGGACCAAAGTGGACTAAAATAGACCTAAATGGACTGAATAGCAATTGTTTAATTTTTAGGGAAAACAAATTATACATTATATTACAATTCCAATTAAAAAATAATTGTTTATCCCCACACATCGCGTGGATTCGTGACTAGTTCATGATAATTACCATAGATTGAATCTAGAACTCTATAATGGTTAGAATGAAAGCTATCACATGTAGATGTAAGGTTAATCAAGTCTCAAAGCATTTGGCTTAGTATTAAAATTATAATGATTTTCTTTTTGGGATCCTAAATCTGTCAGAGAGAAATTCAAGTCAGCCACAATATAGAAAATGTATTTTGAGCTGGTACATATTATACATATATTATCTTATCCCTATTTAGTTTCAAGCTAATTGGAAAACTCTACATGAGCCAAATGAGTTTTGCAAAAGAGCTGACTTGTTGCATAGAGAATCTTAAAGTATGATGAAATGTTGAGCTTTTTTGGAATTTATTCCAAGCTTTGGTTGAGTGGATTGGCTTGTAATTTCATATGTATATTCTTTGATTTGTGTATTAATTAGTTGATTTTTATTATGGCTTGGTTTGATCATTTAGTACCAAAAATAAATTCATGAGACTTGCTACCTCCATTTTAAGGTGATGTGTTTTGTGTTTATTCTATTAAATGCACATTGCTTGCCATGAGGCATTTACATTCTTTGAGAATACCTTCAATCTTCAATCTTCATTCCAATTCCACATGATGCCCAAGATGACTTGATCAAAATCAAATAATTTGATTGCTTGATCAAAAATGATATTCTGTGATTTAAATGTTTGCTTTATTCCGTAAATGGATTTTAAGCAACTTGCATACTAAATACAACTGGTTCTTTGATATGAACTAGTTTAATTACATCATATAGATGTCTTCCTCAAAATTGCCACTAAGAGAAGCTTTCTTGATATCCATTGCCATATTTCATCCAAATGAAATATAATGGATAAGAGAATCTAGATAGAGTCAAACATGACTATTGGTGAAAAGATCTTTTCATAATTGATCTATTTCTTTTTGAAGAAATCTTTTCACCACTAGTCTTGACTTTGAAGGTTTACATCTTCTATTCTATCAATCTCATTTTCTTGTCGACTTATTTGAAAACAATAGGCTTAATGTCATTAGGCACTTTTACAAGTTCTAGACTTTAAATAGAATCTAATTCTATTTACATAACTTTGATCTAGTAATCCACATTCATATCATCTATTGCCTCAACATAGGACTGAGGATCAAATCCATATCCTTGTGGGATGACTTCTCAAGTTTATCCCAAAAGTATGAATTTATTAGGTAATTTGATAATCCTCCCACTACGATATTGTACTAGTGTACTAGCTATCTATAGAATAATGTCTTGTAATGTATCTAATACAACCATCTCATTGCTAAATGTATCTTAAGATTATTTAATCATAATCTAGAAACTTTGTATTTGTACTTTACAAACACCTTGTTTTCTTTATGACTGCTAAAAATAATCTTTTGCAATTCCTTTTGGATACCCAACATAAACATACATTTTTCTACCTTTTGATTCCAATTTTTCAAATTTCCTTTCTAGCACAAGTGTTGAACATCTCAAAAAGTGGAAGTATCATATACTAGGTTTTCACCCAATCCACAATTTGACAAATGTCCTGGAAACAAACTTTTGGAATCAATTTTAGAAAATGTATAGTAATAATTAGAGTATATCTCCAAAAGAAATAGGTAAATGTAAATATTTATCATGTACTTTACCATATCTAAAAGAGTCATATTCCTCTTTCATGTATGCATTGACTTAAAGAAGTCATCCTCTAAATAGAATTCGTAGACTGGGAATATAACAAAAAACTAATGGTTCTAAAATCTCATTTTTCACCAGTCTTGAATATCATTTAGATTAATAAAATTAGACTTAAGTACCAAAACATACAACACTAAAGGATGGAAACTTTCTCTTTAAAAAGTAAAACATGTAAATTTCCATTTAGATTACAATTATGGACAATGCTTAGCTTTCCTTTTTGACAACTCCTAGGACAACTAGATTGCCCATTTGTTTGGTATTATTATTATTTGTCCCTTACCTTTTGATTAAGGCTAAGAATTTGAATTAAGTCATAATGTTCCTAGCCTTAGTTTTTAGGATGTCTTCCGTTGCGTAGAACTCACTCATCAACTCAGATAAAATATAAAAGAATTTATTTATTTTCAAAACAACCTGAATTGATCAAATGATTCTAACATGGAATTGTGGAACATATCCAAATGAGATTAACAATTAATCTCTACATCCAAGGATTCCAATTTATTTAAAGATGAAAATATTTTCATAGAATTGGAACTCCTTAAGCCTTTCTTAGCACTCAATATGATTTATACTAAACATCTCATTTAGACTTAATATAAAGTCTAAACCTAGTGCTAACTCTTGCATCTCATGCTGTAGCACAATTGAGATAGAAGCCAATGTAACATTTTAGCATTTCAATGAGACTATGATCACATCATAAGCTATCTTCCAAAAATGTATCATGCATAGGAAATTATAACAACGTTGAATTGAAACATATTTATGTACTTCAGCTCCTTTAAGCACAATGTCCAAAATTGTTTCTTAGTCAATGTGATTCAATTAAAATAGTAGCTAGAGAACAAAAATTTATGACAACTTTAATTTAAGACTATGAACGTAATTACAAGGACATTATAATTTTGCATCCACAACCATATAATATGGAACCCATGAAAACATATTATATTAGGTGCAACGATAACTCAATCCCGTAATTAATATTCCTCAATAGCAAGGTTATACCAATCACTATTATCAAGTGAGAACTATTCTTATTATTAATGCTATCATGGTAACTCTTACCAAACAAAAATAATTTGTCACTCTTCCTTTAGCCTCTAAGTAATAATGACATAGCTCCGTTGAGAGGTTAACATTACACTTAATCTAGTGTACACCATTGCCTAGATTCTATGCGAGTCACTGAGCAACTCCACAGTAGCGTGGTTGTTCTCAATGTAAAAACACACTTCATCTATCATTAAGAAGTTTAGCCTGTAGTACCATGAATTAAACAGCCTCCGTAGAGAGCAAGGCATATACACCAAGGCGAGGTGCCTAATCACACTACTATAAACTGACAATGGAGGCCGTGAGACTTAATCCTTGAATCTCTCTCCCACTAAAAATTTTAAAACAAGTGGACTATTTTTAAATCATTGTGATCTCATTACAATTTTAACCCTACACATTAAATGTGTTTAATTGTTTAAATTTGATGTGATCTGACTAAGCTACGTCACAATAGCGTAACGAACATTCGTGTAATCACAAAGAAGTTTAATAATGTAATCTGTGAAGTAAATACTCTCCGCATGTAATGCAAGGCTCAAGGCCAAGACAAGGTACCTACTCACATCACAATAAGCTTAACAAAAGGCTTATTTTAAATCCAACACTCTCACCTGTTATTTGGGTTTTCTTTAGAATATTATGATCTCATCACAATTTATAACCTTGCACTTGTTAAATACTCTAATCTCATTAGAATCACTAACTAAAATAGAAGTCCTAAAATATTTAGGATTCCATATACTCTAATGGATCAAAAAATTAGTTATATAAAACTCTATCTTTAACTTACTTGATAAAGAATTCTAATCTTATTAGAATCTATATAACTTTTAATTAAAATAAATTAAGGACTTTTAATCATACAACAATTCCAATCTCATTAGAATGTTTCTTAAAAAACAAGTCCTAAACTAATTAGGACTGAGAGTTCTATTTAACTAATATCTTTAATCTCATTAGGTCTCTTAGTTAGATAATGATTAATAAATGTCCTTAACTTTTAAGGACTATAAAATTAACCACTTTATATAGAATTATGTGTAAACTCATCACACACATCCTTGCTTTTTATCAATGTTTTATCACTTGATCAACACTAATCAAATTAATTTTACATGATCAAAAAACACCTTTTGATTTTATAAATAAACATTTATAGATCAAATATTAAGGTTTTCAAGATGAAGATCAAGAACCCTAATATGCTAGAAACCCTTGAAAATAAAATTCTAATCTCATTAGGAATAAATTTCATTAAAGGAATACTTTAATCCTAGCATTAACATGAGAGCATCTATATTTTATATTATCAATCCAAGGATATCAATCCGAATGAAGTTAGGCCTTGAATCCTATTTAATGTTAAAAGTCAGCACTGTTACTATTACATATACCATGACACCGTATAAATCATGGCATATTAATTCCAACGCTTGATCACAAATGGATCAAATGGAATTAAAACATGTTTATAAGATGGCCAAGGAAACAAATGTTAACATAAGGATTCAATCTTGATAACATATAAATCATATCAACCTTTTATCTATAATATATGGATTCAATAGATATAAGGTACTTCAATCCTTATGACATACGGATTCCACATTATCCAAAAAAAAAAAAAAAATATATATATATATATATATATATATATATATATATATCAATCAATTCATGAATACAAGCTTATCCGAAAGAGTAATACTCATATTGAAAACAAGTGAGTATTACTTCATAAATAATAATACCTATTCAATCCCACTTGCAATATATATATATATATATACACACACACGAATTCAGTATGAAATAAAGTACTTGAATCCTTGATGCATACAAACTCCATGAATACAGCACCATAAAAGCATGAATATTAAAAACCATGACACGGCACCATAACTTGGTGCATAATCATGACACACAGGATTTATTGCACAATAAATCTAAAACAAAATTATGCAAAAAATTACTGCAGGATTTTCAAACACCAAGAAAACAATTTTCTTTAATTCTAAAACTCAATCACATGTTGTACAAGCATGATATTATGAACCTAGCTCTGATACCAATTGTTAGAAAAACTGGTTTTGCATCTCATACAAAAACCACAACAGAAGCAATACAAGAATCTACTTCATTCATGAGAGATTACATGTAATCTTGAATTCTAGAACAAAGAAGAGAAAGCATACATTGGTGCAGTAAAATTCGAAAACAAGACTTGAGAATACCTTCAATCTTCATCCCAATTACACATGGTACCCAAGATGAGTGGTTTCTCAATTAGTTCTTACATACGTTAATTTTCCTTTGGAAAAGTATATTTTCAAGATTCTGTAGAGAAAAATTATTTTCTCTTCTTTTAATCATACGTACGTTTTAACTACTTTGGTAGTTACTTTATTTAATAACTCTTATTAAAGAAATAACTGATTATCTAATTGGGTTAGCCTTTTTGGGCCAGCTCAATTGGGCTTAAGTGCGTGGCTTGGAATGAGACCAAAGGGACTAATAAGGCTGTAGCTCCAATGAGCTTTAGACTTATCTGTCAACTCTTGACAAGCCCAAAGTTACCATTAATTATATAACAAATACCACTATAGAAATATAATTATACTCTAGTCCTTATTAATAAATTATTTTCCAAAACTCTAATATGATATCATTTGACCCCTCTGTGAAATATCAATAGCGAACAAAGTCATAATATACTGTCACTTTGTAAACAATTATTTTATTTCTTGAGTACCTGGTTTAATCTTTTAGTTATTCATATATATGAAATCTAATTTAATAAATATAAACTTTAGTAACTCTTACTAAAGTGGCTGACCCTGAATAACCAGTTTCATTAAATTTATCTCAAGAGGATATTTCGTGTCTCTACAGAAAGAGATTATGGATTTCACCTTGAAAATATGTGTTATCTCAACATTATATGTGGTTACCCAATATACTGAGGTTTTGACCGTTAAATTAGATCTCACTCCTAATATATCAAAGTAACATACATTTCATGATCGGGTTCATTATCCTCTCAGAATTAAGAGTCTATGAAATTAGAAGTCGTGAGATTAATTATTTAGGTGACAGTTGTTAATTGAATAATTAATCTCATAGCGGTTTAGTTCAATATGTCTTACACACTTAAGATATATCAAAACATCAACTAGAAGTCTCCACTTCCATGATCAAGATAAACCATCTTAGTTGATGCGTTATAGTCTTCGTAGATAAAGCGTCCAATTTTATCACCGACTATGAACTATATTTTGAGTTTATAAGGAACTTGTGATTTATATCTTCTGTAACTAAATCAAAATCACATACAATGCATCTCAAGGACTATGATAATGTCCAATTAGTTCATTTACAAATAGTCTCATATAATTAAAATTTTTTATTATTTATAACATGCCAATAAATTAGATTTTAGGGCACAAACCCTAACAACTTTATCTAGACTCTAACAACTTTATCTAGACTCTTGTTATTTAGGAAATTGATAGAAATCTTGTAGACAAAGAATGATTGATTATATAAGTCTTGTTATTTAGGAAGTCTTGGTTGTTTAAGGTTTTCTTGAACTAATCAGAAATGTGTTACATGATTGATTATATAGAAATTGTGTGCTTCTTATTTTTTACTTTGTATCTTGATGTTAGTGATTGCCCAATGATTGCCAACTAGATGTTGTAGTTTGTGTGACATTGGTATCTTGGCAATTGTCTTTGTGATGATTATTGAGTTCCAGCTTTGTGTAGGTAGATTAGTTCCTGATCTATGTCAGCAATTGAGTTCTGGCTTTGCATCGACAATTGAGTTCTAGCCATGTGTTGGTGATGAGTTCCATCTTTATGATGGCATTGTCATGTGGCCTTGGGTTGGATATATGGTTTGTGAATGGTGTTGTTATTGCTCACAATATATAGTATGTAGTTTCATGATGATGATGATTATTTTGAGAAACTTGGTACTACTTTATTTTAATCATTCTTGTCATGTTATCAATGAAAATGTTAGACTTTTGGAGTTTGTTAGGCTTGGGCGTAATAGACCTAGATTTGCTATTGAGGTTGTGTATTCTAGGAAAGACTGTCTTTGTGTTGGTTCTTTTGGTGTTTCAGAATATTTATGTATATTTTGGGGACACATTGTATTGTTTGTAAATATATCATAGAGCTGCAACTTATATTCTGGATATTTTAGCATATTAATATTTTATTATGTAGATATATTGTTTACTTGATGAAAAAAAAAAAAAAAAAAACTCCTATGATTTCTCTTGATGGTTAGATTTCTCATGCTTTGGACCCTTTTAGATTTGGGGCGTGATATATTTGGTCTAGTAAGTGTCAAGTATAACAACTTACCAATGAATCTTCAGTACATGGAAGAATATATAAAGCAACACTAAGTTATTTTTCAATAAGAAAATCAAAAATAAACAAGCAAGTAAACTAATTCAATAACACTGAAAATGTAATATGTAAAAAGAGTGTAAAAAATTGATTATGCAAGTTCTATTTGTCCTTGATATCACAATAGTGGTTTCATGACCATTTTTCCAATATTTGTTCAAATTTTGCGATCTAACTACTTAGAAATCAAAATAAAACTTTTAAGACACAAATTCTTTAGTGGGTATCATTAAATACCATAAACTCATATAACAAATATATAAAATGTACAATTGAGACAATAGGAAGTAAAATATATATATATATATATATATATATATATATATATATATATATATATATATAATTGATTATGCAAGTTCTATTTGTCCTTGATATCACAATAGTGGTTTCATGACCATTTTTCCAATATTTGTTCAAATTTTGCGATCTAACTACTTAGAAATCAAAAATAAAACTTTTAAGACACAAATTCTTTAGTGGGTATCATTAAATACCATAAACTCATATAACAAATATATAAAATGTACAATTGAGACAATAGGAAGTAAAAAAAAAT
This sequence comes from Castanea sativa, assembly GCF_040712315.1. Classification (NCBI taxonomy): domain Eukaryota; kingdom Viridiplantae; phylum Streptophyta; class Magnoliopsida; order Fagales; family Fagaceae; genus Castanea; species Castanea sativa. Next base: position 10,055,231 of record NC_134019.1, on the reverse strand, counting down.
ATATATATATACACTCACACATAAATAAAGCTATCTTAGAAAGCATTCTATAGATATACATAAAACCAATATATAAAATACACAATCCTTAAATATTTTAAAATCCAAACAGTAATTACTTGCTTCAAAGGAACTTGAAAGGGGTGATCCTGTTTAGCATAAGCTAGTGCATGCCATTCCTCTAATCTTGAGTTGGCATACTGAAATGTCTTGTTCTGGAAACTCATCAACTAGAAAACTTGCTTCTTCTATGGCTTCCTCTAAGTTTGTTACCTATAAATAAAAATCACATTCATAATTTTTCCAGCTTCTAAGAATAGATATAGACGTTACAAATTAGGATAAAAGCAATCAGATATGGACTAGAAGAATAAAATCATTGCTTGCGTGAAATAAATATAAATTCTGCATCATTCTGAAAATTGCAAGTAACCTCACTTAAGCAGAAAACTGGTTTCTTTCAGCAAAACTGAAAAATCTTGGGGACTACACTTTTTGTTTAATATTTTCTTGAATGACCATTTGTAGGCATGCACATACAATCACAGAGAGGCCAAATCAAGGTTACATATCTCTACATTCACAAAGTGATGTACATTTCACACACTTATATCTTAAGATTTCGAAGTATCCTCTTCTTTTCCTCTATCTCCATAGCAGCCAAGTGGTGTAAAAACAGATTTATGTTTTGGTAAAAGAGAAGAGGAACAAAATCTCAACTTATCTCAAATTCAAACAAATTCACTCAAAATAAACTAAAAAAATCAAGCTCATATACTATTCTCTAAATCAAAATGGTCAAGTAACTTAAATAATAATAATAATAAATAAAAAAAGAAAAAGAAAAGAAACTTGAAACATTTAAAATGTTTTAAAAAAACACAAATAAATGGAAAGAGTGTGTGCACTTGTAGCAAGGTTGTGAAACTTAAATTTTTCACTAAAATGAGTTTTATAACATAAACTCTTCACTAAGTTCACAAAGATCACTTACCTTGATTGAGCTTTGGAATATAATTGATGGCAGCGAGGCCTTGAAGTGGTGAAACAACAGCATTCTCAATCCCATCAAGCTTTTCTATTTGTTCTTGCTTAGGCTACCTATACCCAAACTGTCCCAATGTGACTATTTGGAACTTCTTCTTTAATTGCAGAAGCAAAACCATAAGAATTTTATTTATTTATTTATTTTGAGAAACAAACCATAGGACTTTTTTTTTTTTTTTTAACCATAGGACTATCGAGTGGGAGAAACCAGAAATGTGAAATTCCAAGAGAAGTCACGAACAAATAATAAAAAACTATATACACACAAACAACCCATTGAGACATTTTTACAAACAGTTTATATGCATTTATGAACGAACCTGAATTTCCATCCAACGGCCAGTGGCCACATGTAGTTTTGCGAACAATTGACTTTTCCATCTCCTTATTCGCCTATTTCCTCCAAGTTTTACAAACAAAAATAACTTAATCTGAAACACAAAAACAAAACCAAAGTTTCAACTTGAAAGTGAAGGAAAAATAAGACATACCCAGAATCAAATGAGGAAAAAAGATCCAAAATAAAGAGTAAAAACGTGGAATATTAAATAAAAGAGAAAAAACATACCTTATCTAGTTGGGAAAGAATAATGTCAAGAACACGACGATTATTGCTTTCTTTGTAATAATTCTGGCATGACTCAAATGTGTATATAAGGCAATGAATATATTTCACTTCCGCAATATAATCAGGTTCAACGAGATCGTTAGGAGTAGCGGTATGGTCATTAGTGTTTGCTTCAACAAGAGTAATAATAACCCATATCATCATCGCCAACATAGATTTTTTTTCATAAATCTCCTAGCCATAAATTTTCCCACAATAGAAATTATCTAACTTTTGAGTAAAGTTCATACCAATAAAGTTCTAACTTTTGAAATAAATTTATTTTCATATACAAATTAATTGTTTCTTTAAAAAGGTCATTTACAAAAGGTGCGGCTAACGAATTTTTTTATTTTGGAAGTAGAAGCATTTTTTATTAAGCGACTTCAAGTATAAGTAATGTCATTTCATAATGATCATAAGGCATCTTTTTAATTTTTTATATAAACTTGTGATTCTTCACAAATGTCAAGTGTACTTGTATGAGAAGAATATTCTAAATGTCACAATATTATGCTTTCAAGAAGGTGACAAACAAGAATGAACATCTTCTGTACCAAAAAGTGTGTACCGCTTCCTGTACCACCAATAAAAAATTGACATCTGGCATCTCTGTTTTATTTTCTTTCTCAACTAACGGAGAGGCAACCCACAGCTCTGTTAGTCACGTTAATGAATTTGGGAAATAACGTTAGTCAGGTTGTATGACAATTGTGGGTCATGTGGCTCACTTAATGCACTTACTACCACACGTGAGTAACTATTGCAGATTTTTTTAAAAAATTTTTTTGTTCTTTTTCCCCTCTTTATTAAGTGGTCCCCACGTTTGGTCCTCTTCAAGTTGCTCTACTGCCGCTGCTTTTTCTTATTTCTTATTTCTTATTTATGATATATTTGAAATTAGCTTATTTTGATGAAATTAAAAATATTTTGTTAAAAATATTATAGATAAAGGTAATAGTTAGTTGAAATAGAATAGTAAAACCTACGAATAGTATCAAAAAGTATAGTAAAACCTATAAATAGTTACAAAAATAAGCCGACTTTTAAATTTGAAGCCAAATGTACACTTATAGCTCATGTTAATTTTGAAAGAAGCATAACAAGGCAAGCAAGCTAACTATTGCTGCAAAACACTCACAGTAAGTTCTATCTCTTTCAATATTAGTTGTTATATATGTTTTTTTTTCTTTATCTTTTTTAAGTTTTTTGTTTCATAATAATTAAGATTTTGAAATATGTAGTGATAACTGTTAATATATATATATATATATATATATATATATATATATATATATATATATATATATATATATATTACAGTTTTAGACACCTCAACAATTGTTGTTTATTGAATAAAATAATTGTGCTGTTTTTGTTTAATGTTTAAGGTCATGAGTGATAGCAATAACAATAATAAGAGTGATCATCAATCAATTCGAAAATTGAATTTTGAAGATGAGGATTTACCTATGATTGTTGAACCAGTAGTGGAGCCTACATTAACAGATAGCAAGGATGAAATTCATGCTAATGTACTAGAAGAAGTTGTTCCAAAAATAGGAATGGAGTTTGGAACTGAACAAGAAGCATATGATTTCTATAACAATTTTATGCGCATGCCGTTGGGTTTAATATTAGGACAAGCAAGGGGTTTAAAAATGACACGAAAACATGTTTAGATGGAAAATTTTGTTGCTATTGCCAAGGCATACGAGGGAATGAAAAAAGAAATGACAACGTGAAATGCCATCGTCTAGAAACAAGATGTGGTTGTTTGGCAGATAATAGAGATGGATATTAGTTGTAGATCTACTAAAAAATATTGTGTTGTCAAATTTATGGCAAAGCATACGCATGTATTAGCTTCTCCTTGTAAGCACATGTTCCTTAGATCTCAAAGGACCATTACTCCTGCTTAAGTTGTTGAAGCTGAATTAGCAGATAGTTCTAGAATTACACCAAAAGCAAGTATAGGGCTAATGGCTAGAAGGGTAGGTGGAATTGACAATCTTGACTTCATTCCTAAGAGTTATAACAATTAGTTGCGTACAAGACAAACAAAAGATATGAAATTAGGGATATAGGTGGCCTACTTGAATATCTACAAAAAAATGCAATCTGAAGACCTTAATTTTTCTTATGCAATTCACGTTGACCTTGATGATCTTATTACAAACATTTTTTGGGCAAATGGTAGGATGAATTTGGATTATGAATATTTTGGAGATGTAGTGTGCTTTAATACAACAAATTAAAAAAATAAAGATGGTAGGCTGCTTGCATTATTTCTTGGAGTAAATTATCATAAGCAAAGTATCACCTTTGGTGCTGTATTGTTATAAGATGAAACATGTGAAACTTTCATGTGATTGTTTGACTCTTTTGTGAGGAAATGTTAGGTAAGAAACCACTGACTATCCTCACAAACCAAGAGATGCCGCAATGACAAAAGCATTAGCTTCACAATGGCCAAAAACACCATCATTTGTGTGTTTGGCATATGTACCAAAATGCTGCTAAGCATCTTAGCGATGTATTTGAAAGTAGTAGTAGTTTTGTGATAGACTTTAGCAGCTGCGTGTATGACCATGATGATGAAAATGATTTTTTAAATGCATGGGATGATATGCTTGATAAATATAATCTAAACAGGAGAGCCTCACTCAGGATTATGATTCCAAGTATTGAAGGGAAATGTACATCCTCGAGGATAGGACTCCTAGCTTCTGTACAAGTATTGCTGGAACAAGTTGGAGCACTAATGAAATTCTGGATGACATGAAAAAAATGTGGCCACAGTGTTCAAGTTTCATTATCATTATGCTAAACTGCATAAAATAAGTAAACTAAACTGCATAAAATCATATAAACATGTCAAATTTAAGAAAAATCATGTAAGAATGAACTAAAGAAACAAAAGAAAATCAAAAACAAAAAAATAACTAAGCCACGGTCAGATTAATAAACAGAGAAGATCTAACATCAACTAAAATAAATAAGAACACTTAATAGTATTAAACAAAGAATCATGCGAATCCAAGGTAGCAAAGTGGGAAACCATGGAAAAGAAGATCACCTTGCTTTAGGATGACAGATTTGAAATTTTTTAACCGACCCTTTAGTGCTTACAACACAAAGATTAGATTGAGGACAAGGATAATCAAAAGAACACAACAATAGTTAGTAATCACAACTCAAATACAAGAGATTTTGAAAAAGGTTTTGAGAAATCAATTTATAAAAATATTTTCTACATTAAAACTCACTAAAGAGAGGTTTTTAATTTGTAAAAAATGTGCAAAGGTGCTCTGTTGTTGTTTTAGAAAAGAGGATTAGGGTTTTTGAGAAGATGGAGGCCAAAAAATCACTCACTTTAGCTAGCGTTTTGATTGGAGACATAAGATGAGTATTTAAAAGTTAAAATTAGGGTTTTTGGGGATTTTTAATGATATTTGGATGTTCTCAAGAGTCTATGGGCCGGTCCACATCAAAACATGATGTTTTGGGCCCTTAAAATGAAATTTTAAAACCTAGAAAATCGGACTTCCTAGTTGGTTCAACTTCAAAGGGTCATAACTTACTCAATATAAGTCCAAATAAGGAAAAAAAATAATATATTTTCAAATTGAAGCCCAGGATGTATACTTTTCAATGAAACAAACCTCACTTAAAAATTCTTTGCGGACCAAAAGTTATGGTCAAAACAGTGAGCAAAGGTTATTTTTCAGTATCGATTTCAAAGCGATTTGCGCACTTTTGAGTTGTGATTACTTTCAAACTATTTTCAAACTATTTTGAACTCTTTAATTACCCTTGGTGGACATATGTCAAGCTCATCATTGGAGCCAAGGACCAAAATTTATCAATGGGTACAAAATGTGGAGTTTATAGATGTCTCTACTGGAAATGCCAAGAGGTGCCAATCAAGCTAAAAAACTCTCAACATCTTATTATGTCATCTTTTGTCATTTCTAACATCTAAAGAGCTTTTTATAAATTTGGTTACTAGATGTGGATAATAATTTCAAAACACTTCATCATCGAAGTTTGCTAATCACTCTAAACACTAAAACTTTTTTATAGTAAAAGCTCAATAGTTAAAAATATACTTTCTATGTCAAACCAAAAGGACGTAAACAAGACCAAACAAAGATATTATACCATTATTTAAGAGAGAGTGTTGTGTGTAGTATAATTGGTCTTACCTCCTTTAAAAGTGTCATGACTTTTGAGTGGAGTTTGTGGTGTGTCTTTGTATAAGAACTTCATTCCCTCTCCCTTGTGTGTGTGTGTTTTCTAAAATAGAAGAAGATATAATATCATTATTGTTTCTCTATTAGTAGGAGTTTAAAAATAGTAATATGATTTTATAATAGTTTACAACATGGAAAATGGTACATAGTTTATTAGTCAAAGTGATTTGATGGATAAAAGTGGTAGAACGTCTGATGATGAAGTTGCACCAGATTCTAAACATGAACTTGCTGAAATAGAAACCTCATTCCAAGGCCCTATTTCTTCATTTCTACCATATTCAAGCTCTTCAAAATTTGGTTGAACAGGAGAAATTTTTTGAACTCCCTCTAACTCCATCAAGATCTCTATCATTGTAGGCCGTTTCTTTCCATTCAAGTGCAAACATCTTTTTGCAAGGTTAGCAATTGCCATGACTTCATCTTTATTACTAACCTTACTTACTTGGGTGTCAAGTATATCAAAGAGACGGTTCTCTTTTAATGAATGAATGAAATATGTAGATAGACTTCGACCTTCTTGTGATCTCGTTGAAGAAACTGGTTTTTCTCTTGTTAAAAGCTCAACAAGGACTACTCCAAAACTATAAACATCACTCTTTTCAGTAAATTGACCTGTTTGAAAGTATTCTGGATCCAAGTACCCAATAGTACCGTATACTAGTGTGGTTACATGGGTTTGGTCAATAGCCACTGATCTTGAAGTGCCGAAATCTGCTACTTTTGCTCTATATTTGTCATCAAGGAGTATGTTTGAAGATTTTATGTCTCGATGGTAAATGGCTTGTGAAGCTGCTGAGTGTAAGTACGATAGAGCTCCTGCAATTTCTGTGACAATTCTTAAGCGCATATCCCACGTTAGTAATGGAAAATCTTCATTTTCTTCATGGAGATACTGAAAAAGTGTGCCATTGGGAATGAATTCATAAACTAACAAAGGAACTTCTGTCTCTAGACAACACCCGAGTAGTTTAACCACATTTCTATGATTAATTTGTGAAAGAATGATAATCTCATTAATGAATTGTTCAAGATTTCCCTCATCCACTATGTTGCACTTTTTAATTGCCACAATTCTTCCATCAACTAACATTCCTTTATAAACCGTACCTTGTCCACCCTTCCCAAGTATTCTGTTTTCATTAAAACGATTAGTCGCATTTTCCAACTCCTTTGAATTGAATAATTTAGTCTTCTGAACATTGTTTTCATTTGAAGATAATTGTTGTTGCAATAACAGTCCACCATTCCTCTTGAAGAATTTTTGCTTGAGCTTGATTTTGTTTCTTTTCTTTATCACTTTGTATAATCTCCAAGTAATAAGGAGCAAAAGCAATACTCCAAAACTTGTACAAATAACTGCATACATCAAACAAATAAAATAGAAATATCACATCGACCTTATAGACACACACACACACATACATATATATATATATATATATATATAGAGAGAGAGAGAGAGAGAGAGAGAGAGAGATCCGTGCTACGCACTAGAATCTATCTATTTGTGTGTTAAGACTAAAATAATTTATAAAATATTAAATTAATTATGAAATTACACCATTCCATGAATTGCTTATGTTTGACTTCAATTTGTGTCATAATTTGATGAATAAGTCATTGCTTAAACATGCGAAGGCTTACAAAAATTTTCCATACAGTTTAAAATATAGCAAAAACAAAACTCAAAATTTCAGATATTAAAACTTCTAAAAGACCAAAAAATATTAAAGAATTAGAGGATCCATTACCTAGAAATTATTGAAACAAAAAAAAATATATATGACTAAACAATAAAGAAAAATAAGAGAAAGATGGGTTAATACAGTTTTAGATATTGCAAAAAAAAAAAAAAAACTACACAATAGATAAATAAAAGAGAAAAAAAAAGGTTACCTTCTTATTTATTTATTTATTTATTTGAGATACAATTCTACTCTAGTCTACCACTTTAGTCTAATATAAGTGTATATGTATGTGAAATTTCTTCCTAGAAACTTAAACTCCAACCATTATCCCCTTCTCTTACACCCCACAAGCACTAATTATACTTGTAGAGTGACTATCATGCTAAGAGCACGCAGTGGTAAAATAGATTACCTTCAAAAGAATAATCCATAATATAGTTGTTGAGAACCCATAAAGCAATAAGTTTTAATGGACCTAAACTTTAAACAATAAAAAAAAGAATCATAAACAGAACAGATGATAGAGTTACAAATGCATCCTATATTCTTATTGTTTAGATGTTACACCTATGATTACTAAACAGAACAGATGATAGAATTATTGGGCCTAAACTTTAAACAATAAAAAATAAAAATAAAAAGAATTATAAACAGAACAGATGATAGAGTTACAAATGCATCCTATATTCTTATTGTTTAGATGTTACACCCATGATTACTAAACAGAAGAGATGATCCTCCTTCTCCTGGTAGACATGTGATCCTCCTATTTGTGTCTATAAAGGATACTCTTGGCCTAAGTATACCGAGGAATATATTGTCTCCCGTGGACTTAATTAAGAAAAACCAATGAACTACAAATACAAATCAAATTGCCAAGTAAAAAAGAGAAGTAAGATGGATGCTTATTCACTCAGCGAGAAAGAACCATAAAATACATTAAAAAATTTTAACTAAAAAACCAAAGTATTCTAAGAAAATAAAATGGAAAATAGAATTATAAACACCACCCGCACCATGGAGTCATAATAGATGTCAGTTGTACTGTCCCTCTTAAGTGTCACGAACCTTGTGCCATGGCACCTCTTAGTCACATAACCATATGATCTTGTTATTATTGTTTACTGTATTCATTTTTCAAATTTAATGGTCACATATTTAGCACCAAAAAAAAAATTAATGAGCACAAGGACATACCTATAATTGCTATCTTCACCCGAGACCTTGGCTTGTTGCAAGTGTAACCGCCTTCTGTATTCTCACAATTTGACTTGATGCGACATTTATTGAGTTTCTTGTCTTCGCATTCATTTATATCTGATAGGAATTTATAACACAAATAACTCATTAATTTTTTGTGCATTTTAGTACTCGCAAGTCGCAACATATGCATGGGTGTAGTTGTGTTTATTCTTCATTTATATTTAATAGGAAGACGGACAAATTATTAAATTCATTAAAAAAAATTGGTGCTCACTCATTTAGGCAACAGAGGTTGCAAAAGTACTAAGCACTAGAAGTTCTTCAAAATTGATTTAGGTTAAATCCAAGGAGACTAATCAAGCTCAAACAGCCTTATTACAAGGACTGTCTTGGTTCTTAAGCATCCTAATCCGCCAAGGGGAAAACATAAGCAGACTACAGACATAAGAGAATAAATTCAGTCCAGATGTGGCGTAAAAGGGTACTTTTACACCCTCCAATTCTGATGTGCCACAGCAGACTTTTGCAAATAAAATATTAGGCACTACCACGCTAAATTAAACCCTCTTTAATACAGAAAACCAAATCCCACACCACTTCTTCCCTAGCTAAACAGAGATGCTGCCGAGAATCTTCAATTATAGCCATTGGAGTGGGCTCATGTGAATCGGATAGATAGGGAGCTAGTGAGAGAGAGAACTCAGTTTCGAAGCCACCAACGATGGTTGCGAGAGGCAGGAGAGGTGGAGCTTGGCCGGCAACTGGAGATAAAAGGAGCTCGAGAAGATTGGCCATGGGGCTGGTCCGATTAGAGAGATAGAATAGAAGCAGATGGTTGTTGCCTTGTGAGCCCTGACTGTGAGTGGGAAGCTCTATTTCTTACTTTGTTATGAACTAACGTTGTGTACTTTGATCGGATGGTGAAAGAGGTTTTACACCCCATCCCGATAAAAATTGCACTCCATAAGAATGTTAATGGATCAATCAAAAGCTAAAGGTAAAAAAACTAAGGTTTTACTAATGTATACTTTAAAAAGCATACATTAGTAAATTATTTTAAGAATTTTTTTATAAAAAAAATGAAAAAATAAATAACTTTTCTAATAGATTTTTTTAATTTTCTATAAAAAGTTTTCTAAAATAGATGATTAATGTATGCCGGACTCAAGAACTGAAAGGTGGTTAGAGTCAATTACAAATGAATTGTGATCAACTCAAAATCACTTTAGATTTTGGGTTTTGTGGCAAAACACTAATGCTACTTCAGCAAGAACATAAGACACCAATGGGTCTAAATAAAGAACTGAAAAGGGATAAATTGTATAATAACTGTCCTTAAGATTTTACTAAATGGAACTCCCCACTTGAATTTTGTTGTCTAAATACCACAGTTAAGTTCATACCATCTTTAAACTGAGATTTTACTAATAGAATATTACATTTGAAAAAGATTTTTACTTAATGGATGAGATGATATTGCCCTTCTCTTGAATTTTATGGATGAACAACACTCTCCCATTAATATACACGCATGTGTGTGTGTATATATATATATATATATATATATATATCGTAAAATGGAATAAGTTGTTAGTGAAAATTTAATTGTTACATGTATAAAAATCTGTAGAGGAAATGTCATTTCATAAAATATTTGGGTGAGTGTCATTTTGTAAAATCTTAAAGAAAGTTGGTGTAATTTATCCCAAAAAAGTGTTCAAGAATATAAATAAGAACATATAATGTTTACTATATTATATATTAGATTATTATATATAGTTTAGTTCAGATTAAATTAAAGTTAGAAATTTAGAATATATGTTATTTTGAAAATGTGTAACATTAGTGTTGTAAATGAGTAACTTAGAATGAACTTAAAATGAAGATCGTGTAACATTAGAAGTAAAGTATAAATGTTTAAAGATTTAAGTTGACATCTTTGATATTTTAAAATTGTGTTGCTAGTAAATAGTGTTGTAAATGCCTTGAGCCAAGATAAATAGTGTTAAGTTTAGGATTGTTCATTTAATTTTGTTTTGATCAGAAGCTTATAAGTTCAAGCTCATCACCAAATTAGACTGCATATTCAAGTTTAGTTTGTTTTCTTGTTGAACAAACTCAAGCTTGTTCATGAACAACTAAAATAGCTCATTCTTTTCTTATCTATAGTAAACACCGCAACTAAAATATTTCATCTCATAAGGATTGAAGTTATATAATTTCAGTTAATTAGAGATAAAAAAATTTATTTATGAATTTATAAAAACTAGAGTTGAACCCAAAATGGGGTTTGAACTTTGGATCGTCCAAACCCCAGACTGCCACCATGCCTTCAGAATCGTTGCTGCGGTTAAGAGGCACCAAGACAACGCTAGTGGAGCTGTTTACTACTCTTTCATTATTTTAATTACCAAATAGAAATAGTTTCGAGACTTTGGGATAGTCTTGTAAGTGCACAATTGCACTTGGACCCAAAGACAATTATGGGCTTAGGCCCAATGAGCCTTAAACAATGAAATTTGTAGAGTGTGGGCTTGAAATCTAGTTTAGAGGTACTGAGAACTTGATAATAGGCTATGGTGTGCAAACACTTGTAAATAATGAATGATAATTGCCGATGGACCTCCTCGGACGTGAGCCGAGGACTACTTCTGTATTATTTCTCTTTCTTTCTTAAAGGTTACAATTCTTAATAATTTTTCTTGGTTACAGACTGGGCCCCTTTTCTTTGGCCTTCACCCCCCTTAAATACTTCTTTTCCTGATACTTTATCCACGTGTTGCTCAAACCCACTCCCCTCTAGATATTTCTTCTCTTAGTGCCTTTGAATAGTGACCAGAACTTTCAGTTCTACTGTTCAGGGGTCACTTCCTCATTAATGCGGCCAGGGAGATAGGTGCAGAGTCTTTAATGTGGAGGTGGCAGCCTTTGTTCATGATATTTTTCTAACACCGGTGTATCTAGATGGTTCAGGGTTTCCCCCTTTTAACCAACAGTCTTTCCGGAATTCTGCCTTGACTTTCATAGTGAATTTTCGAGTTCTCTTGGGTCTGTTCGAGGAGAAACTCACCCTCGAATGTGTCCTCGGACCCTCAGCATATGGGCCGATTCGCAGTACTAACAAATTCTTAGCTCAAGAACAGATCGGCCCTCCTTGCTAGAGCCCAAAGGCCCAAATGCCCGCTTGGGTCCTTTTACTCCCCACAATAACCCCTCAAAACTCTATTTTTCAGCATCCGAGGAGAAAAATAGGGTTTTGATCCAACGAGAACTTACCCCACACGTTTTGTAAATAACTGCGCGTGTGGAGTTCGTTTCGTGTTCCAGAGGATGCCATTTGGCGGTTTTAATTTCAAAAACGCGCGCATTTATTACCGTAACTTACACCTTATCCCCCACGTTCAACGGTGAGATGAGCATCTAACGGCCCTTGTTACCCCCTGAAAATTTGGGCGAGACGAATGCAATTTCGAGGCCGCTTCCCGCACGTCGTGACACTTTGGGAACCTGCGCCTTCATTTATTTCTTCAGAGGCTAATCCCATCAAAACATTAGTAATCACCTTTTCTCTGCAGAAATCCGTGGAAACTCGTACAACTTCAAACTTGTAAGTTCCTATTCTTTTTCTTTAACCCATTCTCCTCGGATCCTGTCCTCGGCTCCCATCTTAACCATTCTTTCCCTTAAAACTTAGTCTTTCGTTCCTTTCTGATGGGTAGATTTAAGTGTTTAGTTGACACCGCCGCTGGGATGGAAGGTTTCAGAGCCAAATACCACATTCCCAGCGACGTAGGTTTAAGATACTGTCCGGCGGAAGCCGTAGCTGGGTCTAGGAAAACGGGAGAGGTTATCATTCCCATGATTGCCTTCATAGAAGGTGGGATGACCCTCCCTATGAGAAGCGTGACCAGGGAATACCTCCGCAGCCACCGGTTGTGCCCCGACCAGTGTGCTCCCAACGTCTTTAGAGTCTTAGGAAGCGTTGACGCTCTAAACGAGCAGATGGGTCTGAACCTTACCTGGCATGACGTCGCCTTTATGTACGAATGCCATAAACTTACTGGGGTAGGCTATTACATCAAGTCCCGCTCTAGCGTAGTTAGGTTGATTTCTTGTCTGCCTAAGTCCAATAAAGGCATGAAGGACGACTGCCTCATCGCCTCAGGCAACTGGCACGATGGCCCCCACTGCCTAGTCGAGTGGGGAGATCCAGGTGTGACTCCTTAGGATCTAACTTCCCGCCCCATAGCTCCATCTAAACATCTTAAAATGTCCATTTACGTTTACTAAGCATTTTAACTTTAGTTTATTACATTTCCTACAGATCTGACCATGTTTGTCTGTTTTGGTGTCTTTCTTTGCAGATAAACAATACGTCCGTCCGCGCCTGAGCTATTGCAACGTTGCCGATTTGAACCGAGTGCTAAGTTCAGAGGTGTTCGTGAGTGAAGACTTGCAACTGAGAGCGGCTCATTTGATATTAGGGTACGACCTTATCTCCTCGGACTTCCAGGAGATTGAGAATGCCATTGTTGCGGGTGACCGGAGGCGAAGAAGGATTCATGTAGCCAGACCTCACTTCTTAGCTGACCACGACATTCTTGACGACCCCCACACTATATTGTACACGCAAACCATTGCGGCAATCCCCCTCGCCACGCACTCTCAGGCAACAGTTGTCCTAGAGGAGCAAGTGTCTTCGTCGAACACGTTGAACGAGGAGATAGATAGGTTTCAACTTGAGGACGTCCAAAGGCCTCGTAGAAGCCCATTTGTCGTCCTCTCCGACGAGGAAGAGGAAGCCGCCGAGACCTCTGGGATAGCCGGTCTAGTGATAGCACGTCCAAACAAAAGCTCTATTGAAGAGGACATGGACATGCTTAAGGGCCTCCTGACCGCGAGAGGGGAGAAAGTTGCCAAAAGGGGGACGAGGGGGTCCCAAGCTCCCCCTGCCTTGCCACCAATAACCCTGAGTCAGAGCTCTGTGGGCTAAGGATCTTCCCCCGGTATGGCTCCCACAAATCCCTTCATGCAGTTCTTCTAGAAGTGCTTTCGTTGATTCAGGGTGCACACACAACAAGTACGGTCCTCAGAAGGATCGTTTATACAGTTTCTGGTCCTCGGACAACCAGAAACGTGGCGCCTTTCGACGTATCTTATCTGCTTCAGGCTTGTCCTTAGAAAGGATGTCGTTCTTAAGAAAAGATACGACCGGGTCAATCCAACTAGGTCCAGGCCTTATTAGATGGATGCGAGCTGCGTTGACAACGGTAAGAGTTGGCTCTAGCAAATCCTCTACAAGGATAATCCTGGGCAAACCCTGAGCCGAAGACGTTGCTAACGTGGCCAAAGAATCTGCATGGGTATTTCCACTCCTAAAGATGTGAGCTAAGATGAAGGAGTCAAATTCCGCTTGCTGACGCTTGACCTGGGCTAAATATACTTGCATTCTTGGGTCCCTAGCCTCCATGGTCCCCGTGACCTGGCCGACCACTAATTGAGAATCCGAGAACACATGAACTTTCTTTCCACCCATCCTATATACCATGCTCATGCCCACCAAGACTGCTTCGTACTCGGCCTCATTATTAGTAGCCGAGAACGCCAATCTTAGAGATTTTTCGAAGACAATTCCCTCAGGGGATATCAGGACAAATCCAACACCAGACCCTCTCTGATTAGCTGCCCCATCCACATACACTTTCCAAGTCGGAGGTGCTGTGGCTGTGATCACACCAACTAATTTTTCATCCATGTGTACTTCTTTCAGAGTTTCTTCTAGCAATGGTTCGGTAAACTCTGCCACCAAGTCAGCAAGGACCTGGCCCTTCACTGAGGTGCGAGGCCTGTATTTAACGTCAAAGGCTCCCAAAATGGTTCCCCACTTTGCCACCCTGCCAGAGTAATCGGCGCTGCGTAACACCGCCTTGAGAGGCAATTGGGTAAGAACCACCACAGTGTGGGACTGGAAATAATGAGGAAGCTTCTACGTGGCATGAACTATGGCCAGAAGTGCTTTCTCCAAGAGTAGATAGCGCACCTCGGCCTCATTCAAAGACTTACTAACGTAGTAGACCAGTCTTTTCACCCAGCTTTCATCCCTTATGAGGACCAGGCTGACTGCGTGGACGGCCACTGCCAGATAAGCAAACAAGACCTCGTCTACCTCGGGGCGAGACAAAATGGGTGGCCGAGAAAGATATTGCTTAAGCTGTTGGAAGGCTAACACGCAGTCCTCGGTCCATTGAAACCTTTTCCATTTATTCAACAATTGGAAGAAAGGACGGCACCGGTCAGCTGACCGAGAGATAAATCTGCTCAGTGCGACAATCATTCCGGTCAATTTCTGGATTTCTTTTGGGTTCCGAGGCGGCTGCAAATCCTGAATAGCCTTGACCTGTGCTGGGTTTACCTCTATGCCTCTATGAGTAATCATATATCCCAAGAACTTTCCAGATCCCACGCCAAAAGAGCACTTTGAGGCGTTAAGGCGCAACCTGTACTTTCTTAGCACCTGGAAGGTGTCGGCCAAATCTTTCACGTGTGAAGGTATTGTTTTACTCTTTACCACCATATCATCCACATATACCTCAATGGTCTTCCCTAGTTGCTGTTCGAACATTCTGGTCATCATTCTTTGGTAGGTAACCCCAGCATTCTTCAACCCAAACGGCATGACCTTATAGTGGTAGTTCCCTGTTGGAGTAATGAAAGCAGCCTTCTCTTGATCCTCCAATGCCAATTGAATCTGATGGTAACCCTAGAAGTCATCCAAAAAACTCATACGAGGATGTCCGACAGTGGCGTCCACAAGCTGATCAATACGCGGCATTGGGAAGGAATCCTTGGGGCAGGCCTTGTTCAAATCTGTGAAGTCCACACATACTCTCCACGTTCCATTCTTCTTTTTGACCACAACCGTATGCGCCAACCATTCGGGGTAGAAAACTTCTTTAATAGCCCCAGCCCTCTTGAGTTTGAGCACCTCCTCCTTGATAGCCTCGGAATGTTCCTTGGAAGAACGCCGAGGTGGCTGCCTTCTTGGAACAACGGCGGGGTTAACATTTAGATGATGACAAATGAAGCTCGGATCTACGCTTGGAGCCTCATAAGGGTCCAACGCAAAAACATCAATATTGCCTTTCAAAAATTCCAACAACTTTATCTTCTCCTGGTGTGGCAAACGTATGCCGACTTGGAAGAACCTCTCTAGGTCATCCGCTATCAAAAACTTCTCTAACTCCTCACAAAGCGCCTCCTCTCCTGTCACCGCTCCAGGGGCATCCGGAGCTGTTAATTGCTATGAGTCCTTGATGAGCAAAGCCAATGACTCGGCTTCTGTCTGATGAAGCACTGCGGCCGATATGCATTGTCTGGCCACCGATTGGCTGCCGAGGATCTCTTCAACATATTCCCCAGAGGGGAACTTAACCTTAACATGCAAGGTAGAGGAGACGGCTCCCAGAGCATGCAGCCATGGCCTGGCGAGGATGGCTGTATATGGGGAGTACGCGTCGACCACAATGAAATCCACCTCAACCGTTTCTGAGCCGGATTGAACGGGCAAATGAATCTGTCCTTTCGGCACAACGACCCTTCCTTCAAAGCTTATGAGTGGCGAGTCATAAGGAGTAAGATCTTCTAGCTTCAACCTTAGCCCCTTATATAAATCAGGGTACATGATATCTGCACCACTGCCCTGATCAATCATCACCCTCTTCACATCATAATTCCCTATCCTGAGAGTGACCACAAGAGCATCGTCATGGGGTTGGATGGTACCAACCTTATCCTCCTCTGAAAATCCCAAGACGGGTAAATTCACCTTCAACCTCTTCGGCCTGGAGCCTGCCTCCTCGTCCTGAGAATGGAAACCGCCATCACCCTAGTGGGACCTGAGCCGGTCCTGCCAGGTGCAGCGAAGATAACATTAATTGTTCCCAATGCCGGCCGAGATGAATTATTCCTCTGATTGTTTGAGCCGGATTGACTGCCCTGCCCACTAGGTTAACACAGGTGCTGCTTCAGTTTTCCTTCACTAACAAGTTGCTCCAAGTGGTTCCAAAGGGTCCGACAATTCTCGGTAGTGTGGCCCACGTCCTGATGGTACTGACAAAAGAGGTTTTGATTCCTCTTCGCGGGGTCTCCTGCCATCTTACTAGTCCACCTGAAGAAGGGCTCCTTACGAACTTTCTCCAGTAATTGGTGTATTGGTTCTTGGAACACAGTGTTCACGGCCTAAGGTGCTGCCGAGCCGAACTGCCCGATGTAATCTCTCCTCGGCTTGTTGTTGTGGTATCTGTCCGACTTGAAATCCCTTCTCTCCTGCGGGATAACCTTCTCCTTACCCTTTCCTTGCTGCTGGTCTTCCTCTACCTTTTTGTATTCATCAATACGATCCATGAGGCGACGTACGCTGCGGACAGGCTTTTTGGTCAAGGACTTCCTCAAATCGTGATCAGTAGGAAGACCTACCTTAAAGGTATTGAGCGCCACCTCAGCAAAATCACCATTTACCTCGTGAAACATCTCCCAGTACTGGTCGGAGTATGCTTTCAACGTCTTCATTTCTCTCATGGTCATGGATAACAGCGAGTCCAATGGCCGAGGCACTCTGCTACACGTAATAAACCGCGAAGCGAATGCTCTAGTAAGCTCCCCAAACGAACCTACAGACCCCGATTTAAGGCCGTTGAACCACCTCATAGCAACAGGTCCCAAGCTAGAAGGGAAAACTTTACACATCAGGGTCTCGTTATGAGAGTGCACCGCCATCCTTTGGTTAAAGTGACTCACGTGCTCCACCGGATCAGTCCGGCCATTATAGATGGTAAAGGTGGGCTGGGTGAACCTCCTGGGGAGCCTCCCCTTCTCAATCCTCCGTGAGAATGGAGATTTGGAGAGTTGGTGCAACGCCCGACTCATAGCATCGTTCCCCAAGCCCCGGGAAGGAAGTTTCTTGCGTCTACGAGCTGGCAGGTCGTCCTCCTCACAAGAGGACATTGCGCTGGGGGGTGAGCATGACCTCGAGCTGTAACTACCTCCCCGGACCTCCGCTGAAGAAGGATTAGATGAGGACTGTGAAGGCTTACGTCTGGCGTGGCGCAGCTTTCTTTTCAAACGATTAATCTCCTTCTGCATGGCTTTAGCACCATTCTCGTGGGTGGTGCTATCCCCGCCATGAGTATGGCTAGCCCTAGGGTATTCTATATGGACGCTTCCCTCTCGATCCATTCGACGCTCAAGACGCTCGAAAAGATCCTCTGGTTGTGATCCCTGTGATTCTGCATGGTGAGAACCTAGGCCTGCCATAGTATCCCAGCTCCTTCTAGACTAGATTCCCATAGACGGCGCCAATTGTAAGTGCACAATTGCACCTGAACCCAAAGACAATTATGGGCTCAGGTCCAATGAGCCTTAAACAATGAAATTTGTAGAGTGTGGGCTTGAAATCTAGATTAGAGGTACTGAGAACTTGATAACAGGCTATGGTGTGCAAACACTTGTAAATAATGAATGATAATTGCCGATGGAGCTCCTCAGACGTGAGCCGAGGACTATTTTTGTATTATTTCTCTTTCTTTCTTAAAGATTACAATTTTTAATAATTTTTCTTAGTTACAGACTGGGCCCCTTTTCTTTGGCCTTTACCCCCTTTAAATACTTCTTTTCCTGATACTTTATCCACGTGTTGCTCAAACCCCCTCTCCTCTAGATATTTCTTCTCTTAGTGCCTTTGAATAGTGACCAGAAGTTTCAGTTCTACTGTTCAGGGGTCACTCCCCATTAATGCGGCCAGGGAGGTAGGTGCAGAGTCTTTAATGTGGAAGTGACAGCCTTTGCTCATGATATTTTTCTAACACCGGTGTATCTAGAAGGTTCAGGGTTTCCCCCTTTTAACCAACAGTCTTTCTGGAATTCTGTCTTGACCTTCGTAGTGAATTTTCGAGTTCTCTTGGGTCTGTCCGAGGAGAAACTCACCCTCGGATATGTCCTCGGACCCTCGGCATATGGGCCGATTCGCAGTATTAACAAATTCTTAGCTCAAGAACAGATCGGCCCTCCTTGCTAGAGCCCAAAGGCCCAAATGCCCGCTTGGGTCCTTTTACTCCTCACAAGTTCTTCTTGATCAATGGACTTCTTCTAATTAAGAAGTCCAGGTCAAACCATGCCTTCACTTGTATTTATGCATTTTACCAACAGCTTTCACCCACCAATTTGGCTTTACTCTGATCCTTGAGTAGAAAATATATCTCTTCCTTCTTTTCTAGTTCGCATATACTCCATTTTACAAGTCTTCAGTGGGTTTGAGAACTAGGAAATTTTTTTTATTCATTTTACAATGAAATAAATATAGAAGAAATGATTATCATAGCATTTTCAGAATAAAATGCAAATTGAAAATAATTTTGAAATATTTTAGCATTTTACAATGAAACAAATAGAGTGGTAAAAACTATGCACGGGAAAAACTAAAGCAGTTGGTAATTGAAGTTTACCTTGACATCCCGTCTTAAGATAAGGATTTCCTTTGTATCCATCACGGCAATAATAATAATCCGCCCCGTAATTTGTGTAGTACGATTCTGCATTCCGTCTAGGCAACTCTTGTGAATCAATGGCTGCAGTAAAGTTTGATACTGTCCACTCCAGCACCACAGGAACCTTGTCCCAATTCTGCACTTCGTAAGAGGGATCTGTTATGTTTGCGAACCAATTCTGTTCTGCTAGGAAGGCATAATTGCATTTGTCCCTGGCATTATTTTCATCTATGCCTTTGAATTTTACATCAAGTACTTGAATCCCATAAGGGACTGTGGTCTGGCAGCAGTTGATACCCGAACATTTATTATCGTCTGTCATGTTTTTGCAATAGGATCTGCACCCAACCAGAACCATAGGATCAATACCGGTCATTATCGCCATATTGTCGCAACCAGTGGAAATGAATATATTCCGATACGACGAGAAGTAAAAAGGACTTCCACTCATATTCACTCCACCACTTGGCTGACCCATACAATAAGAAGAAATATTTGGCATGTTGACTCGAACGATTCCTGGCTCATAAGGAGAGTAAGAATCAATACCAGTCAAATCACCAATTTTTATTTCCAGCAACTCCGCGTCAATACTAGTTAAGAAGGCTTTAGCAGAGCTTACATTGCAAACAACTTCGAACCACTTCTCCATGTAGCAACTGCCTCCGATTCCAAAAGGGTATGGAATGCTAACATTTCCACAGCGATCACGACAATTGGGTTTCGCCATAGATGCTGCTGCTTCTGCTAATCCATATGTCAGCAGAAGTAAGAAAGTAATTCGGATTACAAATTGCACAGCCATTCAATTTCTGGGTGTCCTTTACAGTTCAACAAAGCAAGCAAACCATATATGCCAACAAAAGTATAGCTAGATAAGATATTTTTTCTGCACCCTCCGATTTTTTTCCTTCGTTACTTGCTTGAACTTTATAAATGGACAGATCCACAACCACATAATAATACCCCAACCTGCACGCCTTAATTAATTGACGTCTGTAGAATTTTCTTCGAGTTAAAATAAGCGGCCATGAAATAGCCAACAAACCATATCTATTGATTTTTAGATTTTACTAGTAGCAGTCATTATCTGTCGATAAAGGAGTTACTTCCTACCATTTTCCAAAACATTGAAGAATAGAAAAGTAAGAAAAGTCATCACTAATTAAAGAACTGCAGGAATTTGTTTGATTCTCGAAGACCAAGTCTTAATTGACTCGCGTAAACGTTTATACTCTATATACCGATATTTTCCAATCTCTAGTTTGACATATATAGTTCGTGCTTGTAGATGATAATGATGCACATTTGACAAATGAGTAAAAAGAGGCAGACTGTCGCATTCTATCGATCTGAAATTTCAATACAAATGGCTTCAATAGTACAACTCGATTGATTCCAGCTAGCTGGTTATTATATATATAGAAACTAGTTGTTACTACAACTACTTCGAAAATGACTAAATTACAAGAATTTCTATGATAAAAATAATTTTGAACAATTGATGAGTGCTTTTTGTTGTTGCTTGAATATATCCTTTTAGTACGAGTCATAACTAACTGATCATATGGTAATTTCTTCGATGTTGGGGTGTTAGTGTTACCGTGTTACTTCTTAAATATTTACCTTGCATTGCTATGGTTATGTTTTTCTTTTGATTTCTCTCTTATCGTATGTATTGTAACTTTATGCACCTGTGGCACCTTACAAGTCCTCGGGACAGCTAATATTACACTCGTAAGGTGGACTGCCATAGGGATAATGGTGAAACTAATCTAGGTTTGAGTGTTTAGAGAATTGATGAATGTTGTATGTCTTGGAGTACGTGGATGAGAGAGAAAAGAAAAAGGCATAACAATTTACTAAGAGCATCAGCATTGGTGGTGTAAAAAATTTAGCAATTTGATACCGCAAAAAATTACTTTATCTATTTTATTACCTTATTCTACAAAATACCTAATATCAGTGGCTTTATTTTAACATTCAACACAATAAAATAATATAAACAACACAATTAAATAATATATCTACTACAAATAAACAACAACCACCACCACTAATACAATAAAATAATATATCTTTTAATTAATTTATTTTACCATCTCACTTTACAAAACGCCCAACATCAATGGTTTTATTTTAACATTCAACACAATAAAATAATATAAACAACACAATAAAATAATATATCTATTACAAAAAACAACAACTACCACCACTAATACTATAAAATAATATATCTTTTAATAAAATATTTTTTTTATACTATCTTAGCTACCATGCACGGCCATTTTTGGCTTAGCACTATAGCTCAATGGCCAAAAATTATGGCTTTCCCTCCACTAATGTAAGAGCATTTTATTCAACTTTTGTTATATTTGGTTAGTAAATTTAGCATTTTAGCAATTTGCCTCCATCAATACTAATGCTTAACGTCTATTCCTTTAGTCTTTTATCTAGGTTCTCAATCATATTTCTATAGATGTCTTAGTATTGACATAAAATACAAGCCTCCAATTACGTGTACTTGCTGGCATTAATGTAAGACAATCGCTCAACTAGTGACCTTGTGAATGGAGCCTATACTAGTGTTACCTAATCAATATAATTTCTTGGATTTAGTTTTCTTATGGGTTTGGCTTACTTCCAATACTTTTTTAACTGGAAGTTTATTTTTGTTTTAAATACATAATAGGAAGTGGTAGTGGGTTTTAATCTCTACATTTTATTTAGTTAGTGGGTGACGTGACAGTTTCTCATTGAAAAAAAAAAAAATTCTAATTAAAAAAGTATTAGAGGTAATCCAAACTCTTTTCTTATTTACTTCATATAATTAGTTAAACATTATTTCCTTTTTATACTTTATTTATTTATTTTACTTGGTTTAGGATTTTGTTCCTTTTCTTAGGTTAGTAGAATTAATATCATAGGTCCAAATTGTTTCGCTTGCTTCCTAAGATAAAAAAGATTGGAACTCTATTTAAAGACCCTAGAGATGAGTACTGTTCACAGTATGATTAATTAATAATTTTTTTTTCTTTGAAATTTTTCCTTCAATCAACCTGTTTAAAGATCCTAGGTTCTAATATCCCATCTATTGTTGGGGACTCCGAACATATATAGGTGCTGATTCTTAGGGTTTTTTTTTTTTTTGCCCCACAATTTTCTTTTAAAAATTTTCATGCATAAGGTGCAAAATTAGATGTCCTCTTTTCTTAGCTAATTTTTAGACACGTGACATAAATATTGCTAGTAATTTCCTTGTCTTTATTATTCATGCAAAAGATTGACTAGTAGGGGCATTACCAATTAGTATATGTCTTGTGGCCATTTGAATTATATAATCAGAATCAAGAACGTAAGTATAAGAACATGAGGATGATAGTGATGTGCTAGTTGTTAGGTCATATAGCTCTATATCTTACTTATAGAGGAAAAGTTGTTGGAACAATTAAGTTTTCCACACTACAATGCTAAGTGTGCATGTGGCAATAGTGCACACTATGTAATACTACTTTACAAGGGATACATAAACTTTATGGTTTGGCTGGATGTATCTTGTGACTTGTTAAATTTCCTTCTCATAATCTGCCTATATACTACGACGCGATATATATATATATATATATATATATATATATATATATATATATATATTTTTTTAAGTTAGCTCAACTGACAGATTATTTGGTCCATCCCCTAGCCCTTCAAACACCTGAAAATTGTTTACAAATGATATAATGTGGAGGAGGTATGCATCCTCAATTAAGCTCTCAAAAATGCTAAGATCACAACTAAACCCACAACTTGCTCATACGTTGAGTTGTGAGTGGTGGAGTGGTGAGACTGTGTGTTTTTCACAACTCCACCATTAACAACTCGCTACGTAGACAAATTGTGACAAAGTTATGAGTTTATTTGTGGTCCTAGCTAGTGGTGGAGCCAGAAAATTAATCTAGGGGGCCAAGCTAAGTAGCTTTTTTTAAAATTAGATAAAAAAAATTTTATACCCAAAACAAATACTTTATTTTACATATTAACTATTTTATCTTAATAAAATTGTGTCTTATGTTCTTTCATTGTATTAAAATTATTTATAATTGATTCTAATCTAAATTTTCTAATCACCTCTCTTTCACATCTTTAAGCCTTTTTAGAGGGTTTAGCATAGCAAAAGATTGTGCAATAGTTAAGATTGTTTTTATAAATTAGTTATGTAACAAATTTTTTAGAGAGAAAAATGTGTGAAAGTGTAAATCACAGTTTAGGTACAATTAAATAATTGTTTGTCAATATCTCAAAAGCTCTTTTATAATATGCAAGATAATAATTCCACAACTCAAACCATTACTACCCAATATGCAATATCTATATCTAAATACCAATTTTTTTATTTTGAGGAATCGGTAAGTTCTAAATGGCAATTATAAATAAAGTATAAAGTATAAACAACAATAATGTATATTATATGTTATATATTATTTAAATGTACAAACAATAATGTATATAATATTAAAATATTGTTTTAGTTAAAAGCATAAACTTGGGCACGTTTGGTAGATTATAATAGGCACTGTAATGTAACAACTATTTCTATGGTTTAGCTATTCAATAATTTGATTATATTTTTATTACAGAGAATAGTCATTCCTTATGAATAACTATTCTTTAAAATGAGGCATAACTATTCCTCTCTAAAATAGTTGTAATAGCTATTCCTTAGTAGATGTAATAAATTCTAACGTTAATATATTTCCAAATAAATAAACTCTCCATATCCACCTAACAATTATGAAAATAAAAAATCATCAAAAAATAACTCATCTCTCTAAAATTTAAAATATATTATTTTCAAGAAAATATAATTGTATGAATGAGATATTTTCTAATATAGATCATAAATTTTATTCTAGTGTTACAACTCACAACTAAACTAATGAATAGGTTTAATAACTCCATTACAACACATTTTATTCCCAGTATTAAAGATTATCATTCTAGGAAATATAATTGTATGAATGAGATATTTTCTAATATAAATCATTAATTTTATTCTAATGTTACAACTCACAACCAGACTAATGAATAGGTTTAGTAATTTCATTACAACACATTTTATTCCAGTAATAAAAATTATGTTGTAATCCACGTTCAGTGTATCAGACGTACACTTAAGGTTAAAGTAAGCCACAGAAACATCTTTCATTCAGCCACAGCTTTGAAGTGTTGTACAATGGTAAGCCACAACACAGCACACATAGTTTTAAAAAATAATGTTATTGATTCCATTCCATTCTAGCTAGAATTTCGTGTATCAGTGTATAATACGGAATGGTAATACCACATGTTCCACCTCGAATAAAATTTCGGTCAGTTTCGAGGTGTCCGACTGTTCCAGTCAATTTTGGGCGGAATGCAGATTTTGCCCGGTATGACTTTGGGCTCTCTTTTTTTTTTCTTTTTTTTTTTTTTTTTCTCCTTTCTGTGCAATGTCATTTTTTTTTGGGTCAGAACAAAGCTCTGGTCACTCTCGCTCTCAGACCCTCTCAAATCTCACTAATATACATACATGAATGAAGTTATGAACAGAGGAGGTCCAAAAAAAAAAAAAAAAAAAAAAAAAAGGAATGGCAAGATTAAGCTGTGGTGGTCTTACTTGTGAAAGGAAAAAGGAAAAAAAATGAAGAAGAAGAAGAAGAAAAAGAAAAAGAATAGGAGGAAGAAGAGGAGAAAAAACTAGAGAGACCCACTGTATTGCTAAGGAAGAAGGGCTAAGGGAATTAATTAAAAGTAGATGAGGATGTGGGTGCCTTCACGTGGGTACGTATGGATATGGGAATTGGGAAAAAGTGATTAGGTGTAACTTTCAAGTTTCAAGATTCATTCTTTAGAAATACCCAAAATGTTAGTGTTATTTACAAAAGAACCAATTGAATGTTTTTCTACTAACAATCTTATTTTATTCAAGATTATATATATATATATATATATGTGTGTGTGTGTGTGTGTGTGTGTGTGTGTGAGAGTGTGGGGTAATCCAGAAACGCTATGAAATGGTATGTCAAAATAGACCGGTATTGAAATATTCTATTCCAATGGACAAACCGTAACTGACTTCAAAACGGTATTGAAAACATCTTTTATTTAGCCACAGTTTTGAAGTGTTGTATAACAGTAAGCCACAACACAGCATGCAGAGTTCTAAAAATATAAACACAAGCACATAGCGAGAGATTAGAGAGGGAGAGAGAAAGACAGAGAGATACTAGTCATTCCAGCTTGGATTGGAGCTAAACGAAAGTCATGGACTCACATCGAGCAACTAGCGACGAGGATGACTAGACTGGTATGGTGAGGATGGGGGCGTTATACACATATAGTAACTGTAAGGCATAGTGAATAAGTTTAATTTTTTTAAAAAAAATTAGAGATTTTTTATTTTTTAAAGGGAAAAATGGGTTTTTGTTAGTGTTCTTTGGAGGGCCATGGGCTGAGGTAGGGTTGTCCAAACACATCCAAAGACCCGACCCACCGAAGAAACCAATCATATCTAATCCGACGTCAACCGATCCGACTACTCTGGCGGTTAGCGGCAGGCCTTCACCACCAGAAAACCGACTCTGGCGGGTCAGTTTTGGTTTCCCTTCCCCAAAATCTGAAAAATTCGAACCGACCAAAAAAAGCCCAAATTTTGGCGAAAAACCTAGATTTTGATGAAAAAAATTTCCTAATCCTAGTGAAAAACCCAGATTCTAACAAGATATTAGGTGAATCCGATGAGATTTTGACCAGATATGGTGAAATCTCATCGAATCCGATGAGATTTTCGCCAAATCTAGTGAAATCCCATAGAATCCAATGAGATTTTTACCAGATCTGGTTTTTCTCATCGTTTTCTCAGAATTATAACTCCGACTGAACAGTTCGTCACCCGTTGAAGGTCTGATCCACCCGATTTGACCAATCTATCGGTCGATGGCAGGTGAGATTTTTGGCCACCCAATTCCATTAGGTCGGTTCCGAGTTGGGCAAAACCCAACCTAATCCGACCCATAGACAGCCTTGGGCTAAGGAATGGGCCAAATGGGAAGTTTATTTTTCTTTGGTTATCTTTTTTTTTGTTTTTACCAAAATGATTTTGTTGGGTTTTACTTTTATAATTTTATTGGACTAGTTCAACAATTTGAGAACTAATTTTAAATTTTGAGACAATGTTGTATCTTGATTCTCATTCTAATAAAATTATTTGCATTTGATTCTAAAAAATAAATGAATAGGGGGGGGGGGGGGGGGGGAGAAGTAAGAGAGAGCAATTTATCGCATGCTTTAGGGTTTCTCTAGGAATCCTAAAATGGTGAAAGTCTTTCATCTATCATCAGATAGGCCATCTTTTCCCTTTGGGTGAAATCCTTACTCCAAGCCACTGCTCATAGCATGTAAGACATCACAGGAAGATGAGCGAAACTATCTCTCAACGCTAAGGAGAGTCAGGCAGTGGACCTATTGTTGGACGACGTCGATAATTCTAAAACATTGGTAGCAAAGTTCTTCACTAAAAGACATCCTAAGATGGAGGCTATCAATCAGAACTTAAGAAGTATGTGGAGATCTGGTGGAAGCTTCAAAATTCGGGACCTTGGGGAGAACATTGTCCTTCTTTTGTTTGAGGATGTAGCCGATGCAAACCGTATATTCATGCAAGGTCCATGGTCTTTTAATAAATACTTGATTGAATTATATAAACCTGAGAAGAAGCGACAGTCAATGGTGCAACGTTTGACAGGGCTTCTTTTTGGGTTCAAATACATGGCTTACCGTTGCAATTGATGAGGAAAGAGAACGCTGAGGCGATTGGCAGTACTTTGGGTAGAATGGAGTGCGTTGAAGAGACTGAAACTGGGGATTGTAGAGGTCATTGCATTCGGATGAGAGTTGACTTGGATATAAATCAGCCACTCTGTCGGGGACGTCTAGTTCAGGGGGAGGAAATCACAGTGGGTTTCATTCCAATATGAGCGGTTTCCTATTTTTTGCTACTAATGTAGTAAGTTAAACCATGATGAGCGAGATTGTAAAATGTGGCTCAATAGAAATGGCACACTATGAAAGGAAGATCAACAATATGGGTCGTGACTACGAGCATCCATGGCTAGATTTTACAGGTCACCACCAGCATCCCAGCAGGAGGAATCACAAAACAATGGACCTCGCCAATACCCACCCCATACCAACAGATTGTCTATTACTCCAATATCGGATAACAATGACATTAAGGCTGGCGAAGAGCATGATCTGAGGTATAAGGAGAATCTAGTTGCAGAGGATGTCGTTGAGAACTGAGTTGTACACAACAGGAAAAACAAAACTCTCCAACCTGAGTCTATTTGATGCACACATCCAGGAAATTGACAAGGAATTGAATGATGGTCCTCCTACACATGAAATTAATAAGGGAGGAGAGGACAGTGAGGGTGGAACCGTGAACATAGATAGGGCTGAAAAGTGAAAAGGTGGTTTGAAAATAGTTGGTTGCAGAGATAATTTGAGTCAAGGGAGAAATGGGCTTTGGTATATGGGATAAAAATATTTGTGCTGATGTCTACTATTCAAAGAAGAGAGGGTATGAACAATCAAATTAAAAAATACATTGCTTATAATTATGATTTGTTGCTTTTCTTTCATCACTTTCAGCGGTTGGTTGATAATAGGCGCTACGAAGAGTTGAAAGCATATTTCAAAGCAACCCAAAGTAGACCATCATTGGCACATCCTGTGGAAATATTAAAGCATGCGGCAAGTTTTTACACTCCTGCAATATTGAAGCTGTTTAGTCATTAATTATGGCTCACTTGAGATTGTGAATTGCATAAGTATGATGAGATTGAGACTATTGGCCAAATATAAAGTTATTCCTCCTGGTAAACATTGTCAACACATTGTTGAATATGATTCATCGATAGTGATGTACACTTGTAAAAAATTTGAATTTGTTGGAATTTTATGTGCCCATGCCTCAAAAGTGTTATCTCTTCAAAATTTTAAAAGGGTACTAGATCAATATATTTTAAAAAGGTGGAAAAATGATGCAAAGGATGGATCTGCAATAAATACTTGTATGCGTGTAGGACTACATGACCAGAATGCATGTTAGGGTACATTTTTTTACACCTAATTTAAATAACACATTTATTTTTCAAATGTCACAAACAAATTATTAGGCATACCTAAATATTTTTAACTATTACTATGCTAGCTCACAACCATTCTTCTTTCCATTACAAAAAAATGGGCTATAAATGTAAAACACTATAAGACCCAATATTTTTGTAAAGCCTAAATTATTTATTGAGCAAGTTAAAATCTCATTCTTTCTAAAGCTCAAGAATTTTTATGCTTAGCAATATCTGAAAAAAGCCCATGATTCTAATACATGGAAAAACAATTTTATCAATGAAATTCAAGTCCATAATTAAAGCTCATGATTCAAATTCATGGCAATACTATTTTATCAATGGGATTCAGCCCCATAATCAAAGCCCATGATTCAAACTCATGGCAAATTATTTATCAAAAGCCCAATTTTCATTGGCAACATAAAAAACTCAATTCTTGCTGTAACATAAAAAAGCTCAGTTCTTGCTGGCAATATCAAAAAACCCAATTTTCATTGGCAACATCAAAAGCCCAATATCTTGATGGCAACATCAAAAAGCCCAATTCTCACTGGCAATATCAAAAATCTCATTTACGTTGGCACTATTTTATCAAAAGCCCAAGATTATTAACGCTTGACAAAAAATATTATGTTATAATTATTTCATTTAAAAGATGAACAATGTTTCTTAAACATTACTATGGAAAAAACCATGGCAATCATTTTATAAAATCTCGTGGAAAGTTATAATCATTTTATAAAAGCTCATGGAAAGTTATCTTGAAGATTATGATATTCATCTCATATTATAAACCTATGAAACATGTGGTTATCATTTACATCACAACATCCATAATATTTATCTTCAAAGCCTATGGTAACTATTCAATCCCACAAGCTCACCATTTAAATTATGATGTGATTATTAGAAATCATGAACATTACTTATGATATGGAATTCACCATTTTCAAAAATAGTAAATGTTATTTACAAAGGCATTTTGAAACTTATCCTATTATTTCAAATGTTACAACTCATTTCCCAAAGACCCTTAACAAATATCTATGAAAACCCAAAATAGTTAATAATAATAAAAGTCCACGAGGGATGAAAACCCATGGCAACATATGTTGTCGATGTCCATTTTGTAGGATGAACGTAGCCCACCCCAAAGGGACCAACCCACATGAGCTCCAAAGGACTCCAGCAAGAGGCAGAGGACTGAAAATAGATAACTAGCTCTTATTCATCCTTGACCAAGGTACATCTGGAGGCCTTAAGAAGAGAACCAAGTCTTTGAGGATGAACTAGGGACTGTCCCATCAACTTTTTGTCACCCTCTACCTGACATGAACAGTTCCCAAAGGTTGTGATATCAGCTGAAGTTTAATGGGTGATGAAACTTCATTATTTTCCTCGAGACTATATCTCCAGCAGAAGGAGAGCTGAAACCAAGTTATCCAAATCTCAACAAATCAATGCTATAAATGTCAAAAATGTTCAAGACATAGTTCATGTGCCAAGCCCATAAATCCTAAAGGGGAAAATTTGGGAACATGTGGTTTGGAGGGCATAAAGGGATCTCCAGCAGAACCCTCTGAAGTGGGCTTAAACTTTGACACCTGGTTTGGGGTGTTGAATCCTACTTCTTGAGATCCAAATATCAGTTGCAGCACTAGGATTCCTTTTGATACCGCCTTAATCCTATTGGTTAAACTCAACTTCAGAAATCTTGACATTTAATGCAAAATACCCCCAAAACCCACCATGTGTCATATTACCCAAAGAAGCAAAGCATCCCCAAAAGCAAATCTCCCACTTCTGGTCAAATCCTAGGATAATTAAGCCCGATACTCTACCCCTTGATCAGTCCTATGTTTTTGGACTTTTGTTAATTAATGATTCTCTAAACTCCACTATAAAAGCATAAGCACACCAGCCATCAGGCACACAGCTACTCCCTCTAAAATATCTAATTTGCTTGTCATTTTGCTTGTGGTTTAGCTCTCCCCAAGCTCACAACTCATTCTCCTTAGCCCACATTCACTTAGTCTCAGACATTCCCTTACCTTTTCTGTATATTCACAGCCCATAAATGCTTCCTAATCAGTCACAAACAACCCTTTACTCACTAAAGCCTTAAACTCAACATTAACTCCATCACACCACCACAAGCCTAAATACCCACTCACTCAAAATAGCCCACACTACCCCATTCATGCCTTATGCATATATGTCCCCCAAAATCTTAGTTTAACACTTGCTACACCAAGCTAGAGTCTCTCTCTCCCTTCACACCATGCCAATTAACCCTTTTCTTCTTCCCATGGAACCTTTCATTTTTACCTTTTATTTTACTATTGAATGATATAATGTATTTGTAACAATGGAATTCTTCCCTCATATTGATGTAATGATGGCTGAAAGTATAATAAATTCCCCTGACCGAGACACACAAGAACCCCCTGAAGTGAACACTTTTCTAAATTTATTTAATAATTAACTGCTGGACTTTAAGTGTAATTTCACCCTACCGCTAGAAAATTTATTTTCTTGCACTATCAAAATAGGACCACTAACTTACTAATTATGAATTGTGAAGTATTTTTATTAGGCTTTTGTTGCTGTTTTGTCAAGTGCAGCCTTTATTTCTTACTTGGATAGGCTTATCACCACACCGAAAGTCTTTGGGCATCATCTCAAGAGCCCATCGTTGAATTTCGACGTGGCTACCCAATATTTTATTCAGAGGCATTAATTTCCCTCTCAACAATGTAGATGTGGGAAGTCGGTAAAAAGTATTGCTTAAATTGAATTCGAATTTGGCTGTGAGAGCTGCTGTGATTGATGAGTCTTTTTGTATAGCTTTGGATGCTCATGAAAGTACTTTGAACAAAGTAAAGACAAGTTTGAAAAATCTATCAATTGAATAATGTACTGTTGGAGGCTATCGTTTCAAATTAAAGGCTCAACAAGCAAACGATAGTGTACAACCTGTCCATTGCAAAGAAAATTAAAAAATTAAAGGAGTTAAGCTTTAAGGAAAACAAGCAGGGACATCTCCTAGAAGAAAAGGTGCATTAGAAAGAGCCACAAGAAAGAGAAAATGTCAAACTATTGTACCTTCTCATATTCAACAACTCACATCGGTATGAAATGTGTTCCTTTTTCTTTTTCTTTTTTTCTTTGTGCTTACAATGTTAGACTATAATGTGTACTAAATCCATATTTCACCAATGGAAAAACAGCAGCCATGCCAGAACTTAAGCTTGGATGTTGGTAATGAAGTTCATCAGATGTCTTCTTCGGTTTATTTCACACAGGTAACAAAATACATACATACATACATATATATATATATATATATATATATATATATATATATATATTGTGTGTAAATTATAATAAGAACTAATTTTTTCAATTATGTATATAATTTTTGTCATAATGTGGCAGCGACCTCATAATGGTGCCCTTAGTTCAAGTCTAGGTACTTACAATCTACTGAATCAATCTTCATCTCAACATACAATGGTAGTATTTTAAATTTCGCTTATGAAAATTTTTATATTGTTATATTACTCTTAAATTTTGTTGTCTCAACTCATAATTGGTTCTTTATATAATTTATTAATTCATTTGAATGTGAAATGTAGCAGGAAGATGGCAGGACAAACATAACTACTCATGGTTTTACTGAAATGTTGAACTTGATTCAAGTAATTAGATGAAATCATTTTTTTTTTTTATTGCTTTGATTTGATTGATATTTGATTGGTTATATGTTGATATGTAGACACAATTACCAAAAACGGTAAATCAAAAGAATAATGAAGATATTGAATAACAAACACAGAAGTGTGCTTGCTAGTGGGACTTTATTGGCTAAGCTCCAAACCCATAACCTACAACATGCCTACCAAGGAGTGAAGAAGAGTGTCAGTGCTGTCTATCATAGAGGAGCATCCAAATTAATTAGTTATTTTGATTTAATACTCTACTATGCAAATGAACTTTGATAACTTTAACGGGGTTCTGATACTCATTTTATTTTTCATTTAGAAGTGGAAAAGGAGAAACTTTTATTATTTTAAATATCATAGTCTTTGAATATGGTTTCAATAGAAATTATGAACATTTATTTTCAGAGAATTATCAAAAGAAGAATACTTATTTTCAGAGAAATCTCTGGAACTTATGAACATTTATTTGCATTGTAATTCTGCTTCTTCTTTTTTTAAATGCAAGATAGAACAGTTTTGTGTATAAGTCTCCCTAGCAACAATTTTTTTTTTTTTGGGTCTGGTACAAGAAACTGGAAAGCCCCTACCAACAAACTTTCTTCAACTTAATCAAACAACTATCCCTTGAACCCATGCTTGGTGTTTTTCCTCCCTTGTGCAAATATCCAGTGTATCACAGCAGCCTCGTTGTAATCTCATAGCAATATATCAACCTATCCATCATCCTAGCTTGGCATATATCTACAAAAAAATGTGAAAGAAATCAAGATTTGATTATTGGGGAAGAAAAAAGATTAAGTTTATACCAAAAGTTTTCTGATGAAGCATCTCAGTTTCTTAAGGGAAAAATACTATGCTAAAACATTGCTAGAATCAAAGTTTGTAGAGAAGAATGCGTGCTTAACATTAAAAAGAAAAGCTTAAAACTTATGTACCAATGCCGTGCATATCAGATTTGAGAATTGCAGCATAGAAATATATGATCAAGACAAAGCAAAAAATTAACAACTGTATCCTTTTTCCTTAACCTCATTCAAGAATTTCAACAAACACATAAAACACAATCTAGGAACCACACTTATCATAACAACCAAAACAGAGAGTAAATGTTAGTTCTCTATCGTTGTAAGGCAGTGATAATGTAATGATGGATCAGACTTCACACTAAGATGATCGTGATGATTCTTCTCACACACACCAAAAAAAAAAAAAAAAAAGGAGATGATCGTGATGATGTTAGGCCAATAATAATGCAAACAATTAATAAGAATGAAAAGGGAATTGATAAAGACCAGGTTGGTGTCAAATGCAAAACTTCATTAATCATTATCAGTCTCAAAAATGAAACAGATTAGGATCTGGGTGCCTCATTTTTAGAACTGTAACCATGGGGCATTAACGTTAGTAACGTTTGCCTCTCCCGTTAGTTGAGAAGGAAAAAAAAAACAGAGTTGCCAGGTGTCAATTTTTTATTGGTGGTACAGGGAGTGGTACACACCTTATGGTCCAGAAAATATTCATTCGATAAACAAATAGTATTAGAGTGTGCCGAGTTCAATTCATCCTATTACTCATTTATGAAAAGACAACAAATTGACATTTGATTGAATAAAAAAAAGAAAAATGTTACCGTTCACAACATTTTCACAACACTTTCACAATAAATTCTAAGTGATATATTGTTATTGGTTTTAATTTTAGTTTTTTTTTTGGAAGGAAGACTTTTAATTTGAGTTTATCATTAAAAATATATTTTTGCCACTAGAAATAACCGGTAACAACCTATCCTTTAAAATTAGTTGTAAAATTGTAATCAACATAACATTTTTCATATATATAAATAAATAAATAAGGATTTTTGCATATTATGATGAGACATTTAATTTGAGGCCAATAAAATAAACCCACTCAATAATCAATAATGTAATATATGACTTTAGATAGAGCTTAATACTTTAATTGGCCTACCTATACCGAAACTGTCCTAAAGTTAGTATTTTTAACTTCTTCTTTAATTGCAGAAGCTAAACCATGGGAATTTAGAGAGAGAAAAATGTGAAATTTCAAGACAAATCAAGAGCAAAGAAAAAAATATACACACACAATCAACCAATTGAGAAATTTTTATAAACAGTATATATGCATTCATGAACGTACTTGAATTTCCATTCCAAGGCCACATGTAGTTCTACAAACAGTTTGACTTTCGCTTCTCCTTCACCTCTTTCCTCCAGGTTAATGTGTTTTATTACATCCCTCTTTTTATTCATAGTAAGATAAGATATTCAAATGAGCTGCAAATAATAAAAATTCTACGAGTATCAACTTTTTAGCCCAATGTCAAGACTCGTGTAGAAGAAACAAACAACGTCAAACATTCTATGGCAATAGAGCATAAGTAATTAAACTACAAATCATGAACAAATATAAAAACTTAAAAGAGTCCCTTCGTTTCTATATATAAGTTAATGGTTGCTCAAAAATTTAACGTTCATGCATGAGTACATTACATTATTCTTTCAGAAAAATAAGGCACAATATTCTGGGGGGTGGGGGAAGAGAGATAGCTTTAGTGAATAAATTCGAAGCTATTTAGATACTATTTATTAGTAAAAAAATTAGTTCTTTTTTAGATTCACTCCATGGTCATTGTTACGATCGCCATCCTGTTTCTTATAGAGACATGTCCTTTTAGATGCTTTTCATAGCATTTTATGAAACAAGCTTCCAAACGGAAAAGTTTTGTATCTTTTTTATCGAGGCATAATTTCAAGCACTTTGAACCAACTTCAACCACACGGCGGTTAACTGGCAACTTATTCTTCTCCACAAAGTGATCAAACACTCGCAAAGCACAAGCTTCAAGTGTAATAGCATGTCGATCATCTTCACTAACTTCATGACATATCTCAAATGCATATATAAGGGAATTAATAAATTTTATTTGAGCATTATGAAGGTCAAAGGGATCGTCAGGGTTGTGGTCATTAGCGTGTACGTCAACAAGAGTAAGGATAACCAAATATAAGTAATGTCTTTTCATAATGATCATAAGGTGTCTTTATAATTTTATATAAACTTTTAATTTTTTACAAATGTCTAAGTATATTTGTATAAGTACGATTGATTAAAAGCAGCACTTGAGAGTATTCCAAATGTCACAATACTATGCTTTCAAGTAGGTGCTAACCAAATAGTATTGGAGTACTACTTATTTATGAAAAGACAACTTATAAGATAAGAACTATACGTGGAAGATACTAATAATAAAAAATTTATGGACAATACATATGACTGAATAAAACAAAATAGATTCTTCCCTATTATGATGAGACATTCAATTTGAGGCCAATAAAATAAACTTATTCAATAATGTAATATGTGATTTCGATTGCGCTAACTGGTTTAATAATTTAGGCTCCCTTTGGTTTGTATTTGCGATTCACGCGTCTGTTTCTGACTTCTTTTTTTTTTTTTTTTTACTCTCAGCGCCTCTTGCTCTGTTCATGGGACATGAACACTGCAAATAGACAAATGAACAGTAATCGAAAATTATTTTTTTTATTCTTTTCAGTTTTTAACAAAATAAGCAGTATCCAAACGCACACTTAGTGTTTAAGAAAGGCAAAGTGTGAGTATATCATTTCCCACCTAAAGTTTTTATTTATTAGAAATTTGTTTAAATTCATTATCAAATGTCTTCTTTGTTCCAAAATTGTATTGAAACCTAATCCCTATTCGTCAACTAGTTGAAAAAATAATAATTAAAAATTCTTTTCCAATTTTTGTTATTCACTCAGTTCCCTGATTCTATAATTAAAATTAAAATAAAAACCTCAGTTCCCTTTTTGCCTATTGTAATTCCTTGAAAACGACACTTGGAGTTTATGACATCGTAGACTTGGTCATCTGCTTTCCTAGATATAAAGCATTATGTTGGTCTGATTCCCATTTAAATAAAAATTGCATGTTTCTTTTTCACAAAATATTGTTTGTCATTGTTGTGCTACTGCTAAAGATTCTAGATTAACTTTTCTTAATAGCATGACCATAAAATATATATTTTATGGTCATGCTATTAGTTTCCTTTTTTTTTATTTTTCTTTTTGTTTAGTTCTATTTTATTTATTTATTCAAATGAGCTATTTTGAAAATAAATTAACCATTAAATTTTTGTCACAAATTTAGCATAAAAGCAACAAAAACTATATCTTTTGATAAATACTATACAAATAAGCTATTAGAAACTATGAAATCTCCAAATAGACATTAAATTTATGATCATGACGCCATGAACTTTTGCTTGAAGTCTCCAAATTTCGGATCACTCCCTTTCTCTTGCGCGCATTTCATATTGGGCTAGCTTCACTTTACTTTAGTTTGGCACTACCACAAAAATCTGTTGAGATATATATAGTTTCTAACTACAATTAAAAATATATATATGTATCTTTCCATATATAGACTTGGCATTGGAAATGCTGAACAGATACCCCACAATGGTTTATGAACGAAACGACAAGAATAAATCAGCTTTGCCTGTGTTGGCTCGAAAGCCTGCAGACATTTTCTCCAGCAATTGGCTAAATATCATGGCAAGATCCACCAACTTTTGTACGTTATTCTAAACCCAATTCAGTTCTTACGGTAGATATTTGTGTTTATTATTGAGGAGCAGTATATTAATGCACAAAAACACTTTAACAAATATGATATCCTCTCTTATTTTTAATATGAAATTTGATAATTATCATAGTTAGAGATAAATATTTATTATGATTGTGTTTTTAATTTTCTATATATATATATATATATGATGTGTCAAGATTTTAATAATCAGCATAAAGATTGAAGGTTTTATAATTACATTAAAAAAAAATGTAAACTTTCAAAAGCAACGTTAACATTATAAGAAATCAACAAAAAAGTCAAATTTCTTTAGTTTTATATATAATATGGGTCACCAGAAACTTTTTTTTGTCCCCTTGTATGTTAGTTTGATGTGGGTGTGGTACCCATTTATATAGCCACTGAATCCATGAGGAGAACTTTGAAAACCAACATAAAAAAACAACAAATACTTTTAGGTCTGTAGCTATTAAGTGTTGGCAAACTGTAAACAAATTGTATGTTTTGTGCGCCATAGAGTTTTGATTGAAGTTGAAGAAAAAGACCCGTTATCAACTCAAGCATAAGAAATTAGGGTGGCAATTCATATTCGCGTGTTGGGTTTGTGTCGTGCTTACTCATGAGTATTAGACTAAATGGGTCAATACTAACCCGATATGTTTCTTAAACAGGTTAAGATTTTTCAACCCTAAAACGACTTGTTCATTAAACGGGTCAATTGTATCGTCCCGTTTATCAAATTTTATCAAAGTGAAGAAAAAAAATACAAATTTTAGTTTTAACTCAATTGATCTAAACTATGAAAAACCAAACAAATAGATTTTTTTTTTAATATAAAACTTAGAACTAATGAGTAACTGCATCATAAATAATCATTCAAAACTAAAACATATTTTAATATCACAATTAATCAATCACAATATATCAAACAAAATATACCACAACAACTAATAAGTTTATATACTTACGGTTTTAAAGAGTATATTGGTAAAATAACATTTAGTTAAACAGGTTAAACGAGTTTCATGGATTGGACACAAACCCGACACGTTTACTAAATGGGTCAGTTATGTCAACTCGAATATGACACGAACCTGCTAAGCCTCAACCCATAACCTGCTAACCTTGTGTTCTGTCATGCTCACCAGTCGTGTTGTATTTTGCCACCTCTAATAAGAAGTTTCTAGAAGCTTACACATAAACAATCGACTTGATTTGCCAATTTTTGAGGAACTTGAATCTCAGTCAGACCCATTAAGTGGGCTTATGACATGGATCTTAAGCCTAACTTACTAAAGTATTTAAGGGGTCATAAGAGTCAACAAAGAGAGAGTCAACAAAGAGAGAGAGAGAGAGAGAGAGAGAGAGAGTGTGTGTGTGTGTGTGTGTGTGTGTGTGTGTGTGTGTGTGTGTGTGTGTGTGTGTGTGTGTGTGCGCCTTCTACATGTATCTTTGCTTTTTATACGTAATTTCACAATTCACCATTATACCAGAGACACCAAAGTGACTTTGAAAAACAGTATTGCTAATGATTAGTGTGTTAAACGTGCTAAAATAGATGCTAAAGCAGAAGCATAAAAGAGTAACACAAAAATATATGAGGGTTACGAGGTTCAACTTGATAACCTACATCTATAAAGGAAACTCTTAATGGCTACATCTTTACTACAAGAATGAGTACAATTCCTATGTTACAAAAACCCAATAGGGTATTTATCATGGTTTTAAAAACTGGTACGGTCAAAAAATCGATTTGTGCCCCAATTCCCAGTTCAACTCGGTTTTTGACCGTTTTTTACCCTTTTTAACCAATTTTGACCGGTTTTGAGGGATTTTACCAGACCAAACTAGTGCTCGGTTCCCGGTTGAACTGACCTATCCGATCTAGTTTTAGAAACAGTGGTATTTATAATAGGTTTAGGGCCTGTTTGGTAGCAGTACTTGAAAACTGTTTTGTGTGATCTAAATGCTAAAAACGTGGGTCCCACTTTTAAGTTATATGTTTGGTTAGAGAACTCAATTAACAATAATCAAGTAACATTCTCATTTTAGGTGATCTAAATCACTTTTTGAGAACTCATAAGGAGTGGTTTTCAATTTTTAAGTAATAGTTTTGAGTAGGGAAGGTAATTTTGCCCCGCCTCGCTTGACCCGCCCCTCCTCGCCTTGCCCCACGCGAGTTTTCTCCACCCCACAAAGGTGGTGAGGTAGGAATGAGGCGAGATTTTATCCCCGCACTGTGAGGCAGGGCGGGGATGGGTTTAGACTTTTTAGACCCAAACCGCACTCCGCCCCATCTCGGCCCCGCCACGCATTGATAATGGTTAAATTGTAAATTTTTCATACCCTAAAATCTTACTATGTAAACAAACATATAATCAACTTATTTTACTCTACCCAACAAGGCTTTTTGCCTCTTATTTTTTTCTCTAGAAAGGTTGGAAATAAGGTACCAATTTTAACATTTTCTTTATTATTTATTATAAACAAATTTATATATTTTTGATATTATCTTGTTAAACACTTTAAGAGCATCCACATCAGTGGATGCAAAGTCTTGCATAGTAGAAAAAACACACATTTTGACTCAAAAAACACCCATATCAGTGTGTGTAAAAGTGTGCATTTATGCATAAGTGCTACAGTAACCATGCATACATGCAAGGTTACTGTAGCTCTTGTATTTAATATTTTACAATTTTTTCTCTCTCCTTCACCCCACTCTCTCAACTTCTCACTCTTACCTCTCTCGTTTTATCTATGGTCCCTCAAACCACCAATCAGTCCAGCCACTCTCACCGATCACCAATCAGTCCACCGATCTCGCAGCGCCGCCACCACCACCACTACAAGATTGCAATACATAATAAACCAACCACAAACTCAAAGGAAAATCAAATAACCCATACACGAACACACAATAGAGACATAGAGAGGGAGAGATCTGACCGAGATCAATTGTGGCGGAGATCAGTTGTTGTGGGTGTGCTTGAGGCGGCTTAAGGCTTGATGATGGTGCTTGATGATCTGGGTTTTGATCAGTGGCTAATGATGGTGCATGGTCTGTAGTGGCTGTGATTGATGATGGTAGATTGATCGTTGAAATTGTTGGCTTGGGTTGTGTGTGAGAGGATTTCAGAGAGAAGAGAGAAATGTGAAGGGAGAGCTTGATGGTTTTTGAAGGTTTTAATGGTTTTGATGATTTTTGGGGTTTTGATGGTTTTTATTCTTTGTTTGATCAGTGGGTGAAGGGAGAGCTTGATGATGGTTCTTGATGATCTGGGTTTTGATTAGTGGCTGATGATGGTGCACGGTCTGCAGTGGTTGTGCTTGATGATGGTGGATTGATCGTTAATGGTGGCTTGGGTTGTGTGTGAGAGGATTTCAAGAGAAGAGAGAAGTGTGAAGGGTGAAGGAAATAAATAAAAAAATTGTAAAGGAATGAATATTTTATTGAATAAATATGTAGAATAGAAAAAGTGATGTGGGTGTTTTGTAAAAATAGGTATGTAAATTAAAAAAAAGTAGGTTTTTTTTTTGCAAAATTTACAAAATTTTTGCATCAACTGATGCAGTTGCTCTAATAATATTATTCAATTTTTGCTAAAAGTTAATTTGATTTGATGGAATAAATTTATTTGTAATTTCAAGTATATTTTTATCAACAAACAGGTTTTATTAAAAACAATTGTAATGATTGCGGGCAAATTAACAGGAAGTAAAGTTTTACGGGGTGGGGTGGAGCAGGGCTTCGCAGGGCCCTAAGGGGCGGGGATGGGGCAAGAAAATTTTCCCTATCATGTAAGGCGGGGCAGGGATGGAGTAAGACAAAACCATGCGGGGTGGGGGCGAAGACCCCATCCTTCAGACCTGCCCCGCCCCATTGCCATCCCTGGTTTTGAGTGGCAATATTGTAAATAATGTAAGAACTATGGGACCCACACAAGTTGATTTGATTGAGACGGTACCTTACCAGATTTTTTATTTATTTTTATTTTGCATTTTCATTCACGATCTCTCCTTCTCTTTCTTCATCAGCTCTTCTCTCCCACTCTCATCCCATAGCAACAAACCTCTCTCATTTCTAAATTTTATTAACTCACAGAAAAAATTACCACTTACCCACCACCACAAAAGGCATATAGGAACACAACCACTGAACCACATCACCAAATATCAACCCACGTGACCTCCATTGCATAGATCTAGGAAAAATTGGGAGCATAGAGAGCTTCCTCTCATCTACCCACCTACTATTAAATCCCCAAATCAATCAAAAATGATATCGAACCAAAAAAAAAAAAAGAACAAAGGCTATAAATAAAAGAGAAAGTAGTAGAGAGAACTTGAGAGATGATTGGTGGAGCCATGGAGAGTATAAAGTGAGTATCTTTATAGACATCTATAAGGGAAAGTATAAAGTGAGAAGGGAAGTCAATCGAAAGATCCTCAAGGAGGGATAACAAAAAGTGAGCACGAGGCTCTGTGATAGTGTTATAGTGAGATAATGGATGGAGAACGAATGTCATCACCATGTTCAGGAATCTCAAACCTTTAGCAAAGGCCTAGCAAGGGGTGTTTTGACGATCACCCCAAGAAGAAGGTGTCTCACAGAATAAAAACGAGAGTTTGTCTTTGGACACTGTCCTCAGACGCTCACAGCCAGGGTAGTCATGATGCGCTATCCTAGGAACGTGTAGTACCTCGAATACAATACCTGGAGTAACTACCATGCGTATACCCCGAACGCGAGTGACAAACTAAGGTATAGAATAATCAAATCCGTGCATATTGGAATAGAACTCCTGTATGATCACGAAAGGGCACGTGACCAAGACGCCACATAGTGACTCCTAACCCCTACTGTAGATGACAGTGGGAAGGTTAGTGTCAGAAAAATCTGACATAATGACTTGGCGTTCCGATTGAATGCCTCATCGTGAAAAGTTCTCCAAGAAGTCCGATTTGGCCTTCTCATCACGGAACTGTACGTGAAGTGGAGTGGGGTTAGAAGGAGAAGAAGAAGAAGATGCCTCGGAATGAAGAAGGTTTCGGGACGGAGTGGATTTACGTTTAAGTGCCATGACGCAACTAACGTAAGAAACAGAGAGAGAGAAGGAGAGAGAGAAACAATCAGAAAAGCACCAACAAGATACAATAAAACAAATATAGAAACTTGAAAGTACATGTGCATGAAAATGCATGAACATGTGACATGCAATTTAAATACATCATGGGCTCAGTCCAATCCAAACCTACCAGCACATAGCATAGCAGCAAAGTAAACACACATCTAAAATGCATGAAACATTGTTATAATGCACATATGATGCAATGCATGATGATTTAAAAACCATTTGAACAAGAGCCATCCCAAAAATTTCACAAGAACTTCATTAATTTTTAAAAAATCCCAAAATTTCTCAAAAATCCCAAAAGTTAGGTCAGAAATCATGAAATGCATGGTAGAATGAGTGAAAAAGATCATACCGGATGAAAGAAGATGATCTTTAGGCCAAAAATCTCTTGGGAATGAAGTTTAGAGTGAGAGAAAGAGGTGTTTAGGAGGTGAAAAGGTTGAAAGCAATCGAGAGAGATCGAGGAGAGTAGATCTGAAATCGCGAGGAAAGCTTATATAGAAGCTTCATAAATCTCAATCGATCTAGAGCTATCGAGCTTTAAAAAAGCATGCTTTAGCTATCAAACCAGCTATCGAGGATCTAACGAGAGGTTTTCTCAACAATGAAGCTCGATGGATCGAGGTAGCTATCGATAAGCTATCGAGGAGACAGAAAGTTTCTCGATTGATCGAACTAGTTATCGAGAGCTCTATAGAAAGTGATAAAAAGCAACTGAAGGTTCTTGGTAGATAGCCTAACTGTCGAGAGCTTTCGAGAAGCTATTGAGATTGTTTAAAACAGTTTTTCAAGGAAGTGAAAAACACAGATATGAATGCAATCAAGCATGCTACTCAATTAAGGATCCAAAAAACATTTTAAACTCTCAAAATCATCTCTCAACAAAAATGTTAAGCACATAGATCCATAAACACACACACACACACACACACACACACTAAACAAGTCTAACCAATTTTATATTTCAAAATCAAGTTAAGACAGTTTAGTGAACATACATTAACACATGTATTTCTTGTGATGGCCAAATCACATTGTACCTACACATGTATCAAAAGTAGCGAAGAATATTGCGTGTTGTGTGTGAAAAACATCGCAAGATTGCATAAATGTATACATGTTATAACGATTTGAGATATGAGAAATCACTTTAACTCACACACAATCATAACTGTTTGATGGGGACTATCACCTTCGAGGTACATCCTATAACTCCCACATCTCCTATAATACACGCTTGCAATCATATATAAAGCATTTTGATCTTTTTGCTTTTATTTTTCTTTGCATATATTTCTTTTATTGAGCATATCATGCATGGGCATATAAGAGAGATGAAAGAAATACCTAATTATGTTACCACTTGATAGGCCAAGAATGTATTGACCCCTTGTGAAATATTAATTGATTAATTAGCCAAATTTATTAATTAATCAAATTAACATGAAATGTAGGCGGCAGCACAAACAAATTACCAAATAACTAAATTTTCAGCGGAAATTAAATGACACGGTGATTTGTTTACGAATGGGGAAAACCTATACCGCAAAAACCCCACCGGGTGATTTTAGGTCACCACTTTCGAGAATTCACTATTATCACAACAAGCGATTACAAGTAAAGAAATCTCAGTACCTTATACCAACCTACAGTTGAACCCTTATCCTAATACCCAATTAGACTTGTTTTGTAGTGAC
The DNA here is from genome assembly GCF_040712315.1 of Castanea sativa. Lineage (NCBI taxonomy): Eukaryota > Viridiplantae > Streptophyta > Magnoliopsida > Fagales > Fagaceae > Castanea > Castanea sativa. The sequence goes on along the minus strand of NC_134019.1, from coordinate 10,011,524 downwards.
AATCTCTCCTTATATTGCACAGCTCCCACTAAGTGACTAACCAAAAGATGCGCGGATCCTAGTACGTGACTTGATCACCAACTTAAAAATGATGTTGGCTACAAAGTTTTTCAGTTCATCACACGATGAAGATCATGAAGTGACTTGGTCACAAAACCCTATGGTGTACAAACACAGCAGCTTCTTCAAGATGAACTAGGGCAACTAGGTTTCTAGTCACACTTTTCTTCACACTTGTGGAATTGTGATCTTATGCAACTGTGCTCACTTTGACAGCCCTTAAAATATTTCTTCTATATGTTTAGAGTTGTGAGAAACGAAAGCCTAAACACATACTCACGGATTGGATGAAAAACAGCTCTGAAAAACTGAGTTTCATAAACCTTGATAGATAGCCATCTATCGAGATAGCTGTCGAGCCATGGGCTTCAGCAGCTTTTAAACCTCGATAGATACTAGCTGTCGAGCTAGTGGTTGAGATTTAAAATCTAGCACTTACTTGATTCCTAGACAAACTTGCATGGCTTTAACACTTGAACTTGAAATTTTGTTCCTTGAAGTATTAAACACATCCTAGATCTACCCAATTACAAGTAAAATGCGTTTTGTCAAAGGATTAACCAATACATAAAATGTTGACATATGTTCCTAACATCAAATCACATATGTCCTAACAGACTTGAACTCTTGTTCCTTGAAGTACTAAACCCATCCTAAAACTACCTAATTACAAGTAAAATGTGTTTTGTCAAATGATTAGCCAATTTACAATAACATATGTTCTAACAAGTTCCACATATGTCCTAACACAAGTTTCATGAAAAATCAACGTGGAACTCGAGTTTCTAAAACTTGAGTTCCAAACCACCAAATCATCAACGAGTTCTAGACTTCCAGTTTATGCAGTTCATCAAAAACCAAACCAAAACACAACCCCACAAAGACCCAAATCCACGATTTCCAGTTCTGCAGTTCATCAAACCCAAGCCGCTCCAGTGCCAAGATCAAGCTGCTCTGATGCCAAGATCGTCAAACCCAAGTTAAGATCGTCAAACTTAAGCAGCTCTAGTGCCAAGATCGTGATTTTTGGGTTTGGGTTTTTGCTTCACTTTTAAGATCGTTATTTTAAGGGAAGAATTGTCTTGAATTTTGGGGGCTTAGAAGAAGAGAATGGAATGACAGTGGAGAAAAGGAAAAAAAATTAAGATGGAGAGAAGGAAGGAAGGAGCAGGAACTCGAGTTTATTAAGCTTAAGTTGCTATAGTAACTCGAACAAAAGAGCAGGAACTCGAGTTTATTAAGCTTGATTTGCTTTAGTAACTCAAGTCTAAGAGGCTTGAGATGTTAGTTTTCTAAATAGTTTGGAAACCTTGCTAACTAACAAAATTGTTAGCAAAATTGTGTTATTTTGAAAAAAAAAATCATTTTATCATTCATGGGAGGGAGCACTTTTTCTTCAAAACCAAATGCTTGTATCAAACACCCAATTTTGTATTTTTAGTTTTGAACACTTTATAGAAATACGTTACTAAACACATTTTTTGTATTATGAGTACTCAAAAAATGTGTTTTCACTACACTTTTTAAATTACAATTTTCACATTATTTTAAAAACCAAAACTCAAATACTCCTACCAAACGGGCCCTTAACCCTAGACTAACTATACATTAACTATGGTTAATAAATTTGGTGTACAAGTTGGCAGGCTTGAGCCAATACTTTTGGGCTAGTATATCTCTAACACCTCCCCTCAAACTCAAGGCAGAAGCTCGATAGAGCCTTGAGTTTAGATAAGCTTATGAAGAAAGCCTTGAGTTTAGATAAGCTTATGAAGAAAGCCTTGAACATGCCTCAAAGAAAGCCATGAAGATACTATTAGAAACTAAACCAAGATTTGTGAAGAATGATTTTATTGATTTAGAAAGAGATAGATCTCTGTTTATATACAATCGAGAAAGAAAGAAACTAACTAACTTCTAGTGTATCACATGCTAAACACGTGTTGCTTAACAGTACACAAAACTGATCTAAACTACAAGTTGTATATGACTAAAGTATGCTAAGCTGCAATATTAGATGTGTCGTTTAGGCAGATACTGTCAGACCAATAATTCTTCATTCTTTTGTGCTTCAAGTTGTGCTTCCTTTTCTTTCATCACTCTGACACCGAGAAGAACGCCTAGAGAATGACCTTGGAAGAGACCGATGACTTGGCCATAGTGGACGAAATTTTGTGCAAGACATGAACATTGGAAGAAAACTGAAGAATGGCAGCATAAATGACCTAGGCGTGGTGAGTAGGGCTTGAAAGTGACTACATTGAAAACCAAAGGAGAAACGACAAAGTAATGTGAAGTTGTGAATAGGGCTAAAAAGGACCAACCGAATGCACTGACTGAAACCAACTAAACAGAACCAATTTATCTTTGTTATAGGACGTTTAGTTATAAGGCTACAACTTTACTCAATATATTTTTTTATTAGAGGTGAATTTTAAAAAATTCACCATTGAATTACGTCTTCTTATTATATCCTCCATGCTTGCAAATTTCTAGAAAATTAAAATTCAATAACTATGGTCTTGGCCTTTGTCGCTGCCATCTTTTTGAACTTTGACTGCAATTTGACAGGATTTCCATATGTCGTTGCTTCACTTGCCTGCACCCCGGTGATTTTGTTTATTGTTTTACATTTTAACCTTTTGGCTGATTTAATCCGCTCATATTACTGGTCAAAGTATTTATTCCAACCAAGCAAGTACAGAATTTTCGAGTGAGAATTATGAATTGTATGAGTGTTTTTAGTACTTACCAGTATGTTTTACACTCCCATTTTATGATCATATTGTATTGAGCAATAAGGATTATGCATGGTTTGTAAGATTATCTCAATTAAGAGAGACTTAATGTAATCGACATTTATTATAATTATTTAATTATATTATTTTTTTAGATCTATTCTTATTTATTTAATAATAAGAGTCTTTTTGTGAACGAGATTATAATGTTATTTTGTAACGTGACGTCTTTTGGTGAATAGACATACCCCTTGATAGAAGGAGTATGAATAGAAAACCAATGTTAAAATTGAAGGGGTTCCTAATATTCTAGCCTTAAATAAAAGCCTGTATTTTCCGTCAGAAGGTTTCTAAGGAGAAGGCCATAGAATGAAAGAGTCTCTTCTAATTCATTATTCATTATTCTATAGTGGGAATTTCTTTACAAATTATTTGAACAATATTGGTTGGAGGTGTGTTTAATTTCTTTTGGTGTTTTTATATGACTTACATGTGGTATTAGAGCCTCCTTCATGCTATATCAACATATATATATATATATATATATATATATATATATATATATATATATATATGTGTGTATGTATGATTTGTTAAGTTGTGATTTTTTATGTTGTTTTAATTAGCTTTATTCCGTGTCAATTTACTTGTAACTAATGCAATTATTTCTTTGTATTTTGTGGAATTTAATGTATATAGGTCGTTGGTCTACTCAAGAAGTAACCGTTCAAAAAAATCAATCCACAGGATCATTGGTCTACTGATCAAGAAGTAATCATGAAGAAAACCAATCCAAGGATCATCAGTCTACTCAAGAAGTAACCGCCCAAAAAACCGATCCACGGGATCGTGTTGGTCTATTCAAGACAAAACTGTCCAAAAAACCGATCCATGGGACCGTCAATCTACTCAAGAAGTAATCGCCCAAAAACATAAACAAACAAACAAAACAAAAAATCAATTCATGTACTTCAACAATAGTATTGATAACCCATTTCATAATCGCCAAAATTTATTCATAAATCTCATAACCATAAAATTTCCGCCATAATATTTTTTTTTTCTTTTTTCTTTTTTAGTTATGTTCATAAAAATTAAGGCATGCATCCTTATGCCTTATATTCAAGAGAATGATTAGACACCCTTGAAATAAATTCAATTATATATAAAAATTGATTTATTCTTTAGATTTTGCTAATGTGTGCCACAAGGGCACACAATAATTAATCATTTTTAGAAATATTTTTTTAAAAATAAAAAAAATATTGACAGCTTTTTCAATTTTCGAGAAAATATTTCTAAAAATAGATGGCTTAATGTGTGTCCTTAGGGCACATTAACTGGACCCTTATTCTTTAAGAAAATTGTTTACAAAATGTGTGGCTTAAAATTTTTTATTTTGGAAGTATGAGCATTTTTATATTAAGTGACTTCAAGTTTAAGTAATTTCTTTTCAGAATGGTCACAATAATTTCTTTTATAATATTTATGTAAACTTGTGATACTTCACAAATGTCAAGTATACTTGTATTAGTATTAGTATGATTGATTCCAAACAAACACATGAGGAAGGTGTTCCAAATGTTACAATATTATTCCATGTGGAGGGCGTGCTCTAACAGCTTACCTACTCGGGACAATCTGCACAGAAGGAAGGTTCAAGTTAAGGTGGTGTGTAGTTTGTGTAAGCAAAAACCCGAGACCATGGGTCCATGGGCATATCTTGTGGGAGTGTTCCCTTGCTAGGAATGTATGGGCCTTGGTTAAGGGAAAGATTCAAAAGTACTCCAATGAGGCTCGAGACTTCTTCTTGCTGTTCGGGTTCTTGGCGCAGAGCTTAGATCAATGGGACCTGGAATGTTGGGCTACAGTGGCATGGTCTATTTGGAATGCCCGAAATAAGGTCTACTTTGAACAAAAACAAACCCACCCAAAGGACTATTTTGAGTGGTATATAGAGTCTACTGAACGAGTACCAAAAGCTGATGGCGTCTCAAATTTAATTTTTTAGTAGGTGTCTTTTCTTAGCTACGTTGTTGTAGCCTTAGTCTATGACCAGCTGTCTGTAGCTGGCCTCGAACTTATACAAGTTTTTCTTATACGTGTATTCCGTTTTTTAGTTTAATAAAAGTTTCTGACCAGTTATCAAAAAAAAAAAAAAAGAACAGTGATAAACAAATATCATTAAAGTGAGTTGAGTTCAATTCATCCTACTACTCACAAATTAAAGAAATTTCTTATATAATGTAAAATTATAATATGACTTGAACAATATTTTAGAACTTAGAATAATATATTGATTTATCAAAGACACTATTTCAAGTTTGCAACTCTACTTATGAATGAATCGCCTTAACATTTACAAGCGAAATCTTAAATTTGACTCTTGAGATCAAGTTTAGGGTTGAAAGAGGAAAAGTAGATTTGATGGTGATTCGTTGTCAAGAGATGCTGAGAAAGAGAGAGAGAGAGAGAATGGTATATGAGGTTCTTCAAATTTAGTTAGATATAAACCACTTTTCCAAATAAAACAGGTCAGTAAGTATGAGATATATTTTTATTTGGGTTACTATAGAATATTTTACTAATATAAAATATGTTATTTGTGGTACTAGCATTTCTCTTCTTCCATTTAGAGGCCTTTCCTCATGGGGACGTGAACTCAAAGCTTGGCTACAGCCCATCATATGCATGGCGTAGCATTTTTCAAGCATTGGAAGTCATAAGGAAAGGCACACGATGGAGAGTGGGGAATGGTCGGTTAATGGCTTCCTACTCCTACTACATACAAAGTCATTTCTCCTCCTAGACCTTTTGATGACTTTCCGATGGTCTCGGCCCTTATTGACTACGAAACTAGGAGGTGGAAAGTTGAGCTTATTCGAGCTGTGTTTGTTCCTTTTGAAGCTGATACGATCCTAAACATGCCACTGAGTTACAACTTACCCGAGGACAAACTCATTTGGACCGGTAATAGAAGAGGTGACTTTACTGTAAAGAGTGCATAGTATATTGCTTGTAGTTTGGTGGAGGCCGAAGAGATTGGTGAAAGTTCATCTGGCAATCCGCAAACTCCCCCTTGGAAGAAAATATGGCATTTAAAGATTCCGAGTAAAATACAAATATTTGCGTGGAGAGCATGCATGAATGGCCTCCCAACGAGACTGGACTTGAGCAGAAGGGGGTAAATGTCAGCCCCATATGCCCTATCTGTGATCAAGAAATGGAGACAACAACCCATGCGCTGATTCAATGTGAGTTGGCAAAACAAGTGTGGGACAGATAGCAGGGGAGGCCGATGAACATGAGAGGAAGTCAGTTGCTGGAAGGTACAGATGCTGCTCTGCAGATTTTGGAGGAGGGAGCTGATCAAGACCTGGAAATATTCTTTGTAACCTCCTGGGCAATCTAATATAACAGGGATCAAAAGGTCTTCAAAGATGTGTGCAACTCAGCTGCCCAAAATCGGTGCTCTGCAAACACTATCAGGTGGGAGTTTAAAGAAGCCATGGGAGTGTGCTTACAAAGCCAAAATAATGAAGCATCCAGGTCGGAGGCTCCACCATTGGGTATGTTCAAAATCAATGTGGACGGTGCTACAACCATTGATGGTCGACCATCTAGTATTGGGGTCATGATAAGGGACAGCAAAGGAAATCCAGTGGCAGCCCTCAGCAAAGTCCTTCAGGGTCAATGCTCAAGCTTGGAATCTGAAATTGTGGCTCTAGAAAATGGAATTCTACTAGCTAAAGAAATGGCGCTTGCACAGGTCATTTTTGAATCGGATACCCTCACTTTGGTCCAAGATATTAACACAAGTGAATCAAGAGGCAACCTAGGCCATCTGTACCAGGGAATTCTTGACCTCCTTAAGTCTTTTAGGAGCTGGGAAATCTGTCATCTGAAAAGGGAGCACAACAGAGTGGCCCATGAACTAGCTCATTATGTCAAATGTAGTGGTGCAACTCAGGTGTGGAAGGGGTGTACACCCCCATGCCCCCACCCCCCCCCCCCCCCCCCCGCGATGATCCAACATCTAATCCATGAAGACAATACCCTAAATGGTCTAATACTTTCTTCTTCCTCTTCTTCTTTTAATAGAAAATGACCTATGCTTGAGCCGCCCTGATTGTTGCTGCTAGAGAACAAGGAGAAGTCATACACGCACTTTGGAAGAAGAACATGCACAAGTCGCTTCAAGGGAATTTATTGCTCAAAAGACATTAACTGGGGTCTGCTCAAAATAACTAATTCTATCATCTAAGCGAGGCAAATTAAAGAAACTTCAATTGAAAGAAAATAAATAAATATACGTTTGTAAGTTACATTGAAAAGGAAATTTAGTGTCCAAACTCGATAAGCAGCTGATATCTGGATCGATGTATAAAGACCAAAAGCTATTCAACAGGGAATGTCAGTATCCACTTGTACCCTAGATCCAACCATCATGAATGATCTGCCAGTCTTCTACCTAGCTTTGAGATCACTTAAAAACAATGATAACTTGTGCAAGTATGTGGCTTTGCAGACCAAAATGTTGCTGCCACAGAGAATAAGCTACCGATAACTCCTTTTCATTATACCTCATCTCATTCCACTTCTTCATATACAATATAAAGAATTCAAAAGAACCTACAATGATGATACTACCATGAATCCAAGGTTGACACATTGTTGTCAATAGTCTCACCAACTCAATATAGTTCCCAAGTATAGATTAAATAGTGAACTTTCTATTACCAACTTCTGATAAAACTTGAACCCCTAGCCTTCTTGACATTGTCTTTGAGCATTAATTTCCTAAGCCCTTCTGCTTCATCCCACTTCTCACCCAAAACATACAAATCAGCAATAAGGGAATAAACACCTCCATTATTCTCTGGCGTTATCATACTCAAGACCTTATCAATTACCCTCTCAGCCATCCCAAATTGCTTATGCTCCCTACAAGCTGTTAAGAATGAACCCCAAATGACAATATTGGGTTCAAATTTCATTGTCATAATTATCTCATAAGCTTCCTCTAACAGCCCTGCCTTACCTAGCAAATCAACTATGCACCCATAATGTTGGATTCTTGGTTCTAACCCACATTCTTCAATCATCTTGAAATATTTACGACCCTCCACTACTAATCCTGTATGCACACACGCACTTAGAATCCCTGTGAAAGTCAATTCATTGGGCCTCACACCAGATTTTTGCATCATCTCAAACAAAGACAATACTTCTTTGCTGTAGCCATGTTGTGCCGAGCCACAAATCAAAGCAGTCCAAGACACAACATTCCTTTCTTGCATCAATCCAAAAACCCGGCAAGCAGTCTTCACGAAGCCACACTTGGCATACATGTCAACCAAAACTGTACCAAGTTCCACATTCAACTCCCACCCATTCTTTGCTATAAACCCATGAACTGATTTCCCAGCCAACAAACCAAGAGAACCCATGTGGGCACATCCTGTTAGAACTGATCCTAGAGTCACTTGGTCAGGACTTAACCCCTCTTGCGCCATCATATCTCGAAAAACCGCCACACCCTGCACATAATTGCCACTATTAACATATGCAGCTAACATGGCAGACCATGACGCAACATCCCTTACTGGCATTTCCTCAAAAACAGCACGTGCACTCTCTACATCCCCAGACCTCCAATACCCAGTAATCATCGTGTTCCACGTGACTGTATTTCTCTCAGGCATTTCATCAAACAGGACACAAGCGTTCTCAAAAGACATGAGAACATACGCGTAGAGCAGGGAAGTGGCAACGTAGACGTGAGAACTGAATCCTATTTTGACAATGTGGGCATGGAGGTGTTGAATGACAGTGAGGTTTTGCAAATGGGTACAAGATTTTAGTGTGAAAAGCATGGAGAAACTGTCACTGGGAACAGATGAGCGATGCATTTTTGAAAAGAGGTATAAGACTTTGTGTGGAGAAGAAATATTATTTCTAATAGCTAATGCCCATGAGTTAAAGTTTTTGATGGACCAAGAAACTAATAAGTGGTTCATGGGTTTGAGTAAGTGGTGGGAGAGGCTAATAAGCATTGTTTGTCTTGGTTGTTCAATTTAAATCCATTGGAAAAGTATGGCAATATCAATATGGCATGTATCAAATTAAGCAGAAGGCACGTTAGGCACAAATTTTGATATTTGATACTACAAATACATGCTCAAATTGGATACAGAATAAGGCCAAAAAAGTAATGAAGCTACTTGGTCTTGAATAAGAACTAGTGCAGTGCCATCAATAGGCTTCATTTGCGTTTTGTTGCAATGACGTTTTAGCTAACTTTAAGCTTAAAAGCCCAATCGAACCTCTTCATTTCTTTTGGGGATTTTCTTTATTAAAAAGAAGAAAACAAAACAAAATAACCGATTAATATCCTTATTTGAAATTAGGTCCTTTTTTTTAATTGTCAATTAAAATCTCATTTTTCTTAGTATGTTTTAATGCCTGGTCTTTGTCCATTTTACATTAATGTGATTTACAACCTTAATCCTAAATTCAAATCCTAGCATTTTCACAAATTTTATCACAAAGCAAACATTCCACACAAACTCAAAAGTCAAAACCCCAGTAACCTAACACTTTACTCCAAAAAAAAATAAAAAATAAAAGCATTCTATAGTCTCTACCATTAGGACCAATTTCAAAACCATAATACCATTTAATTAATTATTTCCCACATTTTCTTGCCAAACAAATAGGGTTTTTTGTGAAAATAAAAATAATAGCTTTTTTTTTAATTAAAAAAAATGAAGATACCCAAATAAAAACAATTTGAACCTAATAGAAATATTATGCCGCTAAAACCACCAGCCATGGCCAAAGCCACCCGTTGTTGAAAGCCAATTGTGTTGTTGGCATCGTTGCCTCCCACCAATTGCTACTTAAGCAAAATTCTTAGGATTATTTAGGGGTTTCTTAGTCTAGAATCAAGTTGTTCATTATCAGTCGTAATAGTAGTTCTTCTTCATTAGGATCAAAGACTTCAAATTATGGTCAAAACAAAATGGACTCTAATAAGGACCTCAAAAATTTAACTGGAGGAGATAGCTATTCTACTAAAATAATTGGATATTAAATCAAATTAGTTAAGTGTATGTTGTATGGGTGTGTGTTAAATCCCACATCAACCATATAATAGGTTAATCTAGGCTTTACAAACAAGTGAAACAACTATAAAAAGTCTAAATTCTGACTACATTAGTCCTTATTTAGGATATAGCACAAATGTTTGTAGTGCTTTCTCTTGGGTTTTTTTTTCACCTTAGTGGACTATTAGTCTATCATGCTTGCTGTCACTATGCATCATGGATATAGTCAACACCATACAATGTTTGTCAAAGGGGGAATATACGTTTTTTACAAATGGCGCCAACTGTTGGTGCAATTGAGGGGTGAGTTGCTAGTGTGTTGGTGGCAAGGGACTCTCGGATTCTTAAATTAGCAAAGAGCATTCATACACGGTAAGCTATGAAACTAAGCCTAGGGTTTTCAGATTGTGCATGCCTTTGACGTCAATGTCATCCTTCTAAAGAGTGGGTAGTAAATACTAAATAGTTTTGGGATAAATCAAATCTCATAGCATTCGGAGGTGATTAAAAAAAATCCAAATTGATGATAAATTCTTGGAGTAGAATCCCTGATCCAATCCCTCATTTCCAAGGATTCTTACCTCAATAGTTGTTCACACCAACTCAGGTGTTGTCTCCTCAGCTTGGCTTTGGTGCTTCTGAGGCCAAGAGTATATTTTTATTTTCTACTTTTGATAATTATTGTTGGGGATTGGAAGATTTGAAACATCGATATTTTTGTTGGAAACACTAAAACATGTTCGTTGAACTACAAAGTTATGACTAGATAATGAGTTTATTTTTTTGTGGGGGTAAAATGGTCAAACCACGTATTTGGGCCTTGGGTCTGATATTGGTGGTGTAAGCCTATCCAAGCAGAACCTTTGAGGCCCACAAGTCAGCTCTTTCTAGAAAGGTTGATAGGGTTGTCCGAGGAGAGACATCTCCTTGGCTAAGTCAAATGAAGATCGTATGGCACGTCACGATATTTAGGGAGTGAGTTCTGGAAGGTTTGGTGGGTAAAGATATGCTCCACGTAGTTATAGAGAGGAAGAACGTACGAGAAATATCAAGGGAAAAGGCTGCTACCACCGCATTAAAGACCCTGCACCTACCTCTCTGGCCGCATTAATGGGGAAATGACATCTGAACAGTACAAATCAGCCTTACAGCTGTTATTTGAGGACTTCCATAGGGCGGTGGAGAGAAAAATATCTAGATCATTGATTTGTGCTACACGTGGAAGATGAAAGGAAGAGAAAGAGTGATATAAAAGAAGGAAGAAGGCATTAGAAAAAGGGAGATCAGAGAAAAAAAGAAAGAAAAGTATTGTACACATCTTCTTCAATTATAATTTATTATTCGAAGAAAGAAAGACAATACAAGTCATCATTGGCTTATGTCCGAGGAGAATTTCTGTTATTTCTATCTATTGATTGTGAAGACAGTGGCAACCTAGCCCACCATCTGTTGTCCAATGTCCATAAAACCTAGGTTTCAAGCCCACGCTCTACAAATTTGATTGTATAAGGCTCTTTGGGCCTGAGCCCATCACGTGTTTGAGTCCGAGTACAAATTATGCACTTGCAATTAGCGCCGTCTATGGGAAATCTTGTGTTTAAGGAGTTGGAACACTATGGCAGGCTCAGATCCACATCAAGCAGAGTCTTTGGGGTCCCAGCATGAGAATCATTTCCAACATCTTGAACGTGAAAGGGATCGAGAGGGTAGTGTACATACGGTGCGCACCGGTGGAAGTCGTTCGCATAGTGGAAGTAGAGTCCCCCATGAGGATGATATGAAGGCCATGCAGAAGGAGATTGATCACCTTAAGAAGAAGTTATGCCGTGCGAGACGGAGGAGGACACCATCTATTTCTGATCCTTCTTCTGAGGGCTCCCAAGGCAGTAGTTATAGGCCAAGGTCCAGAACTCCTCCTAGTGAAACCTTCTCGTATGAGAAGGACGATCTTCATGGTTGTAGGGATAAGAAGTCTTCCTCCAGGGGCTTGGAAAACGATGCTATGAGCAAGGCATTGCACCAGATCTCCAAGTCACCTTTCACACGTAGGATCAAAAGGGGAGAACTTCCACGACGTTTCGCTCAGCCCACGTTCACCATCTATAATGGCAAAACAGACCCAGTGGAGCACGTGAGTCATTTCAATCAAAGAATGGCGGTATACTCTAAGAATGAAACTTTAATGTGCAAAGTCTTCCCTTCAAGCTTGGGACCTGTGGTGATGAGATGGTTTAATGGCCTGAGGGCGGGTTCTATTGATTTCTTCATGAAGCTCACTAGGGCGTTCGGCTCTCGATTCATTACTTGTAGTAGGGTTCCTCGGCCCTTGAACTCATTGTTGTCCATGGCCATGAGGGAGGGAGAGACCTTGAAAACGTATTCTGATAGATACTGAGAGATGTTTAATGAGATCGATGGCAATTTTGATGAGATGGAGATTAACACTTTCAAGGTGGGCCTTCCAACTGATCACGACTTAAGGAAATCTCTAACCAAAAAGCCTGTACGGAGTATACGTTGGTTCATGGATCGTATTGACGAGTACAAACGGGTTGAGGAGGACTAGCAACAAGGAAAGGGGAAGGTAAAGGTTGTCCCCCAAGAGTGGAGGGATTTCAGGTCGGATAGATACAACAACAATAGGCCGAGGAGAGATTTCGCTAGGCAATCAGATTTGACCACTCCTCAAGCAGTCAACACCGTATTCCAAGAACCGGTGCATTAGTTGTTGGAGAAGATTCGGAAGGAACCATACTTCAAATGGCCCAGTAAGATGGCTGGGGATCCTACAAAGCGGAATTAGAATCTCATTTGTCAATATCATTAGGACGTAGGTCATACTACCGAGAACTGCTGGACGCTGTGGAACCACTTGGAGCAGTTGGTTAGTGAGGGCAAGTTGAAACAGTTTTTGTGTCATCCCAATGGACAAGGAAGCCATTCAGGTTAGGTTAACCAAAGGAACAACTTATCCAGGCCTCCCTTGGGAACTATTAATGTCATCTTTGCTGCTCTTGGCAGGACTGGCTCTTGTCCTACTAGGGTGATGTCTGTGTCACATATTCTTGCCGAGGAGTCTGGCTTGAAGCCGAAAAGGATTAAAGGGAGTATTTCGCCTATTTTGGGCTTCTCGGATGAAGATAAGATTGGGACCATTCAACCGCATGATGATGCTTTAGTGATTACGCTGAGGATAGGGGGCTATGATGTGAAGAGAGTAATGGTTGATCAGGGTAGTGGCGCAAATATTATGTACCCTGACTTGTTTAAGGGTCTTTATTTAAAACTTGAGAATCTTACTGCTTATGATTTGCCACTAATAAGTTTTGAAGGGAAAGCTGTCATACCAAATGGACAAATTCGCTTGCCTGTGCAGTCAGGTCCAGAAACAGTTGTTGTGGATTTCATTGTGGTTGACGCTTATTCCTCATACACGGCCATCATAGCAAGGCCTTGGCTGCATGCTCTGGGTGCTGTATCATCAACTCTTCATGTAGATCAAAGAAATTATCGGGAGTCAATCAGTAGCAAGACAGTGTATATCGGCTGCAATACTGCATCAAGCTGAACTAGGATCCTCAGTCTTGGCTACGGAGGACTTATAGCAATTAACGTCTCTGGATGCGCCCAATGTGGTGACAGCAGAGGAGGTAACATGTGAGGAATTAGAAAGGTTTCTTGTAGCTGATGACCCTGAAAAATTCTTTCAGGTTGGTGTTCGCTTACCATATCAGGAGAAGATGGAATTGGTTATGTTTTTAAAGAACAATGTGGACGTATTTGCCTGGGATCCTTATGAGGCCCCTAGGGTTGATCCAAGTTTCATTTGCCATCATCTGAACGTCAATCCTACCGTTGTTTCGAGGAGGCAACCACCTCAGCGTTCCTCTAAGGAGCATGCCGAGGCTGTCAAGGAAGAGGTGCTCAAACTCAAAAGGGCTGGGGCAATTAAAGAAGTTTTTTATCCGGAATGGTTAGCGCACACTGTGGTGGTAAAGAAGAAGAACAGGAAATGGAGGGTGTGTGTGGACTTCACAGACCTGAACAAGGCTTGTTCAATTGGTAGATGCTATAGTTGGACATCCTCGGATGAGTTTTTTAGATACTTTCCAAGGCTATCACCAAAAACCTTTGGCACTGGATGATCAGGAGAAGACAACTTTCATTACTCCTACGGGGAATTATCATTACAAGGTGATGTCATTTGGTTTGAAGAACGCAGGGGCTACCTATCAAAAGATGATGACCAGGATGTTCGAGTCGCAGCTCGGAAAGACTATTGAAGTATATGTAGATGATATGGTGGTGAAAAGCAAGACGGTGCCTACGCATGTGAAAGATTTGGACGCCACCTTTCAAACGCTCAGGAAGTACAAGTTGCGCCTTAATGCCTCTAAATGCTCTTTTGGGGTGGGCTCTGGTAAATTCCTAGGCTACATGGTGACTCATAGAGGAATAGAAGAAAATCCGACACAAGTCAAGGGAATCCACAGCTTACAACCACCTCGGAATCCAAAGGAAGTTCAGAAATTGACTGGGATGATAGCTGCTCTCAACAGGTTTATCTCTCGGTCCGCTGATAGGTGTAGACTTTTCTTCCAGTTGGTGAACAAAATGAAGGGATTCAAATGGACCGAGGAGTGTGCTTTAGCTTTTCAACAACTTAAAGAGTACCTTTCCCGACCACCTATCATGTCTCGGTCGGAGGTCGATGAAAGCCTGTTTATGTATATAGCTGTAGCCATTCATGCTGTCAGTTTGGTTTTAATACGGGACGATGGTGGTATACAAAGACCAGTTTACTATGTGAGCAAATCTTTACATGAAGCTGAGGTGCGTTATTTGCCATTGGAGAAAGCGATTTTGGCCATGGTGCATGCCACACGTAAACTTCCTCACTATTTCCAATCCCACACAGTTGTTGTTTTGACTCAGCTCCCTCTTAAGTCGGTATTGCGAAGTGCTGACTACTCAGGAAAGATAGAAAAATGGGAACTATCTTTGGGGCTTTCGATATTAAGTATATGCCTCGCACCTCTGTGAAGGGCCAGGTCCTTGCTGATTTGGTGGCAGAATTCGCTGAACCTTCATTAGAAGAAAGTGTAAAGGGGTTACACATGGATGAAAAATCAGTTGGCATGATCTCGTGTAAGGAGCTTCCGATTTGGAAAATGTATGTTGATGGAGTAGCGAATAAGAGAGGATTAGGTGTGGGACTAGTTCTTGTGTCTCCAGAGGGGCTTACGATTGAGAAGTCGTTGAGATTGGGATTCTCGACTACCAACAATGAGACCGAATATAAAGCTCTACTGGTTGAAATGGATATGGTTCAGAAAATAGGGGAAAATCAGTCCAAATGTTCTTAGATTCTCAGTTAGTCAAGGGCCAGGTGGTAGGGATATTAGAGGCTAGAGATCCAAGAATGCAATAATATTTAACCCGGGTCAGGCGTTTATAATCCAAACTTGACTCTTTTACCCTGATGCATATATCTAGGAGTGGAAACACACATGCTGATTCATTAGCCACACTTGCGACATCTTCGGCTCAAGGTTTGTCCCGAGTCATTCTCGTGGAAGATTTTTTGAAACTTGCTCGGATGGCTGTTGATGCCGTCCATATTCATCAAGTTAGGTTCGGGTCTAGTTGGATGGACCCCATAGTATCCTTTCTTAAGAGCGATGTCTTGCCCGAGGAGTGATCTAAGGCAGATAAAGTTCGTAGAAAGGCACCTTGATTTTGGTTGTCCTAGGATCAGAAGTTGTATAAACGCTCTTTTTTTGGGCCATACTTGCTGTGTAACACCCTGAAGCAACGGAGTCACTTTTGGAGGAATTGCACGAAGGGATTTGTGGGAGTCACACTAGAAGAAGGTTTTTGGCTCATAGAGCTCTTACCCTGGAGTATTGGTGGCCTAATATGCAAAGAGAGGATTAGGATTATGCGAAGAAATGTGATCAATGCTAGAGGTTTGCTCCTAACATTCATCAGCCCGGTGGTATCCTTAACCCTCTGTCTAGTCCTTGCCCGTTTGCTCAATGGAGATTAGATATTGTGGGTCCTTTCCCAAAGGCTGTAGGAAATAAAAGGTGGTTGCTCGTAGGAACCGATTACTTTACCAAGTGGGTTGAAACTGAACCTTTGTCAAACATTAGAGATGTGGATGCAAAGAAGTTTGCTTGGAAGAATATTATCACTAGATTTAGGATACCTCATACTCTTATTTCAGATAATGGCTTACAGTTTGATAGTAAGGCCTTCAAAAAATACTATTGTGACCTAGGTATCATGAATAGATACGCCACTCTAGCTTATCCGCAAGGAAATGGGCGGGCTGAGGTAGTTAACAAAGTTATAGTAAGTGGACTCAAGAAGAGGCTAGATGACGCAAAGGGATGATGGGTGGAAGAATTGCCACATGTTCTGTGGACATATCGAACAACTCCGTGAAGATCCACAGGAGAGACGCTCTTCTTCATGACTTATCGGGCCGAGGCCGTGATCCCTTTGGAACTTGGGTTTTTGACGTTAAAGACGAGCTCTTTCATCCTAAGCAAAAACGATGGTTTGTTAGAAAAAAGCCTGGACTTAATTAAGGAATGGCGAGAGAACATGATGGTTCAGTTAGCTTATTATCAGCATAAGCTCAAACGGGAGTATGATGCTCATGTGAAGTTAAGGCCACTCGCACCTGGAGACTTGGTCTTGAGGAAAGTCTTGGGTACTGCCAAGAACCCAGCATGGGGAAAGCTAGGACCTACACAGGAAGAACCGTACTGAATCACTTCTGTAGCGGGCATAGGGGCATATTGTCTAGCAGACTTAGATGAAAAAGTTGTACAACGTCCTTGGAATGTAAATAACCTGCGAATGTACTATTATTAATGAAAGGCATTTCTACCATTTTAGTTCAAATTATTGTTGTGTTGTGTTAATTATTGTTCATTATTATAAGTGTCAAACAGAAACTTGGTCATGCTTGGCTCCTTGGACCACATACCTCGTAGAAATTGATACGTTATTAAATGTTAAATAGAACTTTAGTTACGTCTAGTCCTCGGATCATCTACTTTGTGAAAATTAACACTTGAGTTCATTCTTTATAAGTGTCAAATAGAAACTTGGTCATGCTTGGCTCCTCAGACCACATATCTCGTAGAAATTGATACGTTATTAAGTGTTAAACAGAACCTTAGTTACGTCTGGTCCTCGGATCATCTACTTTGGAGAAATTAACACTTGAGTTCATTCTTTATAAGTATCAAACAGAAACTTGGTTATGCTTGGCTCCTCGGGCCACATACCTTGTGGAAATCGATATATTATTAAATGTTAAACAAAACCTTAATTACATTTGGTCCTCGGATCATTTACTTTGAGAAAATTAACATTTCAATTTATTTCTTCCAAAGTGTCAAACAGAAACTTGGTCATGCTTGGCTCCTCGAACCACATACCTCGTCGAAATTGACACGTTATTGAATGTTAAATAGAACCTCAGTTACGTCTGATCCTCAGATCATCTACTTTGGTGAAATTAACATTTCATTTTATTTTTCTAAGTATCTAACTGAGATTTGAATAAGCCTTGATTCTTGGGTCATACGCCATGGTAAGTTTAATGGTTTGTTTTATGCCCAAATTAAACAACAAATCAAGTCTTAGACTATATTTTCCTGTGTTTTGAATTCAGATATATTCGTACATATTTAACTGTATGTTGTTGCACTTCAGATATTACAGTTTCAATACATAAGTTATTTGCTGATGGTTTAAGTTGATAAAGTGAGCGTAGTTTCATATCGAATTACTAGTATTGACTGAGGCATTATAAAAATTTCCCTGTACATTGGGATATTAAGTCAATTGTGCTATGCATGTAATTTACATTAAAGTAAAAGAGATAGATATTTCAGTAAAGGAAATTGGCAATAAAGTAAAGAGCAATCTTTTGAATTTGTCATTGATTCTGTCAATGGGTACATTGGAAATAAAATTCTAAGATAAAAGGATCAAAATAAAAGTTATGAAGAAAATGAAAAGCTACATAAAGGAAAAGTCCTAGATGGCCTATGCCTTAAGTTTTGGCGGAGGGTCTTGTTTAGACTTCTTTGCAACCTCTTTTGTTTTGTCCTCCTCTCCTGTCTGCTTGGGCTCAGCTCCAAATGAGGCTTGGATTTGTTTTCCTTTGTCCTCCGCCCCTAGTGGAGAAGCATCTTTTTTAGCATGCTCACTCAGGCGCTGCTCAGCCTTGTCCCCTTGTTCCCTCTCTTTATCAGAACCAACAAATTCTTTAGGAGGTGGAACAAGTTCTTGAATTGGAGATGGTTGTATTAAAGGCACTGTCTCGGAGGTAGTTGAAATGAGAGGAAGGTCTTCAATCACTCGGATATCCTGAGGAATCCAAATGTTCTCGGCCTTTTTCCATTCAGAAGTTGTCAAGACTCCTGCCACGTTTAGGGCTTTTGCCCAAACTTGTTAGCAGTACTTCCTACACAATCCTGCTAGCTTCTCGATTAGTCGGGTTTCTGTTGCCTCAACCCCTTCATTGTAAAAAGCCTTCTTGGCAGCCTTCATGGTCTCCGTAAGGGTACGAGCCTCTTCCTTGGTTTGAGCAAGCTCCTTTTTTACGTCTAAATTTTCCTGCTGAGCTTTGGACAGATCCTCTCCTTTTTGGTGCAGCAGTTTGCGTTGCCTTTCCACTTAGGTCTTAGTCGTTTTGAGTTTAACCTCCGCACTATTTCTCTCTTTCTTTTCAGCTGCCAATTTTTTGGCTAGATCATCTTTATCTGCCTCGGCTTGGCTTAAAGCTTTTTCAGTTTCAACTCTAACCTAGAGTTCAACCTGAGCCTGGTTTTGACTGTCCTCCACCCATTTCTCAGCAGTAAAAACCTCTTGAATGGCCTGCATGGAGATGTTGGACGGATGCATTATGGTGGGAGCAATATAAAAGTGCTATTGGAAAGAGTTATACGAAAAGATAATGTAAAAAATATGGCGAGAAAGTAGTGATCAGATGACACATACCAAGGCTAAGTCCCTTTTCAGGGAGAGGAAAAGGTGTGGCTTGCTCATCTTGTCTACAGCCTCCATGTCCTTCGGTAAAAGAATAGGCTGCTCTAAAGCATTAGCTAGGTGGTGGGCATGTTCTCGCTGGAACTCTCTGATGTTGGAGTGGCAAGGAATTAGAGCCCCATCTAATTCCATTGCAGGGGACCAATTGGCCTACGTGCGGTGCACTTTGGCCAGACCGTGGCTTTCCCCATTCTCTACAGAAGGGGCGCGCGTTTGACCCTTAGCAACTTTTTGTTGTTGTTGTTGTTGTTGTTGTTGTTGCTTTAGCTTCTTCTGTTGTGCCATTTCTGTATCTTCAGCCTTATTTTTCCTTTTCTTTTTAAGGTTGGGGGCTAGAATCTTGGGGTCAGAAAGAGGAGGAGGTGGTGGCAACTTGGGAGGGGGTTGAGACCCAACTGTATCCTTTATGGGAGCTTGTGTACCCCTCTTGGTCATCAGTGTTCTTAGGTTGGACATCTCTTCTTCCTCGGCACTGCTTTCAACCTGGGCAGTTACTAAGCCCTTTATACCTGAACTCTCAGAAGGTTCACTTTCTTCGTCTGAAATGGTGACAATATGGCTCTCGATAGGTTTCTCTGCTTCCTCAAGCCGAAACTGATCTATTTCTTCCTCAAGGGATAGGCGTGAAGAAGTTGACTCTTCTCTGATGGCTGTTGTCTAAGGCTGGGCCAAAATAGGGATTGCTTCTATTGGGCATATGTATAGGATGACGAAAGGGTCGTTCGCTAATTTGCGTGGAGAAAGAAAGCTTGGTCTTGAGATGTCTATCCTTCTGCGTCTCTGGTCGCCTGCAGTGATCGCATTACCGATATCTTGAAAGTCGTCTAACAGAGGGTCGTATCCCAATATGAGATGGGCTGCCCTCACTTGCAGGTCTTCACCTCACAAATATCTCGGATCGTAGAACGCAATTGAGGTCCGCAATGTTGCAAAGGCTTAGACGGGGCCGTACATGTTGTTTGTCTACAAAAGTATCCAAGGAGATAAGCATGGTTAGATCAGCAATAAATGCCAAATAAAGAAACAATAACATGCAATGTAACCAAAAATGGAAAAGTTAATAGAAACAAGTCACAGGTCAAGGAATCTAACTCCTATGGAGTCACACCTGGGTTTTCCCATTCAATTGGGCAATGAGGACCATCGTGCCACATTCCAGAAGCAATCAGGTAATCGTCTTTCATACCTTTGTTGGATTTGGGAAGACAGGATATGAGCCTAACAATACTAGATCTAGATTTGAAATAGTATCCTACGTCTTTAAGCTTATGACACTCGTATATATAAACGACGTCGTGCCATGTGAGGTTCAGACCCATTTGCTCATTTAGAGCATCGACACAACCTAAGCCTCTAAATATGTTGGGTGTGCATTGATCTGGGCATAGCCTATGGTTACGGAGGTATTCGCTGGTTACGTTTTTTATAGGAAGTGTCATCCCACCCTCTAAGAATGTAATGATGGGAATGACAACTTCTCCCTCTTTCCTATCGTTAGCTATGGCTTCAGTAGGGCAGTATCTCAAACCTACATCATGGGGAATATGGTATTTGGCCCGGAAACCCTCCATACCGGCATCGGTATCTACTAAACACTTGAATCTACCAATTTGGTTGGGATAAGAGTGGAAGTTTAGGGAGGGAAAAGATATAATTAGTAGCCAAGGACTATGACCGAGGAGAAATGAGTTTAAAAAATAGAGAACTTACAGAAAAGAGGCTGATATTTCTTCGCGAGCTTCTTGAGTGGAAAGAGAATAGGAAATTTTGAGATTTGATTGATTTCTGAAGTGAGAGGTTGAGTTTCGGTTTCCTAGGTGTTTTGGCATGTGGGAGGTGGTATTGAATGGGAGTTATCCCGCCCAAATTTGAGAAAGAATCCGAACCGTTGGATGCGCATCTCACCGTTGAACGTGGGAAGCAAGGTGTAACTTACAACCATTAATGCAAGCGTTACGGATTTTGTAGCGTCAAAAGCAGTTTAAAAGACGCGAAGTGACTCTTTCACATGTGACGATTTGCAAAGCATGTGGAGACTGTGGCGTTGGTTCAAAACTCCAATTTTCTTCTCAATTGGGGAGAAAAGTGAAGTTTTGAGGGGCTATTGTGGGGGTAAAATGGTCAAAACACGTATTTGGGCCTTGGGCCTGATATTGGTGGTATAAGCCTGTCCGAGTAGAACCTTTGAGGCCCACAAGTCAGCTCTTGCAGGAAAGGTTGATGAGGTTGTCCGAGGAGAGGCATCTCCTCGACTAAGTCAAGTGAAGATCGTATGACACGTCACGATATTTAGGGAGTGAGTTCTAGAAGGTTTGGTGGGTAAAGATATGTTCCACGCAGTTATAGAGAGGAAGAACGTACGAGAAATATCAAGGGAAAAAGCTGCTACCATCACATTAAAGACTCTGCACCTACCTCTCTGGCCGCATTAATGAGAAAATAACATCTGAACAGTACAAATCAGCTTTACAGCTGTTATTTAAGGACTTCCATAGGGCAGTGGAGAGAAAAAGATATGGATCATTGATTTGTGCTACACATGGATCATTGAAGGGAAGAGGAAGAGTGATATAAAAGAAGCAAGAAGGCATTAGAAAAAGGGAGATCAGAGAAAAAGAGAAAGAAAAAGCATTGTACACATCTTCTTCAATTATAATTTATTGTTCGAAGAAAGAAAGGCAATACAAGTCATCCTCGACTTATGTCCGAGGAGAAATTATGTTATTTCTATCTATTGATTGTGAAGACAGTGGCAACCTAGCCCACCATCTATTGTTCAATATCCATAAAACCTAGGTTTCAAGCCCACGCTCTACAAATTTGATTGTATAAAACTCTTTAGGCTTGAGCCTATCACGCGTTTGGGTCCGAATACAAATTGTGCACTTACATTTTTATTTTATTTAAAAAAATTAAGATTAAAATTGTTTAAAATTTTTCACATAAGCTCGCATCTAAAAATAGTTAAGTAAAACAAATACACTTATCCCTACTTTCACTGTTGTAAATATATAAATTTTTTTTTTTAAAGACACTTTAGGTGCAAAAATCAACACGCACTTCTATGAAATCAATAGGGGGAGTTTATTCGATACGATTGTTGTTGAAGTCAAACCAAACTCTCAAGATTCTTCTAGCTTATAGTTATAGCAATAGGGAGAGAAGGTGCAGAGGGGGTGAAATTGCATCCCCTGTCCCCTGGGCTACGAAAAATGCTTTAGCCTTTTACTATAAGTAAAGGCTACAAGAATATAATCGTCCCCTCTCCCAAAAGAGATCTTGTCTGAATCAATACAAAAGTGTAATTTTGCCATGCCCTTCAAATCAAATTAAAATGGTCAATTAAAGTTAAAAGATAGTGAATTTGAATGTGTCTTTAGTAAACTTTTAAGATATATTGCCATGTTTCATGATTTTCATATTAAATTTTTTATACTTAATGAGTAATTTTCCTATGCACATAATAGCTTATTATTATTCCTTTTTTTTAATAAAAATTATTAAGTTAATATAATCAAATTACTTGTCTAAAATTCCTATACCTACTTTAAATATAGATATTAATTTGTTTTGCGCCCAAGGTTAGTGAATTTTAATTACTAAAGGACTATTGAGAAATCCTATCAGAGTTAGATTAAAGAATAATGAAGTCTAATTGGAACCTTAATGAATTAATTGGTATCAACTTGGAAAATACACTATGTTTTCTATGACAATTAAATTTCTCTCTATAAGTAATTTATATTAATCAATTAATTTTTGCCACATCAATTGCATGTTCAGCATTTTTGCTTAAAAACTTTAAATCAGCCCTCAAGTTAAAGAATAATGTTACGTTCAAAACATTTTCATAACAATTTTAATTTAAATAAATCCAGTTTGTTTAATTTTGCTTCATGAATTCATTGTCTACATTAGAAATTAGAAAATAAGAGAGAAACTATAATAATAATAAAAAAACAACCTTATATAAATAGTAATACTACGTCCACAACTAGTGGCAAAGCTAGAACTTTTTCTCAAGAGAGGCTAATGAGTGAAAAACTTAAAATATGTTTTTCATTTTTAATAAAAACTGCAAGGGGGAATAGGCGTTGTTCATTAAAAAAACAGAAGGAGAAGAGAATAGGTGTTTTTTTTTAATAAACCCATGGGAGGCCCCGTTTGTCTCTCTCCTTCTGTCAATATTCACAACATTTTCACAGTAATTTCACAACCAATTATTAGTGGCAAATTGTTACAGGCTATGATTGGTAGGTAAAAAAAAAATTTCAATGGTAAACTTAAATTAAAATCAATAACAATTTGTTACTTAAAATTCATTGTAAAATTGTTATAAAAATGATATTGTTGTACCATTACTCTTTTTTAAATGATCATAGATGAGCAATAGTCACATATAAGGCAATTATGGATAAGTAAGAATCAGACCTATTCATTTCCGTGCATTGTCCCACTAAACATTCCCACTTTAATCAACACTTTATTCAACTTTTCTAGCCCTCTTTCTTTTGATTTTGACTTTCGTTCCTTTATTGTTGTTATTATATTTTCTTTTCTATGTGCTATGGCCTTTACATTAATTCCTTACGCAGCTTTAAGAATTAAGATGCTAGCCATAAGTTCCTCAAAAAAGATGCTAGCCATAAAGTTCAATTGAATACTTAACTCTCTTGCATATTTACACTCAAAAATGGATATAGTTCCTTCATGCGCGCAGTTGATAATACTTTGATAATTACGTACGTATTCACCTTTCATTATAGTTATCAGGAAGGCTTGTAGTTGTAGGAACAACATTTCATCGATAGAGACATTAGCATATTAAAACTAATACAAAATTAATTGATAAAATTAAGCAATATAAGTAAAGCAATGGGACTTAATCAAACTAGATACCGGTCATTCCTTTATCATTATATATTGATATATTTTAAGGTGCAATTTCATATACATTAATTAATTTGAAGTGTAAACTGCTTATCAAAAAAGTTTGAAATGTAAGCTTTGATTATTAACTTCAACACTTCATGCATGTCCCTATTATTTCCAATAGCTTCAGTACTGTAAAATCAGCATCTTATTATTTTATTTTGTTCTTTCTTTAACTTCTTATATTTACTACTCTGACACTTCAAGCCAACAGAAAATTGGTCCATTTTTTCATCTATATGTAATTAAATGATAAATTAGGAGAGTATAAATGAAGTTTGAAAGTTCTCTTCTGTTGCATATATTGTTCAATTAATCTTGCATAAGCTTTTTTTTTTTCCCTTGAAGTGCTCAATGATCATGTTAGCAAGAAATTGGCAAGCTTAAGAAATCCAGGTGTTTTTAGAAAAGGATAAGTTAAAATATATACAAATTGCATGATGTATATGAGTATATCCAAACCCAGCTGGCCAAAAACTTGTTTAAAATTTCAAACCTAATAACATGGCAAAACTTATAGAATAATACATTAATACTCATTGGTGATGTGAGGTCATGGGGTTTTGACCTACTCTTTACATGGAAACTTTTTTTTTAGTTAACATGTGGAGACGTAATTAGATGTGATCAAAAACCATGTAGAACATATTAACTAGATCTTAGCCAAAAAGACTAAGAAAGGTCAACAAAAAAAAAAAGGACCATGTAGATGTAGAACTTACAAGTTACAAGCCCGAATTCCATGAATACATGTACACTATATGAACCACAATAAGCCCTAGGATGAATGTAAATTTTCTTATGAAAAAAGTTGAGTAGAATACAGTGAGATCAATACTGATGCATTAATAGACAATAAGCATGTTACAAAGAAAGCAAAAAAATGTTATATAGACAAAAAGAAACCCTATGAGAAGATAATCAGTATGTGGGGATAGGCAATTTTTAAAAAAACGAGTCATTGACACATTGATAACTTGACAAGTGGGGATAATCAAGCTTGTTTAGCTTTTCCACAT
Organism: Castanea sativa; assembly: GCF_040712315.1. Classification (NCBI taxonomy): domain Eukaryota; kingdom Viridiplantae; phylum Streptophyta; class Magnoliopsida; order Fagales; family Fagaceae; genus Castanea; species Castanea sativa. The sequence goes on along the minus strand of NC_134019.1, from coordinate 9,986,591 downwards.
TGAAAAACTTAAAAGAGACTATCATGGAATTGTCGGTACGATTACTATATAGTTAAAAAAAATTATATTATAACGGAATTGTGTGGTCCATAAATAACATTTAACGTTAAGCAGTCTAACATTCACACACACTTACCAAAGAAAAACACTGATCACTAGGCCCACCCCTGCAAAAACATTGGGAAAAAGCCTAATTGACTTGCAAATTCTTGGACATCATGAAGCCCCAAAAGTTAGACAGAATAGAAGACCAGGATTGTCGAAGTGTATCAATTGCTCACATCAAAAATTATAGTTGCATTCATATAATACATTGATTATCACCGTCTGATTAATTAGTAGCTTCATCTAAGATAGTTGATTAGCCCTGGTTCTCTAAGGATCCACGTTTGATCAAATTCAATTATGGGACATAAAATAGATTGTATTAATATTTTTCAGTTTACTACTTAATTATTCCGTGCAACATGTTATTTGTCAACTCCTTTATTAAAGCATTCTTTATCATCACTTTTTTTTATATAGTATATTAATAATTGTTATTATTGTTACTCCACTTCATTTTCTTTGGGATACAAACCCAAACTTTATTAACCTATTGAAATTTGACGCGTGACGAAGACCATTGATTTATTTAGTAATTTTACATGAAAATAAATTAACTTGGTTTATGATCTTTGGCAAGCTAAGCAAAGCTTGCTTACAAGTTTTTTTTTATGGTGAAAGAATAAAAGTACAAATCTAGAAACAGAAGAAACCAAAAGAAAATTAATAAAATCAAGAAAGCAGATAGTATTTGACTAGCAAAATCATAAAAAAAAATATATAAAAGAAATAGAGAATTAGTTTTCAATATCACGAGAATACATAATTAACTCTACTAGACAGGGCACATAGCAATGATGTCCAACAAGTGGAAAAGGAATATCGATCTTAGGACAACATAGAAATTTTTTTTTTTTTCACCTGTTTGGGTAATTCATGATTTGAGAGAGGGAATCGAAGACAAATTTGACACTAGCATGAAGGTTTATGAAGGACAGGTTTATTCAAGTCTGTGTGCTTTTTCATCACTCTCTACCTTTGCTAGCTTTTCCACGTGATTTTCTCCTAAAACAAAAATAAAAAAAAGAAGGATCTATGAAAAGTACCACAACAGAAATTTTGAAAGGGTGAAAAAAAAAATCATGAAAGCAGAGACATCCAATCATCATCATCATCTTCGTTGACACCAAGAAATTGACAACTTCAAGCAATGGTTGAGTGAAGAAAGGAAATGCCGCCTATATTTAGACATATTCCATAGGGTACATACTTTAATTTTTCATACATGTTTTTTAAATGAAAGAGGCTATTTGGGTGGAGGGTGTTTATATTAAATTTTGGAGAGATGAAATGATGTGTTTTCTCTTTACATCATTAGGTCTTCCCGAAATTGGCCATATTATCATTAAGCATCTATCCTCAATCATGTCTCTTTTTTTTTTTTTTTTTTTTTTTTCTCTATTTGGTTAGATTTTATATATAAATCTTTACCAAATTTGTACATCTATTATGATACACACAGGCTCACGCCATCAAAATCAAGTTATATATATACCGAGCTATAGTAAATATAAAAAAGCTTTTCATTTTTTTTACATGCATTAATTTCACTATATGTTCATTTATGCTAGACTAATAATTATTATCCTTTCATGTGTAATTAACATGCTGCTCATATGAAGTTGAGTGGGAATAAAAGCATGCAATTTATAGTACTTGATTTCACATTTACCATAAAATCATCTAACATGGAGTGCTATATGTACAAATTAATGCATGGGACAATAGTGGTTCTTTATTATTAGCTTGATATTTGGTAAGCATGGCAGTCCAAATTAAGAACCCAGCTGGTACTCATACTCATACAAAGGGTTAATGTCTTAATTAATCACTCATACAAACCTAGCTATTATTTATTTGCAAAGCTTAACTACGTAAAGACAAACCCTTTATAAATAGGGCAAGATGTAAGTTTTAGAGGAATGATTATGTTTTCACCCATCAAATGGTTAAGGATGTTGCTTTCTTCCATGGTCACTATTTTTCTGTATATTAATCAACTTTAGTAAGATTTTCTTTTTGTTTAAAGAAAAGTAATAATCGAGTTGAGAGAAAATGGTTGAAGACAAGGCTTCGAAGCTACCAAAGCACTCGAGATCAGTGGTCCTCTTATGAGTAAACCCCACGTTAAATTTCCAGCACATTTTTCTCTCTCTTTGTTCACTCACTCTCTCTAAAATCTGCATCACACACGTATGATATAGTCAATTAAGAGAAATAGTTCTACTTTTAATTATGAGAATGGAGAAGCAAATATAAGGAAGCTATAGCACACAACTTCAATGGTGAGGTCTGCTATTGAGAAGGTCAAGGAACAGTAGGATGGGCCATCACTGCTGCAGCAAACAGAAAGTCAAGAGAGGGTTATGGTCTCCTGAAGAAGATGAAAAGCTCGTCAATTACATAACCACCCATGGTCATGGTTCTTGGAGTTCTGTTCCAAAACTGGCAGGTACCAATATTCTTTCCATCTTTCTTTTTTACTTAGTTACAACAATGGAAAAGGGGAGAGGAGATTCAAATCTTGGTTTTCCTAATGAAAGAGAGAAGATAATGCCACTTGAGTTACAAGACTCTTGGTGGCACAAATGTTCTTCCTAGTTTATCAAACTCATGATTCTTGTTCTTCTCAATATTTTTCAAATGGGTTTAACTTCTCAATCTTGAACTATGGTCTATGTAGGCTTGCAGAGGTGTGGAAAGAGTTGCAGATTAAGATGGATAAACTATTTGAGACCAGATCTCAAAAGGGGTTCGTTTTCCTCACAAGAAGAGAGAATCATCATTGATGTTCATAGGATTCTTGGCAACAGATGGGCTCAGATAGCCAAGCATTTGCCTGGTAGAACAGATAATGAGGTCAAGAACTTTTGGAACTCTTGCATTAAGAAGAAGCTCCTTGCACAAGGTTTAGATCCCAACACTCACAATCTCCTTCCTTCTCACAAAACTAATAATATTCACAACAATGGCTGCAATTTCTCTCATTCTAATCCCAAACCCACTTCACTTTTCTCTGTAAATTCACAAATGACAGATGCTTCTGTGAACATGAACACACCATTTTCCACATTACTTTCTTTTCCTCCTGCCGATAATAACTTTTCCAGCCCAACCATACCAATCTATGAACTCCTAAACCCTAATGCTGTATGGACAAACCAAGAACAAAATCCAAGTTCTTTAATGGGAAGTGCTTCATCAGTATCTTCTTCTCTCTTAAACCCATCTGGTTTTGATAGTGTACAAGAGAACTGCATGTGGAGTGGTAGCTTTCAACCAATGGAGATCACAAAACAAGATGAAATGTTGCAGCCAGAGCAACAAGTACTGAAGCCACAGCTAGAGATGATGGCCAGTGAAGTGGAAATGAAGAAGGCTGATAAATTGAGTGATGAGCAGAACAATATGGATGCTTCATTTGTGAACTCAAACTTTGATTTTGATTTTATGGAGTCCACACTAATGCCATGCGGTACGTTTTACAATGCTAGTCCAATGGATCAATTTGCATGGGATTGTTAGCTTAGCTCCCTCTTCATCACTATATATGGAGCTCATCTAACTTTGATTTTGATTTTGTTGTGTCTAGACTCTAGACTCTACAGTACTAATTAATTTCTTGTGAGTATGGTATGTATTATAATGTGACCCCCGTGGATCAATTAATTTGCATGGGATTGTAAGCTTTCATTCCCTCTCCTTTTCTAATATGTATCTTATTATTAGGTCTTTTTTTCTTTTTTTTTCTTTTTTGTGTGTCTATAGTTTATTATTATTATTATTTTTTTTTCCCAGTCAGAGAGCCGCACAAGAATTAATTTTCAACTTTCAAAAGGGTACACTTATTGAAGGTTAATTTGCTCCCTTCTCCCCGGCCGGGACATTATAGCTAGAAATTTTAAATAGAATAAAACCTTATAAAAGAAAAAGGAAAACAGTTGATATACACTATCTTTTCTATTTTCTCCTTTAATTTTTTTTTAACAATAATAAAAAATTAAAAAAAAAAAAAAAAGAATTGGAATCCTAATTCTTCTCATAAATAACAGCTACCGTGTAATACCTTGAATTACAACTTTTTTTTTTGTATATAACAATAAAAAATCTAGATATGCACCCTTCAAATGAAGAGATCAATATATCTAGAGATGTCATTATCTCTTATTTATTTATTTATCTTTATTACGGTTAGGACTTAAGACTTAAGAGTAAAGCTCACATGAACATTAGATTTTTCAAAGTTTTGAAGCCATAACAATTATTCATTTTCACTACTATTATCTCATTTAGAGTTGAACATTTATCAAGAGCTAGCCTTGTGGTTTAATTAGTGCCATAATTTGTTTTTTATTAGAAGTAATTATCAAATTATTTAAAAATAAGTAAAAAAGAGTTTATCATTAAACAGAATCAACAGATCACTCAACCGTATTCTCAAAAAAAATAAAATAAAATAAAAATAACAACAACAACAACAGATCACTCAACCGCAACTACACTATTTATGTAATGTATCATACTCACCTATGTACGGAATCAAGAACTCAAAACCATATATTTGACAGGAATGACCAATAGTTCTTGCTAATGCGCCAACAGCTCTGTTACTTTGTCAAGGATTAAGCCAATAAGCAAACAGCCTTAATATAAAATTCAAGTTACTCCTGCAGGGACTATTTGTGTATTATTTAATAGATCCATGTGTGATGTGTGATCGATAAACACTATCACGATTCACGATTCTAGACTCACCTTTACCCTTCTTTGTTCTTTCTTTCTTTCTTTTGCGCCAGGGGAGAGTAGCCCTTCACCTCAAGTGTCAAACCTATTCAAGAATCAAGAATGATCCAATAGTACTTGACTTTTATTGTTTCTTATAGAATGATATAAATAATTAATGACACCGTTGAACTAGCGCAGCTTCATTAATTTCGTCTGAGTTAGATTAGAAGAGTTTTTTTTTTTTTTTGATAATTAACGGTTACAATTAGGGGATTTGAACTTGAATGTTTCCATTGAAAACTCCTAAAAGTAGCAATAAATTGAATTATAAGACTTTTGATAGTGATATATAATTATCTTATTACCGCACATCTTTAGTGCGATGATTACTTCACAAGTTTAAGTGCTTATGGGGTGTAGGGGGTAAGAGTCTGGGTTCAAATTTCTAAAAGAGAACTTCACATACATATACACTTAAATTAGGTTAGAGTAGAATTTTTATCTTATATATTAATAAATAAATAAAAGATATATAGTTATCCCATCCAAAGGGAAACCGAAAACTCATTGTTTATTCATCATTTATACAAGTGTCTTAATGTTTGTTTAGAAACAACTTATTTAATTTTTCACTCAAAGTACCATACATTAAAGGTAAAATTAAAATCTAAATAGAATAAGTAAGGGGCTCAAATGAGACCCACAAATAGTAGGAAAAAAGAAGAAATAATAAGCTGACTTATAATCAAGATCCAAACGGACACTTAGTAGCATACTAGCAATTTACTATAATCATCAGTTACAAGTCCACAGTAATTCTCTCTGACTCTCTCCTTCGTAATTATAATATTTAAACTAAATGTGTTTATTCATGTCCAACATGAATGAATGTCAGTTGAAAGTTAGGAAGATCAATATAATTTCGTAAGTAATATTAAACGTATGTATCGTGCTCTAAAATGTACTTTTTTTTATGTGACTAAAATGTAGTGTTGGTTTCATAGAATTCTACATTTTCTGAGATATAGACACGTTTTTGTATACATTTGTAAAAGCTATTAATGTACCGACCTATAATTTATGGGTTGTGTGGGGAGTGAAAGAACCTAAGTGGGTATTTGGGCCTTGGGCTTTATTAATGGGCGCTAGTTCGTTCTTGACTAAAGGCCTTTAGGGCCATGAGTTGGCTCACGAGCCGAGGGCCCGAGGATTCATCCGAGGAAGAGTCACTCCTCGGACATACCAATAACTACTTGGAGGTTCACTAGAAAAATCAGGGCAGAGTTCTGGAAAGACTGTAGGTTACAGAGGGAGTCCAAATACCCTCTAGACATTTCAGTGTAAGAGAAATATCTCAGGAAAAGGCTGCTGCCTCCACATTAAAGACCCTGCACCTACCTCCCTGGCCGCATTAATGGGGGAGTGACCCCTGAATAGTAGAAGTCAGCCTTCTTGCTATAATTCAAAGACTTCCAAAGGGTGGTGGACGGGACAGGTGGCTAATAGGGTGATTTGTGTGGCACGTGGACAAAGAGGGAAGAAGAAGAAGTATTTAAGGAGGAAAGATGCCAAAGAAAGGGGGGCAGAAAAAATATGAATAACTGTGGCCTTTGAGAAAAGAAAAAGACAAATAATATATAATTTCTCCTCGGTTCACGTCCGAGGAAGTTTATTTTTCCCGTTTGTCTTTTATTTGCAAACACTGTAATAATTTAGCCTCTTCATCAAGTTTCGAATATCACTAAACTAGATTGCGAGCCCACACTTTACAAATTTCATTGTTTAAGACTCATTGGGCCTGAGCTCACGTGTGTTTTTGGGTCCAGGCGCAATTGTGCACTTACAGGTTGTGCCTAATCCTATAATAAGAAAACATTGGAAGGAAATATCATATGAGACTCGACCTTTTTTAGTTAAAAATTACACTGCCTAGATATATATATATATATATATATATATATATATATATATATATATATATATATATATATATATATGTATGTATGTATGTATATTGATTATTGACACTATATTGATTATTGACACTATATCATACCATTTTCAAAGCGAGGCTTTACCTTGGGCTTGGCAAGGTCGACTATTAGTAATTTTCAACTAAGAACTCAAATGTAGCTATTAGCAGTAAAGCTTTAAAAATCATTTGAAAAGTAAGTCTTACTCCTGGTGTCTATATCGAAGACATATTATAGGGTTGAATTCCCACTCCCCCAACTATCCAAAAAAAAAAAAAAAGTTAGTCTTACTCAGTTTGTCTGCTTTGTCTGGGAAGTAAGCTTAATAGTAATACCCATCAATAATTGTTATGAAAAGTGAATGAGCTATCTAACAGTAAATTTTAGTGAAAAAGTTCAAAGGTGATGAAAAATGAAAGCTTTAACATCATAATGTCAAGAGAAAAAGAAGGCATTGCAAGAAAAGTAAAGAAAGTAAAAAATGTACATGGAAAACCCTTGAGAAGGGATAAAAAAACCACAGGTAAGCAAGGGGTGAATGTCCCTTATTCTTTTGAGCTCTCTATTATGTAAAAAAAAGAAGGAAGTTTTCCTTGTCCAATGATGGTTTTCTTCCTAAAAGAGAGGCATTTTCTCTACCTCACTTCCCTACAAATTTTCTACTCTTTTCTCTAATGTTCTCTCCTAGTTCTTGCTGTTGTTCTCCTTGTGTTTTTTTTTTTAAAATGATCCAGCAACATGTTCCTATTATAGTCCGAGGAATGTTGCCAAGTACAAAAGACAGGTGTCAAATTATGATTCCTCCATTTAAATCATAATATAGCTGATGTACTATGTAGTGGCTGGAGGAGAGAGAATGAGCAAAAAATAGCGGCTTGGAGTGTGACCTTACCACTACGTGGGGAGCAATCCTTGGATAAGGAAAGGGACATCAGGGGCATTAAGAGTGATGCACATGTCCTCAACAGTGGTCTAGCACAAGTACAACCAATAAAAAAGGGGGATTTCATAGCCTCTGACCACTAGGGTTACTAACTCCCTTTTGTGAGTGCTGGGTGTCTATGTTAATTGTAGATTTCACTCTTCCCCAAGATGGTCACACTTTTGGTATGGACTAAAGATTCTTTACCTCAACCAACGCTTCCTCTCCTTCACTCACATCCGTTCCACATGTAAGGCTCGGATCCAACCCTGTCAGCACTCTCCCATGCCTTGGCTGGTGTACTGTACACTATATGTAACCTAAATTTAGCCCTATATTTTAATTATAATTAAATTTCATTCAATTATTGAACCCCCCATTAGAATCACATCAATTTTTATTTTTGTTTTAAATGGTAAAATCTATAATTCCATATAAAACACAATCATATTAAATGTTTATTAATAACTATCATAATTATTGGATTTCATATTTAGGGGAAAAAAATTGAGAAAAATAAGTCTATTATGTTAAACATTCTCGTGCATTCTATGAGTTATCAACTAGTGAAAATGTATATTGGAGATGAACAAATGCTTAAATTAAGGCCACAATGTAAAAACATTTCTCGGGGTTTCAATTTTTCCTTATAACTCCCTGAATTTTTTATATTCTTGAAATTGACCATTGGGACTAAATTTTGTTAAAAAGACTTACCAATTGATTTACGTTATTTATCACATGATGGTCATGTGATTTCCCTGTTTATACAAGCTAAGAAAAGTTAGTCCTAGTCGTAAATATGACGAATATAGAAACCTTGGGCCTTGTTTGGTTGGAGTGATTATATATAAGGAGGATAGAAAATAGTAGAGAGAAAAGTAGAAAGAAAATTATGTTTGTGGTTGTTTGGTTGAGGGTGGAAAATGGGAGAGATTTTGGTGGGGCTTAAGAATTCTCTCTAAGCCCACCAAAACACTGTACTCGTTGCTTGACTTTGTTTTTGTTGTTTTGGCTAGTTGGTTAGTTGTTTCTCTTTTCTTTTTTTAGCTACTTGGGTGTAAATGCTTGTATTCTGTGTGTGGGTTTTTTTTTTTGGTTGTGTTTTCTCATTTGTTTTGGGTTCTTGTGCTCATCTTTTTTATTTTATTTTAATGAAGTGTCCGTCTATGTACAATTTTTTTTTAATAAAAATATATTGTGTATTTTTTATCTAATAGGGCATGAGAATAAATTTATACAAATACTATTTTCTACCCTCATGCTTTTCTCTTCAACTAAACAAAAGAGTTTTTTCATCCATCTTCTTTTTCATTTTCCAACCAAACATACATGAGAGAGAACTAAATCTTATTTATTTTCTCATTTTTCCATCTCCTCAACCAAACGAACTCCTAAGGAGTTATAAAGAAGAGTTGAAATCTCATGTAGTATTTTGGCAACTAGCCCAAACCCTAGGGGGCATTCTTGCATCTAAGCCTAAAATTAATAAAATTCCTTAAATTGAAGACTTTTTAGGGATCTTAAATCAAAGACTTTAATTGATAATATTAAAAACTAATACTTAATTTCAAATATGATATAAATTGTGGATGTTTTTATAGTATATGTTAGTAAAGCCCAAACGGGCTTTACCAAACCCTAATTGTTCTAAGTTGTACTGCATTCTTATCCTCATATTAGTTGTATAGCACACATCGAAATCCAAAAACAAAAAAGACAATGATATATTTATCTTTCATTAATCTTGTAAAGTAAAGCTTACACAATATACATTTTATATAAATGTATGCAAATATGTATAATGTTATACTTGTTTGTTTTTGTTTTTTATTTTTATAGAGTTTCAATTTATAAAGTCTGATTTTGATTATTGTACTTTTGAGTGAATATTTATTCAACTATTAAAGATTTTTTTAGGAGTGAGCTATTTTGTTTGGTGACTTTATCTATTATTTAAATTATTCGGGAACAGTGAATGACCACTGTTCTAAAAAATTAATTTTAGGACTATAAATTATTTTATAATTTTTTAGCCACAACTCTAACATGGTAGATTGTGAGTGGTTAACTATCACTTACATATAAACTCATTATTTTTTTTTTACCAATTACACTCTGTCCCGTCACAGTTGTGACAAGAAGTTGTGAAAAATTATGTAATCTTAGACTTTTTCGTTATAAAAAGGTAAAAGTTAATTACAATATTTAAGTGTTATTCCTGAAATTCTAATTTAAAGTATATTTTTTAATCAAATAAGCATGTGACTGAGAGAAAGAATATATAAGTTACAAAGTTTTGTCACATATATATCATACGTTCTCGTCTCTAAAAAAAAAAAAAAAAAAAAAAATCACAGCCCTCCGTTTCTTTCGTTCGCAGACCTATAATAGAGTTTTCTTTCTCCCGCCCCCAACCCAAAAATCCAGAAACTGACTCACTCTCTCTCCGACAGCAGGTATGACTTTTCTCTCTTTGCATATTGGATTTTGGATCTCCCTCTTCCTATTTGTTCAATTATCAACTATTTAGCTTAGCTTAGCTATGCTTAACTTAGCTTAATTACCCAATTGAATCTTTTTATATTCTCTACTTTCTTTACACCATACATGCATTTTTGAGGCATAGTCAAGTTTGGATTTTTAGCTATCCATGATTTTCCTTGAAAGAATACTTAATCTGGGTTTTTTTTTTTCTTTAAATCATTGAAATTTTTACTGGGTATTTATAATTTGTTTTGATTCTTGTTCATGTCTGGTTCTGGGTTTTTTTATTTTGTTTCTAGATCTGGTCTGTAATTCTTTTTTTGTTAAGTAACAAGGCCACTAAAAGCAAAAGTCAAAGACAAAGTTGTTACTTTTATGTTGTTGGAACTATATTTGAGATTTTAGATTACTGCATTCTATTTCTAGTCTTTAGTTAAGGATTTTGAGAAATCTGTTTTTGTGGGACCAAAACAATGTCTTTTATGAGTCTGGAAGTGTGTTGGTCAGATTTGGTTACTGGGTATTGTTTAAATTGAGAGTTTTGGATATGTGTCCGTGTCTTTTTTATAAGTCTGTCTCATTTGACTGATTATGCTACTTGTAGTTATTAATTAGTATGTGCACCTTGTTCGGATTTGGTTTCAGAGACTTTTTATATTGGATGTTTTAGTTTAATTGTTTTAATGGGTATTGCCTGCAGGAGTAAGCTGAGGAAATGGCCGGTGGCGATGCAAAAAAGTCTAATGCAAGTGGTGGTGAGTGTTTGTGACTTTGTTCCCCATTGTGGTGTGCTAGTTTTGCTGATGCTATGCGTATTTGTTTCTGAATGTATTGGTTTCTATGTTATTGTGTTTGCTTCTTATGCTGTGTGATTGACTTTGTAGGGGGGAAAAAGAAGGAGGTGAAGAAGGAGACTGGTTTGGGACTAGCGAATCGCAAGGATGAGAATTTTGGGGAGTGGTATTCTGAGGTTTGTTTTGCTTGTTTTTTCAATGGTGCAGTATGGATTCTATTAAGTGTTCTTTACATGTTTGATTGTGTACCATTTTCATCATCTCTCTACAGTTTCTCTCAGACTACTGTAATTATAAGCTTTTATCCTGTTTTGCTTGCGTGTGTGTGTGTGATGCCAATGGCCTTTGGGTCAACCAGAATTTCCACCCCATTATCTAGGGGGTGTCAAGAGAGGTCTTGCTTCAAGGCCTGTGGCATGTGTGAGTCACTTATCTATTTAAAAATTTTAGTATCTGACAAGGTAGATTATTGTAGTCAAACACTTCAGATTTCTCGAATTTAGTGTGGAAAGTTCTCATCATTATTTAGCAAGCTTCTTTGCACAAGATATTTTGCGATTATTTAGTGACTTTTCACAGGAGATCAATTAGATTAGCATGGGTATCTTTTAGCCTTTTCTTGTGCAAAGAAACTTATCTGTGTTTTGCATTTTCTTCCTACTTTGTAGTTCATAACCATGTAAAATCTTAGGGAAACTCTAGGGTTGTAGATCATATAGTTCCAATTGACATCAGTATAATGTCTGACGTTAGTTGATTTGAAAAGCCTCACCCCTTTGTTATTAATTAATCTTTGTTTTTGGCTTGTGTAGGTAGTTGTGAATGGAGAAATGATTGAGTATTATGATATCTCTGGCTGTTATATTCTGAGGCCATGGGCAATGGCTATTTGGGAGATAATGCAAGTGAGTTTGAACCCTTCTTGATTCCTTGGTTGTTGTTCTTAAGTTTCTTGTCATAAGTAATTACTAATAAGAAAATTATTGAAGGATAAAAGAATTAATTCAACAGATACTTGAAAAAACAAACGAATTAATACACCAGATGATTATAAAATGACTTCTGGGAAAATTTTAGAATAAGAAATACAAGAAAGAATCACAATGTACACCGCCTAAAGTTGAAGCACACAACTAGTCCCATAATGAACATAAGAAAATGGTTTTAAGAGTCACATTTAGCTTTTTGAGTGTTGAATGTGATATTATTTCTTTATCATCATATTGGCTGCATAATACAAAGATGAACAAGTTCTCCCCACCTTTTTTTCAGACATTTCTAATATATTCTGAGACATCAGCAATGCACAACAGATAATGACAAAGAAAACAATCTTCTTGCCAATGTAAAAGGAGATGGTCCATGGTGTCACCACAATTTTTACACATACAACATCTATCCACAATGATTTTACTCTTTCCTTTTTTAAAATTTTGGTTGTTCCTTAAGTTGAACATGTATTTTTTATTTGTACTGTTCTCTACTGAAACTTTCTTGTATGTGGTACTTTCAATGATGTTAATTTGAAGCCATCCTGGTTATTCCTATAGGTTTGTGAAGCAATGGACTTCTTTCCCCCTATAATGAAAGTTTTAGACTGATTTCCAGTTTGATGTGTACTCTTTTACATCAATGTCATCATGCAGAAATTTTTTGATGCTGAAATAAAGAAAATGGACATCCAGAACTGCTACTTCCCACTTTTTGTTTCTCCTGGCGTATTACAGAAGGAGAAGGATCATGTTGAGGGTTTTGCTCCTGAGGTGAGTTATATTAGAAATCTTTGTCAAGCATACACTTTTACAACCTTGGTATAGGATAGACTCATTTTTTATTTTATGAAATGTTCAGTTATTCCAGAAAAATCATTCCATACTTTGATCTAGAATTGTTGTATTGATGCTAGAGTAAATTGGAAACTGAAATTTGCTCTGGTAAAAGTTTCCTGTGTTCTTTTCCTGCTATTGGAGGCATTATTTTAGGGTACAGCACAACCCGCTACCTTGATTCTTTTTGGTGGAACTGGGTCTTATTATAGGGTTTGTCCTTGGTACAAAAGTTTATCTAGTTATACTTTGATTTTAACTGGGGTGATATCTTAAAATATTTTGGATGGCTCTTGGCTGATGCTAATCTTTTATTCTCTTATTTTTGGAAGTGCTTCTCTTTTCATGAGAGAGATTTCATTCTATTAGACGAGAGAGGGTGCTAATCAAATTGTATTTTGGGATTCTATAGGTTGCATGGGTAACAAAATCTGGGGAATCTGAGTTGGAAGTGCCCATAGCAATTCGCCCAACGAGTGAAACTGTCATGTATCCTTACTATTCTAAATGGATTAGGGGACACCGTGACTTGCCTTTGAAACTTAATCAATGGTGCAATGTTGTTCGATGGGAATTCAGCCATCCTACGCCATTTATCAGGTAATGTCTATCTAATTTGTTCAGTTTCAAATGTCTTAGAATTATTTTAACCTTGTTGATGGTGTCCATTGGCTGCTGATGAGACGATGTGAAATTTTAGTCAGCTGATTGAATTTTTTGAGTGTAATACACTAGCCAATCTGAGTGTTTTTTTTTTAAGGTAATATGAACCCTTGGCTTCATGCTGGCATATTTTTTACTGCTCATCTTTTGTGGAAATGATTTACATTTTATTTCTTAGCATGGAAATTTTCATATGCAGAGACTTATATCTATTGAAGCCATTCTTTTCTTTGGTCTGTCACTTGTCATCTTGGCAAAGCATTTCACATCAGTTGTGATAGGTTTTGTATGATTTTCTTGTGTTGCACCCCCCAAGTTGTTAGAGTCAATTTGCCAAGAGCCTTGTAGATCAACTGGCACCTTTTAGTATTTCCAAAGGAGATGTCCAGGGTTCAAAACTCCCCCTCCCCCAACTATCAAATTATCAAAAAAATTGTTTAGAGTCAATTTACAATTAGTGTAAAAAACCATTTACTCTTTTTTGCTAGGCATCAATGTGTTTGCTAATATGTATAATAACTGTCTTTCAAGTTTGATGGCAGTTTGTTAATACTTTGGACATGATTTCTGATTGTAGGAGTCGTGAGTTTCTTTGGCAGGAAGGGCACACTGCTTTTGCAACAAAAGCAGAGGCAGATGCAGAGGTATATGAAACTCAGCACTTAAATTTTGATCTGTCCACTTTTGATTCCTGGAGGTCTATACGTAGAAATTAATGGGGGTGGACAAGCAAGAGATTTGTTGGTATTTCTTTCTTTTTTCTTGAATTGAGTATTGAACTAAGCATTTTATAAACTTGGTATGTGCTTTCATCCCAAGGTATATTGCTCCGTTCCTAACCTCCATACTCATTTGAAAAATCAAAGCCCATGGTCTTTGGATTAATATCCAAAGTGTCATAAACCATTATGTTTTTTTTTTTTTGATAAGTCATAAACCATTATGTTTTATGTAGGGAATTCTTGAAGAATATGGTTTTCTTTGTCTAATATCCTCAAATCTCATTGCATAATTTGCATTATACTCTGCATCTTGTTCTTGAATTCATGTAGCCTATATTTTGTTCCTTTTTAGCTGCCTAGAGGCTGTGGCCTTCCTTCGCTAGAGTAATAGAATGGTGCATGAGGTTAATACCATTATTCAGAATTATATTACATGATCCTTTTCTGTTAACTATTATGTTATTTTCTAGTTGGTATTCAGTTTTAAAACTTCCTACGTCATGAGCCATTTGTTGAGACTGTCGCTGTCAAGTTGTCAATTATGTTCTGAGACCAAAATTTTATCTATCATAAATTAAATAGTTAAGAAGCTCCAATCAATAAACCTCAATATTTGTTGAGGCTGTCTCTGTCAAGTTGTCAATTTATCTTCTAAGATCAAAATTCTCTCTATCATAAATTAAATAGTTAAGAAGCTCCAATCAAGATCAAGAAACTAGAATTATTTAGGATATGGAAATTTTACTTAAATCCTGCATATTGAAAATTAATGACAAACCGTTAAAAAAAAAGAAAAGCAAATGGTTCTAGAATTTCCTAAATTGAAATAAGAATTGCCCCTAGATATGCATATTTTTTTGGTGAGTATTCTTGTTTTTTGTTGTATTCTATGGTCTTATAATTTGGTGTATCTAGCAAATGAATTGCCGTTAACAAAGTTTTGTGATAACACCTAAAGAAAAAGATGGACTCATCTGTGAGTTCTCATATAAGCATCAGATGTTAGAATGCAGACGTATGGTTTCTTTTGTAAGTGCAGATGTGCCTAATTAACATACTTCTAACTTATTTATATTATGACCAGATAAGTGCTTAGATTTCGCTGTATTATATGTTTCCACTCTCCAGTGTCAGTATCCTCTTTTTTTTTCTTCCCAATAGAACAATGATTATGATCTTTCATTTCTACATGGGAACATGGGAACCTTTGTTTTTTCCCCTCTTTTTGATTGGTAACTACACATGCGCCCAGTGGGTCCTAAACCTACAATCTCACCCTCTATCTGCCTTGCTCTTGCAAAGGGAGATGCCATTGGAGCTAAAGCTCATTGGCCTTTGTTTACAAATGTGCTCTGTTTAATTTTAATTTTAAATTTTTTTTTCAGGTGCTAGATATTTTGGAACTGTATAGACGCATATATGAAGAGTACTTGGCTATTCCTGTTGTAAAGGGAAAGAAGAGTGAGATGGAGAAGTTTGCTGGTGGACTTTACACAACTAGTGTTGAGGTACAAGAGAATTAATTGTGCACATATATAATGCATTTTCTGTTATATTTGGCAGTTCAAACAATTTTTGTGTGTTATATCTCATGTCAGGCATTTGTTCCAAATACTGGTCGTGGCATACAAGGTGCAACTTCGCATTGTCTGGGTCAAAATTTTGCTAAAATGTTTGAGATAAACTTTGAAAATGAGAAGGGAGAGAAGGGTATGGTCTGGCAGAACTCATGGGCCTATAGCACTCGGACGGTAATCTTATGGCATTTATTATCTGTTTGACTTGGTTATAATTAATCTGCTGGTACATATAGCACTTGGGTGGGTGGGTTGGTGTGGTGTATTTGCGAATTAGAAAATATTTATTGATAAATGTGCGCAGCTACAGATTTGTCACTTTTGTAGTGTTTATTTTTTGTGCTCAGATTGGTGTTATGGTGATGGTTCATGGGGACGACAGAGGCTTAGTGCTGCCACCAAAAGTAGCATCTGTCCAGGTTATTGTAATTCCTGTGCCTTATAAAGATGCTGATACTCAGGCAATCTTTGATGCCTGTTCTGCCACTGTGGCCTCCTTGTCTGAGGCAGGTATTCGTGCTAAGGCAGACTCTAGAGATAATTACTCTCCTGGTTGGAAGTACTCACATTGGGAAATGAAAGGCGTTCCTCTAAGAATTGAAATTGGTCCAAAAGACTTGGCAAATAGTCAGGTCAGCTAGTCTTTCTTGATTTTCTGCTGTTATTTTTTACTTCCATTGCTTTAGTATGTATCTATTTTTCCTGCATTACTGTCAGCTGTCGTTGGTTCCTATAGTTGACCAACTGTAAGGATCGTTACATGCTGGTTTTATTCACAGGTACGTGCAGTTCGCCGTGATAATTCAGCAAAAACAGACATCCCTAGGGGCAAGCTGGTTGAGCAAGTAAAAGAAATGCTGGACAATATCCAACAAAGCCTGTTTGATGCTGCCAAACAAAAACGAGATGCTTGCATTCAGACTGTAAAAACTTGGGATGAATTTGTGGAAGCACTCGGCCAAAGGAAAATGATCTTAGCACCTTGGTGTGATGAGGAGGTCTGATATTAATTTTCTTTAAAGTTTATGCATTTCCTAAATAGTTTTATTTGCAGTACAGTATCACAAGGTTTGTTGTTGATTTGAATTTGATCATTTTACTAATACACTTTTAAGGTGTTTTAGTTTGTTTGTGTGTTCAAGTTCATTGTTGTTTCATTTACTAAAATATTGATATCATGAGATCGCATATTGTTTTGGGTTGTTGATTGAGTGAAATCTTTTTCTACTCTATTGTATTGGGCTTTCCCCCTATACTTTTTTTTTGTCTCATAAATGCTCATTATTGTTGTGCTTTGGACAAGTATGTATAAGTTTAATATGTTCAATGGGTCCTTAGGAGTTGGCCAATGCACATATTGTGTATTTGACCTATCTCTTTTTAGTAAGATTATGTGCTTGTATGGTAACATGTTTCCAAACTGCTCTTTTTCAAGTAAAGTTCTTTTAAACTTTACCTTTTCTACGTGCAGCTTCTTCAATAAATCCCATTTTCAAAATGCTAAAAAATAAGCTGCATCAAATGAGCACTATATTACTTACTGAAAAAGATAACTTGTTCGATGGAGATTTGCATTTCCATAAGACTTGAAATGTTTTTTGTTTAGATTTTCTGTTCATTTTGCTCTATGCCAACATTATGCAAATTTGGACTGTAAGTTATGTTTTGTCATGCAACTAGAGCGAATGTTCTCTCCCATGAGGCAGAAGAACGTTACTTTAGCCTTCCCCCTCTTTGGTTTTTGGTGCTTTTTATATAATTATCAAATCTTTTGTGCAACTCTTTTAGGAGGTGGAGATAGAAGTAAAAGCAAGGACAAAGGGTGAGATGGGAGCATGTAAGAGCCTTTGTTCCCCATTTGACCAGCCAGAGCTCTTAGAAGGTAGTCTTTATGTTTCATGTCAGGGTTATTTCATTTATTGTTTTTCTATCACAACTTTCAAACCTTGACTCTTTATCCAATAAACTAACCCCCCCCCCCCTCCCTACAGCCTGGGGTGGGTGGTTACTCAATTTTAATTTTGCTACAAGCATACCTGTTTTTGCCTCTGAAAATGATGGAAGAATATGTTGATTTTCATGTCTCAAAAAGTACAATTCCTAGTGTAATATCTTTCTAACAGTTGCAATATTGTAAATTTGGGTTCCCATTTTTGAAGGGGATCTAAGACTCATGCAATATGTGTGTTTAAGATTTTCATAGTAGGGAAAAAAATCATTGCATCATCAAAGATCGATATGGTGTAATCTAGTAGTTCTTGTATTTTATTTTCTAGAAATTGCATGTTAATTCAGTGGCTTTATCATGCTGTATGATGTTTGAATGTACCAATAAAATGCTGGCTAAAAAGGCTGAAGCCAACACCATATTTTTGTGTAATTTTGGTTGCATTTATGATGATGGCATTTCCCAATGCATGGTACCATTTATGTCACTGGCTTCAGAATGATTCTCATTGTGCAGTTGAATGAATAGGCTTCCCTGGGACATCAATTTATCTTGAATGATTTATTAGGGTTATGATAAATTGCAATTTGATTGTATATTTCATTCAATATTGCTGTATGAAGTTCTTTTATATTCTGTTCCCTAACTTAATGTTCAATTTCTCATAGGTACTAAATGCTTTGCATCGGGAAAGCCTGCAAAAAAATGGACGTACTGGGGAAGGAGTTACTAGATTATTGATTTTTGACATGATTTCTTCTCCTGGTGTTCCTCAATCCGTTTGAGATGTTATGGAATCTGCGATTCTCAAGAATTAGCGAGTAATAGTATTTTCTACAAACAAATACAAGGACACCATTTTAAAAAGAATTAAAAATTAATAGTCCATATGTATGGATCTTACATGAAAAAGTGAAATCATTTGCTTTGCTACAGGCAAAAGGCTACTATGTTTTTACATTGTTGATTTTTTTATGTCTTAGATATGTGACTCGTTGCTTTAGATTGAATTCTCTCTTTTGAGTTTCAAGTTGGTTAGTGATATGAATCAGTAACCCCTTTTCTGAATGGTAGTCATGGGTAAAAAAGAAAAACTGGAATGCTAATGCTAATGCCAATGCCGGTGCAATGCATGAATGTCACTTTTCTTATTCTAATGTGCATACAGGCATTGGCAAATGAAATAGCCCTTAAGTGAAGGTGTGATGTTTTGATAGCTGGTGATTGTGAATGCTAATCGTGAACTTAAATAATATTTTCATCACCTATTTTCCTTTATGTTATATACGTGTATCAATTAAAGAAATCCTTTAGCTGGTGCGTGTTGCACTTTCCATTAATGAGTTGCAAGGTCAAACAGTTAGAAAAATGCTATTGATGTAACAATTTTTATAATAGTTGAGTTTGTAGTTTTTTATTTGTTTTTATCTACATTTGCCATTAATATCATTTTATCCTCTTTATCATTAACAAATTATTACCTCTGACTATTGTAAAATATTTTGTTGAAATTTGACTCAGTTATTTAAACATTAAAGTCCTTTTGGAACTAGTACTTTAAAAACAAATAAAATCATAAATTACATAACTTCAAGCCTTCAACACAAGATAGTTTACAACGCAAGGAGGTATACGGTGTATTAGATAAGTACGCACTCTCTAACATAGGGGTGGGTTTGAAGTAGTTCACTATGTGAGTGTGTGGTTGGTTAGATGTACATAATGCACGATGGATTTGGATCCATATGAATCATAGTTCTTGCGTGTATGGAAAATATTCAAGAAGTTTCAAATTCAACTACCCTTAACTCCCTTGTCAGCCCTACGGCATCGGGTTTTTTTTTTTTAAATAATTTTTTTAATAAACGACAAAAAAAAAAAAAAAATTGAAAAGTTGATTATTCTCTGTAATTCCAATTTGAAGAATTTTGCTCAAGCTATTTTAGTATAAGGTAGAATTTACAGATGAAAAACTCGGTCAATAGTTTGATTCCTCATGTGGTGGCTTCCATTATTCAATGCTTCTGTGGTTGACTTGCTTCCTTTGCTGCTCTACATTTTCAAAACTCCTCCAACAGAGACACAAAAGTATGGATCACATTCTTGGCATTCCATCTTTTATCCTAATGATCATGAATTATCCTAATGATCATGAATCTTCAAGCCTCTGCCTTTCCAAATTCTCCAGGACATACCAGAAAATTTTAGAACGTCTCCAATCCTAGCTCTTCCCATACATCCCACGCTCAGTCAAACGCTTCTCATCCAATGAGAAGAAAGAAAGAGGAATAATGGAATTTGAGTTTGTACAAAGAATTGAGAATAATAATTAAATTTACACCGAAAAAAATTTATGGACCAGTTGCTATATTTTTAAATTTCTACAATTCTGCATATGAAATTGCAAATAAATTTCATAAAAAACCTGCATTGAAGAAGATAAAAAAGTTTATATATATATATATATATATATATATATATATATATATATATATTGATAGCGACGTTATTACAAGGTGACGGCACATTAAGAAGCTGACAGAAGTTCACCTGTTACATACTGAATGCACGTTAAGAAGCTGACGGCAATACGCTATTCGTCAACTACTGTCATTGACACCCCTTTAGCATTAATGGCCATGCCCCTCACGCAGCAACATTAAGGTGACGGATCACGTGGACGAGTTAGGGGTGACGACCTTGGCTGTAAGGTCTTTGGCTGATGTCCTTGGCTGACGGACCACGTTGGCGTACGTAAGCTGACGACAGTATAGGAGTTACACGTGGGCTGACGACCTTGGCAGGTGAAGGCTGAAGGAATAACCCAACTTTCATTTTTAGCCTATCTTGACCTCTGCTTATGTGAACATAAGGAAAGTTCTTGCGCTACGCGTTCGACTTAGTTAATAAGATTCCTATAAGGAAAGGGCTCAATACAATAGGCAAAGATCTGCGAATTACTCTCTTAAAAAGGAAAGTGCTTCTTCACCAAGGCGCATATTTCGGCCACACACCACTATATATACCCCAAGACCCTCATGACCCAAAGGTACGCACAATTACCTCAACTCTGGCACTCTAGGGTTGTTTAAAAGATTCTAACTTGATCGTCGGAGGGTCTTTGGCCGGCACCACACCGGTGCTCTCTGTCGATCACCTACTTTTTTCTTCGCAGGTGTTGCTTCAAATCGGTGGAGTACTAGCAGCTTACTGGTGATCTTTTAGGCATCATCAGTTGGCGCCGTCTGTGGGAAACGACAAGCGTTTAGCATTGCTCTATTCCTGAGACAAAAAGTTGTATGGTACTCACTCGATCGATGGCAACAGTCAACAACCAAGGCGACGAACCGCATGCTACAGCGCTAGAAAGGCAAGTTCAGACGCTAGCTGCCGCTGTCGAGCGCCTTACTAAACAGAACCACGACTTAGAAGAGCAACTACGGCAGATGACGGCGCACCAAAGTGCGCCGGGGGAGGACCAGGAAGTAGCGAGCCCGGAGGGGAGGAATGCCATCAGGCCTGAAGGTAGTACCGCACCGACAAGGCTGGAGCGGCCGGAGACAAACCCGCCATCCGCCTCGGACTCCATGCCACCTCATATCACAGCCGAGATGCAGGAGATGAGGGAGCGCATGGATGCAATGATGAACGCCCTTAAGGGACGGGTATCTAGCAATCTGGACGACCTAGTCCATAGAACGGATTCACCATTCACAGCGTTGGTGAACTCATACCCCGTCCCTTCAAAGTTTAAAATGCCCCATGTGGAAAACTATGACGGATCCAAGGACCCGCTGGACCACCTGGAGTCTTTCAGAACACTAATGCATCTTCAGGGTGTACCGGACGAAATCATGTGCAGGGCTTTCCTCACCACCTTGAAAGGGCCTGCGAGGGATTGGTACAGCAGGTTGACGCCTAATTCCATCGGCACTTTTAAGGAATTAGGTGCACAGTTTGTATCGCACTTCATTGGAAGTCATCGACGCAAGAGGTCTATTGCATGTATACTGGGAATTAAACAACGAGAAGGTGAGACATTAAGGTCTTATATAGCCCGCTTTAACAAGGAATCCCTCTCGATAGACGAGGCAGACGACAAGACACTTGTGGCAGCATTCATGAACGGGTTACAAGAGGGTAAGTTCTTGTTCTCTCTATGCAAGAACGACCCAAAGACTATGTCCGACGTATACTACAGGGCGACGAAGTATATGAACGCGGAGGATGCCTTGCTGGCCAGGGACGACTACAAACCCAGAAAAAGGGAGAGACAGGAAGATACGAAACCCGATAATGGACGAAAGAGGGGGAGAACCAGAGAGGGACGAGATGATCGACGACCCAAGCCGCCTACAGGAAGGTACACGAACTTCACTCCCCTGAATGCGCCCATCGACCAGGTGTTGATGCAGATTAAAGACGAGGAAACTTTGGCCTTTCCTGGAAAGCTGAAGGGAGATCCCAACAGGAGACCAAGGGATAAGTACTGCCGATTTCATCAAGACCACGGCCATGACACCGCCGATTGCTACGACCTGAAACAGCAAATAGAAGCTCTCATTAGGCGAGGGAGGTTACAGAGGTTTGTCAACAAAGAGAGGGCAGACCCGCCACAAAA
Organism: Castanea sativa; assembly: GCF_040712315.1. Lineage (NCBI taxonomy): Eukaryota > Viridiplantae > Streptophyta > Magnoliopsida > Fagales > Fagaceae > Castanea > Castanea sativa. Next base: position 9,964,228 of record NC_134019.1, on the reverse strand, counting down.
TCAAGCCCCTCGGCGAGATAATGATCGCCCCAGGCAACCCATAGGAGACATAAGGATGATTGTAGGAGGCACCACAAGGGCCAGATCTTCCAAGAAAGCCCGAAAGACATACATCAGAGCGGTCCAGAACGTCCAATCGGCAAGTCCTGCGCCTGGAAGGCCGCGGATTGGAAATCCCCCCATTGAATTCTCGGAAGTAGACGCCCAGCGCCTCCATCACCCCCACGACGACGCTTTGGTCGTCACCATACAGGCGGGAGATTACAACATACACCGGGTTCTCGTAGACAACGGTAGTTCAGCAGACATCCTTTACTATCCCGCTTTCCAACAGATGCGAATTGAAAGGGAGCGACTAACTCCGGTTAATGCCCCACTCATTGGCTTTGGAGGGGCGAGGGTGCATCCGCTGGGCACTGTCACTTTAGCAGTAACCGTTGGAGACTACCCACAGCAGGTCACCCGGAACGTAACATTCCTGGTAGTCGATTGCTCGTCGGCTTACAATGCCATCATAGGACGTCCAACCCTCAACTCATGGAAAGCTGTAACCTCGACATACCATTTAATGATAAAATTCCCTACTGATCACGGGATTGGAGAATTAAGAGGAAATCAGGTATCCGCACGAGAATGTTACGTGGCCATGATGGAGATGGACAATCACATTCAGGCCATGAACATAGAAGAACGTCGGGTGGCGACAGAACCCGTCGAAAAGCTCGAAGACGTGCACCTCGACGAAGCCCACCCGGAGCGAACGACAAAAGTCGGAACCTTGGCCGACCCGGCGGTACGTCAGAAACTTGCTACTTTCTTGAAAGAAAACAAAGATGTATTCGCATGGAGCCACGAAGACATGCCGGGAATCGACCCGTCAGTCATGGTGCACAGGTTGAACGTGTCGCCATCCTTTCCGCCCGTCCGACAGAAGAAAAGAACCTTCGCCCAAGAAAGAGACCAAGCAATAGCAGAAGAAGTCCGCAAACTGCAGGAAGCGGGATTTATCAGGGAAGTGTATTACCCCGACTGGTTGGCAAACGTCGTAATGGTCAAAAAGAACAACAGGAAATGGAGGATGTGCGTCGACTTCACGGACTTAAACAAGGCGTGCCCCAAAGATAGCTACCCCCTCCCGCGGGTCGACGTCCTGGTGGATTCCACGGCCAAACATCAACTGTTAAGCTTCATGGATGCATTCTCCGGGTATAACCAGATTCGAATGGCCGAGGGTGATCAAGAGAAGACTTCGTTCGTAACAAGCCAAGGCCTTTTTTGTTACAAGGTCATGCCCTTCGGCCTGAAAAACGCGGGCGCAACCTATCAGAGGCTCATGAACAAGATGTTTGCACAGCAGATTGGAAGGAACGTCCAGGTGTATGTCGACGACATGCTGGTCAAAAGCCAAGAGGAAGAAGCTCATCTGGAGGATCTTAAGGAAACATTTGATACTCTTCGCTCCTACAACATGAAGCTCAACCCAAGCAAATGTGCCTTTGGAGTGACGGCAGGAAAGTTCTTGGGATACATGGTATCCCAAAGAGGGATCGAGGCCAACCCGGACAAGATTCAGGCCATTATGGGGATGGCCCCTCCTAAAAATATCAAGGAAGTACAAAGCCTCAATGGTAGGGTCGCCGCGCTCAGCAGGTTTGTGTCGAAGGCTGCAGACAGATGTCTACCTTTTTTCCGAACATTGAAAAAATCCTTTGAATGGACTGCCGAGTGTCAACAAGCGTTCGAAGATTTAAAGGCCTACCTCTCTTCCCCACCATTGCTAAGCCCCTCGCAACCAGGAGAAGAACTGTTCCTCTATCTGGCCATTTCCCCAGCAGCCGTCAGCGCGGCCCTAATTAGAGAAGACGATAAGGTCCAGCGACCCGTGTACTATGCGAGCAAGGCGTTGCACGGTGCAGAAGAGAGATATCCCCCCATGGAGAAACTTGCCTTCGCTTTGGTTACAGCGGCCCGTAAGCTCAAGCCATATTTTCAAGCCCATACAATAGTCGTCCTAACTGACAAACCTTTGCGGCGGGCAATGGGCAGCCCTGCGGCTGCCGGACGGATGGCGCTGTGGTCCGTAGAGCTAAGTGAATTTGATATACAATATCGCCCCCGCGTCGCCATCAAGGGACAAGCGGTGGCTGACTTCATTGCTGAGTTCACCAACGCGGAAGGCGAAGAGGAAAAGACTCCCCAATGGGGCATTTTCACTGACGGATCATCCAACAAGAAGGCTGGCGGGGTAGGGGTCGTGCTTAACTCTCCGGAAGGCGACGAGCTGAAATGCATGATTCGCCTCGACTTTCCTACAACTAACAATGAAGCTGAGTATGAAGCCCTGATAGCAGGTCTAGACCTTGCTCAAGTTGTAGGGGCCACGAATGTGGTTGTTCATTGCGACTCCCAAGTCGTCACAAGCCAGGTAAACGGCGAGTACGAGTGCAAGGGTGAAAGAATGAAGAGGTACTGGGAGCAAGCAAAAAAGAGGGTGGACGGACTGCAAGCCAAAATAGTCCAAATTCCAAGAGGAGAAAACGAACATGCCGACCGACTTTCCAAAGCCGCATCTGCGGAAACTATGACCCCCATCGACAAGGTACTTTCTTTCATTCAGTCCTCACCATTAATTGACGTTGTCTGCGTACAGGAAATTGGTTCCGAAAACAATTGGACCACGCCCTTGATCTCCTACCTAAAAGATGGCACGTTGCCTGATGAAAAGGAGGCCGCCAGGAAGTTGAAGGTCCGGTCTGCACGGTTTGTCTTGATAAAGGACGTTCTCTACAAAAGGGGCTTTTCTCGACCATATCTAAGGTGCGTAGGCCCCGAAGAAGCAGACTATGTTATGAGAGAAGTACACGAGGGGATATGCGGCAACCACTCTGGATCACGGTCGTTGGTACAAAAGCTGATTCGGGCCGGGTACTATTGGCCAACAATGCAAAATGACGCCCAGGTTTATGTGAGAGCTTGCGACAAGTGTCAAAGGTTCAGCAACATCACTCGGCAACCGGCGGAAGAATTGACCCCCATAACTGCCCCATGGCCATTCGCCCAATGGGGGTTGGATATCATGGGACCATTCCCGATGGCAGCAAGGCAGCTGAAGTTCCTCGTCGTCGGCATCGATTACTTCACCAAATGGGTTGAAGCTGAAGCCCTAGCCACAATTACTGAAAAGAACATAAGGGGTTTTGTATGGAGAAACATTGTTTGCAGGTATGGAATTCCAAGAGTCTTAATCTCAGACAACGGTAAACAATTTGACAACGACTCCTTCCGAGCCTTCTGTTCAGAGTTAGGAATCAAGAACCATTATTCTTCCCCAGCCCATCCTCAAGCAAATGGACAAGTAGAAGTCACCAACCGATCCTTGCTGCGAATCATCAAGACTCGGCTCGAGGGGGCAAAGGGCGTATGGCCTGAGATGCTACCCAGCGTGTTGTGGGCATATAGAACGACAGTGCGAACCCCTACAGGAGAAACCCCTTTCCAGCTGACATACGGAAGTGAAGCGGTCATTCCAGCCGAGATAGGACTCACAAGTTATAGGGTGGCCAATCACGACGAGGGAAGAAATGATCAAGAGCTTCGTTTACAATTGGATCTAATTGACGAAGTAAGGGCGGTGGCTGAGCAGAGACTCGCGCGATACCAGGACCTCGTAAGCAAGCACTACAACTCCCGAGTCAAGCACCGAGACTTCAAAATCGGAGATCTTGTTTTAAGGAAAGTAATGGGCGCGGCCAGAGATCCCACACAAGGAAAGCTCGGCCCGAACTGGGAAGGACCCTACAAGATCGTATCATGGCGAAGAAAGGGCACCTATCACCTAGAGACTCTCGACGGGCAGAAACTGCGACACCCATGGAACGCCGAGCACCTCAGAAAGTACTACCAGTAGAAGATAACAAGCAGAACGTTGCTCCTCATTACCAGTTTATGATCCTTAGTTATTTGTCTCAGCTTATTCTTGTCTACAGTATATTTTAAGTCCAAAGGGCTAAAAAACTTATCTTTCCTATTTTTGAGCAAAATTTTACTTATGCATTTAACATAATAAGAGGAGGTTCATTCAGAAACGACTAGTGAATTTTTTATGTCTTGAAGAAAACAACAGGTCCTCTACATATAAGTCCACAAAGTGGACGGCCTACATCTAAGTCCACAAAGTGGACGACATGCTTATAAGTCCACAAAGTGGACGGCCTACGTCTAAGTCCACAAAGTGGACGGCCTACATCTAAGTCCACAAAGTGGACGACATGCTTATAAGTCCACAAAGCGGACGGCCTACGTCTGTGTCCACAAAATGGACGGCCTACGTCTAAGTCCACAAAGTGGACGGCCTACATCTAAGTCCACAAAGTGGGCGACATGCTTATAAGTCCACGAAGCGGACGACCTACATCCAAGTCCACAAAGTGAACGACCTGCTTATAAAGTGGACGATCTACATCTAAGTCCACAAAGTGGACGGCGTCATAAATAAGTCCACAAAGTGGACAGTCTTACACCTAAAATGACGGTGTCATGTTCAAAATGACGGCGTTATGTTCAAGGTGACGGCGTTATGTTCAAAATGACGGCGTTATGTTCAAAGTGACGACTTAATAACAGTGTTATGTTCAAAGTTAGCTGACGGCATTGTTCATAGAAAAATGGGCGCATTGCCAAATGGATACATCAAGCCAGATTAGCTGAAAGAAAAAGGCTGACGCCGTTAGGAAACTATCGGGCATGCAATTAAGTTATCAAATGACGTCGCCCATGAAACTGACGGAATGATAAAAAATGACCCTGAGTTTTCATGGAAAAGAAGCTGACGCCATCATCAGTTCAAAAATTGAATTGAAAGAGAAAAACCCCGTCACCCCTAAGGTGACGAAGCTCATCACGAACATAATTCTGACTTACAACACAAAACACACATAATTGAAGCATAAAACGACATCAAAATTAAAGTAGACAATGTCTGTACAAAGGCCCAGAAAAATGGGCGTCAAGTATTACTATTCCGTCTACACTTCTCAAAAAAAAAAAAAAAAAAAAAAGGAAGAAGAAAACTTTAAGTTCTAGGGGAGCGTCAGTGTCCTCCATCGTCTTCGACATCAACAGGCTGGGCACAGGAGAGAGAAGGGCTGGCGGCATTTGGGTCGCCATTATGAGGATTTGCCGGAGTCAGAGTGACGGAGTGGTCCGCTGCTGGCTGAGCTAGGACGACGCTGTTGACTCTCTGGCTGTTGGCGTCAGCTTCTTCAGGAACGGCGTCACCTGCAGGGGTTGACGGGATGGACTCATCCATTGAAATCTTTGACAAATCCAAGTCAGGATACGTCGATTTTACTTGCTTCAGGCAGTCCTCAAACCCGTCACCATAGTAGGCGGCACAAGCGTCTATGAAGGCTGACGACTCTTGAAACTCCTTCACAGCGTCATTCCTAGCCGTTTCCACTTGGACTAGGATGGACCTTAGCTCCTTTTCTGCCGCCACCTTGGCCTCCGTCTCCAGCTCTCGGCGACGGGTTTCCTCCGTCAACTTCTCCTTATAGTCCCTCAGCTCCGTGCCCAAAATTTTGTTTGCCTCTTTGAACTGCGCTTGACCGTCAGCTAGGTACTTGACGCGCTCGTTCAGACGGGTGATCACCCCCTCCTTGGCAAAGCACCTATTCGACAAGGCCTTCACGCGAACCATAGCCTACATTAAAAAAGATAGAACAACGTCAGGATGATTTAGACTGGTCGGACACCAAAAGTAAAGTAAAAAGAGGCACATACCCTAGTGAGGTCAAAGAGGGCTGACGCCCCTATCTCGTCAGTAGTTTGCTTCGCACAAGGATCCGTCTCCTCATCCTTTAAAATTGATTCCGTCACCTCTACAGCATAATCCTTGTGGGTCAGCAGACGGCGTACGGATCCTTGGACAATGGGCCCTGACGAGGTCATCGGACCCTTGCCTGCCCCATGAGCAGACCTAGGAGGTGACGGCCTCCGAGATGACTGGTCCCTAGGAGTGGGGGCAACCTTCTTCCCCGGACGGTCTACCCTGCCGTCAGGTTTTCTCTTGGCCGCGGGCGTCTCAACGGGTCTGAGGGCTGACAGTGGGGTTAACTCGCCCCTAGCCTTCTCTTGCTGTTTTTTCTTAGCCGCAGCTGTAGCTCTGACCCTTTGCTTAGCTGACTCCATTTCTGCAAAGAATAAGGGTTAGAGAGAAACAACGTCAGGATAAAGACAAGAAGTTGAAAGACAACTCACGTCGGCGAGAATAGGCGTTCAATTTGCAAGCCTCCTCCGTCGGTTCAGGGCCACCACAATATAAGTGAAGGGTGTCTAACGTGATTAGATCCCGACACTTCCTCTCGTCCAAGGGAATGGCCGTCACTCGACGAATGAAATCCTCTTGCTCCGCGGTGATACGTGGACGGTTGTTAGCTGCAGTAAAAAGTGACGGGTTAAGACAGCAAATAAGTAGACGGAGTGAGAAGGGCCGACGGTATTAACCTGAATCTCTAACGTAAGCCCATGTGTTATCAAAACCATTGGGCATTGACTCCCACTCCTCTTGACGACATACCCAATTTGTCCCTTCTACGAAGAAATATCTGCCCTTCCACTTCCTATTGGAGTCGGGCATATCTGACACTAACTTCAACTCCTTATCCCTCACTGCAAAATGATACACTCCTTTTGACGAGGAGATGTGCTGAGGACGATAACACCAAAAGAACTCGTCCAAGGTCAGCTGACGGTTCCCACCACTTAGACTACCCCACAAGATCTCGGCACCAATGAAGGTTCGCCAAGCATTGGGGGCTATCTGGCTGACGGAAATCCCTAGAAAGTTAGCCAGCTGACGGTGTAATGCCGTCAGCGGCAACCTCAGTCCCGCCGCGAACATGGCGTCATACATGCCGACGTCCGCGGTTCGTCCTGAGTAGCACCTCTCACCCTCCTCAGGCAGACGGATGGGAATGTCGTCGGGTATTTGGTAACGGGGCCGCAAACTTTTGAAAACATTCTCCGACATCGTCGGGAGAAAATTGTTGACGGACCACTCGGAGGGTAAGATGAAGGGACGATCATCACCAGAGGATCCCGAGGTGCTCACTGAGGCTTCCTCGTCACCGTCACTCTCACCCCCGTCATTGCTACTTTCCCTTCCACGAACCCCTTGGTCTTCGTCGGCTACCCCTTCTTCATCACCGTACACCTCACTTCCTCTAGAACTCTCTACTTCACCGTCAGAAGGAGTTGACGAGTCTCTTTCTGACGACCAGGATAGGCCCTCCGCGGGCTCACGACCTGATGGAAAAACTTCGTCATAACCCGCTCCGTCGCGGATTGACGATGGATCACTCGGCGTCTCCCTAGACATCTGACTACCTACAAACGACGGGTTTTTCTAAGATCCTAGGCAGACGACTTCACTAAAGGGCGTCACTAGAAAAAGTAAAAAGGTAAAGTAAAGAAAACTTACGTATAGGAGGACGGTCTCAAGAAGGTGACGGTTGCACGATCGACGGTGTGGTAAAACTGGCAGTGACGAATTTTTTCTCTCAAGATGAACAAGGCGAAAAAAGTGGAAAAAAGGTAAATAGTGAGATATATATAGGAGAGAGGAGGCGCGAAAGACGAAGCGACACACTCGTCCAGACGCGGAGCCAATCTGCTTATGACATGTGTCCCACCATTTAATGAACATGGCACAAATCACCATGCAAACACCATTTCCCCAGTAACACCAACTCCATGACCCGTCGCCCATAGCTGACGGGATAATGGAGTGGGGGGCAGCTGATAGCGACGTTATTACAAGGTGACGGCACATTAAGACGCTGACGGAAGTTCACCTGTTACATACTGAATGCACGTTAAGAAGCTGACGGCAATACGCTATCCGTCAACTACTGTCATTGACACCCCTTTAGCATTAATGGCCATGCCCCTCACGCAGCAACATTAAGGTGACGGATCACGTGGACGAGTCAGGGGTGACGACCTTGGCTGTAAGGTCTTTGGCTGATGTCCTTGGCTGACGGACCACGTTGGCGTACGTAAGCTGACGACAGTATAGGAGTTACACGTGGGCTGACGACCTTGGCAGGTGAAGGCTGAAGGAATAACCCAACTTTCATTTTTAGCCTATCTTGACCTCTGCTTATGTGAACATAAGGAAAGTTCTTGCGCTACGCGTTCGACTTAGTTAATAAGATTCCTATAAGGAAAGGGCTCAATACAATAGGCAAAGATCCGCGAATTACTCTCTTAAAAAGGAAAGTGCTTCTTCACCAAGGCGCATATTTCGGCCACACACCACTATATATACCCCAAGACCCTCATGACCCAAAGGTACGCACAATTACCTCAACTCTGGCACTCTAGGGTTGTTTAAAAGATTCTAACTTGATCGTCGGAGGGTCTTTGGCCGGCACCACACCGGTGCTCTCTGTCGATCACCTACTTTTTTCTTCGCAGGTGTTGCTTCAAATCGGTGGAGTACTAGCAGCTTACTGGTGATCTTTTAGGCATCATCATATATATATATAAAATTCTATGATTGCTGAAAAAAAAAATGCAAAAGAGCATACCCAAGGAATTGGAACTGTGGAAGCACATCACTGTAAAAACAAGCACCAATTTAATTCCAAAATTGGAATATTTTGGGACATAAGAAATCGTAGGCTAGTCCAAGCCAATTTAGTTATTTGAAATAATATTCCAACAAAATGTTACTTCAATATTAGCAGTCCTACAGCAAGAGTTCGTTTGCCAAGTCTAAACTCCCACTTTATCATCAATGCCAACTCTTATCGATTCTAGCAAACCCTTTTAAATTAATAAACCAAGTAAATCATCTTATCAATAATTAATATATATGTGAAGAAAAGAAACCATATGTAGAATTTTTTTTTTAAAGAAAAAAAAAAAGAAAAAGAAGGGAATCACCAAAATAATTTTTTTTTTAAAAACCGTAAGGTTATGTTTTATTATTATTATTATTATTATTATTCTTTTGCTTGGAAAGTTCATACCTTTGAGAAATTACAAAGTTTTAAGGTTGGGAATTGGTGGGAATTTTGGTTTTGCTTGAATTGAGAAAGTTCATACCTCTGATACCACTTTGGTACATATAGGATAGGACCGTGGCCTGATTATAAATGATCGCTAGCTTTGGATAGATTACAAAATAAGATAAGATTAATATAGGAAATCTTGACCTCCAGCTATATTAATTATTTGATAATTATTAAAGTGTTACACGACTAGTTTTTATAATAGAGGCCACAATGTTCAAATTTGAAAAATTATGCTCATAACAACCACATTACACTTTACAGTTTAAGATGGATGTACAGTGTAGGAAGAGGGATCAGAAATTGTTGAAAACAGTTTTGGACTTTGAAAGAAGTTTTTGCTGGTAAATTTATGGCCGAACTGAAATGGGGTTGCTATTTTGAGACCCTAAATTTCCCTATTTTGCTGGCATGGGTTCATATCACCAATTTTTAGTGTGCGTAAGCGTGATACATAAAAAAAAATAAACTAATGATACATGGTGCAACTATTCTCTTATCTTAAGAGGGAAAGAGATTTAAAAAAAAAAAAAAAAAAAAAAAAACAAAGAGAATGAATTTGTTAAAATAATAATTTATTTGTAACCAACCATCGCACTAATGTTACCATGCATTCCCAAAATGCATGATTGCAGAAATAAAAATCCACTCCGAATACATGTTCTATTACACAATATTACGTAAAGACAATTACTATTATAAAGCAAAGAAACAGCAAGAATAAAATGAACAAGGTGTACTGTACATAGTCAACAGTATGCAACAATATACAAAATGAAGTGCAGAAGCATCAAGCAAGAGCTTAATAACCTCAGTTGAATAGCAAAGTCCAGAACAGCGACAAAATAAAGTGCAGAAGTCCATCCAAACCGCAAGCCTGGTTAACATCGACACAACCGGTTTCCAGTATATAATTTAACACACCCTCGCTTCCAAACATGGTAGCAGTCATGAGGGCTGTCTTCTCTTCAAACCCCATCATCTTTGAACCCAATTCTCCTCCCATACCACAAGCTTGCCTCACCAATATCTTGACATTCTTTTCTCCACGTCACTTTTGAAACCTATTAAATCATCGAAGTCCAATAATTCAAGAAAAATTGAAAAGATTTTTGCAAACTGTCTTGTTTCTCAAATTCACTGCCCATGATGAAACCTGTTTCAGAAGGTTTCAGCTTGTAACCACTGCACATAGAAATCACGCTCCTCAGACATTCACAGTCTCTCTCTACAAAAATTGAAAAAGGTATAATACTCAAATGCTACTTGTGAATTTACAAAAAGTGGCAAATTAGAAACAAAAAATGCACTCATGTTATTTTTAGATTAATTTCCTCAGGTGCGAAAAGATGATTTTTTGAATCTTAAAAAAAAAAAAAAAGATTTATGGAAATAAGTCCTACTTATTAATTGAGACAAAGTCACAACCTCACTACAAATTCAAATGGAAAAATAAAAGTTTTACTCTTATGCATGTATCTGAATCTATATCATGCAAGTGAATTTTGTAGCTAAATTGTAGTACTTTCTCCCCACTGGAGCACAAGATGGAAAGATCTCTAATACACACCACTCATTTGTGTTAATTATAAAGCCAACCAAGAAGAAAGAATTGAATGCATTGCAAGATCGTCCTTTGAGTAGAGAAAATTGTAATTCTTTTATTTTTTATTTTTGAGAATCAGAAAATTGTAATTCATGCTTACATGTTTGTAGCAGAATGTGCATATCTTGCACTTGAATGCATAGGAAGGAACTCCCACCCATTTATAGAATCAGCCCATGTTTAAGCAGCTTCATGCTAGTGATGTTATATTTCTTCTACAATTTCTAGGACACAAAATCCATGGCAGCAGCTCTAGCAGATTTCACTGTAATTTCTTATGTAAAGCTAAAATTACCTACAATAACAAAAGATACCTGAATTAGAGTTAAGATTTTAACCGAAGACCGAAGCTCAAGTTGATCTCAAACTGGAGGACATTAGAGCATGAGAATGAAAACTGGTGACAAAATAAGATTGAGACATGAGTCTAAATAGACATAACAGCCCAAAGCATCGGAACATAATTAACAAATCCTTACAACATAATGTCTAGACTCTAGAGAGATATAACAGGCCACAGCATAAGAACATATTTAAACAAATCCAGAGACAAAAGTGAAGGACCGTTATTCAGGAATCTAGACGCACTACAACTACCACAAATGAGATTTTAAATAGCCTCACTTATTGTGATTCTTCTTCTTCTTCTTCCTCTCTCTCTCTCTCTCTATCTCACACATACACACACACACACACACGTGTGTGTGTGTCTGTGTGTGCTCAGCAGAACTTTAGCCAGATCCAGCTACTCCTAAGCCTAATCTCAAATTTAAAATCCTTAAGACTTTTGATTATTACGGTAGTACAACGCCAGATGCTATTTAGCAAACTAGCATTTCAAGACTCTAAAACTCAAGTTCAATGTAGAATTCAAACCTCTAACACTTGAGTTGCAAGTGATGGTAAGCTGATGTGGGAAAAATATCCACGTGGAACTCGAGTCTTAAAGACTCGAGTTCCTACACAGTTTACATTCTTCTTCAGTCTCAAGATCCTCTGTTTCTTCTTCTTTGGCGTTTTCCATCACCTGCCTTCTCCATCTCAAGATCTTCTTCTTCTTTCTTCAGTGTTCTACATCACTTGCGTTTTCCATCTTTATATCTTCTTCTTCTTCAGATCCGGTTTTCTTCTCCAAGTCTTCTTCTTCTTCTTCTTCTTTTTGTGATCCGGATCTTCTTTTCTTCTTCTTCTTCTTCTTCTCCTTTTCTCCTTATCCTTCTTCAAATCTGCTTCTATGGAACTTGAGTCTCTCCAACTCAAGTTTCACGTGGCTAAATTCTTCCACGCCAGCAATAGAGCTCGTGTTTGAGAACCTCGATTTTTGTCACCAAACTCAAGTCTTTCAAACTCGAGATGCTAGTTTACAATATAGCTTCAAAATTGTATTTACTAATGAAAATGTTACAAGAAATCGTGTTAAATTGCAAATTTCCCCCACTAAGCACATTTTCAAAACTTATTAGCAAACTAGCATACGATGATAAAACTCGAGTTCTACAGACTTAAGTTCCATAGAGCAAAAACCAAGAAAAAAGACCTCTCTTCTGGAGAAGAATAAGATGCTGGAGGAAAAGATTCGATCAAGTATTTGTTTTGGGTTTTGTGTTTGGTTTTTTTTTTGGGTTTTTGGGGCTTGGAAGTGGAGAGTGGGATGGTAGGAACATGGTTTTGTTTTTGAGAATGGGATGGCAGGAACTTGGTTTTGTTCTTGTGTGGGTATTTTATGATTTTTGGGTTTAAGTGTTAAGAAATGAGATTTTTGAGTATGAGAATTTATGAATCCATGTTTTGATTTGGGTCTAGAGAAAGAAGAAAGAAGGATTTGGGTTTGGAGAAAGAAGAAGAAAGAAGGAATATTAGGAGGTTAGAATAAGCGAGAAAGAAGGAAGAAGAAAGTAGGAACTCGAGATTTTTTTGCAAAATAACACCAATTTTCAAACAATTTTATTAGTAAGCAATGTTTTCAAACTATTTAGCAAACTAACATCTCGAGTCTCATAGACTTGAGTTCATTAAAAGAAACTCAGAAAATAAAAAAACTTTGACATTTCTTTCTTCTTTTTGATTTCTTCTTCTTCTCTCTATGAACCTTCTTCTCTCTGGTTTTTTCTCTATACCAAAGCCCAAATCGGGCCTCCAAGGCCGAAGCTCATCACCGAGGTTTCTGTCTTGTTCACATCTCTTGTTCCCCGTTAGAGCTCACCTCCAATTGAGATGAATAGTGTTTGTTGGGTTTAGGTTTGCAAGTTCCGATCGGGATGAGGTGGGGGCGCGATTGTTAGGTTTGGATTTGCAGATTTTGATCAGGATGAGGAAGTGGCGTGATTATTGGGTTTGGGTTTGCAAGTTCCAATCAGGATGAGGTGGTGGCGCAATTGGGCTTTGTGTATTTTGTTGGGTTTTGTTTTGCTGGTGAGATGTTTGTGAGGACTTGTGAGAAAGGTTTTGATCGGATCGGTATAAGTTGGTGGAGATTTTGCTCGGATGGAGATTTTGTTTGGATCGGATCCGATCTGTGAGGAAGATCGGACATGTGAGCGGATTTGTGAGGAAGATCGAACCTGTGAGGAAGGTTTTGATGGAGTTGGTTATGTAAAATTGAAGGTTGAAGAAGGAACTGGGCTGTAAGGAACTCGAGTCTCATAAGCTCGAGTTCCCCGCAGAACTCGAGTGTTTTATGCTTAATTTGCTACAATGAACTCGAGTCTAAGAGGCTCGAGATGTTAGTTTGCTAAATAGTTTGGAAATGTTTTTAAATAATGAAATTATTTGAAAATAGAGGTTATTTTGCACCCAAAAAAAAAAATCCCAAGAACTTGAGTCTTGAGTTCCACATGGAATTTTATATCCACTTGAGCTTTGCCAGCACTTAGAACTCGAGCTTTTTGCAAAACGTGTTAATTAACAAAATGAGAAAATTACATTTTACCACCCTAAACTATGCTACAAATTACAGTTTGCAACCTAAACTATGACTATTGTTACACTTTGCACCCTGATATTAGTTTTATTGTTAAATTAGATGAAGATATAAAACATGTGACTTGCATATGTGAATTGCTTAAGTAACACAGACTTAAAAGATCAAAACCCCTCTTTCCAATTAATTAAATTTTTTTTTTCCAGCTCTCTTTCTCTCTCTCATGCTGCGTATTAGGCTATTAGCCCTTTGGCACACCGTTGCTCCACCACTGTGTTAATTGATTTTTTTTTCCTTTCTTTATTTGATTACCATTACTATTAGCGTCGCTCATCCAAATTCCTTAACCCAAAGCCCTTTCTCATCACAAAAACAACGTTAATTTCTTTATTTGATTGCCACTAGTGTGGCTCACTGTGTTAATTTTTTTTTTCCTTTCTGTATTTTAGAGCAGGTATACTTATGTTCTTTTGTTGGCTTCATCAATTCTCTTCACCAGTATCGTTCACATCACCACCATGAGGACTATGACCAAACTATGACAACCTCATAGCAACGTATACACACTCAAAACTACTGAATATGATTTTGATTTGGGGATTTAGGGTTGCAATGGATTTTGATTTTGAGGGGCTGATATATATGAGAGAGAACTGAAAAAAAAAATGTTTTTAATTGAGTGGGAAGAGGGAGGTTTTGGTCTTTTAACAAGTTTGTGACGAATTTTTTTTCCAAATAACATTAAATATCAAAAAATTTAGTTAGTTGTCACGTTTCAAAACAATGTTGAAAACTAGCATTTCGAGTGTCTAAAACTCGAGTTCCAAGATAAAACTCGAGTTTTTAAGTCTCGATTTGCAAGTGGTGGTAGTTGATGTGGAAGAAAAATCCACGTGGAACTTGAGTTTCTAAGACTTGAGTTTCACTTTTAAGACTCGAGTTTTAAAGACTCGAGTTTCAACATCTGATTTTCATTCTTCTTCCTCAAGCTCTTCTGACCCAGTGTTGTTCTTCTTCGTTCTTCGACACTGCAGATCGTTCCTCTTCAGATCAGAGCTCCAGCATTCAATCAACCAGCGTTCTTCGTTCAATCGACCAGATCAGAGCTCCAACGTTCTTCGTTCTTCCTTTGTTCTCTGCCTCAGTTCTTCCATTGTTCTCTGTTCTTCATCAGATCGTCAACGCTGCACATCGTTCCTCTTCAGATCGGAGCTCCAATGTTCAATCGATCAGCGTTCTTCGTTCAATCAACCAGATCAGGGCTCCAACGTCTACGTTCTTCCTCTATTCCTCTTCAGTTCTTCCTCTGTTCTCTGTTCTTCGTCAAATCATTTCTCTTCGTCTTCAGGTACTAAAATCGAGTCTTAGAGACTCGATTTTGTAGACTCGAGATCTATCTGGCAAAAACTGACCACATCAGCCAGCAGAATTCGAGTAGTTGAAACTCGATATTTAGATTGAAATCGACTCTTTTAAACTCGAGATGCTAATTTGTAGTATTGTTTCTAACGCATGTCAACTTATTATTTCACCAACGTTATTCTGCAAATATCCTCAGTTTGTGACACTTAAGCAATACACACATGCAGCGTGCTCTATATTTTTGTCTAGCTTAACATAAAATTAACCTCAGGGCGCAAAGTGTAATTTACTCTAACAAAAAATGGTTAGTAAAATGGTGTTAAATGGCAAAAAAAAAAAAAAAAAGAAAAAAAAAAAAAAGAAAAGAAAATCGCTGTGGAAGTCCTCTATTAATCCATCCGTTTAGTTTTTGGTTCCACCGCCTCAGCAGCACACGCAGGTTTTGACCATTTTTCTCTCTTCACACACCTCCACAGCTCCTTACTATTCTTACCCTAAAACAACAACAACACAGGACAGTACAGTATAGACACCCAGTTTCTCTGAAGCCATGCCACAAGGTACTCTCCCTTCTTCTTCAATTTTTTTTTTTTACTTAGTTGGGCTTACATATATAATGTCAATTATTCTGCTTCTTCTTTTTTCTTTGCTGGGTTGTTTTAGATTCTGGGTTTCGTTTGATTTTTAGTTAACGATGATAATTGTAATACATATACGGCAGATCTTCCTGGGTTTTATTATGACAAGGAGAAGAACAAGTACTTCCCTATTAAAAGCCCTACACCCGGCTCTCATCGTTCTTCTTCTTTGGCTACTGCCCAAGAACCAACTCCAAAGTCCACAAGGGTATACTATTTTTTACAATATATACTAAAAATTTGATTTTGTGAAGATGGTATGTCTAAAAATTCGATTTTTTACATGCATATACTAAAAATTTGATTCTGTGAAGATGGCATGTCTAAAAATTTGATTTTTTTTTAAAGAGGATATTAAATTCATGGTGGGACTGGGACCCATCATTCATGCTAGAGGAGAGAGTATTGAATAATTTTCCGAGATAGTATATAGGGTATATGTCTTAGAAAAGTTCTATGTGTGCTTATGTTTGATAGGCTATGCTAAGAATGTCTCGTTCATCAAATCATGTGTTTGATTTCCCAAGTTTTTGTTCAGTGTGCTTTAGCTAAAATCTTAAACTTGTTTGATTGGTTTGATGATTGTAGTCATGTAGTGTCATAACATTGATGGGCTTAGTTCCATTTTTATGGTTTAGCAACATTTTGATTAGTGGGAATGATAGCCATATATTGAGGCATGTTCTATGGAATAAATCATTTTCACTGGAATAAATTTCAAACTTATTTAAGTTTCCAGAAACATAAACTGGATAACAACTTTATAGTTTGATGATACTGATTTTGAATTGAGAGTGTATGGTAACAAGAGGTTCCTACTGGCCTTGTGTGACAAGATGAGCAGTAGGACAACTTTATCAAATAACTGAAAGCATCTAGTTGGATGTGGATGGTATCTCAGGATAGATTGCAGCTGATCAAAACTGACAAGGTACAATGCATAAAAGAAGGGTTACTGCATCAGAATGCTGTATTATGTATACTTATAAATTAAAGGAAAAGGCTGTGTACTGACTGATAGCTTTTCCATGTTTGTGAGGTGTTAATGGAGGAGTAACTAGAAAGTCTAAAACAAGGGATTATTACCTTGATTCATGTTGTCAATCCTCTCCCATTTTTCTAGGATTTGCTACACTCATGAAGATAGCCACTGCCCAGGAAGTGCTGTAACATGTTATTTTTGTCATATATTAAATAAATCAAAGGAAATGATTAGGGTACAGAATGCTGGGTATGCCACAACAGAGTAGGAGGAAGCATATCATCTGCCTTATCTATGTCCTCAAATTCTCTTTGTTTCTGAGTGATCACCACAGGATGATGGGACTCAGATATGGATAAGCAAGTGTTGGCCCAACATAAAGAGTGAAAGAACAAGTAAAAAATTATGAAGCCAGTAACTGTACTCTTAAAACGTGGGATATCAAAGTGCATGTATAATTACATCATAAAGTTTTCTGAAAGACAACTAATCCAAACTAGTCCAGTTGAAAACTTAAATTCACATATGCCTCTGGGTACATATATGACAGAAATTCATCTTAAAAAATCTGACTCAGTTCTGAATTTAGCCATGTCCTTTGTCTTGCCATGTTGGATATGTGTCTGTTGTCAAGGTGAGGGTTAGAGTATAACTTAAAAACAAAAACACTTGTCATTTTTGTTCTTGGGAAGCAATTTTTTTGGTGAAATGCAGTTTTATCCAGGTTTATAGAATGTATGTGTATTTGAACCATAGTAAACCCCTCCTCCTCCCAACAAACCCCCCCCCCCCCCCCCAAAAAAAAAAAAGAAGAAAAGAAAAAAGACACTAAAAAGAGATTTTACTTTTGCATGATAAGTATTCAGTTCAGGTTGCTCATCTTTGTTACAGAGTATGTTTTTCTTGTACCCATAAGGGTTCAGTTTAGTGTTTGGAGGCTTGGGATGAGCTGTAGACCCAAGCATCCTGGGTTTGATCCCCATTAGGGGTTTCCCTGCATTACTTGATACACAGTTTTGGTGGGTGGAGTAGTGTATTCATGGTTTACTCCCCTAGGGGTGGGTCCAAAGGGCCCTACCTTGGTGAGGTTCCAAGTCATTACAATAAAAAAAAAAACATAGTATGTTTTTCTTTATTATAGGTTCAGTTCTATTGAGAAGAAGAAAACCTTTGTTAAGATAATATTTTCTGTTTATGAATAGTACTGCTTACTTAAAAAAAAATTATTCATGAAAATTATTATATATTTGTACACAAGAAATGAAACTTGCATATTGCTTGTAGTTCTTTCTTAAATTTTGGCAACAAATTCTCTGGCTTGCTCTGATTCATTTTATCTCAGGCATTGAATTTATGTAGGAGAACTGGATTAAGAGCTTCTAAGCAGCTTCCGGTTAGGGAGTTATATGGTAATATTATTCCTTTCAGTAAAGTAACTTTAAGGAGGAAATCCAAAAGATACAAGTATCACAACCTTTGGTATGTTGATTGAAGATAGGCTTTTAATTTGAAAGTGATTGCTTTTCCAGCTTTTATTCTCATCTATCAACTTGGGATTTTAACTTTAAAATCCTTTTCCCCCCTGAATTTCTTCTTTGGGTAACAAGTGGTACTTTACTATGTTTCACCATTGTCATCTACCAATTCTTTGTTTATATTTAAAAGTGAAAGTTTTTGGAATCTTGAGAAACAAATGCACATCTGAGTATAGGCCATTGCCAATCACATGCACATTTACATAATGGATATGATAGTACAATATGCTAGTATCAGTTGATGAAGGTTAATGAGTTTTTTGCCTTCTAGATCAGCGATTTTGTTTTGTTTTTTTTTGTTTTTTCTTTAAGCTTTTAACCATTATGCATTAGAAATATGTATTTTGGAACTGGCTTCATCACCACTTACCCTAGTTGGGAGGTGGTATCTCTTCCTATTAGGGGGGGGGTGGGGGGAGGATTAGTAGGGCTCAAACCATTGGAAGTAAGGGATTTGCAAACGGGAAGGCCACTTCATTGTGTAGCCTACTGTCACTTTTTTTTTAAAAAGGGCTTCATTATAGGAAACTATTGAAGAACAAAGCATATCAGATTTTTGTGAAGATTTGTAAAGCTACGGTTCTGGATTTGTAGTGTACGTAAACAAACGCAATTTATTTTGTTTAGCCATGGTATTGAACTCTCAAGTGAAAGAAGTTCTGCTTTGTTAAATATTGTGCCTGCTGGGCTTAAGTTTACAGCATCAACAAAATCATCTTTGTACTTGAAGCTTGCATAAGGGACACCATGGTTCCACTGGAACTCCTCACCTACCAAGATTTTCATAAGTAGGAATTTCATTATGACATGCCCTCCATGTGAGGACTTTAATGGGATTTGGAATTTTGGTCTTCCACAGTGCTGACCAAAACTGTTTCTTATTGTTGCCCATGGAAGTCTCCTCTATTGTTGGAAATTTAGCCTCGCTAGCCACACGATAGGCACTATTAACTGTGGTGTGAAACTCCAAATTATTTTATCTTGTATTAGAAGAGGAATAGCCAAAATTGCATCTATGTCTTCTCTTGAGAATAAGTTGCTGATCAGTTCAGTTTTCCAGCATCTTTTTTCCATGTCAGTTAGAGAGTTCACTGGGACATCTTGTAAATTAGGAGGTTTTGGTTAGCAAATTTGGAATGTGGTAGGGGTATGGAGCCACCTATCTCGCCAAATGAATGCACTTCTCGTCTCCAATCAGCCATCGACATCCTTTCTCTAAATTATCTATACATTTTGTCTTTAAATTTTACATAATATTTTTTTTTGGTTAATATCTTTACATTGCTATGATGTTTAGGAAAATTCTCTCAAGCTAAAAAGTTACTCTGATTGAAGTTGTATTGGGTTTAATATTGAACGAGTAGCCTTTTATTTACTTATTTTTCAGCACAAACTTATAACTGAAAATGAAATAGAGGTTCCCATTTTTCACACTTATGTTACAATTCATACCCAAAATGCATGGCTATAGAATATAACGTCCACTCCAAATATATGGATCTACTATTACACAATATTACTTAAATACAATTACTACAAAAGCAAAGAAACAGCCAGAATAAATTGAAAACAGTTCATAGTCGCAACGTGACAAAATGAACTGCTGAAGCATCAAACAAGAGTTTAATAACCTCAGCTGAAATAGCAAATGCCCAAGCAGTAACACAATTAAGTGTCATGGCCCATTCAAACCACAAGCCTTTTTAACATCAACATGACTAATTTCAACTTCAAGCCTTTCTTCCAAACATTGTTGCAGTCATGGGGGCTGTCCTTTCTTCAAATCCATCTTTGACCCAATTCTCCTATGCCACAAGCTTGCCTCATCAACATAAATACCCTCTTCTTCCACAGAAATTTTGAGCTGATTAAATCATCAAAGGTCTTCAAGCAAAACTGAATGATATTGCAAAGCTCTTGTTTCTCAAATTCACCACCCATGATGAAACCTATTTGAGAAGACTCTTGGAAGGACCATTGCACATGGAAGTCTCATCCCAGACCTCCACGCAATCTCTCTCAACAAAATTTGTAACAAATATAGTATTTATAACTGCTATTTAGTATCTTGCACTTGAATGCATAGCAAGGAACTCCCAGCCATTTGTAGCATCCGCCAATGTTTATGCAGCTTCATCAGAACAGAATGTTCATTAGTCATGTTATAATTCTTTGGATGTTTTTTGAACTCAAAATCCATAGCAGAATCTCCAGCATATTTGAGTGTAAGATTTTTCTGTGAAGTTAAAATTACCTACAGTAATAGGATATAACTATATGAGAGTAGTAATGATTATTAACTGAAGACTAAATCTCCATTTGATCACAAACTAGAGGTCATAAGAGCATGAGAAGAAGAACTGATCTTGATACTATGAACAAACAATAATGATTATTTCATAACATACATTTGACGGTCACCTCTATGCACAAAGAGAGAGAGAGATCAATGGGTTTGAATTAACCTAAAAGAGTACATATCAGATGTACCAAACATACCACACACTGCTCACTATCAGATAGGAGTCTAGAGAGCCATAACTGGCCAAAGCATAGGTACATGTTCGAACAAATCTGTAGGACCGTAAACCTAACATACAGGTGCCATATATGCACTCTTCTTCCATATCAAATACAAATAGAAAACTAGGTTTTTCCTATGCCTCAGTTGGTTTTGCATATGAGATGAACTGAAATCTTACTCATAAGAAGAAAATAGCATAAGAGTTTCTAAGAAGAATAGGATAAATAATTAATTACATACCTGATGGGTAGCTTCATTCCCTCCAGAGTCCAAACTACAGGATGTGAGCAATTTTTAGCAATCTTCCCCTCTTTCCTGCTGGCTTCCATCTAAATGTTTTCTTTTTGCTTCAAACTGTTTCTGCATATTCAAATTGCACATAATTTTTTCCAAAACATCAGCAGCAAAAAAAAAAGAAAAAGGAAAAGAAAGAAACTATAGCAGATGGTATGACAACTTATAATTTATGTAAGCAAGACATGGATAATTTAGAATTTTAAGTGGTTGCAACCAAGTGACAATAAGATTCTCGTAATTATTATCTAGTTGAAACTCCAAAAAGGCCTTCTTGTGTTTCTGAGTAAATGTTATCTCCTTTGTCTATTTTTTTTCCTTCTTCCTTGCTATCTTGTTTGCATCGTTCTGCAGAGTTTTTAACCCTATCTAGCCATTCCTTAAGCTTAATTTCAACCTTGAAATCCTTACACCTAATCGGCTAATCTTTAATGCACTAAGATGCCTAGGGTAACACAATTCTTTAAAATCATTTTTCCTCCCAACTGCTAGCTACAGTTATTTTATTTGTTATTATGAGGCATTCTATTTCAAAACTTTTTTATCAACGGAAATTAATTCCTGTACTTGGGCATACAAAAGCTTCAAATTTATATAGTTTTTAGTTTTTTTTTTTTTAAAACATGTAACACATCTAATTATCCAAGGAGGCATTGCTATTTTATGGTATGCTAACTAGACTTAAGAGGTTAAAGTGCCACTTTCCAAACAAGACATTTTAATGTAAATCTGTCGTGATGGAACAATCACAAATATACCCAAGACAACAGTTACTCAGCCTATGAATCTTAAAATCGCTATCCTGTTATTCTTTGTAGGAAATTGAATCAACTGCTTTTGCTTCCCATGAATTCAATGGCTTTGTTGAATCAAATACTAAAAGGCAAAAGCATCAAATAAATAGATACAAGCTTTACAAGCAGAGGCTTTACAAATATTGTTTTCAAAAGAGCTACTGAAAAAAAATGCATCAAATTGACACACATGGCCAACCTGTGGTAAGAAAAATAAATAAGTAATTGATTACCTTATTAATATTCTGATATGAGCAAACGACTGATTCTGAGCATTAGCATCGAACATAATTTGAACAAAAGAAATAATGATTATAATAATAAGAAGATGATGCAGTTAATGTAGCTTGTGATATCTGTAGTATCTTGCATGCAAAATTGAAGACTCAGTCATATGTGATTAACTAAATCTGCAAATAGGAAATAATAAGATAAGGATTCTCAATGTGACTCTTAGGAGGAAAGATATTTCAACATAAGGATTGTAGATGAATGAGTAGTACCAGCTTGTTTTGAAGAAACACCAACTCTTAAACTTGTCTATTTTGGTATCTCATACCTGCATACAGAATCCAAAAAAAAAGAGGATAAACTTACCAGTAATTAAACAAAAGGAAAGAAGAGAAAGTCGGCAATTTAATTAACACAAAAAAAAGTGTGTATTTTATAGGGGTTGTATAAACCTTTATGAATTGTGAAGTGGATGATCCTTAGGAAAATCTGAGTAGTCTTAGATAGTCCCCACATAATCACACCTGACTAATGATGTCAAGTAAGAAAAAGAACATTCTTAAATGTTTCCTTCACATGAATTTTGGTTTCTCCAGTTCCAAACAATAAGTTATTTCAATTCACTAAGTAGAATTTATGTGTTCCATGATTTTGTTTTTTAGAAACAAATTAACTGCTAAACACACACACACACACAATTATACTCTCTCACCAAGCTCAAACACATTACTTGTGTTCCATGATGATTAGGTTATTCTCACTTTAATGACATAGTATTTAACTTTGGTTAGCTCTCTATAAATGGTTTGCCTCCAAAAGACACCAACCATCAATTACTTTCATTTTGATACCCAAGACATCTTCCCCGAATAAAATGTACGTCCAAACCAAATAAAGCACCCCCTTCGCGCTTGCATACACAGTCACACAGACATATTCTCATTTTTCTTGGAATTGATATTTGTTTTGTCACTAACATTCATTTTGTTTTTGTTAGTATGTAATTGGAATTTGATGATTTGAAAGACATATAAATTGATATTAAATCCTATAAGTTGATATTTGTTTTGTCACTAACATTCATTCATACCTTTGACGTGTTTGGGAGACAGTTTATATTAATTTGAACCTTTCAATGTCTTTGATAATCCTCACCTTCTATTATTTTTAAATTCTAATAATGCCTCGACAAAATCAAGGAGGTGAGAGTGTAATTAAATTGCGATACTATTATCATATCAACAATCGAATTATTAGTGTTTGTTTTATGACCGATCAAAATGAATTCACATATTGTTGATACTAAACTCATTATTGTCTTAACAAAGTGATGAACTCGTGGCATACAGGCAGAAAATCAAGGAAAATATGTGCCTTCGTGACCTTTGTCATGTAAGTAGATGCCCTTTTTTTTTCTTGTTCAATTTATGTGCATATTTGACTTTAGTGTTTTTTTTTTCTTTTATCTTTTGCTTAGTTCTTTATGATTAATGGAAAAACATATTCTACTAAAAAAAAATAAATAGCATGTAAGAGCATTCATAGTAAGGTTGTTAAAAAATATAGTTTTTAGTAACTCAAGACATTACTTTATCTATTTTAACACCCCATTTTATAATACACCAAATACTAAAGGTTTTATTTTTTTACCACGTTATTAAAATATTATTTCATTATTATTTTTTAATTCTTTTGCATCTCTTCCCCTCTCTTTCTGTGAATCTCTCTTCTCCCAAATAAAAACAACCCACTACAAAACCGCTAGCCACCAACCACCATCAGAAAACCCAAGCCACTGCAAAACCGAAATTCAACAAACAACCACTGCAAAACTGAAACCCAACCCACAACCACCGCGAAACCGAAACCCAATCCACCAGCAAAACCAAAATTCAATCCACAACCACCGCAAAACCGAAACCCAACAAATGCAAAACCTATTAAAATAGGTCCCAATTTTGAAATCCAACCCATATTTTTTCATTCAAAAAAATAATTAATACAAAAGCCTGCCCGCTGTTTTTTAATCTACAATAATAACACATTAACTTTAAAAATCATAAACATTGATAATGAAGAAAAATCCACCAGTTGTCGCGTGGCCCTCACTTGACTTGAAACAACACCTGCAC
Organism: Castanea sativa; assembly: GCF_040712315.1. Classification (NCBI taxonomy): domain Eukaryota; kingdom Viridiplantae; phylum Streptophyta; class Magnoliopsida; order Fagales; family Fagaceae; genus Castanea; species Castanea sativa. The sequence continues at coordinate 9,940,133 of NC_134019.1, read as the reverse complement.
AACAAAAGACAAGACCAAACAAAGGGCACCGGTGTGGTGCCGGCCAAAAACCCTCCGAAGGTCAAGTTAGAGCTTCTTTCTTATTCGCAACCCTAAAGTGCTAGAGCTGAAGTGAATTATGCGTACCTTGGTTTATGAGGGTTTTAGGGTATATATAGTAGTGTGGGGCCGAAATAAGCGCCTTGGTGAGGAAGTACTTTCCTTCTAGGAGAGTAATTTGTGGATTTTACGTATCACCTAGAGCCCTTTTCCTTATAGGAATCTTCTCGACTAGGGTCAAACGTGTAGTGAAAGAATTTTCCTTATACACGCATACGTGGAGGACAAGATAGGTTATGGATGAAGGTTTGCTTATCCCTTTCAACTTTTCCCTCTGTCAACCTTTCCTTCCTAAGGCCGTCAGCCTACGCAACTGTTTCCGGAAAGGTCGTCAGCTTAGAATCTTCAGCTTAATTCCATCAGCTTTCTTCCTTCAGCCTTGATCTCATTAGTTTTCTCCCTTCAGCCCAATGCCGTCAGATATGAGGCAGAGCCGTGGACGTCGAAGGAAGATGGTTCAGTGACCAGAGCTGACGGGCTCGTTACTCCCGTCAACCTTCTTAAGGTGTTAGGAACAAATTGTAAAATCACCCTCATCAAACATTAACAACACAACAAGTAGATTAGTTAAAAATAAACTTTCATTTCGAGTAATATATATATATATATATATCATAAACTGAGTTCACATGATAAACATAAAATTAACAATAGTTCTTAAAAAGATAGAGAAACTATTAGGGTTTGCAAGGAAATATGATATACTCAGGGTTTTTTAAAATATTATATTATATACATACAAGTTGGGTACAGGGTGGGAGAAGGCTAAAATTCGCACCTGCCCTGAGCTTGTTATGAGTGGAAATTTTCAAAACCACCCCATTAGGAGCGAGTAAGATTAATTTTGCCATCCCTAAGTAGAACTTATGTGTTCCACGATGATTAGGCTATTCTCACTTTAATGAGATAATATTTAACTTTGATTAGTTCTCTATAAATGTTTTGCCTCCAAAAGACTCCAACCATTAATTACTTTCATTTTGATACCCAAGACATCTTCCTCAAATGAAATGTGGGTCCCAACCAAATAAACCACCCCCTTCTCACTTTCATATACACAGTCACAAATAGATAAATTCTCATTTTTCCTAGAATTGATATTTGTTTTGTCACTAACATTCATTTTGTTTTTGTTAGTGTGTAATTGAAATTTGATGGTTTGGAAGGCATATAAATTGATATTTGTTTTGTCACTAACATTCATTCATACCTTTAATGTGTTTAGGAGATAATTTATACTAATTTGAACTTTTCAATGTCTTTTCATAAACCTCACCTTCTATCATTTTTAAATTTTAATAATGTATCGACAAAAATCAAGGAGGTGAAAGTGAAATTAAATTTCGATATCATATCAATAATCAACTTATTAGAGTTTATTTTATGACCTATCAAAATGAATTCATAAATTGTTGATACTACTCATTATTATTTTATCAAAGTGATGAACTCGTGGCATACTGGAAGAAAATCAGGGAAAATATGTGCCTTCATGACCTTTGTCATGGAAATAGATGCCCCTCTTTTTTTCTTGTTCAATTTATGTGCATATTTAACTTTAGTGTTTTTTTTTTCTTTTATTTTTTGCTTAGTTATTTATGGATAATGTACCACATATATTCTACTAAAAAAAAAAACACAAATATGTGTTTTTTTTTTAAAAACCCTCTCTCTCTCTCTCGGCAACAACTAAAAATCATGTAAGAGTTCTCATTCAATGAAAAATAATTTCTAGACTTTCTTCTCAAAAAATAAAATATAAAAAATAATTATTTGTACGTTTTATATATATATATATATATATATAAGATTTATTATGTAAAATTTAGATTAACTTTAAAAATGTTTTATAGGTTCTATTTAGCCTAATTGGCAACGTCTCTTGTTGTTATAGGTTAAAATTTATCATATCTATTAAAAAAGAGTTATGTTAATAAAAATAAGGAGAGGGGGGATTTTTAAAGATTATGAGGGGGCCATTAAGTAAAATTTGCTCCTAACTTGATTAAAATGTTAACAAATAAAAGGAAACGAAGGGTTTTGAATAATCCAGGGCATGGGCGGTGGGCCTTGGTCCCCCTCCGCAATCCTCCCATCTAATAAAAATAAAACCATTAATTTAAAAAAAATTTGTTTATGCCAAATAAATTCAAGCCTTTTTTTTTTTTTTTTGGAGATTGCAATTATTCTTTATGGCTAAGATGAAAAGTTTTAAAAAAAAAAAAACCATTTCAATCACAACCGTAGAATAAAACAAAGAAGTTAAAAAAACAAATTATGAAAGAAATAAGAGTAATTGCATTCCATAATTATTTTTAGGGTTTAGACTAGTTTAGAATAAAATACCGGTCCAATTCGGTCTGATCCGGTCCAGTCTGGTCCTGAACTCTTAATTCTCTAATTCTGTGTCTCCCTGCCGTCTCTCACTCACTAAAGGTACTACATGCTCATCTTGTTAGTATTATAGATGAACCCTTTTCTTGATGTGGTTTTTTACTGATTTAGGATATTCCTTGGGATGTTGATGGTAAAGGTTTGAGGCATTAATTAGCCAGTTTGGTGAATTGGAAAAATGTAATGATGGTGAAAGTATATATATCCTCTGTTCATTCAAGATAATTCTTTTGGTGATTATAACTCTCTCATTATTTGTTAGGTGCCTTAACTTTCTATAATATTTTTACCCTCCTAGCCTACAGGATCTTAAAATTACATACAAACGGGAACATTTGGTTAATGATTACCTCCCTCACTCACTAAGCAGGAAACTAACATATCTAATTCATACGTTGGTTTATTGAGCAATCATTGACCTCACTTTTAGTGTTAATCCGATAATGCATTAGATGATAAGAGCTTCATTAATGTGTTTCCTGATTAACTGTATAGTGGATGCAATTTGGTGACTAATTGGTTTCCACTATGGTTGTAGGGTCGCAGGGTAAGACATTCTATTGGATTTGGCTGTCATATTTATTTTTAGCTCTTCAGAAGATTCTTAGGTCTCTTTCTAGTTATTTTTATTTTGGTCAGTGCAATAAAATTATTGCTGGGCTCATCCGTTGTATACTTCCTATATAATCAATTTCTGTCCCTTTTTGCGTTATTTTTTAATCACTTTACCTATAAATTTTTTTAGTAAGATTAGATTTGTTCTGATTTATTTGGAATTTAATTATTGGTATTATTCACGTGTTAATAGATGAAAATAAATATTTATTACAAACCTATAAATAATTGTATACTTAGCATCAATAAATAATATTTGGTTCATTTCAATCTAATTTGGACTTTCTATCTATTATGTCTAGTTGGCTCTATTTAGGTTTATTTGGTACACTTGGTCCAGTTCCTTCCATTTCAGTTTAGTTTAGTCCATTTAGTTGATGCTTTGAGAGGAGAGGTTTGTGTAGAAAGAAGAGCTGCTTTATAAAAAATTATGTCACATTCTCAACATAATGTTGGAAATTTTTTCATAAAATTCATTTTTTTTACGTTATTAAAGTCTTTTTTTTTTTTTCTAATATAAGTAAAGAGTTTATTTATAAATTTTTCATTTTTAGGCCAATCAAGGCCTATGGATTCTAGAGAATGAATAGTTTGTAAAGAGTACTTGAAACAAATTCTAACTAGTAACCACACATTACATTATTTATAAAATATCTCGCTTTATATAATAATTGGATATAAAATGCATTATGTTTCTTTGAAAAAAAATTACAAAATTTAGAAAGCTTTTAAATAACAAATATAAATAGATTAATTTAGTAAATATAATATATTGTATCGACTATACTTTGTCAGAAAATAATAACATCATTTTAAAAAGAATTTGAGACTCACTTATAAGTTTTATTTACTATTTTCATTTTTCACTTAACAAAAACTCAAATCGTCAAATTTTCTCACGCAATGTGACTAGTTGAAGTTAAAACTTAAAAGCCAAAATTCATTTAACTTGTATACCATATGCAATAGAGTTTGCCCAGAACCAGCAGCCCATAGCTCAATAAGAGCGGAAGAGCCCCAATTACCGTCTAAACTATCCAAACAAGTAAGTGATTTGCTGAGGAATAAACAACATATGACCTTGGTTTTTGTTCTAAATTATCATTGCATTAATTTAAATCCGAGGAGTTACTTTAAATCTAATATGTCAATTTGTTAGAGTTTCTTGCTTGTATATTGCTCTGCATTGAACTGCATTTTTACATCAAAATGTTGAAATTTGAAGCTTTTTGCGTTTCATAATCCAGTGACAAAACAGCACATCGGAATTGGAGTCGTGCGCAGATTGAGTCTCAAAGCTTTTGTATTCTGGTTTCGTTCGAGTGAATTTGTAAAACACATTTAGAGTTAATTTGATTAAGAGATTTTAGTATAGTGTTAAGGTGTGGTTTGGAAGATTGACAATTGTGGAACACTGGAACTTAATCCTCTGTTGTATTCTGTATTGTGTGTCCACAAATTGGTCTTCCACTCTACTCCATAGTATTGCCTGGTCTGTATTCAGATTCGGTAGGCTGGCTTATGTTTGTAACACATTAACTTGAAAGGTTCTACAGTTGTTGTGGACTTCATGACTCCAAGGGTGTGCTATGATTTAATCTGCTTCTTGTATTGAAAACGAATCAAGTCTGTTAAAAAGTTGGCTTTTGGCAGGCAAACTTCTTGTGCTCTTGAGTTACTTATGGGTTGTGTTGGCATTGCTTTAGTCATTTTAGGTGAGACACACAAATGGGTGATTCGCCGGATTTGGATTTGATAAGTGATCTGCCTCAAAGCATTGTAGAAAGCATTCTCACTATGCTACCAATAAGAGAGGCAGTAACTAAAGACAATCATTTTGTCAAGTAAATGGAGGTATAGATGGGCTCCACTCACTCATCTAGTATTCAATGAAAAATGTGTTACTTTAAATAATGGCCGAACTCTTGTCGAGAACAAGTTCAATACAGTAGTATATATACTTTTAACATTGTTGTAATAAAAACCTCCTAAAGTTGAGGGCACAACTTAAATTAAAGCCAGATTCAATACAGCTTTCCAACAGTAACATTACATGATCAAACCAATAGGCATACAAGTTGAATCAATAGAATCAGTCTTCTTACAAATTGCAGCTGGAGGGCGTAGGGCCACTTGGGTATCAATAAGTATAACCAATGCATATGTGCAGACCTGCATGAATCCCAGTTCACAAACACCTATTCACAGATACCTATTTTGAACAAGAAGACATATTGCCTGTTTCAATAAAGAGTCATTCATTTAATCCCAAATAAAAGTGTCATACATGAACCCACCTCCTCTCTTTCTGTCCTCGTCTTCTCGCTCTCATTCATCGAACTCCATATGATATCCTGTTTACCCAGTAACAATCAATTAATGATGTTGCAAATCCTCTTGTATCTCAACTTCACCACCCAGGATGAAACCTATTTGAGAAAGCTCTTGGAATGACTGTACATGGAAATTACTCTTATCTCAGCCCTCCAAACAATCTCTCTACAAAATTTGTAACAAATAAAATATTTAAAATGCTATTTAGGAATTTACATGCAGAAAAATTGGCAAATTAGAAAGGAAAAAAAATATGGCGCTTATAGAAAAGTTAAAACCTAACTATATATTCAAGTGGGAACATGAAAACTTTCCAACTTATCCATGTGTCTATGTCCATATCATGCAATGAATGCATTTTGTGGCTCAGTTGAACTGGTACTTTCTCCCCTCTGGGGAACAAGATGGACAGATCTCAAATACACATCACTTGTATCTAAGTTATCAAGCCAACCAAAAAGAAACAAATGAATGCATTTCATGATCATCATTTGACCAAAAAAATTAAATTCATGCTTACAGGATCATAACAAAATGTGCATATCTTAAACTTGGAAGCATAGCAAGGAACTTCCAGTCACTTATAGCATTCACCCATGTTTTGCAGCTTCATAAAGGACAAAATGTTAACTGGTGATGTTATATTTCTTGGGATATCTTTTTTAACACAGAATCCATAGCAGAAGCTCCAGCATGTTTCAGTGCAAGTTTTTCTGTAAAAATGGAATTACCTACAGCAAGAAGATCACTAAATCAGAGTTAGGATTATTAACCAAAAACTAGATGATCATAAACTGGAGGACATAAGAGCATGAGAAGAAAAAATGGTCTCAAAATTAAGAACAAACTATAATAATTACTTGATAACATAAACTTGAAGGGCCCTTCCATGCAGAGAGAGAGAGAGAGAGAGAGAGATCAAAAGTTTTGAATTAACCTAGTACAGATAGGATTCTAGAGATCCATAACATGCCAAAGCATAGGTTCATGTTCAAACATATACAAAGACTAAAGTGAAGGACCATAAAGCTAATATATAAGTCCCATAAATGCACTCTTCCTCCATATCAAATGCAACCTCTGTTTCAATAACATTAATCTACAATTTATTTTGGAATGTGATAAGTGATAACAGATGGAAGATGCACTACAACTACTACAAATGAGACATCAAACAAATAGAACACTAGGTTTTTACTGTGCATCAATTGGTTTTGCATATTAGATCAACTGAAATGTTACTCATCAGAAGAAATAGCATTGGAGTTTCTAAGAAGAATAGGATAAATCATTAAGCACATACCTCATGGGCAGGTTCATCCTCTCCAAACTCCAAGATGTGAGCAATTTTTGGCAATCATCCCCTACTTCCTCCTGGGACCCTTTTGAATGTTTGCCTTGGGCTTCAAACTGTTTCTGCAAATCCAAATTGCAAATAAAATGTCCAAAAACATTACCAGCAAAAAAATTGAAGAAAAAAAAAAAACTATAGATGAGTACGTGATACATAAGATGTAACGTGTCCTTTTATCAATCCAACAGTTATTAAACTAGTGAATGTCAAAAATAAATCTCTCTCTAACCCAAGTTACCATCACATGGTGGAACTAATGTATGACCTCCCTTGTTAGCCACGATTGTTGTAGTAGCAAACTTCATGCTCCCCTTCCACCACCTCTTTATGCTGCAGCTTCTCTTATATTATGAGGAAGAGGGCAAAAGATTCTTTTTTAATAAAACAAAAGAAGGAATTCATTAACATCCATCCCAAATACATATCCAAAATGCATGATTATTGAAATGCATCCACCCTTGCTTACACTCCAATTATGTATATCCAAAATGCATGATTATAGAAATCAACATTCACCCCAAATACATGTTCCATTACACAATATTACCTAAATGCAATTACTACTATAAAGCAAAGAAACAGCTAGAATAAAATGAACAAGTTTTACTGTACATAGTCAACAGTATGCAACAAGACAAATGAAGTGCAGAAGCATCAAGCAAGAGCTTAATAACCTCAGTTGAAGTAGAAAAATTCACAGCAGCAACAAAATGAAGTGCAGAAGCCCATCCAAACCACAAGCCTGGTTAACATCAACACAACTGGTTTCCAGTATATAACTCAACACACCCTTGCTTCCAACCATGGTAGCAGTCATGAGGGAAATCTTCTCTTCAAACCCCATCATCTTTGACCGAATTCTCCTCCCATACCACAATTTTGCCTCATCAATATCACAACATTCTTCTTCCACACAGCTTTTGAAACCAATTAATTCATCAAAGCCCGATAATTCAAGCAAAATTAAAATGATGTTGCTATCTTGTTTCTCAAATTCAACGCCTATGATGAAACCTGTTTCAGAAGGTTTCAGCACCACTGCACATGGAAATCACACTCTTCTCAGACCTTCACACAATCTCTCTATACAAATTTGTAACAAGTAGAATTTTCACAAATGCCATTCCTGAATCAAAAAGTGCAAAGAGAAAATTAGAAAGAACAAATTTACAGAAACACAAACACACAAAAAGAGCTCCACTCTAATAAACATGTATAAAATATACTATTAGATAAAATATTAAAGTCTTTATTCATTTAGCCATATATTCATAAAACTATCACCCAAATTCAAGCCAATATTGTTAGGACCGTGAATGCCAGCCAGTGCTACCAAAACCTTAAGGTGTTAGGAAGAGGCACATCAAAGTATTTATCCAATGGCAGCAGAGCAAAGCCCCACGTCTATAAGTGTTGCAGGCAGGTATGAGGGGCTTTGCAGTGCAATGGTAGACTTGCATCATTTGGCTGGTCTGTAAAGCACCGATGCCACGTGATCCCCCATACGGCCACATGACAACGGACTATATAGATGATTGCTGAAAATTCCTACAAATGTTAAACAGAACTGTCACAATTACAACAAACACAACCAAACATTTTCTCATAGGAACAAAAGATACACTAATGAGAGAGACATAACAGGCCACAACATAGGAACATGTTTGAATAAATACAGAGACAAAAGTGAAGAACCACAAACCTAAGCCATGAGTTCCATATATGCAATCTCTCTCTCTCTCTCTCTCTCTCTCTCTCTCTCTCTCTCTCTCTCACACACACACACACACACATTTTGCTTTGCTTTGCAGAATTTTAACCACAACCAGCTATTTCTTAAGTCTGATTTCAACCTTAAAATCCTTGACAGTTCTAATTATTAATGCAGTACAATGCCTGATGCCATTAAAGACTAGCTCACATACTTTCTAAAATTATATTTACAATTATGAGACCCAAATTTATTGGGAAAGGCCTATGAATCTCTAATGCAACACCAAACCAAGAAGAAATCCCCAAAGTCTATAAATTTAAGGATGACAGAAAATGTCTACCTATGGATGGAGCCTATAGGACACTATAACCTTGCTTTTATCCTGCATAAACTTCAATGTTCATTACTTCCATAATTTCAAGTTTTTTTCTTATACACCTTATGAACTAAGCTACGATTGTAAGCTAAAAACCTTAATTTCCCTATGCTTCATTATCTGGCTTGTTGCACGATTACAGAGCCCTAAATTTTGAATAAGCACCAATTTTGATGCCTAGGTTTTCCTATGCCTCAATTGGTTCTGCATATGCAATCAACTGATATGTTTCTCATCACAAGAAAACAGCACAAAATAACAAATTAAGCACATACCTAAGATGTGAGAAGTTTTTAGCAATCATACCCTGCTTCCTACCGGCACCCTTTCAAAAAATTTCTTTGCACTTCAAAATATCCCTGCATAAAGAAATAGTAAATAAATTTTCCAAAACATCAGCAGCAATAAAATAAAATAAAACACTACGCAGATGTCATCTCCATTTAAGCAAGAAATGGATAAACAACTAAAAACATTGATAATTAAGAATTTTAAGTGGTTCAACCCAACTGACAATAAAGATTCTAGTAATTATTTTCTAGCTGAAACTCCAAAAAGGCCTTCGTCTGATTCTGAGGCAATCTTGTCTCATCTCTCTCTCTCTCTTTGTTTTTGTTTTTTTTTTTTTTCTTCCTCTTCTTTTTTACTATCCTTTTGCCATTTGTTCTGCAAAGTTTATAATCATATCCAGCTGTTCTTTAAGCCTAATCTCAACCTATAATGTAGCATGATTAAAAGATGGAATTTTTAAGTAGGAAAAAAATTCGATAAAAAAGCTTGACAATTTTAAACTAGAAAGCAAACAACAGAAACATATTTAACAACATTAAAGCAAAATGAATCAAGTCAAAATAATGTAATGCAGGTGATTGTCACCCCCATTAACCTCGCAGCAGACCCACACCCACACAAAGTCAAATGCTGAAAAGCATGGTCTTTTTCACTCCCTACATAACACAACAATGCAACTTTCTTTCAAAAATCCCGCATGAAGTAAATTGATAAGCTACATGAAGCCACTGCCATTGAGTGGTCAGGTTTTCAAGGTCATGGGAGACAGAGTGGAAAAGTGAGAGAGAACCAATAAAGAATGAACATTACCATTAAAGAAGAAATGACTTGTTGAAGGAGAAGTAACAATTTTTTACTTTTCCTTTTCAACCTTTTTTGGGCAAATTGAGAGGCCATTCTGGTAAATGACTTTTTATTTTTTGATTCATAGAGGATCCAAATTCCGTTCCTCAGATGCAACCAAACAAAAATTTTTTTTTTTTTTTTGGGCTATAAAACCTTGATTTCCCTATGCTTCATTAGCTGACTTGTTGCACAAGTACAGAGCCCTAAAGTTTGAATGAGCACCAATTGGTTCTGCATATGAGATCAACTGAGACGTTTCTCATCATATGAAAACAGTATAGAATAAACAATTAAGCACATACCTTTGATGTGAGAAGTTTTTACCAATTGTCCCCTAGTCTTGCTGACACCCTTTCAAAAGTTTGCTTTGCGCTTCAAAATATCTCTACATATAGAAATAGTAATTAAATTTTCCAAAACATCAGAAGAAAAAAAATAAAAAATAAAATAAAATGAAACACTATGCAGATGTTTTATGCAAGTTATGGATAAATAACTAAAAACATCGATACTTAAGAATTTGAAGTGGTTGCACCCTACTGACAATAGGAATTCTAGTAATTATTTTCTAGCTGAAACTCTAAAAAGGCCTTCTTTTGATTCTGAGGCAATCTTATCTCTCTCTGTTTTATTTTTTTTCTTCCTCTTCTTTTAAATTATCCTTTTTGCATTTGTTCTCCAGAGTTTATAACAATATCCAGTGATTATTTAAGCCCAATCTCAACCTAGAAATCCTTTAACCAAATTATTAGTGCAGTAAGATGCCTGATGTCAGTAGTGACCAACACGCAATCTCTTCTTCAAACAGTACAATCAAGTTTATGATACCCTAAAATCATTGGAAATGGTCTGTGGATTTATATTGCAACACAAAAGCAAGAAGGTACAAGCAAGTTTAGAACTATAGGGACATTAAAAAAGGAAATACTACCTAAAACACACAGTAACATTACTCTTGCCATAGATAGTATGCCCCCTCCTTAATTCATTAGTTCAATAATTCAAAATATTTTCTTATACCCATGTGAACCAAGCTATTATTGTAAACTATAAAATTTTAGTTTTGCCAGTAGACACAATAGGTCAATATTTTTCTTCACATGCCAACTCTTGTTTACCAAGAGAAGGTTGAAACAGGGGTTCTAGCACACTGAAGAAGTAGAAAGCCACAGTTGTAATCCTAATAATGTTACAGCTGATCACACAGGGCAGGAGGAGGTTATTAATAGAAGTACACGGATCATAAACATATTCTTAGCAACAAAAAAAAAAAAACGCACCGGTGCTACTTTTTTGTCATCATCATCATCCATGTCTGAATAAGCCATTTTTGTCTAGAAGAATCTTGCGTACCAACTTCTGAAACTTCAAGAATAACTGCAAACATGTCCATAAAATGGAACCCAGCAAGGAAAAAAAATGTATATTTTAAATGAAACCCAGAAAAGATTTATATAAAATTTCATATTTTTACATAAAAACAACTAAAATCAAAACAAATTAAAAAATGAAGAGTTTTGCTTATATAATACTTACGCTTTCTTCTTTCCATTTGAAATCCTCTTGTTCTTTCTGCAATTTCAGCATCAATCACACATTCAGAAACCCATATAATGAGGCCCAGGCTATGTCTAGGAGAAGAAAAAGAAACTGGGAAAAAGAAAACGAAAAGTTCTGTTTTTTAATTTGTGTGTGGGAAAGTTCATACGAGAAATTATAGAGTTTTTTAATTTTGGTTTTGTTTGAGCTTTAAAAATATTGCGTTTAGAATTACAGAAATTATCAAAGAAGTTAAAAAAAATAAAAAAAATCAGAGAAGAGTGAAGAACATACCAGGGAAGCGTATGCAGTAGTTCAACTTTTCAATCTTTGATGTTAAGATATGGGAAGTGAGAAATCTTATCCCAATCCTCTCCATTTTCCTTCTCGCATCTTTGCTTTAATTGGGGACAGCCCTCAATTGTCAAGCTCCGTAAAGAGGAGAGGTGACTCATCCCTTCGGGAAGTGACGTCAGATTGGGACAATGCTGGATAAACAGGTACTCAAGAGAAGTTAGGTTTTTAAACCACTCCTCTGGCAGAGACTCCAACTCCTGTATCTCGCACAAACGCAAAACCTTTAATTTGGAGAGAGGAGGGGAGAAGGAGGAGGAAGAGGAAGAGGAAGAGGACGGAAATGAAGAAGCCCTTCCTCCCCTATTATTCATCTCTATTGTCTCTTCCACTACCTTCCAACTGCTATTCAACAACCAAAGCCCTTCTTCAAGATTTGGAAATAGCGGCATGCAAGTCATCTTAGGGCAATTCTCCCACCATAAACTAGAAAGACGCGGAAATGACGGTATGTGCTGGTGATAGTGATTTGTTGATGATGATGATATTGTTGATGTCGTTGTTGCCTCATTCCCCTTATCCACACTCCTCCACCATCCCTTTAGATTTGGGCAATTAGAGATATTGAGGTCCTCAAGGGATGGGAAAAATGTCGATGGTGATGCCAGTGAAGCAGATATCTCATCATTCATATCCCCCTCTGTCATGTACTCCAGACCATCCATAGTCGAAATAGTTAGTTCTTGGAGAGTTGGGAGTTGATACAACGGTGGCAAATATTGGCACTTCTTACAACCGAATATAAATAACTTAACGAGATTTGTTAAGAATGAAAGCCAACTCGAAACTCTCACACCCATGTACCCGTCCACTACCAAAGATTTTAAACTTCCATGTGGTTGGAGGCTATTCATGGGATTTTCATCATCATTGGCATCTACACCATCATCACCCTCCGGATTCCATCTTAATTTCAATTCACTGAGATATTGCTTCTCCTTCAAATTTGCAGCCTTGAATTCTGAGGTGGCATCTTTCACCCATGCCAAATTTTTAATCTCTAATGTTCCTCTCAAGTCATTTAGCTTGTTTAATTCCGCTAGCCCACCGCAATGCTTGGAAGAACCTACAGGACCCTTACTCACAACAAATAAGGATAATGTTTGAAGAGAAGTCAATTGCACTAATCCACATGGCATATGAGTCAAATTCTCACAATCTGCTAGGTCAAGGTGCTTGAGGCTGACCATTTTGTGAATATCTACAGGTAACTCCCTAAGCTTTCCACACCCACAGAGTTTTAATGTTTGCAAATTCACCAATTTTGTAATAGAACTAGGGAGAACCTCAATATCACTAAAGAAAACGTCAAGGTGCTTGAGGCTGACCATTTTTTGAATATCTACCGGTAACTCCCTAAGCTTTTCACATTGAGAGAGCTTTAATGTTTGCAAATTCACCAATTTAGTAATATAACTAGGGAGAACCTCAATATCATTAGAGGAAAGATCAAGGTATTTTAGGTGCATCAAAGTACCTATGGTATTTGGCAACATCTTCATATTTAAACCATGTAGGTCTAATGCACGCAAGTATCTAAAAGTAGAAATAAGTTTTTTGAGAGTTGCTTCTTCAATTGTTCCCTGATCATAAACCCACTCATCGTATGCCAATATAAATGTTCGTATCTTGTTTGCTTTAACCAACGTGCTTAAACTCTCCTTAAAGAATGAAACATTGTAAAATGGAAACGATAGATGGTGTCCTTTTTCTTTCACATTTTTTGCACTGGTATCAACTAGTGTACAATTAGTCTCTGATACATATTGTGCAAGATCATGGATTAAATCATGCATTTTAAACCTCCTATTCATGCCTCCATCTTCTTCTGCTTCTTGGAAGAAGGATCTCCAAAGTAACTCCATGAAGTACTCATTGGCAACATGCTCTAGTTGATGGCTCTCCTCTGATGATTGGATAAAACCTTGTGATATCCATAATTGTATCAATGTCAACTTATCAATCAAATAATCTTTGGGAAACAATGAACAATATGCAAAACAACATTTTAAATGTGATGGGAGATAATCGTAACTCAATTTTAAAATCGGCATAATACCATTTTTTAATTGAGTTACATCTGTGAGTTTAGTATTCTTGATGTATAACCACTCATCTTCAGTTTTTTTGAAGAATAAGACTTTCCCTATCGTCCTTAAAGCAAGAGGTACTCCTTGACATTTTTCTACTATATCCATCCCAATTGCTTCGAGGTTAGAATTGATGGTCTCCTGACCTTTTTTAAAAGCAACTTTCTTCAATAATGACCAAGATTGATCCCTTGACAAGCCTTTTAGAGAATACGATGAGATAGTACTAGTAATCTCCGCAACCAAGTTGGTTCGTGTAGTTATCACTACTTTACTTCCTTTTGCACCACCCATCAAAAGTCTTTTCAAATTACACCATTTCTCTTCATCCTCATTCCAAATATCATCCAACACAAGTAAGTACTTCTTTTTGTCGAGGTGTTCACGGAGTTTATTTTGCAATGGATCCATCCCAAGATTTTCAGGTTTTGTTTTAGTCGCAGATTCAATTATCTTTTCAACAATTTTTTTAACATCAAAGTCTTCAGCTACACACACCCACATCTTCAACTCAAAATAGTCCTTGACATTTTTATCATTGTATACATATTGAGCCAGTGTGGTTTTCCCCAACCCTCCAATCCCCACTATGCATATGAATGAGACATTGTCTTTCACATCAAGGTCCAACAATAGATCTACGATGGCCTTCCTATCCTCTTCTCTCCCAATAACTTCTTCTTCACCTATATATGAGTGAGTTTGGTCCCTGTCCCTAGTCACATCCTGTGTCTTTAAAGGACGCTCTACCAACTCCAAGTGAAAGTTTTTCCAATCAGTTGCTATATTATTAAGCTTCTCCCTTGTAGCCTTTATTTTGCAAGCCATCTTAAAACTAAAAACAAGTTGGTTTGATCTTGAAAAGAAAATACGTACCTTCTTTGCCTTTTTATCACCACCCATCACCTTACGCCGAAACACATGAGTGGAGAACTCGCTCAGCAAGTCATCCGCATCAAAAACTACATCTCTGAGATTGTTGAGCCACAGCTTGACTTGGTGGTTCTGGACCTGCTGCTCCTCTGCATCCTGAAGTACAGCTTGAA
This sequence comes from Castanea sativa, assembly GCF_040712315.1. Lineage (NCBI taxonomy): Eukaryota > Viridiplantae > Streptophyta > Magnoliopsida > Fagales > Fagaceae > Castanea > Castanea sativa. Next base: position 9,925,081 of record NC_134019.1, on the reverse strand, counting down.
TAGCGAGAACAGTTTTGTTCATTTTTTCGAGATCATCTTTGACACCCCAGATCGATCCAATCTGTTTGAGAGTAAACGAGCCCAAGCTTTCAATGATCTTCTGTACAACGCCATACAGGATTGCATCGGCCATTTGTTCTTGTTGGATGAAAGAAAACGTAGCAAGCTTAGCTGATAGAGAGTAGTTTGAAATATTGGAGGAGGAAGAATAAAGTGGCCGTGAAGGAAGAATTGGCTAGTTATGTAAAGTCAAGTCCACTTAGAAATAAACAGATAAATGTGAACAACGGCTCCACTGCTCAATAATTACTACTTTAACAACAACCCCATGTGCTCCTCAATAATGGTTTCAATGAAGACAAAAGAAAAAGGCAAGAAGGCCCCAGTATTGCTCAATAATTGAGTAAAAAGTCACTATCTTTGAATAGAGGTGCTTGGCATTTAAAATATTCCTTTTCTCATACCATTCTTATTTAACTTTATCTTCTTTTCACAAAGGCCCGTTCACACTCTCGACCACCTATACAACAAGTAAAAGAAAGTAAGAAACTATTGTGGAATCATTCATAAGGGTGACAGTAAGGTCACTCTCAAAAAATCACTGGCATGCAACAACAGTATAAATAAGCTTCTTTAAGTATATATATATATATATATATAGTACCATACCACCTTGAAGAACATATAAACATTTCTGTAAGATTGCACATATGGCCCGTTGGATTCCCAGTAAATCCAACAGTAATTAAGCTAATTAAAATGAATGTCACAAATACCATAACAAGGTGGAATTAATGTTATGGCCTCTTCTTTTTGCTGTGGCTTCTTTCACGAGGAAGAGGAAAAGAGATTTTTTAATTTTATTTTAAATAAAACAAAGTATTAAAAAATTTCATGTTACCATCACACACATTAAGCATTCATATCCAAAATGTATGATTATAGAAAATAACATATTCACTCCAAATTATACATGTTTTATTACAAAATATTACTGAAATACTACTATAAAAGCAAAGGTACAGCAAGAATAAAACATAGTGAAAAGTATGCAACAATAAGAAGTGCAGAAGTCTCGTTAACATAAGAACATCACAACACACCCTTTCTGTCCTCTCTTTAAATCACTGCAAATGGAATTCACTCTCATCTCGGATCTCCACACAGTCTCCCTACAAAACCTGTGACAAGTATAATATTCATAAATGCTATTAAGGAATTTACAAGCAGTGGAAAGGGCAAATGAAAGGCACTCATAGAAAAATACATAGAAGCAAACAAAGACATAAAGCTCCACTCTACTATGAACATTTATAAGATACTAGTAAGTTGCCCGTGCGATGCACGGATAATTTTTTGATATTTTATGTACGACGGTTTTGAATAATATTGTACATGTATTATAAATAAAAAGTAAATTAAATTAGAGTAAAGAAACATATACATTTTAAGATATTAAAATTAGTTTAGTAGTTTCACTGTATATTTATAGCCTTCTCAAGGTAATTCTTTTTTTTTAAATCATGAAATTAACCAAAGATAAATGCAAAAGAGTAACAGGACCATGAAAATCAATTAATTTGTGTTGTGTTCTCATATTTCATACCATAAAATGAAAGTATGTCCAACTCTCTCACTATCTTCTACTCATCGATAGTGTGACATTAAGATATGATGTGGGCAAATGTGTATGCATGTATCTTATAGATGATTTAAAATTAAACCATGGTAAAACATGGCTTTACATTGCACACCAAATATTCTCTCTACTTAAATACCCAAAACAAAAACTATTTAACTAAATTACCGAAACCTAAATCATATTTAAGTCCCTAATTTTAAAAGGAAAAAAGAAAAGAAAAAACCCGTAGGGGTTTCGGCATCTTGATGGTAGTGGGAGGCCTATATAACAGAGGTGGTGACATCTCAAATTCCTCTTTCTCTCTTTCAAATGCTTTGACAGTCACAAGTCTTTTGGTAATATATAGTGAAACAATATGTTTTATTTAATAATACACAACATTTTTGTCTCTCTATCTCTCTTCAGAACCTTGTCTAGTTAGTTATTACTATTAGTCCTTAATTATTATTATTTTTTTGCTTTTTTTAAAATACTAAAATGGTGGGTATGCTAAAAGACATGAAGAATAGAGAAAAATGTGGTTAAAGCTTAGTCAATTAATGAGACATTAATGAGATAACAGTAAAATATGTTAATGTGAACTTTTGCATAACATTAAAAAAAAAAAAACATAATGGAGGTTCAAAAAAGCTAAATGCAAAATTAGAGGAAAAATTATGTAGAATGTTTAACATATTTTAAAGTAATAACATTAAGTAACACATTTTTTCCAATTTCAAAATATATTTATAGTTAGTTTTCAATTAGAATTGTTTAGTATACCAGTAACATTAGATAATTAGTTACATTGTATGAGAAGCTCACCAGGTGTTGGTGATGTAGAGAGATAGAGCCAAGAGAGGGTGTGTTAGACTTATCCCAAACTCAAATGATATGTATAGGTTCCTCGTATTATTATGAACTTTTTTTTTTAGAATCACAAAAATTAAAAGTTATTCACAATTTGAGATAGATTAAGAAGAGAATCAAGCACAAAAGCACAATCCCTCGTGTGTGATGTGTGTGTTTGATTCAAAATAAAAATAAAAAGATTATTATTCCACATTACTTGAGAGAGTGTATTGTGGTATGCTTTTGTGTTAGACTCATTCCCTCTCCTTTACTTCTATGTGTGATTGTTTCTCAAAAAACAAAGGACAAAAAATCAAAATTATAGAATGATAGCATACTGGGGAAACAAATATAATTGTCAACAAAAGAATTGTGGAATCCTGAAACCAAACCGTTAAAGTTGGGAGATTTTTTTTTTTTCAATTATCTTTTGGTCACAACTTAATTTAAAACACAGAAAAACAACCACCAACCTATTAAAATTTGAACCTTGAAAACTCATTCAGCCACAAAGTCTCTGTAAAATTTTGGACTAATAATGTGAATTAGAAAAACTTACCCCCACACTAAGCAATATAGAAATAACACAAAACACGGTTAGTCTTGCTTAGTCATTTAAGCTCTATATATGGGAAATTAATATTAGGAAAGTAAGATAAAAGGGCCTCTTCGTTTTCATTGATATAATGGGTATGACATGAGAGAACAAAATTGTAATAAAAAAGTAACTTAAGAAAAAGAGGAAAAAAAAAAAAAAAAGATTTAGCAAGGATTTGGGAGGACATGTGGGCTTCAATTGTTTGGTTCCACTCGCCACAGCCATGCCTCCAAACCACCCAAATTAGATCAAAGCAAATAGTTCTTTTGGGGCTTTAATTTTGGAGAGAAAGATTTAAGGCTATAAACTTTTAAGATGGTGCAAAAGAAATATGAGTTACGTTTGGTTGGTTAGTCCATTTAGAAAAAATCAAAATAAAAAATCAAACGCATAGCAAATCATCAAATATTGTTGAAAGCAGCCAAAGGCACCCACCCAAACAACATATCAATATATCAAAAGAAATAGAAGAGAGATAAAAAGATAGAATAAAGGTTACTTACAGTTGTTGCCTGAAAAACAGTCAATGAATGAGAGAGATCTTGGTGATTTGGTTCCAAGCCAACCTTGCCATAGGTAAACAAATGTCACAAAATTGAACAAAGAATTAGAATTGGTTTTTAATTTTTAGGTAAATACAGTGGTATATTTTTGTTTCCAGCAATACAGAGATGAGTTTCTTATTCGTAAGGAAACCAAAACACCAGTAATAGGGACTACCCATGATAATAATTGAGGGACCTCAACCATCAGAAATTGGCAAAAAAGCTCCCCATTCTTCTAGATCATAATTTGTGTAAAATAAATGAAATGTTGAATTGGCACCTTAACTTTCTCATTGCAATCGAAAACTTCATAATAGACTAATTCAAATGTTTACAATTAATCATTAAATAGATAGATAAGTACCTGATAGAACCACAATTGAATGAAAGAAATCTCACCAATCTTCGTTTCTCCTATGAGCAACATGTGAAATAACTATTTTTCATTCACCAACAATCATGTAGTCTAAATCCCAAAACTTCATAGCAATTTGAATCAACAACTGTGGAAAAAGATAGCTAACATAATCAAAAGAGACAAAAGAGAAAGTACCTTTAATATAAAGGCTTTGAAAGCCTTTTCAGAATTTGGGGTCGCAATAGCTAATAGAACAAAACCCAGGATCTGCTGATCAAAGCCAAAAGTGATGGGATTTTCAATAAAAATTAATGCCATAAAATACCAAATGATTAAACATTGAACTGGAATTGTGAATCCAAAAAGAACAAAGTTGTCAAACAAAGCGGCTAGCACAGGGAAAACCAATTACACATGGATAGATACGTCTAAAGCAAATTAGCCACAAATCCGTTGAAAAAAAAAACATGGGAGGAAAAGAGGAAGAACTCACCTTGAGTCACTACTGGTAGAACAATCAGAGAGAAAAGAGACATTGGAAATCTTAAAGAAATTTAATACCAGGTGGCAACTGAAGCATCTGAAGAATTCAAAGAGTCAGGAGGTGAAAAGGGATGTCATATTATTTATTATCATTAACTAATCCTTATCATTTACATCAGCTATTAAAGATGGGCTTGGGTTATTTACGATAAATGGTGTTTGAGTAGTAGAGAAGAATGACATGAAGAAGTTAATGTGAAAGGCTAAACGTAACATTAGATCGCCACATGGCAAGACCTCATGCTGACCTAATGCTTTCTCGCATGAGGTCTCTACTTTTATATATATATTGATGATTGATAGGTTGTACGTAACAGACGTTCACAGATATACAAAAATCCAAGCTTCTGCTCATTTGTGATCCGATTTTTTATTGGCTAGCTTGAAGCCTTGAACCACGTTGTGTCAATTTATGTGCATATTTGACTGATAGTGTATTTCTTCTTTTCTATTTTGCTATTTCTCAATGATTAATGCATCAATGATAACCTTACTCATTATTTTTTTTATTAGAGGTGAATTTTGACAAATCTATCATTTGATTGCATTTTCTTCTTACATCCTCCATGCTTGTAAATTTTTTAAAAAATTACCATCAATAGTTATGTCATCAATAAATTGTTTAAATTGCAAGTTTTTGTAGTTTAAAATTATGTATAAAATATAAGCTTATAGATCATATAATAAATAATATCTGATTGACACAAATTTGACATATGTATTAAGAGCGTAAAGAGCATGCAATTTAACAGTTAGATTTTCAAAATATGTAGTAATGTTTATTTTATTGAGTAAGATTGTAGCCAAATATTACAACCAATTTTGTAGTTAAACTTTGTTCTATTGATTCAACAAAAAAAAAAAAAAAAAACTTTGTTCTATAAAAAATACATAAAATCTTTTTTGATAAAAAAAAAAAGGAAATATGCAAGAGTTCTCTTTTATTATATTGTTCTTTCGTGTATTTTACTCTTTTTATTTCCTTTCTTAAATTGTAGTGATTCGATGTGTGGTTGGTTTTATTTTTAGGGTGATATTGGTTACATGCATGATGGTTTTCAGAAAATAAATAATCTTACTAGAATTTTAGGAAACAACCATACTTAATCTAGAATAAGATATTTTTTTATGAACAAAAATTAGGTGACAGTTCTTAATTATAGATAAAAAAGAAAAAAGAAAAAAAAAAGGGGTGTTTGTAGTTGGCACTTAGCGCAGATGAGAACCAGTAATAACTTGTCATTTAAATTTTGTTGTGAAAATATTATGCCCACAACAATACTACTCTTATTGTATTTGTTTTCTGCTCGACTAATCTCATAGTTTTAGAATGCATTATTTTAAAGGAACTTCTAACATCTCTACCAAATTTAATGTAGTTTAAGGTGGCTTTAAGATTTAAACAATATGGTTGCATCTTCTAGCTATTAGTTCAACCCTCTCCATATATTGTATATCAGTACAAGCCTATGTTTTATGCTTCTTGAAACGCTGTTCAAAGAAATGCTTAGACCAAACTTTTCATCACCAGAATCACTACAACAAACGTGAGCTTTTTCAACATATTTTTATCTACAGTCATTAAAAAATGTTGATAAAAGTTTTTAGTTTCTACATTTGCACTCAACTGTTGAAAAATTCAAATATGTATTTCTACAGTTGACATAACTGTTGAAATAAATGGTGAGAAATTCACATATATATTTCCACAATCGACATAACTGTTGAAATAAGTACTAAATAGGCCGTGAGAAATTTATCCAACAGTGCTAATTTATATCAACAGTTGAATGAAGGTTGAAAAAAAAAAATTATCAACAGGTTATAAATGTTGAAAATAAAAACACGGAGCTTTTAATTTATAGCTAATTTATAGGGTCCGTTTGGATAGAACTTATTGCTGAAAACTGAAAACTGAAAACTGAAAACACTGTAGCAAAATAATTTTAAAATGTGTGAATAGTACCGCGGGACCGCTTTTAATTCACTCTCTCTCTCTCATAGGTCTTGGTTGTCAATTTTCTTATTATTTTCTAGGCAACCAAATAGAATTCAATTGCTCCCTCTCTCTTGCTCTATATCTCGCTCTCGCTTTCGCTCTCTCATAGGTCTTGGCGGTTGATTGACCTATTATTTTCAAGACAACCAAACAGATTCTCGACTCAATTTTTCTATTATTTTCCCTCCGATCAGGTATTTATTCTACTTCTATTGACTTCGCTGTTCTAAAAACTTATTTATGATCAATTTGTTTTTTCTTAGACTCGAATTTTGTCAATACTCTGTTATTCGCTTGAAAGATTTTGAACTTTTGTGGTTTTTGTTCTTGAATTTGAAATGCTATGTCAAAATTGAATTTGTGGTTTTGTGTATTGCGTGCTTTCAATGTGATTGCAGGTGCATTGGGAGTTCAGCTCAATGAATGGTCAAGGAGAGTTCAAATTTCACTATTTTTGGAGCGGAGATCAATGGAGGACTGGCCTCAATGGACTCCACGAAGTCACGTTGGGTGTTCCAGGACGAAGACGATTCCGAGATCGAGGACGACTATGACGAAGACGACGACACTTCACAGCAGACTGCGAACATGGACGCCGCGTTGGATTCGGAGGATGAAGATGACAATGCCGAGCAGAGTCTGATTTGCATGCATTGATTCCTTTGATGTCGAGGCCCTCGAGGTCCCTAGCGCAATCAGAAATGAATATAAGGTACTGGATTCTTATTCCTTTTTGAAAATATTAATTATTCCTTTTTTTTTTAGGAATGATCCACAAGAGACACACACTTTGTTCCAAATCAGTTATGAAATAAAGGTACATTGTTTATGAAATAAGGTACCCAAACTTTGTTCCAAATCAGTTACGTTCAGTTTCTATTTATAGTATGTGCACAGTTATTTTTTTTTGTTTATTGAATTTCTTTTCGTTTTAGCTAGTTCTGATATGGTCAGTTTTAATTTTAAGAAATGAGTTTATTCAATTTTAAGTGTTTTCTTATTTGAATTTGAATTTTGGAAATGTAAATAGAATAAATTACCTCCTTTAAAATGTCGATAATTCAGTCCAATCATTCACTTTCACTTACCAAGTTTGCATCTATACATTTGTAAATTGCTAATATGTGACTTTTTTTGTGCTGGTTTTATTTTTATTTATTTTTTAGGTAGGTGCATTTTCTTCCTAAAATGAGCTACCCTTATTTGACTTTTTTATTCAGGTTTGGCGCTTATAACAATGACTAATGGATGACACTTTTGGCAGGCATCAAAAGAACTTAGTGATTAATGGGATCTCATGCGCATTGAAGAGGACCCTGCTATAGATGTCTGGATGGTAGATGTGAGTCACTATGTTTTTAAAATTTCCGATGAATTGGTCTTTAAGGTTAAAAGTTATAAGAATCTTCTATTTTGAAATGTAGATGAACAATGTAAATTTAAGAGTGTAAAGGGCAGTAGGCAGAGTAGTTGAGTTGTAAAGATTTTTACAGTTTGTTTTAGATTATTAAATTTTGATTAATGTGAAAGAGTGCATCCAAATTTATTTATTTTTTTTAACAAGAAAATACTTATATTTTGACGGTTACTAACCGTTGATAAATGTGTAATACTTTTTTCAACGGTTGCATAAGCCGTAGAAAAATGTTTTCGACACGGTTATTAACAACAGTTCTCTATGGTCATTCCAACTGTTGAAAATATTTTTTTCAACAGTTTTTAATACTTTTTTCGATTGTTTCAACCGTTGAAAATAGCCAAGTTTCTTGTCAAAATTAATATTGGGGCTGGGAGGAAGAGGGGGGTGAGGTTATACTATCGCTTACTTTACTGCCCACTTTTTTTTTTCCTATTTGTTTATAATTTTATAAGTAGTAAATGGATAAATTATTGCTCCTATATATATTTTTTGGGATAATAACACTCTTCTCGCTTGAGGTTTAGGAAAATTACACTCCACCCCAAACTTAAAGGAAAAAATCATTTCCCCGCTTAACATCTAATTGACTAAACTTTGTTAAATTAATATTAAAAATGTTATGTACTAACCTGTCCTTTGTTTAAGGGCAAGTTTCAAGAATTATCCTCCACTAGTATGTAACTTCTTGCATATACACGGATACATTTGAAAATAATCACAATTACATTTTTTTCATTTAGAATCTAATTACATCTAGACTCTTTTGTTTTTGCATTCAATAATTTACTTGCCACAAAAATTAAAAAATTATATGGAACATATGCGCAAAATTGAATTCCAATTAAAATTCAATTTAGAATTTAATTGAATTTAGACTCTTTAATTTTTGCACCTTATAATTCACCTGAAACACAAATTTAAAAATTAGATGAGACACGTGCTGCAAAATTAGACTCCAATTTAGAATTTAATTGGATTTTCTCTTAGTTTTGGCTATTAAATAATAGGTAAAGCTGAGAGAAAATCCCATTAGATTTCAAATTGGAATTAAACTAAAGTCTAATTTTACGCCATGTGTCCCATCTAATCTAAGTTTTTAAATTTTTGTGCTAAGTGAGTTAATTCAATGTAAAAATTAAATTTTAATTAGAGTTTAATTTTGTGCCATGTGTTCCATCTAATCTAAGTTTTTTTTTTAAAATTTTTTTTGTGTCAAATGAGTTAATTTAGTGTAAAAAATAAGGAGTCCAATATAGGTAAATCATAAAAAATATAATTTTTGAATGATTTTATATTTATGAGCTTTTTTTTTTTTTTTTTTTGTATAACTAAAAACAACATTTTGAGTGATTTTATAACATTTTTACAACAAATTATAGGTGGCTAGTCGTTGTTGGTTAAACTTTAAACATAATACTAATATTACTTTTTTGCCCCAACAATAACAACCAGTAACAACTTGCCACTTAAGATTTGTTATAAAAATATTGTGAAAATATTTGGGACATATCATTTCTCTTATATTAATTGCTTTGAAAAAAAATAAATTTGAAATAGTTTTTATATTTACTTACTATATGGAAATTGCAAATATAAAAAATAACTCAACCGTGTTTTTTTTTTTTTTTTTTTTTTAATGATAAAATTGAAAACGTATAATTGGTAAAATAAAAAACAAAAAACCCCAACCCAAATAGAGCTAACTTCAAGCTGCTAATAAGGAGTACATGTATACATGAGTAGAGTTGGAAAGTTTTTTCAACTCAATTTGACAATATTGGTTTGAGAAATCCCAATCCAGTCCATCACTTCTATAGAAACAACCTAATCTAGCACATATAGGTTGGTGGATTATATATACATATTTTATGTCCCCTAAAAATTAGGGTTTTATCAATTATTTAAACATTTTTTTTCAATAATATATTACATTTCCTATGATATGCTTAAATTATATTCTAAATTTTCAGATTCATTAAAACTAATTCTCAAAAAACCATAAAATTAATTATATTAAAATATTAAAACAAAAGTAATAAAATAAAGTTACATACATGCCAGGTTGTTTTAAGTCAAAGAAGTAGACAAAATTAACCCAAACTTAACCGGAACCAAGGGGTAAGGTTAGGTTGGGTTGGGCCAATTTCGCAAGGGTGGTGGATTTGATGATACCCCTAATAAGAATTTTGGTTCCACCGCCTCAGCAACACACGCAGGTTTTGACCGTTTTTCTCTTCACACACCTCCACCGCTCTTTACCATTCTTAACCTAAAACAACAACACAATACAGTACAGACACCTAGTTTCTCTGAAGCCATGCCACAAGGTACTCTTCCTACTTCTTCAATTTCCTTTTACTTTATTGGGCTTACATTTATAATTTCAATTATTCTGCTTTTTTATTTATTTATTTATTCTGGGTTGTTTTAGATTCTGGGTTTCGTTTGTTTGTTTGTTTTTTTTAGTTAATGATGATGATTGTAATACATATATGGCAGATCTTCCTGGGTTTTATTATGATAAGGAGAAGAACCGATACTTCCCTATTAAAGGTCCAATACCCGGCTCTTCTCGTTCTTCTTCTGTAGCTACTGCAAAAGAACCAACTCAAAAGTCCACAAGGGTATGTATTCTATTATTTTACATGTACATACTAAAAGTTTCATTTTGTGAGGGTGGTATGTCTAAAAATTTGATTTTGTAAAGATGGCATGTCTAAACATTTGATTTGTTACATTTATAGACTAAAAATTTGATTTTTTTTAAAATGTATGTTAAATTCATTGTGAGACCCACCATTCATGTGAGCCGAGGGAGCATTGCTCGTGGTGTATTGAATAATTTTCAGTGATGGTGTATAGGGTCTCTGTCTTAGAAAAGTTCTATGTGCGCTTATGTTTGATGGGTTATGCTAAGAATGTCTTTTATCTCAAATGATGTGTTTGATTTCCCAAGTTTTTGTTCAGTGTGCTTTAGCTAAAATCTTGCACTTGTTTGATTGGTTTGATGCTTGTGGTGTCATCACATTGATGGTGCAAGTTTCATTTTGGTGGTTTCTTCAAGGTGCAGCCTAGTGCTTGGAGGATTGGGATGAGCTGTAGATCCAAACATCCTGGGTTCAATCCCGACTAGTTGTTTCCTTGGATTACCTGATACAAGGTTCTAGTGGGTGGGATTGTGTATCTATGGTTTACTTCCCAGGGGTGGGTCCAAAGGGCCCTGCCTTGGTGAGGTTCCACATCATCACAAAAAAACAAATAGAGTATGTTCTTCTTTATTGTAGGGTCAGTTTTATTGAGAAGATTATATTTTTATATAGTATTTTCTGTTTATAAATAGTACTGCTTGCTTTAAAAATGTTTATTTATGAAAAATGTTTTATATTTATATACAAGAAATGAAACTTGCATCTGAAGCTGTCCAAATTTGCAGCAGCCACTCGTTGCCATTGTTTTTTCTTTTTCTTCTGCTCTTGATTGTAGTTCTTTCTTGAATTTTGGAAAAAAATTCTTGACTTGCTCTGACTCATTTTATCTTAGGCATTGAATTTATGTAGGAGAACTGGATTAAGAGCTTCTAAGCTGCTTCAGGTTAGGGAGTTATATGGTAACGTTATTCCGTTCAGTAAAGGAAAGTGTAACTTCAAGGAGGAAATCCAAAAGATACAAGTATCACAACCTGTGGTATGTTGATTGAAGATAGGCTTTTAATTTGTGACGTTATTGCTTTTCCAGCTTTAATTCTCATCTTTCAACTCAGGATGTTAAAGTTAAGATCCTTTTCTGAATTTTTTTCTTTGGGTAATAAGTGGTACTTTACTATGTTTCACCATTGGCAATGTACCAACTGTATGTTAATTGTTAAATGTGAAAGTTGTTGGAATCTTGAGAAACATATGCACATCTAAGTATAGGCCATTGCCAAATGCCAATTACATGCACATTTACATAAATTGATTTGATAATCCAATATGATTGTATCACTTGATAAAGATTAATGAGGTTACTGACATTTAAATCAGTGATTTTTTTTCCTTCTTTCTTATTTTCTTTAAGCTTTTTAATTTTTTTTTTATAAGTATATTTTCTTTAAGCTTTTAAACATTTTACATTAGAAATATGTATTTTGGAACAGGCTTAATCACCACTTACCCTAGTAGGGAGGTGGTATCTCTTCCCATGGCCCTGGGGGAACAGGGGGGGTTCTTAGGCTCAACCCCTGGGAAGTGAGGGATTTGCAAAGGGAAGGCTACCTCATTGTGTAGCCTGCTGTCACATTCTTTTTTTATTTTTATTTCACTATAGGAAACTATTGAAGCACAAAGCATATTAGGCTTTTTTTGAAGATTTGTAAAGCTACTTTTGTGGATTTGTAGCATATGTAAACTATGCAGTTTATTTGCTTCGGCCCTGGTTTTGAACTCTAGTTTCGAGTAAAAGAAGTTCTGCTTTATTTAATATTGTGCTTGCTGGGCCTGGGCTTAAGTTTACAGCTTCTGTGGAATCATCTTTGTACCAGATGGCAAGAGTGTTATTTTTGTCTTGTCAAAACAGATTAGATATGATGTCTCATGAACTGAATTTGACTTTGCCCTTCTGGGCCCATATGTGAGTTACAAGTCATGTATGTTGTGGTGATTAAACTCTTCTATGGGTTCAGTGAAGTTAAAATCTTCTCATTATCTAAGTTGCCAACTAATACATAACAAATTGTGTTAGAAGTTGCAAGTTAACCAAACAGGAATGTGTGGCATCACAAACCATAAAGAGTTGGGAGAGTTTAGTTGACAAAAAACAAACATCACTTCCATTTTTTCTTTTTCCTTTGCATCCTCTGAGATTAACATATGAAGAATTTGGATCTCTGAATGTGTTTTACTGTTGTTGGCTCTGAAAATTACCCTTAAGATTTCATTTTGTTGTTAAGCATTGGGATTGGGAACTATATTTTATGGTTAATTAATATATTCAAACACACATACATATTATTTGTATGATAATCCAATAGAGCCCACTGTACATAATTACTTCCATTGAGACAAATTGAGATAATTGAGGGCATATGAGGAGACGATTAGTATATTGTCCTTTGATTATGTAGCAACACAACCAAAAACAAACAAAATAAACCAAACAGATAATGTATGAGCCAATGAGAAATATTAGAAATTGAACAAATTGACACCAATGGGCAAATTGAACACCATTAAATTCAACCCAGCCAACCAGTGACTACTCACATTCAAACTAATTTACCACAAATTCACCAAGTTTTTTTTGAAAGAAAAACAAACATACATTATCTCAAACCATTCAACAACCAATACACTTCGATTGGGTTGCAGGGAGTCAATCTACTATATAGCAAAACAACAAACATATCACAGAATACCCAATCGCACACTCAAAGTAGCAATACATACCACATACAAAAATGATGTGAGTGGGGAATTGGCAGTGGCACTGATAGACATTGGCTGAAGAAATGGCTCTAGCGACTGATCTAAGTTGCATGATTATAGGTATGGGTACGGGGGTATGACATTTCTTGACAAAATAGGGGTATGACACGTCTGAGGTACAACAATTAATGAATTAATTAATATGTTTTTTAGGCATATTTTAAATATTTTTGGACACTATGTTTATTTTAGGTTTTAAAATTAAGTAACAACAATAAAATTCTTGAAAACATATCTAAAATTAATTTAAAGGCAATAATAAATAGCAAAGAAGGGCAATGACACCTATAAAATATTGTCTAAAGTCCAAACCAAGAGTTCAAATAAACTAAACACCTAAGTTGCACACCCACACAGATACAGGGACAGGTACTTGGCCATTTTAACTGTGTCCATGCAACATATGAACTGATCAAGCCATAGTAGGTCAAATCATTACCCTAGAGTGACATTCTGGCCGTGTTCTGATGGTCTCAGAGGTGTTTCCTGGTGCAGTAGCAGTCACAGTAGAGGCTTGACTGCTGTGACACAATTGGTGGTGGCAATGGCGACTGGTTTCGTTGTTGCTGTCATATCAAGGGCTAAGTTTCAGGTTTCAAAGTGTGTTTGTGGTTACCGGAGTCAAGTAGCTTGGTTGGTGTGATTGCCAACAATGGATAATGCCAGAGGTGACAGAATGCCAGGTTTCATCGCACATCAACTATTTTTAGGCGATGTATTAATGATGTCTTCATGAGTCATGACTCATAGTATTATCATTTTTCTAAGGTTGCAGCAGCGTGTTTCAGTAAATCATTTCAGACTTGCCGAATGTTTCTCTGAAATTTTAATTTATGAGTTGCATCAAACTTTTATTTTTATTTATTTTTTACTTTACAGGTTTGGAAGTATGGTGGAACAGATAAGATTGTGAATGGTGCTTTGGAACAGATACGCATTGATGTGCAGACAGTTGAGGGTCAAACTGAAATGGATGTTTTATTAGCAGGCGGTGTACATGGCTCCTTGAGGTATAATGGATTTGCAGTGTGGTGTACTTGTGCATGTGTGCTCATTCTATAATGCAAGATCTTTGGAACATTCCTTAAGAGTCAAGGTTTTGCAGTAAGCTATAGTCAATATAATAATAATTTCTGGCCTCTGGGTTCTAAGATTTTAGAAATGGAACATTTATTTGAAAAAATCATGCACTATTTTATGTTGGCAGCGTTAGAAAATGAAACATTCTTTTTAAATAACTGAATGTAATGACTTGAGTAGGGCATATAAACTGTTTTTCAGGTAGCTACTTGTACCATGAGGAAGGAAAAAATTGGAAGTGATTTTAGTTTGGGGGATTTTAGTAGATTTGTGAAGAGCATATGAATAGTGATTTTTAATTGCCCTAAAAAAAGTGGAGGGAAATGTTGTTTCCAATTTTAAGAAATTTTATATGCTAAGTGTAGCTTATAATCTTTTATATCATGTAATGTCCTAGCTATTGGCTATGTAAGCTTTTTGTTTACTGTTATCATGTGATAGATACTGAGTTCTGATTTGGGACCTAAAGCAGACACAGCTAGTTCATTTTAGATGGGTCTGTGATGTGGTGTTTAAATAATATACAGTAAGGAGTTGAAGGGACTTTGTTTTTCTTGCCCCTTCCCCCAACCAAGGTTAGGTTCAAAAATGATATCTATACTATTAGATAGTTTTTATGGAAGGTTTTACTGTATTATCAAGTGTTTCTTTTCTGTTGACTTACACTAAGGAAAGTTTTCCTTATTTCATTGAAGTTTGTGGAACCATGATAAAACATTGCAAAAAACAAAAGAAGTCATAATACACAGAATGATATTTTCATGGTGCTGATATTACCATTGACATGCTCTCCAAACATCCTAATGTCTCTTTTTCAAGGTTCTCTGTCTGTAGAGGGAATGGAGCCTTGACATATCTTTTGTACTTCTCTGCCTTTTTAAGGTTCTACGTGACATTTCCCACCAATGGCCTTGTTATCCAGTAGTTTCTTTGTTATGCTTCATTGTGGGATCGTGTGCTTGGCTTTTTTACCCCTTTATATTTCTGATACCTTGACTGTGGTACACCAGGCTTCTGATGTGTCTCTCTTTTTATGTTTGTCATCTGCCCTTCCTTTTTACACTGGAAATTTGCATTTTCCTGCGTTCTAAGTTACAGTATGTGCTTCTGCAAAACAAGCATTCTAATTTTGAATTAAGTATGGCTCACTTTTAGAAAAGGAAACATATTACTTCTTGCGTGTTACAATGATATAATAACTGCTTTTCTATATAGTGCTGCAAACTTGTTTTGGAATTTTTTAATTATAAGCATTTACAAAATGAGTCTAGTACAAGTTATCGCATATGAAGTTTGGTCCTCTCGCAGTTTTGTTGAAGTTGGAAAAGTACAACAATTTGATTACGGGGTAAAATGCATGCCAGATCGAGTGTGGCCGAAAGTTAAAGAAGACCAAGCAGAGTGTGGTAGAACTCCTGGGCATATCTGGAGACCTGCAGGATCTTTATTCCAAATGCCATCAAACATATCTTGTATAAAAATGTTTGGAAAGCACTCTCCCTCAATGGATGATGGTTCAAATGTTCAGGATGCAATGTATCCTTTCATAATCTCAAATTTTGATACTCTTTTTTCATGTTGCTTCTTATATTGCTATCTTAGTTGAGCTTGTAAGAAGAAATAAGTGGTTCTCTTTTTATAATCCTTTATGAAATGGTTTAAAGGCATCTTTTGGAGCAATGGACAGTTATTAGTCCATATGGTATTCATGCAACCTGATCTTTTGTGGAGCCTGCTATTGGATTTTCAACTTGTTTCTATATATGTTCTTGATTCACAGCTTGTATAGTTTATGCGGTGAAGTTCACTTTTGGCATACCTTCCATACTCGTGATCCCTATTATATTCTTGGTGAAACAATCTTCATTATATTTCTGAAATGTGAAATCAGTTTTTGCATTTGCAATGCCTTGACGTTGGAAAACAGTATAAGTACTTTGGGATCAGAGACATCTGGTGGATCTCTCTATATTGTTAAGCTCACTGAACCGTTAGATCTCAATTCAAGTATTTCAAGCATAAGTCAAAGAATACATGAGGTTGCTACTTTCAATTGCACAATCTGGACTGCTGATTACAATTTTAATAGGAGTCGAGCAGTGATTGGCAAGTCTCTCTCTCTCTCTCTCTCTCTCTCTCTCTCTCTCAATGAGAGATTAATTCTAAATTTAGCTTCGCATTCTCTTCTGCTTGGACCTAAGTTCATATACCCCAAGCTATAGTGGTTTTTCAGATTCTTGTGTTTTTCTTGTGCATAAATATACTAGCCTTGTACTCAAATAGTGCACAAGAACTGTAGTGTCCATTTCATTAAACATTTTTGGTATAGTAAAAAACTAAAAATAAAAAATAGGTTGTATAAATTAATTCTTTTTATTCGCTATAAATTAAAGACACAATATAACAATATTATTATTGAAATTTTCTTGCATGCCATCTCATTAGGTAATATTTCATGGACTTAGAATCATAGATCTTATCCTCTCACATCAGCACATATAGCTTGAAACAAAGACTCCTCATTTAAATAATATTCTCAATTTATATGATGCTCTCAATAGATTAACTAATTAGAAAAACATGAAAATATTCAATATGAACTTAAAAAGTTTAAATAATTTAGGTATAAACATCAACTTACTTTTTTATATCTTGAATTCTATTCCCCTAATATTTTGTAACCATTCAAATCTAGGAATATGGAGTAAAATAAGAGAAAATCTGAAATAAAAAGTTGGGTCTCAATACTGTCATTATGATTGAGTCATTTATTCAAAATGTTGAATTTGTAAATACATCTCAAATTTCTTGGAGAGCATGATCAATATATATATATTTTTTAAAAACCAATAATGTTAAGGACAAATAAACCAATTTGATTGTTAGAGTAAAGCAACAAACACATTTTTAGATATTAAAAATTAGTTCATTGGCAGAGAATCATGAAGATCACCAATTTATAATCTTTAAAAAAAGGAATCACAAAGATCAACCTACTCAAACCATATAATGAGTCAAAGATAGAAAATATTAAAAAAAGAGAAAAATCATAGTAGAAAGAAAAATGCAATGGTGTAACAATAATATGAATATTTACTCCAAAGACATCGTTCATGAAACCAAAAGCTAAATTTGAGATAATATCCAATCCAATTATAATTTATTTTCTAAATTATTATTCTCTAGGTATAACATGAATCTTTAAATAAGAAAATGAAGATTAAATGAAAGAAGAAAATTAGATTTTTTATTTTTTTTGGAACTTTATTAAATGAAGGTTACAACCATCAAAACAACTCTTTAAATAATAACCATGAATCTTCATCATATCTCCCCCTCAAGCATTATTTAAGAAAATGAAGATCTGCAAGACCTACAGTGTTGAAATTTTTTACTGTTGTATTTCATATTGTATCCAACGACATCCATTTTTTATCTCTGAACATTTCAAAGTCAAGGATCTGCCAATGCCAAATTTACACATCCTGAAATTTAGCTTCTTCTAATCAGTGTTTTATTTCCAGCAATGATCACCTGGGCACAAGCAACCTTGTTCTAAAGTTTTAAGAATTATACAAAAAGATGGTTATGGAAAAGCATGTTGAAAGAATGTAATTTCTTGAGAGCACACTAAATATGCAATCCTAGATATGAGAATGTAAGATAACTTTGATTTATCATCAATGCAAGGCTAAGATATTGAATTTCATTTCACATAGTACCCTTATATTAGAAAGAAATATATATA
Source organism: Castanea sativa (assembly GCF_040712315.1). Lineage (NCBI taxonomy): Eukaryota > Viridiplantae > Streptophyta > Magnoliopsida > Fagales > Fagaceae > Castanea > Castanea sativa. Next base: position 9,906,855 of record NC_134019.1, on the reverse strand, counting down.
TGTTTTTCGTTACCTTATGTTGAAATTTTAGTTCAATGGTACTTGCAAAGACTTTCTCTGCTGATTTGTAGATTTGTTATGAAGAAGGGGATTTTGAGAGCAGGGTTATAAATCTTGGTATCTTGGAATGCTTAAACGTGAAATTTAGGGAATATAATGGCAAGAAAAAAATACATAAGAATAGAAGTCTTTTAATTGTAGGACTCTAGAACTGTGCAAATTTAGTGTAACAAAATAAAATTCTTTAGTTGTAGGGGTGGAGGGTGTGACAGGCTTAGTTGGGATCTTAATGGAAGTGGGAAGTTTGATACTCGGTCTTTTATCATAAGATTCAAAATGCAGCTCCTTCCACTTTTCCTTGGAAGGGCATTTGGAAAGTTAAAGTTCCTAAAAGGGTGGCTTTTTTCATATGGACAGCAACTCATGGTCAGATTCTAACCTTGGATAACCTTATGCTTTGTGGTCGTCCTTTGGCGAATTGTTGTTGTATGTGCTGTTATAATGCGGAATCTGTGAATCACCTGTTACTTTTTTGTCTGATAGCTCATTCTTTGTGGATGTATATGCTACGGTTGTTTGGGATCGATTGGGTCATGCCAGGTTCAGTTGTGGACTTATTATTTAGTTGGTATCATTGGCTTGGGAAGCATAGTTCTGATATTTGGAATTTGGTCCTAGGTTGTTTAATGTGGACTATTTGGTCTGAACGGAATCGGCGGTCTTTTGAGGATGAGGGGAAAACTGTGGTTCAGCTATTAGAGTTTTGCCAGCGGACCCTCTTTGATTGGTCTCGATGTTGGGGTTTCTCGGATTGTTCTATCTTTATGGATTTTCTTTCGTCTATTAGAATAGATTAGGGGCAGCTTAAGTCTTTTTGATTCCTTTTTCCTCTGTTCACTACCGTGAATTCTTTGTATTTTTCTTGCTTTTCTCTTATTAATAATATTCTGTTCTTACTTATCAAAAAAAAAAAAAAAAAAACAAATTTGTGAAAAGTTAGATATGCCACTTGGTGTAATGTGAGACAGTTTAGGGCTTTTCAAAATTGAACATTTTTTCAGCTTCCGATTTTATATATTAGATTATATTATTAGGTCAAACTCTTGACATCTAACTATAAATATTTTGTTTTATTTCCTTCTATGAAGTAGCAATTGATTCATGTTAAGTAATAATTCATTTTCATGTCATGTATTACAAATTGGAATCTTTTTATTTTTGGGGAGGCGGGTGTTGTTACAGGAACTAATAGGGGTTGGTTGTTACAGGTACTAATTTGGGAACTGCTCTAGTGGATTTGGAAACTAGAATGGCATCATGGGTGTGTCGTTGTAAAAGTGATGTTTTCGCACAACAAATTGTTCATTCGGTAATGTATGAATCATTTGAGGTTCATTGGATATGTGTTTGATTTCTTTGAGCACATCATACACATATGTTGATGCCAGACAGTATTGAAAATGAAGATAAAATTGGAAATTGAATGAAATATAAAGGACAGACCTAAGAATCAACACTTAGGTTTGCTAGTAATCAGTTTCAAGCAGAAAAACTTAGGAACCAGCACCCAAGTGGCTAGGATTCATCATCCAGCAATTGGAAAATTTTCAATACAAAACTTCATTCATCAAGGTCTGCCTTGCATGTTTATTAAAGCCTTTTTAAATAAGCTTTCAATGAGTACATCAATAAGGAAAATAGTTCAAAAAACAAAACATAATTCTGAAAAATCTTCAATTAAAATAAAATTTTATCAATGAAATATCAAAATTTGAAATTTAAATTAGTGCTTATCTTGTTGCATCTTGGTGTCTGCACCATATATTCAATAATCTAAAATTGAGATTTTTCTTTCTAACTTAGTGGTGATTCCAAGTAGCTCCATGTGGTGAAGCCTAGGGTTGTTCTGTTTCTCCTTTCATTTCCTTACTTTTACAACCTTGTGTTCACAACTAACTTCATATAAAGTAATTTTTTAATTTTTTTTAATAGTGCAACATTCTAGGAAAAGTAATGCTCTCCTACAATTTAACAAATATTAACGTTTGTATGTATCTATTTATGAGTGAGTGAGTTGACATATTTGCTTAGTGGTGAGACATATGTTAAAGGAACAAATTCTGGGTTCTTAGATAATATAACCTAGAAGTAATGTTTTAAAAACCGATCCGATTATTAAACCAAAGAAGGGAGGTCAAGGTTCAAATGTCATAGAAGTGCTAATCACATTTGTGTTATACCCCAAAAGACTAGTCACAACTAGAGCTCATCGTAATCTCTTATATAGCCTAGATATGTATGTAAGTATTTATATTTGTGTGAGAGTGAGTTCTTGTGTTTGCTTAGTGGAAAATCAAATGTCTAAGGAATAAGTTATGGGTTCTCAGACAATGTAACCTAGAAGCAATGTTTCAAAAACCAAAGGGACCAGGGGGGGGGGGGGGGGTGTCAAGGTTCAATTGTTATAACTTGGTAAGTGTTAATCTTATTTACTCTATACTTCAAAACATCAGTCATAACTAGAACTCTTAATCGGTTATATAGCCTAGATTGACTTAGCATACTCATGATGTAGGATTCAGTACACATCTGCACAACACACTCACATTCAGGATATCATAATCTTCCCTATTCAAAGCCTTGACTTTCTTTTAAGGGCCCATATAGCGCTCCAATTTAAAAGTCATATGGCAATATCTGATTGACTTTGATACCATTTGTTATAATACAAGTGCTAGTCGCATTTGTATTAACTGCATTTGTGTCATACCTCTTAAGAACTATACACATTTGGGGCACGTCATAATTGCTTATATAACTTGAATCACTTGTATGATCCAAATTGATCTCATCCTAGTATGCACCCGATATGGGACTCAACACATGCCTACACAACACTCATAATGCAATCTATATAATCCACACAATCTTGGATATTACGTAAAAGGTTCAACAGAATTCAACTTTGACATCAATATGGTGTAATATATATAAGTGAATATTAATTTTTCCTTTTGGTTATAAATGTTATATTTTATGAGATATATAAGTGAATACCAACATTTCCTTTTGGTTATAGATATTAGATTTTATGATAAAATATAATATTTTGAGTGACAATGAGGTATAAATTTTCTTGTCATTTAAAAAAATAATAATTTTCTTTTTATGGGGATATTCTTTAATTTGATCTATTTTGTTTGTTTGTTGTAGGGAAATGCTATTTTATGTGGACTAAGGAATGGGGCAATTGTGACGGTGGATGTTCGTGACAAACGGGAAAGCAGTTCTGCTAGATTTATTAGACATAGAATACCTTGCTCACCCTCGGATAAAACTGTTGGAGACTCTAGTAGACAATGGTTTAAAGTATGAGTTTCTTCTAGGAACTAATTTCATTTTTATGTGCGTACTTTTATGTTAGCATATTGAGAGCTAGAAACTCTATTACAAGTGATTTACTCTTTTTCACCCTAAACTATGTGATTAGTTCATGTCTCCACTTTTAAATTTTTGTTTCTGTCACATATAACCTTAAGTTTTACATGTTTATTATGTTATCACAGAAAAGTAAAAGAAAAGTGAGCACATGGCTTGTGCCTTGTGATAATTTGATAAGCACATGTCTTGTGGTAATGTTATAAATACATGAATTTTAAAGTTAATTGTAATGGAAATTGAACAAATTTTACCAGCAGGGGGACATTACAATTAACTCTATAGTTTAGGAGTTGATTGCATAAATTTGAAGTTTAGACGGGCCATTGCAACTGATATCATAGTTTAAGATGGTGAATTGCTATTTTGGTGTGTGTATTTATTATAGGGAAATGTAATTGATTTTAATAAGACCTCTACTCTGTAACTAGACCATTTTTTCAGTCTTAAAGCACACTGAAATATGTGATGTTATCACAACTTTTCATACTCTGACTTGAGACAACAAGCTCTCCTTCTCTATATTTGTAGTTTAATTTTTGTTATTCAGATTGATGAGGAGCTAACTGGAAAAAACTTTGGGCAATGCATTGATTTTGTTTTATGTGATTGTTAGGTTTATTCATATTTATGTCTTTTTCATTCTTTATTTTTCATCTTTTCTGATTTTTTTTTTCCTGAAAATTCTATACTCATATGAACTGTCACCCTGAGTGCCTTGTTTGAAGCTCCTTTTTACATAAAAATTTGGATAATATATTTCGATCTCTTGTTGTGCAGCTTTCTGGAAACATATATCCTTCATGTACTGTTAAAATGCCTTCATCTATTTCTTGGTTAGTGTGCTACAGCTCTAATCGAATTTTGTTTCTTCAGCTTTAACATTTTTTACTGTGTTTATAATTCTCTCTCTGTTTTTGGAACTCTAGTTTGGTATCACTTCAATTCGATGACAACTACTTCTTGGCAAGCTCCATGGATGGATCGGTTAGTGTTCACTTCCATGTTAACTCTTTTTGGGATACTTATTTACTAACATTTTCCTGCATAGAATGTAAAAAAAAAAAAAAAAAAAAAAAAAGAATTGGTCTTATTTTATTAGAGTACCGGCATTCAAGCACGTGATGCATGTACATTTTGATGTCAATTAAAGTGCGGATATATGAAATGAATACTACTAATCGCCGAGTATAACTCAACTCAACTAAGCCTTGATCCCAGCTCATTGTGATCATCACCATAAATCCTTTTTCAATTCGTTGGTTTGGCCACATGTATTGTTTTGCTATTCTATGTTATGTAAGGCCAAAACTACTAATTCTCTGTTTTAAAACAATACCCGCAATAGATTTGAGAAAGAACCTAAAGAAACGGGGGAAGGGGGAGGGGGGGGGGGGTATTGAAGGTTGGTATTAAACAGAGAGCTGTTCTTTTTTTTCCAGAATTCTAGAGACAACCATCCCCTCCCTCTGCCCCCATGCCCTCCTCCCTCCCCTTGGGAGGACTTATTCAAATACTGTAATGGACAGAGGGACTCATTTTCAGTAATGGAAGGATGAATATGTTCTCCAGATCTCTGTTCTGGTTCCTGTGCCATTTTCACACTACACCCTTTTTCCAGTAATATTATTTACAAGTGACATTGGTTATTCTGTGAAATGATTATACACTGCTAGATGCCACTGCTGTTTTCTAAACTAATCCATTTGCCTATTGTGTTTTCCTTTTCCACATAAAATATATAATAAGCATAGAAATTGCATAATTTTTTAAACACTTTTTGAAGTAGATCTATTCATAATAGAGTAACTAAATTTTATGTTGGCTGTCGACCTATTGCAACCCTCCTTTCTGAAGTAAGTTGGATTATCTCTATTAGTCTCATGTCTTTTGATGAAGCACATTGTTAAAATGCAAAAGTATTATGGAAAATAAATAGAAGATTAAAAAGAAATAATGGAACGTATGAAGTTATCAACGTGGTTTGACTCCAAGCATCAACATCCACAACACAAAATCCCAAAAAGTCTCTTCTTTCTCATTCACTTGGATCAATAACTAGCACAGTGGACCTCATATAAATAATGGCATTTACAAAATTGGAAAATAGGTCAATCCCAATCAACCCCTTGATTTTGTCTTCATGGTGCGGTAAGTAAATATTACTTTCTAACACACATTGTTGTTCCAGCTGCTAGCTTAAAATAATGTTGATCTTCTAGTCCGTGAAATGATTTTTACACTCAGTTTAAACCTTGTGTTATGGTTGACCCAACCAAAAATAGAGAGAGAGAGAGAGAGAGAGAGAGAGAGAGCAGTTTATTACTTAGCTAATTACTTTAGCTAAGTCAGCAACCTCATTTAAGTCAAGGTGCAGCAGCAGCAGTGCAGCTTGTCCAGAACTTGGATGATTGTATTACTTGAGATTTTAATCCTAATATGTGACAAGAAGAATACTACATTTTAGTTAATATTGTAGCTGATAAGTAGTTAGGATAGCTGCAGCTACTGATCAGGCAGTTAGTACAGGTGTTAGTATTTACTTTGCTGTAACAGAATCTGTTAGGGCTGATGACAAAAGTAAGTCTCTTGAAGAGTTGAAAGCCTTTCATAGTTCTCTAATCAACTTCAAACAGCCCAAATACTTCGCTTTTCTCTGATTTTCTTGCATCAGAGAGAGATTTTCATGCCTGCTCTTTTATTCTTTTCCAGGTAAAACTATATGATCATCGGCTAATCCAGAGAGGCGCTGTACAATCTTATGTAGGGCATGTTAATTCCCATACACGTATACAGCTTGGAGTTGATCCATCTGAGAAATTTGTTATGTCAGGTAAATATATTTTGAGTGCTTGCATTTAGCTTTGTGAGTCTCAGAAAATTCAAGCTTTTCTGACATTTTTTTTTTTATATTAGGTGGAGAGGACTGCAACTTACGGCTCTGGAGTATCAAGTCTGGTGAATTGCTTTTTGAGGATAAATTCTCTGATTCAGTCCTCTCAACTGTGTGCTGGCATAGAGCTGAAAGTATCAGGATTCTTCCATCTCTCGTTCTATTATTATTATTATTATTATTATTTTTTTTTTTTTACAGTTTATATGGATATGTTATATGGGTAATAATGCTTGACATATGTGTGTGTGTGTGTATATATATATATACATATCCAATTTATAGACTAACAGTATTCAACTCCTGTGTAGGACCGTTGAGAGTGGGAGATGAAAGGAAAAGCTATAAAGAGTATTTATATCAGCAGAGTTATGGTTTGGGGACATGGCTTGGATCTCATGAAGGACTGTTTTACATGCACTGGCCTTGAACATATTGTGAAACGATAATATCAGTATTAAGCGCTGGTGGTGAAACTATGTTTCTGAAAACTGCTTCCCCTCAAACATGCAAAGTGCTATATTGCCTGTGATATGGATGACACAGTGATGACAATGCCAACATAGGGCTTTTGTGTTCTAAATCACCAGCCATTGCCATATATTGGTGCTAAGAGACAGCTGTGAAGGTAACCAGCAGCAAAAGAGTAATGATCTTGCCCTAGTCAACTGAGTTGTTCTTGTAAGGGCTGCATGATGTTATCAAATTGAAATGGTTGTAAATGGCTGAAATATCTTTCCAATATCCTCTGTCATGCTCTTCGACTTCCACATTCAGTATAAGGTAGTTCTTTGTTAGTGAGCCCGGAAACTATTGTTATTAGTGTTCAAAACTTCCAATTTTAAACTCAAGCAATATGGCAAAATCCTTTCATTTCATCCATCAGAAAGATGGATGGGTATTTCTGTTATCTATAGTGGAAAGGGGGACTGTGTTGCTCCCAGTGTATTATCTCAAACTTTCTTGACCGAATTCAGGGCGGTTAGCAAGCCTAGTTGTCTGAAAAGCATAGTCTAATTGGGCTCTAGCATGATAAGTGAATAGTTCTATCATATGATTTGCACCTTGATACTGTTCTTTTTGGTTAAGACATCTTGATACTGCTTGGTGAACAAAGTGTGACACCTTTTCCCCTGTTGAATATGAGTTTGAATACAATCCATTTTGTATGGGTGACATTGGTAATTGTCTATTCAGCCAAAAAGAAAAAGGTGATTGTTTGTGTTCCATTGCTTGTCTATATGTAAATGCCCTTTATTAGACTTTGGCACCTAGCAAGTGAAAACAGATGAGTAATCTGATTTGCTTAATTGCATGTGATGAAGACTTATTACTGTATGAGTAATGAGTGGAATGCAGCTAGATTTTAGGCTGACGGAGTATGATTTAAAGGTTGATAGTATATCTGTTAAGGCCGTGAAAAATATCATGATGACAAAGCCAAGTTAATCCTAGTGGTGACAGGGAAGGATGAGTACTGTGATTTCCAAACATATTGGACTTTGCAATATATATATATATATATATATATATATATATGTGTGTGTGTGTGTGTGTGTGTGTGTGTGTGTGTTATTTTGAATTAAACCTGATTCTGAAGTAGGAAACAGTGAGCACTAAAAAATAAAAAATAAAAAATAAAAGAAGCATGAGGGATTCCGAGATGGGATTTAATTCAAAGTTGTAATTTGGAAATCTTCAAAATTGGGTTTTTTTTTTTGGTTAACAATAATGTTGTGTTTAGATGATGAATTTGGAAGTGGAATTTTGAACTTCGGATTTTCAAGTATTCAAATCTTAAATTCAAATTCCATGAGGTAAAGTGTTATTTACCAAGTTTATCAATAGTGATCGTCTACGATTGTCATCACCACTGTCACCTTCATTGTCAATGCAGTTGTCAACACATACAATCTACATTATTACCATCGTCACCATCGTTGTCACTATTATCCTCTCTATTATGACTGTTGTCTTTACCATTGCCATTTTTGTTATTGTCAATGTTGCCACCACTACTATTGTCATTGTCGTCGTCCCCAGCACTGCCATTGTCACCACTTTTACAATCACCACCATCTACTAGATTGTCTCTGCTAGCACCACCTCACTGACATTGTCACCACTTTTACAACCGCCATCATCTACTAAATTGTTGCTACAAGCATCACCTCCATCACCTTTGCCACAACTAATATAATGATGCTATACTGATACTATCACCAAGTAATTGTTACCTTCCTTACCATAAAAATTTTACTTATTATAATATTTTAATTTCTTAACTTTAAGACGTGCTCATACAAATTTGATGTTGATTTTTTAACAACCTTATTAATTATGTTAAATAAATAACTAATTTCTGTTGATGATGATTTTTAACCTCAAAAAAAAAAAAAAAAAAAAAAAACAACAACAACAACCCAATGTAGCCAAATAGTCCCAAACAAGTTCATGTGTTCAAACAACCCTAATTATCTATGACCCATCCTCCTCCACCCTCCTAATCCCCACCATACCACCAACAAGAATGGGTCCCCTCACCACCAATAACATAGATCTGTTTTATGAGAAACATGAATGTTCTTTCTATTTATTTTAAAAATGTTTAAATAAGAAATAAGTAAAAAAAAAAAATGTTTTGTTGCGAATATTCTGTTAATTTTTTTGAAAGAGGACGGTTAAAAAGAGACCGAGTGTAAGTTATTTTGAGACTTAAAGGAATGGTGTCATTTAAGAGCACTTGTAGTGTAGGAGCTAAAAAGCTATATAGCTATTTTAGCTCCACCAAAACAAAAAAAAACCACATTCAACAGTGAAGCTATAGTTATTTCTTTTAGCTTCATTGCTACAGTGCACTGTAGCATAGAGCTAAAAAAAAAAAAAAAAAATTTATTCCCTACCCGGTTGTGTGTGTGGCTGTAATGGTTGTGTGTAGTTGATATATTATTTTATTGTAATAGATATCTTATTTTATTGTGATGTTTATATTATTTTATTGTGTTGAAAGCTAAAATAGATCCACTGCTGCAGCATGTGTGTAGATAAAATAGATAAAGTAACTTTTTGTAGTGCTAAATAGCTAAATTTTTAGCTTCACTGCTAGAGATGCCCTAACGAATTGAATTTTGCTATATCTCAAGGTCTCAACGTAATTTATCTTAAAAATTATGAAGTTTTAAACTGATAAGATTGAAATCTCCGTAAATTTAATCCTTCATAATGAAAATTCTCAAAATTTTCAAAATTCTTCCCCGGCCCAATCACAGCATTAAGTTAAAATAAAAGAGAAAAAAAAAAATTAAAAATACCAAGAATCATCACCAAAAGCAAGAAAGGGCCAAGTTGGTTTTAGTGAACAGCTCGATATGATCGTGATGTTCATTCGCCTTGCTTTTTCACACAGTATATCCCATTATGGTATGGAGTCCCAATCAAAATAAGTTTGGTGATTTCAGATACTGAGCATGCAAGCCATGTGTCTTGAATATTATCTAATTTTGCCCAAACTTGCAGTCTAAATTCACTGTTATCCTCGTTCTTTGCAGAATATGATTGATGGTAATCACAAGTCACAAGTTCACTTTTGGTAAAGCAAAGCCATAAAAAACACTTTAATTACTTTTATCAAGGGAGACAACCAGTTCTTTTGATCTCTTTTCTTGATGACTAGACTGCTGATGTTTTCCAAGAAGAATGGTTTTTATTTTTATTTTTTTATAATAATAATAATAATAACAACATACATAAACATAATTAGTTTGACAACATTTTTCACAAATCAAAAACATTTTTTACAACTATTAAGATGACAAGATATTATTAGTTCTAATATAAATTTACTATTAATACTATTTTATTGTTTATCATTAACAAGTTTGTGTAAGATAGTTTTGAAATATATTGTAAAAATTCTGTTAATTTAGGCATTTTTTATTTACTTAAATCTTTGAGTTTTGTAGGCTACAGTATTTAATGGGAGGGTCAGGTCAGGTCATATTGGTGTCATGCTGTGGGGTTGGTTCGGTTGAGTATTTGTTACAAAAGTTTCTTAAAGTGTTAAACTCACTCAAAATATAAAGTGAAAGACAGAATGATGCTTTGATTGCCAAAAGCAAACCACCATACCTCCTCTTCTAGACATGAAGACCTCTGAGATAGAGGGATGAAAAGGCAAAGAATATTATCAAAATTTAGGTGTCTCTATCTTGACTTAATCATGCTTTAGAAACTTTTTTAGTATGATGGGAAGTTGGTGGATGGAATATAATCTTTGCTAAAATATTTCCTTCCTTTTAGACACAGGGGAGCTTATTGATATTTGAACATGAAGTTGCATGGTATGTCAACAATCAATTGACCATCTCAATGGTTCATACTTCATACCCTACAAACTTCTACCATCAAAGATATGAAAATGATCCTCTCTGTTTGAAAACCAATTTCATAATTCAGATTAAATATTATAGATTTTTTTTATAGATACGATATAATATCAACCTATAACATTCACTTCATGATAATTATTTTTTATCATGTTAAGACACCGATTGATTTTAAGTATGGCGAAATTTGAATTTTTAATCTCTTATTCGACAATAAAATTTTAACATTTGAGCCAATAGAAATCCACAATATTGTAGATTTAAAAATATACAAATTGTTATGTCATTTGAAATTTTATGTCCGTGGCAATGTAAGTAATGTTGGATTTATACAAATCTTAACCACAGTCTAGTCACTAATGTCCTGCAAGATGTTGAAGTGTGCCTTCAAACAGACATTACTGTTTGAAAAAACTACCAAATGACATGAGAAAAAGATGATTAGTCTTGTACTTTGTCTCATCATATGGCATTGTCATGTGTCTTAGCTTCTTGAAGTCGCTGTGTGCATGCATGTGTGTATAATATATGTCAGAAAGTAACTATCTACATCATTGTCTTCTCATTCAATTTGGCTTCGTTTCATTGGCAATCTTGTTATTCTGCAGCCTCTGAGAGAGAGAGAGCGCGAGAGATGCCAATGACTTACGTACTGTGCATGGCCCTCTGTTCTCTTAAAGGTAGGGCTTCATTTGATCAATGATCATGCCATATGTATCTAGGATTTAGATTTATAAATCTTTGTAGCTATGATCAATTTGGAATTTCAATTTTATATATATAAAAGAGCAAGAAACTTAGCTGTAGTGCTCTAAAGTATAAACTAACATTCTACCAAATAGGGCATTTCTTAAATATTTTCTTTATTTAGCCTTCCACATTATCTAATCATTGCATTTTATGTCAAATTATTAATTCTTATATATTTTCTTCATTTAGCCTTCCACATCATCCAATCATTACATTTTATGTCAAATTATTAATTCATTATCATGTGTTAATCGATAAATGCATTTATTTCGATTTAGTCCTATGTCAAAGGAATTTTTAATCCTCTGTAAACATGTTCAAGTACAAGTGAATTATTTTTTTGGGATATTGTTACATTACTCAATATATTTTTTATTAGTTTAATATATTCAAAATCACATTAATGGATTACTCATTTTCATTGTCCTTAACACACATATATGCTGAATTTTGTATTTATTAAATATTATTACAACTTGATCAAATATATTATAAATAAAATTGTGGGGGAAGATCCACCCACAGTCAATCTGTCCGCTTTGGGGCCGAAGGACCTGCATGGCAGTAGTGGTACACTCTTGTCTTCAGCTAAGGCTTATAAGGCATGAGTGGGGCGAATCTTTCTTTGATGTGGGAGCAGGTCTCAAAAACTGCTCACGTCGCTTGCAAAGAACAAAGCCGTGCGGGTCCTTCGGCCCCAAAGCAAACAAACTGACTGCCGGTGGATCTTTTCCCACAAAAATAATTATTAATTTATTATCATTGCATTAAAATTTTTTGAATAACTAATAGTATAAACGTACATATCATATGGGATATCTATTGGTATAATTAATTGACAATCCTCTCATTGGATTGTTACAAATTAACACACATTAAATTTCATATTAATTGAATAACTTTCATTCTTCACTATTGGATTAAACCACCAACTCGTTTTTTTTTTTTTTTCTTGGATGAATAACCTCATTCTTTAGTTAAGAATTTAATTTATTTGAACATCCCAAATTCATGGCCTTAGTTTCAAGTTTTCATTTTCCTCTCTCACAATGTAAATCCAAACATGAAGATTTTGTGCAGATATTCAATGAATTTGGAAAATCGCATCAAACCAAAAAGGGGTGAATGTCAAAACATTATTGCAAATGAAATGACTAGTGGCATGACGTGTAGACGAAAGGGGCCATGACCCCCAAAACATTTTGAAAATTTTTTATTCTCACCTACTTATCCAAACTCTAGTTGGGAAAGTTTGATTCTCCAAAAAAAAAAAAGGAAAAAAAAAAAAAAAGAGAAGAAGAAGAAAAGAAAGAAGATGGGATGTTTGGCAAAATTTGATTTATCCTTAAAAAAAGTATATGAAATTTGATTATTGTGGTTGTTATTTAAGTATAATTAAGTTGCACATGAAATCTATATATTCTACTATTAGACTGTTATTATGATTGTATCTATATATTGAATTATACATTCTACTATTTAAGGACATACCAAGACTCTGTTGGAGAGCTTAAATGTAGAATATAATTTAAATTAAATTAAAATATATATGTTTGAATAATGATTTATAAAATTTAGAGATCTCAAAAGTTTATGTAATATAATACCATACCATGAGATCAACCAAAAGTCAAAAAGTTTTAATTTTATATAGGTTATAAATTATTGATATTCACAAGTCACTACAAGAGAATTAATACTTGGATATTCCAAAAAACATATAAGTATATTTATCAAGGAAGTCAATACCGTACTCGAGGTTGTACTGGTTTGGCCAACGGTACGTACCGGTCAATACCGGTGTACCGTTTCGGATTTACCACTTATATATATAAACACACACTCATTAGGACCATAATAATTTATATATATATATATATATATATATATATATATATTAGCAAAGAAAATTTATAAGTTTAAAGTTAAAAAAAAATTATCTAGCAAAGATATAAATTATAAATTATATATATATTAGCAAAGATAATCTATAAATTATCTTTGATATATATATATATATATATAGCCCAATTCATCATTAGCTTTATACTTCTAATGGCCCAATCCATCGCATATAAAATCTAAACTATTTAATCATTATATCAAATAAATAAAAAAGAAACTTGGAACAATTGTAAAAGGGTCAAACCGTAAGGAGCCACCAAACTCACGTGAATTCTGAATTGAATTCATTGCCTTAGTTTAACTCTTACCACAACCACACGTTATTTACAAAACGAATCAAAACAGCCACATGTTTTGAAATAGCATTGAGAAGCCAAATGCGTTGAGAAGCCAAACGGTCAGGGACGAGAAGCCTGGTGTTAAGCGAAGAAGAAGAGAAGACAGAAAAAAAAAAAGGAAAAAAAAAGAAAAAAAAAAAGAAGAGAAGACAGAAAAAAAAAAAAAAAAAAAAAAGTAAGAACGAGAGATGCAGCTGTAGGCTCTGCCGGAACTTTGTCATTGTCTCAGTGTCACGGATCTACGGGTTTTCACAAGCAAAAATAATTTTGGACGGAAAATAATATTTCGGCCAGAATGACCGGAATGCCCCGAAACGGCCGAAATTACCGGAAACAGTCCGGCATAAAAGGCGGTACGAAATGGAGGGGTCACTTATACCGGTTTGGTTGCCGGAATGATATATTTCAACCGTACCATCTGGTACGGTATGGAATCAACTTCACTGATATTTATACTGTATCCTTAATAGTATAAGGATATTTAATGAAAATTTATAAATTTTTCTTCAAATTTTTTAATTAAAAAAATTCAATTAACGATATTTTCTAATTTTTTTTTATAAAATTTTAACAAAAGTTAACGGAAATGCCTTAATTTAATAAATTTGAAATTTAGAGGAATGAAATGAATGAAAGCAAAGTTAGAGGACTGTAATGAAATTTGAAAAAAGTTAGAGGGTCAATTTTGCATTTTAGCTTCTTTTTTTTTAGATTGTTGTAATTATAATATTATAAGAAATACTTTTCTGCACAATGAATAAGAACCTACATAAATATATTTTGTCAAGAGAACCAAACAAACTATGTCAGAATATGCTTGCTCCGTAACACTAACTGCCGCATGCAGTTTTGATGTCGGCGTGTGATTGTATTCTCTTATCTCATCTATTTCCTCTATATATATATATATGTGTGTGTGTGTGTGTATGTGTGTGTTTCTCAAAAAAAAAAAAAAAAAAAACTATATTAGAATATTTATTACATGATTAAATAATTATACTTTATTATCAATCTAACTATTTAATAGATTCTAAAAAATAATAATATTAGTAGTCATAAGTAATATTTTTGTCATGTGAGCGTCATCTTAAGTTCAAATCAAACTATGTTTTGACAATTACACCTCCCTATTAAGTTAAATAATTCGTGTCAATCTCACTTATTGAGAGCCACACTTTGTCTTCCATTTTAGTCAAATGATCCATGTGATGAGTTCCACTCTTTATGAAGTATTAGGTGATTAAATATACTCTCTCTCTATTTACGAGTTTGGGATAAATAGACTTGTCAAGTGTAACTGTGTAAGAGCGGATAGTCAACAAACACATGACTTTTTTGGGATTAGGTTTAGTTGAACTTCTTCCTCTAATAGTGTAAATTCTAACTTGATATCGAAGTCTCACATTGGCAGTGTAGAAACTTTGGTATGATTTATGTATACCTTTTTTTTTTTTTGTTGGAAAAGAAAAGGCTTGGTACGATTTATGTATACTATTACTAATTGAGACTCTTTACCTAATAGCTTTAAAATTTTAGGTTGAATATTCTAATAAACTTTACTATGCCATTAGTCCGTTTATCTTTTTGGAGTAAAAGTCATCAAATATCTTGTATCCTTGTGACTTTTTTCTTTCTTTCTTTAAATAGAAGAATGAAATTCTTCATAATAGAAATATATCTATCCTATTGAGATAAATCATGCCCCAGGAAAAAAAAAATCTTGAGTCTGCTACACCAAATACATTGGTCCAAAACTCCAAATATGACTTTTAAAATTATCATAGCTGTCTTGACTTGATCATAACACAGAATCCAAATGTTAACAGCCAAAAGCCCAAAAGTATGCATATTCTATAAGTTGAAGTGTGTGATCATGGTCTTCTCATTATTAATTCCAGACCCTTATAATTTTGGTGGCAGCTTTATTCATCATAGATAAAGATTCAAGATTCAGCCCCCATTATAAATAAATCATGCAGAAAAAGAAAGAAAAAAAAGAATCCCATATCATCATTTGAAAATTAGGTGAAGCTCTAGCTTTTCCAAGAAATTGAAGTTCATTATTATTCATGCTTAAAAGGGTACCCCAAAAACAAGTTTGCTAAAGTGCCAAGCAGTTTGGGACAAGAGGATAAAAACACTGGAGAAGGTAGATGAAGACATAGAGCACCCTTTTATGTATGGTTTTGGTTCAGCTTTTAAAAGAAAAAGACATAGAATGGCATGGATGAGGTTCTCATAAGAGAACGAAGGTTATTGTGGGAAATTGAGAGGAAAGAGACCCTTCACCATTGCTTTGGATGCCAGGTCCGTATGACTTTACACGCAAAACTATGGAGGTTTTGCACCTATCTATCTCTTTCTTTTTTGTGATTTTCACTTTCATAATTGGTATGCACTGCAGTCTCGTCCTAAACAAAAGCTTCAAAGTTCAAACCCACACACATATTTTGGAATCATTATGTCCCTTCCTTTGTTTATCCATACTATTTCACTACTAGTAGGGTTAAAAATGGATTGCTCTCTTAATAAAATGACAACACTCCCATTCCTTAAAGCTCAACTTTTTTCCTCCAAATTACTTTAAAATTACGTTTTCTTTCTATAAGAACAAAAACTTGACAATTTTCATAATGTATTTTAACGAGTTTGGATTGTTTTAGGTTCATTGAATGTAATGCAAATGTGGATTGCGAGTTGCGACACTGCCCTAAAAATTTTGCATGTTGTAATTCTTATATCTCATTCAGTACACTCAAACATTGGACGAAATTTTATCTATTTTTTATTCACAATTATTAAAATGATATACTATGAAAATGATAATACTCTAATCATAATTAAGATGTCAATAATTATGAAAAACATTGTGAGAATTATTATTCCTAACATTGTTGTTGCCTTTTTAATGGCACGTGAAAGTTCATCAACTCTAAGTAACAATTATACACAAGGGCTCTCAAAATACACTTCTTCGGACCCCATTGGTTTTCAATTTGGAATCCACAAAAGCTTCCTTCCTTCTCTTTTCTCTTTTTCTTTTTACGTAGAAAATAAAAAGTCCGAAAACCCATAGACACAGTAAGGTTTTTTGAGCATCAAATCCCTTTAGACAAGAGTACTACATTATATACTGTTTCACCAACACATTTTTGGTATCCTACTTTATCTAAGATTTTACTTTCTATATATAAGAGGTCGCCCAAGAATTGCGTTACACTTTTATTCAAGGGAAAAAAATAAACACAAAAAATAAACTAATTTCCCTATCAATGGCCCCCTGAAGGTTATTATTCTTTACTTCTTATTTATAATTGTTATAACATGTGAGAAAGAGAGATTTAAACTCCGATTTTTTTTATAAAAGAGGCCATATATTGTCACTGAACCATAAAGTCATTGGCTATTGAGTATAAAACCAAAGTCCCAAACTAAATAAATATACACTAAAATGTAGAGTTAAATATAAGACCAAAGATCTAAATCAAATCAGATTTACTAATGTAGAATTAGATAAAAGAAAATTCTTTTGTTTCAATTTAACGCTAGCTTTTATGGATAATTGACTTATATCACTTCTAGAGTAGACCTTTTTTTTCCCTCGAAAAGTTTAATCAAAACTCACTTATTAAAATGAATTGCACTTTTAAAAAATGAGTCAAATAAACCTCAAAATTTAAACCATAAGATTAAATATGGACAATATGCTAAAAGACTTATAGTTTAGTAATATTATCTGATTTTATAAGGAGAATCATTGTTCAAATCATCTCTCCTACCTGTTATAACAATTTAATTATAATATATGTATTTTTTTCTGAATAAATATATGTAACCTTGAGTTGTTTGACTATGCATATTTTACATTGGAATTTGGAAGTGCATAAGGTATTCTGAAAAAAATACTGCTTACATAAGTAAATCTTTTATTTTCGCTCACTTTGTCAAGATATCACGCTGAGGAGAGTCCTAGCTTGTAGCCTAGTAACATAATTGGCGCATCATTCATGGGCCAATATTTTCAAGAACCTTGAGTCAAACAAAAGGGGCATTCAAGAAAATTGTGTATCAAAACAACATAAATAATTCAAGCTATGTTCCTGACTTTTTGATTTTTGACGTTTTCTTTGGGCTTTTGCTTGAAAATAACAGCCATTTATTTATTTATTTTTTTCTTCTTGTCTTTTCCCATTATACTAATAATAAAAGATATTTGTCTTTTCTTCTTTCGGTGTTGTAACAAAAATTAATGAGGAATAGGTGTGAGAATAGACTCTTGTCTAGTAATTGATACAAGTGCTTCTCCTAATCATAGATGAATATATAATTAAACAGTAGCAAAAAGCAACAAACATCCTTTACAAATAATTGCATATAAAATAGAAATTAAACAGTGAGTTCAGCTTCATCCACAAAGAAAAGTGAAAGGAAACATAGCAGTAACTAGAAGAGAAGGGAAGCATAATGATGACACTCCACAAAAAAAAGAAAGAAACCAAAGATCAATACTAGAATCTCATATACATATCCTCATAGTTAAATGATTGGTTGGTAGGTTCTATCTGGAAAACAATAATAAGAAAAAACTGTAGAGATATCTCACTATTGTAGTAGCCCTAATTAATTGTATATAAAATGGAAAAGAAAAATTACAAACCACAAAGATGGATGAAACTTCTTTTTTTTTTTTACCTCTTCTTCTTTTTCTTTGTTTTGCTTAATTACTTACCTATTGGAAATGGGATTTGGACCACTTGGAACTTCATGTTCACTTGCATTGAAGACCTTGTCTTGCCATGGCAATGGTGATTTACTAGCTTGGTACCTTCCTTTCCTTCTACCTGGTGAAGGAACATGGATAGCATTGGCTGTAGTTGATTCACTTTTGCATGATGAATTGGTCTTGAACTTGCCAACCCCAAGTTTTCTTGAAGTGAACTCCATGTTGTTTCTCTTCATGGATCCATCTCTAGAGGCAACAAGTGGTGAAAACCTAAGGTTTTTGTCCGCCATGGTGGTATTAGAGACAAGTAACAATAGAAAGAAGAAGAGGGTCATAGAAGTAAGATAGGGAGAGACTGCATCACTAGCCATGCAAAATGAAAGAAATATATAAAATCATTCAAGTCTGGATCTTAAGGGATAAGCATCTAGATAGGAATCACTTCGTACTTTGTCAAGGGTTGGCCTATGTGAAAGCTTAGAGCTCAAGATGGTAAAGAGAGATGATATTATCTTGAGAGTGATACCTTATAGGGTTTATTATAAGAATTCAAATGAGAGAGAGAGAGAGTCTTCAAAAAATAAAAAGAGGAAAGCAAGGGGGTGGTGAAGTGCTTTAACAAATTGGATTGCTTTATCAATGTCCTGTGGTGGTGAAAGTGAGAAATGAATGAGAGTGGATGTGTTTGGGTTTGTGTGAGAGAGAAAGAGAGAGAGGGCTTTGGTTGGTCTTATTTGACCTTTATGACAGTGAGAGCGCCCTTGGAAGTAGCTTGTAGTCCCCTAAGAGGAGGACCAAGTAGAGCCCACAATACAAAATGGGTGAATGCAATAGGCATAAGGGGTCAAAATAAAATCTTGGACCCCAACCCAAAAAGAACAACAATCCAATACATTAACCAATATTGTAGGTCAATCTTGTAGATGTGAACACCATGTATCACGCATTTAAAGAAAAGAATATCAAAAGAAAGAAACTAGTGCAAGCTTCTTGCTCAAGGTTTACATGGTGAATATATCACTTTTTATTCATAATCTTTTCAATAACAAGGTTTACATGGTAAACATTAACACATTAAATAAAAAATCTGTTCCACTCATTGCTGATTTGTAGATTGGACGGTATTATATAAACATAATCTCTAGGATTGTTGTTAGAATAATAATAATTATGGGACATATCATCATCAAAAGCTGACTCACTCTTAGGCCCAATATTGAGTTCTCTGTAACATTTGATTTTTTTTTTTAAGGATAAACGGCAGACTGTAACATCTGATTTTTAAAGCAAGCAAGCTGTCAAGTCAGGCTGAAATGAAAAAAGTGAAGAAGAAAAAGAATCAATGATCAAGGGCCTTAGCTTAATTTCTTTCTTTTGAAGCCCAAAGGAGAATAAAACTGACTTCTTCAAGCCCAAAATGAAAAGGCCCAATGGGGGGATTACATTCTTCTATGTTTTTGTGAAATTAACCGTGCTTCCAAAACGCATATTGCTTCTGAGTTCAAAATAAAAATGGGAAAAAACATACAGTTTTGTTTTCTTTCTTTTTTTTTTTCTTTTTTTTTTAGTTAAGAATTTGATGGATTTTTAGGAGATATTCTCTCTGTAATTGAGAATTTAATGAGTGTTACTTCTAAAGTAATAATGGAAAAAGATCTTCATTTTATTTCATTCTCTTCTAAGAATCAGAGAGCTTTATTTAGTTTAGGCCCAATGATCTAAAATTTGTTAAAATTTATGGACCGTGCACACACATATATATATATATATACACAAGACCAACGTTTGTTGGATTTTTTCTTAAGTAACTAAAAAAACACACATGGGACTGAGAGATAAGAGTTTGACCATGAGTTTTTGGGGAAAATTGGGCTTTTGCACTTTATTTTTAAAATATCCACCAATATGTTCCCGTTTTCAAACTGTATAGATCTGAGTTACGTACTATTTTTGCCACGCAGGACAAAAAAAAAGGGCAAATTATAACTTACCTATTTATGATTTGGCTGAAATTTAAGTCGCCTACCTGTGGTTTAAAATTTAACATTTTACCTACTTGAGGTTTTACCAAAATTTAAATTGCCTACTTGTGGTTTGAAATTCCATGATGAAAGTGTTCTGATGGATAGTTTTTTATCTTATTTAATCTTGTATTTTTATGTTTATTGTGTTTTTGAAGAAGAGAGATATAAAAGTTGAGCAAAATTACACATTTAGTTTTGTTTTTAACAGAGGTGGGTTATAGAAATCTAACTAAGCTAACCTCAGGTGGGTAAACTGTCAAATTTCAAATCACAGGTAGGCAACTTAAATTTCGACCAAACCACAGGTGGGTAAATTGTAATTTGTCAAAAAAAAATCAAGAACTTGATTTTAGTAAAATCGAACTCCTCAGAAAATTTTCAAATCAAAAATCGATATTAAAAAGGCCGAGTTCTTCACAATTTTTGATGTGTAACTCGACATTAGGAATATCGAGTTATACTAGATTTTTATCTCTTATCCAGACCACACAAGAACAATATAAAAACAATATATAGTAGAAAACAGTTTTGGCTTTCTAATGCTAGAACCAAAACACCAAAATCAACAGCACTATCAAATTATTCAAAACCATCATAATCAGAACCATCATCCAATACGTCAGAACCATAATCAAATACAAGAAACCCCTATCAAATACATTGGAACCATCATCCAAGCACCACGAAACCCCATAATCAAATACACGAATCGCACAAAACCCTAACATTCAAAGCGAAATACCCAAAACCAATCCAGAAAACTCAGAGTAAAAATTGGGACAAGGAGTCACACCTAGACAAAAAACAGCAAACATATATTGCAGAACACACAAAAACAAAATAAAAACAATATCGCCAAATACATTACCTTGAGCGAGGGGGAGTGAACAGAGGGCTGGGTATTTCGGGGAGATAGCAGGGGGATGAGATTAGAGATAACAGAGTTCCGACGCGATTGAAGGAGACAGATAGGGAGATAAGCCGCTGAAGCAGAGAGTGGACCTTGGGGCTGCAATATCGAGTTACACTTTCAAATCTATTTTTTTATTTTATAGGTTTGTTAAATCATTCATTTTTTGAAATATTTTTTTGAAAATTAAAAAAATTGTCAATTTTTTTCAATTTTTAAAAAAATATTTTCATAAATAATTAATTATTGTGTGCCTTAAGACACGCATTAGCAAAATTCTTTTTTTATAACACAGAATAACACAAGACTCAGTGGTATTTTAAATAATGAGTTTGAATGGAGTTTCAGTTGGAATTTTTATATGGGAAAAGCCATGTCAGACTGTCCACCGTGGCAAAAATTTTGCATAACTTGACAATCTTGAAGTCAAGTTATTCTTAGAACTCGATTTTTAAAAAATCAAGTTTCAAATACTTAAATAGTTTCAAAATAATGACATGTTGCTTGATATTTTAAAAATAAAAGGCAAAAGCCCAATTTCCTTAAGTTTTTTTGTCCTCCTACAATAGCCATTAAAACTCCTTCAAGGAAGTGTCTCAAAAGTGTTTGGAGTTTCTTTCAATAAGTCGTTTGGAAGAGTTCATTATGGTGAGTTTGAGTTTTGTAAAGCTCCCTAAGGCAATCTTGTATTTCTCCAAGTTTGATGTGTAACTTCAAATTGTGTGATAAAACTTAAGTAGAAGATCGTTGTAACTTGTTGCTTTCAATGAAGTGTCAGATCTTGACTCATGGATAGGCTTTTAACCATATAAATTGTGTGCATTATGCATGTTTTCTATGTGTTTGATAATTTTTTTCTTTTTTTGCTGAATTTGATTATTGATAATTTTTTTTCTTAGAATCCATATTACATATCTTATTATTATTATTATTATTTTTGGCTAACATATTACATATCTTGTTAGCTTAGCATCATTATTTGTTCTCTCTACACACACAAAAAAAAAGCATCATTATTTGTTATGACTAACTTCCATTACTTTGATGTTTGTAAATCTACACTTGTTGACAATATTGATTAAGACTATGCACTCACAAGAAGTTGGTAGTTTTTCCCAACAAGCATTCCTCCAATCATTTTATAAATAGAGGTGAAATATTGATGTTATTTATATACAAATATGAGCTCAAAGGTATTAATAATTGTGGGGGTCCACTCAAAAACACATACAACTCAACCGCATATTATGTTGAGCACTTACCACCACACATCGCTCTATAAAAGGAAGAAAGACCATTTGATAAATGGGTTGGCTCTCGCTCTCTCCCATTTCCCTCTCTCTGACTCGCCCAATGACTCTTTTCTTTGTGCTCGTTTGACCCTCACTTTCTGAGCCTATCTATGTTCATCATTGAAGCCTCCACGGCCAACCCCAAGCCCCAATGTTGGTCGTGGGTGCTAATCTTTATTTTTCTCAAGTCTGTCTTTGGACTCGTCTCATCCGAAATCTAGCATGGAATGTCTCTTCAAGTGGGCTGAAACTCGGAATGCACCAAGCACTAGCCGAGCTTTTCTTCATCAATAAATTCATTGTAGAAGAGTCAAATGAACCAGAATCCTACCACCTACAACGGTAAATTTTTATATTTCTTTTACTTTTCATTCATTATTTCATAGACTTCCCAACATGATATAAAAATAATAATTTTAAAAAAAATTATTGCATTACCTTTCTTTTTTTTTTTCTTTAATAATTTGTTTCATTCCATTCAATTTATAAATTCTCAAATACAAAGTGGTGAACTTTAAACCTGCAAGGGGTTAGTATATAAGATAATTTTCAATTATCAGTTCTACTTGTCTCAAGCTAAGCTACATGTATCACGGACTATATATAATTACGATTAGCAGCAAAAGCAAAGTGATCAAGAAATAATAACATTTCTCAACTTTTAAATTAGAATTGAAAGCTTGTTGCTCAAGCTTTAGATACTTGGAAGAAACAAATTATCACACTTCTCAAATTTTAGATTACAACAAAAAGGTTATATATCTTTAAATGACAATATCTCATATAGCATCAGCAGCAATACAATGTAAAAGGATTAAGTCATGAAACACAAGAAAATCATCATATATAGTAGAAACACATTAGTATTTGGAGTTGACAAAATTGCATTTGGTTCGGATTTCACCTTCATGACCAAGGAGGCATTTCACATTCCCAAGCTTTGCCAGGGGCACCCCAAACTGGAAGAAAAAGAGAGATGGTTGGTCAGCCAATGCACTAGCAAGAGGTGCAGTTCTTGGATCAGTGTACAACTTTTCATCTGTGGATAAGAGTCCCATCTTCTTTGGAAGATTAGAATAATATTCAGCATCAAAAGTCTTTGGGGTTGTAGCATCAAGGACAACATAGTCCGAGGACCATCAGCATTTTCTCTTCAAGTAGTTCAAATATTGTGCATTTAGGGATGGATCAGGTTTGCCAGTGCCACTGTAGTTAAAGAGCCTGTCTTGTATGGAACCACATGAAGCCCTTCAAATGGTGTGTGCCCCTGAAGAACATTGCATAAGTGTTACAAATTAAAGGCCATCACAGACTTCACAGTGATATTTTAAGTATTTTAAGGTGTAGTACGTTCCCTAATCAAATTCAATTATGTGGTTGCATTGATCAATAGAGAATAAATTGTTTTATTTTTCCTAAAGATAATTAAATTTAACTATGTGGTTCATTTGTTGATGCCACTATGAACTAAATTTAATTGGGAAATCTAAGATATAATATTTAAAAAATTGAAAATTTTTGTATAAAAGAAAATGTGATTTTTCTTTGAATAAAAATAAATAAATAAAAGAGATGTGGGGTTGTTGGGAAGATAGCTTGACATATGCAATAAAATCAACCCCTAAAGAGCTTAGTTGGACCAAATCTAACAAGAAATGATAGATATGAGCTTGATCTACTTATGCACACAATCATTCTCACACTCAATTTTACAACTTATTAATTTGTGTGATTATGAGTGGTCAATGTAAAGTAACAGGTCACACTATCCAAAAAATGTCTACTACTCAGAGTTGCACGAGTCAACAAATTATAAAATTGAGTGTATGATTGGTTGTATCTCTAGAATAATTCTTTGGGCTAGTTGGTTCACCAGAATGAATGGCCAAATCCAGCAAACTCAACCAGGTAAGTAACGTCTTTGTGACCCATTGGCACCAATTGGGCTTCTTTGGCAAGTGAAACTAGCCCATCTTTCCTTCCATTTGGGACCATCCAATAGGGACCTCCAGCCGAAACAGCGGCATCCCTAGCAGCTACTGTTAGAATATCTGCATAAGACTATTTTAGGGCACTTCTTCTCAATCTCTGCTTTGATATCACCAATCACTTCGAACCCTCTCAATGTCTTGCTGACATCAGCCTTCCTTTAACTTTCCTCATGGTTCAAAAGAATGGAACCATCACATCCCTATATGTTACATAATAAGAAAATAAGTAACAAATATAAATGACTATCTTAATCATATTTCAACCTGACCTTATTTATTAAAGTAGAAAAATAGACTAAAATTTTAAATGACGTAACACTTTGTATATGATCTGATTGGAGTGAATTTAATTTAGTTTTTGAAAACTGTGTTTTTTGAAAAATAACAGGCCAAAAACATGATTTGGAATTGCTACTCAGAGGATCTATTGCACAAATGCAAAAAAATCACTTTTACTGAACCAAAAGTCACGATTTGAAAATTTTACTAACACAAAAAATTATGTTTTGAAACTGCAATTGTGATTTTTGACCCAAGTGAAATTGAGATGATCTTGTTCTAAAAAATAACGTGTAAATGAAATAAAAGTGCACAATTGTATGTATAGTTGTATACTCACCCTATTTTGATGTTAGTAAATCCACACTTGGTTGACAATATTGATTGAGACTATGCTCTCACAAGAAGTTGGTAGGTTTTCCCAACAATCATTCCTCCCAAAATTTGGAGGAACAATCGATCATTATATAAATAGAGGTAAAATATTGATCTTATCCTTATTATAAATGACAAATATGAGGCTAAAGATTTTAATAATTGTGGGGGTTCCACTAAAAAAAAAAAACTTATAATCACATATTATTCTCTTGAGCACTTACAACCACACAGCACTCTATAAAAGGGAGAAAGAAAATTTGGTAAATGAGTTGGCTCCCTCGCTCTGTCTCATTTCACTCTCTAACTCTCCTAATGACTCTTTCTTTTTGCTCATCTAACCCTCACCCTCTAAGCTTATCAATGTGCATCATTGAAGCCTTCATAGCCAACCCAAAGGTTGGTCGTAGGGCCAGCCCTTCCACTAGGCCAATTAGGCCATTGCCTAAGACCCCCATGTGGAAGGAGGCTCCAAAATTTGGAAAAGGAAGGGTAGTAGAAAAAAAAATTAATTTGAGATAAAACTCCAAAAAATCTTATACATTTGCGACCAAAGAATAGAAAATTTGGAACATCCTTGTAAATATTAGTACCCCATAAAATTCATTCGTCTAAACAAAGTCTATTATTCCAAAAATATCATCCTTAACCTCTAAAGAAAGAATGATTGAGAAGAAGATGAAGACAAAGTTGAGAGTATGAAGAACTAAGAATAAAGAAGCATTGTGGGTTCCAGTTAGCTCAACTAGTAAAGTCTCCGATGGTTGTATAAGAGATCTGGGGTTCAATCCCTGCCTATATCAAAAACTGATTAGTGTCTTGGTCTGATGATAAAATTATCATCAGGAGCAGACATCATAGGTTGAAACTTTCTCAAAAGAAAGAAAGAATAAAGAAGCATTGTAAACTTACTAAACTGTAAAGAAGTAAATGCAATGGGAAAGTTAAGGTACAGACGTGGGTGGGAGCTTGGGAATGAGAAAAATAATTTGAAAGGAAGGTTCTAGGAAGGTAGTTTTATTTGCCAAATTTGTTCTTTAAAAAAAAATGACCACTTATTGTGAATAATGTATATCGCAATTTTTTTTATATATAATTAAAACATTATATTCATTAATCTATTATAGTAAAAAGTAATATTTATTATTCTAATATATATAAATTAGTCTCATCATACACATTTTGTTTTGAAAACATGAATTAATAGGATGGTGCCTTATTTTGTAGGCATTTTAAGTGAAATTAAAAAAGACTCCATTTTAATTCTTGTCTAAAGCTCCAAAATGTTTAGGGCTGGCCTGTTGGTCATGTATGCCGATCTTTATTTTTCTCAAGTCTGTCTCCGAACCTATCTCATCCAAACGAGGAGCTCAAAACTGTCTAGCATGGAATGTCCCTTCAAGTGGGCCGAAATTCGGAATGCGCAGCTTTTCTTCATCAATAAATTCGTGGTTGAAGAGTCAAATGAACCAGAATCCTACCACCTACAATGGTAAATTTATATATTTCTTTTATTTTTCACTCATTATTTCATAGACTTCCCAACATATAAAAAAATAATTTTAAAAAAATTATCATATTACTTTTCATTTTTTTCTATAATAATTTATATCGTTCTATTCAATTTATGAACTCTCAAATACATAGTGATGAACTTTAAACCCGCAAGGGTTAAGTCTATAAGACAATTTTCAATTATCAGTTCTACTTGTCTCAAGCTAAGCGTTCGTTTGGGTAACGCTGAACGCGTCCAGCGTTCAGCGTTCTCTTCTTTTCTTTGTTTGTTTGTTTTTTTTTTTTTTCACTGCTGCATCTGTCCTGTAGGAGACAAAAGTCACTGTGCGCGCACTGTTCACGTACTGTGTGCACACTGTTCACATACTTTTCAGCAATTTTTTTAATTAAAAGTGGGTCCCACGATATTATTTACACATTTAAAAATTATTTTGCTACAGTGTTTTCAGTTTTCAGTTTTCAGCTGTATCCAAACGGACCCTAAGCTGCATGTATCGTGGACTATAAATAATTACGATTAGCAGCAAAAACAAAGTGATCAAGAAATAATAACATTTCTCAACTTTTAAATTAGAACTGAAAGCTTGTTTCTCAAGCTTTAGATACTTAGAAGAAGCAAATAATCACATTTCTCAAATTTTAGATTACAACAAAAAGGATGGCATTTAGAACACAGACAAGCGTATACTTATTCTACTAATTGTAAATGATAACTTTGAAGTTATATATCTTTAAATGACAATATCTCATATAACATCAGCAGCAATACAATGTAAAAGGATTAAGTCATGAAACACAAGAAAATCATCATATATAGTAGAAACACATTAGTATTTGGAGTTGACAAAATTGCAATTGGTTCGGATTTCGCCTTCATTACCAAGGAGGCATTGCACATTCCCTAGCTTTGCCATGGACACCCCAAACTGGTAGAAAAAGAGAGATGTTTGGTCAGCCAATGCACTAACAAGAGGTTCAGTTCTTGGATCAGTGTACAACTTTTCATCTGTGGATAAGAGTCCCATCTTCTTTGGAAGATTAGAATAATATTCAGCATCAAAAGTCCTTGGGGTTGTAGCATCAAGGTCAACATAGTCCGAGGACAATCTGCATTTTCTCTTCAAGTAGTTCAAATATTGTGCATCGAGGGATGGATCTGGTTTGCCAGTGCCACTGTAGTTAAAGAGCCTGTCTTGTATGGAACCACATGAGGCCCTTCCAATGGTGTGTGCCCCTGAAGAACATTGTATAAGTGTTACAAATTAAAGGCCATCACAGTGATATTTTAAGTATTTACAATTGGCCAAAGAGAACACTTAAGAGTTTTTTTTTTTTTTTTTGGGTATTACAAATGAAAAAGTTTTAAAGAATATTACTTTATTAATAAATTAGTGAGTATAACAGTAAAGGGATATAGAACCGCAATAAATTTGATGGGACGGGATGATTAAAGGATAAATTTGATATGGTTGTTTAAGGTGTAATACGTTCTTTGATTAAATTCAATCGTGTGGTTGCATTGATCAATAAAGAATAAATTGAGCTATTTTTTTTAAAAGATAATTAAATTCAATTATGTGGTTCATTTGTTGATGCTACCACGTGGTTAAATTTAATTGGAAAATCTAAGATATAATATTTATAGAATTGAAAATTTTTGTATAAAAATGGTGTTTTTTCTTTAAATAAAAATTATAAAACAAAATAAAGAGATGTGAGGGTGTAGGGAAGATAGCTTGACATATGGAATAAAATAAACTCCTAGAGGGTTTAGTTGGACCAAATCTAATGTACTAGTAGAAAATGCTAGATGTAACCTCAATTTCACAATTTGTTAACTTGTGCAAGTGCAAGTGATCAACATAAAGTGGTAGGTCAAAATATGCAGAAAATGTCTTCCATTCAGAGCGGCACAAGTCAACAAGTTATAAAATTGAGTGTGTAATTGGTTGTGTCTTCTCTAGAATGATTCCATGGGCTAGTTGGTTCACCTGAAAGAATGGCCAAATCCAGCACATTCAAACCCTTGGATTGGTAAAACTCAACCAGAGAAGTAATGTCTTCGTGACCCATTGGCACCAATTGGGCTTCTTTGGCAAGAGAAACTAGCCCATCTTTCCTTCCATATGGGACCATCCAATAGGGACCTCCAGCCGAAACAGTGGCATCCCTAGCCGCTGCTGTTAGAATATCTGCACAAGAGACAGTTTTAGGGCACTTCTTCTCAATCTCTGCTTTGATATCATCAATCACTTCGAACCCTCTCAATGTCTTGCTGACATCAGCCTTCCTTTCACTCCCCTCATGGTTCAAAAGAATGGAACCATCACATCCCTATATGTTACAAAACAAGAAAATAAATCACAAATATAAATGATATCTTAATCATAATTCAACATGAACTTACTTATTAAAGTAGACAAATAGACTAAAATTTTAAATGACATAACACTTCGTATATGATTTGATTACAGTGAATTTAGTTCAATTTTTCAAAACTGTGCTTTTTTGGAAAAGTAATAGGCCAAAAGCGAGATTTGGAATTGCTGCCCAGAGGATTCATTGTGCAAATTCAGAAAATTAACTTTTAATGAGCCAAAAGTTACCATTTGAAAATTTTACTAGACACACAAAATTTCGTTTTGAAACTGCAATTGTGATTTTTGACCCAAGTGAAATTGAGATGATCTTGTTCTAAAAAATAACTGTGTAAATGAAATAAAAGTGCGCAATTGTGTGGTATTCTCACCCTAACAGAGCAGTCATGAAAGTGCAACCTAATGAGACTGGCAGCAAGGGTGTAATCTTTGTTAATCCATTCTTTTACTTTCTGGTTAATAATGGCTTCAGCTTCTGGACATTTCTGATAATAATAAGCAAAGGAAAGGACATCTTCATAAGGCGAGGTTGCCGGCAACTTGTGAACCTTCAAGTAATCTTCACCTTCTCCAGGGTGGGCAAATGCCGATAACAGGTAAAGAACAAGGAAGACAAAGAGGAATGAAGTTGAGGACTGCATGGTGGTTTTGTTCAATTCACTAATTAAGCTCCAAGGAAGAAGAAGAAGAAGAAGAAGAAGAAGAAGACTAGGCTAACCTTTTGTTCCCAATGAAGGGCTTATAGTCTTTGACAATGTATATATATTGTTGCATAGTAATATGTAATGCAAAGATTTTGGGAATATATATTGATCATTTGTACAACTACGTGAGAAGCACCCCTCTCAAACAAAGATGACATGCCAGCATGTTGTGTTGACAAAAATTTCAGTCATTGTTTGTGAATGTATGAATTCATTGTTATGAAATTGACTTTCATTATATTTTATTGTCTTTCATAATACCAAACAAGGGAGCAACGTACATCATACAATGAATATAGTATAATGAAAACACGTCTAATGTTTCTTGTGCACCAATATTGTTTAATGATGATGCTAATAATAATTTTGGTCAAATTGCATACTATTTATAACTATTATTAAGTTCAATATAACTTAATGGATATCGATTGCTAATAAATATCTTTTTAATGCTTACAAAATCAGAGAATCTAAGGCTCTTCATATTCTTTGAGAAAAGAAAGTAATAAAAAAAAAAAAGTTGAACAAATAAAATATGACATGGTACCAAGTTAACGACAGACATTGATGGAAATTTGCATTAACAGATGGAATGTTAGCAGCACCTTAGTTTGCGAGAAGAGCCCCTTTTTTTTAATATATGTGGACAGGAAACTTCTCCTTCACTTAAATAAATGTCATTGAAGAAGAGAGGAATGTGAAGAAAAACAAATTTTTTTTTTCTTTTTGGGATTTTTATGATTAATTGGGAAATTAATAGTAAATGACAGCGGATCGAGCAAGATAGACAATTAAATCAATTTCTTTGTTATGATATACTTGTACTTGAAAAAATTGGGGTTATCTAGCATCAGTTTATTTGGTTTTTTTATTAAAGTATATTAACGTGTACTTATATTTAAAAAAAAAAATTAAAATAATAAAAAAATGCACATAAAAAATAAAAAAAATAAAAGCTAAAAACTGAACATATCATGGCGAATTGACAGTAAAAATGATAATGTGTATTTGCATCTGCAAACATATATCCAATTTCCTTTTCCTTAATATATCAGATATGAACATTGATCAGAATTATGGCTATGTAAGCACAGTGAAATTGTCCCAACAGATTCAAGATGGGCCTGTTAATTTATGTCCATCATTGGTTGAAATTTAGGTAGGCCTTTAAACATGAATTAAGCCCAATGTAATTCCTCCTTGTTTATAAGCTGGGCCAGCCTAATTTGAAGTGATCCAACCTGTGAGTCGGAATTGCCAATAAATGGGCCACCCTTTACTTTCCATACAGGAAAAGCCAGTAGGGTTAGAACTTAGGACACAACCGGTCCTCGCTTATTGACCCTTTCCAATCGCCCAACAAGTCTTTTATATTTTGTTACCATTACAATTTTGGGATAATCCCTGTTTCTGTCACATGCACATGCTTATGATTTTTTTTTAATATATTATAAAATTTTGCATCTTTTTTTTTGTGTGTACTTGGATGATTTTTTATTATTTTAATTTCAATTTTTTTTTTTGTTTTATTTAATTTAGTTACACATAGATAGTAGTTTAACCCAACAAGATATTGTCAAAGCTTCCACTGACACAACAATTTCGGTTGGATATGAATAGAACCATTCTTTATGCATCTATTCAGTGATAACATATGAATATAACTATTAATCTGCAATTCACAATTTGGTTTAGCATGATTCATACAACTGAGGTATATTCCAATCAAATTTTCTAAAATACCCTTAAATATTTATAATTATACTCATTGTAATTTTCACTTATTATCTATAAATTAAATAACTTACAATTAATATATATCATTGTCCTTTGTTTAAAATTACTATTTCATAATTGTTTATACAAACAAACAAACCTGACTAGATCCCCTGTAAATTTAAATTCTAATAAATGGTACATTTACTTTCTTGAAAAAAATATGATATATATATATATATATATATATATATATATATATATATATAAAAGTTTGATTAGGAATAGCTATTCCAAACGTGTTCTTAGGTTTAATTTATCAATCAATCTTAAGTAACCTGCTCGAGTTACAACAACCCTACTGAATAGTCAAACCAGTCAGGATGCAACATTTGCAAACAAAAACAGTGGTTGATGTGGCTATTCATCATCTATGCTTGAACTAATTTGCACAAATACGTATACATCTACCAACTCTGGCCCTATTACTGATCTTGGAAAAAAAAATTTGTGTGTTTAATTTTCTACAAGAACAAAAGTGTAATTTGAACTAGTCCAAAATCTGAACCCTCTCAACTCTCAAGTCATATATGTGAATAACAGAAACTGGACTCGAGGCTGCTAGCCACATATTGCTTCTGCTGGGACCTTGTAAACAACTGATGAGGTAAACAACTTTCTATATATGCCCATTCTATAAAGCTGGTACCAGTTGTTTCTAACTAGTTGATCAGACTTGAGAACACGGTTTTAAATTTTATGAGGCAATGAGCAAAGTACACGTGAGATGTACATCAACATTAGATATTGTTTTGGTTGTGCAATCACGTGAAAGATACTACTAGCCTAAAATAAAACCATTCTAAAAGTTTGATATTGCAATGCTCCCAACTTTTGACATTTTGATATGTTCTACCCCTGCTTTCAAACAAAGTTTAGCAATAACCCATACTATCATCCAGAAGGCTACAGCAATGAATATGGACACAAATTTGTTTACAATTATTGATGTGACCTATTACGATTGGTGAAAGTAAAAGAACTATTACAACCAGTGAAAGCAGAAGAACTACTAATAACAATCTATTTAAAAGTGACGGTGCTCTAATCAATCTATTGCTTTAAACATGACCTTAAAATGTTTTGAAACAAGTGATAAAAATAATTGTGTCCTTATTATAGTGTTGGGATTTATGATGTATGATTGTATCATAGGAACAAACAATATAGCTATAGTACTCACCCTAATGAAAGAGGAAAAAAACAAATTGTACTAGCTATAGCAGGGTTTTCTAAGATAAGCTCAATGGCTAATACAAGAATATGATGCTTTTATTTTTTTTTCCCGGTGGTTGTTGCTAAAGTGGGTGCTCTGAACGTTTTGAACATCTGGCTATTCTTTCAGGCATCTAACATTGAATATGATACTTTCTTATTATCTTAACTGTGCCTCTCTTTTTTATGTGCAAAAGACATTGATACTTGGAATCAAATCTGATTGAAATAATTTCATTATGAACCCAAAGAGCTAGTTGTTTTACATGAAACCTCTAATTGATCACAAGCCTTTTTGTAAAAGATCATTGTATATCGAAGTATCTTTTTTTTTTTTTTTTTTTTTTTATGGGGATCGAAGTATCTTAATATTAGATAGAAATGATGACTCCGACAATTTCTTGTCCCTAACGCCTACAGAATTTTTTTATACTTTAAAAGTTTTGTTTGCATGCAATCATATCCTATTGAAGTTGAAATGTGTAGTGTACCTTAGTTAAATTTCCTTCTACTATATATATATATACATTATTCCACAATTTGGTTTGACTAATGTCCTGGAAATTTTGTCAACTAGCAACCTTAGGTTTGTGGACCGTGACAAGACTAGATCAGCTGATGGAGACCTTACATAAGTCGAAAAAAGTGAACCTCCTGTATACTAATGTCGGCAAAATTTGCTGAATTGTAGCTTTTTAGAAGAAAAAAAAAATTGGTACATACTCTGCGTTTGAAATATTTGGTAAGTTGGACTATTTTTTGATATTCGAGTCTAGGAAACTCGAGTATGATAAACTCGAGTTTCAAGCACAATGCAGCAATATTGAATGGAATTCGAGTTTGACAAACTCGAGTTTTAGCCCAAATTTGAGTTTGCTAAACTTGAGTTCCAAAAACAATCTAACTTACAAAATAGTTTCATTGGTGTGTTGGTTTCCTAAAAATTTTCTAAAATCATGCTATCTGACAAATTTTGCCAACGACTTTACAAACGCTTAGGAGTGTTTGGTAGTGTAATTTAAACAACAATTTTTAGTATTTAAATAATATTACACGTATTTTTATACATTTTTTCACTCACACGTATTTTCAAAAAATATAAACAACGTTATTAGAACAATATTACCAAACAAGCCCTTAATTTCAGGCACACTTAAGCTTACCTCTAATTTTACAACATACTTAAATGTCAATTTGTGATTGAATTTCAATACATACATATGAATCATTACATGTATTTGCTATAAATAATAATAATAATAAAAAGAAAAGAAATTAGATGTACCAATTGCAAGGGATTGCTTAAAAATATTGTTGATCTAGATGTGTTCTTACTCTTTAATTTCTTCATTAGGATACAAAGCTCCTCTACCTAATAAGACTTTACAGTGAGCTATTAGATTACCACAAGCTTTCAAGAGCCCAGCATTCTCTGTCACAAGTAATGAACTGAGACTTCCTTGATTCCTTTTGCTTTCAACTCTTTTATTTTATTACTTTCCCTCTCTGTAATCAATCAGTTTTGTATAAATTTGGTGTAATTGAGAAAGAATTTTTGAATTGGGTGCTGGTCCAAGTCTTTTAAATATCATCATCTTTGTCACATTCTCTTGGACAAAGCATCCACAGTTTTAGTTCACCATATTATAAAAGTCTAACCAATAATTCCTTCTTTTGCCACGTCTCGTATGATATTATTACATGCATATTCATATTATGTTAAGTAATTCTTCATAAGAATCTTGGTTGTTAGGTTGGTATTATTGATCACTAATAATTTATTGAAAAGATAATATTCTCTGGAAAATCATATGAGCAATCTATGATTTCATGCAAGAATTTTGTTGTGATATTATCATATAGTGTCACACTGTCACGGGCAAAACCTTTAACCTATAATTGACAGGCTTGTGAATAGCTTTGCCATGTATATGTAACATGCTTGTCATTTTCCTGGTACACTGAAACCAAGCACAATGTGAAACTATAATCATAGACTTCAACTATGGAATCTAGACCCATCTTCAAGGGGACCATAATAAGGGGGGAAAAGTATTATAATGGAAATTTATTGATTATTTTAAAAGGTATTATATGATTTCAAAAGCAAATTTTGTTAACAACATATCAAAATCAAATGATTGTGCAGTGAAAAATAAGCTTCACTTTTTTCCCTCTTCTATTCAATGGTGGTGTGTGAGAATTTGATTCCCTATCGGAGCCATACAAATGGAAACAATATGGCAATGATAATAACATTTACACCAATTGATTTTTTGTGTAGAAAGAGTTCAAATTCTAAATTTCTTATTTAATATTAATTAAGTTAACTAAAATCGATAACAACTTTCACTTTTAACAGCTCAAAAAAATAAATAAATAAAACTACGAATGAAGGCTTGGTTTCGCTGCGATATAGTAATATTGGAAACTGATATGTGTGATATAGTAATATCAAATAAAAGGCATCAATACCTGTCCATAGCTATAAATGAGGCTTAGTCGTCAGATCAATTATGGTTGGGACTTTGGGAGTGTTTTTGGTGGAAACAAATGATATAGAAAAGAGAAACATACTCCCATAATAATTAATAAATAAATAAAATAATAAATAATAATAAATAAAAAGAAGAAGAAGAAGAAGAAGAAGAATAGAGAAACATACTATGAGTGAGACAAATCATGGTTGGCAAATCTGTCGCTTGGCATCTAATAAACTAAATTCATTTACTTTAAATTAAGCCATGTTCAGAAGAAAGCATAATGTAAAACGGATTTGAGGACCTTTTTAGCGTTGAAAAAAAAGCAAAGAGTTGTTTAACAAGTAAATCCAAAAACAATAATAGTGATAATTAAGTTTATGACCCAATATCCTCAATTTCTAAATTGCAAACCCATCCAGATCAAGAACAGCAAATATAGACAAATTGGTATAAAGTCACCTTCGAATATCAATGAGAATGTTGATGCCAAAGTAGAATGTCATATTATTAAATTTTAAAAAATTAACAAATTCCCTTTATAGTCTCTATATACATTAAGAATGTTGTTGTCCTTAGTCCTTACAAGTTGTAATCAATTGCATTAGCACTAGGAATTTTCCAAACTATGGTTGTTTTCCACCTTCATAAATTATTGCTGGAAGTCAATTATGAAATGTTTCATCAATGATTCAACATTTACCCCTGGGTGGGATCTTGTTTGTTTCACAAAATCAATTTGTGTCCCCTCCATGTTTATAAGAAAATGTCTTAATTTCCAAGGAAATGATGTCAATGTTTTTATTTTATATATATATATATATATATATATATATATATATATAGGGGCGGGCTTGATACATTGAGGGGCCTAAGGTGAAAAATTAATTGAAGCCTTTTATATATTTAAAAATGACCTTTAAAAAAATAATCTAAATATTGCTTAAATTCTATTCTCTTCTTAGATGCAAAACTACTAATTAATATGAACCACCTAGGAATTTTTTTTGGGAATGTCTATAGACGCAAAAAAAATTGACAAAACGTTTCACACCTGTTGATGTGTCAGATTAATAATGGTAAGTAGAAAAGTGACGTTAGCGATGGACTTAGATGAGAATTAATAAAAATTTGCCAACTCAATTGTTATGAAAAATCTTGTGAAATTTTTTGTGTATTACTCGTTTTTTTAGAAGTGCTAAATTCATAATATTTACACAACAAATTATAAGTGTTAAGTTGTTACTAATTCTAATTTGAATCCACTATTGAAATTATTTTTTCAACCACCAATAACAGCCAGTACCCAGTACCTAGTAACATTCTGCTACTTAGAATTTATTGTAAAAAATATTGTGAACATAGAATTTTTTTTTTTGTAAAAAAAAAAAAACTACTTTATTTATTGGCTAATATTTAGATTTAATTAATAATGTTAAAATGAAATAAATAGCTCTATTGGTTATTAGGGGGCCTTTTTTTTACTCGGGACCTTAAGCGATTGCCTATCTTGCTTGTTTATATATAAAAGAGCCATATTAACATGTACTCTTAAGATAATTATTAATAAAGTATATTAAGAGAGTTTTGAATAATTTTTATGAGAAATATAAAAAATTATTAATAAAATTAATTATTTTATCATTTTCTCATAAAATATTTCTAAAAATAGTTCATAAATCCTAACCATTACTTTTAGAACACTCTTTAACATTTTGCAATTTGATTTTTTTTTCATTTTCAACAAGGTAGAAAAAGTCAAAATATGACAGTAGAGAATAGAGAGGGCCAACTAGCAGAGAAGAAAATAGATGACACCAACCTATTTCACTTTACAACACAACCATGCTAATTTCTCAAGTTTCTGGAGAAAGTAATGTATCATTATTATCCTTGTGAAACTATAGGGCATGTGATCACAAATTTCGGGAATAATGTCAAAAGACTTTCCCAATTTCCAGACTTCCAAAGATTTTTCATGATTTGAGTGTTAGAAATAATGATTCATATTTCTAATGATCAAGTCAAAAAATAATAATTACGATGAATTAGATTTTCATAAGTAAAAAAATAGTATAATGAAGTAAAGGCCTCATGGACAGAACAAATTAAGTATATACATGAGGCCAATGTACCTTTATTTAAGTTTGTTATATATAGTAAGATTATATTGGGAAATTCAATGTACCATATTGGTGGCAATATTATAAATTTGGTGTAAACCCTCATTTTTCTTACTTCTATGGATGTATCCATATTGACAAACAACATAAATCTTTGAGCTAATCTTTCTCTCTTTTCTAACACTACTCGAATATGAAATATTCAACATAGCAGATCGATCAGGTACGATCTATTTCATGGCAAATACAACGAAATGGATTGATGCTACACACATAAAGCCTGCCCAATAAAAGGCCACATAATTAAGGACACTAATGGATTGAGATTACACAAACAATATAAGAAATACTCGATGACTTTTCCACATAATCTGTTGAAGTAGGTTGGATTTGTTTACACTTGACAAAACAAAGAGTATAAGAAACATTATAAGTTGATTAATATCACAAAATTTCACAATTGAGTGGGCAAAGCAGAAAGCAGCAAAAAATAGTATTTGGAGTAGGCAATAGGGTTACATGCAACCAATCAAACAATGCAAAGGGCACATAAGGACACTTATGTTTGGTAGCTTAACCCAATACTACTCCCAAAAACTATAATAAAGTTTGAATTCTTTTCTTTACAAAGATGGTATATATGCATATAGTATTAATTAGACTTAAACAAAGATTATTTAAAAGAGTAAGTTGGAGTTTGGGAAGTTATTATGTATACGTGGGGAATGACAAGGTTTTGTGGGGGACTGCATTGACTTTGCAAAGCTTCAAAGTACAATTTTTCTAAACAAAAAGTTCTTAAAGGATCAGATGGAAATTCAACTGCTCACTTTCCTAGAAGGGTCAGTCATTTTTAGCTAACACACTAAAACAAGCAAACCCACGAGTATTATACCCTTGTCGGTCACCCAACCACTGTATCTCCCACCCTGTAAGCCCATATCTGCATTACTTCATATTTAATGAGCAATAAATTAAAATTATATATACAAAAAATTCACAATTTTTTCATAATTACTGGTTTTAATTAGTGTAAAATAAATATATAATAATTTCATGTAAAAATAACGCTACACTATTAACAATATATATAGTCTTAAATATTATGAAATAATATTGTGTACATACCGTTGTATTATCTAAGTCTCTCTTAGCCCTCTCTAGTCTCTTTAAATTTAATGTTTTCTATACCTTTCTAAATATTTCTAATTTCTTGTGCACTCAGACCTCTGTTGTATCTTATTTTTATCTCGTTTGTTGAGTATTCTTCTTCATATATTATCATGATTTTCCTCTGGCCCATTTTGACCTTCACAATCTTTAATTCTCTCTCTCTCTCTCTCTCTCTCTCTCTCTCTCTCTCTCTCTCTCTCTCTAAATAGCACACAGTTGAAGTTGGGCGCTCATTAATGTCAATTGCTGCATGGACTTGACTGAGACAGCCCTCGTGTTCTCATTTACAGCCAGTCTCTCTTATCTCTTAATTTGTCACCCATATTAAGGCCACTCTGCAATTCTGCAAAATACCATCTTTCCAACGCATGCAACCATTAATTTTCGTACACAGTTCAAGAAACTTTGACATTAAACAGCCATGCACTCCTCCACATGCCCTTGCCCTTCTTTGCTCAAGCCAATCCTTTCACCACCGCCACCTTCACCATTTACACTCACACAAACATTGACTTGTCTTTAATGCCTCAAACACCAAACTAAAACTCTCCCATTTATTGCATATTATAGCCCAAACCATATATACTACTATTTGATTGTTTTCCCTCTCACACATACATACATACAAAGCTCTCTTCTCTATCTTCTGAATTTTTTTGCATGTGTAGAAGGTTAAAGATTTGAGCTTTACAAAGAAATGGCAAAGTTAGTGGAATATTTGTCAGTTCTATTTGTTCTTTGCATGTGTTTTTCAACTGGGTTTGTCTTGTGCAAGGGCAACCTTGATAGTAACTCAACTTTGGCAGTACTTTTGGAGGTAAAGACATCATTTGTGGAAGACCCAGAAAGTGTTTTGCATGATTGGTCTGAAAGCAACCCAAATTTCTGTACTTGGAGAGGTATTACTTGTGGGTTGGACTCGGTGGATGGCTCGGTACAAGTGGTGAGTCTAAACCTATCTGACTTGTCACTCACTGGGTGTATATCACCCTCACTTGGTCGTTTGCAAAACCTGCTCCACCTTGATCTCTCTTCTAACAGCCTCACGGGTCCCATTCCACCTAACCTCTCTAGCCTTTCGTACTTGGAATCTTTGTTTCTTTATTCCAACCAACTCACTGGTTCAATCCCAACTCAGCTCGGCTCACTCACGAGTCTCCAAGTCATTCGAATCGGTGACAATGGACTCACTGGCCCAATCCCCTCCTCATTTGGCAATCTTGTCAATCTAGTCACTCTTGGCTTGGCCTCATGCAGTCTCAGCGGTCCAATACCTCCAGAACTCGGTCAACTCGGCCGAGTTGAGAGTTTGTTCCTCCAAGATAACCAACTTGTTGGTCCGATTCCACCCGAGTTGGGAAACTGTTCCAGCCTCACAGTATTCACCATTGCTCCCAACAGTCTCAATGGATCAATCCCAAAGGAATTGGGTCGTCTCCAGAATCTCCAAATTCTTAACTTGGCCAACAATTCTCTCTCGGGTGAGATACCAAGTGAACTCGGTGAACTGAGTCAACTTACCTACCTCAATTTCATGGGGAACCAACTTGAGGGTCCAATCCCAAAGTCAATATCTCAACTGGGTAATCTTCAAACTCTTGATTTATCAATGAACAGATTCAGTGGGGGCATTCCAGAAGAACTGGGCAACATGGGTCAGCTTGTGTACTTGGTTTTGTCAAATAACAACCTTTCTAGTGTCGTACCAAGTAACATATGTTCCAACACAACAAGTTTGGAGCATTTAATGTTATCTGAGACTCAAATTTTTGGTGAAATCCCTGTGGAGCTGAGCCAGTGTCATTCACTAAAACAGCTTGACTTGTCCAACAATTCTCTCAATGGGTCAATACCTATTGAACTATATGGGCTTCTTGAGCTGACTGATCTCTTGCTCAACAACAATAGCTTGGTGGGTTCAATTTCTCCATTCATTGGAAACCTCAGTGATTTGCAGACACTTGCACTTTATCATAACAACTTGCAGGGAAGTCTTCCTAAGGAGATTGGTATGCTT
The DNA here is from genome assembly GCF_040712315.1 of Castanea sativa. Taxonomy (NCBI): domain Eukaryota; kingdom Viridiplantae; phylum Streptophyta; class Magnoliopsida; order Fagales; family Fagaceae; genus Castanea; species Castanea sativa. The sequence continues at coordinate 9,866,171 of NC_134019.1, read as the reverse complement.
GGGCAGCTTGAAATTCTGTACCTTTATGATAATCAGTTATCTGGGGAGATACCTTGGGAGATTGGCAATTGTTCAAGCTTGCAGATGATTGATTTTTTCGGAAACCATTTCAGTGGGGAAATTCCAATCACCATTGGAAGGCTAAAGCAGCTGAATTTTCTTCATCTAAGGCAGAATGAACTTGTGGGTGAAATTCCGGCCACATTGGGCAATTGTCACCAACTAACTATTTTGGACTTGGCAGACAACAATCTCTCTGGTGGCATTCCTGTCACTTTTGGACTCTTGCAAGCTCTGGAGCAGCTCATGCTTTACAACAATTCTCTTGAAGGTAATCTTCCTGATACATTGATTCATGTAGCAAACCTGACCAGAATAAATCTGTCCAAAAACAGATTGAATGGTAGCATTGCAGCATTGTGTAGCTCAAGTTCTTTTCTTTCTTTTGATGTCACAAATAATGCATTTGACAATGAGATTCCTCCCCAGCTGGGGAATTCACCTTTTCTTGAGAGGCTAAGATTAGGGAGCAACCAATTTACTGGGAAAATCCCTTGGACTTTGGGTAGAATCCATGAACTATCATTATTAGACCTTTCTGGCAATTCACTCACTGGAACAATGCCAGCTGAGCTTTCGTTGTGTAAAAAATTGGCCCATATTGATCTGAACAATAACCTTCTTTCTGGACCAATACCTTCATGGCTTGGAAGTTTGCCACAGTTGGGAGAGCTTAAGCTTTATTCCAATTCATTTGCTGGGCCTCTTCCACCTGAACTATTCAATTGTTCCCAACTTCTAGTGCTTTCTCTGAATGATAATTTACTCAATGGAACTCTCCCTTCTGAAATTGGTAACTTGTCATCTCTTAATGTCCTCAACCTCAACAAAAACCAGTTTTCTGGTCCAATCCCTTCCACAATCGGTGAGCTAGGCAAGCTGTATGAGCTTCGGCTCTCACAGAATAGCTTTGATGGTGAAATTCCTATTGAGCTTGCTCAGCTCCAAAATCTTCAAATCATTCTTGACCTCAGTTACAACAATCTCACTGGTGAAATCCCACCATCAATTGCAACACTGACCAAACTCGAAGCACTTGATCTTTCTCACAATCAACTTGTTGGAGAAGTCCCTCCCAGAGTTGGGGAGATGATCAGCTTGGGAAAGCTCAATCTCTCTTATAACAATCTTCAAGGCAAATTGGACAAGCAATTCTCACACTGGCCAGCCGAGGTATTTGAAGGAAATCTACGTCTTTGTGGCAGCCCTCTTGGTCACTGCAATGCTCTATCCAGCAAACACCAGACAGGCTTGAGTGAAATATCAGTGGTGCTCATTTCTGGAATATCTACTCTAATTGCAATTGGTTTACTGCTACTTGGGGTAAAACTCTTTTTGAAACACAGAAGAGAATTAAAAAAAGCCAGTGAGGTGAACTGTGCATACTCATCCAGCTCTTCCCAAGCACAGAGAAGACTTATCTTCCAAAATGGTGCTATAAAGAGAGATTTTAAATGGGAAGACATTATGGAAGCCACAAACAATCTCAGTGAAGAGTTCATGATTGGTTCAGGAGGTTCTGGAAAGATTTACAAAGCTGAATTTCCCTCAGGAGAAATAGTGGCAGTCAAGAAGATATTGTGGAAAGATGATCTTCTACTAAATAAAAGCTTCACAAGAGAGGTTAAAACGCTTGGGAGGATAAGGCACAGGCATCTAGTGAAGTTGATGGGTTATTGTAGCAACAAAGGAGCAGGTTTGAATCTGTTGATATATGACTACATGGAAAATGGAAGTGTATGGGATTGGCTGCATGGACAACCTGTTAGTAGCAAGAAGAAAAAGAGCCTTGATTGGGAGGCAAGGTTAAGGATTGCAGTGGGATTAGCCCAAGGAGTGGAGTACCTCCACCATGACTGTGTACCAACGATTGTCCACAGGGACATTAAGTCGAGCAATCTGTTGCTAGATTCCAATATGGAAGCTCATTTGGGAGATTTTGGCCTAGCCAAAGCACTCGTCGAGGATTATGATTCCAACACAGAATCGAATACATGGTTTGCAGGGTCTTATGGTTACATAGCACCAGGTATATATGAGAAAGCTCATGCTATAAAATTTTCTATTTTAATATTACTCGTAATTATCCTAATAAACATTTGCCTTTGATTTCAGAGTATGCATATACATTGAAGGCAACAGAAAAGAGTGATGTATACAGCATGGGTATTGTGCTAATGGAGCTTGTTACTGGAAAAATGCCAACTGATGCACCTTTTGGTGTGGATTTGGACATGGTGAGATGGGTTGAGACACACGTTGAGATGCAAGGTTCTGCCCGGGAGGAGTTGATCGACTCGGCATTGCAACCAGTCTTACCGGGTGAAGAATGTGCAGCCTTCCAAGTGCTGGAAATAGCACTTCAGTGCACAAAAACCACCCCACAAGAAAGGCCATCTTCCCGGCAAGCATGTGATCAACTTATACATGTATTTAACAATAGGATGGTGGATTTTGGGAAGACGAATATAGATCCATATACATAAGTAATGTAATCTTGTTTGAGAGATTGAAATCCAGCGACAGTATAACAACGCAGCCTATTGGAACAACTTTTCATTATGTAGATTTTGCGGCAACTACTTTGTCCCAGTGCAGTTCTTTATGAAAAAAAGATTGACTACTAGGCACTAGCATTAGTTGAACATGCAGAGAAATGTAAGACCTTTCCTTGTGAGCAGTTTTTAGTTTTTACAAGTACATTTCTTCCGTGAAGTATCAATATATCACTCCAAAGTCCAAACATAAATGCATCGAGTTATCTCTTTCAGAAGTACATTGCACGAATTGATGTTTTATTTTAACATAATTTTGTAATTCCATAAAACATAATTTACTCTCACCTTGGCCCATCTTTGTCCTATGCCTGCTGTGCCTTAAAATCAAAATTTGCTGATTAGTTCTAAAATTCAAGAATTATCCAAAGCATGACCTCCCTCAAGTCATAAGACTTGATTTTCAAAATAGTCACGCTTGAAAGAGCACAGCTCAATTAATGCCATCTATTGATGGAGACATTGCATTAGCCTGTTTGCATTATAAAAGCAGCCCAAATATTTTGTGTAGCAAAAAGTAAATAGAGTTGGAAAACATCCAACAGCCTTACAAACATTGAAAAATAATCGAAAATCAAACATTCATCTACAACTCGAAGACCAAATTTTCTGAGAACATGAAAGTATTGTCTGAAGATGTCACAAAACATGGAGTGCAAAGCTACTCATCATCTTCATCTGCAAATAATATAAAAAAAGTACAGGATAAATAAATGTAGGAGTTTAAAGGGAGTAGGAAAAAGGAGAAAGGGGGGGGGGGGGGGGGGTTACTACAGAGCACAGACACTGTTACAAAATACAAACAAATAAATAAAAATATTGTAAGGTAAACGAAGAGTGCAGAGGTAAAATCAAAAGCATTTTAAGGGTATAGCATTTATAATGGTGCTCCCAAGGATGGCATCATCTCACCTCCATCCATAACAGGGGCAGCCAAAGCCATTTGTTTCACAGAACTAAAACAAGGAATAAACAGTAATCTCTCAATCCCAAAATAATTTGCAGTACATACGTTATAGCAATCACCAGAAAAATGAGTTTTCAACCAATTCCAGACTCCAGAGTACCTCCCAAATTAACACCAAATATGAGATTTTCTAGTTGTACCTAAAGGAGATGGCTTTCAAGATCACTTTAAAACACTAACAACAAAGGTGAATTATAACTTGCAAACTCAGGTCGGCAGTAATCTTATTAGACTATAGATCAAACACCAGCAGACACTAGTCTAGAAGGGATAAATTTGAAACATAACCACGTTATCATTTAGCAAAAACTGTAGTAGCCAAAAAATAATTTTAAAAAAATATTCTAATTTAAAAAAAAAAAATTCGTTACTTATCCAAAAATAAATAAAAATCCTGATATGGAAAAAGAGGAACCTTCATAAATAAAAATCATCTAATAGCAGTTGTGACCAAGCACACGGCATGTACAGTTGCTGAAACAAAACCATCTATTTGAAACCAGAACTACACTAAATCAAAATTATAATATTCCTCATGGTATGCTTGACGGTTAGTTTACAAAAATGCTCTTGGTACAGATTAGCCATCACTCTCTCTTGCATTTTCATGGTAATCATGGCAAAGTTTTCTCTTCATTCGTTGTCAAGAGGTGGTGGTAGCGGTGAGGGGACTCAATCTAATAAAGGAATTAACTATTAGGAGTCCTGATCAAGGTTCTCACACCATGCCTTTGAATTAGACTGAGGAAGTGGATGCTTTTGAGCATGGACATGGAAAACCTAATGATAGTATTGCAGATCTAGATCAAGATCATTCACTCATGCAGGCAACTCTAAATCACACTGAGAGTATTTCTTAGAAGGTGTAGGATTCACAGAGTTCTCAAAAAGTGCATTATTCCCAAAGTTTCCAACTTCTTAGACACAACTGAACTCCTGGAAGTTGCAGAATTGATTTGCAGGGATGTGAGACGATGAGATTCAAAACTCAAAGGGGTGTGTGAATTTTGAGATTGGGGAATCTTCTACTAGATTAGTTATGTATGAGTTGACAAAGGCCACTAGTGTTAGGCCCTCCATCCTCGATATAGGTAGCTGCATATGGTGGCAACTTTCACCCATGCCAGGCTCACAAACCCATGAACATGAGAGAGGCATGCCCATGGGCTGAGAAAGATGTCTTAAGTAGCAATAGGTCGTGCTGCCCCTCTCTGTGGGGCAAGTCCACACAAGTTGGCGAAGTTGACAGCATGATGATGGCCTTGTGATTGCGTTGGAACTGTGGTCATTGCCTGGCAAGTTGTAGGCCATGTGTTTGTTGTGGGCAGCACATGTAGTGGTGTGCTGTGGCAGCCTTGCATGCTCTTGGCCACAAGCAAGTTGTTGAGGATCAGGTGGCTACTTATGTACAAGGTAGGGCTGGACTGCCTAAATGTGTGTCATGCTGGGTTTATGCGGATAAAACATGGCTCGGCTGTGGTATGCACGAACCAGGGCAGAGTGTTGGGAAGTTTACTTGACCTAACAGGTTGGTTTGCATGGCCGATGATGGGTTGGAACATGTGCATAGGCAGTGCACATGTTGAACAGGTGGCATCAACATGATATAGTAGTTACCAAGCAGTTACCAAGCAAAGGTGCTGGCAGTGCAACCATGCTCTAGGACAGCCAGCAGTTGTGTCCTAAAGGCAATTCCCAGATTTGTGTAGCAAGCCCAAGAGTAATTACTTGGTAACTGCTATGGATAATTATTTCCTACATGATCCTTTTCTTTTCTTTTTCATTTTCATTTCTTTTTTTACAAAAATCCTACATGATCCTTAAAGTTGTTTGAGAGTGTACACAGCAAGTGTATGTGGGAAAACAAAGCATACTCTGTGGGAAATATTCTGTGTATATGTGTGTGTTGTGCAAGCTGTGAATCACACAAACTGATTCTAAGTTTCCTTATGTGAAAATTGGTTTATTGGCAAAGACTAAGTAAGGCATGCAGCATGCTTTGTGTCACCACAAGACAGAAAATTTGGGGTGAAAATCAGCTCTGTGACAATTAGTGAGGTGCACAAGCGTACTCCTAAAGAGCATGTTGAGGTGGCTCAAGGTATGGTTAATCATGACGGGGAATAAGGAAGACAGAAATAAACCAGTTCTTGGTTGGAAAGGTCCGTTCAGGGGTTTTGTATCAGAGGAATTTTGAATGTAAATTCTATAGGCTGATGATGAGATTATTAGCTGACCCCAAAAATTTGTGAAAATTCTTAGTTGTTGTATGGTGAGATTATTGTAAAGCCATCAAACTATTTGAGGAAAATGTGGAGTTTTTTTACAATAAAGAGTCTCTTGATGTACAGAAATCCAGAATGTGGCAAAATGCTAACAGACCTATAATATCAAGGAAGTGGAACCCTAGCATGCATCTCTTAAAAATCCAATTTAAAAAATTCCTATTTGGATTAAGCATTTCACTTTTTTTATTCCTATTTGACACCGAGTAGACTTGGTTAAATAGCTAGTGGTGCAGGGATTCCCCTTTATTTATACACCATAGCTCAACAATGAACTAGAATGAATTTTGCTCAAAGTTGTGTGGAGGTAGATATAAGTGATGAGTGCCGATGGGAATTATGCAGAAGTTATTGTTGAACATAATTGGAAACCACAATGATGTCACCTATGTAAGTTGATACCCAAAACTGAGTTATAAAAGTAATGGCGAGCAAGGAAAAAGCAGAGAACAGTAATGACTGGAAAGTTGTGTCTATCAGCAAGAAAAAGGGAATGAGCATAAGCATGCTTCTATTTTCCAAGTGGTAACAACAGTCATTTTTGCTTTGCCAGCTGATCATGAAGGGAAAAAACCAACAGCAGAAAACTTCAAGAACTGACAAATTCAATACTCTGGCTGATATGAAGAAAGAGGAGAAGGTGAATTTCACTATGATGATACTGCTGAATCTGGAAAGAATTATTTTGAGGTTGATATGATATGAATCTGGAGAGAGATTCTTAACCACTCTCTAAAACAATTAAAGCAATTGGATTTGCGGTGATGTAGGGCACTTAGAAATTTGCATAGAACTCTAAACGGACAAACAAGATAGTAAAGGTAAAGCATTCTAGATTTCTAACACTGATGTTAATTTTTTCTCATACAGAGAGCAGAACTACCCCAATATTTATTTGTGTATGATACATTTAAAATGCAACATAAGGCAGCTAAATAATAACAGAAGGAAGCTAGAGCCTTGTTTATGAAAAATAAAGTTTGTGTTTGGTGTGGTTTTAAAACTAGATTGAACATTTTATCAGGAAAAATAAAAATAAAAATACTAGATTGAACGCTGTAACGCTATGAAAGTTTCTTCTGCCATTATGCCTGTTTGGAGCATCGTTCACAATTACACTCATGTTCTTTTTTTCGGTACATTTCTATATGGATCTAACAAAATTAATGATAGAAGGACCCTCTTTAGATAGAATAAGATGATATATTACTCAGATCAGGGATAAGGCAATAAGCCTTGGGTTCTAGCTGGGGATTTAAAGATGCTGGTGAAAAGTATGAGCTTATGGCTTAACAAGTTTCGACAAAGAATTCAGAGAATATCTGATGAGAGCAGAATTGATAACAGGGATTAAGCAGGGTAAATTTCCAAAAAGTTAAACAGAGTCCCAAATAATTATCAACGGTTTTCTTCTTTTTCTCATGGTCCTATAGAATTCTTGAATCTTGGACCACAGATCATTGTCCTAGTATTATCTCTCTTATGCCTAAAACTCTTTCATGGCCTAAGCCATTCAAGTTCTTCAACCATTAAGGAGATAAAGATGTTTTTCACCCTCTGGTTCAGTGCATACCAGCAGCATATTAAGGACATCACTATGTTCATTATTTATAAATAGCTTATATTTTGGGCAGATGTGCTTCGGAAGTTTAATAAGAATCACTAAACAATATTGTTAACAAAGTTCAAGTAGCAAAGAATAATCTAGATCAAGCTTAAAGATTATTTTTAAGGAATCCAAGCATTGCAGGATGTGTTCAAACTAAAAAGGCAGTACCTTGCTGAGTATACAACCATTATAAATTTAGAGAAAGTTTTCATTTAGCAAAAATCAATAATTCAAAGGCCTAGGACAGGTGTATGAATTCAACTAGTTTTGATAGATATGACAGAACTTGACTTCATTGCTTTTGCTTCAGAATGATTACTCTTTATCATCTAGCCAAGACACTAACTGGTTTTTTGATGATAGCGGGATTCAAACCCAAGTCCTGTATTTAACAACATGAGACCCTACAAGTTAAGTTAACTGGAACTCACATGAATTCAACTTTTTTTTATGACGAAAAACCTCTTCAAGACAGGGCCACTTCAAGTACCCACCCATGTTGAGTAAAACCCAGATACACAATTCCATCTACAACAACAGTGTATCAGGTAATCCCACACTGGAGACCTCAACCAATTGAGCTACCTTGTGCGGGCAACCTATTTTCATAATAACAATGGAAAAACAAAACAACCATCAAATGCCTTTATGCCAAGTCTGCTGAAAACCTTGAGGATTTTAATTTGATCATACAGGAGGCTATATTATTTCTGTCAAGCCTTATTGGGGACTAATGCAACTCTCCATATCAAATTTTTATCAAGTCTAATTAGATTAAGGCTAGTCCTTCCTAGGACCACATGGATACACCTATAATTGAAGGTAAAACCCAAAAGGGAATAGAATTCTAGGAAATAACAAAATACCCATTTGCAAAGAGCTAAGCAAAATCATAAAAGTGAAAGATTTGCAAAAAGAAAAACATGGGTACACCTCTAATTGATGCTGCTTAATAGCAGTAACAACAAAAAGGGAATTGAATTGAGAGATATAAGAAAATACCCAATTGGAAATAGCTGAGAAAAAACAAACAAAAAAAACCAAAAGGGACTTAAATTCTATGAAAACCAATAAACCCATTTGCAAAGAGCTAAGCACAAACATGAAAGTGAATTCAGATTTGCCAAAAGGAAAACATAGTAATACCAAAGTAACGGCGCTCGTTGGCGGCTTTGGCTTTTTCAAGCATCTTATCGAGGTCTTCTGCGAGCTGAGCGTCCCATTTCACGAGCTGATTCACGAACACAACTCCGAGACCCATACCAAGCACGTGCTCCCATGGATCTACAAGTAAAAACCATTTCCATCAAAATTGGTTTTTTGTGGGTTTGTGTTTGTTTTTTTGTATTGGAAATGAAAATGAAAAGGAATGGAGAGACTTACGGCGCATGTAAGGGAGTTTTCGGAGAGCGTTGGAGTACATCTGGGTCCCCAGTCCCAATAGAGCTCCGATCATTGTTGCGCTCCAAGCCATTTCTCTCTCTCTCTCTCTCTCTTCGATTTTACTGTTTTTTTTTTTTTTTTCTTTCTTCTTCAGGTGCTCTTTGTGGGTTTTACAATTTCGTGAGGACTGATGAGTTCACCGTTCACCACTCACACGCCCACTTGAGTATGAGCAATGCCAAGTATACACAAAAATTTCACTATTTTTTTTTTTTTAACCTATCACTACAATCTGCCACGTCAGCTATTATAAAAATTTTTGCCAAATTCTTTTTTAGACTTTTTCTTTATAAATTAATTTTATTTTAATTATTATTATTTAATTCAGTATTGTTTCAAAATTATTTGAAAATCTAACTGTTTTTTTTTTTTTTAAATCGTGTTTTTAAAACACAATTTTAAATATTTAAATCATTTATAACCAAGTCAAGTGTAAGAATATCTTGAACACATGGTGCGATAAGTGTCATTTGCTAAGTTTTCTGATTAAAATCCTTCCACATGTCAATTTATCCTTGTCGACATAAATGATTTCAAACTCTACTTTAAGGGTGATGGTGGTCATAATAGAAAAAATAACACATAAAAAATCCAACCCCTCAATCAAGCAATTTGTAGCAGATGAAGCTGAGAAGCAAGGTCTTGGAGCAGGTGAGTAAAGCGAGACATCACAATCGGAGAATTCCTAGGAGTATATGATCTAAATCGAGGAAAATTTTTGGCAAAAGTACAACAACAAAAGAAACGCTATAGTTTTATCATTGGAACACATTAAACCCAATCTTTTAAATGAGAGGTCTTACTTTCATATATGTACATTTCATATGTGAGTATAGAATTTGTTTGAGGTTTTTTTGGGTATATATATGAAAACCTGGGGTTTAGAGTGTCCCACTTAAAAGTATACGGTTTAATGTGCCCTAACTCCTAGTAATAAAACTGTAGGGTTTTTTTTTTCCCCTATTATACCTTCCCAAAAAGTTTTTTTACATTGTTGGCGCTAGAGTTGGAAAGGAGGTTTCCAACAATTCTCCTCCCTCTCATTCTCGCAACCTTAGCTTTCATTCTCCAATAGTGTGGATGCATCATCAACCCCACCACCAGTTAGGCCCCATTTGGGTCCCAACACCAGTTCCATGGCATGGACCCCTCTCCTCCTCCTCCTTTTACTATGTGAAATTCTTGGCTTTTGAGTTTTGAGATTGAGGGGATTCTAGCCTTTTGCCCTTATTAGGCAAAACATTTGGCATTATGCCCTTGTTTCGAAACTATATAGGAGCGTGCTCCTGTTTCGATACTCGATCTCTCAGTAATCGAGTTACTTAAGTAACTCGACTATTTCGAAGCCGAGTTCTAGGCAACTGCCTACCACGGTAGCGATCCAGCGTGGCTTTTGGGAATAAAATATTCCCGCGTTACTGTTTATAACTCGGCAATGAGGAAACCGAGTTGCTGACGGGATTAAGAGGTATTTTGAATGTAACGTCTCTGAAACAGTTTTTCTCCCTTCCTCAACAGTTTCTCTCCCTTCCTCAGTCCAATCAGTACCCACCCTCAGTTCGTTCAGTAGACCCTTCCCAAGTTCAAGCACTTTTCAAGTTCTCTTAGTTCTACCCATACCCAAACCAAGCCGTTCAGTAGACCCTTTCCGAAGCTCAATCCTAACCCACACCCAAACCCACACCTTTTCACTCTCACCATAGCCGAAGCTCAACCCAATCCATCTTCAGAGTTAAAGGATTAGAAACTTATTAACATAATTTCTAAATGCTGAGTTCAAAATGTTTTTTTTTTTTTTTCCTTTGCATGTAATCTGAGTTAAGTGTTGCTTGTGCATGTACTCTAATTTGAGTGTGGCTTTTTAAATTTTTCTCTGTTAGATTTTTCTCTATCTCTATTCATTAGTATTGTTGTTGTTTTAGCTTCGTTGGGTTTCGTTTTGAACTGGGTTGATGCACCGCTAGGGCACAAATTCATGTAAAATACAGTTGGCATGACAACGATGTTGATTGTTAGGGGAAATTACTTTTTAATTTATATAGTTTGAAAGTGTATCAAATCAAACTCTATAATTTCAACAAATTATGTCATAAGTTATGTCATGATTTTGAATTAGGGAAAATTCCTTTTTAATTCAATGTTGAATGATCTTGAATTGAGAAGCTGTTGGTTTATTTCAATATAGCCAATTAATACTTTTATATATTTATGTACTCTTATTTTCATAAATAGAATACATGAAGCCCCACACTTGCATAGTTCGAAATTTCAGGTTTCAGAGGGAGATTAATGCACATCATGCCAACTGACAACTATCACTGAACTAAATTGAACTCATAAATGCCCTGCATATCTACTGTGGGGAGTAAAAGGACCCAAGCAGGCATTTGGGCCTTTGGGCTCTAGCAAGGAGGGCCGACCTTCTCTAAAATTAAAGAACCTGTTAGTACTGCAAATCGGCCCATACACCGAGGGTCCGAGGACACATCCGAGAGTGAGTTCCTCCTCGGACAGATCCAAGAGAACTCAGAGATTCACTACGAAGGTCAAGACAGAATTCCGAAAAGACTGTTGGTTAAGAGGGGGAAACCTTGAACCTTTTAGATACACCAGTGTTAGAAAAATATCATGAGCAAAGGCTGCCACCTCCACATTAAAGACTCTACACCTACCTCCCTGGCCGCATTAATGGGGAAGTGACCCCTGAACAGTAGAACTGAAACTTTTGGTTACTATTCAAAGGCACTAAGAGAAGAAATATCTAGAGGGGAGGGGATTTGAGCAACACATGGATAAAGCATCAAGAGAAGAAGTATTTAAAGGGGGTGAAGGCCAAAGAAAATGGGGGGGGGATCAGACAGTAACGAAGAAAGAAATTAAGAATTGTAACCTTTAAGAGAGAAAGAGAATTAATACAGAAGTGGTCCTCGGCTCACCTCCGAGGAGGTCCATTTGCAATTATCATCTATTATTTACAAGTGTCTTCACACCTTAGCCTGTCATCAAGTTCTCAGTACCTCTAACTTAGATTTCAAGCCCACACTCTACAAATTTCATTGTTTAAGGCTCATTGGGCCTGAGCCCATAATTGTCTTTGGGTCCAGGTGCAATTGTGCACTTACAATTGGCGTCGTCTGTGGGAAAATCTAGTCTTGAAGGAGCTGGGATACTATGGTAGGCCTAAGCTCACACCATGCAGAGTCTCAAGGATCAAAACCTGAGGATCTTTTCGAGCGTCTTAAGCGTCGAAGGGATCGTGAGGGAAGCATTCATACAGAATACCCTAGAGCGAGCCATACTCATGGCGGGGGCAGCACCACCCACGAGGATGGTGCTAAGGCCATGCAGAAGGAGATTAATCATTTGAAAAGGAAACTGCGCCACGTCAGACGCAAGCATTCATCGTCCTCATCTAATCCTTCTTCAGAGGAGGTCCAGGGAAGTAGTTACAACTCGAGGTCATGGTCGCCCCCCAACGCAACGTCCTCTTATGAAGAAGGATTAGATGAGGACGTTATGAGTAGGACGACCCTCCAGCTCGCAGGCACAAGAAGCTCCCTTCCAGGGGCTTGGGGAACGATGCTATGAGTAGGGTGTTACACCAACTCTCCAAATCGCCATTCTCACAGAGGATTGAGAATAGGAGGCTCCCCAGGAGGTTCACCCAACCCACCTTTACCATCTACAATGGCCGGACTGATCCGGTGGAGCACGTGAGTCACTTTAACCAGAGGATGGCAGTGCACTCTCATAATGAGACCCTGATGTGTAAAGTTTTCCCCTCTAGCTTGGGACCTATTGCTATGAGGTGGTTCAACGGCCTTAAATCGGGGTCTGTAGGTTCGTTTAGGGAGCTGACTAGAGCATTTACGTCACAGTTTATCACGTGTAGCAGAGTGCCTCGGCCATTGGACTCACTGTTATCCATGGCCATGAGGGAAGGGGAGACGTTAAAAGCATACTCCGACCGGTACTGGGAGATGTTTAACGAGATAGATGGTGATTTTGATGAGGTGGTGCTCAATACCTTTAAGGTCGGCCTTCCTACTGATCATGACTTGAGGAAGTCCTTGACAAAAAAGCCCGTCCGCAGCGTACGTCGCCTCATGGATCGCATTGACGAATACAAACGGGTAGAAGAAGACCAGCAGCAAGGAAAGGGTAAGGAGAAGGTTATCCTGCAGGAGAGAAGGGATTTCAGGTCGGACAGATACCACAACAGACAGCCGAGAAGAGATTACATCGGTTAATTCGGCTCGGCAGCCCCTCAGACTTTGAATACTGTGTTCCGAGAACCAGTACACCAATTACTGGAGAAAGTTCGTAAGGAGCCCTTCTTCAGGTGGCCTAGTAAGATGGCGGAAGACCCCGCGAAGAGGAATCAGAACCTCTTTTGTCAGTACCATCAGGACGTGGGCCATACTACCGAGAACTGTTGGACCCTTTGGAACCACTTGGAGCAGCTTGTCAGTGAAGGAAAACTGAAGTAGCACCTGTGTCAACCTAATGGGTAAGGCAGTCAATCCGGCTCAAACAATCAGAAGAATAATCTATCTCGGCCGGCATTGGGAACAATTAACGTCATTTTTGCTGCACCTGGCAGGACTGGCTCAGGTCCCACTAGGGTAATGGCAGTTTCTCATTCTCAGGCCGAAGAGGCAGGCTGTAGGCTGAAGAGGTTGAAGGTGAATTTACCCGTCTTGGAATTTTCAGAGGAGGATAAGGTTGGTACCATCCAACCCCATGACGATGCTCTTGTGGTCACTCTTAGGATAGGGAATTATGACGTGAAGAGGGTGATGATTGATCAGGGCAGCGATGTAGATATCATATATCCTGATTTATTTAAGGGGCTAAGGTTAAAGCTGGAAGATCTTACTCCTTATGACTCGCCACTTATAAGCTTTGAAGGAAAGGTCGTTGTACCGGAGGGACAAATTCGTTTGCCCGTTCAATCTGGCTCAGAAACGGTTGAGGTGGATTTCATTGTGGTTAACGCGTACTCCCCATATACAGCCATCCTCGCCAGGCCATGGCTGCACGCTCTGGGGGCTGTCTCCTCTACCTTGCATGTTAAGGTTAAGTTCCCCTCGGGGGAATATGTTGAAGAGATCCTCGGCAGCCAATCAATGGCCAGGCAATGCATATTGGCTGCAGTGCTACATCAGACAGAAGCCGAGTCTTCGGCTTTGATCATCAAAGACTTATAGCAATTAACAGCTCTGGATGCGCCTGATGCGGTGACAGGAGAGGATGCTCTTTGTGAGGATTTAGAGAAGTTTTTGATAGCCGATGACCCTGAGAGGTTCTTCCAAGTTGGCATACGCTTGCCACACCAGGAGAAGATGGATTTGTTGGAGTTTCTGAAAGACAACATTGATATTTTTGCGTGGGACCCTTATGAGGCTCCGGGCGTGGACCCAAGCTTCATTTGTCATCATTTGAATGTTAATCCCGCCATTGTTTCGAGGAGACAGCCACCTCGGCGTTCTTCTAAGGAACATTCCGAGGCTGTCAAGGAGGAAGTACTCAAACTCAAGAGGGCTAGGGCTATTAAAGAAGTTTTCTACCCCGAATGGTTAGCGCATACGGTTGTGGTAAAAAAGAAGAATGGAGCGTGGAGGGTATGTGTGGACTTCACGGATTTAAACAAAGCCTGCCCCAAGGATTCGTTCCCAATGCCACGTATTGATCAGCTTGTGGACGCCACTGTCGGACATCCTCGTATGAGTTTTTTAGATGCCTTCCAGGGTTACCACCAGATTCCATTGGCAGTGGAGGATCAAGAGAAGACGACATTCATTACTCCAATAAGGAACTACCACTATAAGGTCATGCCGTTTGGGTTGAAGAATGCTGGGGCTACCTACCAAAGAATGATGACCAGAATGTTCGAACAGCAACTAGGGAAGACCATTGAGGTATACGTAGATGATATGGTGGTGAAGAGTAAAACGATACCTTCGCACGTTAAAGATTTGGCCGACACCTTCCAGGTGCTAAGAAAGTACAAGTTGCGCCTTAACGCCTCAAAGTGCTCTTTTGGCGTGGGTTCTGGAAAGTTCTTGGGTTATATGATTACTCATAGAGGCATAGAGGTAAACCCAGCGCAAGTCAAGGCAATTCAGGACTTGCAGCCACCTCGGAACCCAAAAGAGATCCAAAAATTGACCGGAATGATTGCTGCACAAAGCAGATTTATCTCTCCGTCAGCTGACCGGTGCCGTCCTTTCTTCCAATTGTTGAATAAATGGAAAGGATTTCAATGGACCGACGACTGCATGTTAGCCTTCCAACAGCTTAAGCAATATCTTTCTCGGCCACCCATTTTGTCTCGCCCCGAGGTGGACGAGGTCTTGTTTGCGTATTTGGCAGTGGCCGTCCACGCGGTCAGCCTGGTCCTCATAAGGAATGAAAGCGGGGTGCAGAGACCGGTCTACTACGTTAGTAAGTCCTTGAATGAGGCCGAGGTGCGCTATCTACTCTTGGAGAAAGCACTTCTGGCCATAGTTCATGCCACGCGAAAACTTCCTCATTATTTCCAGTCCCACACTGTGGTGGTTCTAACCCAATTGCCCTTCAAGGCGGTGTTACGCAGCGCTGATTATTCTGGTAGGGTTGCAAAGTGGGGAACCATTTTGGGGACCTTTGACATTAAATACATGCCTCGCACCTCGGTGAAGGGCCAGGTCCTTGTTAATTTGGTGGCGGAGTTTGCCGAGCCATTGCTAGAAGAAACTCTAAAGGAAGCACACATGGATGAAAAATCAGTTGGTGTGATCACAGCCGCAACACCGTCGACTTGGAAAGTGTATGTGGATGGGGCTGCTAATCTGAGAGGGTCTGGCGTTGGACTTGTCCTGATATCCCCTGAGGGAATTGTCTTCGAAAAATCTCTAAGACTGGTGTTCTTGGCTACTAATAATGAGGCCAAGTACGAAGCAGTCTTGGTGGGCATGAACATGGTACATAGGATGGGTGGAAAGGAAGTTCATGTGTTCTCGGATTCTCAGTTAGTGGTCGGCCAGGTCACGGGGACCATGGAGGCTAGGGAGCCAAGAATGCAAGAATACTTGGCCCAGGTCAAACTTCAGCAAGCCCAATTTGATTCGTTCGTCTTATCTCACATCTCTAGGAGTGGAAACACCCATGCAGATTCTTTAGCCACGTTAGCAACGTCATCGGCTCAGGGCTTGCCCAGGATTATCCTTGTAGAAGATTTGCTAAAGCCAACTCTTACCGCTGTCAACGTGGCTCGCATCCATCTGATAAGGCCTGGACCTAGTTGGATGGACCCGGTCATATCTTTTCTTAAGAACGACATCCTTCCTAAGGACAAGTCCGAAGCAGATAAGCTACGTCGAAAGGCGCCACGTTTCTAGTTATCTGAGGATTAGAAACTGTATAAACGATCCTTCTCAGGACCATACTTGTTATGTGTGCACCCTGAATCAACTGAAGCGCTTCTGGAAGAACTGCATGAAGGGATTTGTGGGAGCCACACTGGGGGAAGGTCCTTAGCCCATAGGGCCCTGACTCAGGGTTATTGGTGGCCCAATATGCAGAGGGAGGCTCAAGACTATGCCCGAAAATGTGATTAATGCCAGAGGTTCGCCCCTAATATTCATCAACCTGGAGGGGTTCTCAACCCTCTCTCCAGTCCCTGGCCTTTCGCACAATAGGGAATGGATATAGTGGGGCCATTTCCGAAGGCTGCAGGAAACAAAAGATGGCTGCTCGTGGGGACAGACTACTTCACTAAATAGGTCGAGGCCGAGCCCTTAGCAAATATCAGAGATGTTGATTCCAAGAAGTTTGTTTGGAAAAACATCGTCACTAGATTCGGAATACCACACACGCTTATTTCAGACAACGGCGTTCAATTCGACAGCAAGGCTTTTAGGAAATATTGTGGTGATATGGGCATTATAAATAAATACTCCACCCCAGCTTATCCTCAGGGAAATGGGCAAGCTGAGGCCGTTAACAAGGTCATAGTTAGTGGGCTCAAGAAAAGGTTTGACGATGCGAAAGGTAGATGGGTAGAAGAGCTACCACATGTTCTATGGACGTATCGGACTACACCGCGCAGGTCCACTGGAGAAACGCCATTCTCCATAACTTATAGAGCCGAGGCGATAATACCTCTGGAATCTAGTTTTCCCACCCTAAAGACGAGTTCTTTTAGTCCGGAGAATAACGATGGCCTCCTGGAGAAAGGCTTGGATCTAGTTGAGGAACGGCACGAGGCAACTATGGTCCAAATGGTTTATTATCAACAGAAGCTTAAGCGGGGATATAATGCCCACGTGAAGCTAAGGCCACTCGCACCCGGGGATCTTGTACTAAGAAAAGTTGTGGGCACTGCTAAGAACTCAGCTTGGGGTAATCTAGGACCAAACTGGGAAGGCCCCTATCGCATTGATTCAGTAGCAGGCATAGGGTCGTATCGGCTAGCTGACCTAGATGAAAGAGTTGTACAACGTCCATGGAATGTAAATAACCTTCGAAGGTATTATTATTAATAAAAGGCGCTTTTGTTAGTTAACAGATTCAAAGTTATGAATACATTAGGGATTTACAGTTACTATTCTTAAATGTCAAACAGAAACTTGGGTAAGTATGGTCCTCAGACCACAAATCTTGTGGAAATTGATATCTTGTCATTTGTTAAACAGAACCTTAGTTATGCTGGGTCCTCGGACCTCCTACTTTGGGAAAATTAACATTTGAAGTTACTATTCTTAAGTATCAAACAGAAACTTGGTTAAGTATGGTCCTCGGACCACAAACCTTGTGGAAATTAATATCTTATCATTTGTTAAACAGAACCTTAGTTATGCCGGGTCCTCGGACCTCCTACTTTGGGAAAATTAATATTTGAAATTACTATTCTTAAGTGTCAAACAGAAACTTGGTTAAGTATAGTCCTCGGACCACAAACCTTGTGAAAATTGATATCTTGTCATTTGTTAAACAGAACCTTAGTTATGCCGGGTCCTCGGACCTCCTACTTTGAGAAAATTAACATTTGAAATTACTATTCTTAAGTGTCAAACAGAAACTTGGTTAAGTATGGTCCTCGGACCACAAACCTTGTGGAAATTGATATCTTGTCATTTGTTAAATAGAACCTTAGTTATGCCGAGTCATCGGACCTCCTACTTTGGGAAAATTAACATTTGAAGTTACTGTTACTAAGTGTCAAACAGAAACTTGGTTAAGCATGGTCCTCGGACCACAAACCTTGTGAAAATTGATATCTTGTCATTTGTTAAACAGAACCTTAGTCACTGTTCTTATTCTTATCACACATTTTGTGGAAATCAGTATCCTACCATTCGTTAACTTGGATCTTAAGTTCTATATCTTTAAGTGTTAAACAAATTTTTGTAAGGAATGGTCCTCGGACCTTACATCCTACTAAAAGTGATACCTCAAATTACAAAGGCAATGTATAATATCCAAACTAAGTTAGTTTTTGTTGGGTTCTTAAATGATTCACTCTGCAAAGCAAGTGTGCATATGGCTGTTTAGAAGTTATAATTGTTTGACTGTTGGAGTTAGACTTATTTATTCAGTTCTTTCTTTAGCTATGTATTAGTGAGAACTTTCATGACAAGCACAAAAAGAATAAAGTAAAATAAATACAACTTGAATGAAAGTTGAATAAACATTGTTCTTCATTAATTATAAGCAGAGTACATTATTATGTAAAGAAACTGCAAAGTACAGAAAAAGTCCTATGCTAGGCCCTAAGCTTTGGGAGGGGGGTCTTGAAAGGAAGTGCTGCCAGCTTTGGTGCTCTTCAACTCCAACTCAAAGGCAGACAAGACTTGTTTCCCTTTATCTGTTGGAGGAGGGATGGGCTCCACAATTAGGCTTTGCTCCTTCTTGGCAGCTTCACACCTGTCCTTCTCTTTATGGGAACCTTCAGGTTCTGTAGGATCAGGAACGAGTTCTAGCACAACGGGAGGAGGAGCAGGAGAGGCAACAACAGGAGTGTCTTCTATCTCCTGTATGTCTAGGGGAAGCCAAACGTTCTCGGGCTTTCTCAGCTCGGAAGCTTGAGGAACCCCTGCTGCGTTTAAGGCCTCCCCCAGACTTGTTGACAGTATTCTCGGTACAAGGCCGCGAAAGCTTCTATCAACAGTTCCTGTGTTGCAGTCACGCCCTCCTGGTAGCTGGCCTGCTTCGCGGCCTCCAATGTGTGCTTATGGGTGCGAGCTTCCTCCTTCATCCGCGTAAGCTCCTTCTCCAAATCAAAGCGTGCCCGTTGGGCTTGGGAGAGCTCGTCGTCCTTTTGATGAAGAAGTTTACGTTGCCCCTCCACTTGGTTCTTCATCGTCTTTAAGCTGGCTTTGGCACCATCCTTCTCTCTTTTTAGATCGGCCAGCTGCGATGTAAGCCTCCTATTTTCCGCTAGGGCCTGGCTTAGGAACTTTTCTATCTCCTGCCGCATCTCCTGCTCCATTCTAGCTCGCTTCCGAGAATCCTCCACGAACTTCTCGGCAACGAAAACTTCTTGGATAGCCTGCGAAAAATTTCAGGGGGTTAAATGCGATAAAGTGCTTACAAATGAAACTAGAGCATAAGTGCGAGGTGAAACTTACCAGAGCTAAATCCCTTTTCAAAGAAATGAACAACTGAGGCTGGCTCATCTTTTCCAAGGCCTCCATGTCCTTGGGCAGCAGAAGAAGACGTTCCAACGCCTCAGCCAGGTGGAGGGCATGGCCTTGTTGAAATGCCCTGATATTAGACTGGAGGGGAATTGGCACTCCATCTAGTCTCAGTTCGGGAGACCACATAGCCGGTGCTCGGCGCACCTCGGCCATGTCTCTGATCTCCCCGCTCTCAACTGAACGGGCGCGCCCCTTGCCCTTATCCAGTTTCTGCTGCTAAGCCTGCGGTGGTTACTGTTTCAGCTTCTTCTGCTTCTCACCACCAGCCTCCTCGGCCTCCACCTTCCTTTTCTTCTTCGGATTGTCAGAAGGAGGCTTGGGGTCGGATGGAGAAGGGGGTGGTGGCAAGGCAGGGGGAGCTTGAAATCCCCTCGCCCCCTTCCTAGCAACTCTCTCGCCTCTCGTTGTCAGGAGGTCCTTAAGCACGTCCATGTCCTCTTCAACAGAACTGTCGTCTGGACGTGCTATCACTAGACCGGCTATCCTAGAGGTCTCGGCGACTTCCTCTTCCTCGTTGGAAAGGATGACAAATGGGCTTCCACGAGGCCTTTGGACGTCCTCAAGTTGAAACTTATTTATCTCCTCGTTCAACGTGTTCGACGAAGACACTTGCTCCTCTAGGACAGCTGTTGCTTGAGAGTGCGTGGCGAGGGGGATTGCCGTGATGGGCTGTGTGTACAATATTGTGTGGGAGTCGTCAGGAAGGTCGTGGTCGGCTAAGAAGTGCGGTCTGGCTACGTGAATCCTTCTTCGCCTCCGGTCACCCGCAATGATGGCGTTCTCGATCTCCTGGAAGTCCGAGGAGATAGGGTCGTACCCTAATATCAAATGAGCCACCCTAAGTTGTAAGTCTTCACTCATGAACACCTCTGAGCGTAGCACTCGGTTCAAATCCGCGACGTTGCAGTGGCTCAAGCGAGGGCGCACGTGTTGTTTATCTGCAAAGAAAGACACCAAAACAAACAAATATGGTCAGATTTGTAGGACATGTAATAAACTAAAGTTAGACGCTTAAGTAAATGCAAATGCACATTTTAAGATGTTATATGGAGCTACGGGGTGGGAAGTTAGATCCTAAGGAGTCACACCTGGATCTCCCTATTCGACTGGGTAGTGGGGGCCATCGTGCCAGTTGCCTGAGGCGATGAGGTAGTCGTCCTTCATGCCTTTATTGGACTTGGGCAGACAGGAGATCAACCTAACTACGCTAGAGCGGGATTTGATATAATAGCCTACCCTAGTGAGTTTGTGGCATTCGTACATAAAAGCGACGTCATGCCAGGTAAGGTTTAGACCCATCTGCTCGTTTAGAGCATCGACGCTTCCTAAGACTCTAAAGACGTTGGGAGCACACTGGTCGGGACACAACCGGTGGTTGCGGAGGTATTCCCTGGTCACGCTTCTCATAGGGAGGGTCATCCCACCTTCTATGAAGGCAATCATGGGAATGATGACCTCTCCCGTTTTTCTAGACCCAGCCACGGCTTCCGCCGGACAGTATCTTAAACCTACGTCGCTGGGAATGTGGTATTTGGCTCTAAAACCTTCCATCCCAGCAGTGGTGTCAACTAAACACTTAAACTTTCCCATTAGAAAGGAACGAAAGACTGAGTTTCAAGAGGGAGAATGGTTAAAATGGGAGCCGAGGACAGGATCCGAGGAGAATGGGTTAAAGAAAAAGTAGGAACTTACGAGTTTGAAGTTGTGCAAGTTTCCACGGATTTCTGCAGAGAAAAGGCAACTACTGATGTTTTGATGGGATTAGCCTCTGAAGAAATAAATGAAGGCGCATGTTTCCAAAGCGTCACGACGTGTAGGAAACGGTCTCGAAATTGCATTCGTCCCGCCTAAATTTTCAGGGGGTAACAAGGGCCGTTAGATGCTCATCCCACCGTTGAACGTGGGGGACAAAGTGTAACTTACAGTCATAAATGCGCGCGTTTTTGAAATTGAAACCGCCAAGTGGCATCCTCTGGAACACGAAACGATCCCTACACGCGTAGTTATTTACAAAACGTGCGGGGTAAGTTCTCGTTGGATCAAAACCCTATTTTTTCTCCTCAGATGCTGAAAAATAGAGTTTTGAGGGGCTATTGTGGGGAGTAAAAGGACCCAAGCAGGCATTTGGGCCTTTGGGCTCTAGCAAGGAGGGCCGACCTGCTCTAAAATTAAAGAACCTGTTAGTACTGCAAATTGGCCCATACGCCGAGGGTCCGAGGACACATCCGAGAGTGAGTTCCTCCTCGGACAGACCCAAGAGAACTCAGAGATTCACTACGAAGGTCAAGGCAGAATTCCGAAAAGACTGTTGGTTAAGAGGGGGAAACCCTGAACCTTTTAGATACACCGGTGTTAGAAAAATATCATGAGCAAAGGCTGCCACCTCCACATTAAAGACTCTACACCTACCTCCCTGGCCGCATTAATGGGAAAGTGGCCCCTGAACAGTAGAACTGAAACTTTTGGTTACTATTCAAAGGCACTAAGAGAAGAAATATCTATAGGGGAGGGGATTTGAGCAACACGTGGATAAAACATCAAGAGAAGAAGTATTTAAAGGGGGTGAAGGCCAAAGAAAATGGGGGGGATCAGTCAGTAACGAAGAAAGAAATTAAGAATTGTAACTTTTAAGAGAGAAAGAGAATTAATACAGAAGTGGTCCTCGGCTCACGTCCGAGGAGGTCCATTTGCAATTATCATCTATTATTTACAAGTGTCTTCACACCTTAGCCTGTCATCAAGTTCTCAGTACCTCTAACTTAGATTTCAAGTCCACACTCTACAAATTTCATTGTTTAAGGCTCATTGGACCTGAGCCCATAATTGTCTTTGGGTCCAGGTGCAATTGTGCACTTACATCTACTATTTTGGGTTTTTGGTTCTTTTCTCTCTGTCTTTCTTTCACTCTGTTTCTTGATCTTTTCTCTATTTTTTCTATTTAATTAATCGTATTAGAGCCGATAAACTAATTTGATTCCTTTAGAGTTTCTTAATTTCTAATAGAAATTTTGGTCTCATCTCTATTACACACCAACTCTTCGATAGAGAAGACATAGGTATGTTTAAGAACTTATATGGAAGGCTTTTTTATTATTATTTATAAAACAAGAATTTTTTTTTTTCTTGATGTACTTAATAAGTGGAGCACGGGAAACAAAGTATTTTTCTAATGCTTTGTTTTTATCAGTCTGCACACACTCACATGCACAGCTCATCATCAGTACACGCACACCCCTACATCAGTACATGCACACCCCTGCACTAACACACACACATACTTTGACCCAAATACACTTACACGATAGAGATATTTGTTGATGATTTTAATTCAAAGTGGTTGTAGCTTTGAATTCTGTTTTCTTGAGATATTTGCTTACACGTGGGGTATGCTTCTTAGAGTGATTTGCTCTATTTAATCTTTCCATATTTGTGTTTGTTCTATAATTTATTGGTCATGCTTTATAAGTCTAGAGTCCTATAATTTATTGTTCATGTTGTTTGCCTACTTCGTATTGGAAACCAAGTTACTCATGTGTTGACATAATGCAAAGCAAGGACTTGCAAATATAAGTCCTAGTTGGTTTAGGAATCCTGTATATTTACTGTTTTGGGTTCCTAAAATCTTTGCTGCCATTTACTCTGCTTAGGGCTCTAACTGTGCCATATTGTTTTTATTCAACATCTTAGTTTTTTTTTTTTTTTTTGGTTTTGTTTTGTTGGTTTCATGTCATTATCCCTATAATATCATATGGGAACATATAAACTTACCACATCAGTTGAAAGTCTGTTACATTTTGTGTACAGTTGCATAATTGATTGTCTTACGAGACTAGAATTGGTAATTATCTCAGGAAAGAACTTCTGACAGGCTGTTATTTTAAAGCAGGATTTATGTTAAGTAATAGTTTAGGTGAGGCATTGGTGAGGCACTGTAAATATTAGTATTGAGCTGTACTTTGGATAATATGATTAATATTTCCCTCAAATATTAATATTGAACTGCAGTTTGCATAATGTTCAATATTAATACTAAATTGTACTTTGATTAATGTTGTTCAGGCTTCCCATTGATGAGTAGCCTGCTTTATACAAATTTAGGAGTATCTCATTTCAACCTTTTGGTATTGTTTTAGTTCTATTAACTTATGTCATGACTTTTTGTTTTCTAACTATTCTGAAGAATAAGAGAAATAGAACTCATGACACATTATCCATAATCTCAAAATTGTTAACTCTTGGATTGTATTCATAAAGACAAATTAAAAAGGAAAAAAAAAAAAAAACCCAAAAGACTTAGAGGGTCTGTGGGACTTGACGGGACGTAATTGGTAGCCCCCTTTAAAGACTTATAAATTGTGACAGAAATGTGATTGTAATGCTGAAGCATTAATTTGGCATGTTTTGGATGATGGAGAGCTCTCTTGGGGGACCTTGCTTAGTCAATCTAAAGTTGAATTGAGTGTTATGTTATTGTTTGTTTTTGTTTATTTGTTGCTAAATCAGTTTGAATTAAGTTTTACTAAAATGAGGGTAATTTGGTAATTTTAAAATTCCTTGAATGGTCTGTCCTTGGTTGTACCGAAGCCCATCAATCTTATTTTGTGTTTTGAATCCTTTTTCTATTTGGTTTAGAAGTTCTGAAAGTACTTCTTTCTTTGTTATTAGATTTCATAGTCTTTCTAAGAAATAGCCTATATAATGGATGTATTGTAGTCAATAATATTGATAGATTTTTATAACATTCCAACTTTTTTCAAGCGCGATTGCTATCTCCTACCTAAGTGTGACTGCTTAGGGAAGCGTAGGTGTGATTGTCCAGTGTTTTATCATTCTTTATTCGATGTTCTTTTCATTGTTTTAATACCAAATAGCCATCAACACATTCAATATCGCATCAAGAATCTAGTTTAGTGTTGAAATTCCTAAAAATCCTACATCAAATTTGGTATTAAAGCCCGTTCAAGCTTCAGTGTTGTGTCGGATTAGCAGTCATTTGTGGGTTATGTTTGTTGACTAAGTACATCAAATTATTATTATTATCATCTATTACATTTGGGGTTGAAAAGGGAACTTAGTGGCCTTTTAGGGTCACCCAATCCTTTTGTAATAGGTTGGGTTAGGTTAGGGAGCATTAAGATTTGTGGTGGCTTTGGGAATGGAAATAGTAAATCCTCTGAAAAGCCAACTATTTTCAAGTGTCGATGCTTCTGATGGATCTAAGGCTTTGTGTTTTTTTTTTTTTTTTTTTTGGTGGTTTAGCCTCCTATACTTATGTCCCAAGGGTATTGGTAGAGGTATTGATTTGTCTGTGTCGAAATTAATTTTTGTGGGTATAAAAGTTTAGGCTTTTGAATGGGAATTGATATATAATTTAATTAATGGAAAAGAATGGCATATGAATTGCTATTCTTATTTTGTGTGAATGATGTAGAACGAGCTTTGATGCTAAATTTGATGAAGTTGGAAATTGGACATAGCATGTTTTTTAATTTGGGATATTTCAGATGATGAAGAGTTCTATTGGGACCTTCCTTAGTCTAAAGTTGAATAGACTCTTAGATGATTGCATTTCCTTTAAAGACTTTTTAATATGGGATGTTTCAGATGATGAAGAGTTTTCTTGGGACCTTCCTCAGTCAATCTAAAGTTGAATTGACTCTTATTTGATTGTTTGTTTCTTCTCTTTTTTTTCCCTGTTGGATTGCTTTTAATTAAGTTCTCCCATAATAACGACAATTTGATTAATTCCAGGTCTTCTGGAATGGGCTGACCTTGGCTGCACCAAAGGCCTTGTTGCCTCACACCTTAGGGCCTTGGGCGATATAAGGCCTTGGCACCTTAAACTACCTTGACCCTATTTCTAGTTGACTTAGGAAAGACAACCATTGATTTAGAAAAATGTGCTTGATTCAAAGAAAATAAATGAATTACTAATAACCTAATTTACGACCAAGACTTGACCAATAAAAATATAATTGACTTCTAATTTTAACAAAATATTTAATTTGTAGGTTTCATAAATTTTATGTACATAATCGACTTTGCCGTTCTTGAATTCTATCTAGGGTAAAAGAAAATTTGATTTCTTTTTGTAAGGCTTGTGGCTTTTATAGAAAAATGCTAGATAATCTTTTGTTCTCTTCTTCTTGCAAAAATTTAAGAATTCTTTTTCCATTTTTGTTTCATTTGTATCCATAATCTCAAAATTGTTAACTCTTGGACTGTGGGGTTCATAAAAACATATTAAGAAAAAAACCCAAAAGAAAAGAAAGCAAAGCTTTTGGACTGTTATGGTCACCAATTCAATGTTCATTTGACACATAACTATGCACACACAATCATTTGATGGTATAGGTCTAACAATAGTTTAATCCATTTAATTAAGCTCAATATTAATTTGATTATTATTAGTTGCCTCCAAAGCTGTGCTTGTGAGTGAGATGTCCATTGCACTAGAGTCTCTAATGGCACCTTTACCTACTTCCATGTTTGTCTCCCCCTTTTTTGTTGAAAACACACCTGACTACCCACTAAGTTACAATGAACCCTTTTCACTTCTTGCTTTATGAAATAACTTTTCTTTTAGAATGTGATGTCAAGTACAAAAAAAACTTGAAGATTAGGGGAACAAGTAAAAGGAAAGAACTTTACACTTTGTTTAAAGAAGGGACATTCTACTACTGATGGGTGGCAGGACTTGTTTAGGGGTAATTGGGTACCTTTTACCCTTAGGGCTATGTTTTTGTGTTTTACAATGGTGTTTTTTGTGGTGCTTAATTGATTCTTTGGTTTGCATTTTGCTGTGTTCATTTGTTGGTTTACTTTGTTTGATTTAGACATTGATTCTGATATTGGTTGGTTGGTTGGGTTGCTTATACATTCTGCAACTATGTGTCCTTTTTGTTTATACCTTGCAGCCATGAACATTTGGATCAAGTTAGGCATATATGCTCAGGGTAGCTGTTTTATATTTTAGGGTTTTACTTTAACTCTGACTCTAAATTTGATTAAATAGATTGAAAATCAGTGTATATATAAATGCATGATGTATAATTCAGTTGAGCAATTATATGTTTTTTCAATTTTCTGTCAAATCCCTCTCTCACTCTATTTCTCTTTCACTCTCTCTCTCTCTATTTGTTTATGTGAGTTTGCTCTAGAACATTCAATTACTTGATCGTGTTTACTTGCAAATGCCAAGCTTTTCTTTACTTTATAGTTCACTTGCCATTGTATATAGTAAGTTAGAATCACCAAATCCATTGAAATGAACAATAAACATATATCCACTTGGGGGAAGGGGAGAGATAACTTGAAAAAGTTTAAAGCTATGATGCACGGACACGGACACTCCGATACGGCAATTTTTGAAAAATAAGGACACGACACGGCATGGACACGGCAATTAAATAATTAATTAAAATTTATATTTAGGCATTTTTTAAAATATTTTTAGACATAAAATACATTTATGTCTAAAAATTAAATTATGTAACAACTACAAATAAGCAAATTAATACCCAAAGTAATACAATAATATACATAAAGTGTTTAGAGTACAAACCAAACTACAAAAGTTTAAATAGGCTACATTCAAGTATTCAACATCAAAGATCAAACTACAAACATAAA
Source organism: Castanea sativa (assembly GCF_040712315.1). NCBI lineage: Eukaryota > Viridiplantae > Streptophyta > Magnoliopsida > Fagales > Fagaceae > Castanea > Castanea sativa. The sequence continues at coordinate 9,838,938 of NC_134019.1, read as the reverse complement.
AGGAAACCAAACTTTAAACTGTCAAGATTACCATAGAACAAGAAGTTCAATATCAAACTAAAAACATAAAAGGATAACTAAAAACATAAAAGGATCACAGAACAACAACATCATCATCGTCATCAATATAGTCATCATTCTCAACAAGACTTATCTCCATCTCTGGCTCATCTAGTGTGAGATAAGCAATCTCAAGCAACCCAGGTCCTCCAAATGGCTCATTCCAAGTATCTCCACTAATGTCCCACTTCTTAGAGTTTCCTTTAGTGTACTCTTCTCTCCTCCTTGAAAGAAGCCGAAGATTAGAATGAACAAACACTAAATCTTCAGCACGTTTAGGAGTAATTCTATTCCTCCTCATACAATGGATGAAGCCATATGTACTCCAATTCCTCTCAGCACATGATGATGAGCAAGGCTGTCCAAGAAGCTTTAGAGCTAAAGTTTGAAGCATTGGCAACCTGGACCCATAATTTAACCACCAAAGTATTGGATCCAAGACCCACCTATCATCCATGTTATCATCATCATAAGCTCCAATTCCTGAAAACAAACCAAACTCCATAGTGACATTCTTCCTATCATCAATATCAGGAAAGAATCTTTTGAGGCACTTGTTTCTCTCCGTAGAAAGTTCAGCATCCTTGTGTGGCGCAACACGACCTCTGCCTTCCTTAATCCATTGATTAGTATAATACCTAGTTAAAAGCAAATTAGAAATGCCTAAAGAATATTAAAAAAAAAAAAAAAAGATTGAAGAGATAGAAAAATTACTTCGGATTCAAGGAATGGGCTAAGCAATGAAGTGGTGTGCAATTTTTAGTCCACCGTTCAATAAGTATAGCATGTACCACATCATAGAATGGAGACTCCTCATATTCTTCCTTGCCTTCTTGCTTGTATATTTCTTTCTTCACATTTTCTATCATGGAATCCCACATTTCATACACCTTATGGAGAATGGGTGCATCCGTGTCAGCCACTCGAAGCATCTCATAAATAGGTCCTGTGAATCTCAGAATATATGCAACCTTGTCCCACCACAAATCATTCAAAACATAATCCCTCACAGTTTGAGCTTTTCCTACATCATCTTCTCTATATGACATACATTCCTCACTAATGACCATACTTCGAAGATGCTGCTTTACTTGAAACAATCTTTTAAGCATGATGATTATTGAAGCAAATCGTGTTTCAGCAACAGCAAGTAATTTCAAAGGGGAAAATGAATTAAAAATTGCTAATCTCATAGAATGATTTGTGATAAAAATACGAATGAAAGTTGCCTCATCTGAAACTTGTGCAATCCAGTTACATTCATTATATGCAACCTCATTCTGCAAAGAATTCTTAGGTGCACATATATTCTTCAAGGCCAAATTGAGGGTATGCACAACACAAGGTGACCAAAATATATGAGGATATTCAGCTTCAACAATAGATCCTGCAGCTTTCATAACAGATGCATTATCAGTAATAATTTGAACAACATTAGTATGCCCAACTTCACCAATGACCTTTAGAAACAAATCAGAAATGAAGTGCTTGTCTTTGTACTCTTTGGTACCATCAATGGATTTGATAAAAAGTGGTCCTTTCTCTGATGTAGCCATAAAATTGATAAGTGGCATTTTTTGTGGATCTGTCCACCCATCACTTACTGTGCTTAAACCCATTTCTTTCCAAGTGTCTTTAATTGACTTCAACAACTTCTCAATATGTACCTTCTCTTTATGCAACAAAGTTGTTCTCAATTTATTGTAACCCGGAGGAATATAGCCCGCCAAATTATTATTACATGCAAATTTGATCATCTTAATCCAATAAGGGTTCTTAGCAAAGTGAAAGGGTAAACCAGCAGAATAAAATGTCCTAGCAATAAGAGAATCTAATTGCTCTCGATATTGATTGTTAAAACACATCTCCAAAGTAGGATTCCCAACCCCTTTTCTTTTCTGAAAAAAAGGATGACTTGTAGCTGTACTACTAAGAGTAGGACCCAAATGAGGACTACTAGGAGAATCAGACGGTAAAGACACTAGCTTAGGCTTCTTCAATCTACGCGTAGATTCCTCATACGCATCTTCTAATTTTTGCATTTCATTTAGATACTCATCTCCAACCTTTCCACATGGTTGTATTCCACAATTAGACAATTTTAACAAATGTGCCTTCACCCTTGAATAAGACCCCTTAAAAGTTTTTTCACAATAGTTACATTTGAAAGTAACATTCCCACCACCACCACCAGCTTTTTCTAACTTAGTAACATATTTCCATAAAGGAGCAACTGCCTCAGTTGATTTTTCACTTTCAATATTCATTTTAGTAAATCACCTACAATATTTAAGTAATTCAACTTTAATAAATAAATTAAACTTATGGCAGTAACGTAACATAATCACAATATGGCAAATAAATATTACAGTCACAATATTACAGTAACGTAACTAATATCCCACTCTCACAGTCACACACGGTCACTGTGTGACTGTGAGAGTGGGTTTAAAAAAAAATAATAAAAAAATAAAAAACAAAAACAAAAACGTGATAACTGATAAGTTAAGTTAAATACACTACCCATCTCATTCACCCAACCAGCCAAACGTCAAATATCTGAAAGAGCACAACAAAAAAAAAAGAAAAAAAAAAGAAAAAGAGAGAAGCGTCGGACCTGACTTCTACGCCGAGAGAGAGAGATCGGAAGGGACAGGCGGACAGGGATGGCGTCGACGTATGGAGCTCGCCGATCGGCCCGATTTAGCTCCGGCGAGAGACAGGTCAGCGGCGGAGATCAGAGGAAGGGTCGGTGGTTCTTAACTGAGAAGTGAGAGGCTGAGAGCTTGTGGGTTTCGGGGCAAATGACTGAATGAAGTTGTGGTTTTCATCCTTTTGTTTTAGGTATATCATGAGATCAACGGTGGGGGTAAGTCCATATGTCAAAAATCTGTGATTTTCCTTTTTTTTTTTTTTTTTTCACTGCTGGCGTGTCGGACTGTCGGAGCCGCGTCGGCGCTGTGTCGGCTCCGTGTCGGAAAAACGAAAAAAAAAAAAAAAAAAAAAAAAAAAAAAAAAAAAAAAAAAAAAAAAAAAAAAAGGGGGACACTTCTCGGACACCGGAGTCCGGCGAATCGTGGCGGTTCCAGTGTCCGACACGTGTCGGACACCGACACGTCACCAAAAACGGTGTGTCGGTGCAACCCAGAAAGTAGACTTTACTACTAAAAACTAGAAACAAGGCAGATGCATGAAGGAGATGATGAAATTGTATTAAGAAAATTCCAAGACAAAGCTTCTTCACTTGGCTTATCATGCAAAACAGATTGGCTATTAGGGACCAGGTAACACGATACTTGTATTTTCTATGGAAATGCTATGGGATAGCAAAGAAAGCTTAGATCATTTGTATGAGGAATATGGTTTTCCAAAAATTATTTGAGAGGGGCTATTGAATGAGACATGTTTGTACCAGGTACAGTGGCAAAAGGAATGGGAGAATTCACTCAAGTCATTATAGAACAGAGGACTCCATTTTCCATAACATAATGGAGGTTTCCGGTTGAAGCTTACTGGTTGCAAGAAAATCAAAAATCTGCTTTGGATAGAAAATTATGTCATAGTAGACTATCATTTTTGACGTGCTTAACCCATTGTCTAGGTCTCAGTTTGAGTTATTGGCTAACTAGTAGCCTAGGTCTCAGTTTGAGTTAGAGTCATCTTTTACAACTAGTACTGTTTTTTTGTTTGTCAGATTCATAATCAACCTCTTGCTTGAATATTCTTTCATTCATACAAAAAAATAACAGCTGTTCATAGTTTAATTTTTCAAGTTTATTTCTCTTCTTGAAATTACAAAATATTTGCCAAAATATTGTTCAGATTTAATTAATGACAGACAGAGCATGCAAAGATCTTGGAGTAGATTACTCCTGAGAGAGAGAGAGAGAGGGAGAGGGGGGGGGGGGGTGGAATAAGAAAATGAGAGAAGCTGTTATACTGCTGCAATTTTGTATTTCAGCCATAACACCCATGAGACATTTGAGACATTACATCCAGAAGCTGCATAAACATGCAAGCTCTCAGGGAAACCTCTGAAACATGCACTAGAAAAAGAGTTTATGAAACCTGAGTCTAAAACCTTAGACAAGATGGCAGAGTTACTAACACTCACAAATGATGAGTTAGAACAGGAATGCTTAAAAAAAGATGCATGTGAACATATGACTGTTAGTGAGAGATTTTAGTGACAAATTGCAAATATAATAACGATTTCAATGTGGTTTCGCTTTAAAAAACTCAAAAGATGCCCCACTGCTCGATAATGGTTCCACGGGTAGACAAAGAACTAGTTGTATATTTTACTTTTCAGAGTAAATATATGGAGGCCTTATTGGTTACTGCTGTAAATTTTAATTTTTATATTAGAGTAAAACTTAGGTACAATACAACATTAGGTGAGTACATTAAATTTCTCAATTAAATTTAAATATATAACTGAATTTAATTTAATTATTCTTAGAAATGATAATATTATTTGTGTTTTATTGGTTAATGCAATCATGTGTTAGAATTTATATTTATTTTGGTTATAAATTTTTTAAATTGGTCATGCAAACATGTAATTAAGACCCCCTAAGTAATTATTTTTTTAATAGATTTTCAACCTATAACGTCGTTTCTGAAGATTGTGTTCTTTTATCGTCAGAAATTAAATGATAACATCAATCAGTTTATGATGTAGGCGGGCATTAAATTCCAAATCTCTTATTCAACTATTAGAAATTTTACTAACTGAAAACTTTGAAAACAAAATGAGAAGGAAAATTTTGGAAATAATATGGGAAGAAAAACTTTTTTGGTGGGTGTTTGGTTGGAGGGAGGGGTGGGAAAAAAATTAGTGTGGTCTCGGTGTTTTCTCCCTGGATTCACCAAAACATTTTCTCTCGAAAATAGAGAAAAAACTGAGTGGGAGGAATTTAATAAATAAATGACAAAAATGTCCATGTGCAAGTCCAATCCATTGTTTTTTTTTTTTTTTTTTGGGTCTGGTGTAGACACTGTACTATGCGTATTCCTTCCCCCTTTTTCTTTTTCTTTTTTCTTTTTTATTTATTTATTTTTTCTTTTTTTTTTCTTTTTTTTTTTCTTTTTTTTTCCTTCTAGTTTGGACGTTGCCTATTATTATTATTATTTTCTTCTTTTGATTTCCTGGGCAGCTTCGTCCAGTTGCTCTCTTTTTTCTTTTTTTATTCTTTTTTTTTTTTTTTTGCTTTCTGTTGTGATTTTTTGTTTTTGTTTTTGACACTAGATAATGAAAATTCATAATGATGTTAAAATATGAAAACTTGTAAATAGAAGTCGTAAAATGTCATGTATTTTTGTAATTTTTTTTTCAATAACTCAATATATTCAAGTTCTTTTTTTTATTAAATATATTTAAGTTTTTTTTATTAAATTTAAATTTTTTTAATGAGCTCCTGAAAAGAAATACTGGAGCTGACACTAGTTGATAATGATATTTTTTGGCCGAATTCCTTTACGATGGTAGGCAATAAAAATGATGAAATAAAAGTCATACAATCAAACTTTAAAGTTCAAAGTTCCAACCTATCATCTCTTTTGTTTTTCCAACCTATTATCTCTAACGTGCATACACATATCACACGAGAGAGAGAGAGATTAGTTAGAATATTTAACAATTCTTAGGAGTTAGGAGTTTCATTGATGATGTGAACTATGTAATCAGTTTAGTTTTTATCAAAACACCAATTAAAGAAAAATTTTGGTGCCACACACATTTGCACAACTTTGCCCACAACTCGCTACATGGACAAGTTGTAGGTAAAGTTGTGCAAATATATGTGGCACCAAAATTACTCCCAATTAAAGGCACATGCAGACGGATAAATTAGTAAATTATTGGTAGAAATAGAATTAATTTGGTTTTATATATATATATATATATATATATATATATATATATATATAAATATTTCGACATATATAATATTGACTGGTGAGTACATCGTACATTGCCCCCTTTGTTTTCAACATCATCAAGACATCAACTTTTATAATACTGGTGAAATTTTTTAAAAAATAATAATAATAAGTAAAGATATTACTCAACCGCCCTATGGAATTTTTGAAAAAAATTTAAGACATATGAGATTTATGCAGGGGATCTCTAGGTACAGTCTAGGGATTCAAACGAATCTCTTGAGCTAATCAAAAATAAAATTATATATAATTTAAAAAAAAAATTTATTTATCTTTTCTTAAATAAAAATTTGAACACCTTAGACAAATTTTTTTTGAAGCACAACGAAAATAAGTTTGAATATGATCTCTTAACAATATCTTGGTCTTTAAAAAAATAAAAATAAAAATAAAAACTAAGAATAGAAGTAGAAATTTGTTTATCTTAATCCTCATAAAATGCTCAATTAGATCTTAACAAATTTGAAATAAACAACAGATAAAATTTTATTGTATTTAGATTTTGCTTGTTATTCACTTAACAACAATAATTAATATGTTTATTGTATTTAGAAACAAAAGATGGTTTCTAAGATTTAATTTTAGCAACAATAATTAGTATGTTCATTGTATTAAGACTCAACACAATAGGCCAAATGAATTTATAATTTATCTTATATGAGAAATACTATATCCACAATATTTTTACAACAAATTCTAAGTTGTGGGTTGTTATTAGCTATTACTAATGGACAAAAAAATAATTTCAGTAATAGATTTTAATTAAAACCAATAATAACTTATCATCTAAAATTTGATGTAAAAATATTGTGAAAATATTATGGATGTAACATTTATCATATTTTATTCTTTTGTTAGCACATACTATAGACAAAAGAATCACGTAGATCACAAAATTCATCTTCTAAACAAATTTATCAGCAACCACTAGATTTATGAATTTTGAGTGGAAATCATTAATTCAAAAAAAAAAAAAAAAAACCTTATTGAAGAGTACTTAACACGTGACCAATAAATTCATTTTCATAATTACAAGTGACTATTAAATTTCATTTATATTAGAGGGTTTCATTAAATAGTGTGTCATCAATATATTTCAGGAAACACACAATATATATATATATATATATATATATATATATATATATATATATATATATATATATATATATATATATATGAACTCTAACGATGATTTGCCACATATGAACTCTAACGAGTAACGATGATTTGCCACCAAAAAAAAAAAAGTTAAATGTGGCTAGTGAAAGAATTTGCACTATAAGGGGCTTGTGTCTTCAGAAATTGGAATCTTAGACCGCAAATGACTTTGAAACAACTAAAACTAAAAGATCAAAGAATTTGAATGGGAAATTTAGTATTTAGTTTCATCAACAAAAAATAAAGATCATCAAAGAATTTGAATAACATTATTTCTTGATCTAGTGGTAATTTACAATGACTTTTGAACTAAAATAAATAAATTTATATTACATAGTATGTGTGTATTTACAAAAAAGAAAATTCAAAACCTTTTTCCCAGCCTTTCCTCTGTTCCAAACGCAGCCATGGTATTGTTATTTATTATATTCAACACAGCAGTCATTATAATGGTAGTCAAGAGTTGGCCAAGCCAATCCAATTTGCTTAAATATGTCAAGAGGTTTATTATTATTTTTATTTTTTTTGAGAGTTTCAAGAGGTTTATTATAGTTTAGAGTCTTTAGCGTTTTTTTTTTTTCTTCTTCTTCTTCTTTTATTTTATGGACAGTTAAGCCGTATTTCTCTCAAAAATGAAAATTTAGGATTTTGATTTGAACAAGTCATGAATGGAAAGTTTTGAGCTTGACTTAAAAAAAAAAAAACTCTTTCATTTCTCCCTCCTCTACATGTTTTTTTTAAAATTATTTTTATCTTAAAACCCTAAATATTTTTCTAGAACCATGGGATTGCAATACCTAAATTCACTTGAGGATGTTATAACTATTTTTTTATATATGTATAAATCATCTATTCACTTTTTGTATTCTACTTTATACCCTACTAATTATCATATGTCATGTTCTTAATTTTTTTTTTCATTTTAAAATTTTGTTATTTTATAATAAAAAAATCAAAATAATACATAATAAACTGTAATTGGTAGAACATTTAAGAAGAATGCAAAAAGTGAGACAGAGAATTTGTATTCATTCCATTGGTTCTTTTGCTTACAACGATAATTTTAACTAAATGGCATTTTTATTAACCTCTTCTTTCTAAATAGACCGTGCTCTATGTATTTCGATGAAAAATCTTGTGTAAAGATAGTTTTTTTTTGTTTTGCAATGTTTGGTAGCATTAGAAAAGATAAGTCAGAGGAAAACTATTTTATGGTTTATTTTTAGAGATTGTTTTCCACTAATTTCTTTTTTGAAAAACAACTCTATCTCATAGCAAGCTAAATAAGGAAAGTTAGAAGATTATTTTTAACTCATTTAAGGTTTCTACCAAATATAGGAAAATTAGATACTTCTATAGAAAATACTTTTTGAAAAATAACTCATTTTCTAAAAAAACATTATCGCTAAAACAAACAGAAGTGACCCTTCTATGTACTAATTGAGTTGAGACCATCACATGATAAAACCTAACCTAAAGAATGAGCCAAAAAAAAAAAAAACCGCGCTCTGTTTGTTTTGACAATAATGTTTTCTAAAAAATGAGTCATTTTCTATAAAATTATCTCATTTTCTTATGTTTGGTAATAACCCTAAATAAGTTGAAAAACAATTTCCTAACTTTCCTTATTTAGCTTACTATGAAATAGAGTTATTTTCCAAAAAAAATTTAGTGGAAAACAATTTCTAAAAATAAACAATACTTTTTATGTTGACCAAATATAGTTTTCCTTTAACTCATTTTTCTAATGCTACCAAACATTGAAAAATACAAAAAACTATCTTTATACAATGTTTTCTATCAAAACAAACAAAAATAAAAACTAAAACCAATGGATAGGAATGAAAGAAAGTTGAAACCAAATAAAATCATCTATCCCACTCTTCAATGTTTTATTTTATATTCCATAAATTATAATATGTTGATTTTTATCTAAAAAGAAAAGAAAAAGAAAGATTATAATTACAACCATAACAAAATCTCACAATATTTTACATATTTTTACAGCAAGTTGAGGTATCAATCCATTATAAAATAAAATAAAATTATACCTTGACCCACCACAACTCAAACTAGAGAATGTTTAGGGGTATAACTTTTTTGCTGCAACTCTAATGTGATCAACTTTTGAGTTAAGAAGAAAAAAATAGTAGATTCATATGAAAATGATTGTTTTCTACTCACAATTGACCCATTCAAAAAGTCGTGGCAAATTGTATGGTCATAGAAGAACGGCTCAAAACATGGGTGTTGTGAAAATATTCTAAATTTTTTTTTAAACTCATACACTTTCTCTAATATGCCAATGATTTTTTTTTTTTTTTAAATTTTGGTTACTTTATAAGAAAATGAAGGATATTCTTGATTGATAGAGCATGTGAAATTGATTATTCAACATTCACCGTTGATGAGTTTAGTAAATTGTGATAAAAGTTGTGGCGAATGATATGGCTCTAAAAGAATTGCTCAAAATATGGAGGTTGACTGTTGTGGAAATATTGTAAGATTTTATTATACCCGTAAATTATCTCTTATACACCATATGATTAATAATTATTTTTCATTTTGGTTACTTTATAGGAAAAAGAAAGATAATCTCAATTGATAGAACATTTGAAAATGATTGTCCAGTACTCATAGTTGACGACTTCAACAAATTGTGGTAAAAGTTGTTGCAAATGACATGGTTCTCAAAGAACAGTTGAAAATATGGATGTTGACTATTGTGGAAATGTTGTAAAATGTTGTTATACCTATAAATTATCTCTACTATGTCATATGATTATTTTTATTTTTATTTTTTCATCTTTAAATTTGGTTACTTTATAAGAAAAAGAAGGATAACCTCAGTTGATAAAACATTTGAAAATAATTGTCCAGCTCTTACAGTTGACGACTACAGCAAATTGTGGTAAAAGTTGTTGCAAAGCGAATGATATGGTTCTAGAAGAACAACTCAAAATATGAGTGTTGACTATTGTGGAAATGCTTTTAGATTTTATTATACTTGTAAATTATCTCTAATGTGCAGTATAATTAATTTTTATTTTTTTTCATTTTTTAAATTTGGTCACTTTATAATAAAAGGAAGGATAATCTCCATTGATAGAGCATAAATGAAACACTCAGTATGAAAGATGAGGTTTTTACTAGACCTATTAATATACTATCATAAGCCATCTTAGGCATACAAGTTGTGCTATACAGATAATATTATATTAATAGTAAAAAATTGGTATTTATTTTAGAATATGAACTAGAATCAAGCCCAGATATGTGAAAAATGGCAATATAATAATCACTAGTCTTTAACCCAATAAAGTCAATCAATAAAGAAGGGTACAATTACAACATATATAGCATGTAGAGAGAGAGAGAGAGCTCTGTTTCTCTTTCTTTCTTTTTTTTAGTTGCTCTGTTTTAACCTTTTAATGGGGTACAATTACAACATATATAGCACGTAGAGAGAGAGAGAGAGAGAGAGAGAGAGAGAGAGAGAGCTCTGTTTCTCTTTTTTTTTTTTTTTGGTTGCTCTGTTTTAACCTTTTAATGAATTGCATATTGCTTTTCCGCTAACCATATTTGAGATATTGCATCAATGACCCCACAATCCCAACGGCTAAAAACCAACGTCTCTCTCTTTCACCAAACTCTTTCACTGTTTTATTAAAGACACCTACTCAACTCTGTTTTCGTCCTCTGCAATACATATAATATGTATGAAGCTTCCTCACAGTCTCACACTTTTTTGGCTTCTCTCTCTCTCTCTCTCTCTCTCTCTCTCTCCCTGTGAAACTAGCACTTACCCAAAATCTAATTTTAGCACAACCCTCTTGTTCTTTCACCACAAAAAGACTAAAATCCTCTTTTGAACCAAACCAATTGCAACCTCTTTCTCTCTCTCTCTTAGTGGGGTTGTTTTTTTTTTTTTTTTTTTTAACGTGTTTCTAAATTTAGCCAAATTGTAATCGAGTATCAAGGTTGTGGTTAACAATTTATATGCTTTAAACAGCTCCTCTGTTTTCGTCTAAGATGAGCCCCTCCCTCTGTCCCTCCCTCTCTTCTGCGAGGTGACAAAGATTGTGAGGTTGGCTTTTGCGTTTTCCAACCTTTTTTCTTGAAATGGGTTTGTCTAGTTTTGGATTCGTGTCAATTGAAAATGATTGATTAAGAATCCAGACTCTGAATTCAATTTCAGAAGGGAAAAAAATGGCATCCTCTGAAGTTGAATACGCTTCCTCTGCACCTTTTGGTTGTGTTCTAAGGGACAATGGCAGGCCTGATCGGTACAGAGAAAACGGTAATCGAGCTAACTTTCCTAAAAACCTCAAGCACTTGGTGACGGGTCGCCTCCATTCGTGCATTGGAATATCTTCGGGCCCTGTATCAGACGCGAATCCGGGGGCTCAAAATGATAATATTGTTGAATCTTGGATTGGCAATGGAGAGAGGAACAGTAATCATAGTCCCAATGGTGAGAAAAAGTACTCAACAATGAGCCCGAAGCAGATGCAAAGTCTTGAAAGATGGACTGCCCGACCAGAACAAGAGATTGTATCAACAATTGACAAACAGAGGCAGGAGGCAGAGCCCTTGGAATTATCAAATTCTCCAATCATGTCATCAGGGGAATCAAGTTTTAGGAGGGAGGAAGGCTCCCCGCATCCACCGGTTGGTTCTGTTGAAATTCCAAACCTTGGGGCTTCTTCCCTTGTTCAGATATGGGAGAAGAGGCTTACCAAGTCCAACAGTATGAAATTAAGGTCTAATTCTGAAAACAGCAGTGTTGAAAATGGTTTCCCTGTTCAAGAATCATCAGCTGAAGCAGGGGAATCTGTTGTTGTTGAAGAAAAATATGATGCTCAGCCTAATGATGACCCCTTTCCTGATTGGGAGTCAGGTAGAACGTCTCCAAATGATCCACCATCTTCGTCACAAGGCTGTAATTCAGAAGGAGAGAGTGAGAAGGTTAGAATAGTGGATATCATTAAGAAGTTAACAGCTGCAACACAAATGCAGAGCCCCAGGTCCTCATCTTGTGGCGATGATAATGATCACGACCAGTCTAGCATGCTTGGATCGCCATATAGAGAGCGGGACTGTACTTATTGGGATCAATTTGAGTATAAAGTTTTGCCTCATGTTATTTCACCCCGGATCAGAGGGCGTCAAGCATTCACGGATTTGCTTATGCAATTGGAACGCGACAGGCAAAGGGAGATAGACGCATTGGCTGAGCGACGTGCAGTTTCTAGATTTACACAAAGAGGCCGCATTCAGGTTAAGTACTTAATTCATTTACTGGAACTCCTTTTTGGTTTATACAATATAGTGATGAATTTATTTCTTACCATTAGGAAACACAAATTTACTTTGTATTATGCTTGTTTCTAGTCATTGATTCGGCTTAGATTACTACAACGGGGCATGGCAATTCAAGATCAACCACGCCCGCAACCAACAGTATCTAAAGTCAACAAATTACCACAAGGATCTAACATCATGCATCTAAGGTATAATATTATTTTATTGACATGTTGCATTAAATTCGTTCAGAATTTAGAACTGTGCATGTGATGGAACTGTTTTGAGAACATTTATGATTATAGATTTAGTCATTAGTCCCAATTCTAAAAGAAGAATAGTAATACTTGTTTTGTTGGAAAGTTTACAACATGGTTTTCTTTGGTATGTGGAACACAATAGGAATGTGTCATGTTGTTTGGTTTCAATGTTGTACAAAGGGAGGAGGGTCATTTAAATCAATTAGTTGGAACATGTTAATCTAGTTCCACGTCCATTTGTTCTGTTTCTCCCTTCTTTAATTTTTTTTGGTTTAATCCGTTTGAATGTTTTAATGCTATGCATAAGATAAAATGCTCATTTAAAAGCAATCAGTTGGGTGAAACCAATGATAGGCAAGTTTAATGAAGTTTTCACTCTAAGAAAACTTTTAAAAAAAAGTAGAAGAGTAGAAAGGGAACAAGAACTTTAAAAGAGCATATATGATTGTTAGGCTTCTGTTGTGATCTGGACTCAAGCAATATCCCAAAAACTTCAAGTTGCTAATTATATTTCGACTTGGCATTCATCTTGTTCTTCCGTACAGGGGATTTCCAAAATCAAAAAATCCCAAAGAAGGAAAGGGGAAAATTTCAAGAATTTTTCTGAATTTAACAATTTGGAAACCAAAAAATGTGCCACATTTAGAATTTGTTTGGCTATAGATTAATTCTACCTGCATCATACTTAGAACCCAAATTTTTTGTAAAATAGCCTCTTACAGACCCATAAAAGGATGGTTGGGCAAGGTTAACAGCCAGAATGAAACTTAGTTACATCTTCTCTAACCCCAATTAGTTGTAGTTACAGACTACTTAACTAGTTGATTTGTAAAGTAACACTCATCATTTGGTGCTCATATTAGCCAAACAACTAGTGCTCATACCACCACTTCGAAACATTTGTGCATAAACATTCTGCATTTTTAGTTAATGAGTCATACATTCTGCATTTACAAGTGTAAATAACTGCTGCTGATGATATTTATATCTTCATGTCACATGTAAATGGTGTGAGCTTTGCAAGGCAAAACAATATAGAAGTAATGGAATTAAACTGTTGCAGTTTAGGCCATGAATAGTGCCTATGCATATAATTCAAACAAAAACAATTTTGATATGGAAATTGTTTAATATAGTAGTAAATTTAGAGTTAATATTTTACGATCAGGGAGAAGAAATCTAGAATTGATGAAATTGGTTAGATTTCAAATTATGATAGTGGAATACTTCTATTTTTTTGTTTAAGAATTTGAAGATTAAGTTGTCGTCATTATCATTCTATTTGTCCCAAGCTATCCCTGCAACATTTAATGTGAACTTGAACCTTAAATACTGAAAATAATTTTGCAATTTGTATGTTATTTGAATCTCAGAAATTTTCTGCCATGTTAAATCCACAACATTTAATTCATTTGATTTTGGAAATGGAATCTCAATTAACTGCAGGGAGAGATTTAGCACAGGTGTAGAGCAGGTCACAACAGCCCAGAATGATGCCACTTATCCAAGAAGCCCACGTCTGGAGATAGTAAACAATGCAGCTCATTTGGACAGTTCTTGCAGGGAAAGACCTAGCACAAGTGATGAGCAGGTCACAACAGCCCAGAATGGTGCAACTTATCCAAGAAGCCCTCCTCGGGAGACGGTACGCAATGCAGTTCATTTGGACAGTTCTTGTAGGGAGAGACTTATCACAGGTGTTGAGCAGGTCGCAACAGCCCAGAATGATTCAGCTTATCCAAGAAGCCCTCGTCAGAAGATAGTAAACAATGAAGATTATTTGAACAGTTCTTCCACATTCAATCAGCCAAGTAACCACTTTCATAATCAGGAAGTTAATATAACTGATCAGCATAGTACACACCAGTTAGAAAACTCAATGTCACACATAAAGGAAGATGTTCATGAAGAAGCCAGAAGTTCAGATGCGACATTGCAAGGAACAAGCTCAGAGGTTAGAAATCTTGACTCAGAAGAATTTGCAGATAGAACTGCATCCTTTAAGTTTTGGGCTGAGAATGAGATAGCAGAAGAAGTGGAGGTCATTGACCATGATTATGCAGAAACCAGTTACGACTGGATTAATGACATTGCTCGCCCACGAAGTTATTGGGAACATTGCAGACAAGAACGGTATGAGGAGGTGCTTAATAACTCAGACAATGGGGAGATATGTCAACTCCTTGAAAGGTATATGAGGTTTTGTTCCCAGATTCCATTTCCTCCCGTTATCTTCTTTTCTTTCCTTCTCCTGGCATTTAAGCTTAAACAAACTACAGAATCATGAATAACTAAAATAGAATCAATTTCTGATATCATGGGAAACCATTTAATATAAAATTTGAAGAGACCAAATGGAATGATGCTGCCCTTTTGTATTTAATATTTAAGCCCTGCTTCATTGGATCTACTGAACAATTACATAACAAAAATAAATAAAAGAACATTTGTTCAATGCTTGTTTTGCTATATTAGGGATTTTAGTTAGTACTGCATCTAAAAAACTTAGTCTATCATTCACCAAGGGTGGATACAAAAACAAAATCAAAATTCCATCAGTGGATGCTATATTTTTTAGGATGGTTGGGGGATGAGTGAGCTTGTCCCCAATGACAAATGTGAGGTTAGGTACCATTGACAATGACTAGTGAAGCATGAACTATGCTCTCTGTGTATGTTAAATTTTACTTTTAGACATAGTACAAAAATAATTCCACATTTCAGTCATTTGAAATTTTAATTTTATGTATACAGAAGAACAGTTTCAAGTTTTCTCACTAGTGATTTCAGAGAGAGAATAGACAGATTGATGGTGTCCCGCATAGATAGACAGATGCATCTAGAAGAAAGAGAAGATGAGAATGGCAGCCAGGAGGGAATGGACCAATTCATGTCTTTCTTACATAGTTTTACGGATCCATCAGGCAGTCAACAAGAAGAAGAAGAAGAAGAAGAAGAAGAAGAAGAAGACGAAGAACAAGTAGAAGAAGAGGAAGAGGAAGACAGAGATGTGGCAGAGGAAGGAGAGGAGAGCCTAATCAGTGGTCAGTATCATGAAGCTGGCGATGACTTTGATGAATCCTCATCATCAATGCAAATAGCTTCACCATATCCATTAGGGTCATGGAGTTATCAGGATAATCAAGTTGGTGATGATTCTGATCAAGTTACATCCACATCTCCACGCCAACATTTACCATCTCAACCTTACTATCAGGATAGTCAGCAAAACTCTGCGGCCACAAATCCTAATTCAATTGTGAGTTTTACCTTATACCCTATTGGTTATCTCAGTATAAATTCCTTGCGTTTCTGCCAATGAAATAATGCTGCTGATCTTGCAGGAAATGGAACTCATATATGATATGAGAGGCCAAATGGAGCAACTCTATCATGAGATGTCTGAGCTAAGAAAATCAATCAAGAGCTGCATGGACATGCAGATGATGTTGCAACAATCCTCTAAGCAGGAGTCTCATTCAGGTTTGTGTTCTTCCCTCTAAAGTAAAAGTGAAATCCATATCACATGTTCAAATCAACCAAGTAGGAGATTTTGACGCCTTCCTTGTTACCCTAGTAACAGCAGGGTCATAACAAGAGATACGCCACTAATAAGGATGTCAATGCCAACGACAAGCATGAAAACATGGTTTTAAACTACTACCAAATATGCTGGACATAATCACATGGTTAGGAAAACAATCATATGTTCTAAACCCACACTAATCTCAAGCTAAACACATGCCTTTGGAAATGAGTGTTATGTTATATTCCAAGAGAGTGTTATTTAAAGCACTAATCTGGCCCAACTTTACTATTTTGCTTTTTCTTTATCATCTTTGTTCTGTTTTCTTTTTGAAAAAAAATGAAATTACTTTTGTAATGCATGCAACCGGAAGCTAAACAATGATTAACTGCATAAATTTTTTGAGCCCCTCTCTGCCTCTCTCTCGTATTTTCTGTCCCTAATTCATTAAGGTCCTCATAAACAATAGCATATGAAATCATTCTTACAGCTCAGGGGGAGGGGAAGAAGTCCTATGATGGGGTACCAAAGAAAGGCAATTGTTGTATTTGCTATGAAAAGCAAATCGACTCACTTTTATACAGGTACTTCCTTTTGAAGCAAAGGTTCCCTTTGAAGAGTATATATATTTTCATTTTGATATTGTCAATGTTTTCAGTACTCATATTCTGATATGTCATTTTTCATATCTTTCAGATGTGGACACATGTGCACTTGTCTCAAATGTGCTCATGAATTGCAATGGGGTAGTGGAAAGTGTCCAATATGTCGAGCTCCAATAGTGGATGTCGTGCGAGCTTATGTGGATTCATAGATTATTTGTGAATGAATTCAGGCTCCACAGGACCACCTTTATTAACAGAACTTAACTTAAAGAAGCGAGTTGAAGTTGAAGCATTTAATTTATTTGCCATGTAAATATTGTACAAGAAATTCATTCAACATCACACATTGTTTCTCTTTTTCAACATATACTCTGTATATGTGTTTTTTTGAAGAGAAATGACGACTAACATGATCTGAAATTCCATCTTTGTATATACAGTTCTATTTTATTTATTTTTTTCCTTTTTGGGGTTTCTTTTCAAAATATCCTCTGCATTGTTCTCCATACAGGGTTGGATTAACAAACGAATGCTTGTTCTGCAGTGGAGAAATATATGTTTTCTTCTTTTATCGAATATTGCAAATACACTTCACATCCAACACTCAACAGTGTTGCAGTTATTTCTATGTTTTTTCTTAGGAAATAGCACTATATCCATTCATGCTCTCTCTCTCCAAGCAAGTTATGCGCCTGTGGTAAGTAATCAATTCAGATAAGAAAAGTAGTAAAAATGAAGCAAGAACCATTCAGGATATCCTAAGTCATAATGGTTGAATATTCCTGCAGAATAATGATTAATGAATCATCGCCAAAGCCACTTTCTTTTGGCTTTCATACGAAGTCATTGTGATTTCTCTACTTCAAGAAGCAAGGAGTCCATAGGCATGATTGTTTGTACTTCTTGACAATGAAAGGTAACAATAGCCAAGACAGAGAAAAAGGTTCTACAGATTGGAAAGATGTACCGAATTTGTATCCATAGTGAGTAAAATGTACATGGAAAATGTTTTTTTATTCTTGTACCAGTAGATAAAACCATTCAGTCACTCATTGCACCATAAATTGTCCAAGACATGCAAGATGCAGACAACTCATTTTCTACCAACCAAAGACTTAGGTCTTTGACCCAATGAAGAGCATAACAAATGTCTACCGGGTATAATTAAAGGTATTCTTTATAGTCTGAAAGTAATCACAACTAACAAGTTCTTGAAAGTTGAAACTATTCAAAGAGGTGTTGTTGGAAAATCACCTTTGATCAATCATTTACCTATATATTTTAATACGTAATGAATTTTTGAGTGAGACTTCTTCATTGGAAAATGGACATCTAGAACTTCAAAATGGATACAAATTTCACCATACTTTAGATCTACAATGAGCCATATATCCATTTGAAGTTAAAGTAACTATGTTAATTTTTTTCTTAAAAACTAGTAAACTTTCTTCAATTCTCTTTGTAGTAATGCTAAGCACAATTTAATTCTTTTAGAATCCCTACTTTCTAAAGAATTGGATTCCATCCTTGCCTCCCAAGTCCCAACTTTTTCAAAAATATTTCATCCTTTGAGTTGTGAGCATTACGTTCAAAAGAGAAGTATAAATTTTTTTTTTTTTTTTTTTTTTGCGAAAACCACATTTTCGTCTCTATATTTTCACGCGATTCTCACTTTGGTCCCTATATTTTATTTTCACCACTTTTAGTCCCTGTTTAGAAAAACACCTTCTATTTTCGTCCTTTCCGTCAGTGCCATTAGGGCACTGACCTACATGGCAAACGGAATCATTAAAATAATAATAAAAAATTTTATTTTGTAATTAAAAAATGCAACCTCACCATTTAAATTTTAAAAAATTATTTATTAATTCTAACTAAATAAAAAACAGAAATAAAAATAAAAAATCACATTAATTGAGATCAAAGTGTGTCTTGAACAAGAACAATAAGAACACAAACCAAGATCTAAGAACACAATAAAAAAATTAGAAACAGAAATAAAAATAAAAAATTACATTAATTGAAATTTAAGTTTGTCTTAAACAAATACATCAAGAACAAGAACTCATATCTAAAAACACAAAATTAAAATCTAAAATCCACAAATCACAAACCCATAAACACAACACAAACACAAACCCAGCAACATTTTTCCCAAGTTCCCACTTTCCAACTTCTGGTGCATACATTGTCTCAAATACTTGTCAAGAAGAAAAAAAATTAAAATAAAATTTTTTTTGAATTTTGATCTGGTATCATTCTCAACAAGAAGACAAACCCAGATTTAATCACAAGAACACACACTTAGATTTTCGAGGATTTTCTTATCCTTTCTTGTCAACCAAACACAAAAAACACAAACACAAGCTAATCTCAAATTTTCTAAGATTTTCTCACCCTTTCTTGTTAACCAAACACAAACACAAACATAAACTGATCTCTAGCAAGAATACCAAAACATCTCAAAACCCAGCAATCAGCAATCAATTAGAAATCCAACTGAGATAGCGATTAGAGCTTCAATGTCGACGGTATTTCGCCATTTCCGACCGGCGGTTCTTGTTAAGCAAAGGGTTTCCGTTGAGCTCCATGAAGAATTTCTTCCTACGGCGTCGTTTCTTGATCTGTGGCTTTACAGCTTGGTACAAGAGAAAACAGAGGGGAGGCGTCGTTTATTCACAGAGCAAAATGGCCATGGCTACACTCACACGAAAGGAGAGGCGTTTTGCCCCTCTGATCTCTCTTCAACCCATCACCGCCACCGTCCAATCAGAGTTAGGGTTTTGAGGTGGTTCATCTTCTTGAACTGGGTCAGAGGAGTCGTCTTGGGAGTCTGAAACGGGGGCTTTGGGTGGTTTTTTGGGAGGTGAGGTTTAGGAATTGGTTTCTGAAGGGGTTTACCCAGTTCCCTTTGGCATGCTGGGTTTGTGTTTGTGATTATGTTTGTGGATTTGTGATTTGTGGGTTCGATGCCGTGTAACCTTTTTTTTTTCTTATTTTCTAGGTTGACAAGGAAGATCTGTGGCTAGGTTTATGTTTGTGTTTTTGCTCTTGCTGGAAATCAATTGGGTTTGTGTTTGTGTTTTTGTTCTTGCTGGAAATCAGTTTGTGTTTGTGCATTTGTGTTTGGTTGACAAGAAACGACAAGAAAATGCTATAGTTTAATTTTCTGTTCTTATTTTCTGGGTTTGTAATTTTTGGATTTTAATATTATGTTTATAGATCTTGGTTTGTGTTTTTATTATTCTTGTTCAAGACACACTTGATCTCAATTAATGTGATTTTTTTTTTTTTTAGTTAGAATTAATAAATTATTTTTTAAAATTTAAATGATGAGGTGGCATTTTTTAATTACAAAATAAAATTTTTTATTATTATTTTAATGATTCTATTTGCCACGTAGGTCAGTGCCCTAACGGCATTGACGGAAAGGACGAAAATAGAAGGCGTTTTTCTAAATGGACTAAAAGTGGTGAAAATAAAATATAGGGACCAAAGTGAGAATCGCGTAAAAATGTAGGGACGAAAATGTGGTTTTTGCCTTCTTTTTTTTTTATGTAACTTTGGTATTGTAGACTCTAAGGCAAGGGTAGGACAAGGTGGGGCCCAAGGGGCCTAGGCTCCCTATTCTTAAGAGAGCATATATATATATATATATATATATATATATATATATATATATATATATATATATGGATTTTGCTAATATGTGCCCTAAGGGCACACAATAATTATTCATTTTTAGAAGAAAATTTCTCGGGAATTGAAAAAGTGTTGACAGCTTTTTCAATTTCTGAGAAAATTTTACCATAAATAGATGGCTTGATGTGTGCCCTTAGAGCACACATTAACAAGACCTATATATATAGGTATAGTTTTTAAAATTTTATGTTTAGGCCCCCTCTTTCAAAACTTTTGAGCCCCTTCCCCTAAAATTTTACATTGATTTCATTGTAATAGCATTTGCATCAATTGTAAAATAACAATAAGCCCCCAAATCTATCCAATCAACCCCAAAATACACTCACATTAATTTATGTATCATTGTGCAAAAATAAATTTGTACTACAATAATTGTGTAAATTTACACAATTACTGTAACACAAATGTATTTTGCAAATTTATACAATTATTAAAACACAAATGAATTTTTGTACAATGATACATAGACTGATGTGAGTGTCTTTTGGAGTTAATTGAGAAAATTTACACAATTACGATAGCTATATAAATGAATGATTTAGAAATTATTTAGATTATGCGCAGTGGTTTCAGGATTTTTTTAAACTTATACTTTGGCCCCCTTTAATGCGAAATCCTAGGTCTGTCCTAGCTCCAAGGAGTCAGTGAAAGAAACTCAAAGAATCTCCAAGCTAGGTCAGTTTCACTTTTATGATTCTTTCTATCTTCACTTAAATTATATTGACATATCTTTTCTTTTGATGTTCTTCTTTTGTTATGAATGATTGTTTTCCAGTATGGAATGATCATTTTTCCAAGCGACTAGATTAATAATTGTGTATATTAGTTGAATTAACATATTGAGGATTAAGGTTCTTATATAAAAAAACCATATTTAGGATTAGGGTTCTACTAATATTGTTAAATCTTGATGATTAGAGCTAAGCTCTTATTTGCACAAGAAAGAATCATGTATGTTTGAAGGGTCCGATTAACAAGGTGTCTTTAAATCATTTGTTAACAGACAATTTTAGGAAAATTTTGATATCACTTTTATTGGAAATATAAAAAAATGTAAAAAAAAAATTACTTTTTTCTTTTCACATAAAAAGTTTTAAAAGTATATTGCCTAAACCAATGAACTTTTTTTTTTAGAAACCTAAACCAATAAACTTAGGGCATCCATTAACTTTTCACATGTTTGAAATACCAAATAAATGATTCAGTTTTTTAGAAGATTAGAAGATTTTGAAAAAAAAAAATTTGGGAAAGGATGCACAAACATGTCTAGGCATGCGCAATCATACTCGAAGCATGCGTATCTTTAACAATGTAGGCTTTTTCTCACTTAAATTGAAGACTAAAAGTTACTTTTTTATTTTGTCTATCTACTTTTTCAAATACATTTTTCAACATTTTTTTTCTATCCCTTTTTTTTTTTATAGAAGAATCCCATTTAAATATGTATCTTTATTCTTTTGCTCATTTGTACAAATACATTTCATTCTTTCTTTCTTTTTCATGCAAAAAAATTCATTATTTGCTAGTGAACAATGACTCTTCAGACAAAGAGAGTCATTGACTCACTATTATCACGACCCAAAAAAAATCTCTATTTTAGTAGAGTTGTAGCTTGCATATGCATCTCAATCCAAAAGGAAAAAATCCTCTCTCAATTAAATTACATAGCATCAATTTAAAGATTATTCATTTGCGTTAAGATTTAATCCCTTGGATTATGTTAATTAAGACTCATTGATCACTTTCCATATTTGACTTGATATAATTTTAATTTTTTTTTTCGTAAAGTAACTTTCCATACTTGATTAGATTAGATTTTATTTTATTATATTTTTTTCTTTAATTGATTAATTAACTCTACTGTGGGGAGTCCGAGGACCGAGGAGGGTGAGAAACGGTATTTCCACCGACTTATCTAAAAAGCACATCTAAACCGAAAAGAGGATAGGAAAGGTGCATAATGTCACAAGAGCACCCAAGTAGGAGAAGTAGTCTTCCAGGAAAGGGCCAAGGCAGTGGAAAGATATTTCTTGAAAAAGGTTACTTACCACCTCCATATTGAATGCATGGCAACAATCTTATCAGCTGCATTAATGAGGAAATGACACCTGAACAGTAGATTCACAGCTAAGCAGCCCCTTCTACCACCTTCAGCAGAACTTGGATAGGACAAGTGTCCAAAGGAAAGCCTGGAAGTATACAAATGAAGGGCCAGGATGGAAGGAAGAAAGAATATATAAGGGAGGAGAACCTCTTAGATTAGGGGATGTTGAATTTTTGTAGAAAAAAGCATAATTAAGAGGATAGGAACAAACACAGTGCAAAGGAGTTGAAGATAGAACTTGTACAATTTTTTGTATAAGAACACATCCTCGGGTTTGCCCGAAGGCTGCATTGATCTCAAATTACTCTTTGGAATCATTCTACTCTGTTAATCTTCAGATCTTCAGCCTTAATCCTAAATTTAATTCAACTTACTCTAAAGTCATTTTCTCACTCTCCATAAAAATTATATTGTTTTGGGCTTAATTTTAGGGAAAGGGCTTCACTATTCTTAGTGGACTTGGACTATCAAAATTCTAGCACTCACAATTGGCACCGTCTATGGGAACTTTTGCTTGTGGTTTTGTTAAGTCATGGCTAATCTGGAGCAGAACAGAGAGGAATTTGTTGGTTCTCAACAAAAGGACCATTTTGTTAACTTGGAACGAAGGAGGGATAGGGAGAATAACCCCACACCCAGCGTTATGGTGGAAACACAACATATAGAACATACTGAAAGGAGTCATTCAAGGACAATGAGTCGTGTTTCGCATAAGGAGGAAACATGGGATTTAAAACGTGAGATTTATCATCTGCGTAAAAAGTTGCATCGAGGGAACGTGACAAGAGAAACTCCACACCACCATCAAGTGAGGAATCCGGGGAACATGGGGATCGATCTTATCACCCCAGATCTAGGACTCCACATACTGAATCTTTTTCTACCTCCTCTCGTTTAGATAAATTTGAGAGGCATATGAACAAGTGTGGAGAAGGCTCATCTCATCAGAGTGGGGGGAATGATGCAATGAGCAAAGCAGTTCGTCAAATTTCAAAGTCACCCTTTATAAGAAAAATTGACAGAGCCAAGCTCCCCCATTGCTTTACTCAGCCTATGTTCACCAATTACAATGGAAGGACTGATCCTGTAGAGAATGTGAGCCATTTTAACTAGAGGATGGCTATCTATTCCAAAAATGAGGCTTTTATGTGCAAAGTTTTCCCTTCTAACCTCGGGCACATGGCTATGCGATGGTTTGATGCGTTGGAAGAAGGTTCAATAGGATCTTTCGAGGAGTTGACTCGAGCGTTTGGGGCTAGATTTGTAACATGTAGTAGAGTTCCTAGACCCTTAGATTCTTTGTTGTCTATGGCAATAAGGGAGGGTGAAACTCGTAAAACCTACTTAGACAGATATTGGGAAACATTCAATGAAATAGATAGGGACTTTAAAGACGTGGCGGTAAGGACTTTTGAGGTGGGGCTTCCAACAGAGCATGAGTTAAGGAAGTCATTGATAATGAAGCCTGCTCGTAATATGCGTCAACTTATGGATCGTATTGACAAGCATAAACGGGTAGAGGATGATCAAATCCAAGGAAAGGGCAAAGCCAAAGCCTTCCCAAAAAAGAGGGATCCTCGTGCAGGGGGATATAATAATAATCGTCCTAGGAGGGATTTTCCCAATCAATCATCGGGAAGAGGCACTCAGGTGGTCAACTCAGTGTTTAAAGAGCCAGTTTATCAAATCTTAAAGAAGATAAAGAATGAGATGTACTTTAAATGACCCAATAAAATGGGTGGAGACCCGTCCAAAAGAAACTAGAGCCTTTATTGTCACTATCACCAAGAGAGAGGACATACAACAAAGGATTACAGAACTTTGCATGATCATTTAGGCTAGTTGGTGAAGGCAAGGAAGTTGAAGCAGTTTTTGCACCAGTCTACAGGACAATCAGGACAGTTTGTGTCCAGGTATTAGAGAGATGGAATTCCTCAGCCAACCCTGGGCATAATTAACGTAATTTTTGCTACACCCTGAGGCGACATCGGTTCTTACTCAGGAGTCATGTCTGTGGCATCAAACCTGGATGTGGAGGACAAAGCCCATGTGTCTAAGAGGGCTAAAATGGTGGCTGTGCCAATTTCGGGTTTCTCGGAAGAAGATAAGGAAGGAACATTTCAACCCCACGATGATGCCTTGGTGGTAACCCTGTGGATCGGTGGATATGATGTGAAGAGGGTCCTTGTGGACCAAGGAAGCAAAGCAGAAATTATGTACCTAGATTTGTATAAAAGATTGAAGCTTAAGCCCGAGGACTTGCAGAAATATGATTTGCTGTTGGTCAACTTTGATGGAAGAATGGTAACCCCTCGTGGGATGATCTGACTACCTGTGCAAGCTGGGGACGAAGAGGTACAAGTCAACTTCATCGTGGTGGAAGCCTATTCTCCTAATACTGCTATTCTGGCAAGGCCTTAGCTTCACGCTATAGGGGCAGTATCGTCTACCTTGCATCTGAAGGTCAAATATCCCGCGCAAGGACGAGTAGGAGAATTGGTAGGAAATCAAGCAATGGCTAGACAATGTATGATGGTAGCTGTTAGGCAGCACTCCATGGATCAAGTTCTAGAGGGGAAGGAACAAGTCCCATAGCAACTACATAACCCTTCCATATCCGTTGAGGAATTTGATTTCTCGGGTTACAGTCCTAATTGCATTTACTTTACAGATAGTGTGGTACCTGGTGAAAGAGGGAGAGATATGAGCATCTACAACATGCTAGATGGAAGTATCCAACCATGCTATTCAGGCCAATCTCGTTCTAGCATAACGCCACCTATGTGGGTTGTACCTAGTTTAGGAATGACCAACTCTTTTCCAAAGGTTGCACCTTCGCTCTAAACTATAATTATATAGACTTTGCACTTTTATCTATGTTTTTCTTCTAGTTTTTTGAGCATTGGATTATATAAATTTTAATTTATTTAATTTTGTTGACTAATTCAATAATTCTCATTACTACTTTTCTTCTCTTGAGTTTTATTTATTTTAAATGAATGATATATTTCTCTCTTTTTTATTCATACATTAATGATATATTTCTCTTTTTAATTACTTTGTTGCAATGATATATATGTTGTTGCAAAAAAAAAAATTATTGCAATGATGTATTTGTTGTAATAAATAATGTTTTATATTTGTCATTGCAATAGATTATAAAATAATTAATATTAAGTTATTACAATGATGTATTCGTTTCATGTTTGTTATTGCAATAGATTGAAAAATAATTGATTACAATGATGTCTTTATTGCAATAAAATCACTTTGAAATTTTTGTTGTAATAGATTGTAAAAATAATTGGTATCAAGTTATTGTAACAATATCTTTATTTTAAGTCATTGCAACAAATTTTCTTAATGTAATACTGATAATTTTAAGTTATTGCAACTAATTATTGTAAATGCGATAGTTTGCTACTTTTAAGTTATTATTACATCGATTTTTAACTTGATGAACAAATGAATTTTCATGTGGGTTGAAGAGTACAAAAGGATGACATAAACACATCACAAATAAATAAGAATATTATTTATATATATATATATATATATATATATATATATATAATATTCCTATTGACCTTCTTCTACTTCTTCTACATCTTATGGGTTCACTTGTTGTGGATCTAGGGCTGGATCACAACAAAGAGAAATATAGAACAAATATGTTTAAAAATATGTTTGCTTACTCATGCAAGTGAAGAAAAAAGACACTGGAAAGAAAATTCAAATAAGAAAATTATGATGTTACCTTGTGGTTGGCCTGCTTAGTCTTGTTGTTGCTAGGCTGGAGGTGGAGGTGAAGGCGCATGAGAGTCTTGTTTATGCACTTGAAGGATTGCATCAATATAGAACACGTTGTAACAAATGTTACAATGGTAATGGAAATTTTTATGCACCATACGGTTATGTAATCGTAAAGCTTTCGAATTGTCAGATAACGAAAACGACTGGCGACAATAGCAGCAAAAAGCTTGACCATCATCCATGGTGAAACTAGAGAGTGGGAGGAGAGGAAAGAGTGTGGGAGGATATATTTTTCTTTGCAGGGAGCAAGAGGACTAGAGGAGAGTAGAGATTTTTTTTCTCTCCATCAACAGCTGAACCCTAGATCTATTTATACGCAACAATTAAGAGATGGAAATGTAAGGAAAGTGAGGCAGATGCACAGTGGCGACTCCAGGAATTTTGTCTAGGGTGTTCTTATTCCACTTTGAAAAAATTTTGGGTCATTTCAGTTTGTTTCAGGACATTTCGGTAAATATAGGCCGAAATTCAAAATTTGGCAAGCATGAAGTTTGTACTTAAAAAAAAAAAAAAAAATCTTAAAACCAAAACAAGTTTGCATTCTGTACACCGAAAAACTTCAAAAGGAAAAAAAAATAAAAAAATAAAAAGAAAAGAAATTAATGAACAAAGGTACCGGCACAATAAACTATAATTTCATTTGAAATATCAATAAAATTACTAATTATTGTTGTTTAGTTGTTTCATAAATTTGTTTGTCTTTTATAAACCATAATTTGTTGTATCATTGTTTCATTAATTATTAAATTATTAATTATTGTTTAGCCTAACATAATTTAATTTGTTTGTCTTTTATAATGTATTAGTTAATTAAATTATTAGTTATTGTTGTTTAGTTACTTCATTCATTTACTAACTATTAGGAGTCTAGCACACACCCCACTATGTGTTAGCACACACCTCTGCCTCTGCATGTCTTTTAGTTCAAAATTTGTTTAGCATAAAATTTTTGAAGATGTTCCTGATATTGCTTAAGAGTGTTTCTATTTTTTTTAGGATAAACAAATAAAAAAAATTAAATTATTATATATAAAAGATAAAATAAAAAATTCAAGCCAGGATGTTCCCAGGAACACCCTGGCTCCTGAGTGGCGTCGCCACTACAGATGCATGCGGCACAGTTTTGTGAGGAAAGTGAGGAAGTGGACTGAGAGCATCCACATGCAAATTTATCACCTATTTTGAATTTAAAAAAATTACTTTTATTTATTTTGCATATTCATTTTTACAAAGTGCTGGTTTGGATCCAGTTTATTATTGCTGCGTCTGCGTTTTGCTTTTTTTTTTTTTTTTTTTTTAACCCAGCCGCAAGGTTGGACTTTTCAACCATGAACAGTGCACAAATGTACTGTTCATGGGTCCCACAAATTTTACTTTTCAGCAACTTTTTCATTAAAAATGGGTCTCACGGTACTATTCACACATTTAAAAATTATTTTGCTACAGTGTTTTCAGTTTTCAGTTTTCAGTTTCAGCAAAATAAGTTCTATCCAAACGGACCCAAAATATATAACCCATCTATTATATACTATATTTTATATAAATAATATTTTTATATATTTTTAATATTATTGTATCTCCCGATAAACATCAATCTATTAATAATGACAACTCAGACAATTCTAAAAGGAAGCTGCAATCGAGAAAACGTAACTTATCACCATCACCTGTCAGGTCTAGGAGAAGGTATCTACTTATTAAGATCTCTTTACTTTTTATCCAGGTTTGCATTGTGAAACATCAAGGGAGTGTTTGAACATCCTATGAATATCAAATTGAGCCCATATTTTTAGTAGCACTAAAAACAAAATACTTTTTTTTTTTTGAGAATGAAAAAACAAAATAGTTGATTGAATGAGATGGAGCTATTATCATAGTCACCAAGTTAATTTAAAAAAGGGATGAGTAACTTTATTATTTGGTATTTTTCAAGGAACCAAAAATATAATGGTCTAGTTCAACATTTGTTTGATGTTTAACCAGCATATTACTTAATTTATGCACAAATTCTTTCATGGTTTCAAATTGGGAAGTTAACTTATTCAGCACATTTACTAATGCTAATACACATTCAATTTTCAGTAAAGGTTTATTTTTTAAATTCTATCTAAAGGCAGATTTATCGTTAATTTATGATATCAATCATGTTTTCTGTGGAGGCAGCTAATCCATCCAAAAATTACATTTAGAATACAAAATAGCAAAACAATGTGGTTTTAGGAGGGTTAATGGCAGAACACAAATAACAAGTTACAACACCCCACTTCAAATTCATAAACTCAAAAATAGGAACATAACGATTCGAAACATCATGAAATCATAAAGCCTTTTTCATCAATTCCGCACATATTCCCAACACTCTAAACAACAATTATTCCAGTTTTTAAGAAAACAGTAACTCACATAATGCAAAGCAAAAAATGTAACAAAAAGGGGGGGGGGGGGGAGAGAGAGAGGGGGGGGGAAGCAAGCAAAAACCATAGACAATTAACACACTAAATTGTATTATTTCCATAAACCTAAACCAAATGTGAGACTATGAAGTATACCTCATTAAAAGGCTTCAATAATTAATTATTTAGATAAAATCAATGAGAAGAGAAAGAAAAAAAAAATTCTCAGTTGTAAATATCATGCTTGGCAACTAAAATGTACAGAATATATTCGACAACTTGTCTACTCAGCCAGTTTTTGTAAAACTTGGTAGAAATCAAATGTTTCTATTGTGTCATAGGTAGTTTTACTGATATATTAAATCACCATTCTCCATAAGCATTGTCTATTTCACAAAGAATGCTACTG
Source organism: Castanea sativa (assembly GCF_040712315.1). NCBI lineage: Eukaryota > Viridiplantae > Streptophyta > Magnoliopsida > Fagales > Fagaceae > Castanea > Castanea sativa. The sequence goes on along the minus strand of NC_134019.1, from coordinate 9,809,658 downwards.
GTTTGACTTTTTTTTTTTTTTTTTTAATCATGAATCAGAATAATTGCATTTAAGACAAACCAAGAAATACACATACATCCCTTCTAAAAAAAATACACATACATCCAAAGTTTGATCAAATCAAGGTCATAACAAGGACTAATCCCACAAATTATACAGTCAACAACTTAACACCAACAATACAAAACAGTTCTAGAAAGCTATTTATAGAACTTACACACAGCAGAAAACTATCACACACAAATCACACATATATAGATAATTTTCAAAGACTTGTATCAAAAATAAAAAAAGACAATTTTCAAAGACTTAAACAATGGAATTTGTATGGACTACTCATTAAGAACGGTCAAAAATCAATAATCTCTAAGAACAATTCAGCAAAATAACAAACATGATGAGGTTAAATGACTTCTATAAGTGAGTAAAACATGCATATCTCTCTTACTGGTCTCACAAAATGAGCAAGAATTCCTAACTAAGCAGGCTAACTCCAATTAGACTGAGATCCTTTAGCTAGCTATCATACCAAATAATATATATATATATATATATATATATATATATATATATGAAATAACAATACAAAGTATTTGTTATTTGTTTTAAAAGAAAAGATTCGCCAGTTTGAAAACAATTAAACCGAAGAAAAATATAGAGAGATATAGAATACCAAAACTCATTAATTTTTAAAATACTGTTAAAAAAATGAATTAATATGTTATAAACTTCAGATTAATAAAAGAATGGGAAAACAAAGAATGATGAATATATACCATTGGTTAACTCGTTGCTCAGCATCCCAAATTCCAAAGCAAATACTATCAGAAATCAAAGATGACCTTAATAACATGCATGCATAAAAATAAAAAATTCAACAACCATTCCATATTTCTTCATCAAATATTTAGGCAAAATTGAAGCAACAAAACCAAAAAGAGTGATAAATCAGTCTTTAAAAAAAATCAATCAACCCATAGAGAAGAGAACTTTAGAAAGAGAGATACATGTATTGCAATGAGTTGAGAATGTCAAACCACAAACCAGCAATATTTTTTATCTGGTCCTCTACTTCTCTCTCTCAACTTCCAAGAAACCTACACCCACCCACAATCTCCACCAAAGTCTCTTCCCATCCTTTAAACCACACAATCCTCTCCCCCCACAAACCTACAGCCCGCTGTCTTCGAGCCTTATCTCACCAAATATATACGAATTACACCGGCACCGCACACGTAATCAACTCAAGTCTCTCTCTCTCTGTCAAGTCTGTTAGAAGAACAAGATATTTCTTGAACTTTGCCCGCGTCTAAAATGCTTTTCTTTCCCGCGAAAACGATGAGTTTTGGATGTTTGGGGAACCATAACAGGCGTGGGTTCTCTTTTTCTTTTAAGCCCAAATAAAACAAGTGATGAATCGGTGAGTTTTGCCCACCGGATTGACTAAACCAAAAAACTTTTGTTGACCTCATACTATTGTGCCCCACCCACATCAACTTTTGAAACCTTACAATTTTATACATCATTATTTTATTACATAATTTGTACATATTTGCGCAAAGCCCAATCTTATTGGTTTGCAAGAGAGTTAAACCAGCTTCAATTGTATTTTGGCTTGTTTGATTCAGTGATGTGGAAAAAACAATGTATGCCTTCTTAATTAGATGGAGCATCAAAATTCAACTCGCAGGAAATCCATGTAGCAAGGATCTTCAGAGTGACATCCATGAAATTTAGTAACATGAAGAGAAACACGGATGGGGGCAAGAGTCATTGCCTTTGGTGATGAGGCACATTACTTTTCACTTTTTAGGCAATTCCTTTTTTTTTTTTGAGAGATAATTACAACATGCTGCTAATCCCGCAACTTGAATCCTTTCCTCTCTAGACCCCCAAGCACTTTGTGCATGGGGAGGTGTCAATTCAGCTACAAGGCCTTTGGCAGACAATTCCTTTGTTTAGGCCCCAAAATCCTCATTTTTGCCTTTTTTAATAATTTTTTTTTCTTTATAACTTTTAATCTAAAAGTTAGAATAAGGTACCATTTATTTTGGAATGTATCTTAAAGATAGTAATTTTTAATTTTGCAATTATCTCTTTTTTTTTTTTTTTGCTCTTTTGATAAAATTTACTATATTACCACATAATTTCATGATTAGCACAAATTAAAGTTTCGTTGTGCTTTCCTAGTCGCCTCTTGCTGAGTTGGAAAACTATTATTGATTCTCACATGTGGATATTTTTGAATAAGACACTCAATAAGTGTGAAATTTTGTAGATGCTCATTTTTTTTAGAAGCCTAGCAGGAGGAGAAAGCCCAACAACGTAGGTAGAAGAAAGTGGGATGGAAACACCATTAAGCCCAAGTGGCAGAAATAATGAATCATGGGTCCATGAAGCAAACAAATGGATCCTAAAGAAGTAAATGAGCCTAAGAAGACCCGGAAAAAAAGAAATAGTAAACATATGGGCAGTATGGATGTAGAAAAGCGAGAATGGGTCACGGCTACCACAACAGCCCCAAAGCAATGTAAGTAAAGAGAGTAAGGGACAATGGAGAATCCATAAGCCCCAAGAATGAAGTATAAAGTACTTGGATCAAGAAAGCCTAAGAAGTTAGTAAAGGCCCATGGGAAGCACAAAACTAAAAAGAGTCAAGGATGCCCCAAGAAAGTAAACGGGTCAAGGACGCCCAAAAGGAGGTAAGCGGGACGCTGGAGCCTGCAAGTAATGTGATAAAAGGTCCAATGAGTTTATTGGGCCATTAGAAAAAGGATGAATAGCAAGCCCAGAGAAGCCCAACAGTCCTGAGTCAGGAAAACACTAAGGCAGGCATGACAAAATAATGCGGCAGAAAGTAATAATAAGGCTAACAATAGAGCACGGAGGAGGGCGCAAAGGAAGGGAAGTCCATAATCAGGCAAAGCCCAACAAGCCATAAAAAATCAAAAATCAATAAAGCAGCCCACGCCGTAAGAAGTCAAAAATAAACGGAAGAACAGGCAGACGGACCTTCAGACCATGGCAAGCGCATGAGCAGCAGGCATATTTTGGACGAGTATGAAAGTAAGGCACGCGCAAGGCCCAAACACCACCAACCTGTATCCAGCCAATACAGGAAATGGTGGGTCATGGGTCAGAGGTAAAAGGACATGGTTTGGCAGTGGGGAGGAGAAAAAACCTATTTTCGTGTTTCCTTGCTCAGGCTCTTTTGGAGGCAGTGTCCTGCTGGGATGACATACTACCCAAAAGAAGCAAAGCTGAGTTGGAACCACTAGGTGCATGCCACGAAGGACGGAGAGGAAGAGAGTACTTACACCATGGCAGGTAAGAATGCCATGGTGAGCAAACAAACAAAATAGTCTTCTTGGTCTGGTGAGGTGGAGTGGCGCGGTCAACACAGGTAAGTGGCGCTGGTTCGACGACTAACCAATCAGTAATGGTTAGCAAGGACGCCTACACCAGACAAAAAAGGTTAAGGGCTAAAATGGTAAAAGTCAGTCGCGGCTGGCATTATATAAGGAGCTCTTACGGTGCACGACAGAGAAGAACTGGGGGTGGAGAGAATTAGCATAACTAAGAAAACATCAAAAGATAAAAGAAGGAAAGAAAGAATTAGAGAGAATAGAAAGAAAAGTAAAAAAACGGAGAGAACAGAGTGGCAGACATGCACCAAATAGGTTGATCCCCCTCTCCCTCTCCAACCCATGTTCTCTGATAATGGCAAAGGACATCTCTAAATATGAGTCATTCAGGCCTACCCCTTCAAAGCAATTAATTTTTTCCTCAAAGAAATTAGTCGCGTTGAAGAGATGGTTCCCCTTCTTGACTTAAACCCAGCAACGTAACTTGATACAGCAAACTGACATTTTTCTTTTAATAAGCTGATTGCTATTCATTCAATACTTATTCTTTGTTGCTTTTCCATACAACGAGTATTCATTATCAAAGCCCATTATTTACCTTTGTCTGGATAGTGAAAGAATTTCTATTATTGTCATTATTAAATCTGTTTGTCGTAACTATTATAACAGTTCTGTCTGTCATGGGCAAGTGATAAACAATCTTAGCAAACGGGGGCATCATTTGCACACAAGCCAGACCAAGGAGGGTTGCTATTGGACCGATCCCAACTCCCTAATCCAGAAAACTTTGGGGCCTAGTGCAGCAGGAGGCGGCCCAGCCTAGCATTTGCAAAAAAGACCCCCACAATTTTATTGTAAAAACTATTGTTTTCAGTATTACTTGACCACATGTCATCTACCACTAGTGCAATTGATTTTTACCTTCATTGTAGGCCTCACTATGAAATACTTAGAGCATTCACATCAGTTCATGTTAAAATTCATATTTTTTTTAGCATAATAATCTATTTTTTTCAATTTTATATAACCACTTTTCAAAAATAAGCAATGAAACAATTTTGGATAACTATGTTCTAATTTTTTTCTTTTTTTTAAAATTTTATTAAAATTAATAAAAAATTATTTAAATAATAAGAGGGATTATGAGGGTTGACTATGAGTAAAAAGCTCTAACGCTCTTTCTCTCTATTGTTATTGCTTAATGGAGCACTTGACAATGGACAGAAGTATTGATTTGAGTGAGTTAGCAAAGTTATTGACTAAAATAACAAACTTCAAACTTAAAAAACTAAAATGATTTTTGGGAAAAGTCAGCAGATTAAAAATGAATTTTTTCCAAAATAAAAATTTAAGTACTACTTCTCTTTAGTAATTCATGATAAAATACCATTCTTTTTATTTTCTTTATAATTTGATATTTACGAAGTTATGTGGGATTAAAAAGATAAAAGACAAAAAAAAAAAAAAAAGACAAAAATACTATTTTGGTTATGTGGGGGTCAAAAACTCTAGAAAGGGATTCTGAACAAAAGTTCTTAATCAACACAACTAATTTCTAAAAAATAATAGATATGAATCCACGATGGGAAAATTAAACAGATAGCTAAAGGCAAAAGGAAACTATATCATGCGTTTATACATATACATATATACATATATATATGTATGTGTGTGTGTGTGAAAAAGGAGTGTTCTCGTGATACAAAGAGGGATTTTGAGGGTTGAATATAAGTAAAAAGCTGTAACTCTCTTTCTCTTTATTGGTCTTGCTTATGTCCTTTTTTTTTTTTAATGGATCCCCTTTCCTATTGATCTCTCCTTCTTCTTTTATAGCCATATCTCTTCATTCTCCAGTTGTCTAGCTCTTACCTGGATTTGAGGGGTACTTGTCCTATAAACCCCTTGCGCTACCATTTCTTGATCATGAAGGACTTTTGGGGGTGTTTTCATTATTGAGGCCAGCTATTCAGCATTTAATGAGACTGACATTAAGTGGGAGAAGCTCATTAATGTAGAGATGTTACGTTGGGCTCCGCATTTTCTTTGATGTGTTCTTTAGGAAAAAGGTGAGCAAAGGATGGCCCCAGCTTAAGAGGAAGGTCGATCCTCGGCTAGTCTCCATGTCCTCAGGAAAAAATGGTTTTGCGAATTACCGCAGTAGTGTTCCTAGATGGTATTCGGGAAGGATGGGTATAGCAGATTACCTCGGCTATGGGCCTAAATGGTCTTCCCATCAGAAGTCCCTTTTATCTCTTGTTAGACCCCAAGTTGGGTCCACTCCTTGGATTTCCTCTTTGGGCTAAAATCTTCAAGGTAGATTTAGGTTCACTCCCCCATAAGATCCCTACATTTTGAGATTACAATCAATTTAGTTCTTATTATTTTCAACTTGTCGTTAATTTGGTCCCGACCATCAACTCACTAATTGAAAGTAAAAAAAAAAAAAATTTTAAAATATCTTTAAAAAACCTGAATAAAGATAATTGTTAATCTTTTTCTTTATTATTATTTTTAATAAAAATAACTTTAACTAGAACTAAAATGATTTAGACATGATAAGAGTTAGTGAGAAGTTAGAATTCAAATGAGAAAAAAGAAATACCATGCATGAATATATATTTTTATTAATTTTTTTAGAGCAAAAAGCGATGCTTAAGTTTAGGAGAAGTTTGTAACCATTGTTACTGGGTTACTTGGAAAGTATTCATTTAGTTGGAAGTTATTGAGAGGAAATTGTTGTTGATTGTGTGAGTAGGGTGGTTTTTTTTTCTTTTTTTTTAATTTCTTTTTTTGAGAAATAGAGTAAGGTGGTTTTTTTTTTTTTTTTTTTTTTTCAAACTACTAAATACACACTCTTTAATTACACTTTTGGTTGTGGTGCGTGGAGTGGGAGGTTTTTGTGATATAGTTTTTTGTTTTAAAATTTTGTTGAATTAGGGTTCTATCCTCTTTTTTCTTTTTCTTTTTCAAATTTTTTAGGAGTTTTTTGTTTGAGAAGCAATTTTTTTAAGAGTAAGACTATCTAATTAAATTGAAATATTTTAATAACTCAAAAAAGTAATAACTAACTTTCCGAATTTTCTTAATATATAGAGATAAATGAATTGTAGAGGTTGGGGTTGAAATCCTAATCTAATTTGCGGGTGAAGATTTGATGAAGTTAGGAATTGATTGTATGATTTTTTTTTTTAGCGTACTGTGTGTTTTATTGCTAAGAAAATGAAAAAAAAAAAAATGTAGAATAAGTTCTTAAATTTTTTTTTTTTTTTCCTATCTTTTGTAAGCCACGTGAGCTTCAAGTCTATCAACTATCAACTATGTAATCTTTTTTTTTTTTTTTTTTGAGAAATAACTATGTAATTCATTATTCATGTGAACATTTTCCATTTGTAGGTCAACGGTAGAGACCAAATTAATTTTTATCAAAATGTAGGTACCCAATTAATTGTGATCATAAAATATAGTGGCTAAATTATTATTATTATTATTTTAAATCTTATTTTTTCACATATGTGCTATGCAGTTAACTGGGCCTTTTCTATGGGTAGAACACATTGCAGATATGAGCCCATTGTAGACCCTATTCCAGCCCACATCCGACCCGAATACTCAGCCCAAAAAACATAAAACCATGGCACCCATTAGGGTTCCTTCTCTGTAACCATATATATTCACGAGCAGCTTCGTTCACAAAACCTTGCTGCCTTTGCGGAGAGCTTAGAGAGACAAAAGACTTGCTCTACTTGTACACCACACCCAAACAAAAATGGTTTGTACATCTTCTCTTTTCGATATTATCGTTTGTTGTTGGTTTTTTTTTTTTTTTTTTTTTAAATAAAATTTATTTTAAGGATATGAAATTGGCTAATGAATATTGTGGGTGTTGTTCACTGTCCGAATGGGTTTTAAGGGTTTGTTTTCATTTGGGTTTTGGTTATTTCAAATGGGTTCTTTTGGGTATTGAAGATATGTCAGAATCAGGATTTGGGTGTTCAAATATGTAGATTATGTATATGGTTTTTTTGATCTCTTATGTACAGTTATACGGTTGTTTGGTTATTCTATGGATTCATAAACTAGAAATGTATTAAACAGCTACAAACAAATTTGAGAATAAATATAATGATGATTTTGTCATGGGGTTGTTACAAAAATGTATGGTATGTGTTTGATTTACATAATTGGTGGAGATTAAGAAGTTGAGATTTGCTTAACTGTTTTCTTTTCTAAGTCTAGAATACATATATGATAGTTCTAATCAATGCACAAAGCTCCCACTGGTGTCTGAGAGAGTTAATTGGTAGGTGACTTTACCTCCAATTTTGTTTTTGGTGAGGCTGATTAAAATGACATCTCTCCATGTATGATGAAAAGAGAGGCTTTTTGATAACCCATTGTCTATCATTTTCTTCAGTTGGGTAGGGCTGAGATCTTCTTATGTAACTCTGCATTTTATGTTTTGACACTATTCAAAATTGGCCCATGATGGGCACCTGCATTTTATTGCATGTCGTAAAATCCATAAAGTTTGTATTGATAATTGTTTTATCCTTCATTCCCGCACAATCCCGATCCCTCTATTGAATGCCTGGTTTGTGTTAGTGTTAGATGTCAGCTCTGTCAAGTATTTGAAAAACTGATTTGTGCAACTAAGTCCCTATGTTGGCTAGAAAACTTAGCATGTAGGGACCATCTTCTGAATTTGATGGAAGAAAACTTATAAAAATCCACCTCTGTTGCTTGATGAAAGCTTCCATCCGTATTGCTGTATGGCAGTAGCATATATCTAGTGTCCTACGTTTTTTTATCATAGGCGATTCTCCAGCTTTAAATTTTAATATTGGATATCCTTCATTAGATTCAAATTCTACAGTGGAAACAAAGTGAAATAGGTCAAAGTTGATTGCGAACACAACTCCTTACAGTAGAAAATTCATTGATGTTTTATCATTGTGGTTATTCTTATTCTTGAGGGTTTTAACTTTTGTCAAATCTATTAGGCGAAATGTCTAAATTTTATTTTCAACTGAAACTTAAACCATGTGACTCTGAGATAAAGCAAGTAGAAAACAACTTTATGAATTGTGTATGAATTGTATTTAACCCATTTATGTATAGTATACATGAATATTTGGATTGTTTTAGGTTTTTGAAATTAATATGTTTGAAATTGGTGTCTACAACAGGCTAGAGGGTTGAAGAAGCACTTGAAGAGGCTCAATGCCCCTAAGCATTGGATGCTTGATAAACTTGGTGGTGCATTTGTAAGTCAAAACTTCTGTACCTAGCTACCTCTGGAATGATTTTTGTATTTGTCTTATCTCTCAGTTTATATGTTGAATTTAGGTTCCTTTTTTTCAATGTATTTTATTTTTCTTGTTTAGGCTCCCAAGCCTTCATCTGGACCTCACAAATCTAGGGAATGCCTTCCATTGATCCTTATCTTGCGAAACAGATTGAAATATGCTCTCACGTACCGTGAGGTCATTTCCATATTGATGCAACGACATGTTCTGGTTGATGGGAAAGTCAGGACAGATAAGACCTATCCCTCAGGTTTCATGGGTATGCACATCCAAATCTTCCTGTTGTAAATTATTGACTTTATTTTTTAATCATTACTTGTTTTTAGTACCAATGCAATATGCTAAATCATCATGAGAAAAATGCTCATTTGTACCTATGCAGTAATCATCTATATCTTCTCAACTGAAAGAACCGCTCACTAGCTAGCTGGATTAGTGGGGGGCCCTTTCTGGAGACATACTGAAAACCATGCCTTTTTTTTTTAAAACCATCTATACGGTGCAGTTACAAATTACTAATTGATGGGTGCTGCAAAGGAAAATGTTGAATTACTATAACCACAATCTGCTTGATAATAGTATAATTTTATTTACACTATGTATTGCTACTACATTAGGAAAAAATGTCATGTAAATCTTCCACACTCGCTTTTTTCTGAATTACATGACCTATTCAATATGATTGGCGAGTGACTCATTAGTTTTGTGGCATTGAGAGTTTTTGTTGCTTCCTTGTATTTATGACTGCTGCATGTTGCCTGGTTTAAAATTAAGTTCTGTGGTGTTATTGGTTAGAAATTTTATTTATGCTTATAATCTGCTTTCCTTCTAACAGATGTTGTTTCAATCCCCAAGACTAATGAGAATTTCCGCCTGCTTTACGACACTAAGGGTCGATTCCGTCTTCACTCAATCAGGGACGAAGAGGCAAAGGTATTATCTTCAGTCTCTTGAATAAATTTTCAAGTTTTTTTTTTCCATTGTAAAAATTAATGTATATCTATAACAGAGGCTTCAAAAATTGAGAGTGACATGATTCGTAGTGAATACATATCATCTTATTGTACATAATAGATGAAGTTCTAACATCATCTGCCTAGCTTTGCTATTTTGTATCACAATATTGTATGGATCCTTTTGAAGCTGGAGTTACTATGGATCCTGTTAGGATTATTCTGATCAACTGAAAGTCTCTCTGCAGTTTAAGCTCTGCAAAGTCAGGTCGGTGCAGTATGGGCAAAAGGGTATCCCATACCTCAACACCCATGATGGGCGAACCATCCGCTACCCAGACCCTCTCATCAAGGCCAATGACACCATCAAGCTGGACTTGGAGAGCGGCAAGATCACTGATTTCATCAAATTTGATGTTGGGAATGTAGTCATGGTGACTGGTGGAAGAAATAGAGGCCGTGTTGGAGTAATCAAGAACAGAGAGAAGCATAAGGGAACCTTTGAGACAGTCCACATCCAGGATGCCACTGGGCATGAATTTGCTACTCGTTTGGGCAATGTGTACACTATTGGCAAGGGGACAAAGCCTTGGGTTTCCCTTCCTAAGGGCAAGGGAATAAAGCTAACTATCATCGAAGAGGCCAAGAAGAGGCTTGCAGCTCAAGGGGCAGCCACAGCTTAAATGAATATGGTGAAAATAACCTTCAAACATATCTGATGGTTATTTGTTTTTGTAGCTCCTGACCTTTTAGTTCCTTAAATTATGTTCCTTTTTTTTTTTGTCTGTTTCATGCTTGGTAACAATAATATAGTTGTTATGAGATCTTGATGCTTGTTTGTCTTGGTTTTCTGTAGAAGCTCTGAATTGGGTGTTCAATTCTTTTAAGTTAATATTGTGAGGTTCAATTTGATATTTGATCATCTGAGTTTTATCCTTATGTTCCATGAGGATTATTTATAGATTCAGAGAAGTTGTACTAATTGCTATACTTCTTCACCCACTCACTATGTGCCTCGCTTGTAGGAATGGTGAAAATTCCCAGCCCTGCTTGATCCACCCAACGTGGGGTTTTTTCGCCCTGAAGAGGGCGGATGACGGGGGTGGGGTGTTGTATGTCCAGTACAGCCCTAGGGATGGTAAAAAAAATTCGTCCCGCGTCTTGCCCCAACTTGACCCTTACCTGCCTTGCTGATGTCATTCTCATCCCAAAAGGGGACGAGGCAGCCATGATCAGACTCTATCCCACTCTATTGTAATTCTTACTCATTTGTTAACATGGCCAGCTACATTAAGCATATTATTTAAAGAGAAACTTTTGCGTGCAATAGATGAATGCATATATGCTAGAAAGGATATGGATTTTTGGTTAAAAAATTCAAATATCCAAGTAGTAGATTTTTGAGAGTAAGAATTAGAACTCATACTTTTTATGTTACTTCGATATCTTGCAATTTTAATTTATATTGTCTTTAAGTAATCCAAAACAAATTCATTATCAGAATTTTTAAATGACAAATACTTATGAACGTTAATAAATATTAATCATTTTTAAAATTAACTTCATATATTTAGATTTAAAGAAATATACTGAAAAGTCAAATTCTAACAATATTATAAATATTGGAGAGGCTTGAATTAACATTTGTTTATCTAGAAGGTGGGTATTAGAATTGCAAGAATTTGGGATTGAGATGTTCGTAGGAATTGCAATTTTTTTCAAGAAATTTTTACTGAGTTTTAAAGTCCACCAGCATTTAGAACCTGATGATCGGGAAACAAAAATGACGGGAGGATTCTTGACAGTTGTTTTCAAAAAAAGTGTTGCGACCCCAATTCCAATTTATTTCTTGTGAGTGCGGACTATTTTTATGAACCCAATTTCAAAAATAGTGTGAAGGGTATAGAAGAAGCCACAACCACAAGCAGATCTAAGTACCTTTTTAGATCATTTTTTTGAGCCCAAAATGTGGGTTTTGCTAAAAGTGGGCTGGGGCTTCTTGCAAAACCTAAGGCCCACATAAAAGATGTTTTGTGCGTTCTTGGCTGGTTTCTATTTGCATAGAGTAGCTTCCCAGAGGACCAAATTGGTAAAGGAAAAGGTAGCCAATCACATTAAGTCAGACATTTCCCTTAATAATGATAAAAAGAAGCCTTCCTTTTATTTGAATAAAGCAAATATGATCGTAACCATTAGGTTTAACATCACAGAGGAACAATGAGTTTTGGCTAGCTCAACTAGTAAAGTTTTTTATAGTTGAATAAAAAATCTGGGTTCAATTTTCGCCTATACCAAAAACTGATTAATGTCTTGGTCTGATGACAAAGAGCGTTCATCAAGAGTAAACGTCATAGGTTAAAACTCTCTCAAAAAAAAAAAAAAAAAAATCACGAAGGACCATGGCCTCAACCATTATCCATAAACCAATCCTTAAGAACATCCAAAATTTACTATAAAAACCCTCTATCAGATCTAACACAACTAATCTCGTTTTGCCCTTGAAACCCTAACTTCATAACAAAGCCCATTCAACAACAAACCAGCATTAGCATTTTGAGGTCTTGTGATGAAAATAATGGCACAAAAGAGTTTTCTCTCTCTCTCTCTCTCTCCCTCACCACCTTTCTCAAATTTCCCTTCTTGTTTTTAGCATTTTGTTGCACCCATTGTTGTTTAGCATTTTGATTTCCATCTTGCAACATACCACTGGCCTATATTTATCACATATTGAAATTTTGGACTTGAATCTCCTAATTTAATCACATTTCAAATAATTAGAAGGAAGTTTTGAGTTCGCTTTAGCATTTTGGTCCTCATTACAAAATCATCATCAACAAGGATATTAGAGGCTTAAGACCCTAGAGAAGAATTGGCAAAATATATTGAATTATTGAAGATTTTCTATTGTACAAATTCGGCCAAAAATTTTATATTTCAACTGACATCTTTTGACGTTATTACTTATTAACCTAAATATTTAGGAAAGGCTTATAAATATAAGAAGACATGCCAAATCTTCTTCTTTTTTTCTTTTTCTTTTTTTTTTTAAATGGAGACGTACCAAATCTTGATTGTAATTTGCAATACAATGCCGACTCACCGACTCTTATACAAGACGTGGCTTTTTTTTTTTTTTTATACATAGGAAACGTGGCCTAATTTGAAAGACATTTGAAAAACGTGTATTAAACAAAAGGGATTCACATATATATAGTATAACCTCTTTGACCATTCAATAATACACTTCTTGAAGAAATATGTAAATGTCAAAAGAAAAAGGAAGAAAAAAAAATGTAATAATACTTTGACACTTTAGGAGTTCTAATATTGAAAAATTGCTGATGATTTTTTTCTTCTTCGCATTATGTAACACCCACAAAATTTCAATTAAAAAAAAATTATATTTAGGGCCAATTACAACTTACCCACCTATAATTTGGTCGAAATTTAAGTTGTCTATCTATGGTTTGAAATTTGATACTTACCCAGCTAAGGTTTGCTCAATTTGAGTTTTGTAATCCACCTCTATTAAAAATATGACTAAATATGTAATTATGCTTCACTTTTATATTTCTTTCCTCTAAAAATACAAAAAACATAAAAATACAATATCAAATAAGATAAAAAAAGAATACAACGGAACACTTGCATTATGAATTCAAACCACAAGTAAACAACTTAAATTTCAGTCAAACCTCAAGTGGGTAAAGTGTCAAATTTCAAACCACAAATAGACAACTTAAATTTCAGTCAAATCACAAGTGGGTAAGTTGTAATTTACCCTTATATTTAAGCCGCAATAAGAAATTTCAAAAGAAATAAATTCATTATCATGATCAAAATACATAGTAATTAATCTAATTTCCACCCAAAAAAAAAAATCTAAACTCTTCAATATTTAATCGTAAACTAAAAAACTCAAATAACTCCTTATAAAATCAATGTTTTTAAAGTAAAACTTAAAAAAACTCCTAATACAATAATGTGATTGAAGTGGTACAAAATATTGTTGGGAATAACAAATCGCATTAGGTTCGCATAAAACAAGAAGCAATTAGAAAATCAATAATGGTAGATGAATATAAGTTTTTTTTTTTTTTTTTTAAAAACACACACAAGGAAAAGGAAAATGGGTTCTAACATTAGGCACACCACAATAAGAATATAAATTAATAAATTTATTTTTCTCAAATAAATTCAATAGATATTAACATAAAATTTTAGAGGAAACAAGGACACAAGATAGTTGTGTATACAATTAATGAAAAACATCACAAATACAATATGACATATTCTGTGTATTGTCCTTGTAGGCAGGGCAACACTCACTTATTGTTTCCACTGGAAAGGTCAGTGAAAATAAATAATCAACAATCAAATTCTAACACCTATCTTCACCACATCCAACCTCCACAACACAAGAATATATTCAATCAATTAATTATCTTATTATATATATATATATATATATATGTATGTATACACACATGCTCAAATTACACATAATGTAACTTTAGTTAATGTAATGTTGCTAAATAATTTTATATTGGATTCTTTTATATATAAAAAAATCGTCTATTAGAATACATTCTTTCCTCTTACCTTTTATTCTTGCAAAGTATTAAGATAATCTGAAATCAATACATACCTATTATAAAATGTATAATTTTTTTTTTCACTTCACAAAACATAATTTATGGACCAAATAATAAATAACATTTAATTTATGCAAAATACGATATGCATGTTAAAAAGAAAAAAAATAAATAGTTCAATGATGAGATTTTCAAAATATAAATTCAAGAAATTTATTTATATAGTGTAATTTTTTTTTAAAAATAAACAGTTATATCATTCTTAACAGTTATATGTGAAATAATTCTTAGGTACTTTCGGAGTATAGAGAATAATACTCCCTCCTCTTACATTCATGGTGGGATCTACTCATTAAATTCATGGTAGAGTCTATTATGAATGTGAGAGGAGGAAGCGTCATTTCTCTGTGCCCTGAAAATTAAATTTATGGTGAGATTCAGCATGAATATGTGAGGAGAGAACATCGTTTTTCTGTATTCTCAGAATATCTAAAATTGTTTCGTATATGCATGTATGAGAGAGACATTTTTTTCAATTATTTATAAATAAATAAAAAACACTCACCCACTTTTCTTTTTTGAGAAGGAAAACACACCCACCTTCAATGACAGTCATATATATGACGGTCGTTGAACATATATATATATGTTCATTGACTACAATTATTTGGAAAATAGAAAATTTCTTTCTTCCCATGCTGGTCCCATGAAATTTTGGCACGTACCATCACCATCATTATTTCAATAATTTGATGCTTAAGCTTTGTCTAGAGAGTGTATATATTATTAAAAAAATTAAAAAAAGCTTTGTCGAGAGAGAAGAAAATAGCACTAAGTTTTCCATAGACTCGAAAGTAAGGTGGTTGAACCGAACATATATAATGAATCTCGATAAAAATGGAGACAATCGTATATATTAATGTTGACGCAAACTTATATGTGTAATCTTTGAGGATACTCTACCAAAATCAACAAATATCATGGCATGCATTATGGAATAGGAATGAAACTAAATCTCACTTATTTATGTACAGTGCCTAAAACATATGATATGATATGGGATTTTGTTATAAAAAATAATAATAATAAAACTACTTTATTATTCTTGCTCAGATGAGTTAATTTTTTAACACGGTGTATTTAATATATATAAATAAATAATTTCTTTATTCCACTAAAATTGAACTTTAAATATATAGTGGTTAGAGAATAGAAGTTTTGGATTTTTTCTATAGTATTTTTTAAATATTTAAATAATTCGATAGTTGCATAAGAGAAATATTTGTCTATTTGAATCGGAATGTTCTTGTAAAAAAGTAAAAGCCCCAAAAGATATATATATATATATATATATATATATATATATATATATATATATATATTAATATGGATTCTCAATTTTGTATCATGTGTTTTATTTAATTTTTTAATTTTGTACCAAGTAAATTATTGAATCTATAAATCAAAAAGTCCAAATCCAATTAAATTCTAAATTGAATTTCAATCTAAATTTTTAATTTTTGTGATAAATAAATTATTAAGTGCAAAAATCGAAAAGTCTAAAACTAATTAAATTCTAAATCATATATATATATAATGAGAAACCATTACATATTTTTAAAATTTATGACTTGAAAAAAAGTATAAATAATACCATGTATAATTTGAATATCTTTTTAAAAAAATGTATAATTTAAATCGTATAATTGTGATTATTTTTAATTGTACCCGTGCATATGTACAACGCTACACACTAGTGTCAATTAACTACAAAGCTCTTAACTTAATCCGAAATTATGTTATCAAATATTTTACACTTAATTAGAGACATAAAACATTTTCATCTAATTTTTTTTTTTTTGGGTCATTAAAAATTAGATTAGATTTGACCTAACTTTTTTTTTTTGGTTGAGAAAAAGATTTGACCAAACTATTCAACTGTCAAAAAAACAGGTTTTTTTTATGGGTAATACAAATCCTGGTTGATTTTACACGTTAATGATGAGCAGAAAATGAGCAAGAATCGGTGGCGGATTCTCAGTTCCCAGGTATTAATTATTATTATTATTGCAAATTAAAAATCACCGTTGCAAACATGTGATTCTAGCAGAGGTCCACGTAGCATGTGATGCCACGGGTTCTGCGAACTGAGATTCAATTGAGTTGTTTTATTTAATTAATTAATGATATTATTAAAAAAACAATTAATTAATTAATGAGTTCAGCTAAACTATTATATTTTCATAATAATTTCATAATAAAATCTAGGTGGCAACCTTTTGCTGGTTCTCTTCCTTATCGACATCATTTCTTTTTTACCTATTATAAAGAGCTTATAACTAAAATTTAATAAATCATTTTAAGAAAGTTTAAACACAATAGGAGCAATGCTCCTTCGGAGCATGGCACGTCAGTAAGAGTCTTAGACTTGGTCACATTTGCGAGTCTAGGATTTGCCGAGTTCGAGTCGTATGCTTTGTAAGAATGTTATGTCATGACATGAATAACCCTAACATGCCCAAGGGTGTCTCACGCCATCAATAAGTGGTTTAAATTGGCGGAGTCAATAATCACATATGTGAGACCATTTTTTTGTTCATAAAAAAAATGAGAAATATAAAAAATAGTAAAAAAAAATTAAAAAATTGATAACTTTTTCTTTTTAAAAAAAAAATTTAAAAAAATTCATAAACCAATGCCATTATTCCATCAGTTAACTTTTCTCTTCTTTAAATTCAAAGAACATAATAATTCTGTATATTTAATTTCTAAATCTTAAAAAAAATTATGTATTCAAACTAATATATATATTTTCAAAGTACAATATTTTTAATTTGTTGAAATCATTCATTCAAACTAATATATATATATATATATATATATAGTTATAACTTTATCTATACTATTATTTAAAGAGTTTCTCCAACTTGAATTTTTCATTTTTCTAATTTAAAAATACTTCTATACCCTTATATTTAAGTAAAGACAAAACTAAAGGATAATTCAGTAAAAATGTAATTCTAACTCCTACTAAAATATTACCTAAAAAATAAGACCACTCTCCTATTAACTTTTAAATTAATTTATTCACTTCTAAATTAAAATTTTAAAATAAAAATTATATATATAAATAAATAAAAAATAAAAACATAAAACTTTTTTTTTTTACAAAACAGGACCACTAAACTTTTTGTGAATTAATTAGATAATGTGAAATCATTAATTGAAAAAAGATGGTCCCCACCAATGTGGCTGGAGCGTGTAGGGTAGGGTAGAGTGACAAAGACAACCCATTTCGGGACCGACGTCTTTGACAGCCATATCATATGGGAAGAATGGGAATGGGAGGAGAGAGAAAGAGAATCGAGGGAATATTGTATTATTTTGCAGACAGTTTTGCCACGTGTCACTCCCTTCGGTGTGCACTGCGCATTGGGATTCTCGTTTCTTTGATGCCCTTATAGTTCATGACACTTTCAAACTCACTCCCCATGTTCTTAATTTTTTGAAGTTTAATATTAAGCCGGCATGCTAAAATTCCAAAATTCCCAAATGGTGTCCTTGTTTTGATTACCAAAATTCAAGGAAAAAATAAATGGTACAATCTTTGATGCGCTGTTTGGTAAGAGTATTTAAATATAATTTTTTGTTTTGTAATTTATAAATTGGTGGTTCTCATACTTGAATTTATTATTTGGCTAATATTTTCAAAATACAGTTTTAAAAAAACTGTATTTTATTTTCTTAATTTAAAACAAGATTTTGAAAGCGACTACGGAGGTGTTTTCAGGATACATAAAATGTTTTTAGTGACATAGTTGTAAGTAAACTGAGAATAGTGGACCCTACATATTTGTTCAAACTCTTTTATCTCTTAAATGAATGAGTTTATTTTTATCACAAAAAGAATTCTCACACTTCAAATTTGAAACCTGTCATTTAAAAAAAAAAAAACATGATGAGCTATATTCTCTTATCATTATCCAAAAAAGAAGAAGTAATCTATAAATTTTACAAGTTACTTTTTGTATGTATTTTTTTTTTAAATCTCAAAAATAGAAATGGTCTCTCCTAAACAATTATTTTTGTTTTTAATATTTTGAAATCTAATACTATATATAAAAGCAAAAGCCTTTTACTACAATTAAGGAGACGTTGACACATAAGCAAAAAAGAAAATGCCATACGGTCCGTCTGGGAGACTCACTTTCATTAAACGTTTATTTATTAAAAAAAAAACCACAAACCCCAAGACGCAAACCCGCTTATAAAAAAAAAAAACATAAAAACCCAAAACAAACCTACGCTGCAGAAAGAAAAGGAGAACCGAGAAAGAGTATGATAGAGAAATTTGCTTAAAAGTGGAAGCTAAACACGTACGTAATTATAAAAATTATTATTTGAAAACTCATTTCAAGTTCAATTTTAAAAAAAAATTTTATTTTTACACTATCTTGAAAATAAAAACAAAAATCCTATTACCAGTTAGACCCTTAATATGGTGTTTTTTTTTTTTTTCTTTGGTTTCTCTTCTTCCCTACAATAAGTATCATGACGATTTGGTCTCATATTAAGTTTGAATTTAGAAATGCCTTTTAAGTCAAGAAGCTTTGTAAATGTGACTTATTTTAGATGGTACAAAAACGTAATACATGTTCTAAAATAATCATGTGTCACACTTATGTGCAAAAAAAATCTCATAAGTTATATATCATTTGTCTCGTCCAAAATATTTTAGCTTAACTATAACATAAATTAGACATCTGTAAGGTTAAATTTTTAATAGGTTATTTCATTTACCAATTAGAAAAAAAAAAAAAGTAAATATTTGGTCCTTGTGATTTATGTTTGAGATTTAATGATCCATTTAAAAAACTAGTTTGAAATTATTGCTTATAAATCTCCTTTTGGGACTGCAAAGGATTTACCATTTACCACTACAAGTATGATTTTTTTTTTTTTTTTTTTTTTTTTTTTGGGGTTAAACACTACAAGGTTGATGATAACATATCCATTAAATTTGGGGCTAGGAATTATAGATTCAAACAATGTAAGGACAAATTGGCAATAAAAATCATTCAGTCTTTTCATCAAAAAAAAAAACATTGGTAATAAAAACAAACAAGTTCGGAAATCAAGAGCCAGTGCAACAATTCTGTTGGCAACAGCAACGACGAGGCTTTAGAATAGAGCCCCACAGTTTTTTGGCACGGCTTTTCTAATGTAAATAAAGTCACCTTGGATTATTACTAATTAAATACTTAATTAATCTAATCACACCGATAGGCATTAATACCTTTTCACCCATACCAATAATTAACCCCTCTTTACCCTTATCAAGCCACCTTAGTCTTACATTAATTTGTTTTTTTATTAATGAAATCTCTTACTTTCATAAGGAAAAAAAATCTATTGCATTATTAGTGGTTATAAAGAATCAAATTTAAATACTGTATGATTATAATTACCATAAAAATATAGATTTTTTTTAAGATAACTAAATTAAAAATAATTACGTATTTGAATTTAACTGAGAACTTACCAAACACACACTAAATGTACTTTATGAACTCTTGTATTTTTTTTTTTTTTGAAGAATGAACTCTTGTACTCAAGATTTATTGTTATGTAGTTTCTCAAAAAAAAAAAAAAAAGATTTATTGTTTTGTTTATTTTAATAGAAAACTTTATACGAAGATAGTGCACTTTCGATACACTGAGTAATGGTAATCTTTATTATGAGAAATAAAATGTGTTGTAATGAAAAAACTAAATATATTCATAAATTTAGTTGAGAGTTGTGACATTAAAATAAAGCTCAAGTTTTATTTTAGTAAATATTTTACACATAATATATATATTCAAATTTTGAAGAAATGAGTTATTTTTTATGATTATTTATTTTTATAGTTATTATGTACATATAAAAAGTTTGTTTATTTAGATATATATTAATTTAATAAATTATTACACTTACTAAATAATAACTATTACAAGTTTAAGACCTTTTCATGAATGAATATTTATTCTTTATTTTAAAGAATATTAAAAAGCTATCACTTAACTTTTAGATAATATTATGAATAATAAAAATATAACTAAATTAAAAAATGCTTAAACTATAAGAAGCTATTACATTACAACATCTATTACAGTCAACCAAATATGCTTATAGTTTTTCACAAATTCCTTTGTTTGTTAGTATAAAAAAAGAGAGATGTTACGTCCACAATATTTTTACAACATTTTGATAACAAATCACAGGTGGTTAGTTATTATAGGTTCAAATTTGAACCTAACACTAAGATTACTTTTTTGCCCCAACAATAATAACCAGTAACAACCTACCACTTAGAATTTGTTGTGAAAATATTGTGGACATATCATTTCTCATAAAAAAATGGATTATAGGAAAACTATTCCGTAACTTTCCATATATATAGCTTAGAAGGAGACAGAGTTCTTTTTCATTAAAATTTTATGGAAAACAACTCTATTTCAGATAAAGCT
The DNA here is from genome assembly GCF_040712315.1 of Castanea sativa. Classification (NCBI taxonomy): domain Eukaryota; kingdom Viridiplantae; phylum Streptophyta; class Magnoliopsida; order Fagales; family Fagaceae; genus Castanea; species Castanea sativa. The sequence goes on along the minus strand of NC_134019.1, from coordinate 9,788,929 downwards.
ATATAAGGAAAATAATTATATTTTACACAAAGTTAAATAAGCGAAGTTAAAAGAGAGTTTTTTAACTTATTTTAAAATCTCTATCAAGAAAAATGCTATGTCTATAATATTTTTACAATATTTTCACAATAAATTTTAAGTAACAAATTCTTACGAGCTGTTACTAGTAGGGAAAAAACACTCAAAACAAACAAATTACAACAAAATGTTAAAATATTTTTGCACCATATTTATTTTGAGTTGTAATAAGTTAGAATATTATTCTGTTTTATTTTGTCCAATAATAGATTGACACCTCAATTTATTTTGGAAGTGAAGATATGATGTGATTTTGTTTCCTAGTAGAAGTGTTAAATTAAACTCACGAGTATACGATTTATTTATTTATCTTTTCCTTTTCAGAAGAATCCTAGAAGTATCCAATGATGTATAAAAGTATAAAATATTGAACCCAATCATATAGAAGTATAAACTTTTATATAATCATAAAGTATACGATGTTGCAAATCACATTACAACATATTCAGCAAAAAAAAAAAAATCACAATACAACATGACAGCTAGCTAAACACGTAATTGGAAAATTAGAGATTTTTTCAGCTTCTCACAGATTATAGAGCCCCAATATTCCAATAAACACACAGAAATACAGACCCTTTGAAGCCAGAGTTGAGACAAGATAAGAGGAAGAGTAACAGAGAAAGAGAGAGGGAGAGAGTTTGTAATGGGAAAAGAGAAAGAGAGGAAGCTGTTCATAGGAGGCGCAGTGTGGCATGTTGCAGCAGAGCTAAAACTGTTGTTAACAACACTTGTTGTTCTCTGCAGCTTAGCCACCCTTTTCCAATTCTTCCCTTCTCGTTTCACCATCTCTACTTCTGATCTCCGTTTCTGTATCTCAAGGGTTGTTTCTCAAGTGGCCCCACCACCTCAACTGGCTGCACAACCACAACAGCTGTCTCTTCCTCCACCACCGTCACAGTCACCGCCACCACTACCACTACCACTACCACTACCACCACCTCCGCCGCCACAACCATTGCAAGATCAGACTCTGGAGAATGGTTCTATCAAGAGAGCTTTCAATCCGTATGGTGCAGCAGCATACAGCTTTGTCACTATGGGATCATACAGAGGTGGTTTCGACACATTTGCCATTGTGGGTATTGCTTCAAAGCCTCTGCATCTCTATTCAAAGCCTACTTACTTGTGCAAGTGGGAACCTTTTCACAACTCTACCTCAAAACCCATCTCTGCAGTTGGATATAAGATCCTCCCAGACTGGGGCTATGGAAGAGTTTACACTGTTGTGGTTGTAAACTGTACCTTTTCACAGCCCATTAACGTTGATAACTCAGGTGGAAGACTGGTTCTCTATGCTACAACTTCTGGCGGTGGTGACAGGAACTTCAATGTCACTGACACCATTGAAGCTCTAACTGAGTCTCCAGGGACTTTGGACTTGTCTGTGTTCACTTCAAAGCCAAAGTATGAGTATTTGTACTGTGGGTCATCTTTGTATGGGGGTTTGAGTCCACAGAGAGTGAGGGAATGGCTGGCTTACCACGTTAGACTGTTTGGGGAAAAGTCACATTTTGTGATACATGATGCTGGTGGGGTTCATGAGGAAGTGTTGGAGGTGTTGAGGCCATGGATGGAAAAAGGGTATGTGACATTGCAAGATATCAGGGAGCAAGAGAGGTTTGATGGGTACTATCACAATCAGTTCATGGTGGTGAATGATTGTTTGCACAGGTATAAGTTTATGACTAAGTGGATGTTCTTCTTTGATGTGGATGAGTATATTTTTGTGCCTCCCAAGAGCACTATCAAGACTGTGTTGGATTCACTTTCTGATTATAATCAGTTCACCATTGAGCAAATGCCTATGAGCAGTAAGCTCTGCTTGTCTGAGCCTAATGGAAGAACCTACAGGTACATGTTTTGCTTCTTTGTGTTCTTCGTTAATTGTTCTTAGCTTGCATGATTTTGGTTGAGAAAAAGTGAGTTGATTGGTTAGAATTAGAGCTTTTGACATGCTTAACAATGGGTTTAAAATTTAATTTAACTTTTTTTTATACAAAATAGAATTTTTACTGTAGCCTTATGCTAAGTGTATATGTGTTTGACTCTCCTTCTAAGACTTAAATCCTAACCCTTCTTCCCACACCATCACACCAAGGTGGGCTGCGGTTAATTTATCTTTTTTAAATGGCTAGAGATAACTTAATTAGAATCCTAAGAAAGATGACTGGTAGAGGAACTTGGATTTTGATATTTGAGAATTTTAGTTTAATTGCTGCAATTTGATGTTTGAATTGGTGTGATTGGGTGCAGACATAGAAGGAATTGTAAGATGAAAATTCTTTGATAGATACTAAGTTTTTTGGGTTGGATTAGTCTTGCCGTGTTTAATTTGACATGGAAGTCACTGGTTTGAGAGTTCAGATTGCAGTTTATTTTGAAGGAATTGACTGTTCCTACAGAGTTGTTAGGTTTTTTTGAATTACTTTGATAAATGTCCACATTGAAAATTCACTCATCCAAAAAGAAAAAACAAACAATTATTCAAACTGTGATTTTGTAGTGGTTGAGTGATAGGAACATTTTTCTTTGATGTTGAAAACATTCTTGGACATTGTGTTTTATAAAATTTAAGACTATTGGCACTATGATAAAATAGATTCTTCCTACCTTTCATTGTTTGAGGGCCGGTGGAACTAGGGTGGGTTTGAACTATGTTCTCAAGTGATTGAATCTTAGGGCTGCATGATTAGGCATTTGTTAATTCCTATAATATTATATGAATCATTTTGTTCAAGAATCCTTTTGTTTCAGTGAAATATCACAACAAAACCTGCAATCAAGGTTGTTCTCTTCTCTGATAAGATTCGCAAATTAGTCAATATTCAACATGATGTTATTTGTGGGAATGAAAATTTGGCTAGAGTAGTGAAACACACGTAAATGCTAATAATTAAGGTTAAATTTTGGCAAACCTTTAATAATGTTGATGCTGATGTCAACTGAAAATAAAATTTGTGGGCCTGAGGTAAAATTGTTAGGAGCTTTTTTCTTTTTTTAACAAACCAAGAAAGTACCTTAGTATCTTAGTCCTTTATCTCATAAATCCCTTCAAATCCCATACTACAGTAGGTCTAACCTCAAGCCTCCTCCTTCTCAAAGAAGAGAAGTACCATTAAGCAACAGGGCCATTAGCAATTTGTTGGGACTAATGAGAGATGGGTTTCATTGTAAACAGTCTATATTGTAGACCATGGAACTCATTTTAGCTGGATCCATTGCTTAGCTCTATTTGAGATGCTTCATGTACACACTAGAAGTTGGTTATTGAAAGCAACAGAAAACTATAAGAAAAATTAATTTCAAAATAAATAAATGATTGTGCACAATATCAAAAGTCCCTATTGTTTTGATAACTACATATGTGGCATTGAGATGCATCTTGTTCACATCCTTTATTTTGTCAATGTCAAAATTACAGGAGATGGGGTTTTGAGAAGCTTGTATATAGAGATGTGAAGAAAGGAATTAGGAGGGACCGCAAATACGCAGTGCAACCGCGCAATGTATATGCCACTGGAGTTCATATGTCACAAAATCTAGCTGGTAAAACAACACATAAAACCGAGGGACGAATCAAGTACTTCCATTATCATGGAACCATAGCAGTAAGACGTGAACCATGCCGGAACCTAATCAATTCAACAGAGGTCACATTCGAAAAAATGCCTTATGTTTTGGACACCACAATGAGGGATGCTGCTGGATCTGTGAAGAAATTTGAGCTCAAAATGATTGGAACTAGGTTGCAAAGGACAAGGCAATGACAGCATAATTTTTTTCTTCTTTGTTTCATATTCCATATTCTAAAGTTCTCTTTTTTTATTTTTGTTATTACATTAGTTGTTATTAGAAACAGAAATTTTATTGGGGGTACCTATGTTTTTTTGTATGATAGCTTTCAATGGTATAGATACAGTTGGGTATAATGATCATGTTCTTGGGGGAAAGAAAAGAAAAGAAAATGAACAGGACATTAGAGTTGGTGTTGCATTCTTTATATATTTTAATTAATACTCAAATTTTTTTTAGTATTAAAAGTAATTATACTTAAATAATTATTCATTGTGTTTGATTGGGGTTGTCGGTAAGAGGGACCACAAAACAGAGCCAGTCAGTGAAGGTGGCTAATGTGCTGGGGTTGCTTTGCTTGCTTGCTACATCACTTTTATTGTCTCGCGCTCTCACTCTCTCTCTCTCTCTCTCTGTAGCATTTATGCTTTCTCGATGCATATTCATAGCCACCGAAAAAGGGTGAGGACTTAAAAGAAAAACATATGCCTTGTCCATGAGGATGAGAGGGAATTTTGTGGGTGAGGAATAATTTGCAAAGGGTTGTCTTTTTGGCAAGGTCAAAAAGGGCATGTGGGCAAACATAGAGAGGTGTCTTTCTAGTGGTCTTATCATCTAACTAACGTGGGGAAAAAAGGTGTGAGCAAGGACAAGAGAAAAAGAAAATGAATCATGATTGTGAGTTTTTATTTTTTTATTTTTTTTTTGATAACATGGTGATTGTGAGTTTTATTGCCCCCTAATTCTGGAGTCTTCACGAGGGAGAGGCTTTTTTAACTTTTTGCTTTTGTTTATGTTTTTGTTTTTTTTTCTTGCCCTTTATGACTTTCTCTTCATTTCTAGCATGATGTTTCGCTAAATAGACCGCCAAGGACAAAGACAAAGTATAGGAGGGAGGAATGGAAGGTTTTTATCTTCCTTTTTGGCGATTGGTTCCCTAGGAGGAAATTGGATGGGAGAAAATTACATTGATATTTCGGCATTATCATTTTTTAGAAAACGAGTCCTTCTCTAAAAGACATTTTCTTGAAAACTTTCTTTTTTGTGTTTGGTAGAGACATTGAAAATGAGCTTGAAAATATGAATTATTAGCTTTTTTTATTTTGCAGTGTAAAACAGAGTTTTTTTTTTTTTTTTTAAATTAATAGAAAATAACCTTTAAAAATTAAGTCTTGAACTTTTCTTTGACTAATTTTTTTTTTATACTATTAAACACATGAAAACACGAAAAAGTATATCACAACTCTATTTTCTAATCTCTCATTTACCTCCCAAAGAGAATAAAAAAAAAAAAATGCTACATGCATTATAATTTTCACAACTTACTAAAATGGTTGGTGGGTTTATCATTTTCAATATATTATAGTCTATCATTCACAAATTAACAGATTAGTAGTTGCCAAAAAAAAAAAAAGTAAGAGATATCTAATACAGATGATAGAGAAATTTCATGATTTTTTTTCCCCGTCTTTCTCCTTTACCAGGTACTCCCCCCCATTTTCGGTTAGTCTTCTGTGTTCTTCCTTTTTCCTTTGGTCCAAGTGCATTGATAACGAATAAATATGAAGACCCAATAGGTTTTTTTCGGCTCTATCTCTAGTCCCTCAGGGCCTAAGCCTTAATGTTTGGTATATGGAAAAGGAGAGGTAAAGGAAAGCTATGATGGAAAAGAGAAGGGAGATAAAGGAAATTCATTATTTGTTTGGGGAAAGTCAGGTGAAGAAAATGAGAAGAGAGAGTAGTGAAAGTGAGATGGGAGAGACCCACATATGAGTTATTCTTTTTTCACTTTTTACCTTCAAACCAAACCTATGGTTCTCTTTCTTTCACTTCCACTTATTTTTGCCGACTATAGAGTAAAATAGCCACCACTTAAATTCTTTTTGGCCTCCATAATTGAGGTTGAGTAAAAGCTTGTAGTTAGGCTGCATTGTTTGGTGGGAAAATTACAAAGGATAAAGCACCCAAAGAACCCAAAAAAAGAAAAAGAAAAAAAGTACAAACAAAAACAAAAACAGTTTGTTCTGTAATGATCTAAGTGGTAATTAAGATTGGTTTAAAAAAGGAAAAGGGGAAAAAATGACAATGTGTAATTAGCATCTAAATTAACAAACACTTACAATGTGCATTCTTACTATAAAAACTAATGAAATCAAACACTTACTACGAAATTAGTCAACTCAACTTTTGTTAATTTTAGACATTTAGAGAAAATGCATAGACATTACAATTAAAATCCTAAATTAAGACATTGATTGCAAAATTTTGTAGTTGAAGATATATATTACAAAATATCCATAGTTTAGGTTTCTATCTTTTTCATTCATTAAAAAATCATTAAGTCTTTTGAGTTATGTAAAGATGAGTTAGATAATAGGAGGTAGCTAGCCTTATATCTTTTCTTAAATCCTTTCTTTGGTGTAGTTCAATTCAAATTCCTTTACAAGATGATGAGAAATTTTACCAAACACCTACCTAAAATTCCTACCAAGGTAACAATTTTAATATACAAGCAAGGATCACGCTAGTCTCTCCTATTGAGCTTGTAGTTGATTCAAATCGTGAATATTTTTTTCATAAGTGATGAACTAATTTAATGGAGTATACTGTAGAATCAACTTTTTGTAGCAAAAGACAATTGAGTGGAGGTGCCTAACCTGGATTGGAGCATGTTGAAATTGTTAATAAATGAATGGAAGAATTGGCATGGAAGCTAAAAAATGAGTTCCACTTTACAAAAGAAACTAGTGCGTTACAACTACGTAACAATTGGTTGGTACGTAGTTATGCCTACATGCATTATTATAGCAAGAACTATTAATTATTTTCTGGGGCTCATTGATGTATTTTTAATGGTGGACCGTTACGCTGTAATAATGATGTCTTTCTTTGTTAGACAAATGAAATTACTTCTATATTTATGGCCTCCCCCAGTTAGATCCAAGGTTTAATGTCTTCTTAATATTAAAAACCCATCTCCAACTGTCCACAAAGATTATTTCAATATTATGTGATTCTCTGGTTCAATAAATAAGAAAGGGTGTGCCACTGCTTGTCCATAGACTAATAGTACTCAAATGGTGGGGTTTAGTTGAAATGCTAGAAGTCTAAGCACTGCTGCTGTAATATGAAAGAAACAAAAGCTTGCAATGAGCTCTCTCTTTTAAGTGATTTTCAAGCTAAAAGTATATATAATTAACAAACAATTCTAAACGAATAATGATGGCACACAATTCTTTCCACACCCAAATTCACATCATATTTATGTGTTAATATATAATTGATATGTAAGTTGACACAACATAAACTCGGTAAAAAATGAGCTTTTGCCCTTTTCACCTAAAAGATATAGTAAAATACCTCTGTTTTGAAACTATTTAACAAAATACTCTTATTTTGAAACTCAATTTTCTAAAAATCGAGTTTTACATTGAAACTCAAGTTCCATAAAAAAAAAAATTTCTTCTAAAAAAAAATATGAAATTTTTTTTATGGAACTCGAGTTTCATTCAAAGCGCTTGAGTTCATCGAACTTGAGTTCCATGTGAATTTTTTCAAATAACTTGATTTTCATCAAATATGTAAAACTCGATAATCAAAAAATTGAGTTTCAAAATATGGACATTTTGCTAAATAGTTTCAGAATATAGACATTTTGCTACAATTTTTTGAACGGTAATGCCCATTTTGCCCATAAACCCGAGTAAAATTAAAGTGCTGCTATCCAATTAGAAATTGGCCGACTTGAGTGTGAAAAGATGCGCCGACTGTAAAGACTATAACCTGACCGACTTGAAATTACTGATTTACTTGGCTAGCTACTTTCCACCACATGCGGCTTTTTAAACAAGCTAAAACTTTTTTAATTGTGTGGTCTTGAATTACTCATAGGAGATGACTATATAATATCAGAAACGAGGTTCTCAAAAAAAAAAAAAAAAAAAAAAATCAGAAACAAGAAATCATAGAGGAAGGGCTCCTCCACGCACAGTATTTTTAATGATTTTGGTTGTATGAAATTCATTGGCTATTGTTTAATCATTAAGGTCATGTGAATTGTAAAATAGTCCAAAATGTCATTAAAGAAAAAAAAAAAGGATTTCTATGCAATGTGGTAGACTCTCAAATAATTGTTTGAGATTTGCTTATTTTGTTAAAAATAAAATTTTTTTGTTGAAAATACTATAAATAAAAGTAAAAATTAACTGAAATAGTATAGTGAGACTTAGGAATAGTACCAAAAAGTATAGTACTGCCTATAAATAATAATAAAAATAAACTGACTTTTTAATTTGGAGTCAAACACACATTAAGTATTAAAATGAGGCGTATAATTATCAATAAATATGATAAAATTACCGTCATAAGCAATGTTGTTAATTTCTATCCAAAGTGAAAAGAAAAAAAAAAAAAGATGAGAAGGTTCAAGGTAGTATTAGCATATATGTAGTGTTTTATACGTATCTTTAATATCAAATTTCTACGAATTTGAAGAAGAGCAAATCATGAAGGAGCCGACTTTTTTTTTTTCTCTTCAATTTTGCACTAGTACATATGAATTAGTGACACACAAATAGTTTTAAAAAATCCAAAGCATGATACAAGAAAGTCGCTTTTGTTTTTTGTTCATACTTGTATTAATTAATGGGGGCTCCATTGACAAATGTTTTGTTACATATGGGTTTTCAGTCATAGGATCTCATCATGAAACTACAATGACAGATAAAGACACAATTAATTAGTCTAGAACTTTGTATGGCCTTGCAGCTGGCAGATGACGTTTTATATAAAATTTATAAACACAGCAATACTATGCATAAAAAATTTTACAATATTTTTTTACGAGTCGATAAGTTTTTACTGGTTCTTATCTAACCCTACTGAACATCATTTTTTTTTTAAATATATTTACTACTAACAATCTGCTTTATTAATGGATGTAAAATTTTTTGTCAAATTTGTCTTGTCTATAAATTTTATGTAAACATGAATAACTTCTAGGGCAGAATTTAAGATAATGTGACTGTAGCAAACCAACAAAATGCATTTGCTAGCTAGCATGGGACACAAACAATTGTCCTTCTTAACTTCTTACATACCATCTCAAAAAATGAGTGAATTCATGGCTCTAGCTGTAGCATGTTAATAGAATTTAGAAATGGTGGGGACACATTCACAAGATAACATGTGGAACAGGAATGTCAGGAAGGTTGATGCATGGTTCCTACCTTATGTCATTTGGTTTAGGCATCAACAGAGGGAGGTGCCAGTGGAAAAAGGATATTCTATATGTTATTTATTGTAGTTCCATTCATAATCAAATCGACATCATGAAATTTCATGCCACTCTTCACCAACATTGTCAATTGATTATTGTTTTAGTTCATCAAGTACTATGTTCTTATTATTATTATTTTTAAATCTTTGCTTAGTATCCTACCAACAGAAGAAATTGGTATATTTTAGCACATCCTTTGTCAACGTTTTACATCTATTCAAAGATGGAGTTCATTTGCTGTCACCCCTTAGAGTAGGCAAAGACTGACTTTCTTTATACGCGGAGATACAAGGTTTTTAAAAAAATAAATAAATAAAGGTTTTTGGTGTGGATGCATTGACATCAAGTAACGGTAGCGTGTAATACTACATGTATCACTAAGGCTATAATGAAATTATCACTTGAACTACTTACCAAGTGAAACGATATGAGAACTTCTACTATCAAGCCACACCCTGCGGTAGTAAATGCAAGGATTTGTTAGAACAAATGTAGATTTAAGAAATAAACTATATGATTTTCTTGCTCATTTTCATTATTGGTAATAATAATAAAAAATCCTGCATTTTATGGTCATTTATAGTCTTCTTTCTCTTAATGAAAAAGGTTAAAGGAGGCTAAGAAACCTTCCTAATTGAGGAACCAATATTTGAGGAACTTAGATTTACCCATAAGAGAGGGTAAAAAGAACTACTGACTGTGAAATAAACCTGGGGGCCTAGATAGTACACTGGTTTATCATTCATGAGAGGACTTCAAGTGGGGGAGAAACAAACCTAAGCCAAACTATCATCACCCCATTATCTTCAAGCTAGGGTTCAAAATCAAACCATACCCCATACCAATATCCTAATTATTGGGCCATGACTTTGGGTGTTACGGCCATATGTGCTGACGTGCTGCGCAGTGTTTGTTTGTTTGTTTTTTTTTTTTTTGAGAAAATTGTTTTTTGTTTTACTTTTTTTTTTTAAATTACTAATTTAATAATCTAATTATAGGATAAAGTTTTATTTGGTCCTCATATATAAATTGTGTCACTCACTCAATTTTTGAAATCAAGTTAATTTCATTTTCCTTCTCAAAAAAAAAAAAAAAAAAAAGAAGTTGATTTCATTCTTAAATTTTATTTTCATTTAAGTTTAACAAAATTGATTGAAGTTGCCAATAGAGTGTACATTAAAAAGTTATGTGGAAAGTGTAAAAGTTTCAAAATCAAGTCAATTTGAACTACTATTAATTTTTAAAAAAATTTAAGTGAAGAGGAGGATGAGTTTTGAAAATTTTGGATTAAATTGAGACAATTAATAGTTGATGGACGAAATTGAACTTTACCCAAAAATTAGAAAACTAAATTAGTAATTATATATGTATGGCCATATTTCATTAATCTATATCTAAATTTGATGTGCTAAACAAACGTAACACTGTGAATGATTGTATGGGCGTCTAGATCGGTCCTCCACTTCTTCGTCCTTGTGCTTAATTTCCACATAGAAAAATCTTTTAAATCTAAAATTTAACAAAATTTATCTAACACAAAGGTTTCTTCTTTTTTCATGGAGAGGATAGCAACATCTCTCAGTTCAATTTTTTACATGAAAATTTATCATTGAAAATTCGAAGAAACAATCTGAGTCTTTGCTGCTTCATAGTGCATAATCAATTGGTTGGTGATGATATATTATAGTGGTTGCGTTTTGCTTCAAAGCAGTATACTTGTCGTGATACATGACAACAGCTAGTAGGAGCAAAAAAATCATTCTAATTTTTTTTTTTTTTAAGAAGAAGATCATTCTAATTTGGTGGAGATTACTTTGCTCCCAATATTCGTTATCATGCCCTTTATTTGCTGGTGGGTTTTACCAAATAAGTTGCCTACCAGATATCGTATGGCTAATTGGCTACCCAAGGCCAGGACTACCAAGAAGATAGAATGTGAATGTTTTGTGAAGGAGAAATGGTAACAAAGCAGGATTAGATCGTGGGTGCCTTAAATCTACTCTATAAAAGAGTTACTCTGTACTATACCGTTTATACCTACCCTGTCTTGTCATTGCCTTGCTCATTGCCCTACGAAAAATAGCATTTCAAATATATTCAGAGTAGGATGACCAAAATTTGTCCCAACCTAGTTGTATGAATAATTATCTCTTGTGATAGATGTATGCAATGAGTCCCTCACAACAAGGGACACATACATGTGGTAGGAGCCTTGTTACATACGTGCAAATAATTATCTCTTGGTATAGATACATGCAACAGACCTCTCACAACAAGGTACACGCACATGTGATTGTAATGGGAGCCCTGTTGCATGCATATGTAACCGAAGATCTTGTCTCCCACACTCTATCACCTCTTTTGGGTAGGGAAACTCATGTGAGAGGATTGAGGTGAAATTGTCATAATGTGCTTGAGTCGAGATTACGTGTGTTCTAAACTGATGCTTTTACCATCTTTTAAGTCAAGGATTGGGCTAATGAGCCAGAATCGGCAGTTTAAAAGCCCAAATCCTCAAAGATAAGTAAGACTATTCTCTACAATAGAGAATTTCAAAATGATTTGGGCTTATATTAAAATTTACTACATATGGGCCTATAAATGGCTTGATAGGAATGCCAAAATTCATCAGTGAAAAGCGTCATTGATGATGTGCCGTTGTAGGTTTCCTTTGTGTAAATGAGTGAGGGGCTCTATTTTGAATAGGATGTTATGCCTAGAGAATTCAACTTGTGTAAAAGTTCTTTGTCTATTTTAAGTTTTTAACACAAGAATTTAGTTTTTCTATTTTAGGTACTTAATAGAATATTTATTTTACATTATATTTGATTAAAATATCAAATTTTCTTAATTTTTTAGTTGTTTCTTTTTCTTTTCACACAACTGGATACATTAAAATGAATAAAAAAATTATATGCAAAATGAATAGTACCTATATAAAACTATAAATTTATACGATTATGGTAGCAACGGTGTATTTTTGCAAACTTAAATTTTTTGTTTGGTTGGTTAAAATGTTGTCTTTTTTATTATTATATAAGCGTTAATGCAAGTGCTCTTAAGTTAAGTTAAGGTAAGTCGAATGTTTGTTTATTGTTGCAGCAAACTTCCAATAAAATTTTTCTTATTTCATTAAAAAAAAACTTTGTGGCCTCTTGCTATATCAGTGGAACCATTAATACGGCTTCTATACAAATAAAAAAACTTGCACACTTAGTTTTTTTAGTACAGATCACGCGCCTTGTATCAAAATCTGGGCCTTATTATCAAGAATGATCCCAGCAAAGCAATAGACAAAGGACTGGGCTGTGTTACTTTGCCCAAAGTACAAATATTTTCTAGAAGAATTTGTCCAAAGTACATTATATAGGAGCTAAGCACAAAAATCATGACATATATTTCGTTGCAGTCTAGACTGCAATGAAATATAACTGGATAAAATTTTTTTTTTATAGAAAAAGACTGAAAATATTATTAAGAAAATTATTTTGTCCTTAAACTTCATAAAAAGTTTTTTTTCGTAGTTTAGGGTGGAAATAGAGATAAAAAAAAAAAGAACTTTAGAAAAAAAAATTTAAGATGAGAAAAGATTTTGAAATCCTATTAGGTTATTATCAATTTTGTTATCACTTCTGAAAGGTAACATTAATAAGCACGTAAGGATTTGAAGATGAAGTGGAAAACTTTTCAAAAAAGAAAAACCATTCTAAGATACTCAACTCCATATAGGAAAATTCAATATAGAAGAAACAATTACAATTGCATTAGTCTAAACTTACAAAACCTTTGTAAATGGATTCTCTATACAACCTCAACAAATGACTTGTTCACCTTACACTACAATGATCCCATAATTCTAAAATCCTTATGTAGAACTTCTTTCATGAACGAACTTGTCCATGAAAACCAAAAATTTGGTACTCCAAAGCATTGTTATTGATTTTGTTTTGTTTTGACTAGGAACAACCTAGCTAAAAATACCGTACCAATAAGAAAATTGGAATAAGAAGCCCCCTCATTCCACCTCGGGATAAATTCCAGCCTATTCTAGCCAATTTAGGTAAATTTCCGGTTTGCAACTTTAAAGGGGGGAAAAATAAAAACATTGCTTCAAAAAACTTTGTGGAGGTTTACTCATAATGAACAAAAAGTCTAGAACCACACATTAGACACGTGATAAGCGATGATTGGATTACTTTTTACTAAGTTCTATTGCTGGATCCATGTGTAAATGATGTATTCTAATCACACATTGACAAATATGCAAATTGTGTCAAAGTGTGTGGGTAAGTGTGTGTCCATAGAAGAACGGCTTAATGAATTCAATGGTGGAAGCCTGAAACTTTTGTGGTTTGCAAGAAACATGTTCATGGTGTTAAATTCAAGTATAATTTCATGGTTAGACTTATGGAGAGAAACTCTCTCAAAAGGTACTTCCGAGGAGAGGCTTTTTTGACAATTTTTAAGGAAAGAAATCCCCCTTAATAGGTTTGGAGCGGCTACCTCTCCCAAAGAAAATCGGGCAACAAGAGTTGTGTTTATATTTATATATGAAAAAGTTTAGTTAAACTAGTTAGTGCAACAACTGAACAAAGTCAATCATTGGATTTCACAATTTCAATTAGTGAGGGTCGAGCGAGATTTATGCCTAATTAACTTGGATTTCACTCGAGCGAGTCTTCTTTAACTCAAGATCTTTGACAATAAATTGCCTCTATACTTTTCATATTTACTTTGTAATGATTACAACTCCTATGAACACAATTTTTCTTGCAGAAACCAGCCAACTTGAATTAAATCATAACTAAAGAAATTCTTCATCAATTGAACTTAAATCTCAATATTATCTGTAAGCAAGATATATATTGATATGGATAAATGACCTTCAAAATTATCATACACTCGTCCATTAAGGTGCTAAAACAACCAAAAGACACACTGCTAGCATTTTGGCCACCAAAAAATTACAAGGAAAATGGCCAAAACACAAATGTATCATTGAAAAAAAAAAAACGGAGAACAAAAGAAGTACTTAGTGCTACATACAGAGATTTCATGATACTTTTATTTATTCTGAGCTTCTAGGAAAGCATTGAAGTCCTCCCTTGCCTTGAGCAAGCGAGGTGAAATGCATAAAACCGGTGAGTCAGGACAAGAAGTAGAAAAACGAACATGGCGGCCAGTTGATTCGTCTGGTTTTTTGGTTGTTACTGCTTTTGTGGAGCAATTCTTGAGAATTGCTTTGCGGTCTTTATCAAAGACAAAAGCTGCTTTAACTGGTGAATTTGCATCATCGTTCACATTGCTGTTTCGAATCAACTCCACTGGAAGATCAAAGTAGAGATGCTTGGAGTCTCCACCTTCCTCGCTGCCGCGACATATAGCAGATGATGCCCAAGACCCACATTCGAATTTATCTAAGGAAACTGTCCTGGATATGATTTCTTCTATCATCATTGCTTCTTCTATTTTGGGCTTTGCTAACTTTCCCTTACCAAACAATGGAAAGAACAGGCACAAGAGACCACATTTGAATGCCTTTTCACTAGGATCCATGTTGTTACAACTCTTAGTACTATTTCTATTAGTAACATTTGGTTTAGATAGCCTAAGAGAAAGTTCTTCTGAAGGTGCACTTGCTCTTCCTTCACCACATGACTTACTTCTTTGTAGTTGCATTTCTGGTTGCTTGGTGAGAGAATTTTCCACTGCAGAGTTCTGGTCATGATCAGCAACATCATTGGCCTCTGCCTGACCAGGATTTACTTTGCTTTCGTTTCTCCTTATCATCTTCAACATGATTAGCTGAATAGATGATGAAATGACTTTGGCTAGCTAGTTTTGTGAGTATGCAACTTTAACAACTCTTGTTTGTCATAACAGATGACTTGATGACCTTATATTAACAGACATGGAAACCTCACATTACGTTTTGTGGGGCCTCTTACAATTAAGAAAACATCGTGTTAATTCTTCATATAGTATTAATGTCCTTAATTTTATACTTACATTTTTGTTTGTCAATTTTTTGTTGCATTAGATTCTCCTGATCAGATATTATTGTTGTGCTTTCAATTATCAGTCATGCCTTTCACTACTATAACTAGAAGATGAATTTCTATATCCCCAAAAAAAAGAAAAAAAGAAAAAATAATTAAAAAAGGAAGGTGAATTTTCACTCAAGATCTGTCAAAAGGGGATTGATTTTGAGTATTTCACACACTCCTTATTGTACATCATCTATATACATGACATCTTTCATGTTTTGAATGTGAATATCGCACATAAAATTATGAACGTTGTGTGTACGAAATGTATATCAACAGATGTGAAAGGACAATCACCTTTGCTACAATGTAGTCAAGTGATACACCTCAAGAAACGCATCATAGGCTTAATTTGCGGTGGGAGGGCCACTTGCATCACTTGCATGCACGACGGTGATAAGAGACAAACTATGAAGCTTATAATAATAGTGATTCTAAGTCTGAATTTGATAATGCCATTATACATATACACACGACTTAATGACTGGGATAGGGAGTGGAGGGCCACTCCAAACCATTAAATAATTACAAAATCTAGATGCTCCATGATGCAATTTGATACTAATACTAGCATAGTCGAAATTTTTTGTCTTCTTGACACATTACATCAAGTTCATTTTCAATGCAAAATGATGAGTTGATGACCCTTCCGTGATGTAACGTCTTACCTATAGTCAGTAACACACCCTTCATCTCGGATTGAGATTTGATGCACCATGCAATAGCACTTTTGATTGTTAAAATTGAAAGTTAAAAGGCTTACTTTTAATCTCAACATTTAATTTGAATCTAAAATTTGAACTTTTTCCTCTCGCAATTGCATGGTGTGCATTTGATCCGGATCCATTGCCGTGGATCACCAATTTTTACCTTAAACTTCCCATGACATCCAGCTTTGTTTCCATCTGGCACAATAATCGCCAAGTTAACCATGGTACCGATGTTAGTAAAGGTGAGACATAACTTTGATATCACCTAGGAAGAAATTGAATAAATAAAAAAACAACTCAAAATTTCAAAAGGTTACAACTTTATTAATAAGTTATTAGTGTTGAGACTCTTTAAAAAAAATTGTTTTTAGAAAAGAAGTTATGTGTGTTGCAATGAACCCAGTGACATGAATTTATAATAGATTAATCATAAGATAATCTGGATCTAGACTGACACTAGGATTATGGTAAAATAATTAAGATTACGTGTTTGATTAGCTTTAAAGTAATACAATGAACCTTGACAAGAATAATACAAGCAGGTTGGGCTTGATTATTTCTCTTACAATCAACACCAACTGAAAGCCTAGCTATGGGGCCCTGGCTAAATATTTTCATGCATAATTACCTTCTTCAACCTTTTTTTTAATATATTTTTTATTTTTTATTTTATCCCCCTTCTTCAGCCATTATGATACCAACAGCTCTGTTTTCATTGAAATTAGTGATCATTACATTTTATGCTTCTTGTTTAGATCAAATTTGATTTATCAATTATGATTTAAAAAGCTAAATTTTGATATTTTCTCTCTTAATTAATGTTAATTGTATTTACCTGTAGTTCTTGAATTGAACTATTATTCTGTTTTTAAACTTTGTTTCCAAAGAAGGTAATTGGAACATTGTGATTTTTATTAAGAAATGTGATCAATAACAACCTTACGTATTGGCAAATCAAATTTAACTCAGACAGCACACTCACTGATCTAGTTCACCCGCTGCAAGCTAGCTTTGTTCCAGGACGAAATGCTAGTGATAGTGTCATCTTGGTTCAGAACATGTCCATTCTATGAATATTTCTAAAAGCAAACAAGGTTCTACGGCCATAAAATTAGACCATGAAAAAGTTTATGATAGATTCTGAATGGAATTTTAATTCTTCCTGAATTTAGGATTTGGCATGGGGACCCCTTTAACTATTGTCTACTTAGTTCAACCTTTTATCTCCTTCAACCATTGCCTCTTTAGTTCAACCTTTCATTTTCTCAAACCGTTTTCTTCTTAAATTTTCCATTTCATTCAATAATTTATGCATTCTTAAATTTTTCTCATTTATATCTTCTTAAATTCTACCGTTTTACTCTATTTGACATTTCATCTCCTTCAGCCCTTCCTCTTCTATGTGATGTTTCATATAAATTTCATATAACTTCATCCACCCCTCTCATCATCTAATCCTTCCAAGTTCAATCCGCAACAAAAATGGGTAATACTCTCTCTATTTCTTCAATTTTATTTCTCTATTGCTGGATTTTTATTTTATTTTATTGTTTCTACCACTTTTTCTCCATTAATGGTTCTTTCGATCTAATTGTCGAATCACATTTCTTTTTCTTTGTAGCAAATTCTCTTATGGCTTATGCACTTAGGTGTTTTGGTGTTTCAATTCAGGTTCTTTCTCTATATCACTTTAATTTGATTTGTGTTTGGATTAATAATTAGTTGTTTTGGAAGTGAGAATTTGAGGTTTTTAGTGATCTGTTTAGATGTTGAAACTATGAGGCTTTGTTATGTTTTTGTTTTTTGTTTCTTAATCCTTTTGGATGAAGAAATTTGTAGTTTGTAGAGAAAGTACCCTCAATAGTTGTTTTTAAAGTATGCTATAGCAACACTTATTCAAGAAAAAAAAAAGTTAATCAAATAAAAAATATATATCATTTAAATGACATAATTTGGATTTCACAGTTGGATTTTCATTTTTTTTTAAATGATGCATATGTAGAAGCTTAATTATTAGGTTTTGCTAATATTTGTTTATTTGATAATCTTTTTGGGTGGACAAATGTGCAGTTCCCTGGAGAAGGCATCTTAACAGGTTATCAAAAGTAAGTTGTTTTCTTAATTTGTGCAATTATCATTGTTGAGTGAAAATTAATATGACATTGTGTGTGCGTGTGTGTGTGTGTTTTTTTTTTTTGGTTGCAAAGTATGAGTATATTTTGATTCGGCAGATATATACCAATGTATTGAAAGAAGCAACGTATTCAGTAAGAAATGTAATGATCATACTTTCATATATTTCATAATATTAAAACAATAATATTAGATGATAATACAGTGGTTTGGGATTAAAGACAATATTAAAATAGAGAGCCACAAGTTAAAGTTTTTAAACAACAGAAAACTCTACTTTCTCTTTTCTTTCCAACTATTATGATGGGAAAAACTTAATCCCCACTATATTTGATCACTAACAAATTTGCTTAGAGTAGATGATAAAAGGACACAAAATTTTCATTAATTGACAGAAAAAAGAAATATGAAATCATTTATTTTGTTTTAAAAAAAAAAGTTGTTGCCCTTGGTTGGTTTTGTAAAGGGCAAAGATGACACACAGTTTTCAAAAAAAAAATTAATATACCTAAAATAAAATTTTCTTATGAAAAAAAAACTATTTTTTGTTATAAATTTTATTGATTATAATATATGATTTTACTAATATTTTAATAAATAAATTATATATTATATGCCATTAAAACATAATTATATACTCTTGCGTATTGTGCAATTCAGCAATTAATATCTCATGATTAACAAGTCCAAACTCATACATTACAATTACTTGAACCAAACATATTATTCATTTTACTTGAGAAACATTTTCAATCCAAATAACTTGAATCATTTAACTATTAAAATTCATGAACATAATTCATAAATTATAAAAATACTCTTCTAAGTTATTGTAGTTTTATATGATGCTATCAATTTGTACAACCCATTTTTAATAAATATAAAATCAAATCAGCAAATTATACACTTAAACTCACATTTTAGATCACTATCCCATGTAAACATACAAAAAGAATAGTTTAGAAAGCCTTCAAGACACTGGCGGAGCCAGAGAGGGGCGAGGGGGCACCTGCCCCCCCTGACTCCTAAATTTTTTTTTTTTTTTTTTTTTTTTTTTTTTTTTTTTTTTTTTTTTTTTTTGTATTAGTAGTCACATGAAAAAAAAAAAAAAAAAAAAAAAATTGTTGAAACTTGAAAGTGACCAAACCACCTATTTCACTATTTTTTTATTTTTATTTTATATCATTATTTACACAATTTTTACTATTTATGATACTTTTCACAGCATTTTATCTTTGAATGATGCTAGAGATATTTTAAATTTTACTACTTATGTCTTACAAATTGGCATGTTATCAATCACAAAAAATAATTTCAAACATTTATTTATTATATTTTTTAAGTAATATTAATCATATTTTTACTCCATCAGTTTGTAAATTTTTTAGTAGCTATGAATTGGTTGTTTTTGTTTATTTATTTTAATAATATGAAATATATTCATATTTGCTTACAATCGTTTATTTATTTTGTTATTATTGTTGATTAATGTTTTTTAGATAAATTTCACTTTTAATATCGTCTTTTAATTTTGCCCCCTCTAGACTAAAATCCTAGCTCCACCACTGCTTCAAGATGATATGCTGGTAGAGATTTTCTTTTGAGTTGGTAATGATTTTGCATCTTTCTTAGGAAGCATCGAACCAAGGTATAACTAAACACTTCCTTCAATATATATACCTTTAGGTATATAACTAATTGCTTTAGTTATACCTGGTTTTGATGTTTCCTAAAAAAGTCACAGAATCATTAGAAACTACATAGAAAATTTTACTAAAATATCATTTAGAAAGCTTTCTAAACTACTCATTTTGTATGTTTACGTGGGACAATGATCTAAAATAGATTTAAGTGTATAATGTGTTAATTTCATTTTCTATTTATAAGACATAGATTGTACGAATACATACCATCATATAAAACTACAATAAATTACTAGTCTGTTCTTATACTTTCAAGATGTATATTCTTGAATTTTGATGGTTAAACGATTCAAGTAACTTGGATCATTTGTATTGAAAAGGATTCTTAAGTAATTTGAATAATTTGCTTGGTTTTGTAAGGCATGAATTTGGACTTGGTTTCCATTAATATCAATTTTCTCTTCCACCAAAAGAAAATTGGAATAGGAGCTTCTAGAATTGTTGTCAGATTGGGCATACTTGTAGGCACTCACATTAAATAATCCAGCTTTCAGGATTGAAGCTGTGGCCTTAAAGAATCTATATACATCCTATATTCCTTGAACATCTTGGGGGTGCTCACCACTAAAGCAGATAATGAGGGGCTTATCAATAACTACATCTAGTTTAGTAAAATACAAACATGATGCACCCGAAACTATGTTTAAATCATATTAAGATTAAAGTTAATTTTATATATTCTACTCCAAAATATCATGCGCACCCTCCCTCCAGGGGCTAATACAACCATGACAGTGGTAGTTTGTGAAACAGAATTCCAAAAATGACCAAAGGAAAAAAGAAAATCCAGGCCTCTTATGCTCTTCACCCTTGCTGTTGCTTACGCTCTTCACTCTTGACAATGAAGAGCTACAGCATTACAAAACAAGTTAGAACATTTCAAGCACCCTGTGCTTCTAAGAAGGCATTGAACTCCTCCCTTGCCTTGCGCAAACGAGGTGTAATGCAAGAAGCTGGTGAGGTAGGGTGTGATCTAGGGGATGATAGAGAGAATCGAACATGGCGCGGAGATTCATCTGATTTCTTGGCTGTTGATCTTGCGGAGCCATTCTTGAGAACCCCTTTTTTATCATTATCAAAGAAGAATGCTGCTGTAACTGGTGAGTGTGCATCATTAACACTGGTTCTGATCAACTCCAGTGGCAGATCAAAGTAGAGACTCTTAGAGTCATCTTCACTGTCATGTGTTATGGCTGATGAAGCCCAAGACCCACATTCAAATTTTTCCAAGGAAACTCTCCTAGAGATCACATTTTCAATATTCACCACATGTTCAATATCTACTACTTCATTCTTTGCTCTCACTGGCTTTCCCTTTCCAAAGCTTGGCAGGAATAGACACAAAGCTCCACATTTGAATTCCTCATCACCACCATCCATGCTCCTCGCAATCTTATGACTGCCTTTGTTGTCTTCAGTTTTGGAAAAGCTGGTATCATACTTCTTGTCATATTCAATAGAATTTGGTTTAGTCAACCAAAGTTCAAAATCATCTGCTGATGCACGTGCTCTCCCTTCAGAGCACGATTTGCTCCTTTGTAAGTAAGTCTCTCGTTGCAGGGGGGTGAGCACATGATCATCTGCTGCCGAGTGCTGGCGTACCAGATTACTGACTTGTCTGGGATTTGCTTTGATTCTGTCTCTTGATTTCTTCTTCAATGGAGCTGAGCTAAATCGAGGAGATGAATTGGCTGAGTTTGGAAGGCTGCAACTCAAGAACCCTTTTGCAGGTGGTAGAGGTGGCAACATTAACTTAAAGCTTGCCTTTCCCATTGATGATCCTTGCAAGGATATAGGATCCACTGAAATGTGCTTTTCCTTTTGCAGGCTCTCTTTCTCAAAGTCATGGGGAAGATCAGGAGACATATTGGCATCTACTTCAACTTTGCCATAGAATTCATCTGCCTCTTGAGCACCTCCTTTTGAGGTTGAAAAATCCAAATGATGGGGATGTTCAGTAGTCATATGGACATCGACTTCAACTGTGTGTTTTGTGGTAGGAATAACTGCATCTGAAACTGGAAGGGCCATGGTGTTGAAAGATGCAGATTGTGAGGTAAAGAAATCACTGGACTACTTAAAAGAGAATGACTACTCAAGGGTCAGTTAAAACGTGCCCAGCATATTCACCACCATCTTCATAGTGATCCCCACGTTCCCTTCCTTCCTTTGTTTAAAGGGGGCTAAATGCAATGTTCCATATTTATATTTAAACACTAATTCCTGAGACAACATCTGTCTTGTTTTAAATTCTGATAAGAGCTGACTTTTGTATAATAATGAAGGATAACTATAATAAACATTAAGTCTGCTAAATGCAACATAGAATATGCGCCCGCACGAACAAACGTGAACTTACAAGGGTTGAAGTGCTTACATGAACAGCATATAAAAATCCAAATTCATGCATGTAAGAATTAAGGAGCAATTTAAGCCGATAACGAATGTGGGTCTGTCTACATCTACAAAACGTGAAATAATATTATTGCAGGGCCATTTGACACTAATGTTTACTTCTGTCAGTGTAGTGGCAAATATAGTACATGCAAAATGTCATACATTTTTTTTAATGAATAAATAATGTTATGCATTGATGCTACATTATATAGCTCGTGTATCATTGATACAACATTATATAACTCCTGTATTGGAGAAAATGAAGCAAAGAGGAAAAAGCTATATCATTACAGCAATTAAATAATTCCCAGAAACAATTTTTTAATTTCATGATTGTGATCTACAAGCTCGTGTGAAGACCATTGACACTAATAGGTCCATAACAAGGCACAGAGACTATACAAGTTGGCAAGATCTACTGGAGAGAATTGAAAAATAAAATTGATACCACTGAGATACCAATGATGACTGGAAAAGCCGTGACCAGGTAAAGTGCTCCATAACCCTGCAAGTGAACAAGCTTTCTCAGTACATATTTCAAGGATTAGCTAACACAGAAAACCACCATCAAAACTTCTTAATGCTCATATATTCACTAGGAAATTTAGAAGATTGTGAAGCCATGTTTTAACAATTAGCTTGTTTTGACTGTTCATTACTGTTACAATGTGCAATGTGTTTTCAAAATACTAAGGGCCTGTTTGGTAGGTTAATTTGAATAATATTGTTTGGGTGTTTTTTGATACACGTGTGGGTGAAAATGTGTGTTAAAATGTGTGTAAAGTTGTTTAAAATATGAAAATGTTGGTTAGAACTAACCAACCAAATAGGCCCTAAGCAGTCAAAACTTTATGGGACATAAGAACCAATATAGCGATCTAGCGGAGGAGTCATGCATCTGTGGTTTACTCCCCAGGGGTGGGTCCAAAGGGCCCTACTTGGTGAGATTCCACATTATCAAAAAAACAAAAAAAAAAACAAAGAGAGAGAGAGAAAGAGAGAATATAGTGTTTCCAGATATAAATTTGACAATTGTGACACTATTTGAATCAGGACTGTTGCAGCAACTTCAAAATATGTTGGCCAAAAGCTGCATCATAGCTAAGCCTAGTACCAAATACCAATGAGAAAACCACTATTAACTTTTCAAGAGAAGATCAAGGAACAAACCAGCGCTGGAGGTACTTCTGTGTCATCGCTGGCATCAGAATCATCAATCTCAGCAGCTGAATCCCAATCAACGTTCAGTCTTTTGGCAGCCTCTTTAGGATCAATTCCAGTGTCCGTGGCTTTTGCATATAGGGATTTGCCAGGCTTTTTCTTTGTAGCTTCAACCTAACAATAAACACAGTAGGTGGAAACAAGATCTTTCAAGGAAATTGGAAGCAAAGTCAGCTGAACAAAAATGATACACCAGTGGTGACGAGCTAACCATCTGAAGATTATCTCCTTGACTAGTAAAATTTAATCTTTATGATGATGATATCAGCGGTTCTCTAAGAAAAATTGGCTTCCAGACAAGGTCTTAGGCTTAAACTTGGGTTTTAAATTCAAACTCAAACAAATATAACCAAAGCATAAAAAGTAGAATTTTATGGAAGTTTAAAACCAAACAATATCAAACTACTAAATAGTAATGCTTTTCAGAAATTGATGTGGGATTATGTTTTGGAACTTCAAGAGCACACTTGCTAGAGAATATCTTCTGAAAAGGTAAGGTAACATCCAGACCTAGATAAAAATCAAACATCACACCTTTCAGACACTTTATCTCGCTTTGGTAATGACGCAGCACAATAGCATAGGAAGGGCTAGTGTACCACTTTTCCTATGTCAGGTTATCATATTGAATGTCAGTATATGGTGCTCTAAACATACATTGTCAGCCAACTTCCTGACAGCCTAAGCTTTTAAGAAAGATGGTTTCTAAAATACAAATTTCTTTTTCCTCCAAACCATTATCAAGTGGCAATTACTGGCGATGATCTAAGGGGTTTGGCAAGGACCTCCATCAACATGGGGACCTGAAATTCTAGCCTCTGAAGAAGGATTGACAAAGCATGACATGATAAGGAAACTGTCGAATAAAGAGTCAAACAGATAAAATTGTCATTTAACATTCATATTAGGGAGAACCATTCTGTCTATTCTGATGCAACCAAAAATTTATGAAAAAAGTTGACCCAAAGCTTAAAGTACCTGCAATAATTCACTAATTTTCACATAAAACATATAGCATTGTTAGCCTCAAGCCCTCAACAATAACAGACTTCCAATAAATTCATTGATCCATACAGTTATCAAGAAAACTTTGGTATAGGTATATAGTCTCATTTCTCAACAAAAGTCTATTTGCTACCCCAGTGGAAAACTGGATGCATATTGCAGATTTCCTTTAAAATGTCTGAATACTTTGTAAAGAAAAAAGTTTATAACGTTAACCTACTCTTACAACTACTACAGTTGCCTGTTGCCTCTATAAACAATATCAAGATGCAGTTTCAACTTTCTTGTACATATGGCTTAGATAACTTTTGCATTTTATCTCCACTTAGATGCTGGAGCCTCAAAGTGAGTAAAAATGAGGAAGCATCTTCATTGCATGTCATTTTGCCTCAATAAAAAGCATAAAAGCTAGCTAGCAAGTAGCTGTCTAAATATTAGCACTTATAGATTCAACAATGCCATATGCTCAAGTTACAAGAGTACCTCCAAATTAGGCCACTGAATCATTTCCTCAGCTAGCATCTGAAGAGCAACACGATCCTTTGGTACTTTTCCTTCATTCACCTAATAAATACGGAATTGCACCATGAATTATGCCAATAAATGAAATCAGTTTTCAAATCTGCAATTCACATGTGCGAAAGAGATATCATCTCCTTCTCCTCCTATGGTAGTGAGATGAAATAGGTGAACACCTCTACATTTGAAAAAACAACAATATATGATTGGAAAATTTGATATATACCAAGGAGTAGGGACTATAGAGATAAATATTTTAGATTTTCAACAAAGATTGCAATAGATATATCAACAAGTCTTGAAGTATACAAGACAGTAAACAAGTGCCCACATTACATACTTTTCTTTACAGAGAAATTGTTATTAGATTAATCCACCTATCTAGTCTAATTGTGAAACTTGTTTCTTAATAACAACAACAACAAAACCTTAGTGTCGTATATCTTGCTCACAACCAATCCCAAGCTCGGAAAAGGGAGAGTTGCTGTATGTTAAAGATCAACGTTTAATTTAGTCACTTTATTATGAATGGACCCCCCAAGCCTAACCTCCTTTCTTTTTCTCTTTGTTATATATTGCATGAAAGAAAAGAAATGGGATTTATTATTCATTCACTAAAGTCAAAGATCAATGCAATATGTTTTGAACAAGGGGCTTTACTAACACAATTCCTTTCGTTTTATGTACAAATATTTCCCTTTTTTTTGGGTATGAGTAAAATAATTTTATTAAGAAAAAGGCATCAGTTTGAATACACCATAAGTGTACCAAATTGCATACAAAGGATTACAAACGCATGTTCAAAGAGTGTATAAGATCTAGAAATTGTCCAGAAGGAATACCGCAAAGGGAAGCCATCCATTCATACAAGCATCTCAGAATATTTTTTTTTTAAATGACATGATTAAAATGCTCGACCCCTTCAAACATTCTACTATTACGCTCACACCATATTACCAACATAACACACAACAGAACCACCTTCCAAATTTTAGCTCCTCTATGGCCATGGAATTTCCCTTGCCAACAGTCTAAGCATCTAAGACACCTTCTTTGTCATAACCCAAAAGACTCCAAATAAGGGAATCATAAAAGACCAAATCCTAGAGGCTCCAAATATGGCAAGCACAAAAGACAAAACGTCCCTTTCTACTGAACAAGCAGCTAAATTCAAAGAGAGAAAAGCCCCAAGAAACTGATCAACTAATTCACCATTTTTCTTGCACATATAACACTAATCAAGATCCTTTTCCAGAGATTATCCACCGTTACCCTGGGTTGTCATGTGAACAAAGAAGGCAACTTATCTTGGGACCTTTGTATATCAATACTCCTTTAAGGAAAACATCTCCCTATAAACCCCTAAAAACTTAATAGTAAGAATGAACATCAAGTTTTCCTTCCTTTGAAGGCCTCCAACAAATCTGATCCATCCGTTGGCCTGAAGTTACTTGAGTACAACAGTTCAAAGAAATTTTTCATAGACTCAAACTCCCAATCTTGTGGCTATCTAGTGAATTGAGGGTTCCAACTACTCCCATGATCCAAATAAGATGCAAATGAGGCATTCTTGTCTACTGCAATATTATACTTCTCAAGGAACATATCCTTAAGACAAGAATCTTCCCACCAAGTATCATGCCAGATACTCTCCCATATACCAACCCCAATAATAAACTTGATATTCTTACGAAAGATATCTCATCTGCTTCTGATACATTTTCCAAAGCCTTACCCCATGTGAACCTCATACCTTCTCCATTCACCCCCCCCCCCCCCCCCACCCCAATTATTCTCTGTATATAGTATAAACAAACCTGTGTCATAACTGTTCTCATTCAAACCCAAACCACAATAATCATTTCCCTAGAAGAGCTTGATTGAAAGTGCTCAGCTTACAAATCCCCAATCCACCATTCTACAACAAAAAAAAAAAAAGATTGCTCCCTACTCCACTAAATGAAGCTTTTTGGCATATCCCATTCCATCCCACAAAAAAATCTTATTAAAGCTTCTCCAAATGATTCACACTATGACTTGGCATTATGAAAACTTACATAAAGTAAGTGGGAAAGGAAGATAATGTACCCTTGATGAACGTAATCCTTCCACCTTTTGAGAGATATAACTTCTTCCAACCCACAAAACATTGTTCCATCCTTTCAATAATGTGATTCCACACCCCTCGAGCCTTCCAATACATGGGCAAAGCACCCACCTTACAACCCCAACAGAGACATTAATCCCTTGTTATACATCCCCAATAGGTACCAATTCACTTTTCCCCAGATGTACCCTCATACCTGAGACTGCGCCAAAGCAAAGGAGAACACATCATGGATATCCAAGTTGTTGTGGAATTGCCTTACATAACACAATTGTGTCATCAGTATAACGGAGATGCAAAACTTCCATTACCCCTATATCCTCCTCCCACCTTAAACCCACCACTGTCTGCACTCCATAACCAAAATAAATAGTAATAATGATTAAGGTTCACATTGTCTTAGACCTCTAGAGCTGCTAAGAAAACTAGTTCGCCCGCCATTGATCATAATGGAGAACCAAACCAGTGGAATACAAAATTGGATCCAATTCTTTCACTTCTAACCAAAACAACACACAATCTCAATTGAAATGATCATGACTTTTCAATGTCTGTTTTGGAAACTACACTAGGAGCTCTTCTCCTCGGCCAACTAACCAAATACTCATTGACAATAAGAACTAAGTCCAAATTTTGTCTGTCACCCATGAATGCAATTTGTGAGTCAAACACAAGCCACCCCATATTTTCCTTCTATCTATTTTCCAATACATTTGGGATCAATATATACACACTTCCAACTAAATTAACGAGTGTTTTTAGAACCACCTATAATTGGTATTAAAGTAATAAAAGGTGAATTCAAAGACTTTTTAAATCTGCAATAAGTATAAAATTCATGAAACAAAAACATTATATCCTTCTCTAGAAAACCCCACCAATACTTGAAGAAAGAAATTGTGAATCCATCTAATCTTGGAGATTTGTCACCATCAAAATCACGTAAGGCCCCTAAACCTCCTCTTGACCAAATGGCCTATTCATCCACCTGCTAGTATCTTCATCAATGGCTGACAAAGGAAAGGTTTCTATATAAGGTCTCCATTCCTCTTGTTGAAAGTAGAAATATGCTGTTAATTCTAGCAATGTCATGAGGGCATCTTGAAGAAATTCTCACTCAGAATTATTATACATAATTGGAAAATATAAATATATAGTGGCCACTGCCAGTTTGAGATTATCAGAAGTAGAAGGCTTTGACAGTGATAATGTATCAAGTGGAGATCACATGTCTCTTTTAGAAGCATATCCAGCAAGGGGTGCCCAGCCTCAACTTTTAAAATTGCCCAAATACGGAAACTCTCAAAGTCTAACATTGAACATTAACGAGAAAATGTTCACATGGTTGTATCATCTCAAAAACAAAATAACAATGAATAAATAGTTTGTCCACCATGGAACTGAGATATGGAGCCAAACACAATTTAAAATTTGTACGAGTCATAGTAGGGAAGAAAACACAAAAGGAGGGACTCACTTCTTCCAAAACAGCAGCCAAGTCCTCCCTTGTTGGGGTATCCGCATCCTCAATTCCAAGTAATCTTCTCCTCTCAACTTCTCTTGGGTCCTCAATCATTATGGTCAACTTAACCTACACATTAGGAAAGAGGAAAAAAATGGTAGATTGGGTCATCTTATAATATAATGTACACACAAAATTGGACAGTTTGGTAATGACATGAGAGTGTGAGATAGCTAGACAAGTATCGAATACACTAAAACATTCCCAAGATTTAGTAAAGTTTTTGATTTATTTTTAATAACATATGGAACCTTTCTAAAGAAGAACCCTTTGGACTTACTTCTAGCAAATAAACCTACAGGCAACTAACCTCACCGCCAGATCCAGTTACCAGATAATCTAGGGGTATTTGCCCCTAACAGGCTAAGCAATTTATGCTCATGCCCACAAAGTTTTAATGAATGCATATGTTAGAATTATGTGGTTATATGATTAAATTAACTATTTCTCAATAGCTTAAACTTTTGGAAGAATCAGTAATTTAACACGGTATCAAAGCATGTCTTCTCCACTCTACCTCCCATTTAAAATCCCACTCATTGAACCTCACCTATTCAAAATTTAAAAGGAAGTTTGAGCCCACATGTGAAGCACAGTGTTACATTTACCATTTTCCAATAGTTTAAGCTTTTGGTAAAATTGGTAATTTAACAGCACAAACACTAGAATCATGAAATACCATATATGGTATCAAAACTACTAAATTCACAAAATTGTAGTCAAATTTAAGAGAAGGGTACAAGTATAACCAAACCAATACTAAATTGGGACAAAATTATGAAAAGTGTCAAAGAAAATAAAGGATAAACTAACAAAACAATGTGTGGAAGCAAAGCAAAGCTGAGAATTTCCAATGGAAATCAAATAAAAAAATAGTACAAGTAAAGTAATAATGACCTCATTGAAAATCATATCTCGATTTTTTCTGAGAAGCTCCAACACCTACAGTGAGAAAGATAGAGTCTTTATTAACTAAGCAAACAAAAACATGGGCATGAATGTTCATAAAAGAGAAAAATAAAAGATACCCTTTTGATTTGTCGAATGTATTCGAGGTCTTGAGGGTCTGGTTCCTCTTGGGTCGATGAAACGCTTGGCTCTGTGGCCTCTTCATTGCTGCCAACGAGTACAACTACTCGACTCTTTGTTGGGCGACAAGAGTAGCGGTGGTGGAGTTTCTTGGAGAAGATGGGTAGCTTTGGAATGCTATAACAAGAAGAAGATGAAGAAGACGAAGAGGGTGAAGCAGTGAGTGGGAGTTGGAGCAGTGGCATAGCCATGGCTTCCATTGCTCTGCAATTCTTTTTGTCATAATCTTCAAAATTCAGAATTTCATATTCTGTGTCGGAATCGAATCGGGTCGGATCCGACCCACAGTGGTTCAAAAAAAAAAATCTATTTTTCTTTCCTTATAAAGTTTTTTTTTTTTTTTTTTTTTTTTTTTTTTTTTTTTTTTTTTAAGTAGATGGTGAGGGAATTAGAAAAAATGAGTGGGGATTTGAATACAACGTTCGGAACAGCATGATTTTTAAATAATCTAGTCTCTAATTTGTGTGATGCACAGGAACCTACCTATTTATAAGGTAGGTTAAAATAATTTTATTAAAAATTTAAAAAATTACATCATTGCATGATTTATTCTTGTATGACTTCAATTTGTGTTATACTTTGATAAAGGAGTCATTATTTAAATGTACAATAGCTTACAAAAAATTTATCAAACAGTTTCAGAAACTGAAAATAAATAATTCAAAAATTCAAATATTAAAACTTCTAAAAAACAAAGAAAAATCAAAGAATCAATGATTTACTGTTTAGAAATTACTGAAACAAAACAAAAATATATATAACTAAACAATAGAAAAATATAAGAGAAAGATGGTTTACATTTAAAAGAATAATTTTAATTATTACAAGCTTTTTTATCTTGTAAAAAACGGTTAAAAAGAGTTTGGTAGTTCATGTATGAAAATTACTTTTTAAAAAATATATAAAAAACCATAAAATAATTTTTTTTTTTCAACAAAGTAGAGAAGAAGAAAATAACATAAAAAGAGCTCATACATTTACTCGGCTTAAAAAAAATATTGGGGTTTGCTTTGCTTTTATAGTGTTTATGATTAACCTCGCAAATTTAGAGATAAATTATCAATATTTGAAATTGAGTTTAAATTGGAATTGTTAAAGAGATAGAGTTTCACTTCTTGTTAAGTTTGGATTAAACAAAAATAATTTTGTTTAAAAAAATGATAATAATGAGTTTAAGTTGGACTTGTTAAAGAAATAGAATTTCACTTCTTGTTAAGTTTGGACTAAACAAAAATATTTTTATTTAAAAAATATTGTGTTGATGTTAAAAATTTTAAGAGCACGATATTTAAATACGGCAAGTGTTATTCAAAAATAACAGGAAAAATTAGATTATTTTGAACACGTCTTTATTTCTTGAAAAGTTAAATGATTATGAATATTTCAAATTTACCCTAATGCATTCGGTAGGGTTAAATCTGACCTGATACTTCATAACTTTTAATATTTGATTGGAACTTTCTTTTATAGTTCATGAGATGTAGGAGACACCGATGAATAACCAGAATGCATCAAATGGAAGCTTCTTGTTAGCTAGAATGTGTACGATGACATGGAGGACAGGTTTTAGAGCAAATGTAGTAACTATATTTTTACAATGAGAAATTTATATTTTTATAGACATACGTTTTAGAGCAAATGTAATAACTATATATTTACAATAAATTTATTTAATAGAGATTTACTTAAACTAAACTATTGTAACACTTGATAATATAATTAGACGTTGAAGATAAATAATAAATATATAAGATATAAAACCTAAAAGAAAAAGAAAAAAATAATAGTAACATGGAAAATTGTGAGAGTTCCAGAGGTTTCGGTTATATATATATATAGACTAGTCACTAACCCGTGTTATGTGCAAGAATTTACCTATTTATGAGGTAGATTAAAATAATTTTATAAAAAATTTATGAAATTACACCATTGCATGATTTACTATTATATGACTTCAATTTGTGTTACAATTTGATAAAGAAATCATTACTTGATCGTGCAATGGCTTACAAAAAATTTGTCAAACAGTTATAGATATTACAAAAAAATAACTCAAAAATTCAAATATTAAAACTTCTGAAAGACCAAAAAATATTAAAGAATTAGCTGATTTACTACTTAGAAATATTATTGAAACAAAAGAATAATTTCAATTATTGCAAGCTTTTTTATTTTGTAAAAAATGGCTAAAGAGAGTTTGGTGATTCATGTACGAAAATTACTTTTTAAAAAATACATGAAAAACTATAAAATAATTTTTTATAACAAAGTAGAGAAGAAGAAAATAACATAAGAAAAGCTCATACCTTTGCTTGGCTTAAAAAATATATATTGGGGTTTGTTTTGGTTTTATAGTGTTCATGATTAACATCGCAAATTTGGAGATAAATTATCAATGTTTGAGTTTGAGTTTAAGTTGGAGATAAATACATGAAAAACCATAAAATAATTTTTTTAATAAAGTAGAGGAAAAGAAAATAACATAAGAAGAGCTCATACCTCTACTCGGCTTATAAAAAAATATTGGGGTTTGCTTTGCTTTTATAGTGTTCATGATTAATCTCACAAATTTGGATATAAACTATCTACGTTTTAGTTTTAGTTTAAATTGGACTTGTTAGAGAGATAGAGTTTCACTCATTGTTAAGTTTGGATTAAACAAAAATAATTTTATTTAAAAAAAATGAAAATGATGAGTTTGAGTTTAAATTGGACTTGTTAGAAAGATAGAGTTTCACTCCTTATTAAGTTTGGATTAAACAAAAATAATTTTATTTAAATATTGTGCAGACGTGAAAAATTGTAAGAGTTTCAAAGGCTTCAGTTTTATATATACACAATAAATGGTTTGAATATTTTAGAGCATTAGTCACCACCACCTTCCCAGTCTATGGAGATAGATCAAATGACACAAAAGGGGGGGGGGGGGTAAGTTACAGACTATGGGGAAGGCCGACTGGGGCCATATGATTACAAGATAAAAGGCCAACTGAGGCCATATGATTACAGTTGTAAAAACCGGTTGGGGTAATACAAGTGTAGCAAATTGTCATCTAATTACAAGTACTGGGTTGTAAAGAGGAGGTAAAGCTGAGTGAGGTAATTGGGACTGCAATTGAACCTCAGAGCCAAGTTTGGCCGGTCGAAGTTGTAAGCTACATTTTATATTATCAATCAAGTTGGCCGGTACTGCCGCCATAGTTATTTAATTATTTTGAGCATTATAATTATTTTGAATTATTTTCATGGATATATCTCTCATTCCCCATATCTTGTTTTACATCTATTTCATGATAATTCTTCCATTTTCATTCATTTATTTCTTCATCTGTTACTATTTCATCATCTTCTTTTATCTCTATCGTTGGTAGGCTTAGCCTCCTTCTTAACCATTTTGTTTATTATTATGTGATCATTTGTTTAAACTAACCTTTACATCCCAGTTATCTGCTTCTTCTTGTTTCTGTGTTTTGCCCCAAAGTTTGTTGCAGATGTGTACTATTGAGACGTATAAGTCCAGATCTGTGCTGTTTGTTAGCCCAGTAAGTCCCGGTATCTTCCTTGTTTTGGTTTGGTCAGCCCGTGTTAGCCGTGTGTCAGGCGTTTAGGGTGGTCCCCATTTTGGAAGATTGTGGCATTAAGAGGTTATGTTTGCATGAGATTAGGCAATTGTCTTGTTTGTATACCCTGTTTCAGATCTAAGGTTAGATCCAAAAATTTGAGGATAAAGGTGAATAGGTTGTGATTGTTTGTTTAAGCTTATAATCCAGAACAATGAATAGGTTGTTTAGAAGTTACTTTTCTACCAG
The DNA here is from genome assembly GCF_040712315.1 of Castanea sativa. Classification (NCBI taxonomy): domain Eukaryota; kingdom Viridiplantae; phylum Streptophyta; class Magnoliopsida; order Fagales; family Fagaceae; genus Castanea; species Castanea sativa. The sequence goes on along the minus strand of NC_134019.1, from coordinate 9,755,516 downwards.
TTCTAGATGTTCTCAACCATCATCCCTTCTAGAGATTCCATAAGACGTTGGAATCATCAATTCAGAATCTTATGAGTTATCAGATGTAAATCCAGACATAGGAGATTGGAATATCCCAAAAGTCCCCACCAACCAGATCTATAAGTCCTCATGGTCTTGGAAAAAGGCTTTCAAGATAGATTACCATGTGAAGACTATATAACAAGTTTATGGTATAAACAAAGAGTAAGACGTGCTACTTGTTAAACCCATCCGCCGTAGTAGCCTATAGGAAGCAAGGTCATAACTTCCTACAAATAGGTTTAGTCCAAGACGGAGTTAAACCTCTTATTAGAAAAGGGTTGAACAATTCAATCCTTATGGCCCTTAGAGATACTCGTCATGTTAGGTTTAATGACAGCCTCTTAGGAACCATAGAAACTAATCTTAGTAATGGACCAGTTCATTTTAACTGTTTCCCTGATTTCACTGTCCATATTCATGACAGCAATGTCATCAATACTCTTACACTTAATATCAAGACCCATGGAACCCTTATGACACAGGGAACTAGCCAGATAGTCTTGATATACAAAGTTTACTACAAGTGCATGAGAACAAACATGAATGTCCAAGCACTTGACAAAAGGAAGATGGGTGAGACAACCCTCATCCAAACCATTGGCCCTAGAGCCAAGATTCAGGTTCCTAGAACCCTGCAATGGTCTAAGGTCACATTCCCCACCAGCTGGACTTTAGAGAATGAAAATCATCCTCTACAGATCCAGAACCCAGCCCAGAATCTAGATCTAGATTTTGTCCAACAACTAGCCGATGACACGGTTAGACTAAGTTTTGAAAGAACCAGACTTAGTACCCCTTTGGACTATGAGTGTAGAACACCTCTGGATGAATCCCGGTTTAGATCCCCAATCGATCTACACCAACCCATTAGGCATTCACCTATCCTTCTTAGGGATAAACCTGCATCTCAGTGTAGCTCAACCAGACCCTTGGCACCATTCCCAAAGTTTAGAAGAGATTTAGGTCTAGAACTTTAGGGAGTCATAACCAAATCCCAGGTTAGCACACCTTGCTACATAGCCAAACAAGACTTAGTTGTTGGTGAGGAAGACAACAGAGAACAACCCCTTCCATCCCCATTTGGGACTGATATGGAACAACCATTTCCGCAAGAACCCCAGTACCCCTTAATAGATCACCAGCTCATGGTAATTAGAAGAGACTTCACCCCTGACCTAGTAGCTTTAGGAAAGGAGTTTGATTCTGAAGAAAATAGAGTCAAAAGAGAAGCCTATAGAGCCAACCATACTAGAGAACAAAAGATAGAAGTCTTGGAAGGATGGAAAGCATTCATGAAAGAGATATCTAGCAATGTCCCTTTCTTCGAATACTTTGAAAACCATTTTAAATGGCACAAATAGTCTTGTGTCATCACCAAAGCTTGGACCAAAGACGGACCAACAAAGGAAGTTGTCCGGTCTAGCCATCCACCCCTAGAAGCCATAATCTTTAAACACCGTAACAGTGATGTAGTAGCCTCCCCTTTCAAGGTTCCCACAATTGAGGAAAAACCTGTGAAGAAAGTGATAGAACAAAATAACTACACCAACCAGTGTTTAGATGTTATAGGAAAACAGCTTGATAGGATCAAGAACAAGGTTATCCTCCAGCCAGGACACCCTAGCAAACCTATTCAAACCCTAGAGAAACCTCTAGTCAAGCTACCAACAACCAGGCACACAAGCCTCAGACCTAAGGACAAGACAGCCTTAGAAATTGTCACCCAGAAGCTAGAAGAACTAGTAAAGAATGAATCAGTTACCCCTTCACCATTTTCAACTAGCAAGAATCCACAAGCTAATGTCTTAAGTACAACCTCTAGGAGCCCGACAGCCATAGAGATTGTTACCCAAAAGCTTGAGGAGCTAGCGAAGACGAAACCAGTCATCCCTTCGCCTAGGAAAACCCCACAGCTCAAAGTTTTAAACATACGAATAGCCTCTAGTAGTTCTAGTCAAGCCTCTCAAGAGTCTGACAAGGAAATAGAACAACTAGAAAACCAGTTTCAAGATTTATAGGTAAAAAGGCTTTACCAACCCAAAGTAAACCCAACCAGCCTAACCAAGAATTGGTATCCTAGACCAACACCCCCTGACCTCCAGTTCTCAGAAAGAAATGTTAGCAACTAGTTCTCAGTATCCTCTGGTAAACTCTACGAATGGAACATAGATGGTTTATTAGAACAGGAAATCCTAAACAAGATCCAACATATGACTATGGTCGCCAATAACTATCTAGATGAAGGTCGTCCCCACAAAGAAGTCATAGAGATGATAGCCTTAGGATTCACAGGTAAACTCTTACAATGATGGAATAACTGCCTAACAGAAGAATCTAAGGAAGACATCAAGTGTGTGATCCAAAAAGATGAGGAAGGACTCCCCATCTTTGAAGATCCTCCAGGAAGTGGGATCCCTGATGGAGTCAATACCCTGATCTATACGATCATGAAACACTTCGTAGGAAAACCCAGCAACATCACATCTAGGATTTACGAACATTTGAGTAGCCTTAAATGTAAAACCCTAGGAGACTATAGGTGCTATGAAGATGTCTTTACTACCCGAGTCATGCACAGAAACAATTGCAACACTGCATTTTGGAAGGAGAAGTTCATCGATGGCTTACCCACACTCTTTGGCCAGAAAGTCAAAAAAACCCTTTGTAACCCCTTAGGTGTCATAGATTATGATAACCTAACCTATGGAGACATCTCTAGCACTATTCAAAGTGAAGGAATGAAGATGTGCAGAGATCTGAAAATCCAAAGCCAAGTCAACAAAAACAAAGCCAAGTACGAAATATGACATTTCTGTACACAGTATGGCTTACCCTCAGTCAACCATTCCAAAAGGAAATCCAAATACAGAGGAAAGGAATCCACTGAGAAATTCCATAGGAAGAAAACCAAATCCAAGTATTATAGAAAACAGAAGTATAAGACTAATGATTTCTATAAGAAAGGAAAATCCAAGAGAACAGGAAAACTCATTCCACAAGCATCAGGAAAATGCTTTAATTGCGGAAAAAGATGTCATTGCAGAAAAGAGTGTAGAGCTAAGGCCAAATCCCTTATCAACACCCTTGTTAATGACCAATCCAGCAAGAATGAGATCTTTAAGTTATTAGAACTTGACCACTCAGATAGTGAGTCATCCAGTAGTTCTAGTGATCAAGAGATCCAACAGTTATACCAGACATCCTATGAAACCTCTAGAGCCTCCTCCAATACCTCTAGTGGCCCGGATGAACCCATACCTTGCAAAGATAGTTGTTGTAGGAACAAAACTATCAATGTTCTCGCTAAGCAAGAAGAGCTTCTTCTAGACCTTATTAAAGCAATAGAAGACCCAGTCATTAAAGCTCAGAAGCTTAGCCAATTTCACCAAACCTTAGTAAAGGAAACCAGTAAACCTGAACTAAGGATCCAGCAACTCAAAGTAGATTTAGAAAAAATTTACAATAGGTTCACCAAGTCCAAGAAGGAAGTTACGGTCAACGACCTTCAAAAGGAAGCTAAGGAGACAAAGTCAAAAATTAGAACCCTAAAGCAAGAACTAACCATTCTTAGGGTTGATCACAATCTCCTTAACCAAAGAGTCCAACAATTGAAAAATACTTCTCATCAAGGCAATGAGGAAGGTCCCTTATTTTAGAACCCTTCTGATGAAGAAGTCGATGAATATGTTAACCCTACAGCTAATATGGCCCAAGAACCATCCAGTGAGAAGTTCTTAGATACCATCAGTAGGATTAACTTCCAAAAATGGCATTCCAAAGTTAGGATTGTCATTAGTAAAGATTTTGAATTCGAGGTCATAGCCTTAATAGATTCAGGTGCTGATCTAAACTGCATTCAAGAAGGAATCATTCCCTCCAAGTACTTCAAGAAGACTACGGAAAGATTGACATCCGCAAGTGGCGGAAAAATGTAGATTGAATTCAAACTCCCAAAAGCCCATGTTTGTCAAGACAACATATGTTAAGACCACATTTGTCCTTGTCAAAAACATGACAGATAGGGTCATTGTAGGAAACCCTTTTCTGTGCATACTATACCCATTCACTGTAAATAGTGAAGGCCTCACTACCCACTCATTTGGCCAGCAAGTCAAATTTGAGTTTCTTAAGGGACCAGAACCTAGAGACATTAGCAGCCTTCAGGAAGTTTTTGTCTCCAAGACCCTGAACTTGATTAGTGCCAAGACCCAACATCTTAAGCATCTCCAGGATGAGATCAGATACAAGAAAGTTAAGGAACAACTAACTTGTAAAACCTTCCAGGCTATGATCAGAAAGTTTGAAGAAAAACTTAAGCAAGTAGTCTGCTATAATCTACCCATAACCTTTTGGCATAGAAAGAGACACGAAGTAGCTCTCCCATATGTCAAAGATTTTAATGAAAAAGACATCTCTACCAAAGTTTGACCTATCCAAATGAACCAGGAACTCATGGAAACTTGCAAAGCAAAAATAGGAGATCTCCTTAAGAAGGGAATCATTAGGAAATCTAAATCACCTTGGTCTTGCCTAGCCTTTTATGTCCAGAAAAACACTGAGATTGAAAGAGGTGTTCCCAGATTAGTCATCAACTACAAGCCCCTTAACAAAGTCTTAGAATGGGTAAGGTACCCAATCCCCAACAAAAAAAACTTAGTCAATAGGCTTAGCAGAGCAGTGGTTTTCAGTAAGTTTGACATGGAGAGTGGTTTTGGGCAGATACAAATCATAGAATTTGATAGGTATAAGACAGCCTTCACTACACCCTTTGGACATTATGAATGGAATGTGATGCCATTTGGTCTAAAAAATGCACCATCTGAATTCCAAAATATCATGAATGAGATTTTCAATCAATTCTCCAGCCATGCCATTGTCTACATTAATGTACTCATCTTTTTAGAATCCTTAGAACAACACCAGAAACATCTAAGAGCATTTCTCCATACCATCAAACTCAATGGTCTTGTTGTTTCAGCCCCAAAAGTCAAACTTTTCCAAACCAAAGTTCGATTTTTAGGTTTTGATATTCATCATGGAGTTATCAAACCCATAGATAGAGCTATCTAGTTTGCGGATAAGTTTCCAAATGAAATCCTAGATAAAACCCAGCTTCAGAGATTTCTACGATCTCTCAATTACATTTTCGATTTCTATCAAGATCTCAGGCAACAATGCAAACCCCTCTTTGATAGACTTCGAACTAATCCATCTCCTTGGACTCCAACCCATACAACAATAGTCCAAAAAATCAAAAAATATGTCCAGGCCCTCCCTTGTTTAAGAATTCCCTCAGTCAACTCCTTCAAGATTGTCCAAACAGATGCCTCTAACATAGGTTATGGTGGCATTCTCCTTCAGCATGCTAGTCCTAATTCCCCTGAACAGATAGTCTGCTTTCATTTAGGAATATGGACTCCCACCCAGATTAATTATAGTACTATTAAGAAAGAAATATTATCTATAATACTATGCATCTCAAAATTTCAAAGTGATTATTTGAATCAAATGTTTTTAATAAGGATTGATTGTAAATTTGCAAAACATGTTTTGGAAAAAGATGTTCAAAATATTGCAACAAAACAAATTTTTACGAGATGGCAAGCCATCCTTTCAGTTTTTGACTTTGGTTTAAAATTCATCGAAGGTAGCCAAAACAACATCCTTGATTTCCTGACCTGTGAATTTTTGCAGAGTCACAGCCAGGATGTCCGGGAAGAAACCCGTACAACCCCAACCCCCAAAGTTGTCTAAACAGCAAACCCCTGGTGGTACCAGTCAGGCAGAGAACCCTGACAAACTTGTACCAATCACCCTTAGCCAGTTAGTCTCATTCTCCCCCCAGTCAGGCAAAGAACCCTGGCCAATACACTTCAGCCTCACCATTAGCCATTGCCAATCGTTATTTGGTTTCCACAATCCCAAAACCAAATTATGAATGGCCGTCCTATAGTCAACCCAGTTACAGCTCAGCCTTGGCTTCCCCAACACCTAAGGAAATTAGCCCCTACATGGTAGAAGAACCTTTTGGCCCTATCCAAACCCAAAAGCCTCCTTTCTATCCGACCAAGAAATGTCGATCTTTTTATGTTAAGAAATCTTTCATCCAGCATATCTTTTATATTGAACCCCACTTAGTTTATATATCAGATCCTCTTGCCTAAGCCATAGAAGTTCTGCCACAGGGATAACATTTCTTACCAAAACATCCAAAGAAAAATATCAAGTTCTATAAGAGCATCCTCATCCAGGAAAAGTTTGCTCAAATAAAAAACATCTTCAACAAAGGGGACCCCTCAGTAGTCATTTATCACAAGTTTCGTCAGCTGCAAAGATTAGGGCCAGCATCCCTCCTTGTTAAAAACCCTCAAGAATTTCAAGTCTCCCACAAGTTCAGAACTCCATTATAGTAATTATGATTACATGGACGCCTTTGAGAAAGTTCTCTTCTTTCAGAATTAGAGCTACGACCATTCTTGGTTCTTCATGTTTAGCAAAGACTTCTTTGGTTAGATTCCCTCATGGTTTCTCAAGCGGTGGTAGATGTTTGGGTTAATCCCTCAGATTTTCTTAGAACCCTTATTGAATGCCTTAAGATACTTTGGCTCAAGATATAAGACTTCAACTCATCGTTCCCAGTTTCCAGTAATTCTGCTTTTCACTCAAAGGTACAGGATCCACTGGATTAGTAAGTGGGACTATAGAATTAATACCAATCTCTTAGACAGAGAATTTTTGGTAAAATGGTGAGACAACCTTAGGATTGAACAAATCATCAATCAGGTTTATAAGGACTATCCTCCTCTAGTCCAGAAGCCCATTACTTACAGTGCAAGATCTTAGTCTAGCCTAGACTCCGTCCAGATAGCCGGAAAATCTAGCAAAGAATTAAAAGATCTTGCCCAGCAACTAATTGTTCAATCGGAATAGCTAGAGTCAGAAGAAAAGGTTTCTCCTGCTTCCTCAGAAGCTTCAATAAACCGCAATCCAATTGATCCCTTCCAGGATTCCCAGGATCCATATGACAGTTACAATTTGGATAACGATTAAGTTCTGGGTAGCACCAATCACCATCTATAAACAGTCAAAATTTCAGACAGGTTACTATTTAATGAATAGTACCGGACAAAAGTAGCCGTATAAAGACAGAAGACAAAACACTATTCATAAACAGTAATCAACATCACTTTCCAGCACTACATTTCAGAATTGTTGATAGCTTTCGACGGAAAAGATTTTCACTCATGGGTAAAAGCAATTCACCATTCTGGAATTTAAGCAAATTTCAGAAGAATCCGAAGCTCCCTTTGGCTATATAAGGCAGCCTTGTTTCCTTTCTGAAGCAGGTCTAATTTTTGGAAAAACTCCAAAATACCTCAAAGGTTCAATTACAGTCCCAATTACCTCACTCAGCTTTGCCTCCTCTTTACATCCCAGTACTTGTAATTAGATGGCACTTCACTACACTTGTATTATCCCAACCGGTTTTTACAATTGTAATCATATGGCCTCAGTCGGCCTTTTATCTTATAATAATATGACCCCAGTCGGCCTTCCCCATAGTCTGTAACTTACCCCCTTGGACTATGAGTGTAGAACACCTCTGGATGAATCACGGTTTAGATCCTCAATTGATCTACACCAACCCATTAGGCATTCACCTATCCTTCTTAGAGATAAACTAGCATTTCAGTATAGCTCAACCAGACCCTTGGCACCATTCCCAAAGTCTAGAAGAGATTTAGGTTTAATTTCTGATTTTGTCTCCTTAGCTTCCTTTTGAAGGTCGTTGACCGTAACTTCCTTCTTAGACTTGATGAACCTATTGTAGATTTTTTCTAAATCTACTTTGGGTTGCTGGATCCTTAGTTCAGGTTTACTGGTTTCCTTTACTAAGGTTTGATGGAATTGGGTAAGCTTTTGAGCTTTGATGACAGGGTCTTCTATTGCCTCTATAAGGTCTAGAAGAAGCTCTTCTTGCTTGGTGAGAACATTGATAGTTTTGTGCCTACAACAACTATCTTTGCATGGTACAGGTTCATCCGGGCCACTAGAGGTATTGGAGGAGGCTCTAAAGGTTTCATACGATGTCTGGTACAACTATTGGATTTCTTGGTCACTGGAACTACTAGATGACTCACTGTTTGAGTGGTCAAGCTCTAACAACTTAAAGATCTCATTCTTACTGGATTGGTCATTAACAAGGGTGTTGATAAGGGATTTGGCCTTATCTTTACACTCTTTTCTGAAATGACCTCTTTTTCCATAATTGAAGCATTTTCCTATATATATATATATATATATATATATATATATATATATATATATATATATATATATATATATATATATATATATATATATATATATATATATATAAATATATATATATATATATAAATGTTATATTATAATTTTTTTTTTGATAAATATGACAAAATTTTAATTTTCGGTGTCTGATAATAATTTTTTTTCAAGCCTAAACTCCAATTAGTCTTTAATATATGTGGACTTTAAATCCTAAATCTCTTATTTGAGTGGTCATAACTCACAACACTTGAATGACTGAAACACTAGGTGAGTAGTTACCACAAGAGTGCTTTTTGGAATAGGGTGGATGAAGGATTTGACACTAGAATTGGCAATGAAATTGACAATTGTAGGGGTTGAGGTGGTGGTAAGAAGGGTCATTTGCAGCAATAGGTTAGGGTCCATTTGGTAGAGGAGTTTGAGTGACGTTGTTTAAAATGATGTGAAAAATGTGGTTTAAAAAGTGTTGTGCAATACACATATTTATAGTATTCATAAAGTAAAAAATGTGTTTGGTACCGTGTTTCAAATAACATATTTTAGTATTTGAAAAATAATTGTGTGTTTAGTATATGTATGTTTAATTTTTAAAAAGCTAACAATGGGTTTAAATTTAAATTTATTAAATTAGGAGAGAAGAAAAGTGCCTAAAGCTTCTCAAGCCTTCTTTTTCCTTTTGTGCCACTGAAGCTTCTCATTCCTTCATGAGTAGGAACTGAGGCAGATGATACAGACGACAATCTGCAACTTTTTCCTTAACTTCGCATTTCTCATCTCCATCGATGCAAATGACAATCCGTGGTTGGGCTTCACTTTCCTTCGAATCTCATCAATTCCTATCAGCAGTCCACAACCCAGCAACAACTAGGGGTTTGCTCGCCACCAAAGCCAGGGGAAGAAGGTCCCATTTCACCACCGAAAACCCATGGGCTTGCTGCAAATCCAGGTTTAAAGAATACTTTGACCTTGGTTCTTAATGGGTTTTTGTAACAAGATTGTTGTTTTCCTTCTATATACTTTTAATTGAAAAACTGTGTCAATTTAGTGAAAGGGCTTCTGTGACCAGTGGCGGTGCAACGTTATACTCAAGGTGTTCCCAGGAACACCCTGACTTGAAATATATATATATATATATAATCAAAAAAATTTATTTTTTTACCCTTAAAACAAATAGGAACACCCTCAATCAAAATTATGAATACCCTCAAATTAAAAAAAAAAAAAATATATATATATATATATATATATTCTACTTTCAAGCCAAAAAAAAAGCCAAAAAAAAATTTCAACTATAATCTGAAAAAAATAAAATAAAATAAAAATAAATTTGTCACAGAGTAAAACAATGGAATGCAAGCCCAACAGATTACAGAGAAAGCAAACCCACGGATTCTAAAAAAAAAAAACCCAATACAGATCAGAAACCTCAAATCAGTAAATCAGTAGTTCAGTACATCAGAAATCACTAAAGCTTTTCTCAAAAAAGAAAGAAAAGAAATCACTAAAGCTAAAGAAAACCTAAAAAGTAAAAACAGAGCAACAACGCCTCCCCTTAGAAGTTAGATCGGTCCAGTCGCAGGCGGTAGTCCAGACTCCAGAGCACATCGTCGCCTTTCATCGCATCATAGATCAGTCCAGTTCCAATCGCAGTCGCTCATCGGACATCGTTGCCCTTTATCGCATCGGAGATCGGTCCAGTTCCAGTCGCCATCGCACATCGTCGTCGCACATGTATGTCTCTCTCTTTTTCTCTCTAACTCTCTCTCTCTTTGTCTCAATTCTGAAATGAAATGAATGAGTTATGAGTCTGTCTCTCTCTGTCTCTCTCTCTCTCTCTCTCTCTCTCTCTCTTTATTAACTTTATCTGAAATGTGATTTGTTGAAGCACTTAGTGAAACTTTATTAATTTTTTGACTTTTTGAATTTGCCATTTTGGCTTTATCTTATAATTCTTATCCGTTGGTTGGTGTGTGTTGGTGTTGGTGTTGGACTGTTGGTGAGATATTAATTGTCTTTTAGTGTAATGTTATTGTAATTTGTGAAATTGCGATTGTGAAATTTTCTGATTGGCGATTGGCGACTGGCTCTTGTGATTAGGGCATTAGGCAAGCTTGTCTGTTGAGTGGGGTGGGGGGTGGATGGGCTGATGGGCACATGGGGCCGGGTAATTGGGTAAAGCAGTGTAATGTGCACATCAGCACATGGGATGTGTAATGTGCACATGACTAGCTCTTTTAGTGTAATGTGCAACTAATAAACAATAATTTAATTAATTAATAATTAATTGGGAAAAAAAACTAATAACCAATAATTAATAATTTAATTAACCAATACATTATAAAAGACACACAAATTGACTTATGTTAGGCCAAACAACAATTAATAATTTTATAATTAATAAAACAATAATATAACAAATTATAGTTTATAAAAGACAAACAAATTAATGAAACAACTAAACAACAATAATTAATAATTTTATTAATATTTCAAATAAACTTATAGTTTATTATTTATTCTTTTGTTAGAATTATGGACAAATACTTGATAAGAAAACCACATACCCAAGATTCATCTCCTGTGCAAGATTCATCTTCATCTTCTAAGCGAATTCGTGTTGACTTTAACTTAAAAAATCTTCCTTCAGATCCTAGGTTGTGAGAAAAGATATCATCTTATCATTCTAATAATCATGATGAAATAAGAAGATATTATTTAGCAAAATGCCCTTGTCAACCTCCTTATGATTACCCTGTATCATATTTTTCTAGAAAGCCCCGTCGATTTAGATTCGAATGGCATGTAAATAGAAATTGGTTGGAATATAGTATAGACAAGGATGCAACATTTTGTTTTTATTGCTACCTATTTGGGCAAGATGTTGGTAAGCAAGGAGGAGGTGAGACTTTTATAACTAAGGGATTCAAACTTTGGAATCAGCTTGTGAAGTTAGAATCCTATGTTGGAGGAGTTAATAGTGCTCATAACCAAGCTGTCAAGATGAGTGAAGATCTAATGAAGAAAAAGCAACACATTCAAAGTGTTTTGATTAAACAATCAAATCAAGATAAAGCTGAATATCGAGTTCAATTAAATGCAATAGTTGATTGCATAAGATTCCTTTTATGTCAGGGATTAGCTTTTCGTGGTCACGATGAATCTCAAGGTTCAAGTGATAAAAGAAATTTTCTTGAGCTTCTATAATTTTTGGGGGATCACAATGAATCTATCAATGAAGTGTTGCAAAAAACTTGGAAAAATTGCAAGCTTACCCACCATGATATTCAAAAAGACATTGTGAATGCAATTGCACATGAAACATCTAAAGCCATCATCAAGGATCTTGACAATGGGTTCTTTTCAATATTAGTTGATGAATCACGTGATATCTCAGTGAAAGAACAAATGACCCTTGTTCTTCGTTATGTGAATAAAAAATGAATTATTATAAGTGGTTCCTTGGTATTGTGCATGTAGCAAGTACCACCGCTTTGTCGCTCAAATATGCTATTGAATGTTTACTTTGTGAACATAATTTGAGTTTATCGAAATTATGTGGGCAAGGTTATGAAGGAGCTAGTAATATGCAAGGTGATATCAATGGTCTTAAAACTTTAATTTTGAAAAATAATAAGTCAGTATTTTATGTCCATTATTTTGCTCATCAACTTCAATTGACACTTGTTGCCGTTGCTAAAAATCACACTAACATTGCTAAATTTTTTTATATGGTAAGTAATTTAGTAATTGTTGTTGGAGGCTCTTGTAAGAGACGAGTTGCTCTTCGAGATACACAATTTGCCAAAATTAAAGAAGATTTAGAGAATGGTATACGTAGAAGTGGGATGGTTTGAATCAAGAGACAAATCTTAAACATACTGGTGATACACGTTGGAGATCATATTATGGGTCTATTCTCAACTTGATTTTGAAGTTCTCTGTTGTTGTTGATGTACTTGAGATTATTGAAGAAGATGGCCTCTCCGACCAAAAAGTTACAGCTCAATCTATTATAAGGTCAATTTTATCTGTTGAATTTGTTTTTGCTCTACACTTGATGAAAAACATTTTAGGGATCACAAATAAATTGTCAATAGCATTGCAAAAAAAAAAAAAAAAAAAATCAAGATATCGTAAATGCTGTGGATCTTATTAAAGTGTCTAAGTAACGATTGCAAGTGATGAGAGATGATGAATGGATATCTTTATTGACTGAAGTGTCTTTATTTTGTTACTCACATGATATTCCTATCTTGAACATGGATGAAATATTTGTAGTTGTGGGAGACCGTGACGCAACACCCAACAAAATACAAATTTACATCATTATCGTGTTAAACTATTCTACACAGTTATGGATATGTAACTTCAAGAGCTTAACAACCGTTTTTCAGAGGCGAATACCGATTTGCTACTTTGTATGGCTTGCTTGAATCCAAGTAATTCATTTGTGGTTTTTGATAAGGAAAAATTGATACGTCTAGCAAAGTTCTATCCATCTGATTTTCTTAGGACAGATATCTTGGCACTTGACTCTTAGCTTCAGAATTTCATTTTCGATATGCGCAACAATGACTAGTTTTTAGAGTTTCAAGGAGTTAGTGAACTTGCTAAAAAGTTAGTGCACACAAGGAAGCATGAGACTTATCCATTAGTCTATTTGCCTGTAAAGTTAGCTTTGACCCTTCTTGTTGCTATTGCAACAGTAGAAAGAAGTTTTTCAGCAATGAAATATATAAAAAATGAACTGCGCAACTGAATGGGAGATCAGTGGCTGAATGATTGTTTGGTTGTGTATATTGAAAAATATGTAGCTTGTAGCATTGATAATGAAACTATCATGCAACGATTTCAAAATATGAAAACTCGTAGAAGGAAATTGTAAACTTTATATATTTATGTGTTTTTTTATTGTTGTTGTTGTCAATATATAAAATTTTCTTTTTATTAGATCGTATAATTTATACTTGTTGAGGAACACCTTGAATAAAATTCCCGGAGCCGCCACTATCTATGACATACTCAGATGCTTTAAACCACTCCATAGGGAGAAACCACCGAGCCCCAGTGGAGCAAGGATGAACGTAGGAATTTAAGCTAATGGAGGCTGGAGTATAAAGGGGAAAAAAATCCAAATAGGCATCTATATAGTAATAAAAAAATATATAAATGCTCTTTTCTCAAAAAAAAATTTTAAATATATAATATATATATTTATATATATACTCAAAATTATTGTTTCTAAATACATTAAAATGCAATCATCTACTAACAAAGATAAAAACAAAAACAAAATAATTTTTTTTAATACTAGGATGGCTAGGAAATTTTTTTTTTATTTAAATTAGAGCATTCACAGTGGTGGTGCTAAAATTTTTAGCTTTTAGCACCACAAAAATGTATTTTATCTATTTTACCATCTTAATTTACAACACACCCAATATCAAGTGTTCTATTTTTGTATCACTTCATTTAAAATAATATAAACAACTCTTTAAAATAATAAAGGAAGAGAGAGAATTTGAGTTTTTTAATTGAAGAAAGAGATATAATGTTAATAAAATATTGTATTTTATTTTTAACAATTTACTACAGTCAACTGATATTTATACCAGTTTACTTTAATTGCAAAAAAAAAATTTGCTTTAGCTTCTCCAATAACACGTGATTTTTTTTTTGTTCTTTGGTGGTAATAGTTTTTTTTGCTAAAATCAGTCACCATTGTGATTGTTTTTATTATTTTTGTTAAGTTTTTGAGTTGAATAATTACTATTTAGGTGAGGCTAGCTAGACTTACTGAGAAGAAAGGGGGCCTAGGGTTTTGAAAGGGGCTCAAGTACAAAAATAAAAGTATATAATAACTATTAAAAAAAAATTGGACCCAAGCCCCCTCCTGGATTCGTCCCTGCAGCGGAGGAAACCTTGTGAAAAGATACCAAATTTGGGGTTGTGGTATATATGGGAAAATAGAGAAGAAGATTAGTATTATTAGATGATTTTGTTGTAAAACATGAAGATGAGAAAGTGAGAGTACAAAGTGCTCGGGTATACAACCATATGTGGTAATTTCAAAAATGAGGAAAACACTAATAGTGTCTTATTCAATTGAGGTGGCTTTGAGTCATGGCCTTTGAAAGCAATCCATTATTATCTACAATAGACATTATGGAAAGTAAGAACAGATGTTGTTTGGAGTCTAAACGGTATATAGTGTATAAACTAATTGGATTAACACCTAATCCAATATTACTCCCACAAGGCTTTAGAGTAAATAGTTCTTGAGGAGTTACTCCAAAATTTTTAAGAGTTTATTTTCGGGTGGAGACTCACCTTAAGCAAGGTAAAACAAGTTGGTTTCATGATAATCAAACAAGAGAAGTAACAAGAGTAATATTTTATTCGTACATGAGCAACTGTAAAAGCTTTTGGTGATAGTGATGGATTCATAAATGATCTTTTTGTACATAGTGATGGATTTAGAAATGATCTTTTTTGCAGTAGACATGCGTATTACATTGTTGCTTGTTTTGAACAAAAGTCTTTTATATAATACATATTACAATATGATGATGTTAAACTTGGTAAGGAACTCGTGTCTTTGTGCAAATTACGTTGAAGGAACAATGAATTCAATACTCTTTGGTTTCTTTTGCAAATGTCAAAAGCAATGTGTAATAATATTGATGATAGGCGTAGGTTCCGAAATGCGAACTATTTGTGTGGCTCGAGAGTAAGTGTGAGGATTTTGGATAAGCGAAATGAGAATCGATACAGGCTTTACCAATGTTTCCCAAAGGATCAATGTGGTTTTTTTGAATAGTGTATTCCATTGAAGATGCCATTGTAATTTGCGGAGGATTTCTAGCAACTACAAATAGAGCTATATTACGAGAGGAATTGAAGGTCGTGCATGAGATGGTCCAACCCATTGTTGAGACTAAAAGAATGGTGAAAATTATGTTTGGTAGATGGTGCCTACTATGTGTGGCTGTTGAACTACTGCTCACTATGCTAACGATGTAAAAGAAAGTGATATGCTGCCCACTTTGTCTTTCCTTTCTATGCATATTTGTGTATTATGTATGAATCGTTATCAAACTAACTTGGATACAGGGGACCATTTTATAACATGGTTCTATAGGGTTTTTTTTTTTGTTGACATAACAACCTCTTGTATTTTGCTATTGCTACCTATATTATGTTTGAAAACTATTTGCCTAAACCTATTTAGCAACTTCTCTTGTATATATTAAACATATTAGCATCTTACTAATTCCACATATCATTTTGAATATGGATATATCATTTAAGTTGTTGATTGTGTGCCTTGCATTATTTCCCCCTTCATGATTAGTTTCACAGTCCATAAAAGCTTAGCTTATTCCGTATTAAAATGGAATAAATGGAAGGAATTTTGTAGTCACTGCTATCCACATTTTTCAATCTCTCCTAAGAACAATTCACATAAATGGCTGATATTTCTTCTATCTTGGCAGAGGATCTTACTAGTTTGGAGCCATGCCTAGCTTAGGCAATTACACAACCAAGGCCTTGAGCCATAACCAATTTTTTTCCCAAAAAGACCGCAAACTATCATGGTTTATATATATATATATATATACACACACACACACACACCTTAATACCACAATTAATGTCATTCTCTCTGGAAGCATAATGGTTTACAATGATCAAGTACGTGAACGTTTTAGCACCATCAATACAACATTCATTTTGTTATTTGTGTTGCTAAAAATAGCTTTTTAGCATTTTGATCTGTGAATGCTCTAAGTGGCAGATTCAAATGTGATTAAATGAAAGATTGTTGTCAATTTTATATTATCCAATTATGTGTATGAAAAACTTTAGTGAAGGAGTCAATAACAAAGTTATCAAATATTGAAATCTTGATTTGTGCTAGCGATGAGATTGATCGAAACTTGATTAAAAACAAATTATAGTTTAAAGACTCAATAGAAAACAAGCCAAAGTCAAGCAAAATTCAAAACAGGTAGGTCAAAATTAAAACATTTAATTGGTATTAAGTGTAAAAATAACAATAGTTCACATAAGCTTTCCCTCTTGTAAAACAAACCAAAAAATGACCTGACAGTTACAAAAAATATACACACCATACATAGGACTCAAAACTAGTGTTAAGAACCCACCAAATCATAACTATTGCCCAATGTTTATTAAATGAATTGCGTATTAAGTGAACTTGCATGAGAAACAATACAACAAGGCACAAAGATTTGTTAGTGGAGTTTTTGGAGATATTTAGGGAAGGGATTTGGAATAAGAACGAGATATCCTCATTTCATTCCTCACACCATTTTTTTTTTTTTTTAAAAGATGCTTGAAAAAATTTAAAAATCTGGTTAATACCGCTCTTAGGGCATTTGTTAATAAATTATTTTAAGATGGCTTTTATACAACTTTCTTGGTAAATATAAAAAACTGTAAAAAATTTGTTATTTTTCATTTTTCCATAGAACGTTTCTAAAAATATTTTCTAAATTAATACATTTAACACATTCGTTAAAATGTCTTAAAGTTTGTGTGAAGGAAAAAAAATAAGTAAAATATGTCACCTAAGGGAAAAATATAGCATATGATAGCTATATATATATATTGCTGGGATTCTATCACTATTCTTATTTTGATGGGTTTTGAATCACTTTTCTGATTAAACTTGAGTTTGACATCAACTTTAAGTTTTAAGTTTTAAGTTTTAGATTATATATACCATTTTTTAAAACTTTACTTTTTTCCTTTTATTTTTTATTTTTTCAAAGTACAAGTATACTTTAGCACATTTTCAATAAAATATGTTCAGCAAAATGTTAGATAAGCTGTTACTACAAATAAATCAATTATGCATATAGATTTGAAAAACTTTGGTCACCATGTCTCAAAGGATTCATCTCCAAAATATTCTTGAATATGATTTTCTCAATTTGTGGTCATTCATGTAAATATATGTATTGTATGTAAACATCTGTATATGAATGCCAACTCTATACATAGTGTATGCTACTCTTTATGCTACAAGGGAAAAACAATTAACCTATGCTACAGAGCATGTCACTTCATACATACAGAGTATGTCAATTAAGAATAGCTATGAAAGATACAAAGCATGTCAATAAGAATATACCTTAGAATGAGAATAGGGGAGGAAATGGCTTTATGTGCTCTCACTTTATCTATTAAAGCTTTGCAACAAAGATAACATAATTATGAAAGCTGAAGAGTAATGTTTATACAACTTTGTAGCAAAGGCGGCAAAGACAGCATAATTTGCTGCAAATACAGCATAATGTTTATACAAACAACATCAGCACAACAGTAGTAATTAACAACAAAAATAATGTTTCTTAACAAACCAGAATGTTGGAATAATCATTAATAAAAAGTTTATATAAAAAACTCAGCATAACAGTAGTTTTTAACAATAAAAATAACATGGTTCCTTAACAGACTAGAATGTACTGCCATCATTAACAATATACAAACAACATTAGCACAACAGTAGTTTTTAACAATAAAAATAAATGGTTCCTTAATAAACCAGAATGTACTACCATCATTAACAATAAGTTCACATGTAGTAAGATCATTGTTTCTTAAAAAACTAGAGTGTCACCCCATTAAACCATACAACCAATACAACAACAAAAACGGTTCTAGTGGTAATTAGCACAATACTACATAAGAACAGAAACAGTAGTTGCAACCCCACAAAAAACAGCTCAAACTTGCCCCATTTCCTTAACCAAGTCTCCTACATTAAACTACTAACTAAATCCATCCAGACCCTTCTTCTATTCAGCCTTAGCATGATGAAAGCGACCCTAGCATGATGAAATCGGTCCTACTATTGGGCTTATGGAGTTCATTAAGAACCTTGACTATAATGTAATCATCTACATTTTCAATATTGTTAAGAATTGCGACGGCTTGTCTATTGAGAACCTATCACCCACTAGTGTAGATTCAACAGTTTCCTTTCGACTATCACTTTCCTTATTACTACGCCTTTTCCTTGACATGTTTGTGAACTTCATGATAGCATCAGTCATATATTCAATGGGCCTTCATTTCCTCTTCTTCCTTGCCGAAGTCTCTGAGTGAGATGGCTGCTTCCCAGCACACTTGCTTCCTTGCCCTGCAATTGGGGTGGGCACCTCTCCACATTGTCTCTACTATCAGGGTTAGACATTGACGTAAACTCCATGTGTTAGGAAAGAGGCATCCAATTTTTCGCTCTTCCTTGCTGTTAGGGGCTGGTTGGATGGAGGAAATTTGTAGAAATCCAGTTGCAGTTCCCATGTTGGACAGCTGTCTTAGCAGGTCATAGTGATCTAGCCTCTTTTTATGAAACTTTTTGCACCTAAGTTTGGCCTATAAACATGTGGTACATATGAGATTATTTACATGTGATATTTATTTATATGAATACTATGAATCAATGACATGGAAATTATAAAGCTAACCTATAACACTCACTACCGCTGCTTGTGCCCAAACCCTGTCACTACCTATGACCGTGTTAGTAACAGAATCCCATCCCATTCCGGTTTGACCGATTGGCTGGGAAAAAACTCAGTGTCTTTGCTTTAACCTTTGATATTTTTGGCATAATTGATCTTTATGATAGGTTTTTCCGACTCGTTGATTGAACTCATTTTGGATAACTATCCAAACCCCTTTTTTAAATTGCCCACTAGGCATGTTCAATTTGGCTTCTTCTTCAACCAAAACATCTGTGAAGTGCTTCTCAATGGGAGGAGGCCATAACTTCCAATCCTTAGCGTCGGTTGATGTAGCCATCTAATAAAAGATACACACTTAACCAAAAAATATCTACAAACATGGATAGCAGGCAACACAGAGTGTACATAATCTCCTAGTAAATTCAAGGTTTCTTATTTCCTAAATTACTTTTATGATTTCTCAAACTAAAACCTAATATTCACCGATACCAGTAACTGCAAAATAGGAAAATAGTCATTTGCACAGAAAAACTCTACCAAACATGTTGTAGTATTATGTTTTAAGTTCAAATACAGCTAGAGCAGCACATTTAGCAATTAACTCAAACAAGTTATTACAGGTATATATAACAGATTGCAGTGAAGACAAGTTACATACAGCATGGGGAAAGAAAACAAAATTCACAATTCTAAATGATTTAATGAAATCAAATATACACTAGGCCTTTATAAATGATTTCCGAAAAGCCCATTTTCCTAAACCCTGTTGTGCTTCAAAAAGCCCATTTTTCAAACCATATTTAGCTTTAGTTAGATGGGCATGGAGGAAAATCGTGTCCAAAATCAAGAGCAAAATTCAACAACAATTGTGAATAAATATGAACACCGTGGGTGAAGGATTGTTCAATAGCAACTAAATAAATGCAACAGCAAAATTCAACATTTAATTGAACAGTAAAATTAAACACTTACTATAGGTGAAGGAAATGTGTTGGAGGAGTATGAACATGGCAAAAAGGCTGAGAAGGAAGACGTTGTGTCTGCATACTCCATAATATACAATGGTAATGGTAGATGAGCTGTGTGCAAGGGAACTTAATTTGATTTGAGATAAATTCTGATACTTGTTTGAAAAAATCTTGCCCAAAATAGTGATTAAGGCGTGGCTAGACTGGCTGAGTAAATATGGTGGTTGAGGAGATGAATCAGGTCATACGGATTTGGGATTAATATTGGTGAATTTAGGGTTTGGTAACTTTGATTTCGGATTTATGATATGTTTCAGGTGGCCGTTGGGGATGAGTAATGAGGGATTCGGGTGGGTGGGTGGGACTAATGAAGGGTTAGCTACTCTATGGTGATGGGATTGTTGTTGTGCAAGAGGGAGAGGAGAAGTGGGCTTTAGGAAGGATAGAGAGGTAGAGACTCAGAAAGGACAAATGGCGTGGGGGAGAAGAGACATTGAGATGTAGTCACTTCAGGTGGGCCCAATGTATATCAACCAAACGGTAACATATTTGGGACAACGTAACTCAAACACCACTTCAACAACTCACCTTACCAAACACAGAACTTAGAGTGGGGCCCACGTGTTTGGGCATTTAAACAACAAACAACAGTTTTGAAACACACATACCAAACAGTACCTTAGTTATAATAGGTGGAGGAACTAGATTGTGCCCTCATAAATAGTAGCTCTTGCTGTAGTGTCGGTAATGGTGCTAGGAGATTGTTGTTGGTTTGATGGTGGTGGTTGATGATGTGTCGATAATTTTGATTTTTTTTTTTTGTCATAGTTTTTTCAAGTGAAGAAGAATTGGGCAGAATAAATAATGGAAATGTTAATGAATGCCCTAAGAGTATTAGTTTTTGAACTATTTTTAGAAACAATTTATGAGAAAATGATAAAGCAATTAGTTTTTTTAACATTTTTTTATCTTTCTCATAAAAGTGGTGTTAAAAACTTAAAATTTTCTTAACATGATTTATTAACTTTGAAATAGCAAACAAGTGCCTAGCAGTTTTTTAAGACGGGATCACTAGATAACAAGATTTGAGAACAAATTTCAAAGCACTAGAAAACTAGTTTTGAAAACACAACAACAAAACCAAACGTTCCCTCAATTTTTCTTTCTTTTCTTCCTCCAAAAAGTCTACTATCATAATAATTTTCATAATTTTTACCACAAATAGGGTGAATTGAAAATAGTGAGGTTCTAGCAAAAGTTGCGGAGATTCATATTATCATTGCACCATACTTTTGTTGTAGCCCATGGCACCACACAGTCCCCAAACACGTAAGCAAGCACTTGGCCCACACTTACCGCAGCCCATTTAGCGCACTAGCTTTATACATGGCCCATTCAAACTTTTCTAATGTTTCCTTCAAATATTTCTTAGAAAAATCAGCCCAACCCTAGGCTACACTTTTGACATTTGTATAGCCGTATAGGCATAGCAATTAAGCCTGCAAGCTGGTCATGGCCTAATTCACTTGTAATGAGTCCAAAATGTTACATACTTAACATGGTCTCAAATGGACTATGGAAGTATATATGGATTGTCTCACCTGAATTCCTTTATTATTATTATTATTATTATTATTATTATTATCACAAAAGTTCAAAGTCTATAAAATGTCTTATGAGCTTATTTGCTATATATTTGGACCAATGGAAATTGGAAAAGGGGAGAGGAAAGAGAAAGAATAGCTTAATAACTTTTAAAAAAAAAGTACAATAAATTCTCAATTTTCAATTTAATGATTTAAATGTTTATTTCTTTATTGTGTGCCATAGGCCATAGCTCTCAGTATCAAAATTATTTTGCCCACCATTTATCGTTTTTTGTTTCACCTTTTGTCCATGGCTGATCTACGCACTATTATGCTAGATTTGCCCCACTGATAGAATCTATATATAATGCCAAGAGGGTTTATTAATTGGGCTAATCCAAACCCACTCTTCGTACCTTGAAAGAGAACTTAGTTTATGCGAAAATTATAGAATGGGGTACTGTTTATTTTAGCCTTAATTAGGTGCATAGGTTATTATTATTATTATTATTATTATTAGAAATACTTACATGCCATATATGTTGCGACTCCAATAGCTCGAACCCACTCCCCCCTCTCTCCCAAGCAGTACTTATGAATTATGATTAATTTAGAAATGTACCAACTCACTTAACTCAGTGATATTTGTTGGGTATGTTATTGTTAATTGCCACTTCTCTCATAAAGTCCTCCAAGGTACCATGGTACCGTATTACTCTCCTTGGCACCTTCTTTCAAGTCACAAGAGCTCCTTCCATCTCAACATATATATGGTACAGATTCCATTTAATATATTGAGTAATGTTGGGAATGTAAATTTTTTTAATTTTACAGTATTTTTCACAATTGTACATGCATGGTTTATTCCAGTTAGAGTAATATCATTTTAAACTTATTTATCTTTGTAAAGTTGTGATTTCTAACTAATCTTTGTTGGCTTTAATTTCATGCCAAATTTTATTGTAATTTCTTCAATCATTTCCTTGTATTTATGTGGGTTTATTTGTAAGGGATGAGTAGAGATTGGTGAAGAATCAAGCTTCAAAAATGGATCGGTGCAGTTCGCAAGATGCTCACAAGAAGAGTAACACGTGAAAGGTCATGTGTAAAGCACATGACTAGAAGCTGAAGAGTCATGCTAGGCTGTCAAATTCGTGAGTACTTCGCTAGAAAGACTATCTCACGAGGTACCCGCGAAACTCTCTATTTAGCCAAAAGAAAAAGTATTTTACCAAATTCTTTACCCACATTATATATACCCTCATTACCCATGAAATGTAAGGATTGCTTTTTAGAAAGAAAACCCTAGCAAATACACTTGAGAAGTTTGTTGGTAGCAGGAGCTTGGAGGACTCAAGTACATGGAGTAGACTAGGCTTGGATGGTCTTTTATTATTCATGTACTCCAACTTTATTCAATAGTGGATCGATTTCAACTTGGAGGGTCGCGGAGAGGTTTTTCGCCAAATTCTTCAGTTTCCTTTTCAATAGCATGTCTTGATGTTATATTTTGTTTGCATCTCTTTTTCCTGCTCTTTAAGCTTTTCTTTTATTGTTCATTGTGGTTGGATATGGCTTAGAGTAGTATTACCGGTTTATTGCACATATTTACTCTTATTCCACACTTTGTTAAGTTAGAGTAAAAACAATTTATCCCTAATTTTAAAATTGGGTCTGAACAAGCTCTAATGTTTTCACACTAATTTGAACTTTCAATCTTCGACAGCATATTTATTATAAATCAATCACAACGAACCATATATCAACAGTTATGAAAAATATTGTGTTCGAATTCTTATTCTAATACCTTTGTCTTATCCAAAATAATAGCACAAAATAGAAAAAAGAATAATTCCCAGTGTCGTTTCACCAGCTTGAGAATCATAAAACTTTTTTCAAAGATAGGCAATTTTAAGTTCTGGTGTGAAAAAGCAAACCTTTCTAGAGAAGACTAGAAAGAGCTAACTAGCTAGCTAGTATTCATAGAATATCTGACAAGGGTTCGTCCTAACCACCCTTCAAAATCATGCACCATGGGAACCACAGACTCATAAAGAAGTAATTTGAGGTCTGGGGCTTTTGTTGGAGGAATTGGTTCTGCTGAGCTTTACTGCAAAGTGCAAACTCTGATCCATCTTTTTCTTTGTTCATGCATCCACTCCATACATGTTTTAAGTACGTACGTACTCTTTATGCTGAACTTAGGAGTTAGGACACAACACACATGCAGTAAAGTAATAATGAGCTCTACTGCTATACGCAATAATAATATCTGAATTTGGAAATCAGTAGTAGTGTCGGCTGAGCTTAGTTTTGGTAGCTTTCGAATATCATCATCGCATATCATCAAAACCCCAGATCTTCGTTGATGGATCTTGATGCGGAAGATAGGATTTTATTTATATTTAATATTATTTATTTTTACAAATCAATTGTATTTTTTATGTTTTAGCTAGGTGGTAATAGTTTTTTAATATTCGGAAGCAATGTTATGTTCGCAGTAAAACAATTAGGGTTTCCTATTGTGCCAATTAAAACTATGGTTTCCTATCTAAGCAAATTATTATACTTCCTTTTAGAAATGTTTAAGGTTTTGATAATATTATATATATATATATATATATATATATATATATAAAAGCGTTTTGAGGGGTTTCTTTGGTTTGATATTGACTAGAGCTAGCTCTTAGTGTTGACTCGTTAGTCCTGATTTTTTTAATTTTACTATTCAATTGTTCTGGTTGTAAAAAAACAAGTTGTCATAGTTCCAAAAGAAGTACTCAATTAGACTATTTGTTACATTTGACAAACATATATGGGACTAGAAAATACCATTCTTAGACTTTAGAAGTCAAGCTTGATCAGGTTGCATTTAACACGATTACAAACTTGAAGTTGTTTATTTAATTAAACCCAAGACCTGAGCTCGTTAAGACTTTCGTGGCAAGTCAAGTACAAAAATGAAATCTATTTTACGTAATAATAATAAAATGAAATTTTAAACTCAAAATCGAGCTCAAGCTCAGCTGTTTTGGACTCATTATTTGAGGACTGTTTCTTCCTTTGGTTTTTTCTCATATTCAAGATGCAACTAATAATAGTTTTTTTTTTCTAAGAATAATAGTTAATCATTTCTTGGAAGCATGCTATAATGGAATATTTTACATAAATTAAAAGAGAAAAATATTAAAGAAGAATAGTGAGAAGAGGGTAGGTAGGTTGATCTCTTGGAATCATACATTCATCAATCCTAGCTCATAGGTGAGGTTCCTGTGGTTTTTGTCTGTTATCATCAGAACAAGGATTAAGCGCCATAATTCATAAGATGTTCTAGAGTGCTCATATAATCGGATTTAACTATTTGCTAATTATTCCCTCAAATAAAAAATTATTAGCTAATTCTATAGTAATTTCTAGTTAATTACCTCATCCCACTCTCCTTTTAATTATTGTCAACTTATTGAGTACTTATTAACAATAATCTTTTGAACTCTTGCAAAGTACAATATTCACATCCTTCTCTCTCTCTCTCTCTCCCTCTTTGTTTAAAATAAATAATTATGTATCTTGCTTTTCATGGTGTACATATATAGTTAATTTTAAGTAAAAATTTTGGAATACTATTAATGTGCACACATCACTTTGCATGCGCATAATTGCTAAAATTAATAAAATGGACAAGTTTGCTTTGGTTGACCTTTTTATCATCATTGGCTTCTAGCATTTGTTCATTATTAAAAGTAGATACAATGGCGGACAACGGTGTCCCCATTCCCTTCTAATAAGTCCTAATATAATAGCAAAAGCCCAAAGATTTCATTGGTTTGGGTTTAAAAGAAAATTAATGTAATTTATAAAGCAAACGAAGTGTAGCTTTGTGTACTAGGATCCTAGTGTAAAGATTAGGCCTAGAGCAAAGAAACAGACACCCTATGAGAAATAATTAATTAATTGTCTGCTATTAAAGAAAACAAAAAAGGTTCAATCTTATCTGTAATTCAGTTAAAAACCTTAATTAGGATGTCATTATACTCTCTCTCTTTTTTTTTCCTTATTTCCTTTTTCTTTTCCCCAATCCTCCCCCTCCCCCCACCAAATTATAATAATAATAATAATAATAATAATGTAATACTTGCCAATATGTAATTGGAGGCTTTAAAGAAGTTAACATGCTTCGACACCAAATTACTACAGGCTCTAAAGAAATATTTTTCTCCTAAAGAAAATGGGCAGCTCTTAGCTCTTCAATCTAAGAATTGGGTGTTGTATTTTGTGGGAGTAGATGACTATATGAGAGGGTTAATGGGATGGATAGAATAGTCAATAGAGAATGAGAAAAACTAAGTTCTATCAAGTTTGTAATTTCGCTTGATTAATAATTAGGCAAGTATCCAACAAGATTGCTAGTAATAAAAATTTAAAAGCTGTCTCTTGCTTGACAATTTGCGTATCATACCAAACTTGCTCAACCGAGATTCCCGTGAAAGCACTTTCACTTTCATCTCTCAATCAAATACAATGTAGCCCACAAATGTACAAAATGCATTAAAAATAATAGTATGAAAATACATAGAAATTTGGCACAGAATTTGCAAGATCCTAACAACTTCAAGTTAGTGTCACCAAAATTTTCTCTTCCTACCTCAATTTTGGAATTACAAGCTTAAAGAAATTTAATGATTTTTTTATATTAAAAAATAAGGATTAGGTGAGAATTTTAATCATTTGAGTTGTGAACTACTATTAAACCAATATTTTTTTAACAGCATCTCTAAGACTCAGATCCCTTTTTATGTTCAACCTCAAGCAACTACAAACTGCAATCTACAAAGATGAGAAGAAGTTAAAAGTAACATTAATTAGGAAGTTGCTTATCACTTCTTCTTCTTCTTCTTTTGCCTTGGATTGTTCATTGAAATATATCTTTCCACACCCTGCAATATTTTGTTTGTCCTTTGGCCTATGATATATCTATTTTTAGTTTTTATCTCTATAGTGTGATCCACCATATAAAAGGGATCTAAATCCTTATAGCAACCAAAGTGGCCTATCAAATGAGTTTATAATCGCTTAAAAAGCATTAGAGATACAAGGATAAGGACACACCATGTTGTAAAGCTACATTATCATTAACTAATTTGGGCTATTTCAATTTGAAAAAGAACCACAAGCAAGGAAAGTAGAAAACAAAATGTGCATAAAGAAAAACCTTTCTTTGCACGATAGACGACAAGCTACTTGCTTTCTTTCATATCTTAAATATTTTATGGTTTTTCTTTGTACTATTTATGTTTTGAAGGAAAACATGACAGCTCGCTTATCTTTTTCTCTAGGAAAATCACAAAGAGATTGCCAAAAAAATGGCTGCAGGGTGGAACAACTACATTGGTTCTTGTGATTCTTTTTATTAGAAAAAGGCAAATGGAAACAGATTATGAATGATTTGTTTAATTTATTTCAAGCACATATATTTTTAAACAATTGCTTTAGTCTGACACAGTGAAATACTGTTTCTTAGTATGGGGTGATTGTAGTAGTATTGAACATTTGTTTTATCGAAAGTGGAACCCCAAGAAAGCCATGTTCTCCAACAAGAATTCATTTTCATGCACGCAGAGAAACCAAAGCTTCGGTTCTGTGATAAAAAAGCACATGATCTCCCACCATGAATTGTTGATTTCTTCGTGATTTCACGTGCTTTTCCTCTTTGCCTATGCATTTGCATTATACTTAAGGTTGTCAAAATTAGGATCCTACATAGGATCGTGAGAGGTAGGTGGAATCGTGGATTATAAGATCAGATTGTGAATCATAAGATCTTACATTATTTGAGAAAAAAACAAAAAACAAAAAAATACAAGTTGCTATGTTAAATAATCACATAAATTATACATTCATTAATATAATTACCATACATTACTACATCCATTTGTAAGTATCATTTAAAGTGGTCAAAAATCTCAAAACGTGATACTCTATTAGGATATTCATTTAAAGTGGTCAAAAATCTCAAAACGTGATACTCTATTGGGATATTTTTTATTTAAGTCTAATTGACACACTCTCTACATTAAAATAGAAAAACTTGGTTTATTGAGATTTTATTTTTTATTTGGGTCTAACTGAGTTTTCTATCAAGTTAAAGAAAATTACAAGAAACCAAGGTCGTTTGAGATTGTCAGAATCGTACAATCCTACCGATCCTAAATGATTGCTAAGATCCTTGATAAATCTGAATCGTTTTAGACAGGTGAGATCATAAAATCGTAGGATCTTAGGATTCAAATCGAAATTTTGACAACCATGATTACACTGCTATATATCTAATCATTAGTGTTCTTTCATTGCCTATATTACTTTGCACATTAATCAATATTCTTCAATAAATATATAATATAAAGTTATTTATTCCATACTAGGATGGCCAATATATATCAATCCTAGAATGTGTTACATTTACCTATATATATGTTCGTTAATAGGTCCTTAAATTATCCTCTTTTTCTTTTAATTTATTCATTTTAATAACAACTCAAAGATAAGCTTCTCTACCCAGTAATATGACGTTCCACATTTTGAGAGGAACTTTTCTTATACGCATATATTGCATATAAAACTAAATGATTTCGTTTTCTAACGAGTCCTAAGATTTCAGGTGCTCCTTCCATTATAGTCATCACTTTAGTGTTAAATAATGAGGACATGATGGCATACAATTGCATATATGGTATGTACTACTATGTACACATTTTTTTTTTCCCATAAAAATATACACAATAGGCTCAACTTTTCACTTTCCAAATGCTTGATTAAACTGATTTCTTATCTCCAAATTTTATAAAGAAGGTAAAGTTGGATATGATTTTGCAACCCATAAAAGTTCTTATGGATCTACCTTATATAATCCATCATGAATGGGATTAAAGAAAAATATGTCAAGTGTCAACTATCATCACAAATCTAGAAGAAGACGTGTACAATCATATTATCTGCAAGCCTATTTAGGTATTGGCTTTGCATATGATTATTATTAGTGAGATGAGGTTATTAAAACATATTTTAAACTTTAATTTATCAATTTATGATAAAACAATACTTGTTTTAAAATAAATAGTATGAAGAAAGGAGGAAAGGTTCGAACCATAAATATGAAGCATCATAAGAGATACCATTATCACTAGGCTATCCCTTTTGAACCTCCGAAAAATAGTTTTTTTTTTTTTTTGGTAGATAGCTAAGTATCTAATAAAGTGTAGGCCGAAACAAAAACAAAAACTCTACAATAGGGATGGCAATTTTTCCCCGCCCCGCTTAACCCGTCCCTTCCCGCTTCTTCCCGCGTGGGTTTTCCCCGCACCGCAAAAATGGTGGGGCGGGGATGGGGCAAGATTTTAGCCCTGTACCACGGGGCAGGGCGGGGATGAGTTTAGACTTTTTAGACCCACCTCGCCCCGCCCTTCCCCGTCCCCGCCCCGCCCTGCCCCGCGTTGCTAAGTGTTATAATTGTAAATTTTTTATATCTTAAAACTCTACTATATTAAACAAACATATCAATATTAGCTTATTTTATTTTACCCAATATGGTTCTCTACCTTTATTTTGTTATGTGTCATACTATGAGATTTTTTTTTTAAATTTTTTATTTATGATTGTCTTGTTATACAATTGGATATATTATTCAATTTTTTCTAAAAATTGATTTGATTTGATAGGATAAATTTAGTTGTAATTTCAACTATATTTTAATTAATGAAATAAGTTTCATTAAAAACAAATTATACTAGTAGGAAAAATTAACAAAAAGTAGAGTTTTACGAAGTGGGGCGAGGCTTCACGAGGCCCCAAGGGGCAGGGATGGAATAAGAAAGCTTTCCCCATCATGCGGGGTGGGGCGGGAATGAGGCAAGACAAAACCTTGCGGGGCGGGAACGAAGACCCCATTCTTCGGCTCCGCCCCGCCCCATTGCTATCCCTATACTACAACAAAGCATAGAAGGTAAAAAATTAATATGTTATTCCTAAATTAATATTAATTATATCAAATTCCTACCTGATTATAATGGTTCCAGAATATGGAGTCAAATTAAGAATCTAAATGGAATAAAAGTCTAGATTTAGTAGGCAATTTTAATGTTACCTATTGATACAAATTGACAAATATATCTAAAATTGTAAGCAGTCTAGATGCACAATAAATTCCATTATTTACAGTACCTACCATCTCACACAAATTCCATTAATTATTTTATCATTTGTATCTAAAAGGGAAAGTGTTCCATTTTTTTTAATATTTTACTTTTACTAAATTGAATTTAGTATAAAGATTTTAGAGATCCTGTGGCTGTAGGTAGACTTTTTTGTTTTTTAATTTTTATCCAACTTTTGAGACTGGATTGGAGTTGTATTTAAAGTCAACTTCAAAAATAATCTCCACCTTTATGCTTATGGGTGTCAAATTTCTTTCACTCATTTAATTAAACTCAATAAGGACGAAGATGATAATGATAATTATAATGAAAAAGAGGTTTATCGATCATGGTAATAATTTAGAACTTTCAAATCGGCAAGACTGGAAGTACTCCATTAGTCATGGTGCCATACAATGATATACTTGAATTGACCTATTGTCTCCGATAACATCATAAATTATTGAGAAAAAAATTCTTTATTTTACCTTTAGTATTCAATCTTTTCTTCTAGTCTTACACACATTTTAACACAATTTACATATTTATCAATGTGTAATTAGATTTATCACTTACATATTCACCTATGATACCTAGTACAAAATAATTCAATTACTGCTTGCTATGTTTCTCAGTTGTGTTAAAGTGTGAGCGCAAGTATGTAGTCCTAAACTTTTTATTTTTACTCTACCAATTACGCCATGTTATACATGTGTACATTCGAATTAGCTCAACTGATAAAATCTCATATCATCAAGTAAAAAATATGGGTTTAAACTCCGTTTATACAGAAAAAATCAATTGGTACCCTAATCTAATGATAAAGAGCAATTATTAAGAACACATAAATTGAAACTTTTTCTAAAAAGAGCTAATTTATTTTCATTTTAACTTTAGTTACTTTATAAGAAAAAATTAGACATGTGATAATTAAGTTGCAATTGAAAAAATATAAAGTAGAACATTAAGAGTAATAAAGATAAGATTTTCATTCTACAATATACTATTATCAAAGCTGTCTTTTACCACAAGATGATTTTCATTCTACACTATTACCATGATCAAGGAATATCATTGACCATATGAACCATCTCTCTTACATTGTTACTTTTCCCCATCTCTTTCTTTTCCTTTTCTTCTTCCTTCATCTTAACGTACAAACCATACACATAGGAACAAAACCCCCAACAACAAAGTGCAGTGGACACCACTTTCACACCACCAAACTCATCCTTATACACCAATACCCCTCCCAAAACGTTGATGGCCAACAAGGCTGTCATGCAAATCCCTCCCGTTAAAGAAGAGGTCAAGAACACCATTCCTGCTGTGCCCATAAAGCATAGTTGCCAAGTGATTACATTGGAAAAAACTGTGACCCAATACCAAGTAGGTCCCATGTCAAACAATTCTCGGCTTTCTTTCATCATTTCTGAAAATCCACCATCAAATGCCATCCCTATACCAGCCAATGTTGTGGCTACCACTTGCATCAGTAGTTGCATTTCCATCACCATTTGGTAACAATAAACCTTCTTGTAAATCTTCTCCATGACAGGAAGATAGAGAGCAAATAACAATCCAGCACCTATTGTACAAAAAAAGCCTATGAAATATTTGGCACGAGATATATTGGTTGGTTTGTCATTTCTAGAAGTCAAGGCTAAGAGCACAGAACTCAGGGTTAAGAGAATCACACAATTGAGGTTTGAGAATGTGACTTTTTGCTTGACAATCAAAACCGAGAGTATGAGATTGAAAATCAACTGAGAAGACAATAAGAGTGATGAGGTTGATACTGGCAAATAGGAATTTCCCCATGAGTACAGAAGGTTGTTTATGCCTAACATGATGCCTACGAAAACTGATAAGATTAAGAGCTTTTTAGTGAAGTGAGTAAAGGGTTTTCTCTCTGTGCATTTGAGGAAATAAGGGAGGTAAATAGGAATGATAAGGAGAGGAAAGCCACCAGTTTGAACCCATGTAGACACCCACCTGCTTGAGCCTTTGTGATTGAAATAGAACTTTGAGAGCAAAGTTGAAGAGGTTGAACCCAAAAAAAGGCACACATAGTTCACCACCAAAAGGAGAAGATAGTTCTTGTTTGTCTTGGATTTGTGGTCTTCAATATGCTGTTGGTTCGAATTGTTCATCATGACTGCCAGTGATAATGAATCTTGTTGCTCTTCTTGTTTGGCCTCAAACTTCTTGTTGTTGTTGTTGAGACTTGAGAGAGTGGTGAGGGTGTTGTTGGTAAAGAGGTCTTTGAGAGAATTTGCTATTGTGGGCCTTGTGCTGAGGTCTCCATTTAAAGAGATTGATATCAATCTAGGAGAATCTCTGACGATGAGTGATGCCTTTTAAGTCTGATATGATGTTAGTGAAGTTGTTTGCTCTACTT
This sequence comes from Castanea sativa, assembly GCF_040712315.1. Taxonomy (NCBI): domain Eukaryota; kingdom Viridiplantae; phylum Streptophyta; class Magnoliopsida; order Fagales; family Fagaceae; genus Castanea; species Castanea sativa. The sequence goes on along the minus strand of NC_134019.1, from coordinate 9,723,503 downwards.
AAGTAGTGAATGAGGTTGTACATTGGATGGTATGGAAGCAGTGGGGTCTATCAAAAAATTAAAAAAAAAAAAAAAAAAACTGTGGGATCTAACAAAGCTTTCGGCTTATGGGAGTTAGGTTGATTTAATTGGCTTAAGGCTTGAATGAGAAGGGTCCAATGATTATAAAATTTGAATGCTTCAATCATCACCCTCAAATTCATATATTTCAACCTCTCAATCCCCTTATATTTCAACTTCTTAAAGAGTGTGATAGGACTAAAAATGGAAAATTAATAATAAATACTTCTAAGATGTAATCATTAATGCATACTTTTGAAAATACACATAAATTTAATTGATTTTTTTTCATATTTATACACTTCAACTTTATTTTCTAAAAATATATAAAATTATACAAAAAATCTGGGTTTAATCTTCACCTACACTAAAAATCCTTAGTTTGATGACAAAGAGTTATCATCAGAAGCGAACACAATAGGTTGGAACTCTCTAAAAAAAATATTAAATACACTTTAACTTATGCTCTTCAAATATGATTAACAAAATCTATACATATAGCGTGAAGGCTTACCTAGAAAAAAAAAGTCCCTCTCTTCTCATTTTGTAGTTCAATAGGTAAAAATCATTTGTTGTCAAATAATAATTCTGGAGTTCAACACCTGCTTATATAAAAAACTGATTAATAACATGATTCAACAATAAAATAAAAAAATATTGTGGAAATGATTATGACTTATGGGTGATGATCAACCTCGTGATGTATAAAATGATGTGCCTTAGGTGCATGCCATAACTCAAAAACACTTCTTCTATGCATGTAGGTAATACTAGTAGCCTAGTAGAGTGTATGATTCATCACATGAAAGACAAAAGAGACCTGCTTGGATAAGAAGAAAGAAAAAGGTGAGGATTTTCAGGCAGAGAAAGGTCTAAAGCATCAATGGAGTTTGGTAGGATTAGGATTGTTGAAAGCTAGGGAATCATGATTTTGAAACGGCAATGGTAAACACAGCTAGACTTTTGCATGCATATATAGACAGATATATCTGTCATTAATACTCAGAGGACAATAAAGGAAGGTGACGCTGGCAGCTCAGTATTACGGTTTCAGGTTAAGCGGGTGTCTTACACGTGTCCTCTCTTTTCAGGTTTGGTCTTCTTTTTCACCCCGACTTCTGCTCGACTAACGCCTTCTACTGTTCTTAGGCGGCTTATTTTCCTGAACCGCGTGATACTCGCTTAGAAAAAAAATAAATTTAACAGATAGGCTAACTCGAAGATAATTACAATTTTTTTTCTTTCAAAAAACCAACATGGGTACATGAAAAAAGAAAAAGAAAAAAAAAAAAGAAGAAGGAGAAAATAAGATTCTAACATGTGATTACATAATTAATATAACATGTGATTACATCATGTTATAAACTTTCAACAAATAAATAAGGGTATATTTTGTCTAAGGTAATAGTTCATTTTTTAAAATAGTTATTTATGTGTAAAAGTTATTCAATTATTTGCATATTAATTAGCAGTATTTTGAGTATTGTCTAATTATATTTATAGACCCTATGATTTATATCTAAACAAATTTATGTTGACATGTTTGCCAACAAATCTATATAAATAAAAAATCTATTTGATTTCATTTTTATTACATAGATTAGTTATTATATAAGAATAACAATAACTATTCTTATAATTAAGAAATGTGAATCTTTCTTTTATAAAATGGTTGTAAACTTGTAATAGGTATCCAATAGTTTATGTAATAAGTTTTAAAATTAATATATTTCCAAAAATATAATTATTCCTTATACATCATCTATTATTAGGAATTTAGAGGGTCTTTTTTAAATTAAAAAAAAAACTATTTGTGTTCCTACATTGCATTGGTTGTTCTTCTTTTTTTTTTTTTTTGTATTTCTATAAACAAAATGACCATTTGAAATATATACCAATTATTTGTATTTCTACATTGCGTTGGTTGTTCTTTTTTTTTGCATTTCTATATACAAAATGATCATTTTAAATATACACCAACAGTAGTATAGAACAATAAGTTTGAAAGCCTAAAGAGAATTAATGTTGTCTGGACCAAATTGTGATCAACCATCAAAAGAAAGGAAAATCTTTTTAGAATTATAAACTTGTGCCTAAATTTAGGGATGTGGATGATAAGTTATAGTAATAATTTTCTAGTTAGTGTGTTTTTTTTTTCCTTCAAATTCAAAATAAAGAAGAAGACATTAAAGAAATTAAGTAAAAACAAATGCAGGATTAGGAAGCGGGAAAATTATAATTAAAAAAATGGTAAATCCTGTTAAAGAAAAAAAAGTGAAAAAGTGTTTGAGAGATTGAAGGAATATAGGGGAGTTAGAGCAATTCAATATTTTAAATACTCAGTTTATAAATTAATGGAGAGTGGTTTGTTTTATAGGCAATATTTTACATAAGAATTAGAAATGTATTTTTATTAGGTTGACCTCTAGTTTTGTCTTTGCTTAAATTTAGGGTTTAAAATATTTTTGAACAAACAAAATGTCCATTCCAAACAAGAGAAACCTTTTAAATAGTAGTATAAATATATAAAATTACTATTCCTAATATAATCCTTATTCAATGTATCTTTTTTTTTTTAATATACAAATCCTTGTTCAATGTATCAAACGTGCCTCAAAGGTTTTGGAGTATACTTACTAAGAACACAAGTAGGTGCATTTAACGTTAAGTAATGTTTTTATACAAAGAGTCTTGGGTATCAAAAGGCACCTCTTAAGGTAGAATTTAATAATGGATTCGAAACCACTTTTATAAGAAGTCAAGCCATTTTAATCTAAATTTTTAGGGTCATTTTAACGGATGTTTTTAGGGCAATAGTTAATAAACCATAATAGGAAAGTTTTGACACTACTTTTATGAAAAATATAAAAACTTGTCAACAATATTTATTGTTTTATTATTCTCCCGATAAAATATTTATAATTTTTTTTCTCCTAAATTTTAATTAACTTTTGCTATTTTTCGGTGTTGGTGAGACCCCTTGAAGTCTCCTTAATGAGCGCCTAAGGTACCTATTAATAAAAACCAAAAAATAAAGACAAGTTGTGCATTGTGCACAAATTTTTAACAAATAAACTTTCAACAAATAAACTCAGATTTGGGAGTGTACTTAAAACCAAGAGAACAAATTGATGCACTTAATGTTACGTAATGTTTTTATATACTGTATTTTGTAAAGGGTCCTGGGTGTCAAATGGCACCTTCTAAGGCAGAATTTAATGATAGAGCTAGTCGAAACCACTTTTAGAAGGAGTCAAAATCATTTTCAATCTAGATTTTTATCAATTAACTTATGATATTTTTCAGTGTAGGTGAGACCTTTGAAGTCTTCTTAATGAGTGCTTAGGGTATGTGTTAACAAAACCCAAAAAACAAAGACAAGTTGTGCACTGTTCACAAATTTTTAACATATATAAACACACAAATACAATGATTTTTTGAGTGCAAACTAATGAATTGTTGATAGTTATATTTTTATCTTTGAAAAGTGTGTATTTTTTAATTTAGAATTGCATATTTGTTGTTTATTAATATGTAACATTTTTCACTAAAAAACTAATCCAAAGGTAGTTAAAATTTATGTTGGCTTTAAATGTATAGATTATACATACATATTATATTAGAAGAGGGAAAAAGTTCAACTCCAAACATGCTTGGAATTATTTTGCTATTTGTAGTGATTAAAGAGACTATTCATTTGTAGTTTTAGTCACATGACTTATTTATAAATCATGTAATTTGTTTAAATATTACATATAAATAATCTTATAAATCGTTACATATTGAGTTAAAAAATATAATTTCGAATATGTTTGGAGCCAAATTTTGTCCCTTGTGGACTTAAATAACCGTTTGCAAAAGTATTTAATTAGGAATTGAGATAGGGTTGGAACTACATCTCCTCCATGTGGATTTGGTTAGCCGCAGTCGATGCTATTTTTGATTATTCAGATATAATGGTATAGGTACGTATTTGAGTGAATTAAAGTTCATAAAATTGACTGGTTTAGGATCTTATGAAGGATCATTAAGAGACTGTACGTAAAGTAGGTTCTAGGTTCTATTCAGTGACAATGAAGCTTACGATTCATAATACAAGGCATTTAAGATTTAGAATGTTATGTGGTAGTGTAAGTATGGAGGTTCTAATCAATCACCCTAGAACAGGAAAATAATGTTGGTTTTATTATAATGTTAGTATTAGCGGACAAAGCGCAAGAGACGAGTGTGTATTAATATTAAAACTCTATGACATTTAGAAACGTTAAACATTAAAGAAAATAAAATGGAGAATATGAACTACATTTAGAAGAACTTGCCAGAATGCCCGTTTCATTTTCTTCTATAATAAATCTCTCTCTCTCTCTCTCTCTCTCTCTCTCTCTCATGTGGTTGTTGTTGTTGTTGTTTTTAGTATTTGTTTCAATTAGGTTTCCATGCTAATCGTTTGGTTGTATTTAGGTTCATCCACTATTATATATGTATGTGTGTTGATGAGTTCAAGGTAATCTAAGTATGTAAACTATAAGCTATGTTCTAATACTTTTATATATATATATATATATATATATATATATATATATATATATTGTTGGATTAAATTTTCTTTTTATACTCTACAAGTTTCTAAAATTTCAAGGTAATCTTAGATCAATATATAATTGTGGGTTCTAATTAGCTTAACTGGTAAAATTTTTAATGGTTGAATAAGAAATTTGGAGTTCAATCCCCACTTACACCAAAAACTGATTGGTGTCTTGGTCTAATGAGAAATCCAACATAAAGGTATAAAGATATTTTTGAACTAAAAAAATAAAGAATTCAAACATGAAAAGTCCCTTAAATAATAGTATAGATAAAAACATATAATTTAATTATGAGATTCTCAAAAAACATTAAACCGAAAATTTTATTAATTAATGGATAGTGTGATAAAATAGATTTAAAACTTCCAAATTTTTTAATTGTAATAGACAGTGTGAACATCTTAGATCTTACAAGTTAACAGTGTCCCCCCGGGACCTCTATTCCCTGATGTATTGTTTTGGTTCCCACTTCCCAAGATGTATTCAGGATATAAAGAAAGAAGCCAGCCTCACGTGAATTTGTGGATGGACGTTAGAACAAATTTAGTATACAGGTGAGAAGGGCCTAACCATTAACTATTGGTGGACATGAACTGGTATTTTCCGACTCTTTAATTTCTACCTAAATTTTAGTACACAGTTTCATAGAGCCTTACAGGAATGGAACCACTAGTATTACAAAACTAACACCTTGTATTTTGTAATACTCTTCTTCTTCTTTTATTTTTTAAGATCCATCTTACACACCTCATTACTCTTTTTATTTTTCTTTTTTTTTATAATTAAAAAAATGAGTAAGTGAACTACTTGAGTTGATGTCTTCTACCTTACCGTGACTATAGCGACAATCTATTTACTAAAGTCAATCCTGATATCTTCTAAGCGCTTCTCATTGCGGGATTTAAACTAAGACCCTATCTCCTAAACTCGTAAAAGTGAACCCATAATGCCATAACCACTGGACCAACCAATCAAAGTGCTCCACAACTCAGATAAATACTAGTACTATGTTTATGTCAACTGTCTAACTTCTTTAATGCTCATTAAATATTCAACAAAATTTGAATAACAATATTATTTGCGCACAAGTGGTCATTGATATTAGGGATTACTACTAATTTATTATTTTGTGTTTTTGGATTTTTTTTTTCTCAAATTTTTTTTGTTTTTAGATAAATACAAAATACAGGTGAAACTTCTTTAATTTAATGCTCATTAAATTATCAACAAATTTCATTATGTTTGTCTTTTTATGGCACCGCACCACCCCCGTCGGTGTTTCATGTTTTGTAATTTTACAGTGCCTCTGAACCGCTTACTGGGTTTTAAGCCCTTTTTCAGGCTGAGTTTTTTTTTTAATATATATTTTTTTCTTTTCTATAAGCCAAGTTTTCTTGATTAAAAGCCAATCAAATGTACACCATAATAATTCATCCTTGGACTGAACTTTTACGTGGATTCCCTTATTTGGATTGAACTTTTATGTGGTTCAGAGGTACCCTTAAACTTTATGTTTAAAGAAAAAAAAAAAAAAAACTTAATGACTGATGATGCCGAAGAAATCACCAGTAAGCTGCGAATACTCCTCAGATCGAAGTAACACCTGCGAAGAAAAAATAGATGATAGAACAGAGAGCACCGGTGTGGTGCCGGCCAAAAACCCTCCGACGATCAAGTTAGAGTCTTTTAAACAACCCTAGAGTGCCAGAGTTGAGATAATTGTGCGTACATTTGGGTCATGAGGGTTTTGGGGTATATATAGTGGTATGGGGTCGAAATAAACGCATTGGTGAAGAAGTACTTTCCTTTTAGAAGAGTAATTCGTGGATCTTTGCTTATTGTATAAAGCCCTTTCCTTATAGGAATCTTCTTGACTAAAGCCGAACGTGTAGCGCAAGAACTTTCCTTATATTCACGTATGTAGAAGTCAAGATAGGCTAAGAATGAAGGTTGGATTGCTCCTTCAGCTTCTACCTGCCAAGGTCGTCAGCCCACGTGTACCTCCTACACTGTCGTCAGCCTATGTATGTCTCCACAAAGAACGTCAGCCAAGGACCTTTACAACCAAGGTCGTCAGCCTTGACTCGTCAACTTGATCCGTTAGCCTAACGTCGTTACGTAAGGGGTATGGCCTCGAACGTCAAAAGGAGGCATCCTAATGAGACTGGCTGACGGGTTGTATATTCCCGTCAGCCTCCTTAATGTATTGACAGCTTGTAAAAAATGTCACTATCAACTGCCCCCCACTCCATTACCCCGTCAGCTATGGGTGACGGGTCATGAAGTTGTCGTTATTGGGAAAATGGTTCGTGCATGGTAATTTGTGCCATCTTCATTAAATGGTGGGACACATGGCGTAGACTGATTGGCTTCGTGTCTGGACGGGTGTGACGCTTCGTCTTTCGCGCCTCCTCTCTCCTATATATACTTCACTATTTACCTTTTTCCCACTTTTTTCGCCTTGTTCATCTTGAGAGAAAGAATACGTCACTGCCAATCTTATCACACCGTCAATCGTACAGCCGTCAGCTTCTTGAGACCGTCCTCCTACACGTAAGTTTTCCTTACTTTACCTTTTTACTTTTTCTAGTGACGCCCTTTAGTGAAGTCGTCTGCCTAGGATCTTAGAATAAAAACCCGTCGTTTGTAGGTAGTCAGATGTCTAGGGAGACGCCGAGTGATCGATAGTCGATCCGCGAAGGAGCAGGTTACGACGACATTTTCCAATCAGGTCGTGAGCCCGCGGAGGGCCTATCCTGGTCGTCAGAAAGAGAATCGTCAACTCCTTCTGACGGTGAAGTAGAGAGTTCTAGAGGAAGTGAGGTGAGTGGTGATGGCAGCGAAGAAAGGGTAGACGATGAAGACCAGGGGATTAATGAAAAAGCAAATATCAGTGACGGGGGAGAGAGTGACGAGGACGAGGGGACCTTAGAGAGTACCTTGGGATCCTCTGGTGATGATCGTCCCTTCATCTTGCCCGCAGAGTGGTCCGTCAACAAGTTTCTTCCGACGATGTCGGAGAATGTTTTTAAGAGTTTGCGGTCCCGCTACCAAATACCAGACGACATTCCCATCTGCCTTCCTGAGGAAGGCGAGAGGTGTTACTCGGGATGAACCGCGGCCGTCGGCATGTATGATGCCATGTTCGCGGCCGGGCTAAGGCTACCACTGATGGCGTTGCATCGTCAGTTAGCTAACTTCCTTGGGATATCCGTCAGCCAGATTGCCCCCAACGCTTGGCGAACCTTTATTGGTGCCGAGATCTTGTGGGGTAGTCTAAATGGTGGAAACCGTCAGCTGACCTTGGACGAGTTCTTTTGGTGTTATCGTCCTCAACACATTTCCTCGTCAAAAGGAGTATATCATTTTGCAGTGAGGGAGAAGGAGTTGAAATTAGTGTCAGATATGCCTGATTCCAACAGGAAGTAGAAGGGCAGATACTTCTTTGTAGAAGGAACAAACTGGGTATGCCGTTAGGAGGAGTGGGAGTCAATGCCCAACGGTTTTGATAACACATGGGCATATGTTAGAGATTCAGGTTAATCCCGTCGACCTTCTCGCTTTGTCTACTTATTTGATGTCTTAACCCGTCACTTTTCATTGCAGCCAACAATCGTCCACGCATTACCGCGGAGCAAGAGGATTTTATTCGTCGAGTGACGGCCATTCCTTTGGACGAGAGAAAGTGTCGGGACTTGATCACACTAGATACTCTTCATTTATATTGTGGTGGTCCTGAACCGACGGAGGAAGCTTACAAATTAAACGCTTATTCTCGTCGCCGTGAGTATCCTTTAACTTATTGTTCTTATCCTGACGCTGTCTCTTTCTAACCTTTATTTTTCGCAAAAATGGAGTCAGCTAGACAAAGGGTTCGAGCTGCCGCTGCGGCCAAGAAGAAACAGCAAGAGAAGGCTGGGGGTGAGTCGACCCCACCGTCAGCCCCTAAGCCCGTCGGGAAGGTCGTGGCCAAGAGGAAACCTGACGGTAGGGAAGATCGTCCAGGGAAGAAGGTTGCCCCAACTCCCGGGGACAAGTCTTCACGAAGGCCGTCACCTCCCAGGTCCATTCACGGGGCAGGTAAGGGGCCAATGACCTCGTCAGGCCCCATCTCCCAGGGATCTGTACGCCGTCTACTGACCCATAAAGATTACGCCGTAGAGGTGACGGAGTCCATCTTGAAGGATGAGGAAATGGGCCCTTGTGCTAAGCAGACTATTGACGAGATAAAGGCGTCAGGCCTTTTCGACCTTACCAGGGTGAGCCTCGCTTTCTACTTTGGTGCCCGACCAATTTTTTTATACCCTGACGTTATCTCCTCCCCTTTTTCTTCCAGGCTATGGTTCGCATGAAGGCTTTGTCAAACAGGTGCTCCGCCAAGGAAGGGGTGATTACTGGTCTGCACGAGCGCGACAAGTACCTGGCTGACGGGCAGGCGCAGTACAAGGATGCGAACCGCACCTTGGGCGCGGAGCTGAAGAATTATAAGGAAAAGCTGACGGAGGAAACCCGCCGACGGGATCTGGAGACGGAGGCCAAGGTGGCGGCGGAAAAGGAGCTGAGATCCATCCTAGTCCAAGTGGAGACGGCTAGGAATGATGCTGTGACGGAGTTTAAGGATTCGTCATCCTTCATAGACGCTTGCGCTGCCTACTACGGTGACGGGTTCGAGGACTACTTGAAGCAAGTAAAATCTGTGTATCCTAACTTGGATTTGTCAAGGATTTCAATGGATGAGTCCATCCCGTCAACCCCTGCAGGCGACGCCGTCAATGAAGAAGCTGACGACAACAGTCAGAGAGACAACAGTGTCGTTCTAGCTCAGCCAGCCGCGGATCAATCCGTTACTCTGACTCCAGCAAACCCGCACAATGGCAACCCAGATCCCGTCAGCCCTTCTGTCTCCTGCGCCCAGCCTTTTACTGCCGAAGACGATGGAAGACCCTGAGGCCCCCCATATGAACTTAAAAATTTTCTTTCTTTTTCTCTTTGAAAAGTGTAGACGAAGTTGTAGTACTTGACGCCCAATTTTCTGGGCTTTTGTAAAGACATCGCTTATTTTAATTTTAATCTCATTTTATGCTTCAAGTATGTGTGTTTTTTATTCTAAGTCAGAATTATATGTTCGTGATGAGCCCGTCAGCTTAAGGGTGACGGGGTTTTTTCTCTTTCAATTCAATTTTTGAACTGATGACGGCGTCAGCTTCTTTTCCATGAAAACTTAGGGTCGTTTTTTATCATTTCGTCAGTTTCATGGGCGACGCCGTTGGATAAAACTTAATTTTATGTCTGTCAATTTCCTAACGGCGTCAGCTTTTCTTTTTTAGCTAATCTAGTTCAATGTATCCATTCGGCTATACGCCCATCATTTCTACGAACAATGCCGTCAGCTAGCTTATTATGCCGTCACTTTGAACATAACACCGTCACTTTGTTGCATCATGGCAAGGTGACGAGTCCAAGAGGGAACAGATCAGCATTTTATTGCCCTTGTACATCTTATGCACTTGGTGATAAGGCCTTCTAGTAATGAGGTCGTCCACCTTGTTGGCCTCAGATTGGGGTCGTCCACTTTGTGGATTTTAGGTGTAAGGCCGTCCATTTTGTGGACTTATTTATAATGCCGTCCACTTGGTGGGCTTAGCCATGGGACTGTCCACTTTGTGGACTTAGAAGTAGGTTGTCCACTTTGTGGACTTAGGAATAGGCCGTCCACTTTGCGAACTTGGCCATAAGGTCGTCCAACTTGTGGACTTAGTAGTAGAGGATTTGCTGTTTTCTTCAAGGCATAAAAAATTTACTAGTCGTTTCTGAATGAACCTCCTCTTATTACGATGAATGCATAAGTAAAATTTTGTTCAAAAAAGAAAGACAAACTTTCAGTCCTTTGGACTTAAAATATACTGTAGATAAGAATAAGCTAAGACGGATAATTAAAGAGCATAAACTGGTAATGAGGAGTAATGTTCTGCTTGCTATCTTCTACTGGTAGTACTTTCTGAGATGCTCGGCGTTCCATGGGTGTCGTAGTTTCTGCCCGTCAAGAGTCTCTAGGTGATAGGTGCCCTTTCTTATCCATGATGCAATCTTGTATGGTCCTTCCCAGTTCGGGCCGAGCTTTCCTTGTGTGGGATCCCTTGCTGCGCCCATTACCTTCCTTAAAACAAGATCTCCGACTTTGAAGTCTCGGTGCTTGACTCGGGAGTTGTAGTGCTTGGCTACGAGGTCCTGGTATCTTGTGAGTCTCTGCTCAGCCACCGCCCTTACCTCGTCAATTAGATCCAGTTGTAAACGAAGCTCTCGATCATTTCTTTCCTCGTCGTGATTGTCCACCCTATAGCTCGTGAGTCCTATCTCGGCTGGAATGACCGCTTCACTCCCGTATGTCAGCTGGAAAGGGGTTTCTCCTGTAGGGGTTCATACTGTCGTTCTGTATGCCCATAACACGCTGGGTAGCATCTCAGGCCATACGCCCTTTGCCCCCTCAAGCCGAGTCTTGATGATTCGAAGCAAGGATCGGTTGGTGACTTCCACTTATCCGTTTGCCTGAGGATGGGCTGGGGAGGAATAATGGTTCTTGATTCCTAACTCTGAACAGAAGGCTCGAAAGGAGTCGTTGTCAAATTGTTTACCGTTGTCCGAAATTAAGACTCTTGGAATTCTATACCTACAAACAATGTTTCTCCATACAAAACCCCTTATATTCTTTTCAGTGATTGTGGCTAGGGCTTCAGCTTCAACCCATTTGGTGAAGTAATCGATGCCGACGACGAGGAACTTCAGCTGCCTTGCTGCCATCGGGAATGGTCCCATGATATCCAACCCCCATTGGGCGAATGGCCATGGGGCGGTTATAGGGGTCAATTCTTCCGCCGGTTGCCGAATGATGTTGCTGAACCTTTGACACTTGTCGCAAGCTCTCACATAAACCTGGGCGTCATTTTGTATTGTCGGCCAATAGTATCCGGCCCGAATCAACTTTTGTACCAATGACCGTGATCCAGAGTGGTTGTCGCATATCCCCTCGTGTACTTCTCTCATAACATAGCTTGCTTCTTCGGGGTCTACGCACCTTAGGTATGGTCGAGAAAAGCCCCTTTTGTAGAGGACATCCTTTATCAAGACAAACCGTGCAGACCGGACCTTCAGCTTCCTGGCAACCTCATTCTTATCAGGCAACGTGCCATCTTTTAGGTAGGAGATCAAGGGCGTGGTCTAATTGTTTTCGGAACCAATTTCCTGTATGCTGACAACGTCAATTAACGGTGAGGACTGAGTAAAAGAAAGTACCTTGTCAATGGTGATCATAGGCTCCGCAGATGCGGCTTTGGAAAGTCGGTCGGCATGTTCGTTTTCTCCTCTTGGAATTTGAACTATTTTGGCTTGCAGCCCATCTATTCTCTTTGTCGCTTGCTCCCAGTACTTCTTCATTTTTTCACCCTTGCCCTCGTACTCGCCGTTTACCTGGCTTGTGACGACTTGGGAGTCACAGTGAACAACCACGTTCGTGGCCCCTATAACTTGGGCAAGGTCTAAACCTGCTATCAGGGCTTCGTACTCAGCTTCATTGTTAGTTGTAGGAAAATCGAGGCGAATCATACATTTGAGCTCGTCGCCTTCCGGAGATTTAAGCACGACCCCTACCCCGCCAGCCTTCTTGTTGGACGACCCGTCAGTGAAAATGCTCCATTGGGGATTCTTTTTCTCTTCGCCTTCCGCGCTGGTGAACTCCGCAATGAAGTCGGCCACCGCTTGTCCCTTGATGGCAATGCGGGGGCGATATTGTATATCAAATTCGCTTAGTTCTATCGACCACAACGCCATTCGTCTGGCAGCCGCAGGGCTACCCATTGCTCGCCTCAAAGGTTTGTCAGTTAGGACGACTATTGTATGGGCTTGGAAATATGGCTTGAGTTTACGGGCCGCTGTAACCAAAGCAAAGGCAAGTTTTTCCATGAGAGGATATCTTTCTTATGCACCATGCAATGCCTTACTCGCGTAGTACACGGGTCGTTAAACCTTGTCGTCTTCTCTGATTAAGGCCGCGCTGACAGCTGCTGGGGAAACGGCCAGATAGAGGAACAGTTCTTCTCCTGGTTGTAAGGGGCTTAGCAACGGCGGCGAAGAGAGGTAGGCCTTCAGATCTTCGAACGCTTATTGACACTCGGCCGTCCATTCAAAAGATTTTTTCAATATTCGGAAAAAAGGTAGACATCTATCTGCCGCCTTCGATACAAATCTACTAAGTGCGGCGACCCTGCCATTGAGGCTTTGTACTTCCTTGATATTTTTAGGAGGGGCCATCCCCATAATAGCCTGAATCTTATCCGGGTTGGCCTCGATCCCTCTTTGGGATACCATGTACCCTAAGAAATTTCCTGCCGTCACTCCAAAGGCACACTTGCTTGGATTGAGCTTCATATTGTAGGAGCGAAGAGTATCAAATGTTTCCTTAAGATCCTCCAGATGAGTTTCTTCTCTTTGACTTTTGACCAGCATGTCGTCGACATATACCTGGACGTTTCTTCCAATCTGGTGTGCAAACATCTTGTTCATGAGCCTCTGATAGTTTGCGCCAGCGTTTTTCAGGCCGAAGGCCATGACCTTGTAGCAAAAGAGGCCTTGGCTTGTTACGAACGAAGTCTTCTCTTGATCAGCCTCGTCCATTCGGATTTGGTTATACCCGGAAAATGCATCCATGAAGCTTAGCAGCTGATGTTTAGCCATAGAATCCACCAGGATGTTGACCCGCGGGAGGGGGTAGCTATCTTTGGGGCATGCTTTGTTTAAGTCCGTGAAGTCGACGCACATCCTCCATTTCCCGTTGTTCTTTTTGACCATCACGACGTTCGCCAACCAATCGGGGTAATACACTTCCCTGATAAATCCAGCTTCTTGCAGTTTGCGGACTTCTTCTACTATTGCTTGATCTCTTTCTTAGGCAAAGGTTCTTTTCTTCTGTCGGACGGGCGGGAAAGATGGCGACACATTCAACCTATGCACCATGACTGACGGGTCAATTCTTGGCATGTCTTCGTGGCTCCATGCGAATATGTCTTTGTTTTCTTTCAAGAAGGTCGCGAGTTTTTGACGTATCGCCAGGTCGGCCAGGGTGCCGATTTTGGTCATTCGCTTCGGGTGGGCTTTGTCGAGAGGCACGTCTTCGAGTCTCTCGACAGGCTCTGTCGCCACCCGACGTTCCTCTATGCTCATGGCTTGAATGTGGCTGTCCATCTCCATCATGGCCACGTAACATTCGCGTGCGGATACCTGATTTCCTCTCAATTCTCCAATTCCATGATCAGTAGGGAATTTTATCATCAAATGGTATGTCGAGGTTACGGCTTTCCATGAATTGAGGGTTGGACGACCTATGATGGTATTGTAAGCCGACGAGCAATCGACTACCAGGAATGTTACATTCCGGGTGACCTGCTGTGGGTAGTCTCCAATGGTCACCGCTAAAGTGACAACGCCAAGTGGATGTACCCTCGCCCCTCCAAAGCCAATGAGTGGGGCGTTAGCCGGAATTAGTCGTTCCTTTTTAATTCCCATCTGTTGGAAAGCGGGATAGTAAAAGATGTCTGCTGAACTACCGTTGTCTACGAGAACTCGGTGTATGTTATAGTCTCCTGCCCCTATGGTGACGACCAAAGCGTCGTCGTGGGGGTGATGAAGGTGCCGGGCGTCTACTTCCGAAAATTCAATGGGGGGATTGTCAATCCGTGACCTTTCAAGCGAGGGACTTGTCATCTGGACGTTCTGGACCGTTCTGATGTATGTCTTTCGAGCTTTCTTGGAAGACCCGGCGATCGTGATGCCTCCTACAATCGTCCTTATATCTCCTACAGGTTGCCTGGGGCGATCATTGTCTCGCCGAGTGGCTTGATTTTGTGACGGGTCCGCCCTCTCCTTGTTGACGAACCTCTGCAACCTTCCTCGCCTAATAAGAGCTTCTATTTGCTGTTTCAAGTTGTAGCAATCGGCGGTGTCATGGCCGTGATCCTGATGAAAACGGCAGTATTTGTCCCTCGGTCTCCTGTTGGGATCTCCCTTCAGTTTGCCAGGAAAGGCCAAAGTTTCCTCCTCTTTAATCTGCATCAGCACCTGGTCGATGGGCGCATTTAAGGGAGTGAAGTTCATGAATCTTCCTGTAGGCGGCTTGGGTCGTCGATCATCTCGTCGCTCTCTGGTTCTCGCCCTTTTTTGTCTTCTGTCTGGTTGTGCATCTTCTTGTCTTTCCCTTTTTCTGGGCTTGTCCTCTTGGGCGAGCAAAGCATCCTCCGCATTCATGTACTTCGTCGCCCTGTAGTGTACATCGGACATAGTCTTTGGGTCATTCTTGCATAGAGAAAATAAGAACCTACCCTCTCGTAGCCCGTTCATGAATGCTGCCACAAGTATCTTGTCATCTGCCTCGTCTATCGAGAGGGATTCCTTGTTAAAGCAGGCTATATATGACCTTAATGTCTCGTTTTCTCGTTGCTTAATACTCAGTATACACGTAGTAGATCTCTTGTGTCGGTGACTCCCAATAAAATGTGATACGAACTGTGCGCCTAGTTCCTTAAAAGTGCCGATGGAATTGGGCGTCAGCCTACTGTACCAATCCCTCGCAGGCCCTTTCAAGGTGGTGAGAAAAGTCCTGCACATGATTTCGTCCGGTACGCCCTGAAGATGCATTAGGGTTCTAAAGGATTCCAAGTGGTCCAATGGGTCCTTGGATCCGTCGTAATTCTCCACGTGTGGCATGCGAAACTTTGGAGGAAGAGTGCATGAATTCACGAGCGCTGTAAAAGGCGAATCCGTCCTGTGGACTAGGTCGTCCAGGTTGCTGGATACTCGTCCTCTAAGGGCGTTCATCATTACGTCCATACGTTCCCTCATCTCCTGCATCTCAGCAGCGATGTGGGTCGGCAAGGTGTCTGAGACGGATGGTAGGTTAGTTTCTTGTCGCTCCGGTCTAGTCGGAGCGTTGCTGCCCTCAGGTCCTTCCGCATTCCTTCCTTCCAGACTATCATCTTCCTGGTCTTCCTCTGGTGCACTCTGGTGTGCAGTCCTCTGTCGCAACTGTTCCTCCAGATCATGATTCTGCTTGGTGAGGCGCTTAACTGCCGCTGCAAGCGTTTGGACCTGCCTTTCTAGAGCTGTGGCGTGCGGTTCGTCGCCTTGGTTGTTGTTTGTTGCCATCGATCGAGTGAGTACCATGCAACTTTTTGTCTCAGAAATAGAGCAAGGCTGTGATACTCGAAGATGTCCTCCCCACAGACGGCGCCAACTGATGATGCCGAAGAAATCACCAGTAAGCTGCGAATACTCCTCAGATCGAAGCAACACCTGCAAAGAGAAAATAGATGATCGAACAGAGAGCACCGGTGTGGTGCCGGCCAAAAACCCTCCGACGATCAAGTTATAGTCTTTTAAACAACCCTAGAGTGCCAGAGTTGAGATAATTGTGCGTACCTTTGGGTCATGAGGGTTTTGGGGTATATATAGTGGTATAGGGTCGAAATAAACGCCTCGGTGAAGAAGTACTTTCCTTTTAGAAGAGTAATTTGTAGATCTTTGCCTATTGTATAGAGCCATTTCC
Organism: Castanea sativa; assembly: GCF_040712315.1. Lineage (NCBI taxonomy): Eukaryota > Viridiplantae > Streptophyta > Magnoliopsida > Fagales > Fagaceae > Castanea > Castanea sativa. The sequence continues at coordinate 9,707,267 of NC_134019.1, read as the reverse complement.
TTATAGGAATCTTCTTGACTAAAGCCGAACGTGTAGCGCAAGAACTTTCCTTATATTCACGTATGTAGAAGTCAAGATAGGCTAAGAATGAAGGTTGGATTGCTCCTTCAGCTTCTACCTGCCAAGGTCGTCAGCCCACGTGTACCTCCTACACTGTCGTCAGCCTATGTATGTCTCCACAAAGAATGTCAGCCAAGGACCTTTACAACCAAGGTCGTCAGCCTTGACTCGTCAACTTGATCTGTTAGCCTAACGTCGTTACGTAAGGGGTATGACCTCGAACGTCAAAAGGAGGCATCCTAATGAGACTGGCTGACGGGTTGTATATTCTCGTCAGCCTCCTTAATGTATTGACAACTTGTAAAAAACGTTACTATCAATGACAACCTGGTAAAAATATATTTTTAATTCCACTTAAAATGCCTACAAAATAGGGCACTCTCCTACTAATCCATGTCTTCAAAATTAACTTATCCAATTTTTTTTATTAAAAAAACTTATGACACTAAACCAAAAAAAAAAAAAAAAAGCTTCATCGTATACGCAAAACGCATGTAATGAGGTTAGTGTGTGTGTATATATATATGTATATGTATATATAGACACACACTAGTCTTTGACTCAGAGGTTTTTCTATTTTTTTTAGGTAAATGTTAATAACTTACATTTATTATAATTTAGAAATATATTTCTTAATTTTTCAAACAAATATAAACTTTAGAAATTTGAACGTAAAGGGAAAAAATCATAAATTTTAATAGTTTTATTTTTTAATTTAAAATAAAATTTGTTATTTGACATTTATGACCATATTTTTAAATGAAGTTACCCTTTATTAATGGAGGTATTTTTGAACTACAAAAAAGTTTAGTCTTTTTTTTTTTTAAAGTCGACATAAAAGTTTAATTGAAAGAAGGAAATCCTCTTTTACACACGCACATATGTATATAGACACACACGCTCCCTAATCCCAACTTTTATTTTTTAAACCATATTCTTTTATTTATTTGAGAAGGAAACCATATTCTTATTTGGTTTGACTTAAATAAAACATGCAACCATGAACCAAGACACTATTGAGTATTGACTATACTAGCAATTAATATACACCCATCCATATGTGTAATTTTTTTTTTTTTTTTTTGTTGTTGAGTTTTTGAACGAATTAACTCGCATTTACGAAATTACAAATATCCGCCTCCAAAAACAACACCTATCTTGAATATCACTCGCAAAATTCTAAACACATAATAATAATTTGACAACTTCAACATGATTGTCAAAAAAAAAAAAAAGTTGACAACTTCAAACAAGCAAGAGCAACATGATTGACATTGACCCTAAAATTCAAACACATGTGGTCATTAGTTTGAATTTTTAATTATGGTAGACATTTAAGCACTAGATAGTTCTAAGTAGATAATGTTGGATTCTTTTAAGTATTTAAGATAATTATTTTATCTTATTGGATAATGTAATTATTTTTATCAATGGGATTTTAATTGTTGAAGAACATAATCAAGAAATAGTAGAAATAAGTTGAAAACCATGGATAATCCCTAAAATTAATGAAAAATTCAGATACAAATAAAAATAAAAATCTCTACAAATGAAATTTTGAGTATATCTTTTAGTGTGTGTATATATATATATAGTTTTTTGAGAGAACAGTAATTAGCCTTTTGGCAGATAATTTTTTAAATGCAAAATAAATAATTATGTAAATAATTCAACAAATCACACTTTGTCTCTACTCGGATTATCTTGTTCTTGCATGCCTAACATTATCTTCAATTCAAATCAACAGAAATAAGTGTTTTGTTAAATTTTAAATAATCTTTTAAATAACCAGTTAATAACTAAATGAATCATATGCATTCATGTCAGTGGTTAAAACTTAAAACATCCTTTAAAATTTTAAATAATAAAGATTGGTCGATTGTATACCTTGATAAAAAAAAAAATTTTAAAATTTTTTTTGACTTTTGACTCTGAAAAGTGAAAAGAACCATTTTACACTTAAATTCATCGAAGGCTTCATATAATATATATATATATATATATATATATATATATATATATATATATATACACACATATATACTAGCCTCTAAGCACGCTTGCCTCTTCTATTTTTTTGGATAAAGATTAAAAATTTGCATCTATTATAATTTAGAAATATATAATTTTTAGTAGCAATTGTAATTTCTTTTTTGAAGATGAATAAAAAAAAAAAATTTAGAAGCTATCTTTTTGAATTCATAATGAAATTTGTTATTTGATATTTATGACTCTATTTTTAAATGAAGTTACCATTCATTAACGAGGATATTTTTAAACTTAAAAAAAAGCCCACGTATCTTTCCTCTCAAAAAAATTGGGAGGGGGAGTCGGTCCCAAATGAAACTATTGGCAAATAGCCGAATACCCAAAAAAAAAAAAAAAAAAAAAAAAATTTGTTATGGAATTGGGCCTTCACAACAACAACATTTCTTGTAGGGGCCATATTAGGCTTATATTCGTATTGGGCCTTTTGGGTCCAATATCCTGAACAAAAGGCCCACAAAATAGAGAAGAGAAGAGTTTTTTGGCGCGAAACCGTTGGGTCCCTCTCCTTATTTTCCCGCCATATCTATCCCCCTTTCCTTAGAATTCAGATCTCTCAGAAACTCACTCAGAGAGAGAGAGAGAGAGAGAGAGAGAGCTAGGGTTTCTGTATCCGACTCAGAAGAAGAAAATGGAAGCATTTGGTGGTTACTTCGTCGATGAAAAAGCCGTTCGAGTCGAAACCATTTTCCTCGACTTCCTCCGAAGGTTTCCTCCTTTCGCTTTTTTCCAATTGTGAAATTTTTAAGTTTTTAGAAAAATTGTGTTTTTTTTGTATATATACATATCTGTCTGTGTATTTGTGTGTGTGTGTTTTTTTGGTGTTGATTGTGAAATTTGTGGATGGAATTTCCAGCTTTAGGGTTGGGAATAATGCGGCGGAGCCGTACTACGAGGCGGAGATCGAAGCGATGAGAGGGAGCGAGTCGAGCACGATGTTCATCGACTTCTCGCACGTGATGCAGTTCAATAATCTTCTCCAGAAAGCCATTTCCGACGAGTACTTGCGGTTCGAGCCGTATTTGAAGAACGCTTGCAAGCGGTTTGTGATGGAGCAGAGGCCCACTTTCATCGCCGACGATAACCCTAACAAGGATATCAACATTGCCTTCTTCAATCTCCCAATTACTAAGAGGTATACTTTTTTTTTTTTTTTTGAAATGATTTGTATTGAGCAATTGGGTTCTTTCTTCAATTATGGAATGTGCTTGTGTTGTTTTGTTTTTTCTTTGAGTTGAGTTGGTATTATGTGTTATGAGAAATTGAGAAGGTTGCTTGCTAGTTAATATGGGCAATGGTGACAAAGTGATATGTTTCTGTTAGGAATATGTTTTTGGTGAAAGAATATATGATCTTTAGGAAATTGACATTGATTAATGATAAATTACTGGTTGTTCTAACAGCTTAAATTGATAGAAAATGGCGAGTTTAATCACTTAACAGACAAGGTTTGAACTCAAGATCAATTGCACCGATACCAAAAGTTTAAGCTGAGGAAATGGTGAATTTAATCACTTAGTCATAATTATAACAATTGAAACAAAAAGAAAGGTTTCATACCCTTTATTTTCTTTTTCATTTTTTGGTTTGTTCTGCGCATGAAAATATCAACACAAGTAAGCAAGATTACAATAGGATAAGTTCAACTAGGGTTATTAGTTCTTGTGTAGATTATACATACATGTGTGTAAATCTTAATGATTTTGAGCTTTTATATCTTTTTCCCACAGGTTGAGGGAGTTGGCTACAGCAGAAATTGGGAAACTGGTATCAGTGACTGGAGTGGTGACTCGCACGAGTGAGGTTCGACCAGAGCTTCTCCAAGGGACTTTCAAGTGCTTGGAATGTGGGAGCATCATAAAAAATGTTGAGCAACAGTTTAAGTACACTGAGGTGGGTCCGAAGTAGTAATTAATTTGTTGCTTATTTGAACTAAATATTGTGTTTCAGTGCTGTCTACTGGGCACAATGATGGATTGTAAACCTGTATTCATTTGTGTTGACTGTGAGGTTGCAGCCAACAATATGCGTGAATGCAACCTGTGCAAATAGAGCAAGGTGGGCTTTGCTTCGGCAAGATAGCAAATTTGCAGATTGGCAGAGGGTAAGAATGCAGGAGACTTCCAAAGAGATACCTGCGGGCTCCCTTCCCAGATCACTGGATGTTATTCTGCGCCACGAGATTGTTGAACAGGCCAGGGCTGGTGACACGTAAGATAAATTTACTTTCCTGTATCATGTTGGGTCACTCAAGCTTAATACAATAATCTTTTGGTTAATTTGATAATCTAACCTCCAAATTTTGCCTGATTTTCCATGCCCATACAGGGTCATCTTCACTGGCACTGTGGTTGTGATACCAGACATAATGGCATTGGCATCCCCTGGAGAGAGAGCAGAATGTCGTCGTGAAGCTGCTCAGCGCAACAATTCTGCTGTTGGAAATGAAGGTGTGAGGGGCCTGCGATCATTGGGAGTGAGAGACCTCTCCTATCGCCTTGCCTTTATTGCCAATTCAGTTCAGGTTGGTCACTGAGTGGTTTGTTATCAGCTTCTCTTTTAGTATAGCTACAAGAGATGTCTTTCTATGATCTTTGTTTCATAAATGCCTCTTTGTTCAGATTGCTGATGGTAGAAGGAATACTGACATCAGGAATAGAAAGAAGGAAGCTGATGAAGATGACAGCCAGAAGTTCACAGTTAGTTTATTGATCCATTGTCTCCACTAGTTTTCTTATAGGTCCCTGTTTGCCTGAGAAGTAGTTACATTAATCTGTTTCTTGATTGCTTTTTGTTGCATAATCTCCAGCTAATAGAGTGCTGTTACTTGACTTCTTTGATTTTAAAATATGCCCATGATTCGAGTTGTATAATATCCATCTTGTCTGATTATGTAGGTAATATGCAAAGTATATTGTATGCCTCTCAAGAGGATCCCAGTCAGCAATATTAAACTCTTTTCAGAATGTCTTCAATATTTTGATGATTCATTTCCCTGGCTCTCATCATATTTATATAAGAAGCTTTACCTTGCTATGTTCCATTAGGTTTCACCACTTATATTTTTGGAAAAATACCCCACGATTATGGTTATTTTGTTATTACGGCAGGCAGAAGAACTAGATGATATTCAAAGAATGAGAAATACTCCCGATTTTTTCCCTAAGCTTGTTGATAGCATAGCTCCAACTGTGTTTGGACACCAAGATATAAAGCGAGCAATCCTTCTTATGCTTCTGGGTGGTGTTCACAAATTTACTCATGAAGGCATCAACCTAAGGGGTGACATCAATGTCTGTATCGTTGGAGATCCCAGTTGTGCTAAGTCTCAGTTCCTCAAGTATGCCGCTATTTCTGCCTTTTATCATTTCAACTATCATGTTTTGTACAAACCATTTACATATGCTGGGATATGAATTCACAGGTATACTTCAGGCATAGTTCCAAGATCTGTTTACACATCTGGAAAATCCTCCTCTGCTGCTGGGTTGACTGCAACTGTGGCCAAAGAACCAGAAACTGGTGAATTCTGTATTGAGGTAGAATTTAATTTATGTTTACCCTTTTGTAAATTTGATCCATAAATTGTATTGAATCCTATCAGTCACAGCACCTGTGTTGGGTTAACAGGGAAATAGAAGACCATTTTCATCAAACTGCCAAAGTTTGATATTTTTATTGTCCTAGTTCGTTGACAATATCAGAGGGGCTCTATACATTTGGATCAATAGTTTTCTTAAGTTGATCCATTACTAGGATATTATTCTTGATCAATATCTTGTACCCTTGATTTTTTTTTTTCTCATGCACTTATGACTCCTGAAACAAATTCCATTAGCCATTGCTAGTGACTCAACAGCCAAAAAACTTGTCCCCATAGTGTGCATTCCTGCGTTTTCTACTAAAATATTAATGTGATTCATATGCAAGTAGTCCAAGCAATGTAAGATTTAAATTTTCTTTTGCAATGCTTGTCATGTGTCAACTCATCAAGCTTGCATGTCATTTTTTAATTGTACTGTCTTGTGTCAAACTTATTAAGGGAAACATAACATTGTGTTGTGTAAGATTTCTAAATTAAGCCACTAGTTTTGTTAAAAGGAGAACTGCTGGATTTGCATTGGCCATCACAGAAGAATGGAACTGGGACTTGCATGCCCCAGCACTAATATTAAGAACATGATGTTTATACTAGCTTGGTAATGAAATGCAATAGCTATTGACATACTGAATCTGGATGCAACTCACTGGGCTCAAACAACAATCAAGAGGGGAAAGAAAGGGGGGCTTTCTAGCTTAGATGTGCTATATAGTTTTTGGGTTATAAATTTAAGTGTGAACTACAATAGTGTACAAAGCAAACATCTATGAGAAGGCAAGGATGCTTGCATTTTGAATTTTCTTTTTGGCCTCTTGTCATGTATCTAATATCTATGCATATCAAGCAATGTTTTATATGATCTGATATATCTCATCTGACTTTAATTTCAGGCTGGTGCACTGATGCTTGCTGACAATGGCGTTTGTTGCATTGATGAATTTGACAAGATGGATATCAGAGATCAGGTAATTATTTTATTAATTTATTTAAAACAAATTGGCATATTATGCATGGAGCAATTTCAGATGTCTAATATGTAAATGGACTTGAAGGTGGCAATTCATGAAGCCATGGAGCAACAGACAATAAGCATCACAAAAGCAGGTATACAAGCAACACTAAATGCTCGGACATCAATTCTTGCTGCCGCCAACCCCGCTGGGGGGCGATATGACAAGTCTAAACCACTTAAGGTAAGAATATTGTTACAGCTTATAGGGGCACCGTGCAAGTGTTCTCAAAAGTGCATGGGTTTTTGGCCTAGTCTTTCACCCTTTTTATATTTTCTATTGTTGCATGAGAAACGTGAGTCCTAGTCTTTACAGTGGTGTGCTGATTAAATTTGAGGCTTTTATTCATGAGGACTAATCTCTTTAATTTATATTTTCTCAGTATAATGTGGCTCTTCCCCCTGCTATTCTTTCAAGATTTGATCTGGTATATGTTATGATTGACGATCCAAATGATCAAACTGACTACCACATTGCCCACCACATTGTGAGAGTACATCAGAAGCGTGAAGATGCACTTGTTCCTGCTTTCACAACTGCAGAGCTGAAACGTTATATCGCTTATGCAAAAACTCTGAAACCCAAGGTCTGGTGTTTACACTTTCCTCACTCATGAGGCTGTTTTTTGTCAGGAGAAGCTTCTTTTGCCAACGTTTACTGCTTCTGACAGTGTTTAAACTAATGCAGCTAACCTCAGAAGCTAGGAAACTGTTGGTGGACTCTTATGTTGCTCTCCGTAGAGGCGATACAGCTCCAGGGAGTAGAGTTGCTTATCGCATGACAGTAAGGCAGCTGGAGGCACTGATCAGACTGTCAGAAGCCATTGCTCGAAGTCATTTGGAAACACAGGTGTTTTAAGTTTGGGAACTTATCCATCTGCATTGTGATTGTAATACATACTGCATTACACTTAAAGAGATTTTCTTTTGCAGATACATCCACGTCATGTTAATGTAGCGGTGAAATTGCTAAAAAAATCCATAATCAGGCAAGAAAATAATGAAAATATGTTGAAGATCCTCTCTTGTCTTTTTCTCTCATGTAGTTTTTAGGCGATAACGTGTATTCTATTTTGCCATGTAGTGTGGAGTCTGGCGAGATTGATCTGTCAGAGTTTCAAGACGAAATTCGTGATGATGGCAATGTTGGTGGTGATGGAAATGATGGCACTGGTCAAGATGATGCTCAACCAAGCAACTCTACAGCTGAGCCAGCTTCTGGGGATGTTGGTGAGATCACATCGCCTATGCTACTTGTTTAAATTATTCATTGTTAGACTTACATAGACAACCCATCTATTCTCTTTAATTGTTTTATGATGTGCAGAAAGTGGAGCAGGGTCTTTAAATCAACAAGGGAAGAAACTTGTGATCACGGATGAATATTTTCAAAGGGTTACCCAAGCTCTAGTTATGCGCCTTAGACAGCATGAAGAAACTATAACACAAGAAGGTAAACCAAATGCACCCTTTGCCATTTATTGTTTTAATAGATCCTTGAATATCTCATGAAAGGATATATTCAACTAAACATGTGCTGCTTTAGAAGTTGTTCATGGTTTATTAATTCTTCATCATTGTAATCCATGGCCTTGAAACATTTTGTGGGCTTCGTATTTGCAGGGACTGGGCTGGCTGGAATGAGACAGAGGGACTTGATTCAATGGTATGTGGCTCAGCAGAATGAGAAAAATAACTACAGCTCCATGGAGGAGGCAGCAACTGAAGTTTCCAAACTTAAAGCTATTATAGAGGTAAATCAACAGCAATCTTGCATCCTACCAAGTATTATAGGATCACATGAATTAAAAAAATGGTATCTGTTAATTTTACATAACAAGTGCTTGTAATGCAGAGTTTGGTACGAAGGGAAGGCCATTTGATAGTGGTAGATGATGGTAGGCAAGCAGCGGAGGGTGAAGCTGCAGGGCAACCCACATCTGTATCTAGAAATGACAGAATTTTAGCTGTTAATCCAAATTATGTCATCGATTGAGGAGGCAAAGCTTTTAAGACCATGAAACAACCTCATCTATGGTCTCGACACTTCGTAGTTTTCTTCATGTAACTTAGCCATGTGTTCTGCAGCAAGTTAGGCTCTACAATTCTATGGTGGATCTGGTACAGATGAAAGTTTGGTGCCATCAACAGCCTAGTGCGTGTCGTTAGACAGTTTACTAATGAAAGGAAGTATGGTTGCCTGACTGATTATTTTTCGATTTTTCAATGTTATCTAGAGTACAGCGGGTTGCTGCTGCAAGAGGTGAATTTTTCTAGTAATTTGTTGTAACTTATGTCAGTGGTGCATCTCCTTGAATCTTAATCCTTTTCATTGTGAATTAGTTGAGTTTCAAGCTGTTAATTGTAACATTTTTTGTTTTGTTTCTGTAGTGTTAATTGTAACAGTTTCTTCAATGTTTTAGTACTATAACCAGCTATGCGGAAACCTCAATTTAGGAAAAATCCTGTATTTGACTAACGTAAAATGCTTCAATTAAGCATAAAGCGGCACCTAATTAACTTCACTTGGAAAGTACAATTTCATACAAAAGTAATTTCAAGAGACTTCTAGTACAACTTATGCCTTTTGGTATTATTAACATAGATTTTCATTCAAGATTCAAATTCTCCATCTCTATTGTAAATATCAAATTAAAAAAAAAAATCCAAGAGTGATCAATTCAATTAAAATGCAATTGCACATGCATTTGAGCCTCCATGCAATTACAAGCGTCTTTCACCAAAAGAGATAGCTCGCCTAGGAATTGGTTTCTCTACTAACTATATCATAATTGGACCCACTTTTTAAAGAGATATTTATTTGATAGCTTGTTTTTAAACACTCAATCTTGATAAGTCACAACAATTCTAAATTGTTTGGGGGCATGATATGATCAATTTTCCAAAGAGAGATTGCCAACTTTCATAGCATCTTTAGAAGTTACTATTAGTCGGCAACATGCTTGTCTTTTCAAGACACTCTTATATTCAAAATTATCTTTAATAAAGGAATGACTATTCTTAGGAAGATTGACTTAATGATGAGAATGATAGGAGAGGCATGGTGTAGATGAGTTCTAAGCTTATGGGAGTGAGGGTGTCAAGTTGGAGTTTTCTCTAATTGGAGGGGCATAGCGTAGACACAGACATCACACGTATCTAAAAATGATTATGTGTCACTTTCGTGTCTCATTCAATACATTCAACCAAAGTTAGTCTTTTTAGGCCACTCTCATCGATTCAAGAAATGGTGCAAATTTGTTGATGTACAGTGTGTGGCTTGACTTGCCATCCCACACAATTTGGTCATGGTCATGCCTTGACCTAAGGTGGATTTGGGCTTGGGCTTTCTTGAGAGAACTTTTGTGTTAAAATCTTTCACTTTTATAGTAAAATTTTCTTCTTGTCGCTTCCCATAAATATAGACATCTTGCTGAACAACAATATGTGAGTGTGATCACTTTCGTATGCTTATATGGATAGGTTTTGAAATAACTAATAATATGTAAAGAAACACTTAAATCCAGACCTGAAATTAATTTTTTTTAAGGACATCCCATCAGATATTTTTCGTATTTATGAGAAAACTAATCCTGCGAAGAAGTTAGACCAGTAATTTATTCTTCAAAGAAGGAAGTCGGTTTCACAAAGGAACTTAAAATCTCTTGCTTGCACTCAATAAGCCACTATTGCTTAGAAGTTCATCAAAAATCAATGTCATGCTCATGCATATGTGGGTCAAACAGCAATGGATTTAGACCCTGCGGCCCTTGGATGTCACTGATTCTGCCCACCCTAGTTTTTGCTCCAATCTGAACATTACATGTAATATGAATTTCATTTATTTGCTGTCGTGTATATCTGTGACTATAATGTTAAGATAAGATGGTATTATTCAGAAGAAAAAAAAAGTTGGTATTGTTAAAAGAATGATTAAATTCATCATTTTATATTGTTTTAATTAGGATAGTGCTTAAACTTTTAGAACAATTAGTAATTTAATATTTATCTATAGGATATAATAGATCGTGCTGATTCATTGAGATAAAATTGGAGGCTCAAAAATGAAATATTTTTGTCTAGAATTGATCAGATAAGATTTAATAAAAATCTATGGAAGCCAATGCATTCCAAAATCAAGTCCATGCATAGTTAACATCAATTTTTTTTCCCTTTTCATTACCAATCAATTTTCCTTTGGCCCTATGTCACTGCTATCCTATGAGAACTTGCTTTTGCTTGTGTGATGCAGGCTTCTAAGAATCTAATGTGCTTACGTTTGAGAATATCTCAAATTTGGATAGGAATAAGTATAAATTAGAATTTATAAGTCTTATTACTATTAATTACCAATAATCACTTTCGTTTTCAAGATGACAAAGAGAGCATTTAAAATCCGTCCTTGTCAATGGAGTTCTGCACTCAAACGCTATACTACGTCATTTTTTGTGTCTTGTTTATGTCTTCATAGGTGTTCTACCCCATAATAAAAATTAACAAAAAAATTAAAAGAATGTAATTAGTTTTCTACTAAGACCATTGAAATAGAGTTTCTTACTTATATGTCACCCCTAATCTCATCAACTTTAAGAATAACTTTTTTTTTTGGTGTCTATTGCTCACACCCACACCATGACTTTTGATCAAATTATCAAGTTTAGTTTTCCTTAAATCATAGTTTCTAGTCTCTTTCATCTAGCTTTTTTTCATTTATATAACATAAGTGCACTAGAGCTTCATTGCATCCTATCACCTCTGCCATAATCTTGGATATTAATCTACAAAATGGCCAGCTCTAGACTTTGCTTGTGATGTAAAGTGTGTTATTATTCTGATTAGACAAGTGTATTAATTATAAAGCTACCATTAAAAATGAATCAAGTGTATCCAAAAAAAAAAACGAATCAAGAAAAATGGCCCTACATGGTTTGTCTTAAATCTTATACTACTGTTCAAAGAATTGATAAGTTTATTCTAGTGGATGTATATTTGACAGGTTGTCCACCTAAATATGAGGCAGTTATAGTCTATAGATGATATAACAAAGCTTTGGGGGGAAAAAAATCTCAAAAAATCTATGAAGATCTAATTATCCTATCAGTTTATAGAAAGTGTTATATTGTATATAATTAAAAAGTATTAAGCTGTTATATATTAGTTTAATTGAATTAGAACTCAATCCTCGTTTACGTAAAAATCCCGATTAGTGTCTTGGTATAATAATAAAGAACTAACATAAGGAGCGGACGTCATAGGTTGAAATTCTATAATAAAAAAATTGAATTAGAACTTGAGTCATTACTTATTATGTTTAGTTTTCTCTTTAAAAAAAATCTAATTAAATTAAGTTTGATATTCTGTATAGTTTCTCATGTCTGACTTTACTTATATATACACACTAATTTCATCTAAACTTTTTCGTGTACCACACACAGGACACACTATCTAAGTATAATTTAGTATTTTACAGGCGCAATTTTGGGAGGTTACTTGAGACTTTAGAAACTTTGAAGCTATACAGTATTTATTTATTTATGGACTAGGCTACAAACTTGGTGGTATTCAATAGTTACAATTCTCACTAAAAAAATTAACATGACTACGAATTATAAAATTTTAAATTTTAAATTATATATTCTTTATATTTTTAACATGCATGTCAAATTTCATGTCAATAGAGTATTATTTCACATTTGATTTACAAATTTATTTTTTATATATAGTTTTAGATTATAAAAATTTGAAATTTAAATATTTGATTGATAATATATTTATTGATATTTTATCTTTTAGAAATTTTGTAATCATAGAAGATATAAGAAGAAAATGTAATCCAATAATGGATTTATCAAAATTCAAATCCAATAAAAAAAATATTAAGTGGAATTATAATCATTAGCTACAACTTTATAGCCAAACTTTTTCCTTTAATTGTTTTTTTTTTTTTGTTTAGTGGTCTAGTAAAAGATTACGAAGGTATTCTAATTAAGATCTTAATAGACAAAAACAGGATTTAGGTTTTAAATTCAGTGATTAAGATTAGATATATATGATGTGGTGTAGTCACGATTCCACTTGGATGATTGGTCTTGCTAGCTGTCTGGGATCATAATTGTTAACAATGATGGAATCTGAGAGAGCTCAATAATTATTTAATTAATTTCTTTTTCTAGCTAGGATTTAGCTTTCTTAGTTTAGTAATATTAACAATATATATATATATATTCAGATTGAGGGGCATGACACTCAATCAAAACTTCTTCCAATTATTTGTAATTAGCATTATTAATATATTACTGATTCAATGATTATTAGACACTTGCAGGTTGGTGGGGCAGGCTTAAAATATTAGACCCTAATAATTGTAACACTAATTGAGCCACATGAGCCAGTTGGTGTCAAAAGTGACAGCGGAACCAAAACTTAGCACCCAAGAGGGGTTTTTTTTTTTTTTTACTTTGAAATCTATTTTTGTTTTTTTGCTTTGTTCTTTTTGATAAATGTTGCTTTGATTTTTATTTATTTTTAATTTATTTACTTGGGAAGCAAGGAATAGATTTTACATGAAGCTATATTTATTCAAACATCTTTTGAATCATCAATTACGAAAGCAAAAACAAAGGGAATATGGTTTTTTTGCTTTTGAGAATCAACACGGTATTTGTTTGACCAAGAAACTTTTCATGTGTTTTGTTTTGTTGTTGGGTTTCAACTTTCAAATGTTTGAAACCAACAGAATGTATTTAGAGTCTAGAAGGCTTTTGTTTTGTTTTGTTTTGTTTTTTTGTTTTTTTTTTTGGGAGAAGGGGTCTACAAGTTTATAGAAGTCCACGATTTCTTAGCTTATAATTCAGAAAATTTACATGGAATATCCCAAAAATTACACTAATCTTCTGTGAAAATTCACCACATTACACTTTACTTCCCTATAGTTTCATATTAAGCACTACAATTGATTCTCAAAACAAAACAAAAAACACTATAATCTCCTTTAAATTGAGGAAAAAAAATTATAGATTGGTGACTCTGGAGACACTAATTTCCATTGCATGAACTAATTAAGAAAGTATCTTTTAACTTAAAAATGTTTATTAGAAATTGGTAAAACGTAAAAGTTACTATTTGTATCTTTAAAAAAAGTGTAATACTCACAACAAAAATTATTGTACTAATCCTCAGAGGCTTCAATTACTTAAGGACCTTGCTTGGTGCCAGTTGGACTAGTCCAACTTATTTCCTTCAAAAGCATTGCTTCTCATCAAAGTTTTGAAGTTTTAGTTATTTTTTAGTTTGTTAAGACTTATAATATATATATTTTAACTATGTTGCTTCCTCTTAGAGATAACATATAAAATATTTTAAGTATTAGAAAAGAAAAGCTGAAAATCTAGAAAACAAGGGTCCATAATTATTTCATTTGTGTGTAAATCAGTAAATGATTTTTTTTTTATATAAAAATTAGTGTCCAAATACTAATAACTTTTAATTGAAGATAGGTTAGCATCTAATTTGAAATAAGAAAGAAATTCAGTATAATACAGTGATCAATACTATTTTCCCACATTCAATCTAACCCTACGATATATAGCTTATGTCTAATGAGATGACTTTAATCCTAAATAATGATCAGGATACTCTACATTTGATTCCAAATAAAAAGGGTATATTTCTTGTGAAACTTTAGTTTTTTCATATATCTAAAGGTGTACGGTGCTATGTAATTTAAAATTTCATTCCATTAAGTAATGAAAGATAATTTTAGAATCATAACATCACCTTTTAATTTAGATTAGTGAAGATATTAAATGGACAAGATCAACCCCATGGATTACATGACTATCACTTATTTGAGTGATATAATATATAGGTATGAAAAAGTATCATTTGGCTATGAAAATCATGTTACCTAGAAAAGAATAATAATCTCTAACAGGATCATTTCCATGGATTATATGGCTATCACTGATTTGAGTGTTATACTATGGGTATGAAATAGTATCATAGTGTATAAGAATCATGTTACTTTAAAAATAAGATTAATAATTTCTATGACCCTTGGTCATTAATTAAACCATACATAAAGTCTCTGAATTAGGGTTGTAGATATCTTTGTGGTCCTTATAAAAGTGATTACTCACCCTAGCTATAGTTACCTGCACCATATTTCCTTAGTTCTTACAGCCAGAAGATATTGACAATAATGCATGCATATGATGTCGTATACCATACATACAAATCTAATAAATATTATGTCCCATACCTACTGTTTAAGGTACCATATATATTCTTTTACCAAATTAACTAAGGGACCATGTTAATAAATTCCTTGCTTATTATAGCCTCAAAAGTACAGCAACCGTTAACTAATCCATGTTTCTTGTTTGTCTCCAAGTCCTTTGTTTTTTGCCCTAACACAGATTATAAATCAAGGCCCATGTGAGTGCAAGCTTGCTACCTATCATTTTTTGCATGACAACATGATTACATTCCCTTGAAAATGTAATCTCTTCCAGCACCATTCAATGGCAACAAATTTCCTACACGTGCATGTACAATATATCATGGGCCAGCTAGTCCCCTCTATTGTCAAGGTCATATTTTTTTTTTCTAGAAATGACAAGATTTTTCTTGAAACCGATATATTAGAGTAAAATCATTTTAACTTATTACTTGACAAGTTAAATAATCATATTCTTCTAATCATTATATTTATTTAATGTTTGGGTTGTGTTTATTATAGACAAGCTCTTAGACACAATTTTACGCATGTCCTATTTTTTAACTAAAACTGTGACTTATGTAACGATTTTCAACATAAAAATTGTGATTTTAAGTCATGATTTCAGTTCAAAAATTGCAATGTGTGCAACAAGTATTATCCTTAATATTTAATTATAATCTATATATATATTAATAGTCAAAACTCAGAGAAAATCCAATTTGATTTCAATTGAATTTTCAATTTTAAGCCATGTGTCCCATTTAATTTTTAATTTTGTGTCAAGTGAATTATTGAGTGTAAAAATCAAATAACTCAAATTCAATTAGATTCTAAATTGGATTTCAATTAGAGTCTAATTTTTCGTCAAGTGTCCATTTTTTAAATATTTTTGTGGTAAGGGAATTATTATTGGGTGAAAAAACTAAATAGTCTAAATCCAACTAAATTCTAAATCACACACACACACATATAGAAATTATTATATATTTTAGAAATCTATGGTTTAAAAAAAGTGCAGGATAATATTATGTATAACTTGAATCTCTTCTAAAGAAAAAGTATAATTGTAATAATTGTTTTTAATTATATTTATGTATATACATGAAATCACGGGGCTATAGACTAATATAACTTAAGTATGTATGACGGAATGACTACACATATTCGAGCAAATAATACACAAACGTTCGAAGAATTCTGAATGCGCCAAAATTCCTAGATAAGGGTTGGGAATTTCAACATTGTTGTTCTAGGCAGACATAATACAAGTCATATTGCCTTTCAAAAAAAAAATAATACAAGTCATTGACGGCGTGATTGTAGAACCAGCGAAGCCACGTGGGAAGTCTGAGAAGGCAAAGAGGAGGGAGCAAGAAAGAAACACATTCTGTGTACATATCGACACCAAACCAAAGTTTGAAACCTGTGTGAGGACCCCACGCATGCTATTTGCCACCTCAGTTTGAGGTGATTGCCAGCTGTCATCTTCCCCACCATTGATCTTTACCATTATACCCCTCGGGTATTTCATCTATTTACAGCTCCTGCCCTTGCTTTGAATCTTGTCAATCATCATAATACATAGTAAACAAACCTAACTCTTTTATTATAAAGTCCTTTATAGCCCTGCATGAATAAGCATGATATATATATATATATATATATATATATATATATATATGTTTAGAGTTTTTACATGTTTAATCTACTATGCCATTGAATTAAAATATACTTTATCAGTCAAAGTATTCTGCTCTATATTTAAGTATTCTATTTTATATTTTACTAATTATAAGTGTTTGTCTTTATACTTTACTAATTATAATAAGTTACACCGAATGACAACTCTAGGACTTTTTTTTGAGGGGTTAGTCGGTGGTGGTTTTAAGAATTTTTTGCAAGGTGGTTATTAAGAAACTCAAATTATACAAAATTAAGTAAAAAAAAAAAAACTTCATATAATGACGACAAAAAAAAAAATCAAATATATAAAATTTTACAATTTATTTCTACGATTGTTTTTTATTTTGAAAATTTTGCATGATAGTCTCTTATCAATGTTGTAAACTATGTTTCTTTCAAAATTTTAGTTAAATAAAATGTTCTTGGTTTTTTTCTTTTTAGTTATAAGGACCTAATATATTATTAAGAAAACCAAAATTTAAGGACAAAGTTTGGCTACAAATTTAGTTGTAGCCTAAGACTACAACTCTCACTAAACAAATTAACATGGCTACATTGAAAATCTAACCGTTAAATTGCATACTCTTTATATTCTTGAAATACATGTCAAATTTCATGTCAATTGGATTTTACTTACTATTTGATCTATAAGCTTATTTTTCATGAATAATTTTAGACTACAAAAATTCGAAATTTAAATATTTGATTGATGATATAGCTATTGTTCTTTGATCTTCTTGAACTTTTGCAAATATGGAGGATATAAGAAAAAAAATGTAATCCAATCATGGATTTGTCAAAATTCACATCTAATAATATATATATATATATTGAGTGGAGTTGTTGCTTTAGTCTTCAACTAAGTTTGTTAACAAACTTTGTCCAAAGTTTAATAATGTTGGGCCTAAAAAAATTTAAGGTGGTCAAATTTTTTTAAAAATAAAAAATCATATATTTTAAAAATTTATATATAATAATAATTTTTTTTTTTTCAATTTAGTGTGGTCCTGTAACTCCCCTGGATCCAATGTGGAGCTGCCCACGGGGTCAACAATGGCAGATTTAGGAATTTGTCATGGGGGCGAGAAAAAAATAAAATAACTAATTAATTTTTTCTGTCGGTACAACTTCCATATTCTATACAATAATCTAATATAGTATTCTAAATAAAATTTTGTAAACAATACAATTATATTGTACAATAGTCTAAAAAGGAGATCGGTACTAGAAAACAACTATTGAATGCATAAACAAATATAATTAAATAACTAATAAATTAATTATAATTGAATACATTTTTGCCAAATTAATAATAACTTATTATATTTATATGTAATATAAATTAGATAAAAATATATGATAAAGAAGAATAATAGCACACCTAAGAGTAGGAGTAAATGTGTATGACTAAGAAAAAAATAGTAACTAAAATAAGTTTTAGTTTTTGAAGTGTATGACTTTTTAACCATACATGTGGCCACTCTCTTAGAATTGGAGCAAGTACTAAAAAACTTCTTGGACTTGAAAATCTATAGAGTATTTTATCAAACTACTTGATCAAACAAAAAGAAAGACAAAGAAAACATAGAGGGGAGAATGAGAGATAGAGAGAATGAGGAAAGAATCACAGATGTAAATACAGATTAGTTGGTTGTAACAGTGATGTAATTTTTTGCTGATGAAAAAAAAAAGTACAGGAAAAAATAGCTTCATTTTGCTGTCAATGACAAAGTAAGTCAAAGTCCTAAAGAGAAGATTTACTTATTTTTAACAAATGATCAAAATTTTAAACATTTTTTTCTTTCCTATAAAATTAAGTATTTTAAGAGTAGTGTTACTGACACAATACTTTCACAAAAATTCCACAACAAAATCTAGATGACAAGTTGTTGGAGGTAAATAAAAAAGTGATGTCAGTTGTGAGTTCAAATGAAAACCAATTACAACTTACCACATAACTTTTATTATGAAATTATTTTGAAAGTAGCATTAAAATAGTCATATTCAAGCTTATTTTAGTTGGATTTAAACAAAATATAGGGTCAAAATGTTCAAATTGTCAAAATAAAAAAATTTAAAAATTTAATATATAACCTTTTTTTTTTTTTGCCAGGTCGAATGAACCGCTAGGGGTTCATTTGAACCCCGTGGCCTTAATGTAATGCCACCCCTAGTTACATGTTTCATTTTATTATGTTAAAAAAAATGATATACTATAATTTGTAGAGTATAAAGTAGTACGCTTAGAGTGGAACAAAAATGTATTAATTAATTGATAAATACTAGTATACACACTCTATTACACACAATATTAAAATGCACTGAAATCATGACTTGAAATCACAATTTTCACCTTGTAAATCGTGTTTAGTGCATTTCAAGTCACAATTTCAATGCATTTCAAGTATATGTATAAGAGTGTGTATAATAGAATGTGTATAATAAAAACTACACTTAATTAATAGACAGTGGAGGGTAATGAAGATCATATGATTGACAAGGTTGCTAGACTAAAAGAACAAGTCGGTGTGTATTGTTTGCCAAAAAAAAAAAGTGATGGGCGTGTATTTTGGTAATTAAATTGGAACCTGGGGGTTGCTTTGGTAGGAAGTATGTCTATATTTTGATGCCACGGTTAAGCTCATACTGCATTGATTTGGAGGGGGACAGTTGCTGGAATAGTTGCATTGAGGTCCACTTCAACTGGAGACCACAGTAGCTACGACAAAGACACACAGTTTTTAGAGGGTAAGTGAGAAAAAGAGAGACAGATTCTCTTAGCTTCATCAAGTTTCTCTCTTGTACTTTGTGGTGGATCTCTAGCAATTTTATCTGTGAATATTGTTGTCAATTCTCTCTATATATATAATTAAAAAAAAAAAGGTTACCTTTGAGTTTTAAGTATTTTATTTTTGCTCTTGCTTGGTTTGTTTGTTTTTGATATAGGCTATATAGTAATACAGTTGAATTGAGAAACGAGATGGGTTATTGGAAATCAAAAGTTCTTCCAAAGATCAAGAAGGTTTTCGAGAAAAAGGATACCAAGAAATCTGCTGCTGCTGCTGAGGCTTGCAAGTCCTTCGACGAGTCTAAGGTATGTTCGACCTTGAAATCTACTTCTTCTTTCTTCAAAGAAAGAAAAATCCAAAATCCTTTTTTGATGTTTTCATACATGCTTATGTAAAGAATAGCTCAAAAAAAGGTTCTTACTATTGTTTGATATGTGTGTATTTGGTTTAGGAGCATATTACTAAGGAGTTTGAAGAGAAGAAGACTGAGCTTCAGCCTAAAGTGATAGAAATATATGAGGCTTCCTCAGTAGAAATCAAGGTCAGATAATTATACACCAAGAACTAGAGGCAATAAATAGGTAAAAAAAGCAAAAATAGAAAGAGAGAGCTAACTAGCTTCAAATTTTCACCTAAAACAGGCTTTGGTTAAGGAACCTAAGGAGCCAGGTTTGAAGAAGCACTCAGTTGCAGTTCACAAGTTCATAGAAGAGCTGGTGAAAATTGGTATGATTTTTTTTTTTTGATCCTTGATAAATTACCGTTTATTATAAAGGCATAAACCGATAAGAAATAAGAAATTTTATCATTTAACTATAATATTTTGACACCGTCACACTTAAACTCAAGGCCATATGCTACGATAATTAATACCATTAAAAAAAAAAAAAACTACAACTTATACCAGAAGTTCAAATTGTTAGAAAAATTATGAATTTTACTATTTAACCGTTTAGCACTCTTACCAACAAGTGGGTCCAATATAATTTTTTTGTTATGTTACTGTCTTTAGTAACTTTTTGTGGCTTGTATTTTACTTTTTCATGATTAACTATCGTTTAATCTTCTTTGTTTTTCATGTTCACCATGTTTTATATTCACAGAGTTTCCAGGATCAAAACCAGTATCTGAAGCATCTTCAAAGTATGGTCCAGCATTGATTCCAGGCCCAGTTTTCTTTGTTTTTGAAAAGGTTTCAACTTTCATCGTCACAGAAGAGAAAGCTGAGCCAACCCCAGAAGCAGCAACAACAGCAACTGAAGAGAGGGAGATAGTACTTGAAGAAGAGAAGAAAGAAGAGGTGGTAGAGAAAAAAGAAGAGGAAGGGAAGAAAGAAGAGGTGGTGGAGAAAATAGAAGAAGAGAAAAAAGAAGTGGTGGTGGAGGCTGAGAAAGCTGAACCAACAGCAACTACAACCTGAGCCTGAAGCAAAGGTAGAGGAAGCTGCAGAACCAGCAAAGCCTTGACAAAATCAAGTGCAGGAACTCTCTTATTAAAGTGAACTTTGTGTGAAAGTTTATAAAAGTGAAATATTGATTTGTTATTCTTTCATCACCATCCTCTGATCTTGTAAGATCTCTTGGATTTGTTTTTTTAATTTTATTTTATATGGGTTTTTTACTTTTTCAAAGCTTTTTCTTTATGTTTTAATTAAGTGTATAAATTTTGTGAATTAATTGTACTATTTACAAAATAGTGAAGTGATGTAATTAAAAAAACAATGCTCTCATAATGAGTTATTTGTTTGGATTTATCTCTCTCTCTCTCATAAGGATTTTTTAAAAATGTTTTAATGTAAAAAAAAAATTACCTCCAAATTCATATATATTTCTAGTTTCATAACTTTTCTACTTAAATAATATACGTGAATAATTTTATAAATTGTCGCGTATTGAGCTAAACATGATTTTTTAATGTAAAATCATAAAGATTTGGAGACAGTTTTTCACAAATATGATTTATTCAAGTAACATTTTTATTATTATTATTATTATTATTATTATTATTATTATTATTGTCATAAATAGATTCACTAAATTTCCAAAGGTAAATCTAGGGTACATCCACTTGATCCATTTTCATTAACTACAATTTTGTAATTATGTTTCTCTGGTGAAAATTTTTAGGTAGTTTAGGAGTATAGTAAAATAGTATTTTCTCTTTTCACATTTATGGTACACCCCCACTATAAATTTAATGAATGGACCTCACCATAAATATGTGAAGAAAAAGTATTATTTTTCGTGCTTCAAGAGTACTTAAGAATTACTCTGAATAAAATAATAATCCAAAGTAGTTTCAATATTTGATTTCGGTCTAAGATTCTATCTAGATTAGGATGAAAATTTGGTATTCTCTTAAGTGCTTGATAATTACGTTAAGAATTACTCGGAATAAAATAATAATACAAAGTAGTTTCAATATTTGATTTCGGTCTAAGATTCTATCTAGATTAGGATGAAAATTTGGTATTCTCTTAAGTGCTTGATAATTACGTATAGGTCTTAAAAGAGGAACATATTTTACAACGTTGTGTTTTAACTTTAGCGGTTTTAGCCTTTAGAAAACAAACGGAATTAGTGGAGCAACAACATGGTGTTTGGTGTGAGACGTAAAAGTTGGCCAAAACTATGTGCAATGTGTGGGGTTTGAATGCATGCAATTCCCACTTTAAAAGGGTGACATGACTTTTCCTTTTTCTTTTTTGGGTGAAGTGATATGATATATAATTATTTATGTGTGTTTGTTTTTAGTTGATGACCAATAAATCATCTAAATTAACCATGCCATTTTTAAATATATTATGTGATCAAAAGTAAATATAAATAATCATTTCAATCATCATGTATTAAAGTAAATTTTCACCAACTTAAATTGGAGTAAAATTTTGTTTGTTCATATTCTCCCTCTTACATAAACGAAATATTTTACAAAAAAAAAAAAAAAAAAATTATGATTTGACTTTTTTTTTTTGGCTTTCCAACATATGACAACAAAGCAAACACTAGACAAATATGACAAATGTTCCTTCCTACAACAAAGCAAACACATAGACAATTTATAAAAAAATAAGAAGTTCATTTATATAGAAATAAAGAAATAAATTGTTTGCCTCACTTCCCAGCATAATTCATTCAACCCTAGTATTACCTTTATTTTATGTTTTATTATTTTTTAATATGGTAATTAACTACAAAGAAATTGGAGGGGAAAAGACTAGCTCTCTAATTAGAGACCTCTATTAAGTTGGGTAATTATTAGGTATTCTCGGAGTACCATAAATGGGTAAGTCCCACTAATTAAATTTATAGTGGGACCCACAATTCATGTGAGAGGGGAGAGTATCCATTTATAATTTTCCTATTAAGTCATAGTGAAATTTATTATGTCCGACGCATTGTCGACAAGTACAACAGCCAACCTGCCATATCCAACAAAAAGAGTTTCCTAATACATAAAATGGAAGTGCTAAGTAATTAAAGTTTATTAATTTATTACCCCTGCACACCTTTGATGTGATGGTGGAGTATGGGAGGTAAGGATCGGGATTCAATTCTTCCCATATAAAAAAAATTATTAATTTATTTATTTTTAATAAGAAACAAGCAATCAAAGTCTTGAAACTTATATTAATGGGAGAGGCTACGTCCACAACATTTTTACGCCCCTCTACTGAGAGGGGCACCATGTTTTTCACAACAAATTACAGGTGGTTAGTTGTTATTGGTTCAAATTTGAACCTAACACGAAGATTACTTTTTTGCCTCAACAATAACAACTAGTAATAACTGGCCACTTAGAATTTGTTGTAAAAATATTGTGAACATATCATTTCTCTATATTAATATCAACTTTTAAAACTATTTTGTGCCTAAAGTAACGACAATTTCCAATCCAATAATATGTCAACAGCTCATTTTATCAATAAAGAAAGTATCTGGTCAAGGTGTCATTACTCATTTGGGAACTATTTGATAATTTACAAATACTATAAACTAAAATGGTATGAGTTCAAACAATATTATTGTAATTGCTAATATGACAAACATCTATCTATTTATTCCGTGTAAGAATGTGCATGTTATTTTTCATGTAATTGGGTTTGTTTCACATCAGGGACAGACTCATAGTTCATCTACTTGTTACATTTTACATTATTAATTAATGAATGTGTAATTCTCATTATACCCTTCACTATCTAATAAAAGCCTAAACATTGTAGGACTTCAAGTTAGGGCTTAATATATATAATATATTAAAATACTACTTAAATATATCGAAAACTTAATCATAATGAATTGAGTTGGATTATATTATTTTAATATATAAAATTTTGTATTATTTAGAATTTCCACTCACATACGCATATTTAACAATACAATTAAATTCAAATCACACATGAATATAAATGTTTATTTTCCAATATAGCTAGCCTCACTGTCTAATGCATGTAGTATCGAAAAGAGATTATTTTGGCTCATGGCCATGGTACTCATGGGGTGAGGAATGCTAATTATAGGCCCAGTGTGAGGAAAAAGAATATCATGTATTTGGTATATTTAACCACTCTCTCACATAATTGTGAACCGTGCAAGTTGGCTCAAGTGGAGAACCTTTGTGTATTTTTTTTTTTGGTTTAATTACCTGTTGTTTCCTAACCTTTCAAATATGTGATTTTATATTTTAGTCTTTAACTTTTTTTTTTCTTGGTGTCAAAATAGTCGTCGTTGTTAAATAATGGATGAAAAAATATTTGACATTATAAATGGTAAGATTAAAAGAATAATTTTATGCCATCTAGAATGCAATTTGGGATGCCTACATGTCCTTTTCTATGCAAGGTTTCATTTGTTTTTATGAAAAACCTTATGTGAAGAAAGGTATTTCTTGTTTTCTTCTTTTTGATTGTCTTAGAAAAAAACAGGTTAAATGAAAATTATTTCTTAATTCCTTATTTAGCTTTACATGAGTTAGAGTTGTTTTTCGTTTAAATTTTCTAAAAGACAACTCTATCTCACGCCAAACTAATTAAATAAGGAAATTGTAGAAATAGTTTTCCAAATTATTTTAACGTCGCTATCAAGCATAAGAAAATAAGATAATTATCTAGAAAACAAATTTTAGAAAAATGATTCATTTTTCAAAAAAATGTTATTGTAAAAACAAATAGAGTGATAGATCTAGAGTAATGCCAAAGACAACAATTTTCACAATAGTTGAATTGATAAGTTTTTAGTGGTTCTCATCTAAACTCATCATTGATATCATTTGTTTATCTAGCAATAACAACTTACAATCTTGGTAATTATGAAATTATCTATGGCTATATACTTATAGACATTTTTTCCCTGTATAACCAAAATGAACTACATTGGAAAATGCTAGAACTACAAACAACAAACTTTTTTACAATTTTTTTTTACAAACTGCTAATGTAGTGAGTAATTATTTGTAAGTGAAAAAGTGATGTCAATGGTGAGCTCAAATGAGAATCAATAAAAATTTGCCACAACAATTGTGGGGTTCAAGAATTCTGAGTAGGATAATTACGCCACGTGTCATAGCATGGCCGAGAAGGATGATTACTGCACCGAGGAGGCATGCCTTCAGATTTTATGATCACGTCATCAATACGTCATCAAAGAAGGCCTTACTGTGCAAAAAGAGAGCGGATAGGGGGGCTAGCACTGATGTGATTGAAGAGCTGGTGGCTGCCACCCCATTTAATGCATCCCACCAAACCTCCTAGCTGCATTTATGTGGAGAAGATCCTTGAACAGTACTGCCTTGGTTGCCTTATCTTACAGGAGATCAGGGAAGATGTTTGATGAGATTAGCACTTGAGTGGTGGCCTGCATGATCAACAAATGGAAGGTCAGGATCATATAAAGGGGTCTATATAAGATAGAAGGTCCCCGGGAGAATGGGGATAAGAAAAAGAGAGAGAAAAACACTGTAGCACCAAGAACTAAAACTGTAAATAGGTCCTATAGAGATATATATTCAAGAATCAATCTCCTTGGATTTGGCCGAGGAGAATCTTCTTTCACAATATTGGGGTTGTCTTTTGTTTTTCCTTACTTCCTTGTCATTTTTGGTCCATAGTGAACATTATAGCCTAGTCTTACAGCCCACCCTCTACAAATTCATGGTGTTGGGCTGTTTTGGTCTGGGTCCTCAAGTTGTTAGGGGCTCGGGAGCCAAATCCAGCCCCTACAACAACAATTTATAAAAATATTTTTAAATAGTTTGTGACTGTAACATTCAATTAGACTGGGCTTGCACACAGTTGAAAACTTCAAGCCTTATCCAAACACACAATTGGATTGGGCTTTTACTATCCACTTTTTGAACCTCAAATGAATTGTGTCATATGACTCATATCCATGGTTTTAAAAACCAAATCAAACCATCCGATGCAGTAAAAACTAAGAACCAAACTCAGTGCTGGTTATTTGATTGTTCCGGTTTTTTAAAACCATGGTTGTATCAATAGTTAGTAGATAACAACATTTTAGCATCCTAAGAATGGTGTTGTACTCACTCCTTTAGGCCTCATTCTTCTCTGCTTAGTTCTCCACCACCAAGCTAAACTTGCATTCTCTCTCAGTAAATAAAATAACCAAAACACCCTTCCTCTCATTCTTGAAATGCACATGAGTGTGTTAATGGTTTTTTTTGGGTTGAGATCTCGAATTTTAGCTATGGCAATGGAATGACAAAATATACACACAGTGCTAACGAGACATGTCATCACTGACATCATTGTAAATGATAGGTAAAAAAGTATTGTCAATGGTGGGTCTAGATGAGTATCGGTGTAATCTTGCCACATTAACAACATTAAAAATGCTGTCAAATTTTGTGTGTATGTAGCATTCTCTTCACTTCTTCTTCTTCTCTCATATTTAAAAAAAAATTCAATGCTTAGGGGAAGGAATTTGAACCTCACACGTCTTCATTGAAAACTCAAAGAGATACCACAATTTAGAATGTTTTATACTAGCGTTGAAACTAACACGAAAAGGCGAACTTTTTGAACATGATGTTAGGGTACATGATGAAATTTTAAGAAAAATCTGATGTTCTATTATCCTATTAGATTATTGACTAAAAATAAAGTACTATTGAGCATAAAATTTGCCTATTCGCATATATTGTTAGAGGGAAGATCTATCCCACGGCCAAGTCTTAAATGATTATTGTGTAAAATTTGTCTATTCGCATATATTGTTAAGAGGGAAAATCTATCCCACGGCCAAGTCTTTAAAGAAGAAGAAGATATATTAATATTAATTAATCTAACTATTCAAAGTAAAATTCCTACGCTGTAGCAAATCTTTTGATTTCTTGACAATAACAGTACGACCATAATTTTCTAGTTGGCCAAAGTTTCCAAAAATTGGAGCAAATTTTAGAAATGAAATCTAATCGAAGACAAAACAAGTAACATCATCAACAACATTTGTCATTTCAGACTATTTGGGAAAATTCTAAAACCATGGGTCCATGACAACTAGGTTGGAATTGGTTATGTAATGGATTGGACAAGAGCAATTCTTCCAGAGACATCAAATTTGATTTCCATTCTGCAAGATTCGATAGAATTTTCTCTAAAAGAAGTTTATAATTTGATCCTACATATCGACACAGAAACAGTAATATATTTTCACGCGCGGTCAACAGATAAGATAGATCTAGTCATTATCAATAAATCTAGTCATCATCCTCAGGATCAAAATCCTTAATCTTCACATCAGTGTCTTCTCCGTACTGAATGCAGTTGTCAATTTAAGCCAGCACATACTGTATACTGCAAAAGACAAGTCAACAGTTACTCTCTAATTATATGGAAAATTGGAATTGTGTCATCTTTGTAACTAAACTTTCTTGAAAATATTTCATGACTTCAAAAGTAAACAAACCAGCCAAGATGAAATATGGAAGTCTATGAAATATGAACAAATGAGATACTAATAAGAGCATATATAGTACACTTTCTCTACCACTAGTTGAAGCCTGAAGTTTTATGATATGATCTTTTACCAACTGTGTAGCAGCTGGAGAAAAAAAATCATTTGCAATTAAGATTTTTGTTTTTAGCTATAGTTCAGACAAATGTATTATTGGATTTGAGAGGGTTTCAACACCAAAATCCCAAGTGCGGAGCCCCAAAAGAAAATGGCAACTTATAGTGCTTGGCAAGTGGCAAAATGTAGTTTGGCAGAAATTTTGGTTTACAAATACAGGCTTAGGTTTTGAGAAACAACAAATCAAATAAAACCAATTCAAAATTTATGTCACTGTCTTGGAATTGGTTAAAACCAAACTAAACCAGTTCTCTTGTTTGCAAACACCCTGTAAGAACCTTGACGGCACTAGAAAAGATAGACGCATGTAGGTCTTGACTCTTGAAGGGTAAAGGGTCACAACAATCCGACCCATAAATAATAAGCTAAAAGGGTAATGTTCGATGCCTAAGTATTTTTTTTTATAGGTATTATTGATTCCCTAGTTTCACTTGTCTTCTCCAGTTCTTTACACCTTGATCTTTTTTCTTTCTTTTCACTCTTATTTTATCCATTCCTTATTGCGACTTCAGAGGTTCAACCATCTGTCTTCCTTCCTAGGCTGATTTATCACCAAGCTTAACAAATAAGATGAGCAAAACCTTTTCTTATACTGAGATATTTTAGTCTTCGCACATTATCCTAAACCTATTCCCAATGTCACAGAAATAAAAAATATATATTAAGTAGAATGCAAGCTGTTAAAGGCATCAATTTGATGCCAACACAGGCCACTCCACCACTCTTCTATAGTTGAACAAATAAGAAAACTTATGCTACACCATATTCAGTCAAGAAGACAGCAAAAACTATAAGAATCATAGTCCCAAAATTTAAATTTAAATGCCATCTGAAATTATTAACTACATTTCACTGTCAGCCTAAGCTTTTTTTATTCAAATAATAAATCCCAAGGTAAATAAACCTTCGGAATAAAATAATCAAAAACTTTAAAACACATTTCATAAATCCAGTGTCAAGGATTTTTTTAAAGGTTAAAACTACAAAAGCTAAGTTTGCAAGCACGACATAATACTGTCAATGAGAGAGAGAGAGAGAGAGAGAGAGAGAGAGAGAGAGAGAGAGAGAGAGAGAGAATACCTGCTCTCCTTCCTCAGGTCAAGGGGCAGAAAACTCACCATGCTAAACCCATCCACCTAACACAACAAAAATTATATAATAGTTTCAAAAAATCCAGCCAATCCCCATTGCAGGTCAAAATAGAGAGACCAAGAGCAATTTTGCTGCTTGAAAAATGAAAGTAATCTTGTACAACCAATGAAGGCCAATAATTACTACAAATCACATAACCATGCACAATTACAATGCTTCAACCAAAAAATACTTACTAACAGAATAATTAATTCCTTATAAGCTCTCAGGTAAATGTACAATCTAAGATGATGCAGCTTATGTTATATCAGATTACATAGTCTCCCAAATGAGAGTAAAATATTGATACAGATCATACAACCAGAACCGTAAATCAACCCATCTACAATACCCTGATACAGGAGAAGCTAACTAAGAAAACAGACCACTCACGAAAGAGCATCTCTTCCAAAAAACTTAATCATGCACCTCTAAAAAATAAAGACGTTTCCTAGCCTGTAGCTAAACTGACACCTCCTCCTACTTATAAATGCTAGGTAGAGGGTGAGGCTGTGGGTTCAAGACCCATTGGGTGCATGTGTGTAACTTACCAATCAGAGTAAATGGAGACGCTTCCTACGATAAATTTCATACAACATAAGCAAAAAGTGGTCAGGGACAGCCATAATGTGCAGTCGGAAAGTAATTAAAATAAAGATATCCTTAAAACACCAAAAAAGTTTACATTGATATCAAGATCACTCCGAAAGAAATGCAAAGTAGATCAACATTGATTATATGTGACCACAATACTGACAAGTAGTTTCCAGCAGAGGCAATGTGTTAAAATTATAAGTAGTTTAAATACTCACTAGTTCAATCAAAGATTTATTCAGTTTAGCAAATTGAGGAGCCATGCGTTGATCCAACTCTGATAACAAAAACTGAGGCTCTGGATTCAGAAAACTGAGAGCAGTAAAAGTACAAGACATATTAGATAGATAAATTTAATAAAAATGGTGTATACCATACAAATTATATAAAGTAGTAATGGTAAAAGAGCTCACTCTTCAACATCCCTTTTGTTAGTCACAAGGTCCATCTTGGAGAGGATATTAACATGGGGCAATTCAAGTTGGATCATTGCAGAAAGTGATGCCATGCAACCACTAATGAACTTGGTCACATCTGTCATGAACTAATATAATCAAATATTGAAACCATTAGTTTTAATTAAGAGACAGTTCATAATATTATTAAATTACAGAACAAGCCAAAGCAAGAAAAGAAATAACCAATTTCATACAAACCTGTGAATCAAGCAAGTATACACCACAAACATTAAAATTTTTATGCTTCAAATGTTCCACAAAATTCCGCAGCACTGGCACATGTGAAAAGAGTTCTATCTGGCCTGAATATATATCTTAAGGTTAGGATAAATAATTATATTTTTGCAGTTATGAAACAGGCATGTTGAAAATTCAAACTCAAAACATCCACTCTATATCACATCAAAGGGCTAAAATATGAGTGGTAATGCTGAATCTTTTTTATTTGATTGATAAGCCCAAGTTCTTCAACCCAACACCTCAACTCCTACCTAGAATCCATAGGGGGAGAGGTGTCAACAGAACTTAACTCATTGGAAATGCTTAGAATCCAATTTTTCATCAGCAGAATAGCTAGGAACATCTTCTGGCTGAAATAGGAAGGATATGCTCTATGAACTCATTTAACAATTTGGAATTTAGTCCCTCTATGTTTGATGTGGATTTTGTGGAAGGAATGGAATCACCGTGCTTTTGAAGATTTAAGTTCAGTGAGTCAATTGCAAAAATTGTTGATTAGAACTTCCATGCATGAGGTTTTACCAATAGCAATTCTAATGTTGATTTTGAAGAGTCGATACATCTGCACATGATTACTTATTCTTTGTAATTTTTTAGACTTCTTTATGTTCTTCACACATGAAATAGTTTTTTTTTTTTTTTTTTTTTTCAATAAAATATTCCTACTTATAAAATAAAATGAACTCATTGAGACATTTTTCCATTACAATTTAGTTGGTTTCATTCAAGGCTCATGTTGCTTGTCTGTTTCTTCTTACATTTTTTCCAATCCCCTTTCTACCTTTCTCTAGTTTTTAAAAGTAAAAGTTCCAGTCACCCTTATAGTAGATGCAAAATTTAAGAGATAGAGAAAGAGTTCTCCCCCTTTTTTTTCTTCTTGAGGCCAAGAGAATTTACTAGTCAAGTTAATGGGTACCTCCAAAGTTTCCCTTTTCATAATGTTTACTAAGCAAAATTGGGATGGGACCTCAGATATTCATTACTACAAGGTGCTCATTTGCACAATAGTGAACATGAAAGGAACAAGGACAATCCTGCCAACTCTCTAAAATATTCAAGACTGATTCCTGGGACACTAGAACTTACGACAAAATATTTTTTTATTTAAATAAAAAATTACTGAATAGATTAATACAATTCACACACCTATATGGAATTGAACACATAACCTTATGCTCCAATCCATATTTCTGGGGTGAAGAGATGCGACTAGATTCAAAGACCACTAGCCCTCTTTCTTCTTACATTTCTTTTTTTACCAGGCAATAAATGATCTACTGCAAATTAAGGAGAAAATACTGTTTGAAAAACAAAAAATTAAATTAAAACTAGAACAATATCTTAAGGTATTCACTGCGTTTGTGTTTATGCATTTTCCATGGTCATGAGACATAACCATAAATTGTCAACTTATGGAAACAAACCACAACTAACAAGTAGTTTTCCATAAAGCAAATTCAAAATCATGATAAATATAAACATATACACAAACAAGCATACAACTAGACAAGTAGGGATACCCGGGCAGTCAAAAACCAAGTAGTCATCATCCAAATAATTGTCCAATTCTTCCGTCAACCAATCATCGAGATTATCTTCAAGGTGTCTAAAAATGGAAATTAAGGCCATTCATTTTGCAACAAGATAATCATTCAAGGTAGCCAGTACAAGCATGCTTTACTAGTAAACATTCAAGGTCCTTATGAACAAAGACAATAATCACAAGTAAATACACATAGCAAAAGCATACAAGAAAGGCAGAGAAAAAAAGTAGCACAAATTTAATAAAGGATACTCCATGCAGTACATAAGGCCCCCCATTGGGACCCAATCCAAGTTCCTCCATGACATCATCCAAGTTAATGAGTTCCCTTATATCTGCTACCAAAGAGGGCAAAAAAAAAAAGCCAACAACTCATCATTTCCAATTTTTAATTAGCAAGTTACTTATACACTTAGTTGGTCTAGAATCTACGATCTAAACCTCCATTCAATTATTATGGAAGGAGGAAATGTCAATTGAGCTAAAGCCCATTGGTAACCCATCATTTCCAATCCAACAAATTAGATATAACATTTTTTTTAATTATGACATAAGAGAACTTAACTCTGTTAATTAAACTCTTAGGTTACGGGCAACTGATCCCACTTGCCAGAACCAGTCACCAGGTAATCTAGAGGTTTTTCACCCTTGACGGACTAAACAGTTTATCCAACGATATAATCAAACTCTTACGAGCAACTAACCCCACCCGCTAGAACTAGTTATCAGGTAATCCCTAGCGGGCTAGGCAGTTTATCCTGAAAAAATCATATATAACTAATTAACAAAATAGAGCTAAAAAAACCAACAACCCCAACTAACTCACCCATTGCAACAGGATAGTCGAAATTCTCAGCAGCAGGATCCAAAGTTCACAATATGTATCGACCGTTGCATGGTTTCACAATATCGGTACAAACTAGAACAATAAGTTGACTGAGTGTATATATAAAAATAAAAGTATAAACAGTTAGTCCAACCATATTTTAAAAATAATAAGAAGCAACATATATAGAATTTAGATAAAACTGTGACAATAAAATATTTAGTATTTACCTTGCCACTGCCAGCAGGGCCAATAACAAGCTGTGCATACCCCATCGTAAAAACGAGTGCTTTGTGTAGACTCCGGCCGACTGACTGCGGCGGCGTGGCTGAGTGAGTCACTCTCTCGGTCTCTCACAATCTCAAATCCTGACTCTCTCTTCTGAATTTGGTTTGTTAACTCTCAGCTGATTCTTAAAAAAAAAAAAAAAAAATCAGTTAAAGGCTAATAGGTTTTTAATTTTTAAAATTTTTGTTCTTATTAAGTTTTTGGGCTGGGAAGTTGGGCTGGGCTGTCTGGGTTAGTGGGCTGATAATCTTGAAGAGGAGGGCCCTAAGGATTTGGAAGAGATTATATCTAATTAAAAAAATTGAGGCTGTGGCAGCCCAACTAAAATACTAAAAATATACAAGGTTTTTTTGCTCGCCTTAAAATGTCAACTTATTTTACTTTTATTTTTGCTATTATTTATAGATTTCATTGTACTTTTTGATATTATTTTAGCTAACTTTTACCTTTATCTACAGTACTTATTAAGTTTTTGGGCTGGGAAGTTGGGCTGGGCTGTCTGGGTTAGTGGGCTGATAATCTTGAAGAGGAGGGCCCTAAGGATTTGGAAGAGATTATATCTAATTAAAAAAATTGAGGCTGTGGCAGCCCAACTAAAATACTAAAAATATACAAGGTTTTTTTGCTCACCTTAAAATGTCAACTTATTTTACTTTTATTTTTGCTATTATTTATAGATTTCATTGCACTTTTTGATATTATTTTAGCTAACTTTTACCTTTATCTACAGTACTTAAAGCAAAAAATTTCAGTTTCAACAAAATAAACAGATTCTAAACAGAGAATTCCTCATTAGAAATCAAGATCAGAGTCAAATAAGATTATACAACAACAACAACTAAAGGCAATAAATAGGGGGGAAAAAACAAAAAGAGAGAGAGCTCAGCTAAGCAACTTCAAATTTTCACCTCAAACAAGATGTCACAAGTTCATAGAAGAGTTGGTGAAAATTGGCTTTTTTATTTTTTTATTTTTTTACGATCCTTAATAGTTCAAATGTCATTCTCAACAAAAAAGAAAAAAAAAAAGAAGTTCAAACGCGTCATATATGCGTAAAATCTGCATACGTATGTAACAATTAAAGTAACTCACGTTTAACCCCCTATTTCCAAAGATACAATAATAAACGCATTAATTTCAATTTGAAAGTTAAAATTCCGTAATAATTGCTACCCGTAACATTTGGATGCTCAAATACGGATATAAGAATTTTTGAAACATACTTTTTTGAAAGATGACGAAATATACCCACCCATATACTTGCCATATTATATGAGTACCATATTATACTAACTACTCTTAATAACTTTTTTGTAGTTTGTATTTTACTTTTTCTCTATTAATTATCATATATTAATCTTCTTTATTTTTCATGTTCTCCATGTTATACATACATAGAGTTTTTGGGACCAAAATTAGTATCCGAAACATCTTCAAAGAATGGTGGAATCCCTTATCCAATTCTAATTTCAAAATAGAATTACAAGAATATTGAAATGTGAGAGGGATTGGAAAAACATTTGAGTATTGTGTTCTAAGTAAGGGTGTGTAGAATATCCGATTGACCTCCCAACCCGCCCACCCCATGTGAGTCATTAAGTTAGACAGTTTGGGTTGAGTGGGTTAGACCCCCAAAATAGCGCATTGAGTTGAGTAACAAATTGAAACATTATCAACCCACTACAACCCGACCTGCCCTTTTAATTATAAATAAATGGTTAAATATATATTGATTTAAAATTTTTAACTGTATATTTTGTAATTAAAGTTAATCAATTCAGCTAATCAATTTTTACAGTTAATCAGTAACAATTCCTTAAATAAAATATAAAATGTTAACATTGAAACCTTGAATTCACTTAGCCATATACTGCATATACTTTGTATTTAGCCTTCACCTTCAGCCAACATTGAAGCCCCTTCTTCTTCTTTTTATGTTTTAATTTTTTTTATCCCTTCAATTCTTCACCTTTCATCAGCTGTGTACTCTCCTAGACAACCACCAATGTGATTGTTTTTTTTTTTTTTTTGTCTTGTATTGTTTAATGTTTGTATCTATATCTTTATTAAGTATTTTTTTGTCCTTTTGATTTTGGCTCCATATATTCTTGTAAATCTACAAAATGTTTCGTCTTTTGATCCATATTTTATATATTATAAAAAATGTTATGCTATTACATGTAAAGCTAGCTATACCTACAAACTCAAATCAATCCACTAAAAATGCAAACAAATACAAAGCGACATGTAACAGCAGATCGAAAAGTTAAAGGTCATTTAGTTCCTAATAATAGAGTTAATTTTACTATTGTGCACATGTAATACTTTTAGTGGTTCTTAACTTCTTATAGTTTGTAATACGGTTAGTTTAGGCACTAATGTTGGTTATCATTGCATGTAAGTATATATGCTCCATAGTTTATCAAAAGAATAATGTCAACCCACCCAACCAGCCCAATCCGTCGAGTTGAAACCGTCAAAATTTATAACTAATCTGATAGATTTAAATTTTGGTGGATCAGTGGCAGATTGGAATTTTTCCAACTTACTAAGGGCAGATTGGATAAAAATATTGGCTTTTACCCGCCTAATTTGACCCTCACACACCCCTAGTTCTAGGCAGGGATGAGCTCTCTCACTTTCTCTCTCTCTACATTTTTTTTTCCACAAATTTTCTCTCTCTTTCTCTCTCCCTAAATTTTTCCATAATAATTCAGATGAATTAAATTTGTTTTGGGCTGAAACCCATTTATCTCGGAAACCTCAATAGCCTTATCCAACAACACACAATTGGACTGAGCCTTCACTGTCTTTTAACTCCTTTTCCCTTACTCTTGAACTTCAAACAAACAGTATCGCACAACAAGTTCACCTGTACTAAGAGCATCTACACCAGTCCATGTAAAATCATCTATAATGAAAAAATTGATAAAATTTACATAATTTGAGCAAAAAAACACCCACATCTGTGGGTGTAAAATCATGAAAAAACGTGTAAACTCATTAACCGGCTACAATGTGTGTAAATATACACGGACACTGTAGCTTTGTTATCCCATATTTTATTATTAACTTTTGTACGTATAAAAACATTTTTCGCTCTTTTTTTTCTCTCTCATCTCACTGAGCAACCTCTCACTCTCAGCTTCTCTCTCCCCGTTTCATTCCTAAGCAACACCCACAATCTCCGACGTCGCTCGATCTCTCTATTTCTCAGGCCGGCGGCGCTCGATCTCGCTGTTGCTCAGGCCGGCAACGCTTGATCTTGTTGTTGCTCAGGCCGGCGTCGCTCGATCTCGCTGTTGCTCAGGCTGGCGACACTCGATCTCGCTGTTGCTCAGGCCGTTGCTCGTTGTTACTCAGGTTTTCTGGTTTTTTTTTTTTTTTTGGTTGGATGCTGGTGTTGATCTTGTTTCTGGGGGAGGCTGGAGGCTGGAGGCTGGGTTGATGACGGTGGCTGTGGGCTGTGTTGAGAGATGACAGTGTAAAAAAAAAAAAATTATTTTATTGAATAGATGTGTAGAATAGATAAACTGATGTGGAAGTTTTGTAAAGTTGAGCAAAAGTGAGTGCGTAAAATAGAAAAAGTTGGTTTTTTCTTGTAAAATAGATGGAAATTTTACATAGACTGGTGTAGATGCTCTAACCAAAATACATAAACTTTCCAATCCCAAAAAAGGTGTTGTAATCGCCTTCACTCCTCCTTCTTACTCTTTCTCGTTCTATGAAATGCATGTGAATGCGTTAATGGTTTTTTAGGGCTTGAGATCTCGAATTTTAGCTATGGCTATAGAGGAACGAAACACACAGACTGTGCGTGAAGGCGATTACGACACCGTTTTTGGGATCGGAAGGTTTATGTATTTTAGTTAGAGCATCTACACCGGTCCATGTAAAATTTCCATCTATTTTACAAGAAAAACCAACTTTTTCTATTTTACGCACTCACTTTTGCACAACTTTACAAAACTTCCACATCAGTTTATCTATTCTACACATCTATTCAATAAAATAATTTTTTTTTTACACTGTCATCTCTCAACACAGCCCACAGCCACCATCATCAACCCAGCCTCCAGCCTCCCCCAGAAACAAGATCAACACCAGCATCCAACCAAAAAAAAAAAAAAAAACCAGAAAACCTGAGAACAACGAGCAACGGCCTGAGCAACAGCGAGATCGAGCGACGCCGGCCTGAGCAACAGCGAGATCGAGCGCCGCTCACTCGATCTCTCTATTTCTCAAGCTGGCGGCGCTCGATCTCGCTGTTGCTCAGGCCGTTTTTTGGTTTTTTTTTTTTTTTCGTTGAATGCTGGTGTTGATCTTGTTTCTGGGGGAGGTTGGAGGCTGGGTTGATGACGGTGGCTATGGGCTGTGTTGAGAGATGACAATGTAAAAAAAAAAAAAAATTATTTTATTGAATAGATGTGTAGAATAGATAAATTGATGTGAAAGTTTTGTAAAGTTGTGCAAAAGTGAGTGCGTAAAATAGAAAAAGTTGGTTTTTTCTTGTAAAATAGATGGAAATTTTACATGGATTGGTGTAGATGCTCTAACTAAAATACATAAACCTTCCGATCCCAAAAACGGTGTCATAATCGCCTTCACTCCTCCTTCTTACTCTTTCTCGTTCTATGAAATGCATGTGAATGCGTTAATGGTTTTTTAGGGTTTGAGATCTCGAATTTTAGTTATGGCTATGGAGGAACGAAACGCACAGACTGTGCGTGAAGGCGATTACGACACCATTTTTAGGATCGGAAGGTTTATGTATTTTAGTTAGAGCATCTACACCAGTCCATGTAAAATTTCCATCTATTTTACAAGAAAAAACCAACTTTTTCTATTTTACGCACTCACTTTTGCACAACTTTACAAAACTTCCACATCAGTTTATCTATTCTACACATCTATTCAATAAAATATTTTTTTTTTTTACACTATCATCTCTCAACACAGCCCACAGCCACCGTCATCAACCCAGCCTCCAGTCTCCCCTAGAAACAAGATCAACACCAGCATCCAACCAAAAAAAAAAAAAAAAAAACCAAAAAACCTGAGCAACGGCCTGAGCAACAGCGAGATCGAGCGACGCCGGCCTGAGCAACAGCGAGATCGAGCGCCGCTCGCTCGATCTCTCTGTTTGTCAGGCCGGCGGCGCTCGATCTCGTTGTTGCTCAGGCCGGCGTCGCTCGATCTCGCTGTTGCTCAGGCCGTTGCTCAGGTTTTTTGGTTTTTTTTTTTTTTGGTTGGATGCTGGTGTTGATCTTGTTTCTGGGGGAGGCTGGAGGCTGGGTTGATGACAGTGGCTGTGGGCTGTGTTGAGAGATGACAGTGTAAAAAAAAATTTTATTTTATTGAATAGATGTGTAGAATAGATGAACTGATGTGGAAGTTTTGTAAAGTTGTGCAAAAGTGAGTGCGTAAAATAGAAAAAGTTGGTTTTTTCTTGTAAAATAGATGGAAATTTTACATAGACTGGTGTAGATGCTCTAACTAAAATACATAAACCTTCCAATCCCAAAAACGGTGTCGTAATCGCCTTCACTCCTCCTTCTTACTCTTTCTCGTTCTATGAAATGCATGTGAATGCATTAATGGTTTTTTAGGGTTTGAGATCTCGAATTTTAGCTATGGCTATGGAGGAACGAAACGCACAAACTTTGCGTGAAGGCGATTACGACACCGTTTTTGGGATCGGACGGTTTATGTATTTTAGTTAGAGCATCTACACCAGTTCATGTAAAATTTCCATCTATTTTACAAATAAAACCAACTTTTTCTATTTTACGCACTCACTTTTGCACAACTTTACAAAACTTCCACATCAGTTTATCTATTCTACACATCTATTCAATAAAATAATTTTTTTTTTTTACACTGTCATCTCTCAACACAACCCACAGCCACCGTTATCAACCCAGCCTCCAGCCTCCCCTAGAAACAAGATCAACACCAGCATCCAACCAAAAAAAAAAAAAAAACCAGAAAACCTGAGCAACAACGAGCAACGGCCTGAGCAACAGCGAGATCGAGCGACGCCGGCCTGAGCAACAACGAGATCGAGCACCGCCGGCCTGACAAACAGAGAGATCGAGCGAGTGGCGCTCGATCTCGCTGTTGCTCAGGCCGGCGTCGCTTGATCTCGCTGTTGCTTAGGCCGTTGCTCGTTGTTGCTCAGGTTTTCTGGTTTTTTTTTTTTTTTTTTGGTTGGATGCTGGTGTTGATCTTGTTTCTGGGGGAGGCTGGAGGCTGGGTTGATAACGGTGGCTGTGGGCTGTGTTGAGAGATGACAGTGTAAAAAAAAAAAATTATTTTATTGAATAGATGTGTAGAATAGATAAACTGATGTGAAAGTTTTGTAAAGTTGTGCAAAAGTGAGTGCGTAAAATAGAAAAAGTTGGTTTTTTCTTGTAAAATAGATGAAAATTTTACTTGGACTGGTGTAGATGCTCTAACTAAAATACATAAACCTTCCGATCCCAAAAACGGTGTCGTAATCGCCTTCACGCACAGTCTGTGCCACCGTCATCAACACAGCCCACAGCCACAGTCCACATTTGTTATTATTATTATTATTATTATAAATAGATTCACTAAATTTCCAAAGGCAAATCTAGGGTACATCTACTTAATCCATTTTAATTCATTAACTATAATTTTGTAATTATGTTTCTCTATTGAAAATTTTTAGGTAGTCTAGGAGTATAGTAAAATGGTATTTTCTTTTCTCACATTTATGGTAGATCCCGCTATGAATTTAATGAACGGACCTCACTATAAATATGTGAAGAAAAAGTACCATTTTTCGTACTCCGAGAGTACCTAAGAATTACTCAGAATGAAATAATAATCCAAAGTAGTTTCAATATTTGATTTCAGTCTAAGATTCTATCTAGATTAGGACGAAAATTTGGTATTCTCTTAAGTGCTTGATAATTACGTATAGGTCTTAAATGAGGAATATATTTTACAACGTTGTGTTTTAACTTTAGCGGTTTTAGCCTTTAGAAAACAAACGGAATTAGTGGAGCAACAACATGGCGTTTGGTGTGAGACGTAAAAGTTGGCCAAAACTATGTGCAATGTGTGGGGTTTGAATGCATGCAATTCCCACTTTATAAGGGTGACATGACTTTTCCTTTTTCTTTTTTGGGTGAAGTGATATGATATATAATTATTTATGTGTGTTTTGTTTTTAGTTGATGACCAATAAATCATCTAAATTAACCATGCCATTTTTAAATATATTATGTGATCAAAAGTAAATATAAATAATCATTTCAATCATCATGTATTAAAGTAAATTTTCACCAACTTAAATTGGAGTAAAATTTTGTTTGTTCATATTCGATCTCCCTCTTACATAAACGAAATATTTTACAAAAAAAAAAAAAATTATTTGACTTTTTATTTTTATTTTTTTGGCTTTTCAATATATGACAACAAAGCAAACACTAGACAAATATGACAAATGTTCCTTCCTACAACAAAGCAAACACAAAGACAATTCATAAAAAAAAAAAAAAAAACAAATAAGAAGTTCATTTATATAGAAATAAAGAAATAAATTGTTTGCCTCACTTCCAAGCATAATTCATTCAACCCTAGTATTGCCTTTATTTTATGTTTTATTATTTTTTAATACAGTAATTAACTACAAAGAAATTGGAGGGGAAAAGACTAGCTCATTAATTAGAGACCTCTATTAAGTCGGGTAATTATTGATTACTCTTGAAGTACTATAAATGCATATTCCCTCCTCTCACATAATTGTGGGTTTTATTAATTAAATTTATGGTGAGACTCACAATTTATGTGAAAAGGGGGAGTACGCTATTTTCGGAGTATTCAATAATTTTCCTATTAAGTCATAGTGAAATTTATGTCCAACACATTGTGGACAAGTACAACAGCCAATCTGCCATATCCAACAAAAAGCGTTTCCTAATACATAAAATGGAAGTGCTAAGTAATTAAAGTTTTTAATTTATTATCCCCGCACACCCTTAGCACGATAATCACTCCACAAGTATAAGTACTTGTGGGTGTGAGGGGCAAGGGCTAGGGTTCAAGTCTCTAGGAAGGAGTTTCACACATACATACACTTAGATTAAGTTAGAGTAAAAATTATATCTTGTATAAAAAAAAAATTTATTAATTTATTAATTTTTGATAAGAAACAAGCAATCAAAGTCTTGAAACTTATATTAATATCAACTTTTAAAACTATTTTGTGCCTAAAGTAACGACAATTTCCAATCCAATAATATGTTAACAGCTCATTTTATCAATAAAGAAAGTATCTGGTCAAGGTGTCATTACCCATTTGGGCCCTATTTGATAATTTACAAATACTATAAACTAAAATGGTATGAGTTCAAACAATATTATAGTAATTGCTAATATGACAAACATCTATCTATTTATTTCGTGTAAGAATGTGCATGTTATTTTCCATGTAATTGGGTTTGTTTCAAATCAAGGACAAACTCATAGTTCATCTACTTGTTACATTTTTCATTATTAATTAATGAATGTGTAATTTTCATTATATTCTTCACTATCTAATAAAAGCCTAAACATTGTACTACTTCAAGTAATTAGGGCTTAATATATATAATTTATTAAAATACTAGTGGGTTCTAGCTAGCTCAACTGGTAAAGTCTCTGATGGTTGAATATATAAGAGAT
This sequence comes from Castanea sativa, assembly GCF_040712315.1. NCBI lineage: Eukaryota > Viridiplantae > Streptophyta > Magnoliopsida > Fagales > Fagaceae > Castanea > Castanea sativa. The sequence continues at coordinate 9,665,994 of NC_134019.1, read as the reverse complement.
CTGAGGTTCAATCTTCGCCTACACCAAAAATTGATTGGTGTCTTGGTCTGATAATAAAAAGCTATCGTCAAGAGCAAACACTATAGGTTGAAACTCTCTAAAAAAAAAAAAATTAAATACTACTTCAATATATCGAAACTTAATCATAATGAATTGAGTTGGATTATATTATTTTAATATATAAAATTTTGTATTATTTAGGATTTCTACTCACATGCGTGTATTCAACAATACCATTTAAATTCAAATCACACATGAATGTAAATGTTTATTTTCCAATATAGCTAGCCTCACTTTCTAATGCATGGAGTATCGAAAAGAGATTATTTTGGCTCATGGTGAATGGTACTCATGAGGTGAGGAATGCTAATTATAGGCCCAGTGTGAGAAAAAAGAATATCATGTATTTGGTATATTTAACCACTCTCTCACACAATTGTGAACCGTGCAAGTTGGCTCAAGTGGAGAACCTTTGTGTAATTTTTTTTGGTTTAATTACCTGTTGTTTCCTAACCTTTCAATAAATATGTGATTTTATATTTTAGTCTTTAACCTTTTTTTTTCTTGGTGTCAAAATAGTCATTGTTGTGAAATAATGGATGAAAAAAATCTGACATTATAAACGGTAAGATTAAAAGAATAATTTTATGCTATCTAAAATGCAATTTGGGATGCCTACATGTCCTTTTGTGCCTACATGTCCTTTTCTATGCAAGGTTTCATTTGTCATTATGAAAACCTTATGTGAAGACAGGTTTTTCATGTTTTCTTGTATTTGATAGTGATGATGCAAAGAAAATCAGTAGGCTGGATGCTTCGGACTTGAAAGGACTACTGGTTCTTTCTGCGGCCTGAAAAAAGAAAGAAGAGCGAATCAAAGGCGGCCGAGGCTGCCGGCCGAAAACCCTCCGATGGCAAAGTTAGTTTTTCTCTCCATGTTATGAGTTCCAACTTTTTCTGGAGTAAAAAATGAACGTACCTTGGATTTGTCTGAAACAGCCCTTTTATAGTGTTCTTACAGGCGGTTATCAAGATTGGAACCTCTCCTAGATTCGAGGAAAGGTAGGAATCAAGTGTAACTTGCATAACCGTTTGGGAGTTATGCTTCTGTTCCTCAACAGATACCTGGCGGTTATGCGTGGGATAAGGGATTGCCACGTCATGCTCGGAGATTTTCCTAAGTGTGGTACCCTCGTCCTGGGACTCCTTGAATGTGTTCTGGTATGCGCAGGGACTGCTTCGTCTATCGGGCAAATTCCTTCAAGACGAGGGTATCGGCATTTTGGACGAGTGTATCACTGGTGGTGTTTACCTCGTCCAGAGTTCTTCCTACTTGGACGAGGTAGATGAAGGTAGTTCAAGAAGGGTGTTCACAATTCCAAACTGGCCATGGACGACCTTTATGGACGACTTGGAGATAGGCAAAATCAGTACCCCATCAGATAGTCTTAGAAAAAAATAGGTTAAATGAAAATTATTTCTTAATTACCTTATTTAGCTTTGCATGAGTTAGAGTTGCTTTTTGTTTAAATTTTCTAAAAAACAACTCTATCTCACGTCAAGCTAATTAAATAAGGAAACTGTAGAAATAGTTTTCCAAATTGTATTAAGGTCGCTATTAAGCATAAGAATATAAGATAATTATCTTAAAAATTATTTTTAGAAAAATAATTCATTTTCCAAAAAAAAAAAATGTTATTGTAAAAACAAATAGAGTGATAGATCTAGAGTAATGCCAAAGACAACAATTTTCACAACAGTTGAATTGACAAGTCTTTAGTGGTTCTCGTCTAAGCTCATCATTGACATTATTTGTTTATCTAGCAATAACAACTTACAATCTTGGTTATTATGAAATTATTTGTGCCTATATACTTATAGACATTTTTCCCTCTATAACCAAAATGCTAGAACGACAAACTATAACATTGGAAATTGATAGAACTACAAACTACAAATTTTTTTACAATTTTATTTCACAAATTGCTAATGTAATGAGTAATTATTTGTAAGTGAAAAAGTGATGTCAATGATTGGCCCAAATGAGAACTAATAAAAATTTGCTACAACAACAATTTATAAAAATGTTGTAAAATAGTTTGTGACTGTAATATTCAATTAGACTAGGCTTGCACACAGTTGGAAACTTCAAGCCTTATCCAATCACACAATTGGACTGGGCTTTCACTATCCACTTTTTGAACTTCAAATGAGCAGTGTCATATGACTTATATCCATGGTTTTAAAAACCAGGCCAAATCATCCAATGCAGTAAAAACCAAGAACCAAACTCAGTTCCGGTTATTTGATTGTTCCAGTTTTTTTAAAACCATGGTTGTATCAGGATAATTAGTAGATAATAACATTTTAGCATCCTAAGAATGGTGTTGTACTCACTCCTTCAGGCCTCATTCTTCTCTGCTTAGTTCTCCACCACCAAGCTAAACCCGCATTCTCTCTCAGTAAATAAAATAACCAAAACACGCTTCCTCTCATTCTTGAAATGCACATGAGTGCGTTGATGGTTTTTTTTGGGTTGAGATCTCAAATTTTAGCTATGGCAATGGAATAACAAAATGTACACATAGTGCTAACGAGACATGTCATCACTGACATTATTGTAAGTGATAGGTAAAAAAGTATGGTCAATGATGGGTCTAGATAAGTATCGGTGTAATCTTGCCACATTAAAAATGTTGTCAAATTTTGTGTGTATGTAACATATTTAAAAAATAATTCAATGCTTAGGGGAAGGAATTTGAATCTCACACGTCTTCATTGAAAACTCAAAGAGATACCACAATTTAGAATGTTTTATACTAGTGTTGAAACTAACACGAAGAAGGCAACCTTTTTGAACATGATGTTCGGGTACATGACGAAATTTTAAGAAAAATATAATGTTCTATCATACTATTAGATTATTGACTATAAAAAAAGTAAAGAGTATAAAATTTGTCTATTCGCATATATTGTTAGAGGGAAGATCTATCCCACGGCCAAGTCTTAAATGATCATTATTGTGTAAAATTTGTCTATTCGCATATATTGTTAGAGGGAAAATCTATCCCATGGCCAAGTCTTAAAAGAAGAAGAAGATATATTAATATTAATTAATCTAACTATTCAAAGTAAAATTCCTACGCTGTAGCAAATCTTTTGATTTCTTGGCAATAACAGTACAACCATAATTTTCTAATTGGCCAAAGTTTCCAAAAATTGGACCAAATTTTAGAAATGAAATCTAATCGAAGACAAAACAAGTAACATTATCAACAACATTTGTCATTTCAGACTATTTGGGAAAATCCTAAAACCATGGGTCCATGACAACTAGGTTGGAATTGGTTATGTGATGGATTGGACAAGAGTAATTCTTCCAGAGACATCAAATTTGATTTCCATTCTGCAAGATTTGATTGAATTTTCTCTAAAAGAAGTTTATAATTTGATCCTACATATCGACACAGAAACAGCAATATATTTTCACGCGCAGTCAACAGATAAGATAAATCTAGTCATTATCGATAAATCTAGTCATCATCCTCAGGATCAAAACGCTTAATCTTCACATCAGCGTCTTCTCCGTACTGAATGCAGTTGTCAATTTGAGCCAGCACATATTGTATACTGCAAAAGACAAGTCAACAGTTACTCTCTAATTATATGAAAAATTGGAATTATGTCATCTTTGTAACTAAATTTTCTTTAAAATATTTCATGACTTCAAAAGTAAACAAACCAGCCAAGATGAATATGGAAGTCTATGAACGAATGAAATACTAATAAGAGCATATATAGTACACTTTCTCTACCACTAGTTGAAGCCTGAAGTTTTATGATATGATCTTTTACCAACTGTGCAGCAGCTGAAGAAAAAAAAATCATTTGCAACTAAGATTTGTTTTTAGCTATAGTTCTGACAAATGTATTATTGGTTTTGAGAGGGTTTCAACACCAAAATCCCAAGTGCAGAGCCCCAAAAGAAAATGGCAACTTATGGTGGGCAAGTGGCAAAATGTAGTTTGGCAGAAATTTTGGTTTACAAATACAGGCTTAGGTTTTGAGAAACAGCATATCAAATAAAACCAATTCAAAATTTATGTCACTGTCTTGGAATTAGTTAAAACCAAACTAAACCAGTTCTCTTGTTTGCAAACACCCTGTAAGAACCTTGACGGCACTAGAAAAGATAGCCACATGTAGGTCTTGACTCTTGAAGGGTCAAGGGTCACAACAATCCGACCAATAAATAATAGGCCGAAAGGGTAATGTTCGATGCCTAAGTAATTTTTTTTTTTATAAGGTATTATTGATTCCCTAGTTTCACTTGTCTTCTCCAGTTCTTTACACCTTGATCTTTTTTCTTTCTTTTTACTCTTATTTTATCCATTCTTCTATAGTTGAACTGTGACAATAAAATATTTAGTATTTACCTTGCCACTGCCAGCAGGGCCAATAACAAACTGTGCATACCCCATCGTAAAAACGAGTGCTTTGTGTAGACTCCGGCCGACTGACTGCGGCGGCGGCGTGGCTGAGTGAGTCACTCTCTCGGTCTCTCACAATCTCAAATCCTGACTCTCTCTTCTGAATTTGGTTCGTTAACTCTCAGCTGATTCTTAAAAAAAAAAAAAAAATCAGTTAAAGGCTAATAGGTTTTTAATTTTTAAAATTTTTGTTCTTATTAAGTTTTTGGGCTGGGAAGTTGGGCTGGGCTGTCTGGGTTAGTGGGCTGATAATCTTGAAGAGGAGGGCCCTAAGGATTTGGAAGAGATTATATCTAATTAAAAAAAATTGAGGCTGTGGCAGCCCAACTAAAATACTAAAAATATACCAGGTTTTTTTGCCCAGCTTAAAATGTCAACTTATTTTACTTTTATTTTTACTATTATTTATGGGCTTCATTGCATTTTTTGATACTATTTTAGCTAACTTTTACCTTTATCTACAGTACTTAAAGCAAAAAATTTCAGTTTCAACAAAATAAACAGATTCTAAATAGACAATTCTTCATTAGAAATCTAGATCAGGGTCAAATAAGATTATACAACAACAACAACTGGAGGCAATAAATAGGGGGAAAAAACCAAAAAGAGAGAGAGCTCAGCTAAGCAAGTTCAAATTTTCACCTCAAACAAGATGTCACAAGTTCATAGAAGAGCCGGTGAAAATTGGCTTTTTTTTTTTTTTACGATCCTTAATAGTTCAAATGTCATTCTCAACAAAAAAAATAAATAAAAAAGAAGAAGTTCAAACGCGTCATATATGCGTAAAATTTGCATAAGTATGTAACAATTAAAATAACTCACGTTTAACCCCCTATTTCCAAAGATACAATAATAAACGCATTAATTTCAATTTGAAAGTTAAAATTCTGTAATAATCGCTACCCGTAACATTCGGATATAAGAATTTTTGAAACATACTTTTTTGAAAGATGCCGAAATATACCCACCCATATACTTGCCATATTATATGAGTAACATATCTATATCTATACTACTATTTAAGGGGCTTTCCCTGTTTGGATTCCTCATTTTTTAGTTCAAAAATACCCCTATAGTCCTATGTTTAAGCAGAGACAAAACTAAAGGATAATCCGGTAAAAATGCAACTATAACTCCCATTAAAACATTACTTAAAAAATATAACCACTTTCCTTTTTATTTTTAAATTGATTTATTCACTTATAAATTAGATTTTTAAAATAAAAATTATATATATAAAATAATTAAATACAATTTTACTCTACAAAATATGACCATTTAAAAAAAAATCTCATCGCACACGCGAAGCGCGTGTGATGAGACTAGTTACTATTTAAGGGGCTTCTCCTGTTTAGATTCCTATTTTTTTTAGTTCAAAAATATCTTTCTATGTTTAAATAGAGACAAAACTAAAGGATAATTCGGTAAAAACTCATTTTTTTAGTTCAAAGATGCCCTACAGTCTTATGTTTAAATAAAGACAAAACTAAAGGACAATTCGGTAAAAATGCAACTCCAACTCCCACTAAAATATTGCCTAAAAAATAGGACCATTCTCCTATTAATTTTTAAATTGATTTATTCATTTATAAATTAAAATTTTAAAATAAAAATTATATATATATAAAACAATTAAATACAATTTTTTTCTATAAAATAAATCTACTTAAAAAGAAAAGTATCATGGCACGCGCAACGCACGTGAGACTAGTTATTATTATTTTTTTGGAGATCCTATTCGTTTTCCATAAAATCCATACAAATACCACCAATATTTCATCCTTCCCCGGTCTCTATCTTAGAAAAAAGAAAAAAAGAAGAACGAACAAAGAATCTCCAGTCATCTCCCACAACCGCATTCACAGTGCGCCACCCCACTCTCCAAACCATCACGCCTCCATTTTAAGCCCCCACCCAAGTCCACAATTCTCATTCAAACCAAACCTCAAACACCTTACCTGCACTACACAAACCCTATCTCCTCGCTAACCACCACGACTCTCACCTCTACCTTTCTCGATCACCACTCCCCCCACAAACCACCGCTCCACCGCCGTGACCGAAAGCTCCTCACCGTCGCCGTCGCCGTCGCCCGAAGCTTTGGGGGTAAGGTAACTCTCTCTCTCTCTCTCTAATGCCTCTAAACCATTTGATTATCGGTTTGACTGGGTTGAGTGGGTTAGACCCCCAAAATAGCGCATTGAGTTGAGTAACAAATTGAAACATTATCAACCCACTACAACCCAACCTGCCCTTTTAATTATAAATAAATGGAAAAATATATATTCATTTAAAATTTTTAACTATATATTTTGTTATTAAAGTTAATCAATTTAGCTAATCAATTTTTACAGTTAATCAGTAACAATTCCTTAAATAAAATATAAAAAAGTTAACATTGAAACCTTGAATTCACTTAGCCATGTACTGCATATACTTTGTATTTAGCCTTCACCTTCAGCCAACATTGAAGCCCCTTCTTCTTCTTTTTTTGTTTTAATTTTTTTTATCCCTTCAATTCTTCACCTTCATCAGCTGTGTACTCTCCTAGACAATCACCAATGTGTTTTTTTTTTTGGTCTTGTATTGTTTAATGTTTGTATCTATATCTTTATTAAGTATGTTGTTTGTCCTTTTGATTTTGGCTCCATATATTCTTGTAAATCTACAAAATGTTTTGTCTTTTGATCCATTTTATATATTATAAAAAATGTTATGCTATTACATGTAAAGCCAGCTATACCTACAAACTCGAATCAATCCACTGAAAATGCAAACAAATACAAAGCGACATGTAACATCAGATCGAGAAGTTAAAGGTCATTTAGTTCCTAATAATAGAGTTAATTTTACTATTGTGCACATGTAATACTTTTAGTGGTTCTTAACTTCTTATAGTTTGTAATACGGTTAGTTTAGGCACTAATGTTGGATATAATTGCATGTAAGTATATATGCTCCATAGTTTATCAAAAGAATAATGTCAACCCACCCAACTAGCCCAATCCGTCGAGTTGAAACCGCCAAAATTTATAACTAATCTGATAGATTTAAATTTTGGTGGATCAGTGGCAGATTGGAATTTTTCCAACTCACTAAGGGCGGATTGGATAAAAATATTGGCTTTTACCCGCCTAATTTGACCCTCACACACCCCTAGTTGTAGGGAGGGATGAGCTCTCTCACTTTCTCTCTCCCTACATTTTTTTTTTCCACAAATTTTCTCTCTCCCTAAATTTTTCCATAATAATTCAGATTAATTAAATTTGGTTTGGGCTGAAACCCATTTATCTCGGAAACCTCAATAGCCTTATCCAACAACACACAATTGGACTGGGCCTTCACTGTCTTTTAACTCCTTTTCCCTTACTCTTGAACTTCAAACAAACAGTATCGCACAACAAGTTCACCTGTACTAACTAGAATACATAAACCTTCCGATCCCAAAAACGGTGTCGTAATCGCCTTCACTCCTCCTTCTTACTCTTTCTCGTTCTATGAAATGCATGTGAATGCGTTAATGGTTTTTTAGGGTTTGAGATCTCGAATTTTAGCTATGGCTATGGAGGAACGAAACGCACAGACTGTGCTATACGAGACACGTCATCACGCTTCTAAACCCTACACTCCCAATTACCCTCCTCAACAGGTTCAATTCCAAAAACCTAATTTGAATCCTTTAATTTAATTTAATTTAATTTGCTGAGATTAAATCATCAAATTGACGCTGAATTCAGGCAAATGAAGCTGAGAGAGGAGGCTTCTTGTCTTTGCTTTCGTCACGAGGTGGGTCTCTTTGTAATTCTATTGTAATGCACTTTGACTCTGTTTACTATACTTGCCTTGAAGATCAAATTTAATGATTTACATGAGAAATAAACTGTGAAAGAACATGTTCTTTGGTCAAATTTTGATCTTTGTTCAGTTTTTGTAAGATTGGTTAAAATGGCTTTTTTTTTTTTATATAATTTTTTTAATTTTTATTTATGAATCAATTGTATTTGATCATGTTTGTAATTGAATAATAAGATGATAAATGCAAATGGGTATCTATTATTATTTGCTGGTTGGCATGTTTTGGTACAGGGGTCGGGCTTAGGTCCAGTGTCCTGTCTAGTATTGGACCTGTTGAGATGATAACATGTGTTTACTTTTAAACACGTGTCACTATCTGACTGGATACACTGGACCTAAACCAAGTCTTTTAGTATATAACTTCCTCATGCAAATGGGTACCCTTGTTTGTAATTGTATCTTAATGTGCATTTTTTATTATGCGTGCCTGAAGGTCAAGATTTTCAATTTATTTTTTGGCAGTTTATTAATTAACATGAGAATTGAACTATGGAGAATATGTTCTTTTGTCAAAATTTCATCTTTAGGAAATTCATATGACAGTTGTGACTACTTGTTGTAAGATTAGTTCAAATGAGTTATATATATGATAAATAAAATGGGGTTTTTTTGTTTGTTTTTGGGCATTGTATTTCTTTTTGATCTGGGAAAGTTGCGCACACATTGAATTTTGAATGCACGACCTCACACTCCGCCTAGTACTTGCAAGGGAGTAGGTTCTAGTTGAGCTAGAGCTCATTGGCTATATTGGGTATTCTTAACAGGTTATAATGAATAGTTATTTAGCGAAAACATATTGATTCTAAGTAATGCAATGTTAGTGATACAAAATTTTGAGTTCTTTCTAGCATTTCGAATTGGATATGTTTGTTCATGTCTGTAATTGAATTATAAGATCATAAATGTAGATGGGTATCTGCCATCATTTGCTGGTTGGCATGCTTTGGTTTATACCTGCCATGTATAAGAGTAAATTTTGAAGTTCTATGGTTATGGTTTTGTTACATTTTATAGAAAGGGTGTCCCGTTCGTGCTTTCGATGTTGTGGGTTATTCTAGTTTATTGGAAGTAGCATTTTTAAAGTGAAGTTTATTGTAAAAGTTGTGACTTATTATGATAGTTACAATGGGAAATGTGGGACTTGAATCTTGGATGTCTCAGCTAGTTGAGTTACAAGGCTCTTGTCAATTGTACAAGTTGTGTCTTACAAGAAGAAGCATTTGTCTTGTCAAAGAATTATAATAAATTTATAACCCAACAATGTGCGCGTGTTTTGTTTGGAAAATGTTTTTCGAATTTCACTGTGACATTGGTCAACATCTGGCAGTTTATAAATTTTATGATTCTTTTGCCTAATGCCTTGAAGGTCTGAGTCAACTCAAAGACAAATGGAGTGAATACAAGCAACCGAGAACATTGAAAAAAATGATATCCTTGTTTATCTCTCGAAGAGGTGAACGTGTGGCTGTGGCTTCTGGAAATCAGATAACAATTCTGCGGAAGGATGATGACTACCTGGAACCCTGTGGAACTTTTACTAGTAAGTTCAATTTGTTGACATCGTTGATGATTGAAATATGCTTCTGATATCATTGGTTTTAGCTATCACATTATATGTTTTTCTATATGCTCTGAAGGGAGAGATTTGTGTCAATTTGGTGGTTAGATCAACAATTTTTAAATTGACTACAGAGGTAAATCCTTGAAAATGTTGGCATTTGGTGTCATATATATAAAATAGTATAATCTAATTATTTATATATTCTTTGTTCTTATGTGGATTTAACTTAGCCGAAGATATATTATAGGCTTAATTCCTATTGATGCCAGCTTATGGAAGTATTAAAAAATTGTCTAGTAATGCCTAATAACATGTAACACTTATACATTATCATATAACTCTTTATTTATTTATTTATTTTTTGTATCAAGACTGTTGAGACATAAATCTGGTTTTATTTATTTATTTTTTATTTTTTAAATAAATACAGATGAAAACACAGGCATGTTATATTCTGCTAAGGATATATAATGTTGTACGTATATAGTTTAATGGATTAGCCATGTCAGCTGCCTAATGTTTGCATTGAAGCATATTCATATGTCTTAGTCCTTTATTTCTAGAAGCATACCCATGATTGGAAATGGAACAACCAAATAATCAAATAATGAAAAAATCTCTATACATAGGAGAAAAGCTGGGGTTTGGGGTTAAGTATAAGCACATGTGCAGTTTCTCATGAGGATTCAAGTTTGCAGTAATTGTGAAATAAAATTTGATTGATATTGATGGTTTGGTGTAAGTGCTATCAAATCCATAAGCTATTACCCTTCATCTTCGTCAGCTTTGTATGCTATTGCATTTTTTGTGTTGATTTTTTCTAACCTATCTTCCATGTATCAGGCGGAAGCCTTGCTACATTCACTACGGGAACTTGGTCTGAGTGTCATGATGTTCTTGGAGTTGCTGATGATACTGGTACACTATATTTTATTAAAGTAAATGGTGAAGAAATAACAAGAATTACAAGGAAGCATTTGAAAATCTCTGTACCAATAGTAGGCCTGATTGCACAGAATGATTCTGACAAACAGAGATCTTTCTTGTAAGTGTTCTTTTTCTGTCCACAGCCTCTCATGAAATTTGAAAAGAATTTTACAAAGACTAGTTTCTTGTCAACCTTGTTTATGGTTGGAGGTTCTGGTTTTATTTTTTGACCGCTCCAGAAGTTAATACAACTTGGCATCTGTTTAAGTTATTGGAAATGTTTCCAGGTGCAGCTTCATTATCGTGACATCAGATGGTTCCTTACAGCATATTGAGATCAGTCAGGCGCCAAGTGCCTCAATATCCTCTGCTCTCACCTCAGATAGTGGCTTAACACTTACAAAGCAGTTTAACAATGTTTTCTGCTTTGACTACAATCCAGAACTTTCATTGCTAGTTGTTGTTGGCAGTTCTGTCAGCGGCTCACTAACCTCTGGTGGGAACTTTGGTATGTTTCTGAATTACTTCTTTATTTTCCTATGGTGAACATTTTGTGCGCTTGTATGTGAGTGTATAGGTCTTCATGTAATTAACATCATTTCTTGTATAGCAGACATGCAACCATGAGCCATAAATCCTTCTAACATTTCAGACTCATCAGATTGTCCTAGCTTTGACATTCCATGCTTTTGCATGTCCTCAATTAATGTGTATGTGAGCCATATCTAAAAACCTGAAGATCAATGTTCTTGGTTTGGGAGTCAGTGTGTCTGAGTCTCTTCTGTGTCTTGTACAAAGTTGTTTAGATTCTATTATGAATATTTTATCACTTTCTTGAAACACGGAAAACTAAATTACTGAACAAGATTATTCATTAAGTATTTAATATTTAGTTTTATAATTTCCTTGCAGGACCCTGTAGTATTTCTCTTTGGCGTAGAAGTAAACTCCTGGATATGGAGCAACTGTTCTCTACTCAGTTTGAGGGCTTGTATTCTAAATCAAAAGGTTCTGTGGGTCAGCTATCATATCCAAAGGTGCTAATCTCACCGCAGGTCAACTTCGTTGCTACATTAGATGTTAGAGGATGCTTGCAAATTTTCAAGCTGGATAAAGAATGCTTTTCACTTTCAAGTTTTGCTTGCAGAGGGATAAATGACTCACAATTGACCAATAGTTTGTCAAATGGAGGCGGGGACTTTATAAGTGATATTGTGGACTTTACTTGGTGGTCTGACCATATCATTGCTTTTGTAAAACGGAGTGGCATTGTCACCATGCTTGATATCCTAAGTGGTTCAAAAGTTCAGCAGGGTGATGCTGTATATTCCATGCCTGTTCTGGAAATGGTAAAGCAGTTTCCAGGACACATATTTCTTTTGGAGACTACATCATCTGAAGACAGATACAAGGCATCAAATTTTGGGGAAACAGATGTCTTGCACCATGTGGAGCTGATTACTGAAGATGGATATAATCAATTTGATATTTCTAGGTTGCGATGGAGTTTGATATCATTTTCTGAGAGATCTGTTCCTGAAATGTACAATATCTTAATTAGCAAGCAAAAGTATGAGGCTGCCTTGGACTTTGCTGGTTGTTATGGGATGGATAAAGATGAAGTTTTAAAGTCGCAGTGGCTGCATTCCAGCCAAGGCATTAATGACATAAATATGTATTTGTCTAATATTAAGGATCAAGCTTTTGTAATTTCTCAATGTCTAGACAAAGTTGGACCTACAGAAGATGCTGTGAAGGCTTTGCTTGAATACGGGCTGCGCCTAACTAACCAATATAGGTTTTTGGAACGAGAAGATCATGAAAGTAGCCAGATTTGGGATTTCCGCATGGCTAGACTTCAATTACTGCAATTCAGAGACAGGCTGGAAACCTATCTAGGGATTAATATGGGCAGGTATTATGCTTTTGCAGAATCTATAGTTGTTGTTGTTTGCTGAAATAATATAACTTTGAAGGATTTAAAGCCATATACTCTTAAGAAAGAAATAGAAGAGATTATTTAATCAATTATAGTCTGTCATAAATGTTTTTTTTTTAATTGAAGTTTTTCTCAACTCTATCATAGCATAGTTCAGACTATATATTTTGCCATGTAGATGTGGTGTTTTTAATATAGTTCTCATGATATATTTTGGGGCCAAGAGCCTTGTAGCTCAATATGGCACTTCATGGTATTTCCAACAGAGATGTCCAAAGTTCAAATCCTCCCCCCTTCTCCCAACTATGGAATTAAAAAAAAAAAGTTCTCATTATATATTTTGGGATCTATATTTGAATAAGACTTCTTATCATATAAACTCTATGTGTTCAACTAGATTACTTAGATATGGGAGACAGGGATATGTTTAATGTACGAATTTCTTTGTTTATGCATTCCTGCCCAACATTTTTATTATCTAACGCTCTTCCTGTTACTAATTTAACATGCTTGCAAATATTTTGCAAAATCTAAATCTGGAGCAGTATACCAAGATGCAGCTTATCTTAAAAATGAAAAGATGAATAAGATATAATATTCGGGTCATAGAGGAAGGATTCAAAAATCACTTGGTCAAATCCAGGAACTATTCTTATGTCAATGTATAGGAACAAGGAATGCCAATCTTTGATAATTTTGTCATCATCTTGTTGTTTTCAAATGGGTCCATTCAACAATGTTATAATGTTGTAAATACAAATCAATTAAAAGAGATGCCTTATTTTCATATAGGAATGTTGTTGTGACCTCTAGGAAGAGCCCCTGCCCCCCTTCCCCCAAAAAAAAGTGAGGAAATTTTATACATCTTACTATTTAATAACTTATTCTTAGATCGTGGTAAATAAATATTTACAACTTGACAATTCAATAGAGACTATTTAAGTACTTAAAATCTTATTGAATGGAAGGGAATGTTTGAATTTATAATCCTGATTTATTATCGATTTTATGGGCTTTTCATATCAATTACATACAAAAAAAGAAAAAAAAAAAAGAATGAGATTTACTGCTATCCATTTTAGGAATTTTTTTTTCTTTAAAAGCCTTTTATAGACTTTTGCCAAAGTGTTCAAATATCTCTATGTCCCATAAATGCAAACTTCAGAATGCTTTTTTTATAAAAAAAAATATATATATATATATATTATTAGATACATTGATCACCAGATTTAGAATATTCAATACGCATGTTGGTGTTTGGATTATTCTTTATTTGAGTATTGTGAAGAATTTTATTAATTTTTTTTTTTATATCACTAAATTTTTTTTCATTACAAAGGTAAAATGTAGGTAATTTTGCACTTAAAAATTGCGTGCCATAGCATGATTATCATTGATAAATTGTGTAATGCTTCAATTTATATTACTTTCCTCTGATTGTTTCTACTGACTCACAGTTTAATGACATAGTGTTATGCAGGTTTTCTGTGCAGGAGTACTGTGAATTTCGTGTTATGCCTATTAATGAAGCCGCTGTTACACTTGCTGGAAGTGGCAAAATTGGGGCCTTGAACCTCCTATTCAAGCGTCATCCTTATTCTCTGACTCCTTTCATGATGGAGGTTTTAGGTGCTATACCTGAAACACTTCCTGTACAAACATATGGGCAGCTTCTTCCTGGGAAGTCTCCTCCTACCAGTGTTGCTGTGAGGGAAGAAGATTGGGTTGAATGTGAGAAGATGGTAATTTTTATAAGCAGATTGCCCAAAAATAATGAGATTGGTATCCAGATCAGAACGGAACCCATGGTTAAGCGGTGCCAAGGATATGTTTGGCCATCAACTACCGAACTTTCAAGATGGTACAAGAATAGAGCTAGAGACATTGATAGTTTTACTGGGCAGCTAGATAATTGCCTCTGCTTGCTTGACTTTGCTTATCACAGAGGTATCAGTGAATTACAGCAATTCCTTGAGGATGTCTCATACTTGCACCATCTTATATATTCTGACGACAGTGATGGTGACACGAGTATCAGTATAAGTCTTGTTGAGTGGGAGCAATTATCTGACTATGATAAATTCAGAATGATGCTCAATGGTGTCAAAGAGGAGAATGTGGTTAGACGATTACGTGATAAAGCAATTCCATTCATGCAAAATAGGTTTAAGAATGAAGCCTCAGTTTCTCTAGGTCAGGTGCCAGATTGCCATCTTCCTGCAGATTCCAAAAATGATGAGTCATTTCTGGTAAGATGGATGAAGGAAATTGCATTGGAGAATAAGTTGGACATATGCTTGACGGTAATTGAGGAAGCATGCAGAGACATGGTAGTTGAGGAAGGATGGACAGACTTCCAGAGTAATGTTTTTTTCAAGGATGAGGTTGAAGCTGTGGATTGTGCCCTACAGTGCATATATATGTGCACAGTAACAGATAAGTGGAGTACCATGGCAGCCATATTGTCAAAGCTTCCACAAATACAAGGTGATTGCTGCTTTATAAGCTTTTAAAAAAATTCTTATCATGGTAAATGAGATCTTAATATGCTTTTACATTGTAACTCCTTTTATATGATATATTTGAGGATTCTAATTCTAATTTTGATTTTTTTTTTTTTTTTTGGTTTTAATTGGTTGTTGGACCCACTTAATTTTGTGAACCTTTTGATTGAAGTAATATAAAATTCCTTGATTTCTACCTTTTGGTGCAACTCCAACGGCTTGAGAGCAACTCTACATAGTTTGCGTATGTGTGACTGAACATTTGACATAGCAGGTCTAAGTTGTGTGTGTGAGAGAGAGAGAGAGCTGATAGTTGAGAAAAAATTGCGGTTTAACCTATGGTTTGATATGAGTAGGTGGTGCAGTTGTGCAATGGAAATCCCAAGATTTAAACCAATATCTGTAAAGAAAAATAACACATACACAAAGAACAAAAATAATATATTCTTTTTTCTTGAGAATAATTGAAGTATTCTGGCTGTACAGATACTGAAACACGTGTTGAGGGCCTCAAGAGAAGACTCAAATTGGCAGAAGGCCATATTGAAGTAGGGAGGCTTTTGGAATTTTACCAGGTTTGTAATCCTTTGTTGCACTGAGCATGGTTTTGTGCTTTGGTTTCCTATCATGAGCATTAAATGGTTTAATCTTCTCCTGGGAAAAAAAATTGAATAAAATGCAAAGAAAAAATATTTAAATTTCTGGAGACCCGGTCCCCTGTCAGTGCAGTTTGGGTGCTGTTTTGTGTTGCCACGTGCATAAAATTTTGTGATATCATATATTCTCAGAACACATATGATAGCATTTATATAGGAATTTTCTAGGAAATACGTGGAAGCATTATGGTTTATGAATTTTGGGGCCGTATTGAGTTTCAGTTCCAGGTATGGAATTGATATTGTTGTGCCAGAAAGTGTATTAAACTGATGTTACTTACAGGTTCTTGTGTTTCTTACAATCATTTGATTGCGAGATTAATAAAAAAAATCATTTGATCGTGAGAGTTAGACTTAGATTTAACAGTGCATGTTTTATTCAGGTCCCAAAGGCAATGAATTTCTTCCTAGAGGCTCATTCAGATGGAAAAGGTGTAAAGCAGATTCTGCGCCTGATACTCTCAAAATTTGTTCGTCGACAGCCTAGTCGTTCTGATAATGATTGGGCAAACATGTGGCGTGATATGCAGTGTTTGAGAGAGAAGGCATTTCCTTTTCTGGACCTAGAATATATGTTGATGGAATTCTGCAGAGGACTGCTGAAAGCTGGGAAATTTTCTCTTGCAAGGAATTATTTAAAAGGTACAAGTTCAGTTGCTTTGGCATCGGAGAAGGCAGAAAATCTTGTCATTCAAGCTGCAAGGGAATATTTTTTCTCAGCTTCAAGTCTTGCTTGTCCTGAAGTAAGTATATGGAGAGTTTATCTTCTTTGATTAATTAAGATATCTAGGAGCAAATTAATTCATTCAGGATTTTTGACTTTAAGCTATTATTGGTTGGGTGCAACAGACCTCTTTATTTCCCTTTTTACATTATAAAATGCTTTGGTAAGAGGACATCAAGCATGATGTGAACTGTTTTGATGTGATCTATTAGAGATAATGTCAAAAATGAGGCTCAATGTTTGATCATAAAAAATTGTACACTCAAAAACATTGTTGATGATGTCTGAGAACAGTGGCATAAATGTAGAGAGGCACGAGAACTCACTATGTTTTATGGGAATCAAGAATTAGTAAAAATATGTTTTTGTCATTGTTGTTGTTTCTATTACCATGTTATAAATTTTTCTACAGTTTCTTGTCGTGAGATATGTTGGATGCACAAAGATGTGGTAGTACTCTTTCCTACCACTATTTGCTTGGTAAGACATGAACCTAAGGCTAATCCAAACTCCACCTGACCTGTTGACCACCAAGGCAAGGTGGAGGCTCTTGCCAGGTGATTGACAAATACACTGCAATAAACTTCAGAATCCAGGTGGGCAACTGAGGATGTCTGATAGATTCAAGCCACCAATTTTTACATTTTGATTTTGTTTTAGCATAATTTTTTGTCTTTCTAATGTAGAATATTTAGATCAGAAGCAATCTATGTATCATTCTTGCTTCCTGCTAATGTGTGCTCCAATTAATAAACCAAGACATTAGCAACCAGCATATTGCATTGGAAATTGTGTTAGGTTCATTTAATCTCAACACCTGAATGAACAATGCCTGAATTCTCACAAATGGGCTGGCTACCTATCTAGTAATTTGCCATTCATCTTTCTTTACTGACAATACTTGGATATATCCAATTTCATTATGGATAACATATATTGTAATATCCATATTTAGATTCATTGATTGCTTTATTGCCACTTGTTTCAGATCTGGAAGGCTAGGGAATGTCTGAATTTATATCCAAGTAGTGGAAATGTGAAAGCAGAGGCAGATGTCATTGATGCACTTACAGTCAAACTTCCAAACCTTGGAGTGACTGTTCTACCCATGCAATTCAGGCAAATAAAAGATCCAATGGAGATTGTTAAAATGGCAATCACAAGTCAAAGTGGTGCTTATTTACATGTTGATGAACTCATTGAGGTTGCCAAGCTTCTTGGATTAAGCTCTCCAGAGGACATATCAGCTGTTGAGGAAGCTATTGCTAGAGAAGCTGCAGTTGCAGGTGATCTGCAATTAGCATTTGATCTCTGCCTTGTTCTGGCTAAAAAAGGACATGGTCTCATTTGGGACTTATGTGCTGCAATAGCAAGGGGTCCGGCCCTTGATAACATGGATATAAGTTCTCGAAAGCAGCTACTAGGTTTTGCTTTGAGCCATTGTGATGAGGAATCCATAGGTGAATTGCTCCATGCATGGAAAGATCTAGATATGCAAGGCCAGTGTGAGACATTAATGATGTTGACTGGAACAACTTCTCCCAAGTTTTCAGTTCAGGGTTCCTCAATTATCTCACATCCATCCCACAGTATTCAAGATATTGTTCACCTGAAAGATTGCTTTGATCAGGTTCAAGGGATTGGTAGTGATGATCAAGAAGTTCATTTTGATAAGATAAAAAATATACTTTCTGCCGTTGCTAAAAACTTGCCCATTGAGAATGGGAACAATTGGGACTCTGTCCTGAGAGAAAATGGAAAACTTCTGTCTTTTTCTGCTTTGCAACTTCCATGGTTGCTTGAATTGAGTAGGAAAGCAGAACATGGTAAGAAATTGATTTCTGGCTCAATTCCTGGAAAGCAGTATGTTAGTGTAAGAACACAGGCTTTGGTGACTATTTTGTCCTGGTTGGCAAGAAATGGTTTTGCTCCTAGAGACAATCTGATTGCTTCTCTGGCAAAATCAATTATTGAACCTCCTGTTACTGAAGAGGAAGACATAATGGGATGCTCTTTTCTCTTAAATCTTGTGGATGCGTTTACTGGAGTTGAAGTTATAGATGAGCAGCTGAAAACAAGAGATGATTACCAAGAAGGTTGCAGCATCATGAATGTGGGAATGACATATTGTTTATTACACAATTCAGGCCTTGAGTGTGAGGGGCCTGCGAAGAAGAGGGAGCTGCTACTGTGGAAGTTTAAAGAAAACCACACACCACGTAGTTCTGGTGATTGGCAAACTTTATCATTTGACTCCTAAACTGCATATAATGCTAAATTTTATAATGTTCTTTAGTACTAAAACAAATATTTTTTTTTCCTTTTTCTCTTTGATGTATTTAGGGGTCGACTTCTTTTCTATATAATGATGTTATTACCTTGTTCTTGTGTTATTTGCTTGCTTTCAGATGAAATAGAAAGGATTGATAAAGTGCAGCCCACATTTTGGGGAGAATGGAAAATAAAATTAGAACAACAAAAGCGTGTAGCAGATCGTTCTAGAGCATTAGAGAAAATAATTCCTGGGGTTGAAACTGAACGCTTTTTGTCTGGGGATGTCAAATATATTGAGGGTGTTATTGCCTCCCTAATTGAATCAGTAAAGTTGGAGAAGAAGAACATTTTGAGGGATGTTTTAAAAATAGCTAATACCTATGGCTTGAGTTGTACTGAGGTATGCTGGTGTGTGTGAATTTGTCCCTTAAAAAGCAGTAATATAGAAGATAAACGCATGCCATGTGGATGGACCATTGGTATCTAATATCTTCCTCTGTTTCCTTGCAGGTGCTACTGCAATGGCTAAGCTCTGTCCTTGTTTCTGAGGTTTGGACAAATGATGATATTATGACTGAAATTGCAGAATTTAAAGGAGAAATAATAGATCATGCTGTGGAAACAATCAAAACAATTTCCTTGATTGTGTACCCTGCAATTGATGGGTGTAACAAGTTGAGACTTGCTTATGTATACAGCCTGCTCTCTGACTGCTACTTGCAGCTGGAAGAAACCAAAGATTCATTACCGATAATACAAACACATGAAGCTAATATATCTAGCATTGGGTTTGCTCATTTCTACAAGGTCATTGAGCAAGAATGCAAAAGGGTTTCCTTCATTAAGAACTTGAACTTTAAAAATATTGCTGGACTAGGTGGTGTGAACTTGGAGTGCCTCAGCTCTGAAGTCTACATGCACATTGAAGAAGGTAGTTTGGAAGCTCTGGCAAAAATGGTACAGACCCTTGCCAGTATCTATACTGATCCTGTGCCTGAGGGTCTCATATCATGGCAGGATGTCTATAGACATCATGTCCTGAGTTTGTTGACAGCTTTGGAGACTAGTGCTGTGGCTGATTTTAAAATTAAAAGCCCTGAAAACCTTCAGGGCTTTGTAAGTCAACTTGAGCAGAGTTTTGATTTCTGCAGAATGTATGTCAAACTCCTGCCTCCTTCAGATGCTTTGGACATTATGAAACGGTACTTCAGAATAATCATACCAATTTGTGGCTCTTATGGGAGTCTGCCAGATGACTCAGCATGGCAGGACTGCCTCATCATTCTTTTGAACTTTTGGATTAGATTGACTGATGGAATCAAGGATATTGAATCCCATGAGAGTCCAGGAAGAAATATCATGTTCAATCCAGAATGCATAATGAGTTGTCTAAGGGCTTTTATGCGATTGGTGATGGAGGACATTGTATCACCAAGTCAGGGCTGGGGCACCATTATCAGCTATATCAATTACGGTTTAATTGGTGATTTTGCTGGTGATATATTCATTTTCTGCAGAGCCATGGTTTTTTCTGGCTGTGGGTTTGGATCTGTTGCCGAAGTGTTTTCTGAAGGCATATCACTGCAGCCGAGTGGTTCAGCAGAAACTGGTGACTCTGAAGGTTACGATCTTCCCCATCTGTATTTAAACATCTTGGAACCTATTTTACAAGATTTGGTCAATGAATCCCATGAACATCAGAAATTGTTTCATCTGTTATCATCTCTGGGTAAACTAGAAGGTAATTTGGAGGACTTAAAGAGGGTTAGGTGTGTAGTTTGGGAAAGGATGGCCAAGTTTTCTGATAATCTGCAGCTGCCAAGTTCCGTTCGAGTTTATGTTCTAGAGCTTATGCAATTCATCTCGGGTAGAAGTATCAAGGGTTTCTCTCCTGAGATTCAATCCAATGTTCTACCATGGGAAGGGTGGGATGAGTTGCAACTTACGGGTAAGAATTTTGAGACTACTGCTGATCAGAGATTGTTGGATCCAAAGGATACTTCTAGCAGGTTTGCGAGTACTTTGGTTGCCCTCAAATCATCTCAGCTTGCAGCTACCATCTCCCCCAGCATTGAAATTACCCCTGATGATCTCTCGAATGTGGAGACTGCAGTTTCTTGCTTCTTAAAGTTCTGTGGAGCTGCTACTACACGTTCCCATATTGATGCTTTGCTTGCCATTTTGGGAGAGTGGGAGGGGCTTTTTATCATTGTTCGAGATGAGGAAGCCTCTGCAGAAGCCCCTGATGCAGGAAATGATTGGAGCAGTGATAACTGGGATGAGGGATGGGAAAGCTTTCAAGAAGTAGAGCCTCTTGAGAATGAGAAGAAAAAAGATTCTCTATCTATTCACCCTTTTCATGCCTGTTGGCTGGAGACTTTCAAGAAACTTGTAATGCTGTCCCAGCTGAGAGATCTGTTAGTGCTGATTGACCAGTCCTTATCAAAATCTAATGGATTAGTGCTTGATGAAGATGGTGCCAGGAGCTTGACCCAGATTCTACTTGGGATAGATTGTTTTGTGGCTTTAAAGATGGTGCTGTTATTGCCTTATGAAGCATTACAGTTTCAGTGCTTGGGTGAAGTTGAGGACAAACTAAAACAAGGAGGCATCTCAGACATAATTGGCATAGACCATGAGTTTTTATTGCTTGTATTGTCTTCAGGGATCACATCATCTATCATTTCCAAATCTTCCTATGGTACCACTTTCTCATATCTGTGCTATTTGGTTGGGAATTTATCTCGCGAGTGTCAAGAAGCCCAGCTGTTGAAGCTTACACAGAAAGGGTTGAATGAAGGCAAGGGCAATGAAGGAGACAACTCATTACTTTTTAGAAAAATTGTTTTCCCTGCTTTCATATCAGAGCTTATGAAGGCAGGTCAGCATATTCTAGCTGGATTTCTTGTCACAAAATATATGCACACGAATGCATCACTGAGTCTCATTAACATTGCCGAGACTGGTCTTAGTAGGTTTTTAGAGAGGCAGCTCCCTGTATTAGAGCATGAAGAGTTCGCTCTTGAGGAGTCACATGAACCATTAAAGAATACCATTCACAGTTTGAGAGGCAAGTTAGGAAGTCTGATCCAATCCGCGTTGCCATTGCTATCTCATAAAGTTGGATGAGAATGCTTGGTGGGTTTTTATTTCTTTAATTATTTTTTTTATACAATTTTCTATAGCAATGCAATTGTATTAGGAGTAGTTGTATAATCTGTCATCGAGACTATCTGTTCAGTTTGGGGAGAGAGGGGGTTTAGTGAAACAAATGACTGTATAGTAGACACTTGAAACTTGATTTTACAGCAATATATGTGTTTTACGTGGGTTAAAGCAACCCACATGGAAATCAACATCTTTTTATTTCTTTGTAGATCTTGTAAACTTGTGGATAATCTTACAGAGTTTATGTAAAATGTATGTGGACTCAAATCTACCTGAATGTTCCTAGGATTGGTAAACCAATGACAGTATGGTTTGATGTTGGTAATCTAATAACAGGCTGCGATCAATCTGTGTATTAATTTTGGTGGATTTTGACAAAAGGTTGAATTCTAATATAAATTGCTTCCAAACAAGGAAAAGTTGAGCAACTGGATTTGTACTTTTTCGGTTTTTTCCCCTACACAATTGATATTTTTTTGGCCCTTCACAAAATTATGAGGTGGTGTTCATCTATAATTTGTAATTTTATTTCATCTTGTATTTTTTGGGAAAAAATAAATTCAAATCATTAAATTTAAATGTAATGGGTGAGCTCAATTGGTAAAGTTATCGTTGTCGAATAAGAGATTTGAGTTCAATTTCTGCTTATATCAAAAATTAATTAGTGTTTAGATTTGATAATAAAATGCAGTTATCATAAAACAAAATCATAGGTTTGAAATACAATCATAAAAAAAGATTTAAAAAAAATAAAAAAATAAAATCAGAAATGTTATATTTGTCTGTTGGGTCATGTACTTGCTCGTTCCTACTTGTCCTCGCTCGAGTGGAGTTTCGATACTTCAATTCTGTCTGTCGAGTATTCAATTTTCCAACTAATATTCAAGCTTAAGCCTTCTTTTAAATTTTGCTTTTTTTCTCTTCGTTCTTTTAACACGCCCAACTCAATATTATAAACAAGAAACACCCAATCGTACAACCAAACTCTGCGTGTTCTTGCTCAATGTCTGCTCGATGACAGCTCAAGTGAGACAGTTGCAATTTGAGTGTTGTTGTTTGTTAATGCAGAATTTTGCGAAAAAAAGAAAAAAGAAAAAGAGAGAGAGAGAGAGAGAGAGAGAGACATTTTTTTTTTTGAGGGATTGTATCTGAAGGGGATAAAAATAGTAAATGGACGGAGATAATGATGACGGATGGACACCGTAAGTGACGCGACTATGACGGTCAACTTTTGCTGATTATCCGTCATAGGTGGATTGATTGTAGGATCCAGGTGGCATGTAATTTGATATGCATCAGATGAGCTTTTGCTTTATCCCCACGCAAACGTGCACACTTGGACTTCTTGCGACACACGTTTGAGAAGACTCCTATATGGAAATAAGCTTGAGAAGGAAGCTGTATCCTAAATGAAAGGTAATTCCGCTCAATATAAATACCTCAGAAACCCTAAATATGAAGGTACGCATAATATTCTTAACTCTGGCACTCTAGGGTTAAAGAAACAAGATTCTAACTTGACCTTCGGAGGGTATTCGGCCGACACCACACCGGTGCTCTCTTCTAGGTCCTTTATTTTCTTTTTGCAGGTGTTGCTTTTGTTCGAGGAGCTTGCGACTCACTGGTGATATTTTCGGCATCATCAGTTGGCGCCGTCTGTGGGAATTGAGGAAGAAGAAAATCTTCTGATTATTTTAGCCTCGCTCTATCCCTGAGACAAAGAGTTGCATGGCACTCACCCGATCGATGGAAACGAACAACAATCAAGGCGACGAACCACGCACCATCGCATTGGAGAGGCAGGTCCAAACGCTTGCGGCAGCGGTTGAGCGCCTCACTAAGCAGAATCATGATTTGGAAGAACAGTTGCGGCAAATAACCGCACATCAGAGTGCACCGCAGGAAGATCAGGAGGGCGCTAGTCCTGAAGGAAGGGACGTGGAAAGACCTGAGGGCAGCAACGCTCCGACTAGACCCGAGCGACAAGAAACCAATCAACCACTTGCTTTAGACGCTGTGCCGACTCACATAGCCACCGAAATGCAGGAGATGAGGGAACGTATGGATGCAATGATGAGCGCTCTTAAAGGACGGGTATCCAGCAATTTGGACGACCTAGTCCATAGAACGGATTCACCATTCACAGCATTGGTGAATTCGTGCCTCGTTCCAGCAAAGTTTCGCATGCCCCATGTGGAAAACTATGACGGATCCAAGGACCCGTTGGATCACTTGGAGTCTTTCAGAACCTTAATGCATCTTCAGGGTGTACCAGATGAAATTATGTGCAGGGCTTTTCTCACCACCTTGAAGGGGCCTGCGAGGGATTGGTACAGCAGGTTGACGCCTAATTCCATCGGCACTTTTAAGGAACTAGGTGCACAGTTCGTATCACACTTCATTGGAAGTCATCGACACAAGAGGTCTATTGCATGTATACTGGGAATTAAACAACGAGAAGGTGAGACATTAAGGTCCTATATAGCCCGCTTTAACAAGGAATCCCTCTCGATAGACGAGGCAGACGACAAGACACTTGTGGCAGCATTCACAAACGGGTTACAAGAGGGTAAGTTCTTATTTTCCCTGTGTAAGAATGACCCAAAGACTATGTCCGATGTCTATTACAGGGCGACGAAGTATATGAATGCGGAGGATGCCTTGCTGGCCAGAGACGACTATAAACCAAAGAAAAGGGAAAGACAGGAAGATACGAAACCAGATAACGGACGAAAAGTGGCTAGAACCAGGGATCGACGAGAAGACCGGAGACCCAAACCACCTTCAGGGAGGTTTACAAGTTTCACCCCCCTCACAGCCCCAATTGACCAAGTGCTTATGCAAATCAAAGATGAAGGAAGCTTGACATTCCCGGACAAATTGAAGGGAGATCCGAACAAGAGGCCAAGAGATAGATATTGCCGTTTTCACCGTGACCACGGCCATGATACGACGGACTGTTATGACTTGAAACAACAGATTGAAGCCCTTATAAGGCAGGGAAGGTTGCAAAGGTTCGTGAGGAAGGAAAGAACTGATCAGCCCCAGGAGCAGAATCCTAGACGGGAAAACGAGCGTCCCAGACCACCAGTAGCAGATATACGGATGATAATGGGGGGGAGCGCTTCAGCAGGATCGTCCAAAAAGGCCAGGAAGACCTACTTACGGACAGTACAAAGTGTCCAGTCGACGGGCTCTTCACTAGAAAGAATACGACGGAATGACTCCAGTATCGAGTTTTTTGAAGAAGAGGCCCGGCGCTTTCACCACCCCCATGACGACGCGCTTGTGGTTAGTATACAAGTAGGAGACTTCAATGTCCACCGAGTTCTAGTGGACAACGGGAGCTCAGCAGACATCCTTTACTATCCTGCGTTCCAGTAGATGGGAATTGAAAAGGAGAGCCTGATCCCGGCATGTACGCCCCTCGTTGGCTTTGGGGGAACCCGGATCCGTCCTTTAGGATCCGTCACATTGATAGTGACGGTAGGAGACTACCCGCAACAGATAACTAGAAACATCACCTTTCTAGTGGTTGATTGCTCCTCAGCATATAACGCCATACTCGGACGTCCTACCCTCAACGCATGGAAGGCCATCACTTCAACCTACCATCTGATGATCAAGTTCCCCACTGAACATGGAGTTAGAGAATTGCGCGGAAATCAGGTGACTGCACGGGAATGTTACGTGGCCATGATGGAGATGGATGACCATGTACAGACATTGAATATCGAAGAGCAGAGGACAGTGGCAGAACCCGTGGAGACATTGGAAGAAATACAACTAGATGATTCGAGGCCCGACCGAACCACCAGGATAGGAACCTCGGTTGACCAAACGGTTCGACGTGCCCTCCTATTGTTCCTCAAGGAAAACCAAGACGTGTTCGCATGGAGCCATGACGACATGCCAGGAATAGATCCAACAGTCATAGTCCATAAATTGAACGTGTCGCCTTCGTTCTCTCCAGTCCGACAAAAGAAACGCGTATTCGCCCCCGAAAGGGATCGAGCCGCAGCAGAGGAAGTGCAGAAGCTACGAGAAGCGGACTTCATACGAGAGGTGTATTACCCAGACTGGCTGGCGAATGTGGTAATGGTCAAAAAGTCAAATGGGAAGTGGAGAATGTGCGTTGATTTCACGGATCTAAATAAAGCGTGCCCTAAAGACAGTTACCCGCTCCCACGGATTGACGCCTTAGTGGACTCTACCGCAAAACATGAGTTGTTGAGCTTCATGGACGCTTTCTCGGGGTACAACCAGATTAAGTTGGAGAAGACAGATCAAGAGAAGACATCATTTGTGACGAGTCAAGGGCTTTTTTGCTATAAGGTGATGTCATTCGGGCTCAAGAATGCAGGAGCCACATACCAACGATTAATGAACAAGATGTTCGAGCACCAGATTGGCCGGAACGTCCAAGTCTACGTAGATGACATGTTGGTAAAAAGCGTAAAGGCGTCGGATCATCTGGGGGACCTCCGGGAGACTTTCGACACTCTTCGAACGTACAAAATGAAGCTGAACCCAAGCAAATGCGCATTCGGAGTAACTGCTGGAAAGTTCTTAGGGTTCATGGTGTCCCAGCGGGGCATTGAGGTCAACCCCGAGAAAGTGAAAGCAATTATGGATCTATCTCCTCCAAGGACGGTGAAGGAAGTGCAAAGCCTGACAGGGAAGATAGCAGCCTTGAATAGGTTTGTATCAAGAGCAACAGACAAGTGTCTCCCTTTCTTTAGGACGCTAAGGAGATCTTTCGAGTGGACGGACGAATGCCAAAGGGCATTTGAAGAGTTGAAGGCATATCTCTCTGCCCCGCCATTGCTTAGCCCGTCTACACCGGGGGAGGAATTATTCCTGTACCTTGCTGTCTCATCGGCAGCGGTAAGTGCGGTTCTCATTAGAGAGGAAGGGAAGGTACAGAAGCCCGTGTACTTTGTAAGCCGGGCGCTACGAGGCGCAGAGGAGAGGTACCCACGGATGGAGAAACTCGCTTACGCACTTGTAACAGCAGCCCGAAAACTGAAGCCGTATTTTCAAGCACACGCAATAATAGTCCTGACGGATCAGCCATTGCGGAGAGCAATGAACAATCCTGAAACCGCCGGACGGATGGCTTTGTGGGCTATCGAGCTAAGTGAGTACGATATCCAATACCAGCCACGAACAGCTGTGAAAGGACAAATATTGGCAGACTTTATTGCGGAATTCACTACACATGAGGAGCAGGGGGCAGAAGAGACGCCTACATGGAGAATTCACATAGACGGATCCTCCAATAAGCATGCGGGAGGAGTCGGAGTTGTACTCCATACCCCGGAATGAGATAAGATTGAATGTATGATCCGTCTGGAGTTCCCTACTACGAATAATGAAGCGGAGTATGAGGCCCTGGTGGCGGGATTGGAGCTTGCAATAGCAGCTGGGGCCAGGAAGGCAATGGTCTACTCCGATTCCCAAATCGTAGCTAGCCAAGTTAATGGGAGTTATGATTGTAGGAGTGAACGAATGAGAAGGTACCTCGGAGAAGTGAAGGGTCGAATGAGTGACCTACAATTCATGATAACTCAGATCCCGAGAGAAGAGAATCAAGAAGCGGATCGACTTGCAAAGGCTGCTTCGGCCGAACCTATGGTCGTCCCAAAGCAGGTATTATCCTTCGTCCAATATTCGTCGTTACTAGATAACGTTCAGGTGCAGGAATTAACCACTAAAGATGATTGGACGGTTCCAATTGTGGCGTACCTCAAGGACGGCAAGCTTCCAAACGGGAAGGAAGAAGCAAGGAAATTGAAGGTTAGCGCTGCCCGATTCATACTGATCAAAGGCATCCTCTACAAAAGAGGATTCTCCCGACCATATCTAAGATGCCTGGGCCATGACGAAGCAGACTACGTAATGAGGGAAGTTCATGAAGGGATCTGTGGAAACCACTCAGGATCAAGGTTTCTGGTACACAAGCTACTCCGAGCAGGGTATTATTGGCCGACAATGCAGAAGGATGCCCATATGTACGTGAGAGCCTGCGATAAGTGTCAACGGTTGGGCAATCTTATCAGGCAGCCAACGGAGGAACTCACACCCATGACGGCCCCATGGCCATTCGCACAATGGGGGTTAGACATCATGGGTCCATTTCCAATAGCGGCAAGACAACTGAAGTTCTTGGTGGTTGGTATCGACTACTTTACCAAGTGGGTGGAAGCAGAAGCTCTTGCTACTATCACGGAGAAAAATATTCGCAACTTTGTATGGAGAAATATTATTTGCCGATATGGGATCCCGAGAGTGCTCGTGTTAGACAACGGGAAGCAATTCGACAACGATGCGTTCCGAGACTTTTGTTCTCAGCTGGGAATCAAGAATCACTACTCGTCGCCCGCTCATCCACAGGCCAATGGACAAGTTGAAGTCACGAACCGGTCCTTGTTAAAGATCATCAAGACCCGGCTCGAGGGGGCAAAGGGCATATGGCCGGACGAACTACCAAGTGTCCTATGGGCGTACAGAACAACGGTAAGGACGCCAACGGGAGAGACACCGTTTCGATTGGCGTTTGGTGCTGAAGCCCTCATACCGGCAGAAGTGGGGCTGACGAGCTACCGCGTGGAAAGTTATGACGAGAGTAAGAATGCTGAAGCACTACGTCTAGAGCTTGACCTTGTTGATGAAGTTAGGGCAACCGCGGCCCAAAGACTGGCGCGGTACCAGGACATGATGGCAAAACATTACAACTCTAAGGTTCGGCACCGGGACTTCAAAATTGGAGATCTAGTGTTACGAAAAGTGCTTGGCGCTACGAAAGATGCATCCCTGGGAAAGTTGGGTCCCAACTGGGAAGGCCCGTACCGAATCATTTCATGGCGCAGGAAAGGAACGTACTACTTGGAGACATTAGACGGAAAGAAGTTGGGCCATCCCTGGAACACGGAGCACCTGAAGAAGTACTACCAATAGTGCAGCAGTCACAACACCTACTGCCTTACTTTTCAGTTTAATTTTAGACAGTTATGGCTTTTTAGAGCTCAGTTTTTTCTTTTTCATGAACAATTTGGTTTGTTGAACTTATGAGAGGAATTTTTTAAATGCATGCTGATGAAAATCTACAATGAAATCTACAAGTCCACAAAGTGGACGGATCACCCAAAGGGTGAAAAACCTACAAGTCCACAAAGTGGACGGATCACCCAAAGGGTGAGGAACCTACAAATCCACATAGTGGACGGATCACCCAAAGGGTGAAAAACCTACGAGTCCACAAAGTGGACGGATAACCCAAAGGGTGAAAAACCTACAAGTCCACAAAGTGGACGGATCACCCAAAGGGTGAGGAAAATACAAATCCACATAGTGGACGGATCACCCAAAGGGTGAAAAACCTACGAGTCCACAAAGTGGACGGATAACCCAAAGGGTGAAAAACTTTGAAGTCCACAAAGTGGACGGATCACCCAAAGGGTGAAAAACCTACAAGTCCATAGAGTGGACGGATCACCCAAAGGGTGAAAAACCTACAAGTCCATAGAGTGGACGGATCGCCCAAAGGGTAAAAACTTACCAGTTCACAAAGTGGACGGATCATCCCGTGAATGAATGTCTACATGGTGGATGGTTAGCAAAAATACATTTGAAAGTCCATTCACAAAGTGGACGGATTAACTGAATATACGACGGATAATGAGCAAGCAACATGCAATAAAAGATTTGATAAGTCAAGTTCAATAATTACAAATGACGGTTTAAATAAAGTTCTTTCACAACGGTGAAAACTTTTACAAAAAAGCAAGTATCCTATTCATTCTTTGGAGAGTTCTCGACCAATGGACCGTCATTTGGCTGACTAGGAGGAAGAACTTCGCCTTCGTCAGCTGGAGCAGTGACGGCAAACACTTCGTCTGTGCTTTCTGAACGGACGGATTGTGCAAGTGTTTGCCCTTGAGCGTCAATGGATATATGGGATACGTCCAGGTCAGGGTACGATGACTTCACCTAACGGATGGCGTCATCGAACCCGTCAGCAAAGGAGCCCCCCAGCTCCGTCAAAAGGAGTTCAGAATCACGATATTCTTGAATGGCTATCTCCTTTGCGCTGTGAAGCTTGGACGTTGTCTCCGTCAGCTGCTTCTCCTTGTCATTCAGGATCTCACGAAGATGCCCGTTCTCCTTTTCCACCTCCTCTCTGACCTGCTCCGAGCATTTGAGCTTTCTGTCCATGTTGATCTTGTAGGTCTTCAGCTCGTGTAGCTCATCCTCCATCGTCTGGCTTTTCTTTCTCAGACGATCCATGGATGTCTCATGATTGAGACAACGGCCATGGAGCCCTTTCATCATCACCATGGCCTAGAAGCGAAATACAACGTTATGACGGATGTGAAGGAACTTGGCAACAATATTAGACGGATTCAAAATTACCTGTGCAAGGGTGAAAAGACCCGTCTCACCCATCGCCTCTGTTGAATGGTTGCCGAGGTCTGCGTAGTCGTCAGCTGTCAGCATAGACGACATCTTCTCGAGGGCATAGCTTGAATCCTCCCGGAAGAGAACGGGTGGTTTCTCCCCGGAGGCTGCTGGGCCTTTCATCAAGCCTTTGCCCTTTCCATGCTTGGCGCCCATCTTCTCTGCCTTCAAGGCCACGACGGGTTTAGTGGAGGTCTTTTGCTTCTTGGGAGGACGGTCCGTTTTCTCAACTTGAGTCTGTTTTGACGGTACAGGTGGGACCGTCCCCTTTGTTTGACCCCCCTCTTGCTTTTTCTTCGCCGCCTGTTGCTTAATGAATGCCCTCCTCCTGGCGGCGTCCATCTCTGCAAATCAAAGACGGATGAGAAAGGAAAGGTAAAAGTAAAACAAGAGAAAAATGAAAGACGGGTATAGTTTTGATGAACTTACGTTTTCGAATTCTGTTATCATATTGACGGGCAGCGGATGAAGGTTTGGGTCCGTCACAATGCCAGTGAAGCGTATCGAGTGTGACGAGTTGAGCCCAAGTCCTTTCTTGCAGTTTTGTTTTGTTAAAAATTTTCTCCAGAAAATTCCACTGCTCCAAATCAACCTGAGGACGGTCCCGAGCTGCAATAAAGGACGGTTAGACCTTTAAAAAAAAAAAAAATTAAAAGACTGGACAGAAGCAAAAGGAATACACATACCCGACGGAGGCATTATGCCCCATGTTGTGTCGACGGGCATGTTAGTTACATCTCCTGGACGACACATCCATTCGTCCCCTTCCAAAAAGAAGTAACGACTCTTCCAGTCTCTGTTCGAGTCTGGAGTGTCACTGACGAGCCTCAATAAAGGACTTCTAGCTGTAAAGCTATACATCCCCTTGGACTTGACAATCTCTGTTGGATGGTAACAATGGAAAAATTCTTCCACCGTCAACCTTCGGGAACCGTCAGACATTGCCCCATACAAAACCTCAACCCCAATGAACACTCTCCAGGCATTGGGGGAGATTTGGGTGACGGATAGACCAAGGTATTGAAGAAGTCGACGGTGAAGAGAACTTAATGGAAATCT
The DNA here is from genome assembly GCF_040712315.1 of Castanea sativa. Classification (NCBI taxonomy): domain Eukaryota; kingdom Viridiplantae; phylum Streptophyta; class Magnoliopsida; order Fagales; family Fagaceae; genus Castanea; species Castanea sativa. Next base: position 9,634,377 of record NC_134019.1, on the reverse strand, counting down.
GAGCCCCGCCTTTAAAGCTTGCTCGTAGATCCCAACACCGTCTACTCCCTTGTAGTAGCATTTCTCGGATTTTTTGGGAAGACGTAGACGGATGTTATCCGGTATTTGGTACTTGGTCCTAAGTGTGTTGAGTTGAGATTCAGTCATGGACGACCTAAAATCATTTACCGTCCAGAGAGGCAGCATGACGAACTCCCTAAGGCCATCTGGGCCAATTACCGACTGGATGGGGGGATCCACACCGTCCAAGCTACTGCTGGACAACTCTGAACTCTCCGTCTCTAGACCACCGTCAAGGGAAGAAGAGGTACTTGACGGATTCCTCTCTTCACTTGAAGTGTCAGGATCTCTTGGACCTGACGGAAACTTTTCATCGTAGCCCGCCCCCTCGCGGACAAACGACCGGTTACTTGACGCACTAGACATTACCTACATTTATGACGGTATAACCTAAGACACCGACGGTTCTAAGGAAAGTGCATATACTTAAAACAATGAAATTCAAAGAAAGACGGAGAAAGGATTTGGAATACATACCGGATCTGCTGAACGACAGGAAGGCACTATAGCTGTGACGGTTGCGCTCTGCTCACAAATTTTTTGACAAGAAGAAGAAATGAAGGGAGAAATATCTGGCCTTTTATAGAACAAAGGGCACGGAATACGAAGCGACGCCTCGTTTTGGGGAAATAGCCAATCCATGAGGGCCACGTGCTCTTCGTCAGAAATACAGGCCACGTGTCATCCGTCGTGGTATACCAAGCCCGTTCCCATTTAATACATTGTCTTTAGTCATTCCATGGATCCGTCATATTATAAGGACGGATCCAAGGACTGAAGGGGGCAACTGAAGGGGATAAAAATAGTAAATGGACGGAGATAATGATGACGGATGGACACCGTAAGTGACGCGACTATGACGGTCAACTTTTGCTGATTATCCGTCATAGGTGGATTGATTGTAGGATCCAGGTGGCATGTAATTTGATATGCATCAGATGAGCTTTTGCTTTATCCCCACGCAAACGTGCACACTTGGACTTCTTGCGACACACGTTTGAGAAGACTCCTATATGGAAATAAGCTTGAGAAGGAAGCTGTATCCTAAATGAAAGGTAATTCCGCTCAATATAAATACCTCAGAAACCCTAAATATGAAGGTACGCATAATATTCTTAACTCTGGCACTCTAGGGTTAAAGAAACAAGATTCTAACTTGACATTCGGAGGGTATTCGGCCGACACCACACCGGTGCTCTCTTCTAGGTCCTTTATTTTCTTTTTGCAGGTGTTGCTTTTGTTCGAGGAGCTTGCGACTCACTGGTGATATTTTCGGCATCATCAGTATCAAACTAAAGTGAGTATTCATTATTGTCTTTTCAAAGGCAATGGTCCACTGTTTATAAATATAGCCTTAATATTCCTCTAAGATTTTACACCATTAGAGAGAAATTTATAGGGTTTATTTAACAATATCTAACAACATTTCACACCATTTGTGCGCATACACACACACACATATATATATATATATATAATAATTTCTTTATAATTTTAAAATTTTGTAAGGATTCTAAACAAAGACTTTTTTTTTTTTAGAAACATGACAATTTAATAATATTTAAAAAAAAATAATACTACATACACAATATTTTTCATAACAAATTTTACAATTGTTAAATTGCCAAGTTATCATTGATTCTTGTCTCAGCTTACCACTAACATCATTTTATTATTTACCCTTATAACTCACCACCTTTTGTTTTTAAAAAGTTTGGTGAAAAAAAATTGTGGCTCTAGATCCTTTTTTTTTTTTTAAGAATTTAAATTATAAATTATGGTAGGGCCATGTAATGTGGTAAAACTAATTTAGAAATATTGTAAATGTTTGTTGTATCTCTAACTTTATTTCCATATAAAACCTCATAAATTTGTCTCCTCTATTAAAATATTGCCTCAAATAACTAATTCCATGCACAAACACAATCAACATAATAAATGATCTATTAATAATTACCATAATTATTAAATTATACTCCGATATTTGAGGAATTAAAACAAAAAAATATGGTACTTTTTTTTAATAAATTTTTTAAAATTTTTTTTTTTATAGAAAGATAATATCGTACTTTTTTGCGCTAGTTTCTAATATTAAATCAGAAGTCTAAATGTTGGACTTAATGTAAGGGCATGTTTGTATTTTAATAATTGTATAATAAAGTATTCAAAAATATATAAACCCAATAGTCCAAACTTCCAAAGCCGAAAGATTCTCAGCGGTATCAAGCATCGACCTCTACTCTGTTGCCACCAAAATCCTACATGCCTCTCTATCTCTTCAGGTGGAGCTTGAGCAAACTCTCTCTCTCTCTCTCTCTCTCTCTTCTATCTTTATCTCTCTCTACAATGTTACATGCATTTGCATAACAATCTTGTTCAATTTTCTTTGTCTGATATCATTGTCCCAAAGGGTATATGTTTTTCTCTTTGTTCAGCTTTGTATCTTCTCTCTCTTCAATTCTTTGGCTTTTGTCTGCTTTAATTTTCTCTCTGAGAATCAAATATAATACATCATGAATGAAAGGATTAAAAAAAAATGAAACTTTGATCAAGAATAAATTGTTAAAAGGTCCAATTTTGTAACTTTTATATATTGGCCTCAAATTCAAAAAGGCAGAATCTTTATGCTTTTGGTCACATGGGTTTTGTTTGTTTGGCTGTAATTTTTGTTTCTTAGCAATATTTTCCTGGTTTTTTAGAGTCTCTTGGTTTTTTGCCATCTGGGTATTTTATTTTGATTGCTTTTTCCCTGTATTTTTTGATCACTGGTCATATGGGTTTCGTTGTTTGATAAATTCCAGTTTTTTCCGTATCAGATGGATCCGATGAATGCAGAAAACCCAAATAATGCTGCAGAAGTTGAGTATTTCAGCAATAGAGTTGATGAAATATTCACAAAGGTTGATAAGGTGAGTTTTTTTTTTTTTTTCAACAAAAATAGGAACTTTTTATTGTGAACTATGTTTAAAAGGTTTCAAATTTGTCATTATATCTGTTTGTTATTATATACTTATCAGCTCTTCTTTTTCTTTTGGTTTTCTTTCATTAAATGTTTAAGAGATTAATTGGGCAGCTACTCTTTGCTTAATTGAAAATGAGGTGGAATCGGCTCGTGCCCGGGTCTGTGGTTTGATTAACAATAGTTTATGTAGTTCCAAAAGGGTGACAGGTTATAAGAGAAGGTATCACTAGTTGTATATTGATCGTCAGCACCTAAGGCAGCAATGATGGAACCCAAGTAAACCTTTTTTGGCCTATGCAAATGGATCTTGCAGTCAGCAGCCCCCCTAAAAAAACAGGGTAATTGTTTTTGCACCCACACTGAAGGATCGCCTTTTGTCTCCTGTGACCCCATGTTGATGTGGCATTGGTGGCTTCAGTTCATTGCTAATGGGCACAGCAGAAGGTTGGGATTTTGGTTGGTTAAGGGTTATTCAGTTTCTGACTGAGGAGTTGGGTTGTTGATGGTTTGGGAGATTGGGTAAACTGTAATAGATAGGCGACTTCTGGAAAGGGTTGAAAGTGTGAGGCTGGCTTAGGGGAGGCCAGTGAGTCTGGAAAGCCGATTGTGGTGGTAAAAATGGTGTAAACAAAATTGGTGGTGGTGGTTGTTGTTGCATATTTGCTTCATCCAGTCAGTCATCGCTACAGTAGAGAAAGCTTCATCATTGCTGCCTTATTCCACTGTGATACTTCTCTGATTAAAATATGAATTCTGTTTTGCTAGAGTTATTGGTTTTTATTTTTCAAAATTTCTTCTAATTAAAATTTTGGCTCCAATGGCCAATGGGAGGGGTAAGGGGAGATTTGAATCTATGTCCTAATATTTGATTGGTACGAAGGATATTCATGATTTTTGCGGCTATGATTTATCCAACTGCCTTTGTTGTATGCAGCTGTGTACATATTGGCATGTTGGTTTTTATTATTTGCTTTTCAGAAATTTTGAACTTGCAATAAATTGATAACTTCTTTGTTGTACTTTCAGCTTGAGAAACAAGTGAGCGAGGTTGAACAGTTCTACTTGGCCAGCGGTAATAGCTCAATTGTGAAGGACAAAGAAAGAGAGAAACATTTTCCTGGTGTTAAGAAGCAGCGCCAAGATGCATCACATAGGGAAGTAGCTGCTTCAAAGAGAATGCAAGAGCTTATGCGCCAATTTGCAACAATATTGCGTCAGGCAAGCTCCAAATCTTTGCATTTATCTTTGATTGAAAAACTCAGGTCAATCATTAAGATACTTAGTGTAAATTTCTAGGATAGGATAGCCAATGCGCCCTAGCTAAATGGCACAATTTCTCCTTGTACGAGGGTGGAGGATGAGGTCATGGGTTCAATACTCACTTGGTGGGTGTGTAAATTAATATATATATATATATATATATATATTTTTTTTGTGTGAAAGGATCATAGGATATAATAACTATAAGGTTAGAGAGTATCCATTAGTTTATATTTCATAAATTATCTTGTTCTCTCCTCAATATAATCAATTTTAAAATTGATAAAAGTTCCAACTTGTACTCTGTAATCAATGTGATAATCACATTTGGGATAGTACTAAGGCCTCGATCAAATCTTTGAAGCTTGTTAATCATTAAAGAAGATATAAGAAGGATTTCAAAGTTTAATATCTTGTTTTTGTGTAGACTATGTGAGGGTATTTTTCTATGAAAGTCAAGCCATCCACTAACGTAGCCATTTTAGTTTACAAAGTTAAGGAAATGTATGAGCTCCTTGCTATATATACACTTACTTTAGAAAAGGCCTAAAAGATAGGAATTTGATGCAGATGATTATGAATTGTATTAGCTGTTATTTGGAATTAGGGTTTAGTTGAGTTGCATTTAGCATGATATTTTCCCTTATTGGAAAATGATGTTGACCAAGTAATTTACTCTTAGTGATCAATATCATTTACACGGATGATGATTTTTCAAATGCAAACACAAGGACAAAAGGACCCTTTTTGCGGGAAGGAAAAAGGACTTTGTGATATGACATCACTGCTAAAAAGAAAGCTATAGAGTTTTTATTTATTTTTTATTTTTATAGTTTAAAAGGAAGCTATTGAATTTATTTAAATTGGGTTTGGCTTATCTCCGGTACTTTTAATTGGAATCTCCTTTTATTTTAATGAGAAACTGCCACATCATCCACTAACTAAATAAAATGTGGAATTTAAAACACACTACCACTTGCCATTGTATATTTAAAACAAAAGGACATGTCCAGTTAAAAAAGTATTAGAGGTAAGTCAAATCCATTTAAATTATATCCTGCTCTTTCCTGTCTTAAAATCTCTGCATTTTTAATATTGCTAAATTTTTTTTTTTTCTAAATAGTTACATTTTATTATGGGAACTCTTTGATTTTAAGCTTTGAAGCTCAAACAGTGATGTCAAAGATTTCTCAGGGGTAATTACTAATAATTTAGCTTTACTTGTTGCTTTTTCAGATTACTCAGCACAGATGGGCTTGGCCCTTTTTGAAACCTGTAGATGTTGAAGGCCTTGGTTTGCATGACTATTATGAAGTAAAGCTTCACTATCTGTCAAAACAATCTGATATTATTTCTATATGGTTATTGATTTGTACAAATATCTGTTATATTTTCTTCTTCCCATGTATGTATGATTTTGTACCTTAAAAGATTTCAGGTGTTTGTTTCTTAATCTATAGAAGTAAGTTGCTTGTTAACTATCATAAATTAATTTATGAAAAAAAATGGGTTAAATTTGTATAAATTTTTTGATGATGATCATGATAATAATAATAATAAAATAAATAAAATAAGAAAGAAGAAACTTGTTGTCGTTCTTTTTATTTTTCATCTTATGATGATGATGGCAGTAATATAATAAAAGAAGCTTGTCATTGCTGTTCTTCTTTATTTTGCATCTTCTCTTCTTGTTGAATTTGGCTTGGTCCTGGCTTTTCTACTGGTATGATGGGCTTTCATCAGTTCTTCAGCCATTCTTAGTATTGCATTCTCTTTCAGCTTTTTCCTTTGAATAATATGTTTTAGGTTCTTCATTCTAGGTTATCGAAAAACCCATGGATTTCAGTACCATAGAAGAGAAAATGGAAGCTAAGGATGGTACTGGCTATAAGAATGTGCGGGAGATTTATGCTGATGTGAGGTTGGTGTTTAAGAATGCAATGAGATACAATGAAGAAAAGGATGATGTACATGTGATGGCCAAAACTTTGTTGGAAAAATTTGAGGAAAAATGGCTTCAACTTTTGCCTAAAGTTGCTGAAGAGGTAAGTTGCTATCCCAATATGGTACCTTTATGTAGGACATGGTAAATCTTATAACCAGCACTTTTCTATGACTTCTATAGTGTCTCTCTTTTAATAGATATTCCACACCTAAATAATTTTAGGAAAAAAGACGAACAGAGGAGGATGTAGAGGCAAAATTAAATATGCAGCGTGCTCAGGATGCTGCCTATGCCAAAATGGCTAGGGATTTAAGCAGTGAGGTTTGTTGAAATTTCAGAGCCTCTTTATGAAGTACAACATATAATTGAGAGCAAGCTTCTTTAACTTTAAAAGTTTTTGTATGTTTAATTTGACATATACTTGCACTCTAATGGATTGATATTATATGGTACATGATTTGAACTAATTAATTGAAATTATTTTCAGCTATATGAGTTTGATATGCATTTGAAGAAACTCAGAGAAATGGTGGTCCAGAAATGCAGGTGTGTTTAAGAATCCACCTCTCTGCTTTAGTACATTAAACGAATGTTGGTTCATATAATCATGTGTGGCATATATATTTTAGTGTCTAGTCATCACTAATTTGGTTTTCTTTTTGTTTGTAAAATTCTTAAAATACCATAAGAAACCTTGCAATTGAGGTCAAGAATGCAATACGGGGCATGCACTTGAGTTGGCTTTGTCGCAGATGGGAGTTGGTGGTGCATGGAGGCAGTGCAATCAGGATGGTTTTTTCTTAAATATCGGTTGTTATCAATTTTAATTATCCTCTAAATTTAATTCCTGATGCAGAACCATGCACCTCTGGCAAAATTTTGAGTTTATTTTCAACTGTCTTTTACCGACTTGAAGATGTGTGAAGGGGGTTTTTCAACATAAATATAAATATTTATTTTTAAATCTTGGGTATTATTAGACAGTTCAGCGTATGCATTTTCGTACCTTTGCATGGGTGATCGAATTGAGTTGGCAATTTATTTCATTTTTTTGCCATCCTTTAGCAATAATCACTGATTGTATGTGCATAATTTTAGGAAAATGTCCTCGGAAGAGAAAAGAAGTCTTGGGACAGCTCTTACCCATTTGACTCCTGAAGATCTCAGCAAGGCATTAGAGATAGTTGCTGAGACTAACCCAAGCTTCCAAGCAACTGCCCAAGAAGTGGACCTTGATATCGATGCTCAGGTCGTCATTTATTTATTTGTCTGCCTTTTGCGGTTGGGGTCATCGTTTTTTGTTCTAGTTGCTCAAATAGGTTATTCTTCCCCCAATGCAGAGTGATTATACATTATGGAGGTTGAAGGCTTTTGTGAAAGATTCCCTAAAAGGTCAAGCAAGGAATCCTGGAGGCATCAGTGGCAGTGGCAACAACAATGATAACAATGACGATAACAAGAAGAGCAGCTCCAAAAGAAAAAGAGAGATTTGTGATGCTCTTGCCAAGACTGCTGTTAAAAGGACTAAAAAGCTCTCTAGTTTGTGACCTACCATTGCAGCATGTAGCTCACTTATGCTATTTGGTTGCATTGCTTGTGAATTTGAATAGGTACTCACTATTCCAAAGAAACAAACTTATAGAGCTAAATATGAAATTCTTGTGTCAATTTTTGTAGATCCCCTTGTAGCTGAGATCATGAACAGTCTGTACAGCTGTATTAGGTAGAATGGCATATTTCTTCTTTTCTTTGACCTTGGCTTAAAGGCAAAGACAAACACAATACTCCATTTCCTCAGTATGTACAGGTTTTTTTTGAGTCTTATATTTTTAATAAATGACAGTTACTTTGAGAACCAAAAGACCACTTTGACCCCCAATCCATCTTCCTCTTCCCCTTTTAACATTTTTGTGCCTAACACCTCTTTTATTGTGTATCAATCACAGTCACAATAGCTTACTTTAATAATTTTGATTAATGTGCAATAAAAGTAATGTTGTACGAGTCATAACTAATCACCAATAAGTTAGTTGTAAAAAAAAAAAAAAAAAAAAAAATTGTCTGAAGCATCCTTTTAACTCCCCCTTTGTTCTTTGGGTGGAGCTGATGGGAAAACAGGAGTAAAATTTGGTCATTTTGGACATGTTTGATGTTTGTGTTGTGCCCTGGACTCAATTTAAGTCTTTATTCTCTTGCTCAACATTGGAGTTTTGAGCTCAGTCCGGTCCTTGGAACGTCCAGGGTTGTGCCATTGAAAAAATGAATGCAAAACAAAGGTTTTAGAGATTGATTTCTCAACCACAATATTTCGGGTACGAACAAGCATATGAAAATCCAAATTGAAGTGGAAGTTGGGAAATCACTGCAATTTGGATTCTAATAATTATCTAATGCACTGAATATATGCACAATCTATTTCATATTATTCACATGCTTTGAGAGGGAGATACCTTTCTTGATATCAAAGACTCCAACACCAATAATGCAATGATTACGTTTGTTAAAAAATTAGGTGACAAAACCACTTCAAAGCCGTCCATATCCAGGAACCAAATCCCAGCTGACAATCCACACTACCCAGTTAACCTCCATTCTTGTCCTGAAACCCAATTTGAATTGAAAAGCCAACCACACTTTTAACAATCCCAAACGCTAGCTAGTAGACAGAATCCAAACCCTTCACTATTCCTGGAGATTAGGACTTGGGGGTTGACAATGAAACCCAAACAATGTGGGCTTCTCCAAAAGATACCCCAACCCAAGATAATATCATGGACCATGACTCATGCTTGCTATAAAGTATAAACCACAAGTCTATAAGCATAGTGAATCCAGTTCATGCATTCTTAAGTGCAGATAAGCCAGGTGGGAATACACCCAAACCCATCAATTCTAGCACTCCTCAAACTGGAGTGCAGAAAGTTAACCCCTCACTGGGAACATGGGAGCAATATCTTCTTAAGACATATTTTATAAGTTCAATCTAATGCAATGATTCAATAGTAACATGGAGATTCAAATTTATTCACTTGTAGAAATCAAAAGAAGTTCAAGAAAGAGCAGCACATTGGAAGGAAAAGAAAGCTCTAGAAGTTACTGGACCCTCTCAATTTCAAGTGAAATGATGAAAAATCAGTCAGTGAGTGTTATTCACTCCTGTCAAACCTTATCTCATACAAATCCAAAATGGTTAATGAGGCGGTGTAGGAATTGTTACCTAAGATGACCAAGATTATTTGGATCCCCTAATTGTGAATCTAATGGTAGATATTCTACTATAGACTTGTCTTCCTAAATTAAATGACTTGCAATGGAGTTACCACTTAATTTATTACAAGAAAATTTTAAAAAATGTCGACTTCATTAAATTGAAAATAAATTACATTGGTCCAAAATGAGAATGTATATGACATCGAATCCTAGTTACAATCCAAAGAAATAAAATTACATCTCTAGCATCCTAGTTACAATCTAACCATATAAAATTACTAAAATAAGAATCACGATTGTGGTTGTTTGGACTCCCAAATGGGAGTGTGAGTCCTTGACCCTAAGCTAGTAGGATTAAGCTTTGGGAAAATCAATTTGATTTAGGGTATCTTTTTAACTTATGGAGATATTGTTCTTAATGGGCTTGATTGATTTGCTTATAATGTGGTGCTCACTTAGGATAAATTTAGTTGGCATTATGAGGTAAGTAGAATTTGCAAATCTGGGGTTTTTCTAAACATACTAGTTTTCTCAAACTTATTGTTTTGTAAGAGCACTACTGCTATTCAAATATTTTGCTTAGTATCTTGTTATGACATTGGGAAATATTTGAGCAATTTTACATTTTACAAAGAAATCAAATGGCACAAGCTAAATTCTAATTTGTTCAATGAAGCATTTCAATTGTGTAGATGTTTCTAAAATCTCTTATGGTTCAAATTGCCTATGATTTGCTTTGAGAAATTTATTGCTTAATTTACTAACAGTATTTTGAGAAAGTATTGTAATTAGTGATTATGAATACTTTCGAAATTGTTCAGGTTCTGATATTTCCCTTTTTGAGAAATAACTATTTAATTAATTATTCATCATGTTTTATAAGTGAATTGATATTTGTTCGTTTAAACTTGTAATAATTGAAAAGTACCATGATATTGATAGTATATATATTTTGGAAATATTTTACTGAACATATCAAAATGATTAGCTTTGAAACATACTTGTTATTAGCACCTTAAAACATAATTTTAAAACCTCAAGATAAGTCAAGAGTAGTAGCATGATACTGTATTTTAGTCCTAGAGAGGGGACAGTCTCAAATAAGGGGTGGTGCACTAATTGTGACTCCAGAGAGGGAGCATTCTCGGGGATAGTTCCAAAGAGGGAGCCTTAAAAAGTCATAGGTTCTAAAGAGAGTCGCCCTAAAGAAGGGGTCCTCAGTCCTAAGAGGGGACCGTACAACTCAGTAAACTGGGTATAAACGTTTGCCATGAGTGGAAGGACCAAGGGATATTTTGATGCGATTTATTAAATAATGTGATGTTGTTGCTCATAGAGAGCTATATTGTTCTATGAAATGTTTACGTATCCATGGTGGTTTTATTAATATTTTTTTTACAATTTAAACTAATTTAATAAAGAATAATGTATTTCATAATCATATTTTTATTTATTATAGGAACAAACATAAATTATAAATATAAATTTTGTCGTATTAAAATGAAAACAATTCAATTTTTCTCAGAAATTCAAAAGGCAAGTTAACAAAAATATTTATTTTTTAATAAAAATTATTTATAACTTTTTGTGAATCGTTAAAAAGAATATAAAATTTGGAAATTATTCTTTTAGTTTTAAACAAACTTTCTTAAACCATATTTTTTCTGCCTACCAAAACACCAAAAAATGTAACTAAGAAAATTAATAAAACTTAACAATGATTAATTGGACCAATTAGGAAAAAAAATTGTTGTAATTTCATCCACCCAAAACATATTATCAAATAAAAAATTATTAGCAAAATCTAAGAATTAAATTTCTATATATGCATTGTTATAAAATAATAAAAATAAAAATAAAATTGCATAAGCTAAATTTGTCATCCATCTGATTATTTTCGTTTGGTTAACTTGTGCTTTTCTCTAAATAAATGACATTATAGTGTATTTCTAATACAATGATTAAGAATATATCCACCACAAAGGATTAGAGAATAAACAAAAATTAGTAAAGTCTCATAGTTTAGCATCTAAATTGAGTACTATAAAAAATCATGTTATGTAATAGAAGAAATATCAATTTATAATAAATACTAAATTATCCAAATCATGCTATGTAATAGAATAATATTATATTTTATATAATATATTTAATTCTTTCTAACGTAATAGGATAACATTTAACAATCAAATAGAACCAAAAAAAAAAAAAAAAATTTAGAAAACAAAACTAAATTGCATTAACCCAAAATAGAGTTTTAAAAAATTTATCAACCTAAAGTAGGTATGCAAGAAAAATAAAAAATCCACCAAAAGTTTGAGAGAGAGAGAGAGAGAGAGAGAACCTTTTTGTTGCGAGGGAAAACTATGTATAGAATGGAAGAGATAACGACAAATTTATAGTAAGAATGTGTGAATAAGAAAAGATAAAAATAAAGGAAGATGAAGGAAAAGAAGAAGAATGATATTAATTTAGAGGGTAGTGGGGAGATGAAAATGTAAGAAAGAGAGAAAGGTTGGAGAAGTAGTGGGGAGATGAAAAGGTAAGGGAGGAAGAAAGGCTAAAGAAGTGTAAATATTAAAAAAAAAATGAATGTTAAAAAAAATTAAAGGAAAATTGGAAAAAAGAAGAAGAAGATAATAACGTGGACACTGATATTACTCAACTGAAACGTAGTAACAATAAATGTTATACTTCAACTTTTAGAAATATATAGATATGATTTAGAATTTAATTAAATTTAGACTCTTCGATTTTTATACTTAATAATTCAATTGCCATAAAATTAAAAACTTAGATGGACACGTGGCAAAAAATTGGACTTTAATTGAAATCCAATTTAGAATCTAATCAAATTTGAACTTTTCAATTTTTACACTCAATAATTCACTTGGCACAAAATTAAAAATCTCATATATATATATATATATATATATATATATATAATTTAATTGGATTTAGACTAGCTCTTCGATTTTTGCACCCAATAATTCACTTGCTGCAGAAATTAAAAACTTAGATGGACACGTGAGAAAAAATTGGACTCCAATTGAAATCTAATCAGATTTAGACTTTTCAATTTTTACTCTTAATTGCACAAAATTAAAAATTAAATAGGACACGTGGCGCAAAATTAAGAATCTAATTGACTTTTCTATGAGTTTTAGGCCTTTTGGCTATTAATATATATATATATGGAGAGAGAGAGAGAAAAAATTAAGGCAAAAATTGATTATCTTATTTTAGATGATAAATTACTATTAATTAACATGAACTGAGTAGAATTTTTTTAGAAATTTTATAGACAAAAAAATTTGACAAAATTTTTCATACTTGTTGATGTGGTAGATTGATAGTAGTAAGTAAAAGAGTAGTGTTAATGATAGACTTAAAAGAAAACTAGTAAAATTTTGCTAACTAAACTCTTATTATTATATTCTTATTTTTTTTAGAAGTGCAACATTCACAATATTTTTTACAGCAAATTCTAGGTTTTAAGTTACTTTTTGTTTTCTATTTGGAAATATCACTATAATTATTTTTTTGCCATCAATAACAATCTATAACAACCTGCTACTTAGCATTAATTGTATAAGCGTTGTGAAAAATATTGTGGACGTTGCATTTTTCTCTAGTTTTTATTTGTTTTTCATCAGGTAAAAAAAAAATTATTTTACTTATTGATTATAAATAACCCTATTGTTTAGAATTTGTGGGTATTTTTTTTACTTGGTGCCTTAGGTGACCGCATTTCTTGCTCCACCATTCAGCCGACCCTGATCTCAAACATTTCTTTTGCTTAAGCTCTTTTTTTATTTTTTTGGGGGGGGTGGGGGGGGGGTGGGGTGAGAAACAAGTAAATGCACACAAATAAAAGAGAATGAGGTTTTAAATATGGTTTTAAAAACTAAAACGGTCATAGAACTAGAAAAGGGTTTGGTTTCCAATTTTTCATAGACCAGTTTAGAGTCTGATTTCCAATTAAACTAGCCAGTCTGTTAAAATCATGGGGTATTAGAACTTCATTCTCTCTCCCTTGTGTGTGTGTTTTAAAAAAAAATTAATAATAATAAAGGTAATTATCCCACATTATATAAGAGAGTATATTGTATATAGTATAACTTGTATTATTCACCTCTTACTAGTTAGACTGTCTCATTTGATTGCTTCTCAAAAACTTGAAAAAAAAAGAAGTTTATCTCATTTGATTTGGTGTCGATGTGGCGTCTGTCCTTTTTTATTAAATGTGATGTGTTATTATTGTAGGTATCATTGATAATGTAACATTTTTTTTATAAGTCTTCACTTATATTTACGTACAACCTTTTTGTAGCCACCTCTGTGTAACCTAACAATATTTGTCTTTTCGTGCATGTGATTGTATGACCTGCGCAACACATAAAATCCAATATGATTAATTGATTACTTTTTTTAAAAAAAATTTCATTTGTAGTTCCTTTTCCAATTTATGCTTCATTTAATATATTGTGACTTGCGGATAATAGCCCTCGTCACATGTTAATCCGAATCTAATTAAACCGTTATATGTTCAGATGCATTACTATTTATTAAGCTAAGAAAATACTTTTTTTTTTTTTTTTGAGAATGAGCTAAGAAAATACTTAATTATATACTAAGTTACTAACTCTCTTAGAATCTCAAAATTCAAACAAAGGCATATTAGTTTGAGGAAAAAAAAAAAAAGCCACTTACGTCTTAACTTATAATGATCTATCTTATTTTATCAAAGTCACAATTTTAAGAAACTTTTCAATTAAATAGAATTGTTTAGGAAAATATTGTACCATAGAGCATTTTACCTTGCTTAAAACATTAAATCAAGGCATTTAACTCTATTCGAAATCTTTAAAAAAAGAAAAAGAAAATTGGTTTGACTTATTCTACTGGTGTCACGTTAAATGTCTCATCAAGTTTTCAAGAATTGTAATTTGCAAGCATATATGTTTTTCTTTCATAACAGAATAGTATGCTTTTAGAACTCAATATGCTCTAATATGACTTGTTATTCATGCCTTTAAAACCTTTAAAATTGTCACTATTGGAACATCCCTACTCAAATGTTCATTTGAAGTCAATTGCACTCTTACAACTTACAAGTATGCTTGACTTTTGTGAAGAATCAAGAATCACATTTACATAGAAAAGAAAATTATTGTGAGCGGCTTGTGACCCAAGCCAGAAGACATTATTTTTACATAAAAAAATTATAATGAAATCTTGTCACCCAAGAAAAAAGAAATTACTTAAACGGTAAGGCATATTATTATTAACTAGCTTGTAACCCAATGCATATGCATGGATATACTTAAAGATATACAATAAGATGCGTAATATAATATATATATATATATATAATTTAAATACTATTGATAGTCATTTTTATATTTTGTTAACTTTTTAAAATTTGTTGTAAAGATATTATTAGATATAAAATGTAAATTGTGCATTTTTTTTATTATTATTGTGAAACATTTTTTTTAACGATTTATTTATTCTAGACTCTTTAATTTTTGTACTTGATAACTCACTTGAATGAATATTTATGATGAAGTCTTACATTTGATTTTAAAATTAAGAATTAAAACTTTTTAAGCATAAATAATTTAGAACACATGGTGCAAAATTAAAACTCTAATTTCAAATTCTAATTTGAGTTTTTCTCAACTTCACCTATTATATATATATAGATTCTTAAATCACACTTATTAGAAATTTTTATAAATTTAAATATTAAATTATATGTATAGTAAATGATGTAATAATTCAATTTTATATTGTGACTTGTGTATAGTCTCATTATTGTTTTAAATTCAACTTCAATACAAGAAAATTCTAAGGTAGGAGAAAATTGATGGCTAGTAGATTTATGATAAAACTTACGGTGGCAATAATATTGGAGTCGATTATCTTTTTGCCGTTAAAGTGCAAGCTAATGACTTTACCACTACCCGTTATCATTCCTCCTCACTTCCTATCCCTATTTCTCATTCCTCTATACTTGACACTATATATATTGAAATACAATTTATTAACTGCATTTTAGTAGAGTTGGAGATTTGTGAAAATGGATATAAAGAAGATCGAAAAAAATATGTTGAATGTGCTTTTTTAAGCATTTTGCAAATTGCGTTGTGAGGATGTTGGATCTAAAACACCCAGTGCTTGACGTTGCAGTAAATTGTTTACTATTTTGCATATAAGTAATGAGTTTTACAAAACCATTTCGTTTGGAAGCTTGTTTCATTAATTGTTACGATGCACATAATAAAAGCATTGACATTTCCTTAATTTCGACACAAAATCTATGAGCTAGCTCTGACTTTGGATTTGGTGAGTTAGTGAAAATCTCTCTCTCTCTCTCTAAAAAACATGTAGATATTCATGAACAATATTTATGAGAGCAACCATTACCTTTCAAATTTCCAAGTCATTCAAATTAAACTAATCCCAAGCTAGGCCTAGGATTATAATATTTACATTAAAATTTAGTGAGTGAGAAAGCATTTCCCAATTGATAGTTAGATTTTTGATGGATTCTGTCTCACCTAAATTAAGTATACCTCTGATATCTTCTTATCTCAAGTTGGTCTTCTGGTAGTAAGATTATTGATACTCTTATCGAACTTAATGCTTGTCTGATTCTCTCCAGTGGAGAAACATTGCCTGATTCCACCTTCTATTAATATATAATTGGTTAGCATACTAGCTTATCTTACTATCGTTTGTCCAGACATCTTTCATGTAGTACACCAAATGAGCTAGTATGTTGTGCTCCTTTCTAGTATCCTTGTGAAGCATAAAACAGTTTGTTGTGGCCCATCGCTTTCTTTCTCTTCTCAAGATCAGCTTGCTAACATCTTTACGAGGCCACTCCCTACAGCTCACTTTCATGCTTTATTTGACAAACTCAAGTTGGTCACTCACCTGCGAGTTTGAGGGGGGCTATTAGTGTACAAGCCCGTTGAGCTAGGCCTGCTATGGTTTATTTGCCCATCACATTTTTCTTGTACTACACACATACATAATCAACCATATATCTTATACTGCACTCATATGCTTGCTTATATAAAGACAATCTCTTATACAATTTTTTGCATAGAATACAAAAGAATTATTTTCCAACTCTAAACACTAAATAAACTCTCAAATATAATGTTCAGGTTTTCTTGGGTTTATGAACGTGTGTTATATAATTTATAGATTCCTTGCATCCTCAATTCTCATGTTATGGTCAAATGTTGTTGTTGGAAAATCTGAGTCAAAATGCACTTTTTGATGTATTTGAGTCTTAGGTTTTAGTGTGTAGAATAAGGTTGAAAAACTATGTTGGCAAAAAAAAAAAAAGTGATCAAGATTTTGCTCAAAATAGTGAAGATTCAATAGTCTTGATTCTTATTCAACTCTACTCAGTTGATCAAGCTTTAATGAAGCTCGACTCCTAGCTCGATTCTTCTCAATCGACCGAGTAGCAGAAATGTTGAAAATGAATTTTTAGTTTCAGCCCATAATAACCTAGCTCACTTAGGATCCATTCACTAGGGTTTCTAAAGGTATAAAAACATATTTATAGAGTTGTCATCATATAAAAACACACATATTGTGAGAAGTTGCTGCAACCTTGTGTGCCTTGGGTTTCTTATACCAAGTAACCAAGCTACTTCTGGTTCACCATTGGAGCATGTTTGCTGCGAAGATATTTGCACCAACAACTTCTACAATTAAGAAGATTGATTGTGAAGTTGGTCAAGAATTAAATATTCATGTACAATGAAGAAAGTCACTAGGAAGAGTAGTCCAACCAGATTGGAGCTGCGCTTGGATAATTTAGAAGGCTTTTTTGTAGGTAGGTACTTCAAGATTGTGTATATTCTTTTTATTAGTATACTCAATTTTTGTTAGTGAATTCTTCAAAGAGTGGTGACATATGTAATATATATATATATATATATATATGTAACTTGTTGAGGTTTTTCTTGTTAGGGTTTTCCCCCTTCGTGACCATATATATCATAGTGCTTAAAACTTACTTTTTTTTATTGCATGGAATTTTATTTTGGCAATATGTTTGTTTAATTAGACCATTGCATAAATTGAATTATTAATCAATTTGGGTAATTGATTAATTTAACCGGCCGGGTTCAATAAAATAACCCAACATCTCATTTCAATGTTTGATGCAACGAAAGCATTCGCGTGGTTTACCTTTAAAGTAATAAAAGTGAGCTTCAGACATAATCTACTGGTTGATAATACTTTATTGCTGGAAAGCAATTAATTTTTAAATCCTTAAAACAAAGAAATACTAAAAATTATTCCTAATCTAAAAAAGGAGAAAACTACTCCAATGTCTATAACTTGGCGGAAATCTTTTGAATAGACAAAAGTCTACTTACACAATAATTTTCAATTTTTTTTTTTGATAAGATTTTTTTATAACCACTGAATTAGCGAATTGTGATTTATATATTGCAAAAACAATATTATTAATAAGTCTGTATAAAAATGATATTATCATGATTATAATTATCATTTTAATAAGTTGTTAAATTTATTGTATCTTTAGCATTACTTTAAAAGAAAACTTAATTGGCTCAACTCTTATTTATGAATATAGAATTGTATGATTAAATTGAAAATCATTCTATCATTAGATGAGAGAAGGAAACAAAAAAATGGAAGGAAATAGTACTCCCATTCCGTTATTATTTTCATCCAATGTAATGGAAATGGTTACACCAGGCCTGAGAAATTTTTTCCTGCCTTGTCTCATGCATCGAGCATCCTTTAGATACAGAAATAAGTACAGAATCTATGTAATAAAAGCAACCTCACAACCTTTGCTGATTCCATCTAAATGATGACACAATAATACAGCCAAACTATTACAATTACAGAATTACTTTTTCAGTACCTCTCCCTGGTCACGTTTACTTGCACTCAATTGACCACAAAACCCCTCAAATCTAACTACATGAAGCAACAATATAGAGCATATATGCTACCAAAACCCCCCAAAAAAATAAAAAATAAAAACCAAAAAAGAAAGCACTATATATTGCCTGCAATTATATCTCTGGACTAGTGCATTTAACAAGTCATATATATATCCACCATGTTTGACATTGTTTTTTTTATCATTGTTTGTGTTTCTCATTGCATTTGAAATGTATTAGGTTGTTTTGCTTCTGCAAGCATTTGAACAACATCTCTCATGGTGGGGCGTTCCACACTGTGCTCTTGAACACATAACATTGCAACAAAGTAGACCTGCAGTGCTTCATCAAGAGGAATATCACCCAACCTTTCATCCAGGATTTTCACCACTCTTTCTTTGCTTGAATTAGTTTGTGTCTTGGTCCATTGAACAATGTCTATCCCTTCTTCTCCAAAGTTACCAACCGGCCTTCTCCCGGTTATGAGCTCTAGCAGTACTACTCCAAAACTATAAACATCACTTTTCTCATCAACTTTCAGTGTGTATGCATACTCTGCAACAAAAGACAGACACAAAAAAATAGGAAAGAAGAAAAGATTTATTGCTGAATTCCACCATAATATGTAGAAGGGAAGAAAGGAAAGTACTTAAAAGTAATTTTTTAATGCAGAAATAGATAAAATAAAGTCAAGTACTGGACAGTATGAGATATCACGTCCCACAAATGAGCCCTAAGCACTACCATCAGACTCTTTATAATATATTTTTTTAGTTAAATTGAAGAGCATTGTTATCAAGAATCACATTAAAAAACAAACCCAAAAAAAAGGTCCTACATCCGAATCTCCATTATTTAAATTTTTGCAAAACTCGAGACAGCATTAAAGCCTTTTGTGAAACTTTTCTTTCTATTTTTTTTTAACTCTCTCCTTTAAAAAAAAAAGATTTAAAAAAAATTACGAATATTTTAATTGAATGCAAAATAAGAGAATATAGAGTTAGATATAGGAAGTTAATTTTTTTTTTTTTAAATTTAAAATTTGATTAAACTTTACCAAACCAAAGAACAGTTTATAATAAACAGAAAAATATATCTTATGCATCAAATATATGAATTCTTCTTCTTATTGTATGTGAGTTTCACAGCTGTAAGGCACATGTAAAACGGAGTATACATACATGCACGATGCGTGGAAGAGTTGTGAGACTGATCACACATGCATATTCATGAGACAATTATTGAGATAAGGTACTTGAAGCCTTTTAGGTTTTTATTTTGTTTTTTATATTTATTTATCATGGGTACTTCAAAGAGGAGGGTAAAGGGTAAAGGGTAAATGGGTCTCTTCAATACAGTGGAGTACGAGTGGAATTTTCATGCATGAGTCACCCGCACTAATCTTTTACAGAGAAAGTATAGGTGAGGCTCATCTCCCCAAGTAAAGTAGCAAACTCTAATGTGAAAAAAGAAAAGGTATTTGGGGTTTATGTGTCTGTATTCCATACAAATGTTTCTTTATAGGGTTCAGGGAAAGGGAAAGTAAAAAAAAAACTTGGATCCCAATCTGGATTCTTAAAGGGGTATTCTTTCTTTGGTAGACGTGCATTTAGTTAAGGTTTTGGTTTTGGGTTTTGGTCAAAAGGATGGTTGTAAGAAGAGTGAGCCAACATTTGGTGTAAGGTTTCAACTTTCAAGGCATGCAAGGCTCATTACCCATTAGTATGAAATTTTGTAAAAGAAAAAGCAAAAGGTAGAATTTTCCATTGGGTTAGTGGAGCCTTTAGGCTTTACCCTTCTTGGAATGCACAGGAATCTGCTTTCAATACACTGGTTGGACCCAAGGAAAGTATTTGGTAAATTTGTTATGGACAGTGGGGCTGAGATGTATATACTATATATTGATTTAGTTGTTATTTGAAACCTAAAGTTGAAGAGAATGAATAAGTTTTTGAAAGAAAGCAACCTCTTTCCTAGAACCCCGGGTGACCAACTCATTTCTCCAAGTCAAATTGACTTTGGTTTATGCTTTATTTAACTACTCAATCTTAGTGATTAGATCTCCTGAGCAGGAAATTGGATTGAAAGAAACTCATGTTATAATAATGAGTAAAATGATCAAATTCACTATTTTTTAATAGTTTTTAAGCTTTTAGTATAAATGATCATTTATCATGATATTAAAAAAATGGTCTTAAACTATTAATTTCACGTTTCCTAACAGGTTAAGCTAGAAATTTATTAACTGAAAACTATGAATAATGTTTTAAACTATTAATTTCACGTTTTAAACTTTTCTTTCTATTTATTAACTGCACTATTTGTTACCAGTTTAATTTTTTTTGATAATAAACAGTAATATATCATGACATCAATTAAAACAAGTGATCTTAACTCTTATATATAATTAAATTCACGGTTTCTTAATATGTTAAGCTAGCAATTTATTAGCTAAAACTATGAAAAATGTTTGAAACTGATATGTACACCTATAATATTAAAAAGAAAAGTACCTGGAGCTATATAGCCGTAAGATCCTGCAATTGCAGACATGCACTCAGATGTTCCTGTATCTTGTAAGAACTTGGCAAGTCCAAAATCTGCTACATGAGCCTCGAAATCAGAGTTAAGTAAAATGTTATTGGACTTGACATCACGATGAAGTATTAGAGGTGAACAATCATGGTGCAAGTAACAAAGGCCTTTAGCTGCTTCAATGGCAATTTTGAGCCTAGTATCCCACTTGAGAAAACCACCTCTCTTCCCATGTAGAACTTCACCAAGACTACCATTTGGCATGTACTCATAAACAAGAAAATTGGTCTCTTTATTTGAACAAAATGCCAGCAACCTCACAATGTTTCTGTGACGAATTTTGCCAAGTGTGCGTATTTCTGCAGAAAGGCCATTATCATGGGAAGAGCCTTTGTTTATTCCCAACAGCTTCTTCACAGCTACTTGCTCCCCATTTGGCATTGTTCCACTATATACAATCCCAGCTCCACCTCTTCCTATAATGTTGTTGTCCTTTATGCATTCTAATATGTCTTCACTTCCAAACTCTAGCTTCTGGAATGCTGTGAGCTTCCACAGATTTGAATTCCTTCTTACCTTTCTGGTCTTGATGATTGCTAGAACAACAAATACTAATGAGCACAGTAAGAGTGCCAAAGCAAATATAAGCTTGAACTTTCCTGAAACTTGAGCCTTGATGCCATTATGGTTGTGTGATTCTAATGGTGAGTTTGATGAATAGTTGCATGGACTCAAGTAAGAACCACAGAGTTGAGGGTTACCCGAAAAGGATGTAGAATTGAAGAGTGAATATTGGCCAGTTACAGGTATTGGACCAGAGAAGTTATTGTGGGAGAAATCTGCAGAAGTTAAGCTCTTCATGGACCCAATTTCCTTTGGGAGGCTCTGGTTAAGTTGGTTCCATGAGACATTGAGATAATTTAGCATGTGAATTTGAGAAGTTTGGACTGGGATTGGGCCTGAGAGTTGGTTTTGACTCAAATCTAAATAAGTGAGCAAGATACAATTACCAATCTCAGGAGGGATTCTGCCTGAAAAGTTGTTTCTACTCATATCCAAATTTAGGACTTTTTTCAACTGGTCTATGTCTGATGGAATTTCTCCTGTGAATTGGTTTCCATTTAGTAGAAGAATCTGCAAGCTGGGGAAATTTGCAATAGAAGTAGGAAGAGACCCTGACAAACGGTTATTTGAAAGATTTAGCTGGACTAGTTTTGAGGGTACCTTGCTTGTGTCTTGAGGAAGTGGCCCAGTAAGATAGTTGTTTTGTAACTCCATGAGTGATAGCTCAGGCAAGTGAAGAAAGCCACTTGGTATTGACCCAGTCAAATAATTATGCCCTAGTCTAACTTTGTTGAGTGTGTCACATTGACCAAGATCTTTAGGCAGAGGCCCAAACAGAAAATTGTTTTGTAAAATCAAGGTCTTCAAATTCCTTCCAAAGCATAGAGACTTGGGGACCAATCCAGTGAGCTTGTTAGTGGACAAATCAAGATCAATTAGTCTACCATTCTGACCAAGCTTCGAAGGAATGGCTCCAGTGAAGTTATTCTGCCAGAGCTTTAGAACTTCTAACTTGGGTAACTCTGCAATGAACTGAGGGATCTCCCCATGCAATTTGTTGATGAACAGGTTCAAGAGGGTAAGCTCTTTGAGTCCTGACAGCTCAACTGGGATAGCTCCTGTTAGCACATTATTTGAAAGATCAAGAGTTTTGAGACTACTCAAATTGCCGAGTTGAGGAGGAAGCCAACCGCTAAGCTGATTTGTTTGCATGAAGACTGTGTCCAACCTGTTTAGATTGCCTAACTCTGCAGGAATTGGACCTTCCAAGCCACAACTTGCAAGGTCTAAATGAGAAAGATTGATAAGCTTACCAATCTCTGGAGGGATACCACCATCAAATTCGTTGTAGTATCCTAAGCGAAGCTGCTTGAGATTAGTAAGATTACCAAGTTCACTTGGTATAAAACCATCCAATGAGTTTCCTGCAAGTGAAAGATAGTTGAGCTGCTTCATATCTCCATAGCTTGAAGGGATATTTCCAGTGAAGAAATTCCCGCCAAAGTCCAAGTACTGGAGCCTGGGAAGTTCACTGACACCCAAAGGAAGTGAGCAATTAAAATTGTTATCATAAGCATCTAGCACTACAAGCTCTTTCAACTGAGAGAACTCCCAGCTTAAGTTTCCACTGAACATATTAATGGATATGTTGAGGAATTGAAGTCTTTCTAGCTTGTGAATATCTGGTGGAAGAGAACCTGCAAAATTATTAGCTGCAACTGAAAGATTAACAAGGCTTGGAAGTTCTGTGATTGCAGGTGAGAGAGTGCCAGTGATGTTGTAATTGGATATGTCAAGTGAAACTACTAAACTGTTCGTGCTGTCACAAAGGACACCAGCCCAAGTACAAAGAGACAAGTAGTTTGACACATTCCAGGTATTGAGAGAAGAATTGTAGGACTCAAAAGCTTGTTTGAGAGAAACTAGGATTGAAGCTTGCCTTTTGAGAGATACATTATGTGAAAAAACAGGATGAGAAGATGTAAGGAACACAAGAAGTAGAATAGAGAGGAAGACAGACCTCATATCAAAAGCAGCCATGGAAATTGAAGTATAGAGCAGGTGGGTTGTAGTGAAACAAATTCAAGAAAAGCAATGTCACATTTCACATATAGTTTCTATTGAGCTAATACAAGCATAGACATAGACACACACACATACAAAGTACAAACACAAAAGAAGAAGGGATAGAGCTAATGAAGTGATTCAAATGTGATTTGGCTGGCTAATGAATTGCAAGGCAATTTAGGCTACATTAGTAGTATCCAAGGTTCTCCACTCCCACTCTCAAATAGAGTGTCTTTTAGTTTCTTCTTTAACTTTATAAAAAGAAAAAGCAAAAGCAATGTTACATAAAGATGAATATAACAACAGACCGTTTGATCAAACCAATACTTGGAATTTCGTTACTTTTCATGACGAAATTACAAACATGGCCCTGCTTTTCCTATCTTAATTATTGAATCCAAATGGGCAGAGAGGTCATATTTTGAATCTCCAATACATGAGGTTTTTGACCCCAAATGAAAATCTAAAGTAGCAATGATAAGCAAGTAATGCAAAATTAATTTACCCTGTGATGATGGACTGTTCTAGAGCTCCACTATAATCAATACTGAACTGGATTAGTAAAGCAGGTCTATCTTGACCTTGACCAACACTATTTTGATTATATATAATGTTCTGCATCAATGATAATAGTTTTGAACTATAATATGTAAGAGTTCGTTTGTTATAATTGCTTGGCCAAGGGCGCTTCACCTCCTATAATTATGACATACAGCTTGAGTATATTTGGTTTTTAAAATGACCAATAAGTAACACTATATTTAACAATAGATAACATAGTGTATACAGTAATATCACTTTGACACGAGCTTACCATTGATTTTTATTTATTTATGCATAAATTACAAATCACGATAGATATTAACACCACTTTTATCATGCACAAATGACAACTAACAACAAGTCATGTAAGTGGTTATGAAAAAAGTTGTAAAAAATGTTATTTCTCTATATTTTAAAAATGTTATTTCTCTAATGCAACTCTAAGTAATGTTATAACACCCAATAACTTGTTATTAAATTCATATTATAAAAATTCCACCATTGGATAACATGTTTTATATATTTTTAATACGCATGCCACTTTTCATGCCAATCGAATACTATTTACTATTCGATCCATAAACTCATCTTTTATGCATTATTTTAACTATAATAACTTGAATTTAAAGAATTGATTACTGGCATGGACATTGATCTTTGATTATCTTGAAATTTTGTAAATATGAAAGATATACGAAAATAATGCAATCTAATGGTAGATTTGACAAATTTTGCATTCAATTGAAAAATATTGGATGGTGTAACATTACTTAAAATTACACCAAGTGTAATCTATAGTCTATACTACTAATAATAGGATTCTCTATTTAAATTTCATCATTTTGCGTACTAAGATATCTTCACACAAATTCTTAAACTCTTTAAAATACCCCTGTCTTTTAGTTAAATAATTTTAAATTTAAAAACACATAAAGGATGAAAAAGTAATTTACTGTTTTTAAAAAGTTCATAAGTTTTAGGCCTTTTCCTTTCTCGCGTGCAAGTAACTAATTAGGAAAAAAAACTCACATAGAGAAAGATATTAAAAATTAGGACATTATTTCTGTCTTATTTTTAAATATTATGACACTACGCTCAAAATAAATAAATAAAAAAGAGCTATGAGGCAAGGGTGTGTGTGTTATAGTTAAAATAACGGAGATGGAGATTCAAATCCTAGTTCTCCTCAGTAAGTAAGAGCGTATAATGTCACTAAATTACAAGGCTCTTATTATTATATCTCATTTTTAAATATTACGACACTACACTCAAAATAAATAAATAAAAAATAGCGATGAGGCGCGCTTGTGTGTGTGTGTGTGTGTATATATATTATATAATTACAATAATAGAGATGGAGATTCGAATCTTGATTCTCCTCGTAAGTAAGAGCATATAATATTACTAAATTACAAAACTCTTATCATTATGTCTCTAGACTTATTGTTTAAGAATATGCAACTCTCTCTCTCTCTCTCTCTCTCTCTCCTTTTGTTATATCTATGTTGCTTATAAAAGTAGCTTGGTTCACAAGGCCAATCACACCTTCATTAACATTATGTCTCTAGACTTATTGTTTAAAAATACACAATTCTATTGTTGCCTCTCTTTTTATTTATTTATTTATTTATTTTTATATGTTTTAAATTTTTGTTATTATTATTATTATTTTTTTTGTATATCTATTATTGCTAATTAAAATAGCTTGGATCACAAGGACAATCACACCTTAATTATCATAATCAAATAAGGTGCACCTTTGGGGGGTCTATACCAGGTATATTTGAATATAGAGTGGTAGCCTAATCAGCCACGTTGCTGTTGATGTACCCAGACTGGTAAGAATTATCAAGTTGTCAGTCTCTTTTTAATTTTAAATAATGGAGATCATGCTTGATATCAACTTTGTGCATGCAGATAAACACTCCACTATATTTTTTGTCTTTTCAGGTGGCCGCAGTGGACACATTGGGCCTTGGGGCCCATCTTTCTTTTGTTATTTGCATAGGAATAAGTAGGAATCACTGATCACCTAGGAGGCCCGCCCTTCTCACTTTAAAGAGTTTTATGCAAATGTGAAAAGAAAAAAAAAATAAAGCATCTAACTTTGATTTTAGAGCATGTTTGGGATTTTATCACTTTAATTTTCTTTCTCTCTCTTTTGTGTGAACCCGCATGAACCTTTATTTCCTTTTCTGGTCAATGAGTTAGGATCATTGGGAAGCAAAATTGCAGTATAACAAGGCTTGTTTTGTGCATGAATAAAATGGTACCAACATATATATATATATATATATATATATATATATATATATATATATATATATATTTTTTTTTTTTTTTTTTTTTTTTGGTTGTTGCTAATCACATTAGCTTTTGTTTTTTGGGGAACTCTACCTTGTACCATTTAATTTGAGCCTGAAAACAAGGAGTCTAGATTATTGGTTGATGCATCAAAGCTTTCTCTGACTCTAATTGAAAATTCTTCAGAAGAGTGTTTTCTTTTCTAGGGAGCACAATAATGGGCCAGCCTGCAGCCATGGAGCCTTTGGGCAATGAAGAAGGATAGAGGTGAAATGATACCCATAACGGTTGCATGAATACTTATTTTGATTTTTAAAAACATAAGCACTCAATTCATCTTCCATAAATAGTACATTTTGAACTCATATGTAGGGCTGACTGTTTCCATAGCTCTAAACATTTGATGATGTTGTCTTATGGGAGCATGGTCCTTCATCATCAATGTCATCACTGATGGAATCTTCCTTGCTCCCTTTTAGCCATATCACCTGGATCATTTGATTGAATAATGACCCATTCTCCACTTGTTTAAAAGTCACATTTACTTGACTCATAATTCAAAAAAAAAAAAAAAAAAAAAAAGGACAATGTTCGGCTAATATCACATGGTCATGGAAGTGCTTTGATCAAATAAAATATTAAGACATTTTGTGAAAAATAAGTTTAGGAACACAACTCCGTTCATAATTGTTAACATTATTTATTGTGATTGGTACATAATAAAAATGATGATGTTAGTGATGGGCTGATGTAAAAATATTATTATTATTAAAAATAAATATAAAAAAGGGGTAAAAAGTAAAAAGTCGTGCACTCTTATTACTTTTTTGAAGCATAATTCATTTTACAAATACCGGATCAAACTTAAGGGTAGTGCTAATGGTGCAAAGTTGCATACTGCATGGTCAGGAATAAGTGTTGGTAATCGTGATGGTGGGTATTCAGGCAAGCAAGTGAAGAATTCAAGGCGTCAACCTAAGGTGCAATACAGTAGAGACAAGCAAACAAAGCAATAATTTCCAATTAGAAACAAGCAAATAGCCATAATGGCCAAAAGAGTGAGGCAAAAAAAAGTTTGTCCTAGAGCTAAATATAAGGCTCAAGATAAATTATAATAAGTTGGGGACAAAGGAGGGAGAGAAGCATATTTATAAATTTTCTGAGACAAGAAAAATTAAAATATGAGACTTGAATGATGTCCGAGATCATTAAAAATAAATATCAAAGTGTGTTAGTGAAAAAAGAGCATATTAAAGAGATGTAAAAGTTATTTTGATAAAAATTTTAATGGAAACAATGTATAATATTGGAGCGATTTGGGTAACCCAATAAAGGATAGAAACCGTAGATTTGTTCGAAGAATTAGGTTGACCAAAGTAAAAGATGCATTAAGAATAATGAATGTGGGAAAGGCCGTAGGACTAGATGAAATTCTTATTAAAGTTTGGAAGTGTTTGGATGATGTAAGCATATGCTGGTTTACAAACCTTTTTAATAAGATCTTACGTGTTAATTAAATGCCTGGTGAGTGGAAGAAAAGTGCTTTAATGCTTATTTACACGAAAAAGAGCTATTAGGGAATTTAGGCCCAAGTTGTGCCAAATTACCAATTTTAATTAAGCCAAGTTATTAATTAATCCAATTATGCTCGGGTCTTGATTGGTATGAACATACACTAGGATTTTAGGGTTTAGGGCAAAAACAAATCCACTATGTAGAATTGAAGTCTTACAAATATAATAACCCGATTTTAATTTGTTACTCCGAATAATGAATAAATATTCAGAGGAGAGTAGTTAATGCATAGGTAAGAAAGAGTGAGTTGATCCAAGTTGAAAGGATGAAAAAAGGTTAAAAAAGACCCAAAATAACATTAGTAAAAGTAGTAAAAAAAGACTTGTTAATTAAGGAAGTAATGGAGAATATGACTTTAGGTAGAATAGATAGAGGAAAAGAATACACGTGGCCAACCCTCACCAATTATTGATGCATAATCAATCCCAAAATTTTGGAATTAAGGTTTATTATTGTTGTTGTTGATACTACTGCCAGTGGCCAAAACGAGGATATAGTTAAACTATAAAAGGGTTATACTTCAAAAGTAAAAAAGATGAATGTAAATTAAATAAAAAATGAAATAAATAAAACAAAATAATAATTAGCAAAGATGACACTTGTTGTCAAATTTAGACCAAGTTGTTATTAAGGAATCAATTTTAATCCCAAGCTGATTAATTATCCAACTATACTTGAAAATTTAGTTCGAGGAATCATGCATACAACCATATCGAAAGTAATAAAGAGCAGAAAATAAATAACATAGGCTATATGGTTATGAAGAGAAAACTCTACTAGGGAAAAACTTTCTTGTAGATCCATTATGTAAAATTGAAGTGTTTACAATAGACTTGACCATCAATCTATTGCTAACTAGTGAAGTAATGAGGTATTTACCATCATGACCTCACACAACTCTAAGATCATGGACTCTTCTACAATGGACTCTACTCAACACAAAAGCTTTGCTTGTGACTTGAAGAACCATCTTGAAGATTCTTCATAGTAGCTTGACTATGTTCCGATTGCAGCAACTTCACCTTGATTACCAAATCTTGAATCTTGAATCACCAAGTGATGCTTTGAGAGAACTGGGTTAACCTAACCTTGGTGTACAAAACACAGCTTTCCAAAACTCTATTTTCTAGTCCCATATGTTTGCCTTTAAACATTGGATTTGGAGTCACAAAACCCTAGAAGTTTGGACAACTGATTGGTTGAATCAAGATTTTGGTTGCATGATTCTTGATCGATCGACTTAAGTGATCTTGCAGATCTTCTTCAATACCTGAGGGCACATGTCTTGAACTTCATATGCACAGTAAAGATGCTTATAAGCCGCAAATTTGATTAAGGTTTGCCAACCTAAAACTATGGACTCATAATACTTACTTGAAAATAAAATGTAACTTTAGGCTAATTTGAACAGTGGCAGTGTAAGAATTCTACCTATAGTCATGAAGAGTCATTCTCATATATTTAAGAAGTCCATTTACTTGGATAGCATAAAATATCTTATAGTTTCAGAACATATTCTAAGCACTAAGATACAATCTAATATCCTAGATTCTTGTCAAGGATGAGAATTTCAAGAGTCAGATAAAGAGTAAAATATACGTAAAGAGAGGAATACAAATAAGTTCTGTTGACTTACTAAGATAATTATTAAGAAACTTTTAGTTTATGATGTTTTGACATGTCAATTTAATCACAGTGAACGAGCATGACTTATATAATTCGTATAATGCTATTAAAAATAGAAATTCTTGAAGAAGTTGGGTCCTCCACTAGTCATTCATGGAAGAGGAACAAACAAAATTGTCTCTCAAAAAAGATGTCTTATCTATATGGGCGGTCTATCTTCGGTATTGCATCACCAGATTTTCCTTGAAATCATTTAAATCTTTATTAAAGTAGCTTTGATTTTCTTTTACTTTAATTTACAAACCAATGGGCTACCTTTAAAGTGCAAATGTGAAATGTGATTATACGCTAAAGATGTAACATCGGAATAGGGTGTGCTAAATTGAATCGCTAATAATGGATTTTGAAGTTTCAGCATATTTGGAAGCTCTCCCATACACACTACTTTTTTTACAAAGTCCATTTGATGTCACCTTAGCTCCAATATTGAGTTTATTCCCTCATATCAACAGGATTTAAAACCTATTATTACTACAGATGAGATGACAGGTTCATATCTTAGGGGTCCACATGTCCATTTTCTAGGATAATCGTGTACATGATTAGTATATACATCTTTGACTAAGTAGTGATTACCATGTCACTGAGTTGTAAAAAATATCATTGAGAAACAGAGAAAAAAAAAATTCAAGGATCCATTTGAAATCAAATAATGTTTGTGAAGCAAAAGGAATCACCACCCAACTAAAAGTGTTGTCTTGAATAATGGAAAAAAATATCTCATGTATAAGATATATGCCCTCTCATAACGTGTGCGGTCCATAAACTGTAAAAGTCAGAATTCATATATTTGATGTATGAGATAATTATTAGACTTGATGTCTTAGAGGCCTGAACTCCTGCTGCTGCAGTGGGAACTGTTGCTAGTGCTGGTCTGCTGGACAAGAAGACAATGACCCTATCAGTTTTTTCTTCTGATCCCTCAATATAGTCAGACCCATCTCTCCTGAACCAATGCAGTCACTGCTAATGACAAAGTAGGTGAGGAGGAGGAAGAGGATAACAACTAGCATGTCCAATCGTGACCTCAATAAAATGGCCAATAGAACATTGTTTTAATTCTCCAACTACAGAAACCTCAATGTTGTTGTCATGCTGTTGTTGTTTGTTATACTTTAACGATATTTCTTTAATATGATAAGATGCAATCTTCAACTTTATGTTGGAGCTAACTTTAAGAATCTTCCTGCTGTATTTCACAAGCTAGGTGAAACAAAGGCCATCCCCACATCTGTAAGATTTAATAGCTCTAAAGCATCAGAATTCTGTTTAAAAAGTGATGGATCAAAAGTGAGTTCTGAAGGTTGCTTTGCTACAGATTTAAGAGACATTAATTGAGCCCTTTTGCATTGTTCATTCTTATAGATTACATATCAATAATAAAGTTATTGATATGTAATCAGATTGTTATGAGATGCACCAATCAGATTGTTTATCTTATCTTAATCTCTATGGATAGCTTGAGCAATGTTAGGCTAGGATTACGCTTAGCTTGATTGGTTAGGATTTTAGTATGAGATTCTGAGCCTCAAACATGCAGATATGACATTGATTCTTAGTTTCTTTTTTGAGCTGTTATATTCGGAGTAAAATTTGTTAAAAACATAAAGTTGGAGATTTTAGACAATTACAAGAAGAAGAAAAAAATAGTATTTTTTTCACTTCAATTTCTAGTGCTTGAGAATGCAACTAGCAATGTTATCTTTTATTGAATTTTCTACTGTAAGAGGAACTATTCAAGATGTTAGAATATTCACATGTGAGAAGGAAATATCAGCTATGGTATCGCAATTGCAACCACCATATTGCCCAAATGAATCGCACCCATGCGTTACTAAAGCCACTCTCAAAACATTTTTTCACTTAACTTTTTTAAATTCCTTCTCCCTATTACAAGAGGGTTATAATTCAGTGGCATCGCCCAATTCTCCCAATTAAAAAAGTATGAGTTCCTATTCCTTTATTGTCTATATATAAGTTTTCAAATCCTATTCCTTGGCAGATAAGAAATATTACTTTTTGGACAAATAATAAATTGTCCTTCACACAAAGGGGGAAAAGTAACCAAATCAACTTTCCTTACACACCAAAACATGTCAAATAAGTAACCAAATTCAAATAGAAATTTAAGAAAATTTTCAACAAATCTCCACTTCAACTCAACAGAAATACATATAAATATATTGCAGAAATTAGAAAGAATCTATAAGTTTTTTTTTTTTTTTTCATTCTTAGAATGGATGGCTTGCCTTTTGGCCTTGTGGGTATTAATTATTTATTGGACAAGGAATATATTTCATTTTCACGCAGAAAACCCAATAGTAGTATCCAATATTTATTTATTAATTTTTTTTATAAAAAAAAAAAACCCCAATAAATAACAAGGTCTATATAAGAATTATAAAGAATTTTTAACAAATATGATACCTCTAAACAGCAACTGTTTAGACATATGGACAAGTAAGTTGAAGAGATAACATGCTTACATTAGAGATAGAGATTGGAAACTCTAGTTAGGAATTGATAAACATTTAACTTGGGACACATTTATTGATTTATATTGAATTAATTATAGATTTGTTTGCTTGTAAATAAATAAATGATTGGTTTGCTACTAGAGTGCATGTTGGTTGGAATGAGCTCCCCCACACTTCAGAAGTTTTTGCTTTGTACTTGCAGCTTGCTCAATATATATCTTTCAATGAAATTCAGTCAACCCAAAACATAATGGCAGCCCTTCCCCACATTTTCACTTTTGGCAATACCCACCGGACCCTGGTATCACTTTGCTCAAAACATAAGCCATTATTATGGAATCAAGCATATTTGAGACTGGTCACCAAAGATGGAGGTGACAATTTTATATCTTAGGGTCCACTCGTTCGCGGGATCATCATGTTAGCTGACTATTTGGGGGTGCTTTGCTTGCTTTTATTGAATGACATTCTTTAATGGAAGGTCCAATCCTTTTTCTTAATTTATAATTTGTATTTGAAGTTACCGAATCCAAAAAATTAAAAGGAATCTTGTTTGTTTTTTATTTTTTTTATGTGAGTTTTTTGGCCAAACTGAGGGGAAGGATATGGAATTAGTAACCTAAGCTCCGCAATTTTGTTGATGATCTTTCAAATGAAATATAATGTATTAACTATTGTTTAGAACAACCAAGAGTTTTGTAGTACAACAGATTGACACTTCTTGATGTTTCCAACTGTAATTATCAAAAACCTATCTAATGGACCATTGGAAAAGAAAATTCTCAATTAACAAAAGCTTGGACTATGCTCTTCCACTAAATCCTAATAAGAAATGCTATGGACTATGTTGAATCAAATAGTAGGCACCAAGAAGTTATTTTTCCTAGTGTGACCATTGGGCACACGATCTAGAGAAATCGAACTTAATAAATTTTGAGAGTATCAAACTACCCTAGATTGAAACATCGCTACATCATTTGGTGTGATAAAAGGCCTAGAGTATTTATCTAAACTCATAAGATCCTTATTATTGTTAGTCTTATCTACTACAAGTGAATCAACATCTCTTTCACAATCTCTAAGCAGAACAAAGTTCATATCCGAGAGAACGAGAGTAAAAAGAATGCACCTCTATTGCCTGAGAATGCCCACCAGAGTTATGGGCACTTACTATTCTTTTTTTTAATGAATTTTTTAATGTTAGAAATTTTATAAATAAATAATTAAAAAAAACCACCAAAGCTTCATCATTTTTAGGCATTTAACCGCAAATCACCTAACTTTTTATGGTGATGATATCATTAGTGAACTTTGAATTGTGTAAACTTAAGAATTTAGATACTATTTAACTTTTAATTTTTTATTTATTTAGTATTTGTTATTTTTGAAATTTAGTATTTTTCTTTCATTAATTAAAAAAAAATTGCATGTGAAAAAATTACAGATCAACCTATAACTCAATTGGCCTAATTTGATTTCATCCCATTTAAGATGACCCATTTTTATCTAAATCTATCTTTGACTTAATTCAACCCGACCCATTAGCTAGGCCGAGATTATTTCAACCCTATAATTAATGAGCAGTTGAAGTTTTTTTTTTTTTTTGACAATGCTAGTATTTTAATGGAAAATTATTAAATACTCCAGGAGTACCATAAATGCGTACTCTTTCCTCTCACATAGTCACATGAATTGTGAGTCCTACCATAAATTTAATTAGTGAGACTCATAGTTATGTGAGAGGAGGAAGTACGCATTTATAGTACTCTATGAGTACCCAATATTTGAGTCAAAATTTTCTATCTCACTTTTCCTGCTCCACTCTATACTCCACCAATAAAAATTTGTCACGTGTTCACCTAATTAATTAAATACTACTATTAATTAATAAAGGTAACATTAATAAGTCAATAATGATAGTATTTAATTAATTAGAAGAACACATGACAAGTTTTTATTGGTGGAGTATAGAGTGGAGTAAGAAAAGTGAGACAGAAGATTTGGACTCTACAATATTTACCCTATTTTAACACATACACAAGGAGTAAAAAAAAAATTTTAAAAAAAAACTGACAATAATATATATTAAAAAAGACTTAACTATCGGATATAAGCACAGACCCTTGAAGTGTTAAACACTTAAACTGGGCAACACGGTCCAAAACTGATAATCCTAAACGACAAACCGTAATAGGTGAAAACGGCAGAGCGTATAATAAAGTTTGGGTGAGTCCAGAGTCCACCAGACAAGACAAAGTAGACAAACAACAATTGTTGTACTGTTCTTCTTTTGCTGTTGTTGAGAACCCAATTCCGAAATCTAAAGAGAGAGAGAGAGAGAAACAGTGGTGTGTGACTGTTAGAGAGAGAGAGAGAGAGAAAAAAAAATGAAACAGGTATCAAAGGATCCATTCGAAGCGGCGACGTTTGTGGAGGAACAACAAGAATCACCACCAGAGTCTCCTTCACCTTCACCTTCTCATTCATCTGCTGCTGCTGCTGCTGTTGCTGTTGATGATGATGGAGTACAAGACGACACCAACGTTGATGCACTCGATGCCACTGCTAATAATAATAATAATAATATTATTGGTGACCCTTCTTCCACATCAAACACTTCCACTACTGCTGCTGCTGCTGCTGCTCCAATCATACCACCACACTCTTCTGCTTCAGCCTCTACTAGTCGTGGCGGTGGTGGTGGGTCCCACCCATCAAAGAATAAAGAGGAGGAGGAAGAAGAAGAGGAGGAGAACATGGATGTTGAGCTCTCCAAGCTCCCCTCTTCTGCTGACCCTGATAAAATGGCCAAGATGCAGTAATTTTTTTTTTTTTTTTTTTCACTTCCTACTTTTTTTTTTTTTTTTACTTTTTGCTATTTACTGTTTCCTCCCCCTCTCTTTTACTGTTACTTTAATAAAAAAAAATTTTAAAAGTAAAATTCGATTTCAAAATGCATATTTTTATTAGTTTATGTTATTTTGCCAAAATGCAAGTAGGAGTGTAGGACCCTTTTGAAATCTCCAATCATTTTTGCGTTTCAACTATAAGTAATTGTTTCATGTTTAAGTGATTGTCTAGCACTCACAGTTCACCTCAACAAGTTGTGCAAATGCTGTGGTGCTAGAACTGGTTAACTATCATATATGGGCCTGATAGGATAACCTTGAAACCAATACCATGGTAACATAGTATTCTAGCATTAAAGTTTTTTATTTTATATAATTCAATTGTTACGGTAAGTGTGAATAGGAAGATTTGAACTTTGGTTCCCTTGTAAGGAGATCATATAATGCCACTAAAATAAGGCTCTTTGCTATTCTAGCATTAATTAAAATACCTGTTTGTCTAATAAATCCTATTTTGTAATAATTGGTTGCGTTATATACTCTACTTTAAAATGGAATTCAGCTGTTGATTTATTACGTTGAAGGAGTAGTAATCACATTTATTAATCACATTCATTGACATGTCAATGTGTAAATTTTTTGTAATAAACTTGATGTAGCTTTAGCATTTTCCCTACATTAAGATTTGCATCTTTCAGTTATTTGATTTAGAGTAATTTGACAACCCCTTTTACCATTTGGAGATAATTCTAAAGTGTTCTTCCCCAAGTAAGTCAAGGAAAAATATAAAAACATGAGCTTTATCTGTAGAAAGCAGAAACCTTTTGATTGTGTTAAACTTGTCTATAAGATAAGCTATATAATAAAAGAGAACAATTTATGATAGAATGATCTCTGGACGCATGTATTGGTATGTAACATAGAAATTGGTTTTGCTTAGTATGTTTTCATCGATAATAGTGGATATTTACCAAATTGAGATTTGGATGTACTAGAAAAAACTTGCTTTTATTGTAGTCCATGTCAATAAACCATGTTTCTGGCAATTCTTCAGTTTAAAGTTTGATTTTTGTGTGGCTCTTTTAATAAAAGAAGACTCTTTATTACCTAGACTTGAACTCAAGTAATTCCTGCTTCAAACTAACCTTATTTCTATTTTAGCTTGCTATTGCTTAAGACTACTGTAATCTGCATCAGTGCCTCATGCATTGGATTATACAATTAGACATGTCCTCTAAGCTGTTACATCTTGATAACTTTGCCAGGGCTATTTTATCGCAATTCACAGAGGAACAAATGAGTAGGTATGAGTCCTTTAGGAGAGCTGGATTTCAGAAATCTAACATGAAAAGGGTATGCTTCTTCTTTGATTATTGTTCTCCCTTTCTTCTTCTTTTATTGAAAAGGGAAAAAAAGGGCTTTATTTATTAGATAGAATTTTGAGCATTGGTCAAGTTCTGCATAATGTTACTTTAGAGTTGGAGTAGAGGATCCAGCTATATTCAAAATGTTCAGCATAATGCGCATTCTTCAAGCTTTTTGGGGTGGCTGTGTGTGTGTGTGTGTGTGTTCAGGGTGAGAGAGAAAAGAGGGGGGAAGGGGATGGGGGGTTTAAAAATATGACATATTACACAATAGGATATTAATTTCCCACATGGATGGCATTTGTTGTGCTAAATGTTGAATTTGTCAAAACGTTCTTTGTGTCTCATTTACTAGTTTCTAAGCTAATCTTTGCCAAAGGATTTTGATGTAACCTTATCAAGATTCGTTTTGCATTTGCATTATTGTTACTAATTGTTTGCATATTTATCCTATGCTGTGAATGCAGTTGCTAGCAAGCATCACGGGAACCCAGAAAATTTCTGTGCCAATGACAATTGTAGTGTCAGGGATAGCAAAAATGTTTGTTGGTGAACTTGTGGAAACAGGTGTGCATGCTGTCCAATTTTGAATTTGTGTTGAGATCTCAATTCCAAAATGGGAGAAACTATATTTTTGGATTATACAAAGAATGAGTGAACATTGAAAGACTTGTGATTGCAAATATGAAATGCTTTATCAATCACATCTAGAGCACTATGCAACTAAAAGCTAAAATCTAGTGAATGGCTAAGTCCAGAGATGTTTCTGAAATTTGACTAGTGTGGGGTTTAGTAATGAGGCTCTTTACTTTGCAGCTAGAATGGTTATGACGGAGAGGAAAGAATCTGGGCCCATCAGACCTTGCCACATCAGAGAAGCATATAGAAGATTAAAGCTTGAAGGCAAAGTGCCAAAGAGATCAGTTCCGAGGCTCTTTCGTTAGATAGACCAGATACAGTTTACGTGGCTGAATGCACAGGTTTGGATAATCCACCTTGTTCTCACATATGGCATTATAATCTTGTATTGGCATTCTTATACTACTCATGTCATCTATATGTTAGACCATTAGATTAAGAACACATAATCCAGTTAAAAGTAATTGAATGTAGAACAGTAAGCCTTGCTTTAGGCTGACCTTTTACATCACCTATGTGAGCTGAACTTGAGGACTCAATCCTTTCATCTTCCCATTTGAAGAGGGATTTGGATACTGCTGAGCCACAAGACTTGTTATGGTCAGGCAGATACTTTTTGTTTGGCATTTTAAGTCTTGGCAGTTGCTTGGTTTAATTTCTGTATTAACCGTTAAACAGAGATAACAGCAGGGATTGGACTATATGGAGGATAAAGATGTCTATGGTTGCAGCTGAGGTTCTCTACTGTACTGCTTTGTAGTCAGAAACAAAAGCAAGAGCAAGACTACTCAAAAAACAAAAGGCAGAACTGAAACTGATGCATAGAAAACAGTTGAATAGGGAAAGGGGAAAAAAAAAAGAATGGGTAATGTGTATGCCTAATGAAAACGATGAACTTTGTCTATTTATGCTGCTAAAGGGATTGAGGTCAGAATAGTCTGTACAAAGCTGATGCCACAAATAATTCTACTTCCATGCTATGTGATTGAGAAGCTTCACACTATGATGTTGAGAAGTACAAACCTCCCTAAATTTTACTGTTATGATCCCTGTTTTCCTCTTTATCTGGTTCTTGGTTTGACCCACTCAAGTCTATTTTGAACGTATAGTAAGATCATAGTTGGCCTTCATTTCTTGGCTAGGTTGATCTTTGTGATGATAAGTCCGTAGAAGTTTGGCAAATTGAAATGATTGGAATTAGCTAGATTGGATACTTAACCCTGTTGCCACTTAAGTCTGTTATCTTGGCTAATTGAAATGATTGGAATTAGTTGAGACTTGATGTGGATGTTACAGCATGTAATATAACAATTTCTACTTTATGTATGTGCATTTTAGATTCACTATTGGAAGCTTAATGATCTTCCTGGCTTACTGCCTATAAATTTGATATTATGAGGGGTAAGTTGATGATGTCAAGAGAGAATAAGATAATAAATTAAGACAGGATAACTACCCCAGTATACTTTTTCAGTTATGCCTTATAGTTGACAGGACATTGATATTTCTCCACCCTTGGTCCTTTCTATATAATATTGAAAAAGCAAGGCATCTATGTTCTTTATATTAAGGGTGTACAGTTGCTTCTCACTTTGTTTGAATAAGAAGGCTCTTAACTACTTATAGACTTTAGTTTGTTATGACTCCAAAGCTCAGCTCTTTCGCTTCTCCTTTTTGGTTTGCTTGGTGACAACCTTATGGTTAAAAGATTTGGTGGCACATTGCTTTCAGGAGTGCTTGATCCTCATGCTGCTCTGCTCAGATCATGATATATCCTCAAGTCTTCCACTGTGCTAATACTTTTTTTTAATTAATTTTGTCAAAATTCTTGGTTAATTAATCTTACAATTAGTTTGCTATTGTTTTGATATATTGCTTTCTTTTGCAGTCTATTATTAGGTCAATTCGACTACAGGGTTGGATGCAATACATTGGTTGTATGAATTACAGGCCTGAACCTACACTTAATCAGCAGTAAGCACTGGGGGCATCTCCCTCCCAAAATGGACACCATGCACAGGTCATATTGACAGTCTCCTATCTACCTATCTACTTCCTGCTTCATTGTTGTATTGAAAGCTATGGCATAAATGCTAGAACTGTCCTTTTGGGCTCTCTCTCTCTCTCTTGTTGGATTGGAAGAAAGTTAAGTAACTGGATGTCATTGTGCCATGTCTTTTTCTTTTCTTTGGCCATAATATTGCCACAAAACCCATTAATTTCATGTACCTGAGTTATTTAGGGCCCATTTGGTAATGTTATTCTAGTAATGTTGTTTGCATTTTTTGAAAATACGTGTGAGTGAAAAAATGTGAAAATACGTGTAATGTTGTTTAAAAATTGAAAATTGTTGCTCAAAATCCCATACCAAATGGCTCCTTTGTTTTTTTGTTTTGAAGGGCAACTTCATTGCATTTTCCCTACTTCCATTTCAATTTTTATTGTAAGTTACACACTAGTAGTCTTGAATCTTCAACCCTACTCTCCATCTTGCTCTAAGTGTTTCCTAATTCCTATTCTTTGCATAATTCTGATATAACAATTCATAAATGATGGGTGCATATTGATGGCCTAAAAGTTGAATTGGCTTGGTTTAATCACTGTTTTCAAAACCAAACCGGACCGGGAGGTTAGACCGTAAAAACCGAGAACTAGGATGAAAATCGGTTTTTTAAGCATAAAGAACCGTATTTTTAGTTAATTACGTGAACCCCTAAAACTAGGGTTGCACCGCACGAACCGGTGTCAAGAACCATGCAGTCCAACCCCTTAGCATTTTTTTTTTTATAAAAACAACTTAACACAATTTTATTCTACTTAATTAAATTATCCATCTGTTACAAGGAATAAAAAAAAATTAATTAAAATCCTTCAAAGATATTCAACTTTACTTCAAAAATTAACCATAAATTTTAATGTTTTCATGGTTATTATTTTATTTTATTAACTTTCTCATTTAATTATTAAATATATGCTTGAAAATCATTAAATTTTCCTCACATATATAAATATATTAGTCAATTTTGCTAGTTTAATAAATTTAATATCTATATTTTGGTTTTAATTAATTATTAAATTAATTATGACATCATCATGGTTTAACTTCGGTTCGATCTCAAAAATCTTGAACCTCTCTCTTTTACGATTCAATGAACAGTCTAGATTTCAAAACCTTGGGTTTAATACTAGCACTCGGGTACATGTGCAATGTCATTATCAATGCAAGTTACGCATATTTTATAAGATTCAACAACGTGAGAGATAAATTGAGTGAGAGAGATCTAATCATTCAAAAGAAAAGGAAAAAAGAAAAATAGTTTTTTTTAATCATTCATCATTGATTGGAATTCTACTCCCTTGGACGTGGAGTTGTTGAGATTGTTTGGATCTCTGAAAAAAATAGAAATATTAGTATAAAATGGAAGTGTATAGTATGATTCTTTACACGTTAGAACAATGTAGAGTATGAAAAAATTGAACTGTTCGCCAATGGTGTATGGACACCCATTCTCACACTTAAGTGGTAGGTCCGAATAATTTAATACTAATTTTATATTCTACTTTATATTTCACAAATTATAATATGTCATATGTTTGATTTTTTTGTCATTTTATACTTTGATTATTTTATAAAGAAAAGTAAGTGAATATATGACAAATTGTGATTGATAGAATATAAAGTAATACAAAAAATTTGTATTTCATATAACAACCCACTATATCAAACATTTGTAAAATAATTTTTGACTTTAGCATTTTCTTAGCAAATCATATAATTAAGATGAATGCCTAACGTAATTCTAAAGCAAAACACAACTAGCACACGTCTTTTTAGGGGGGATGAACATGACGTTTCATTGATCCCCAAGTACAAACTAGAAGGTGTTAAATAGAGACTGAATGTTTATTATGGAAGTGGGCCTCTGTTAACCCCTATAAATTATAACCTAGTCTGGTTGTAACTATGAGGTCCAGAGGCCTAGATACAATGTATCACACAATTTCACTCCAACTTTAGACCCAACAAGGCAATGACTGAATTTGGACAATATATATGGTTGTAGTGTTGTGTACATTACGACACAGGCAAGAGTATTAGGATTGAAAAGGACTTGGCATGAATGTAACCTTGTAAGCATTAAAAGTTGATGATTCGGGCTTTTTGACCATTCTGGTAACAGTATATTAAGATAGGTTTTGACAAATTTCGTAGCAGGCTTACTGTTAAAAAGCATTCGTTTTTAACTTTTCGGGTGGTATTTTTTATGGAAATTTTTTTAAATAATAATTAAAAAATTAAAAAAAAAAAAATTATCAGTAGTCCTTTTGCTGTATTAGTATTTATGTGCGCGTCCATCAAGCAGATGAAATCCGTACATTATTAGTGTAATTTTGTATATAGCGAAGGTAGGAGGAAAATAGGACAGTCCTCCCAAAACTGTGTGTGGCATCTCAGTAAAAGCTTATTTTTTGCCAGAACATGAAAAAAGTGGTTACAAATAGCATTCGTATAACTTCTCTTATAATCAAGACGCCAACGACAAACTGAGACAGCTTCCAGGTTGATTTAGAGTAGTAAAAAGATCAGCACAGTTCCCCTCTATCATTATGTGATACAGGCCTAAAAAAATTGATAAGTATTATTTTAAAATAAACTAACTCAGAACTTTGAACTATTAAAAGTATGACAATATATTTGATAATAATTCTATCTTTAAATTAAGTAAAAATTCTATGAGTGAGTGATCCCATCATCTAATGACCAGATTTATCAACGCACTTACCTTGGCATCTTCAGGTAGGACTCTTCTTTGATGTTGATTTTTTTTTTTTGATGAGCTAATAACCCAATGTGTTCTTTTTTTTTTTTTTGGAAACTCCAATGTGTATTTATTAGTATACATAACATGGTTGAAGTTATAATTATTTGTTTTAATCTCATCAAAAATAACATTTGGATTATACTCCAGTAATGTTTATCGTTCAAAGTCTTAACTATTACAATGATTTTTCTGACAGCCATTATATAATTATATGCACCTTACAAAAAAAAATATATGGTTGCTAGTTGCTACGAACATTTGCGTTGAAATATTGTGTATATATATACACACACAACATTGTTGATAATTACATATCTACTATTTGCTGATTTGATAACATTCGAGAGTCTAGATGGATTGGGGTATACACCTTCTTCATGATCCTTAACTCTCCTCCATGATCTCATGTTTTGTTGTTATTCTTTTAGTCTTTACCATAATTTTTATTTGTTCTATTTGTCAATGTTTTACGGTTAATGTCTTGCATTATTTGATACGTTTGTACTTCAAAATAAGTTTATGACAGATGTGGCGTTTCCCTAAAATGATAGGCGTACGTTTCTTTGAGAGTCACTTACGCCAGATTACAATGGGGTATGCTGGTTCAAGGCGGATCAGATTGTTGGAACGTTTTTGTTTGGAATCCGAGGTTGGTAAGGATTTTGTGTAAAATTTATGTTTTACACAATCTTATTAATTACATCAGTTTTTTACTTAAAACTTAATGTATCTCATCACACCTAATAATATCTTAATAATCTTTCAATTGGGTTGAATTTTTAAATGGGTATTAGAATTAATTAGGTGTGGCTGTGTTTATTCTTTAATATATGATAAGATTATGTGGTATGCTTGGATTAAAGAGTATACAATTTTTACACCACATCCTTATAAGATATAATCTCTTCTGTTTTTGCATGTTGTTCATATTTTTGGGAAATGCATCAATGTCATTTGCCCTTTATGAGTGGCATGCACCACCTTAAGCAAAAGACTAAGGGTATGTTTAGTAGACTGTAAGAGCATTCGTAGCAGGTGTGTTAAATGTGTTAAATGCTATAATATGACACATTTGACACACCAAACACAAAAAACGGAGCTTTATCAGATGTTCCAGATCTAAAAAAATATGCCACACGGCTACAGTATCGTCTCAAATGTGAGACGGTTGGCCGGTATGGACAGAAATGGTATAAATTTTAATAGTTTTTTATTCTCTTTTCTCTCTCCTCTCTCTTCA
This sequence comes from Castanea sativa, assembly GCF_040712315.1. Classification (NCBI taxonomy): domain Eukaryota; kingdom Viridiplantae; phylum Streptophyta; class Magnoliopsida; order Fagales; family Fagaceae; genus Castanea; species Castanea sativa. The sequence goes on along the minus strand of NC_134019.1, from coordinate 9,591,320 downwards.
CTTTTTCTTTTCTCTTCTCTCTCACCGGTTCCTTCTCTCTTACCTCTATTCCTCTCACTGATTCCTCTTAATCTCTCTCACCCTCTGAAGCCACCACCACCGATCTCGCCGAGCCGCTGTCAATATCGCTCAACCACGCTCGATCTCGCTGATCTCACTCACGGTCTCACCTTCTCCAGTCACGGCCGATCTCACCCCGAGGCCGCCGTCGATCTCACCCTCTTCCCTCTCCTCTCTGTCCGCCTTTCACTCTGCCTCTCTCTGGTTGTGGGTTTTCTTTTTTTTTTTCTTTTTTTTTTTGCTGCAATTTGGGTTGATTTGATATTGGTGAGTAATTGTGGTGGTTGGTTTGCAGTAGAGGTGGGTTGTAGTGGTGGTGATGGTGGGTTCTAATATGATGGGTGAGTTGTGGGTGATGGTGGGTTATGGGGGTGGTATGGGTTTTGTGTTTGTTTTTTAAATTGTAGGCGGCAGGTGGTGGTTCAGTTGATTTGGGTGGTGGTGGGTTATGGGTTATGGGCGGTGACAGTGGCAGTGGTGGTGGTGGGCTGTGGGGGTGATGGCTGGTGGTGGCTGTCGGTGTTGTTGCAGCGGTGGATATTGGTGGCTGGTGGTTGTGCCATTGATGTTGTTGTTGTTGTTGATGATACTGGGGAGGAGATAATATATTATTTTAATGTGTAGTAAATATTATTTTAATGTATAGAATTGAAGGATAAAACATCTGATAAATAGGATATTGTAAAATGATGTGGTAAAATAATAAAGTAAGCTTTTGGTGTGTCAAAATGGCATTTTTTATGAAACACCTGATGATGATGCTCTAATAGACACTGTAATATAATATTTATTCCTATAGTTTATCTATTCTTTAGTTTGGTTATGTTTTTATTATAAGAAAAGTCATTCCTTATGAATACCTGTTCTTCAAAATGAGGAATAATTATTCATCTCTAAAAGAATTATAATAGTTATTTCTTAGTATGTGCAATAATTTATAAACTTAATATGTTTCCAACTAAACAAACTTTCCATATACACATAACAATTATAAAAATTTTATAAAAAAATCATAAAAAAGAATTCATCTCTATCTCAAATTAAAAAAATAAAAATAAAGAAATATAATTGTATGGATAAGATAATTCCTAAAATAAATCTTAAATTTTATTCTAATGTATGTTACAACTTACAAGAAATTATTAGGTCCACCGAGATGACTATTGAAATGGTCCTCCAAACCAATGAAATAATTTTACTTATGTAAATGTGTGAGTCGGATTCTTAATCAACATAGGAATTTTTTTTTTTTTTTTTTTTTTTAAAAAAAAAAAAAAAACTCACTAGATGATGTTACATTTGCATAAATGATAACATTTTGTTGGTTAGAAGGACCACTTCAGCAATCCTCCTGGTGGACCTAATAATTTCTCCAACTCACATGCAAACTTATAAATATGTTTAGTTATTCCATCACAACACATTTTATTCCTAATAATAAATATTATAACTTTTTTTTGTAATTTCCGTTCAGTGTACTAAATGTACCATAAATGTTGCTACTCCATTTTAAATTTGCAATAAATATTGTATAGTTTTCTTGAATTAAATTGTAATTTTGTTATTTCTTGTATTTTTGCTTGTCTTACTTTATTTAAATTAACAAAATAAAATAAAAATATCACGTCATTAAATGAAATTTTATTTTCTTTCTTTTATAATTAGGATATTCATTAATTTGAGGGTTAATTAATAGGGGCAATAAATTAGAATAGTCAGTTAAGGAAGGAGAAAGGCATTAAATGATAAAAGATTTTCATAAAAAAGTAAATGTCATAAATATTTGAATTTAAAATTCAAATTTGACAACTTTACCATGGAAGTCTTTAATAAGATAAAATCCTTCCAAAATTGTGTTTAATTAAGTCTTGAGAGGTTAATTTTGAAAAATATAATATTTTTAGTAAAATACTATTTTGGTTCTTAAATTTTATCAAAAGTTTTTTTTTCTTGCCCCTAAGCTTAAAAAATTCTTTTTTATCCCTAAATTTTGTAACGAGTTTTTTTAATAGTTTAGAGACAAAAATAAGGATGAAAAAAGAACATTTTTCAATAGTTTAGTGATGCAAAACAAACTTTTGGTAAAACTTGTTTAGAGATGAAAGATGAACTTTTTAAAGTTTAGGGACTAAAATACTATTTTACCCTAATATTTTTCTCAATAATGATCATGTAAGACTAGAGAAGGTATCCTGTGAGACTAAATAATGATCATGCGCCTGTCTCACCCAAGATTTTTTTGTAAGACTAAATAGTGGGAATAAATAAGGAATATTTTCAAGATATAATCAATTAAGTTTAATGATACTTCTCAAAATGCAATCAATTAACCTTAAATGATTATATTAATGGTGGACCATTCTCATTATGTGATCTAATTTAATGATTGAATTAAATCATATTTGAATTCAAGATTAAAAGTCAATTGATTTATAAAAAATAAAAAAAAGTAATGTTACAGCTACAAAATATTTTACAATATTTTTACAAAATCTTTATGTGGCCAACATCTTATTGGTTTTCATCTAAACCTACCATTAATATCACTTTTTTATTCACCAATAATCACTCACCACATCAGCAATTTGTAAAATATTTTGTAAAATAGTTTATATTTCTAACATTATTAAAAAAAAAAGATTAAAAGTCAAATAAAAAACCATTAGAGATCATTCCCTTCCTAAAACTATGAAGTTCGAATTTAAACGAGATTATCATTAAAGTATATTAACCATATTTACTAAATCAGTAGCACAATCAAAATATAATATTGAGTTTAACTTGGGAGGATATTTGAGACTAGATGAAGATATCTATTCAATTAAACATTCCCTTGGAAATGACTTAATAATTAATTTAGATTAACGAGCCAACTCTTTGATTGATACTCACATGGTAGGACGTTCGCATGCTTGGCAACTCATATGGCTCTAGTCTTAACATGTTGGATGGTTTATTTTCAGAATTGCCTTAGATTGAATATTAAGTATTAATTTACTATATGCTATAGTCGGACCCTAGGATTAGAATGTGAGTGGGTGTTCATTAAAGCCTGTTAGGTAAAGTCATTTGTCCACAACCCAATAACATCAATGAGGGCTAGCTATGGTTGACCAGTCTGGGATGCCTAACCTCTTCCCAAGATTGTACCCTAACTCATGACTTAGTCTGAGCCAGTTAACCCTTCAACAACGAAGTAAAAATGATTCCAAATCCTAAAATCAGGTTGCAACTTGTAGACACCTCATTCTATACCCATTAATAACCTTTGGTCCCTAGCCCTAATGATGAGATTAACAATTGCCAACCAAGGGCAATTAAAGAGTTCACAATAGTTCGGAAGTAATCACAACTCAAAAATGCTCAAATTGCTTTGAAAATGATGCTGAAAAATGATATTTGCTCACTGTTTTGACCATAACTTTTGATTCTCAAAGAATTTTTTAGTGAGATCTGTTTCATTGGAAAGTAAACATTTTGGGCTTCAATTTAAACATAAATTTTCATGTTTTGTATTTTTATTGAATGGGTTATGACCATTTAAAATCAGGTCAATAATGCAGTCGAAATTAGGGTTTTTAAGAAGCATGAGTACGCATGGGTTTTGCGTGTGTACACATGCCTCGAACCTACGTATGCAGGCTTGTTTCTAGACCTTTAAAACTTGATTTTTGGGCCACCAAAATCTCATTCGTTGATGGAGTCGGCCCTTAAACCCTTGGAAACATCCAAAAACCTCTAAAAGGCCCCAAAAACCCTAGTTTTAATGTATAAACCTCACATTATGTCTCCAATCCAAACCCTAACTAGAAAGAGTGCTTCCATCTTTTCTAAACCCTATTCTCTCTTTTCAAAACTAAAACATAGCAGCTAGCACATTTTTTGACATAATTCAAAACCTTTTTCTAGTAGTTTACTTAAGCAAAAACTAGTTTTCAAGATTATTTTTGAAACCTTTTCAATATAATTTGTTCTTGAGTTGTGATTAAACTAAACTATTGTGTTTTTTTTAATTCTTTTATTTCCTCAATATAATATTTGGGTTGTAAGCACTGAAGGGTTATTTAAACAGACTCTAATTCTATGATCCTAAAGTAAGGTGAGTCTTCTTTATATAATTTCTCAATTTGCTAACTAGGAATTGCATGAATCTCTTGTTTTAGTTTATTTATAAGATTGTTCTTGTTTAAGTTTAATGATTATGATGTTTTCTTGATGTTGTTAAATCTAACATTGTGATTTAATTTGCTTTGTGTTTAGTATTTTCTTTTGTTCATACCTCTAGTTTTCAAGTTAATATGTTCTAACATATAGAAATATTCACATATTCTTTGGTTGGTTGTTGTTATATTTATTTGATGCATGTTAATCTAACCATGATGTAATTATTTACTTATTCTAGTGTTTATCTTGTTAATCTCTTTGATTTAAACTCAAGTATGCATATATTTGATTCAATAAAAATGTGATTTCACAGTTTCCGTGCTAAGGATACGTACGCATACTTGAGTATATGTGTGCATGTTTTAATTCAAACATGTGTCTGCATCTTTAAGTATGCGTATGCACCCTAAACCCAGATTCGTGCAAAATCTTGTTTTTATTTATTTTAAATGTTTTCTATGTTTTCTTTGATTTTGTTTGACTCTATTTAGGTTGGGGTAATTACACTAAACCCACTTGTGGTTTGGCATGAAATCACTTTGCCTACCTGTGGTTTACAAAATGTCACTTTATCCACCTGAGGTATGTTCCGTTTGTTTTTCGCAACTCACCTCTGTTAAAATTAAGGGTAAATAGGTATTTTTGCTCAAATTTTATGTCTCTCTCCTCCCAAAACAAAAAATAGCAAAAAAATGCATGAGAAAGAAGATCAAAAAGTGGTATTTGTCTCTCTCCATTCACACAAATCTTGAACAAACATGCCCCAAAAAAAAAAAAAAACCTAGATCAACCTACACATGATCACTGACTTAATGACTCAGATTGTCCAGTTTCTAAGCAAGAATAATGCACCTTTCACAGTTAACATTTACCCTTTCCTAAGTCTTTTATGGTAATGACAATTTCCCAATTGACTATGCCTTCTTTGATGGAGTAAGCCGGCTTGTCGTTGATATTAATGGGATCCAATACACCAATGTGTTTGATGCTAACTTTGATACCTTGGTTTCTGCTCTAAAAGTTGTTGGAATTTGTAACTTGACCATTATTGTAGGGGAGGTTGGGTGGTCTACAGATGGGGACAAGAATGCTATTATGCTAGTGTAGGTAACTCTTATAGATTTTACAGGGGGCTTATAGAAAAACTTGCTGGCAATACGGGTACCCCACTACACCCTGGATATATAGAAGTTACTTGTTTGGTCTTATCGATGAGGATGCAAAGAGTGTTGCTCCGGGAAATTTTGAATGTCATTGGGGAATTTATAGGTATGATGGGCAACCAAAATATGTGATAGATGTTTCTAGTCAGAGTCAAAATAAATTTCCTGAGCCTGCACAGAATATGGAATATCTTCCCAACAAATGGCGTGTGTTCAATCCAAATGCCAAAGATCTGAGCAAACTAGCAGACAACATAAATTTTCTTGCACCTTCGCAGATTGCACCGCACTTGGATATGGGTCGTCTTGTAATAATTTGGATGCTAATGGGAATGCCTCGTATGCATTTAATATGTATTTCCAGATACAGAATCAGGATACAATGGCCTGTAATTTCCAAGGGTTGGCCCAAGTGACAATTTTTTTGGGTATGTTCTTCATGTTCAAAATTTGTGTGAATGGAGAGAGAAAGAGACAAATACCATTTTTTGATCTTGTTTCTCTTTCATTTTCATGCTATTTTTTGTTTTGGGAGGAGAGAGACATAAACTTTAAGCAAAAATACCTATTTACCCTTAATTTTAATAGAGGTGGGTTACGGACAAGGTTATCAAAATCGGGATTTTATGTAGGATCGTGGGAGGTAGGTGGGATCGCAGATCATAAGATCGGATCGTAGATCGTAAGATACTACATTATTTGAGAAAAAAAAAATACACATTGGTTTGTTAAATAATCATATAAATTATACATTCATTGATATAATTATCATACATTAGTACATTCATTTGTAAGCATCATTTAAAGAGGCCAAAAACCTCAAAGTATGACACTTTATTGTGATATTTTTCATTTAGGTCCAACTGATACTCTCTCTACATTAGAGTGGAAAAACTTGGTCTATTGAGATTTTATTTTTCATTTAGGTCCAACTAAGCATTCTGCAAAGTTAAAGAAGATTACAAGAAACCAAGGTTGTTTGGGATCGTCAAAATTGTTCGATTTTACCGATCTTGAACGATCGTAAAGATCCTTGAAAGATCCGGATCATTTTGGACAGGTGAGATCGTAAAATCGTAGGATCTAGATTGGGATTTTGACAACTATGGTTACGAAAAACAAACAGAACATATCTTAGGTGAGTAAAGTGACATTTTTTAAACCACGGGTAGGTAAAGTGATTTCGGGCCAAACTATGGGTGAGTTTAGTGTAATTACCTTTTTGTTTTTTTTTTATAAACACACGCACACATATACACACACATGTAGGGGAAGGGAGATGAGATAAAAGAATACACTAGGTTAATTATTCATGAGATAAGGGAAGGGGGATGGGTTTAGTGTAATTACCCCTAGGTTAATTATTCATGTTTGTTTGTTTTTGTCTTCTTTCCATGTTAGGTTTATTTTGTAGTCTTTCCTTGCATGTGTTGATTTGATGTTATCTTTTCATTTTTATAATAATCTTTTTTATTTGTTTTAATGTGTGTCCTTTTATATTGTGATGCAATATTTAACATGTTAGTCATTTTATTTAAGTGCATAATGTACGTTTAGGTTAAAGATTAAGGCTCTCTTAATAAACCCTTTAATTAGATATGGTCTACCAACACATAATGGAGGTCTACAAGCAGAGTGGTCTTAGGTGCCTAATAACTTCCTAAGTCGTACCCAAACTTCTGACCCATAGTCTGATATGCAGACCTATGCATGTAAGTAAGTGACCCAAAAGGCCCAATTTGGTTATTGGACCTAAATTAGGTGACGACTCCCAAATCCTCCGCCTCCAGTCCATTCAGCTGAGCCATACTTCCCAAATGAGGACGAACCATGCAATGTGAGCCAGTGCGTGAGATGGTGTGCTCACACAACTCATTTCCTACCTCTATTTTAAAGGCATCAATGTACCTTTAGACTAACTGTTGATAATGAGTTCAGATCACAGAGAGGGAGATTGAGCAATTTGGACACCTAGCCTAAGTGATAGGCAACATTTACAATGCTAACCCCCATGATAGAGGTGATTTGAACTTCCATGTCCCTATCCAAATTACTACTAAAGAAAAGTGTTGTTTAGTCAAAATTTTGTCCAAAAGCTTCTTCATAAAGTTGCATAATGTTTTGAAGAACTTAACATTCAACATGATGCTTAATGAATCTACCCCCTAAAATTTAAAAAAAAAAAAAAAAAAAAAAAAACCCACTAATGAGAAATTATTTCCCACCCCCACTAGTATCAAACCCCGTGAGAGATCGTGCTCAAACCTCTCAATAGGTTTTGACATAACCCACGTGAATGTTTAAAGACATGTCATTGCTTCTCAAGAGATAATGGAGGTTCTACTGATGTTATTATCCCTCTTAGATCAAGGGTTTTATAATAGAGTCACCATTTATTTAATTGGAAAAATAATAAATTCAAATTGAAAAGTACATCATTCTTATTGATGAATTGAAATTGTACATTGTTGGAAAAATACATGTTTGTATCGCATACAAAACATACGTAGCAGAAAAATAACGGATCTACTTCATTCGTAATTGATAACATGTACTATATAAGTTTCAGAATTTAAGAACAAGAGAGTGTACCTTGGTACGGTGAATTTCAAAAACAAAGATTAGAAGCACTTGGGAACAATTTTAATTTTCACTCCAATTCTACTAACTCCCAAGAAGTGTGGTCTCTCAATCAGTTTTCAAGGGAGAATGTCAAAGTGTTTAACACTCACATACACAGCATTTCACAATGATGTCTCATTTCTTTTTACAAAATTCTGTATATTTCTCCCTTTGTATCTAACTGATAATCTAATTGAGCTGGCCTTTTGGGCTTTCCAATTGGGCTTAAGTGTGTAGTTAGGAGTGAGACCGAAAGGAACCAATAAGACATTAGCTCTAATGGGCCTTGAGCTTTTCTGTCAACTCTTGACAAGTCTAAAGTTACTATTAACTATATTAAATACCACTATATAAATATAATTACACTCTAGGCCTTATTTATAAATTATATCTCAATATTTTATTGTACATGCAACCCCTTCATAAAATATTCGTAGTAATACAAAGTCATGAATGTAAACTGTCACTTTGTAAATTACTACATTTTAATTCTTGAGTACCCGATTTAATCATTTATGTTATTCATCATATATTTATGAAATCTAATTTCATAAAGGGAATAACCAAACCCATTAAACTTATCTCAATGGAATATTTTTGTATCTCCGTTAAGAGAATATGAATTCCATATTGAGAATATATGTTTCATCAACACTAAATATGACTGCCCAACATACTAAGGTTTTGATCGTGACTTTAGACCTCACTCCTGATATATCAAAATAACCTACACTTCATAATCAAGTCTATTATTCTCTAAGGATTAAGAGTTCATGTAAATAGAAGTCATGAGTTTATTATTCATTTGACAGTCGTTAGGAGAATAATAAATCTCACAGCGGTCCAGTTCAATATATCTTAACTACATACTAACTAAAAGTATCCACTTCCATGATCAAGACAAATCATCTTAGTTGATATGTTATAGTCCTCGCAGATGAAATGCCCAATTTCATCACTGACTACGAATTATAATTTTGAGTTTACAAAGAATTTGTGATTTATATCTTCTATAACTTTTCACATAAATCACATACTATGTATCTCATGAACTATATGATAATGTCTCAATATTCACGTTACCTTTATTGTTAGATAATAATAAAACAACTTTATTAATTATAATATTAAGTCATACATAATGTCATACTTAATATCATATATAACATCATACAATAGGATTTAAGGACACTAATCCTAACATACATCTCTTTGATAATAACCAAAAATTACATTGTTTTGATCCTAGATACAATTTAAAACAAAAGTACAAAGCTTTGATTCATAGTTACAATCTAGAAAAAGAAGATTGCAGGGAAAAGCATAATCTATTAACCTCTAATCTAAGTTCAAAGTCTAGGTAACAAAATTAGGAAGATGTTAGACATCCAACTTGCCTAGTGAAACCAATCTTCTAGACTATGATGACCAATGATCATATCATATCATTCAAGAGTTTATAACATCCACGAACATGTGATTGCAAATATTGAAACAAGCATTCAAGAGTATGATGAAACCCTATTCTAGGCACGCATAGATAGATATTCACAAGAATTGAAAGACAACATAGGGAATATGTGTGTGATTGGATAAACCCTAATCTAAGAGAACATGTTATTCGAATAGAAAATTCCTAATCTTAGAGCATGTGAACATGTTATATGACCTATAAAAAAAAAAAAAAAAACCCTAATTTAAGAGCATACAAACATGTTATATGAATTGAAAAACCCTAATCTAACAGCATGTGAACATGTTATATGAATTAAAAATCCCTAATAATGCAAAGATTAAGAACAATCTAGATTTTCTAAAGAAAAACATAGGATACAAGGTCAAACTAAGTAGGGAGCAAGTCAAATAAAAAATGAAGGAAATCTAAAGGGTTCTAACCCAAGTGCTTATCAGCATTAACCCTCTTGTATATTTTCCTTTTTCGTTTCACATGTTTCCATTTCAGTTTTAATATGATTTTCTTTGTATTTTGACATCATTTTCTAATTTTCTTGATCCTCAAAGTCAGCAAATTAATTTATCAATCGATCAATTCTGCCAATTATGTTTGGAATTAATAAATGCTTTGATTTTGGATTAAATTGGGTTCATGCAACCAAACCATAAGCTCTATCCTCAATCAATAGCATTATGACAACTCATTAAATTTAATTTGGACCAAAAATAGAATAATGAAAATTAAGAGATCATAATTATGTATATTTGGGACTTGATTCATGTAAGTGCATTTTACTGTTAAAATTTGTTTTCTTGATATCTTTTATTCCAATTGTCCAATTAAAGCTCATGAATTGTCATTTTGATCGTTATGACCTCAAGATTCATTTCATAAAATGTATATGGAGATCAAATGGACAAAATTGTATTTTTGCTTTGGAGACATGAGATGGTGATGGTGATAATATGCAATGCAATGTAAATGAGATTAAATGAGAGTTTCAAAATGGGGTGTTTACACATCCTGTAGCCTATTTGTACTTTTTGCATGTTGAATCAGAGCTGTGAGACCTTCAACACATATTAGGAATGAATATAGAGAAATATGATCACATTGCCTTAAACCCCAACTATGTTTAATATATCCCTTAGGATCTCCATTCAACAAATAGAAATAAGTAACCAATGTGATGCATTTTTTAAGTCCACCCATCTAGGAGCAAACCCAACTTCCAGTCTTCAATACTATTTTGCCTCAAATACTCCTACTCCACATGGTTATAAGCCTTATTCATATCAATTTTGATAGCCATATGTGCATATTTCCTCCGTCTATTGTTAAACATAAAATCTAATACCTCAAAAACCAAAAGTACATCATTTGTAATCAAAAGCCCATGAGCAAATGCACTTTAACGATCAAAGATGACTTGAAGCAACACAAAATTTAATCTGTTTGCCAACACATTAGAAACAGTTTTATACACTATGTTACCCATGCTAATAGGTTGAATTGAGTAATATATTTAGGTGATTAAACTTTGGGAATTAAAGCAATATAAGTAAAGTTTATGCTTCAAAGCATCTTCCCTAAATTTTGGAAATCTAAAAACTACTCTTGGTAGTCCAAACACATTAGAACGTACCATTGCAAAATAATTTTTAGGCCTCATCAATAAGTGGTATACACATTGTAGGAGCCCCAATTTGCAAACAATAAACGATCAATTGAAAAACCATAATTAATCATGGAAGGGTAAAAATGTCATTTGAACCATTAGATGGTCAAAAAATTAATTAAAAAATAAATCAAAATTCATAATGATAATATTGACTTGCTAAAATGCAACATTTGGGACACCATATCAAAATATCAAACCAAATCAAAATTTAATACTTAAGATGCATTCTTGCAAGTTAAGGTTTAATCCATGTTATTATGATAAATTAAATTTTCTTGGTTCTTAAATGAATTAATTTAAATTAATTACATCTTAAAATCCCTTTTTAAAAAAAAATTAAATTCATCACAAAAGTGTAATAAAAATAAATAATATAGATATTAATTTTTTTTGAAATTTTAATAAATTATCTCATAAAAGTGATGACTGATTAAAATTTAAAAATTTTAAATGTCTTAAGAGGTTATTGTGATAAAATATTGTGAAATACTATTAAAACCTCATAATTATTCTCAAATTGATTAGAAGATTGAGCTAAAATCACGCAAATTTCAAATTGGAACCAAAATATGAGCTCTAGAGGCAATGACCACAAGTGTGTATAAATTGAAACAAAATCTATGCAGACCTTGATGTGGCGTTTGATACGGGGTAATGTTTTAGGATTCTTAAGCTTAAACGAAATTGTATTTTTTATAAATTGACAATTTTAACCCTTTTTTCATTATCATTTAAGCAATTAAGATCAAATATAAAACAAATTATTATGGATTAAATTCTTTTAAAATTATTATTAAGAATAACAGCATTTAAGAATTTAAATAGTTATTTTTGTATTGTACCTGTCATTTTGAAATGTTTAGACTATAATTTTAATGAATTTTTCATAATTAATAGTTTATATTTGGTTTTTCATTATTTATTTAGATGAAGATTTTTTTTTTAAGGACTTGATAGTTCACATTCAAATCTAAGGATAGAATAGGAAAAATAAATAATTCATTTAAGATTCCTGGGAATAAACCAAACATTATCATCTCACATTCCTAAGAATCTTAAGATATTCCCAATGAAACCAAACATAGGAATAGCTACATTCTTAGGAATATGATTCCTAGGAATCACATTCCTAGGAATCTAGATGCCGAGAGTAATGTGAATTCTCCGTACCAAACGCCACATGAGTGTGTATGCAATTTCAAGGCTACGAACACACCCCAAAGGGATAAACCATTTCTAGGCTATATCTCTACCCTAGGTTTGTTATTACTACACTTTGAAGGAAAGAAAACAAGAGAGAAAATAAAGAAACTTAAACACAAAAAATAAAAAGGCAAGAGATTGAAAAAAACAATTAAAGACAATATTTAAGAATAGGAGATAAAAGAACATGAAAAAAAGAAGAAGAGAAAACACCTCACTTGGTGAGTAGATTGGCCAATCCTTTCGATCATTGGAGAGAATTTCTATTCGAAGTAGAGCACAAGTGTGCTAATGACAAATTTAACTCGAAGGATCAAATCCACTCAAGAAGAAAGTGCCAAAAGCCCGTTGGAATCCTTAAGCATACCTCGTATTTACTGGGGTGGCAATTCGGGTTCGGGTGTCAGGTTCGTGTTGTGTCAACTCATAAGTATTCGACTTTATAAGTCAACACTAACTCAACATGTTTATTAAATGGGTCAAGATTCATCAACCCTAACACAACCCATTTATTAAATGGGTCAGTCATGTCAACCTCTTTATCAGATTTTATCAAAATAGAAAAAAAAAATTATGAAAAAACAAACAAATAAATATTTTTAATACAAAATTTAGAACTAATGAGTAATTACATCACAAATAATCATTCAAAACTAAAGCATATCTCAATATCACAAATAACCAATCACAATATGTCAAAGAAAATAAACCACAACAACTAATAAGATTATATACCTAGAGTTTGAAGGGTATATTAGTAAAATGTCATTTAATTAAACAGGTCAGACGGGTTTTATGTGTTCAACACTAACCTAACCCATTTATTAAACGGGTCAGCTATGTCAACCTGAATATGACACAAATTTATTAAATCTCAACCCATAACCTGTTAATTTCGTGTCGTGTCGTGTCGTGTCGTGTCGTATTCACGTATTTTGTCAAATTTTTTCACCCCTAGTATTTACCCTCTTTAAAGTATCTTTAATGATTTTTTTTTTCTTCCTATGTGTGTTTAGCCTCAGGACCAAAGCCCCTTTTCTATAGTTGAGAAATGGGTGCAAAATCCACTCCGCAATAGTGTGGGACTAGGGTTTTGCACATATTTCCATTTTTCATCAGAACTTCCTTTATAAGGTTCTCTAATACGTATGCAAGGATTAACCCTGTGTGCAAGACCTTGAGGCTATGTATGAAGGGATGAGGCATGAGTACGCAGGACTGCAGGAGTAGGGTTTTTTGAAATATTATGTGCAACCTTACATGTTACTTGCTTGATACTTACTCCCTTCGATGTTATCATTCAGGACTAGGGGCTTTAGTTGTAGAAGTTAAAATTTGGCATTTACAGTAAATACCTTTTCTATGGTGTAATAGTGGCTGTGAAGAGACATGCGTTGTAACTTGGTTAGGAATCAAGTGCAACCAGCGACCCACCACCGCTCACGGCAATGTAACTGCACATTGTTCTTTTATATCTAAACAATGACATATTGTGTGGGTTTTAAGCAAATACCAATATCTTAATCCAAATACAACTAAAAAAATTACAGGAAAATTATTCAGTCAATGTTCATGAAATCTATCGACATGACACTTTCTCCGGTCACATAAACGGTGAATTCTACTATACTTTAATTTAGTAGGACCACCTTCTCAAAAAAAAAAAAAAATAGTAGGACCTACTATGAGAAGCAACGTATGGGTTGGGGTTGAACATGGATGTTGTTGTAACCCTAATGTTGGGAAGTTGCAAGATTAAAAAAAAGGGAAGACGTGGGCATACACCAGACCAACTAAGTGGCAAAGTGGGTAGATAAGGGAGACAATAGGGGGGTGTTTGTGTAAATTCAGTTGATTAATAAACAAAGAAAAAACCTGGCAGAGTCCCACTCACTTCCACATCCCTACTTAATATTTTATGTCTCGTCTCATTGCCCTCCTCATCTCTCACTGTTGGTCTTCTTCTCCTTCGCCTTCTTCTTCTTCTTCTTCTCTATTTTGTTGTTTTCTCTTCTGGGTGTACTCTCTGTATTCCTCTATCTCTGCCATTGTTTCATAAATTTAGTGAGCGAATAAGTACATCATTATCTGATTGATGATTTTCATTGTCAATAACTTACAAACATACATGTCCCAGACAGCTGATTCAGTGAGTTGGTGAAGGATCAATCAAGAAACTTGTCTCACCAATATTCATTCTCTGTTGTGTTACATATATTACACATATAATGATGAGGTCTGCCTCCAGATTTTCCCTTCCTCTTCCTCTTTCTCTGTTTCTCTCTGTTCACATAACAACAAGTACCACAATATGTGGCCATTGCTTGAGACTTTTTGAGATGAATTAAAGTTTCTTTCTTTCCTTTTTGTTTTTTTGGTTTTTGGTTCTTGTTTTTCCTTTTCCTTTTGTATCTTTTATCTAAGGGTGAAATGGGTTCGTGGATCCTTTTGTTCCTGACAATTGACTGAGGTGTATTTTGCTGCTTTTGTTTTGTTGGTTTGAATGTTGTCTGAGATCGGCCTGTTTTTTATGAAAATGGTTGCCCAAGGATCAATGCCTCAGATTCTATGGAAAAGAAATCATGGGTCGGAATCGAAGTTGATTCTTTTTTTGATTTGCTTCAATGAATGCAAAGATTTTCACTTGCATAAAGCACAAGGAAGATCCTCTCAATCTCTCTCACAGTCTGTGTGAGCGTGGATTGGATTCACGGAGATGCCAATCAGATTGAGACTGTGAGTCATAGCTGATCCAAGAAGGTCTCTTTGTTGGATTTTGTTGCAAGAGGATTCATTGTGGCCTTATGTCCCCATATGAATTTCCATCCCAAGATGTTATTATTATCCAAAATTGTTAAAAGTCTGGCAATTTCTTATGCAAATTAGTGTTGGGTGCTTTCTTTACCTTAATTTTCTTCTTAAGCCGAATGTTGAATTGAATGGTTGCCAAAATACAGTTTACAGCAATTGAGTAATAGTTGGGAATGGCAAATTTGCTGTCTTTGTTATTTCCAAACACTATGCCATCAGATCTTGTTATAAACATTTGTTTTTGTGATGAATTGGAATGTGTCTGCTTCTATTTGGGTTTGATTTTAGTACATTTCTGTAATATTCTAATGCTATTTTGTTTGTTTGGTTTGACAGATATCAGAGAGTAAGCCCAGATTGTCTTCCTTTGAGCAATGGAAAAAAGACCAACATCAATGGCAGAATTCTACAAACTAATAATGGTACTAGTACAAAAGCAGCAATTGTGAGTAGCAGCACTACCAGTTGTTCAACTCTGGAAGGCAAAGGATTTAGATTCAGATCCCCATCAAGAACGCAAGACCATCCTAGCCATCATATTGAGGCTTCAACTGCAACACCCACTTCTCCCCAATCAGAGAACAACCATGATTCTCCACCACCACCAAAGAATCAACAGACCCCAAGTCCCAGTGCTAGCCCCAGCAACTGTGGAGGTACTGGTGCTTGTGGAGGTGATATGCTATTGCAGTGGGGGCAAAGAAAGAAAGCAAGGGTCTCAAGGGCTGAGATCCGAGCTCTCACTGATGACTCATCATCTTCATCCTCAGCTGCTATCAAGGCTCAGAGAAAATCTTCCTCCACAAGTATGCCACCACCTCCACCTCCTCTTCCTTCCACTTCTGCTTCTAATGCCAGCAGACCCAGAAGGGAAGCTTCTGCCTTTCTTTCGAACAGGTATTAATATTACCTTTCTTCTGGACTTTCTTCTTCTTCATGTTTGTTCCTCTCTCTTTTTTCTTTTTTCTCTTTTTGTTTTCTTTTTCCAATATGTATATAATGCATATTTATTAGTTAAGATTATTTGTGGATCTTGTCAAATTTGAAGTATTATTGCTAGTCTTGGTGTTTGTAGTTTTTTTTTTTTAAAATAGTCCATTATTCATGCTATGCCATTATTTAGGATTATTCATTAGTTTGATTTAAAAGATCGAGTCCTTTTTTTGGGGTCCTTTATGTGAGAAATTTTGAATTTTGATGGAATCATATGTTTGCTTGCTTTGTTCATTTCGCTCCAGGATCTGAGAAACTAGGTTGCTGTTGTTAATGTTATTGTTATGCTTTCTGCTTCTATACAATCTTATTCTTTACTAGTAGTTGAAAAGAACACACTTTAGCTAATTTACCTTTGTACCCCTCAAAAGATGGGGCTTGGAGAAATCTCCAACATCTTTTATCAGCTTTCTTTCTTTAGTGGGTATCCAAGAAGTCCAATCCTTAGTCCGCCCCCTTCACCTGTAGTTTTTCTTTGCTTTCCAATATATATATATTTTTTTTACTAAATGTTAATGGGGTTTTAGGGTATCACCTATTAATCCCCTTTTATGTTCTACCTGGCTCTTGTGATCATTAAGACAGATCATTGCTTTGAGCCCCATCATGGTCCTCCTAGTCCTCATCTTTAAACTTGAAAGGACACCATCTCTTTGAAAATCGTTTTCCTTGCTTTTTCTCTATTGGAATTTGTACTGTTTATAGAAAAAATTTATCTGAACTTTTTTATTTTTTGGCAATTACCATGATATGGAGTAGTCTTTAGTCTTTAGTTTAGCATGATTATATTCACTTCTGTCTTTTCTGTTGTCTTCCTTTCCATTTATCTGGTCTTGTAAAGTTCCAGAACTTGATCTACTCTCCAAGTCTAAGCCAAAAAAGTTTTAGACTTCATCATCATTTTTTGGCCATGCTCAGGAACTTAGATGAGAGATCTGGTTGTGGTGGAAATGGATCACCATCAAGAAACGGTACTAGCAGTAGCAGCAGGGTCATCTCTAGATCTATGGTAGCTGGGAAACGATCTCCTCCTCCTGAAAAACTTGATAGAAAGATGTCTTCAGCAAAAGATGATAATAAGCCAAATGGGTCCTCTTTACTAGCCACTGATCGAATGAACCATGTTGATTCTGCTACTGCTCATCAAGCATCACAACCAGAACAGGAAGCTGCTGGGGCCACCAACACTGCTGCTCCACTGGCTGGAGGAGCAGGAGAAAAGTTGAATGCTGAAGTGATTGAGTGGCCTAGAATTTACATTGCTCTCTCAAGAAAGGAAAAAGAAGATGATTTCCTTGCAATGAAAGGCACAAAGCTCCCTCAAAGACCCAAGAAAAGAGCCAAGAACATTGATAAAGCTCTACAGGTATACATAGAAACATACAAACAAACAAACAATATTAATAATAATCTAATCTAATCTGTTTTTATTTTGAGTGGCTATCCTTTGTTTGTTGCTTACCATTCCAAAATTTATTTTATCCATATATTGTGTATATATATAATCTTGTTTATTGGTTAGATAAGAAAAATAATTTGTGGGTTACTGTGCTTTTTGGCAGTATTGTTTTCCAGGGATGTGGCTATCTGACTTGACAAGGAATCGATATGAGGTTAGGGAGAAGAAAAATGTGAAGAAGGTATAGATGCTCTTTCTTGGTTGTATTCCTCTTATTTGCTTTTAATTGGCCCATGGTTATTTACCAAAAGTTCTTTTAGAAATTCTATAAAAAAAATGTTTAAAATTTTCAACTTTATTAGGGGTATTTTAGTTACTATGCAATTACTGCTTTAAACTTTAGATGCATAGACCTTGAGGGGTAATTTAGTTACAATTGTTCTTAGATTCTCATCTAGGCATTAAAGTTTTTACAATAGGAGGGGGTATTAGATACCATTCCTCCCTTTGGTCATAAACGCAATTCTAATTACAATTTGTGCTGATTGATTTTCATTGACCTATTCTGCACAATCATTTACTTTGAATAATAAAAGAAAATAAATTTCTCATTCATGACAATCATGTGCTTGACTTTTGGTGTTTCTTTCCATCTACTTTCCTTGATGGAAATTCCATTTACTTTTATTTATTTGTTTACTTCATTTCAAAATGCTTTTGCAAATCAACCCTTCATAGTGTATTAACTGAAAAAAAAGAGGAAAATAAAAAACCTAACCCTTTATTGAAGAGAAGTGATATGGGCAAAGTGGTGGTACAGTTAGCTAGTGTTTAAGAATTGTGGTGCTGTTTTCAAGGCATAATTTTAGTATGATTTTGTTTTTAAAGACCAGAATGTGGGGGATTAGCATAATGGGAAGAATAGTATAACATTGAAAAAGTGTCTTGGATTAATTGTCTTTATATTATTATAAATTTTTTTTTTTTAAATTGTAGCAAAGACTAAGACAATTTTATGTGTTTGTTGCTTGTTGTGGATGGGAAATGCAGCAAAAGCGAAGGGGTTTGAAAGGAATGGAGAGCTTGGATAGTGAATCTGAGTAGTAGTGAAATTTTTTATTCAATTCTGCTTGGGAAAGTTTTGGGGGCCTTCTCAAGTCTCGACAAAGTTGTTGCCTGTTTGTTGGTTTATAGTTGGTGGGGTAGGGTCCACCAACCACTTTTTGCAATTCACCTGCCCCCATACTTATGTATCACTGAGTTACTGTTAATGATATCATCCCAGAGGTTGAGGAACAGGAAAGAATGAATGAATGAGAGAGAAAGAAAAAAAAAAAAAAGGTGACATCTTAATTTTATGGGAGATCAGATGTCTTAATATTTTGATCCTGGTTGCCTATAAAAAGACAGTAATTTCATGAGTAATTCTTAGACCACAGCTTTTACCACATTTTTGTCTAAAACTATTCCATGTAATAGATTGGCCGGCATTTTCATATAAACAAACTTACTATTATTATCTAATCGAAAACAAACAAAAAAAAGGTGTGGTCTAGATTTTTTTTTCTTCCAATTTTATAAGGATACATGTATGAATAGAAATCATGGATTTCCCTTTTTTGTCTTCCATCGTGTGTATGATTTTTTTTTTAATTATTTTATTAGAAAAGATAATGTTATGTTTGGAAGTTTGGGAGAAGAGAATAATGGGAGGAGAGTAAAGGAAAATGGTTATCATTTACCTTGTTTGAATGTTTTTAAAGTTAAATAAGGGAGGGGAATAATTAGTATTTTCATAATTTGTAATTTTGTTAAAGACATAACTTAGGTATAGTACCTTAAGTACTATTTTTTAGGTTCTTATTTTAAGATTTAGGTATGTGGTTACTTAATTAAAAAATACATTTTCATCTTATAAAAAAAAAATTCACATGGCAAAATCTTAAAATGAGAACCTAAAGAACAATATTTAAGTACTGTATCTAAGTCTTTTTTTTTGTTAATATGGTAAAAGTAAATTTGGTAATACATTTGTTCAAGTATTTTTATGCTCTACTCTCTTTCAAATCTCTCCAATTTTGAAAAATTGAAAATGAGGGTTTAGAAGTAATTAGAACCCTTCTAAACCTCTCCAAATCATTTCTCATTCTCCCTTAAAAAACATCTAAATAAGGTAATTTAATTTACTCCCCCCCCCCCCCTCCTCTCTCTACTCCCCTCTACGTTCCCTCCATTCAAACAAACTATAAAAGAATACGTAACAAGTTCTGATTAGTGGAGTATAAAATATTTATTCATATATATATATCACCAATAAAATCATGGCCCACAATGTTAGAGCATCAATATTAGCTGTGTTAAAAAAATATCATTTTGACACACCAAAAAATTACTTTATTTATTTTTAATACATTATTTTACTATTCACCTACATAAAATATTCTATTTTTCTATACAACACATTAAATAGCCTAAAAAACTACTACAATAAAAATAAATAAATACAAAACCAACCACAACCATTGTCCACGGCCCACTCCTACTAGATTAGAACACCAACTACCACCACAACCCACCACTACTCAATCCCACCACCACCCAAAATCAACCAATCACCATTGACCATCGTAACTAAACTCCAAAATCACCTGACCACTGTTGACCACCATAACAAAAACCCAAATCAACCTAACCTAACCTAACCAACCCTCTTCGCCATACCACAACCACCAATCAGCCTACAACTACCATAGCCCGCCAATTTTTAGCATATCTATCCATATACGGTTTGAAAAGTAGGATGACATTGTAGCAAATGCCAAATGCATTTGGCATGTGGAACATCTTAAATTAGTGAGTTTTTGGTGTTTGGTGTGCCAAATGCTAGAAATTTAGCATTTGGCACATCTGATGCCAATACTCTTAGAATTTCATCATCAGTTATTGCAAAAATATGTCATTTTAACACATCAAAAAGCCTATTTTATTATTTAAGCATATTATTTTACAATACACCCTACATCGCATGTTCTATTCTTCAATTCCATACATTAAAATAATTATACAACACTTTAAAATAATATTTACTTAAAACTCATATCAATACAAAATAATAAAATTTTCCAATTTGTGAACAGTAGGTCAAAAAGGAGAGAGTTAATTAAAAATACAATAAAAAATTTACAATTTGTGAACAATACCATTCCAAAATTTGGAACGGTACCATTCACCCATGTTAAAAATTTTAGAATTTAAAACATATGATGTGGGAGCTTTTTTGATGTTGGGTGTGCCAAATGCCAAATACTTGGCATTTGGCATTCTTGATACTAATGTTCTTACATTTTATATTCCACTCTCGTAAACTAAAGTCCTAACTTTTATTTATTTTTTATTACCCATATAATAATAATAAATTTTTTTAAAAAATACATAACATATTATAATTGATAAAATATAAAATAAAATATTAAGAGTTGGATGGAAATTTAATTATTTATAATAGTTACATGGAACTTATTGTGTAGTTAAGGTTCATGAATGTGAATTTTATATGTATAGAAATGAAAAAATATATATTTCAAAGAGAAAAAAAAATTGTTGGGAACAAATTATAAAGAAATTAAAATATATGGGGAGTGCATTGTTTATGAAATAAATAAATTAACTTTTTGGTTTAAGAAAATGTAATTTTTTATAGATAAAATCTAACTTTTGAGTTAGCTAGAGAAAGAATATAGGGACAAATGGAGCGGAGACTCGAGGTTTTAGTCTTTCTTTGTCTGACAGAAGAGCTTAACTCAGAACGTGTGATGTGGGTTCTAAAAGTACTAACTCACGTGCGGAACCCTCCAGCAGCAGTTGTTTTCAAAATTTAAAAATCTTTTTTTTTTTTTTCTTTTTTGTCATTTGTTATGCGTTAAATTCTTTCACGCTCATCTCGTGTACAAAACTGCCCCTGTTCTGTTTTTTTCTTTTTTTCCTCATCAATGACAGTGACAAACAGCTGTATAACTTTTTTTATTTTTGAACCCTCTAACATTAGCATTCATTATTTTTGTGCTATGCTAAATGCTAAATATTACACATAAAAATTTACTATCTTTACTTTTTATACTTAATATAGCTCTTGATAATATATTATATATCAAATGTTCTATTTTAATGTTAGAACACATTAAAATAATATAAACAATTAATAAAAAATTATTAAATTTTTTTAAAACCAGGACCCCTCTCTCTCTCTCTCTCTCTCTCTCTCTCTCTCTCTTGTATTAAAAGAAGAAGAAATTTTGTTTACAACATGTTATAGTCCTTTCTACTACTATAGCCAGTTCTAAAAAAAATTAGGATTTTGCACATCTCATAAAATATGGCTTTTTGGGTGCTAAATATTACAAATTTAGCATTTGATACACTAGATGGTATTGCTTAGAATTTGGAGTTTCAATAAAATACTCATTTTACATTCTAAAAAATAACTTATTAATTTTAACAACTCATTTAACGATATACATCTCTTATTTTAACATACAACTCAAAAACTAATATAAATTACCCAATCAAATAATATGTACAACTTGTCTCTTTCTTCATTCTCTTCCTCTTTGTCTCTCTCTCTCTCCACAGCAAACCTACCACCGCTAGCAACCACCTACCATCAAAACCTAGCCACCATTGAAAACACTATTGCAACCATACCAAAAAAAAAAAAAAAAAAGTAAGAAACACCACAATAGAGATACATAGCCGGCTCTAGCATATAAGCAAGAGAGGCAATCCCCTAAGGCCCTGGGTAAAAAAAAGGCTCCTTAATTTTAACTGATGATGCAAAGAAAATCAGTAGGCTGGATGCTTCGGACTTGAAAGGACTACTGGTTCTTTCTGCGGCCTGAAAAAAGAAAAGCGAATCAAAGGCGACCGGGGCTGCCGGCCGAAAACCCTCCGATGGCAAAGTTAGTTTTTCTCTCCATGTTATGAGTTCCAACTTTTTTGGAGTAAAAAATGAACGTACCTTGGCCTTGTCTGAAACAGCCCTTTTATAGTGTTCTTACAGGCGGTTATCAAGATTGGAACCTCCCCTAGATTCGAGGAGAGGTAGGAATCAAGTGTAACTTGCATAACCGTTTGGGAGTTATGCTTCTGTTCCACAACGGATACCTAGCGGTTATGCGTGGGATAAGGGATTGTCGCGTCATGCTCGGAGATTTTCCTAAGTATGGTACCCTCGTCCTGGGGCTCCTTGAATGTGTACTGGTATGCGCAGGGGCTGTTTCGTCTAACAGAAGACTTCTTTCAGGACGAGGTTATTAGCGATCTGGACGAGTGCATCATTCTGGTGATGCTTACCTCGTCCAGAACTCTTCTTCCTTTGACGAGGTAATTCTGGGTAAGTTCCCGAGGGTGTTTACGATGGTAGCCGGGTTATGGACGACCTTTATGGACGACTTGGAGATAGGCTAAATCAGCACCCTATCATTAACCAATAGAGTTATTTTTTATTTTAATATTATTAATTAAGCCCAAATATTAGCCAATAAATAAAATAGTTTTTTTTTTACGAAAAAGAAATTCTACATTCACAATATTTTTCACAATAAATTCTAAGTAGCAGGATGTTACTAGCTGTTGTTAGTGGTTAAAAAAATAATTTCAATGGTGGGTTGTATTAGAACTAGCAATAATTTAACACTTAAAATTTGTTGTGAAAATGTTATGAATTTAGCACATCTAAAAAAAAAAAGAGCAATATACAAAAAATTTCACAAGATTTTTCATAACAATTGAGTTGGCAAATTTTTACTGATTTTCATCTAAGTCCACCACTAGCATCACTTTTTTACTCACCATTATTAATCTGCCACATCAACAGGTGTGAAATGTTTTGTCAAATTTTTTGCGTTTACAGACATTCTAAAAAAAATATTCAAAAATATTTTAGGTGGTTCATATTAATTAGTAATTTTGCTTCTACCAAGATAATAGAGTTTAAACAATATTTAGATTATTTTTTTAAAAGTTATTTTTAAATATATATAAAATGTATCAATTCATTTTTTGCCTTAAACCCCTCCATGCATCAAGCTGCTCAGCAGAGATACAAGAATTGCATAATTTGCTCATAATCACACACTTAGGCTTTGATTTGTACAATTATTTATTGTGCACTCAAACAACAAATGTACACAATAACAGGAATGAACACAAACACAAACCAATCTTAAATTCTTGTAGATCCACATGACACAAAAATGCACATCAATTGCAATTCATAATTACATAAATTCTCTCTCTCTCTCTCTCTCTCTCTCATGAAATACAAAAATCTCAACAGAGTTCTCAGAACCACATTCACCATCACCTACAATAGCCAAATAAATCCACTACCATCCTCACGTGCCGCTAAGAGTGCACCCACTCGCCACCCATACGCCTTTGCACAGCCAAGAACAAAGACCAAACATCATCCTAAACCTCCTCCCTTCCCCCAACTCACTTATTCGATTCGATGAGAGAGAGAGAGAGAGAGAGGAAACTACCATTGTCGGTGACTGGTGTAGTTTGCAGAGCTTGAACCTTCAACCATGGAGCTTTGGCTCATTAAATTGGGAGAGAGAAACAGAGAAGGGAGAGTTTGGTTTGGGTTCAAAGAGAGAAACCGTCACCATGGTGGTGGTGAAGAAGCTCCTTAGCTTCGGCCATGAAGCCTTGGTGAAGAGAAACTCAACGATTCTAGAGATTCAGTGTGCGAGAGAGAAAGTTGAGAGAGAAGAGAGGAGAAGAAGGCTGGAATGAAATCAAAATTTTGAGTTTTACACGAGCTACAGTAACTTCTTAAATTTAGAAGTTATTGTAGCAAAATTCTAAATTTTTTTGGGAATACATACCCGATGTTGCTAGAATTGCTAGAATTTTGGTGTATAGGGATGTAAAATAGCCTTTTTTTTTTTTTTTTTTTGGGGGGGGGGGGGGGGGGGGGTTTACATACTAATGCTCTAAACTCTTTCTTCTTTTCATCCTAATTGTAAAATTCAATGCGAGTAATTTTTTGTTTTCACCGTGTGAAAAGACACAAGGAATAAATTATATGAAAACCTCCTAAATTTATTTAGGATGAAAGAGTCTTATATCTTCATTGGTATTTCATAATATTTTCAACGAAGACATTTAAAATTCAAATTTTATATCTCTCACTATTGAATTATAACAAACAAATAAATAACTCTAGTAATTTAAGTTATGCAAATTAAAATGGGCTAAATGGTGTTATTACCTTACATCATTACTTACCAAAAATAGAAATGATTTTACATAATCTTTTAAAAGAAAAATGTTAATGTGACTTGAATTTAATGAGGTGGTGCATGCTTAACCTATACACCCACCATAGGTTATCATTTTTCATTTTAGTCATTTACGGTTTTTTTTTTTTTTTTATGCTTTCATATTAGCTAAGTCATTAATTTTTGTTGGTAATTTGGTGACATTTGGCATTACATGGACAGCGTGTATTAATGGATGACACTAATCTGACACTTAACAGTTTGATTACAAACATAAATAGACTTATATGGTTGATGTGACTTAATGGATAACATTCATTTGACATTTAACAAATCAAATTACTAATGAGAATGGATGGCATGGTCAATATGAAAACACAACCAAATATGAAGGGTCAAAATAAAAATAATGAAATGTAAAAGGCCAAAATGAGAACATCTCCAAACTTTATTCTCTCTGTACATTAATAGGTTGTAGCTCAAATCCCTTACCCCCTCTTGAAACCCCTAAGCACTTCGTGTATGAAAATGGATCATCCACCTATGCAGGGGCGTAGCTATTTGTAAGGGTGGGGGGGGGGGGGGTGCATCACAAAATTTTGAAAATTTTCAAAATATATAATGTAAGGACCAAAGGATCTGTCAGTCCAAGCCCACTTAGAACAGTGAGCTTGTACAATTCAACTTAGGCTAAATCAATAAATTTGTAAGAGAGAGAAACAAACAACAAGAGGAGCCTCAACTCAACGATGACAATAAGGAAGGAAGACTTCATATTATAGAGTATGTAGGTAAATGTCTTAATACAAGCTTACCTGAGGAGGCCAATATTACACAGAAAAATACACTGTTCACACTCTTCTCTTAATGTTTTTGCTTTTCTACTCCTCTCTCTGATACTTTTGTCTGGATCCTTTTTCTATGGAAACTTTCTTTCTCTTATATACTCTCTCTTACTTCACATCTTGACTCCCTATTTTTACCTAACAAAATTCTCATCGTGACACCTATCCCTTTAAACATCTGATGAAGGTGGTAGAAGGAGTTATTTAATTGTGAACCACATTATTCAGGCCACTTCATCATCAATGCAGCTGATAAAACTGATGCCCACCATTTAATGCGGAGACAACAGGCTACCCCAAACTAGAAACTTTCCCTATAATATTTGATTCTCTCTCATCAGATCCCTCCTCCCACTTGGAACGCCTCAGAATCCTTTTGACTCATCTCTTCCTCTCCCTGGGCAACCTTCCTCCTCGAGCCCGTGGCCTGTGGCATCCCCCCACCCATACTGCAACTCTTCAACTTTATCCTCGATCCTCGGACACCCACATATAATTATTTTAATGTTTTCAAAATTTAGTCTACAAAAATAAGAGTTGGCCCCCAAAATATTTGATTTAGTCCAATGATGCTCTTAAAAAAAATAATTGATCTTATAGTCATTGAGACATAACATTATCTTTTGCAATTCTATTTTTTGTTATAAAATGTGCTCTTATATTTGTTAAATATTTGATAAATTTTGGCGCCAAACATGTTTGAATCTATATCTTTTTCAATCCATTATGTGGCAATTAACAAGTCACAAACTCATTAAAAAAATATTGTCACTAAAACTATACATGAAATGTCTCTTTAGTTGCCACATAATGGGTTAGAGTAAGATAGCTTCAAATATGTTTGGAGTCTAACTTATTTCTCAAAATTTTGGATCATTCACATTTTTGAAAATTTCATTAGTTCAATTGAAATATTTTTTTACTTACTTCAGTATAAAATTTGATAATTTGTATCGAAAATGAAACTTTTTAAGAATTTCACTATAAAAATGGTAAAAAAAGAATTTTATTTTATGAAAGATCGCAATCAAACATAATTTTGATTGAAAATACTTTTTTTTTTTTGGTGGTGTGTGTATATATATAACTTATCAAATAAAAAAGTGTGTATATAATTTTTTTTTTTTTAAACATGTGTATATATGTATGTGTGTGTGGAGTTGTCTTGATAAATATATTAATGTTATAACTTGGCCCCTTCAAACAAAAATTTCTTACTTCACCCCTGCACCTACGAGGGCAGGTGGTAAAACATATATTCCCCTGTATCTAAAATCTTAATTGGTTTGCCCCACAATCAAAGCCTAAAAGATGAATTAGAGTTGAAATAGGAGAGTATTAGTGGGTGTTGTGCCTTTTTTTTTTTTTTTGGGGGGGGGGGGGGGTTTAAGGTACCTTATTAGAAGTGAGAGTATCTTATAGAAGTATTTTTAACTACAAACCTAAAAAAAAAGTATTTTTAATTACACAAATAGAAGGATGGAAACTGAAATCCTATTCTCCTAATAGTAATAGATGACAAATAAATAACAAAACATTTTAGCGGAATTGATGATGTAATTGATCAGGGATTGAACTCGGTCCACGTATTCCTGTAAGATTTAGAGTGTATTTGAAGAAAGCGACGTTCGCACCTTTAGGTGTTGGTGACAGTGACAACGCTATTTTTGTTGCGATTGAGCTTGAAGATTGAATTATCTTGATTCCTGGATTTGATTGCACCCAATCTCTTCCCTTCAATTTAGGATCATTTTCCTCTAATTGAGTAACTATCCCTTAGCAGTTTAGCAGGGATTGAGAGACATAAAACTTGGAGGTGAAAAAGGATCTAGGCAAATCTTTCATTTCTTAAGAAATTTTTACTTTAGTGAAAATGACAGGCTTTAAGAAGTTGTGGCCAAACTGAGGTTAATCGGTCCAAACTCCAACTGCCTAGTCAGCCTTCATGTCTGAGACCAAGGTGTCCATACCGAGCCATAAATACTCTCTTTCAAGAACCAACTAAACAACAATCACATACACTGCTTAATTGGCACTTTTATGCTGAAAGTGTTTGGGAATCTAAGAGAGAAAAGATTTCAAGTTGTAAGATTAGTAGTATTTTTTTTTTAGAATATTAAGTATTTTTTACACACACGAAGAGAAGGGGAAATTAGTAGTATATTGTAACTATTTAAAGAAAAAAAAAAAAAAAAAAAACAACAACAACAACAATCAGTTTCATGTAGGGGTCAATAACAAAATTTTATATATATATATATATATATATATATATAAGGTTAGAAATATATATTATTAAGGCTAAACGTTAGTGCTCACTCCATTGTTGCTCACAATTTTACACACTTTGCACTGAAGTTATAATTTAGTGCAAAGTGTGTGTGTGTGTATGGTTGTGCGCAATAATTAGTGTGAAATAAACATTGTATGTACGGATGAGTGCAACAGTTGGTGTGAAATTAACATTGCTCCATTATTAATATATCACATTACAAAGTTACAACTTACAACATAGTATATTACTGCATGCAAAAATTGACCTGGCAAAGACTCTCACCAAAACCTATCTTCTTCAAATGTTAGAGAAGTTGACTGGAGAGCTCGAATAAGTTGAACTTCATCAGTTTCAAAAGTAGCATCAAAGGCTCCCACTTTAGATGCATATTTTATCATAGTAAATGCAGGAAAGAATCAACCAACTTAGGAACCAAATCCCACAATAATTAGACTTTGGTTATCCCTAATCATAACAATTCCCTTACCTACACAACCTTGCAAATTCTGCCTAGTTTACTTCCAAAGAAGAGCCAAGCCAACTCCGAAATCCACTCTATCCACAGCAAAAGCATTGGTAAATTGGAGTCTCTAAAACATCGTTTTTCAATACGCTTACAAGTTACAATCAAGTCTTGTTTCAATATAAAACATGACTTGGGGAGCTTAGATATATATGATCATAACCAACAGAACAACAATCAGTTTGTTTCTTGTTTGGGTCAATAATGAAGATTTTCCATATTCCAAAAATAATAGGGTTGTATTTATTATATAAAATGTTACATTGTTTTACGCACCTTATTTTTTAACTGAAACCGTAATTTGGAGTCATAATTTTGAACTTGGAATAGAACATAGAACAAGAT
This sequence comes from Castanea sativa, assembly GCF_040712315.1. NCBI lineage: Eukaryota > Viridiplantae > Streptophyta > Magnoliopsida > Fagales > Fagaceae > Castanea > Castanea sativa. The sequence continues at coordinate 9,562,497 of NC_134019.1, read as the reverse complement.
ACAGCAAACTGAGGGATATTATTAGATTCAACAAGCTTTTTACAGGACTGGAAGACATAAACTGGAAAATATTACACAAGGTTCTCTTTCTTGCTAACTCTCTCTAACTCTTTTTCACTCTTGTACCCCCCAACGAAGAACACCAGAGGCCTATTTATAGGCAATAATTTACAAAAATACAAAAAATATTTTACATTCGGAGGATAATCGTTGAGTAGGAAGGGCCGGCTTGTTCTTGACATTTGTCAAAAGGAGTGGAGGTCTTGGAATTGGAGTGACAAATGTCTCCTGAAGTAAGGATGCCAGTGCAGTAGATATGCTTCTCCGGATACGTTGCTGATAAGAGATAATTATGTTGTGGATAAGGACGAAGGACATCATGCAATAGCTGTAATCTTAAAGCAATAGTTACGGCAAAATTATAGTGAAAGAAAGAAAGGCCAAAATAGTAACCTTTTTGAAAAGTAAAAAATAATGGCTTCTGACACCTTTTTATTTTTTATTTTTTACATGTATTTATATATATATATATATATATATATATATATATATATATATATATATCTATCTATCTATCTATCTATCTATCTATCTATCTTTAGTCATCCCATCCATCTCTACCTTGAAACCATTCTTCATCAACATCTGCATCTGGATCATGATTATGATAGTAAGGGTCATCATAGCTAAATAAAGGATTAGGCATTTCCCAATGGTCTTCATGTGGCCATTGCTGTCTGCAAACATCTGGGTCGGCTAGTACTATGTCTGGGAAGATTCCCTGATTGAGAGATTCTGCCATTGTGAGGGAACAGTGACAAAATATCCAAGACACGTCCACGTGTGTGTGAAGAGTACCATCAACATTAGTCACCCAATGTATATCTGGAGGATGGAGGATTCCTTCTGCTTGAACATTATTTTTGGAATTTAGCTTGGCTACTATGCATGCAGAAGTAATTTTGCTACCAAAACGGGGGTAATCTATTTTGGGATACTTGAACCATTGGCCATCATGAGCATCATTTTTCAAAATTTCAGACCAGAATTTGTGAAAATATTTATTTTCTTGAGGGAAAATGTATGAGTAGAATTCTGGTTCAAAATGGAGGCACAAGTAGTACTCATTAAGTAAGTACCACATGTAAAAGTAGTGTACAACAGTCCAGTTTGTTAGCCAAAATGCAAATGGAGATTTCCATAGTTGCTCAATGTCTAGGAAAAGGGCAAGGAAATGACATTGGTGTTCTTTGAGGTAATCATAGAGCACTCTAATGATTCTTTTGGATCTGGCTTAAAGGGTCAAGGTCTTTATTTGGTATTTTATTTCTGGGGGAAGTGTTTCTATCATATTAAGGATATCATTAGAGGCTGAAGTAGAAGGGCCTGAGGATGAGGATGGATCTGTTATTGGGCATACACATAAAGGTGGAGAAATTATTGTGGTATGAAGGACTGGAGGCTTTCTAAAAAGGTAATCAGTGATAAGGTTATCTGTACCTTTGATGTGTTTGACTTGGAAAAATCATTGTGAAAACCAATTTGACCATCTGAGTAACTGAGGATGTGGGAGCATTTTTCTTTTGAATTGGAGCATTTTTGGAAAAGATGACATGTCCATTTCTACAAGAAAGTTGTGGCCAAAGAGGTGAAACTGGAACTTTTCAATTTCATGTTTGACTGCTAGGATTTCTTTGAAAGTAGAATGGTAATGAAGCTTTGAAGGCTTGAATGCACCACTTTTATATCCACAAATATTTCTTCTGCCATCAATTTCTTCAAAGAGAGTTGCTGCCCAATATTCATCACTTGCATCTGTCTGTAGAACTCATTTGCCTGTTCCCGGAATCTGCAAAGAGGGAAGTTTTTTTGCTAATTTTTTCAATTGTTGGACTGCTTCTGTATGAACTGGATTCCATTCTAGGGGAGATTTTTTCAATAATTTAGACAAACAATCCCTGTGTTTGGAGATTTTTGGGATGAAATCTGACATGTAGTTAACAATTTCAAGAAACTGCTGAATCTATTTGGTGCTGGTGAGCGTGTCTGAAAATTCACTAAGAGAGACTGCTATGTGACGCTGCAAAATGTACTTTCCATCTGAAATGTTTACGCCCAAGAAGTCAATAGAAGATACTCCTATGACCATTTTCTTTTCTGAAAGCATTATCCCTTAAGCTTTTACTAAATTGTAGAATTCAGTAAGCAATTGTTCATGGGATGCTATATCTTTTAAAAATAGGAGAATATCATCTACATAGATCAATGCATTTGACAAAAGTGGTTGGAACAGCGTTACCATTGCCTTTTGGAATTGAGATGGAGCATTTTTTAGGCCAAAAGGCATTACAGTCCATTAATAATGGTGGTCTGGGATGCAAAATGCTGTCTTGTATCTTTCTTCTGGATGGATTCCTAATTGCCAAAATCCTGCTTTAAAATCAAACTTGAAAATACTTTGGCATTGGAGAGATCTTGGAAAATTGCACTTTTGTTTGGCAAAGGGAACTTGTCATCGGTTAGGAAATGATTAAGGTCTTGGTAATTAATTACCAATCTAAGTTTTCCTTGGACTTGTTTTGCATGCTTCTTGACATAGAAAGCTTCACACGCCCATGGTGAAGTTGTGGGTTCAATGAGGTTTTCTGAAAGAAGGGTGGATAACTCCTGCTTAGCCAAAGACAAATGTTCTGGATTCATTCCTCTATGACTAGCTTTTGTGGGGTTAACATCTTCATTCTTTTTGAAGGGAAGGTTTATGAAAAAAGATGAATTTTTCCACAAATGATTTGGATTTTTAAGGAGGAATTCAGAGTGAGTGGTTGCACAACATTCATTCATAATCTGGAATCTCAAAGAGTCCAAGAGATTTATTAAAAACAAATGAGGTACCTGGGTCCAAGTGAGAATGTGTTGTTTATGCAAAAGTCCTTTTAAGGACCATCTGAGACTGGGTATCTGATGAAGGAGATCAAATCCTATGAGAAGGTCTCTACCTGTGAGTGGGGATCCAAGGACTTGGTGTCTAATGGTAAGGGTTGGAAAAATTCGAATGCGAATGGGCTTACTTTTCTGGGTAATCAGAAATGTTTCTCCATTGGCTGCTCTGAACATCTGATGATAGGGTAGGTAAAAGTTTTCTGGTAATATCTTAGGATGAAGAATTGTTGCTGCTGCTCCTGTATCAAACAAAGCTATTACTGGGATGGGTCTGAAATAAGTATCAAGGAAGATGTGAACTTGAGCTATTGGTGTGGATTGGAGCTATAAGAGGCTGAGATGTGTATATGGTTTGGATTTCTGGGTCTGAATCATCAGTATTGTTTGAATCTTACTCATCTTCTGAGGTAGAATAAGCCATGACTACCAAGGCTTGGGGAAAGTAATCATTATTCAGTGAGAAGAGTGATTCAACATTTGAAAATGGGGTGTCGTCTGCATGAATTTGGGCTTGCTCTAAAAGCTTTGCTACTTTTTCTCTTTTTGGACAACTTTTTGCAAAATGACCAGGCATTCTACATACAAAACAAACTTTTGAAGTTTTTCCTTTAAACTGCTTTCTTCTGAGAAACTTCCATTTCTTTTTTCTAAAAAACTTCTTCTTCTATTGAGGATGTTTCTTCTTCCAAGAATACTTTTTAAAATGATCTCTTCTCTTGGTTGGACAAGCACAGTTTTTGTCATAACACTTGATCTGAAGATCTTTCCTTTTACAATTGTCTTTAAGCTTGCTGTGGACCTTGTCAATTTCTGAAAGAAAATTTCTTTGATTGCAGAGTTTTTCAAGAGCAATGAGCATATGCTGATAGATTTCTCCTAAGGAGGCTTGCTGCAGGGTGATTTTTTGAAGGTTCATCATGTGGAGAGTTTCATCTCCTAATGGTTCTGGGAAAGAGTTAAGAAAAGTGTGCTTAGAATTGACATCATCCATTCCATTAAAAGAGTAGTACCTGCTTAACATTCTATCAAAATGTTTTTCCAGATCTTTTCTTTCAAAAGAGCACATTTCATCAATACGAATTCTTCTCTTGCTACTTCAGTGTAATGGGCTAGTAAACTAAGGAATTCATTATGAATGATTGTGAAAAAATCTTCTAGAGTGCTACATTGGGCTGCTTGTCTTTGCCTGTATTCTCCAAGATTGATCCACCATTGTCTCAATCTTCCTATAAGTCTTGCAACAAACTTGGCAATGATCTGTGCAACAGTATTATTTTGGGGCTTGGAGTTTAGCTGTACATCATGAATACATGTTGAAAATCTCATCATGTCATTTTGAAGGAGGACTGTTATCAATGGTAAACAAGTGTTTTGAATTTGTGGTTGATGAGTAGGTTAATCTTATATGGTGATCAGGGATGAAAGGTGGTGGAGGAAATATTGGTGGTGGTGGTGGTGGAGGTTGTTTAGGGCGAAAGACATCATCTTCTTCTTCTACCTTTGGATCTGTCTTAAATACTTCGTCTAATTCAAGGCCAGGCAAGTCTAGATCTGTGTCATCAATGACTAAGAGAAGAAAATGTTCTGTTGGTTCTTGAAGAGTTAAAGTTCTAAGAAATGATGAAATCAGGTTTGGGGGATCAGAATTCATGGTCAACATGTTCATATCTGGGGGTCTTGAAGAAGCACCAATAGTTGGATCTGGTGGTTGGTGTAATGGCTCTTTGTCTTTTTTAATGAGAGGAGGGTCATTTTGTGGTCTGGTTTGAGGTTCTAGTTGGAGTGGTGTTGGGCTTATTATGCTGGGAAAAATTCCACTTGGTTTAAAAGGATTTTGAGCAGGATGTGTCATGGTTAGTGGTTGGAGATTCTGGTAGGGGGAGACTAGGGAGAATGGTGAGGTTAAAGGTATGGACAGATCTTTATACAATGATTGACGCGGTTGGTAAGACATGTAAACTTGCATTGGAAGAGTTTGGGTAGCCGCCTTTTGTGAACTCTTCATAGATTGGAGTTGCATCAACAATTGTTTTCTTTCTTTTTCTTTTTGCCCAATGAGGGGAAATGAGACAGACAAATATTTTACTGTTGAGGCAATCGTTGCCAATTCTTGTTCAACTGACTGTATTTTTTTCTTCAAATCTTCAATGAGAGAATTTGAAGATGAGAATGTATGAGTTACTGCTTCAGTCATCTTTTATTGATTATTAAGGATCTTTGAAAGGACCTGGTTTTGTGCAACAGCATTTTCTGCCTGCTAGTTGAGAGCTGCTTCAGTTGAGGAGACTTGTTTTTTGGTTCCACCAGAGTTTTTTATTTTCCAAACATGTTTAACATTGGTTTGTGGATGGTCAAAACTTTTAAGAGGAGAAAAATTTTGTGCATAAGAGGGTGAAGCATGGTCAAACATATAGCAAGGTAAAATCTTTTGTGTATGGGTTTGATTGGGAGATTTGGGTTGACATTTTGGTATTTGGGGGAGGACTTTCTAATAATATGGAATTAGTGGTGGTTTCTGGTTTTGTTGGTTTTGATCATGATTTTCTCTGCATGGGGAAAGGGATGGAGTTTTTTTGTTTTCTGGTTCTGGGATAAAGAACATAGTAATCAAACTTTCCAGAGGGTTCTCCAAGGAGGTCAACTTCTAGATCTCCTGCTTCATATCTTTCTTTAAGAAGCTGCTGAGAAGACTTTTTCTTTCATCTTTTCTGCTTTTCTTCAACGACTTCTTCTTCTTGACAATCAGTACAGTCACAAACATCCCACCATATATGGTTGGAGGATGATTTTCCTTCATAGCAAGGTTTTCCATCTTCTCGAAATGCTTTGATTTGAAGGCCGTCAAAACCTTCATATGAAACTGGCTGGATCATAGCCATTTGAGTAGGAAAGACTGTTACTTCTTCTTTTTCTGGAGTGGCTACCAAAAATATAACTTCAACTTCACCATTTTGTTTTTTGATGAAGAAAGGAGTCTTGGACTAGATTGGCTGGGCTGCCTGATGAAGATTCTCATATTTTGTGATCCATGATTTTAGAAAAAGTTTTGTCATCTGCTCTTTATTCAACTATCTTGGAACAAATGTGCACATAGGCGTCATGCCTGGGTCAACTTGGATTAAAAGAGCATCATTAGACTAGGCTATCTCTGGTATAGCTATGTCAAAAGCATTATTTTGGAGTCTGTAGGCAAGCTAATAATGGAGTGTGGCTGCAAAAGTATCATGCACTTGTGAAGCTCCTGTTATCTGAACTTGGACTTTAAGAGCATCACAAAGGTGAGGGTGTTTAAGAGACATGTTAAAATTGGGAAAAAGGGTGACAAAGACTGTTCCCGCATTGAGGGTGGTTTGGACAGTTCCTATAACTGCATTATGGTATTCCAAAAATCTAGAATCAAGAAGAGAAATTTTAGAAGCTATAGGGAGTCATTTTCTGCCATGAAAGGTGAGTGCTAGTCTTACTGCACCAAAATGGAGGTGAGTATATCCTTGTTTTTGCCATGAAATTACAAACTCTTGGGGAAGGGCAAGGGTGATAAAATTTTCTTTTTCACTAGTTGGAATGTTGAACTGGTTAAACTTAGAAGTTTGGACATATTCTTTTACACTAGAAGGATGGGAAGGACCTAAAAACTTTTTTATGGATTTTTTGAAGGTATTTTGAGGTTTATCAAAGACAGAGTAAGGATTTACAATAGGGAAATCAGTAATAGGAATTTTACTATCTTCAGGTACATGGGAGATTTTATACAAGTAGTCTAGTTTATTTGCAGTGGATTTACGAAGGGAAAGATCACACGTAGTTGTAATGGTATCTGTAACTACTGAGGATGAACTAGCCATGATAGTTTCTAAAAAGAAGAACTGTTTTCCTAAGGTCTGTCAAGACTAAAATGCCACTTCTAGGCTCACACATCCACAAGATAATTCAGGAAAAATAGGTTCTTTGACACTTTGAGAATAACCCCTTAGTGTTCTACTTGATTATCAAATCCAATATTCTGATGTGATAAATACAGAGGATCCACTTATTGTGGCAACTGTAAATCACAGAGCATACTAATTAGGATAATAATCAAAGTATACTAATCAAAGTATATCTAAGAACTATAAATGTGCAACAAATATTACCCTAATAATAATACTTATTTGAGAATGTGTCATCTAAGAACTATAGAACTGAACTGACCATGAGAGAAGAAACAAAACCCTTGATTCTTCTCTTCACTCTGTTCACAGATAATTTTGGCGTGTGTTTGTTATGATCAAAAAATATTGAACAGCCAAGAACATAAAAAAATATGCCATAAAATCAGGATTGGCCCTAGGCCTAGGCCAATTAGGCCATTGTCTTGGGCCCCTTACTAGAGAAAGGCTCGGAATTTGAGGAATTTTTTTTTTTAATAAATACTTTTGGCTTTTGGGAGACATTAAAAAAAATTATATATATTTTTTTCACTATTAAGAAATCCCAAAGAATTAAGTAATGCTAAAAATAGAGATAAGACTAATTTAAATAAATAGGCCTTATTATAACCCTTGCATTATACCCCACAAGCACTTATACTTGCGAGGTGATCACTGCATCAATGATGCAAAGTAGTCTACATAACTTTATAATTTGATGTGACAATAAATATGATAGGTGGACTTCAACAAACTATTAAACACATTTTTGAATAAATTTTTGTAGTTGGTAATATATCTTTGTAATTCTCATATTGTAAATTTTATTATATCTCTAATATTTTTGTAAACTTTACGACACTGATCATATCTATTACAATATCAGTTTATAGTAAAATTTGTTGTAACTTTATCATTTTTTCAAAAAAAAAATTATATTAAAAAGTAAAAAAAAAATAACTTTTTTTTATATAAAATACTAGTTAAATATTATTTAAATGATAATATAAATGCCTCTTTTGAAGTTTTCACTTAGGCATCCAAAACGTTTGGGCTCGCCCTGCATAAAATCTAGAAATAGTTAGCAACATAAGTCTAGTTGTCTACCCAGATAAAGTCATTAACCAAAATTCTCAAAAGAATAATTTCCTTGGCTGCTAGCATTGTTGAGTGTTTTGGACTTGGGTTGATGCTGGTCTGGCACAGCCTTTAAATATCTTTTAACTAGTTCTATCTTTTGTTAAGTAAGCTATTCCTCATTGGCTCATTTCTTCCTCTTTTTTCTGCTATGCCCAGTAGAAGAAGCTGCCAAGCTTGCTGTATCTCCAATGGCTTTATGCAGTGATTATGAGTCTCTGAGTGGTTACTTTGTTTTATATCCTTGAAAGCTCTCTCGTACCTATCAATCAAAATGTTATAAGTATCAGCACTTCATTAGACTTTGGTACCTTGCCTTGAAATAAGAGTTTGTTTGTTATGAATAATTTTGAGTCTGCACGGAAGTGATTTTGTTTTGATTAGCAGAAGATAGTGACCACTGATCACAAAGTGATATTTCAAATTTTCAACAATATTTTTGAGATATTGCACTTATCCAACACAACACAATTCAGAGGTTGTTGAGACTCCATTCAGTTGATGAAAACACTTTTTTTGGAAAACTCTAAAGACAGTTGACAAAGTGAGATTTAAAGAATCTATGCAAACATAAGTTAAAATTTCTATTTGTCATTAATTTTTCTTTTTGACAAAATCGATGTAAACTAAATAGTAGGGATAGTGTTGGAATTAGGAAAAAGTGGACATTGAAAGTTCTATTCTTTAATGGAAGATGTGATCCAAAGTAAAAAAAAAAGGCATGAATAAAATCAAAGCTCAAAGGTTGTGCTCTTGATGCCTAACAAAATGGAATTTATCGTTGTCCTCCAATTCTAATTTTGTTCACACGCTATAGTCAATTCTAATTTAGCGTTTCTTTTCCCTGATTTCTTTTTTTTTGGTAAACTGTTTTCCCTGATTTCATTCTATATGACTTCACTTTTACTTCTTCTATTTTCAAAATTTTGATAGTTTAGAATACTTGGCTTTCAAGCTTCTGGTTTTCTTAGCAGTACTAAAGCAAAACTTGGAAACAAGTCAAACAACTACATCATTGATCACAACGTTGTAGGTTTCACATCTTTTCCTCTAAATTTTTTTGCCAATTTTAAGATATAATCTTCATGATTTACTAATTCCCCCCTTTTGGATAATTTTTCTTAGTGTGAACATAGAAACTATGGCCTACATGGTCACATATGATGGCTGGATGGACCGCAGATTGAGCCAATCTGCAAACCCTGTACAAAACAATTCATGGCAGCCACATTTTAGATAACAAGTCTTAATTTAAAGGCGGTTGCTTCTCAAATTGCTATGAAGAAAATATGAAAATTTTTATGTCTTTGGCCCATATGGGCTAAACTGGATCTCTCTAAGAACTACAAAAATGAAAATCCAGTTTTATTCTAGCTGTGTACCAAACTGGATCTCTCCATCATTTTAGATTCTCAGCTAAATATCAATTTGTTCGTCCATACACAATGTAATGAACCAAAAAGCTTTGTTTGGGTGTTGGACTGGATCAAGCTGAGGATTGCATGAAGAGGGAAGTAATAGGGTTTTAGGAGTTTCTAAGAGAATAAGCATGAGCATTTGGGTAATTTTAAGTGTGTGTGTGTGTGTGTTATTGTCAGATTATATTTTCAATTTAGCCATGTTGTATTTAAGTAAGGGAATGCAGAATTTCAACTCTAAACTCTATTACAGCTCAGTTTATATCACACCATGTTAGAAGTTGTTAGGAATCATCACTAACATCACATGTTACAAACATGGAATAATGGCACTTTCATTTGGCTCAAATCCGTATACATGTAAGAAAGTACTCAAGACTAAAGAGCTCTTGAGTTTGGCCCTATTGGACCAATGACTGACCGAAACGCAAATAAGGCGAATTCAATCCCATCTCTATAGCATGATCCCAGCTTGACATAAGATTTGTTGCGAACATATTGTGTCACTAGCATCCTTCTCTACTTTTTACTCAGCTTATTGACAAGCTAACAACAATAGCATCTCCTCCTTTTCGCTGCAATAGTTTGTGAAAAAGTTTTAGGCTCTATCAAGGCCCTTTGTGGCCACACCCCATGGAACTAATCCTCGCAATTATTCATTGTTGAAGAATGATGTAGAGTTACGTTTATGAATGAGGTGCAAAGTATAAGGTATTCCATTTCCACATGTAACAACAACTAAATTAACTAGTCATGTTCCCGCACAATGCGCGGATAATGTTTTAAGCTGTTATATGAAAAACTTATATAGAATATCCAAAATATTTTAAAGTAATAACATGAAATAATGTTGCAATAACATGAAGAGATTTTTGTTAAATTAATGATGTAATACAAGATTAAGGGGATGGAGAATTTAAACTATAGAGAAAAAGTTACATAAATTAGAAATTAGTTATTATGTGGTGTAATATCTTCTAAAAAAAATGTGGTGTAATAAGTTGATTATTTGTTTAATCATTTCTTTTTTTGCTGAAATTTTTAATCATAATTTTTGTTTCTACATTGGCTTGGAGTTAGCATAAAAAATTTGTAATTTCATGTAAATGTTTAGTTTTTTTTTTTTTTTTTTTTTTTGAGAAAAATGTAAATGTTTTTTTTTTTTTGAGAGAGAGTTTTAACCTATAGCGTCCACTCCTGATAATAGCTCTTTATTATTAGACCAAGACACCAATAAGTTTTTGGTGTAGGCGGAGATTGAACCCCAGATCTCTTATTCACCCATCAGAGATTTTACCAGTTGACTTATAGAAATATCATCTAAAATTTATGATATCATGTTTTTGTTATTGAAGTATGATAATGGTAAGTTAAACACTCAATGAAAATAGTGATATCCTATTAATAGATTTTTATTATAATCCAAATATGTAAAGAAATTGAGGTGTAAAGCTAAATGAAAAATTACTCTTACAAAGCGCCATATGATAGAATCGCATGGTCTCTCACGTGATATATATATATAATTAGTGCATAATTATAGATAATTAATGTGTATTAACTTCATTGGCACGTTCAATGAATTAAAAGTTTTACATAAATGTAAAGTTTGATGAGGTGGAAGCCTAAATGAGAGAAGCTCAACTAATGTGTCACTTGGCAGAAGCTCATGCTCTCCCACATGAGATCTCTGTTTATATATATATGATACCACATATAGGGAGAAGCATCACATATAGGGAGAAGCCATATAGGGAGAAGCATATAGGGAGAAGTAAGTGTAAAAGACTAAAAGACGAAAGAGACTAAAGGACGAAGAACAACAAAGTTACAAAACTAAATTATTTCATGAACTTAGGAAGCTACGGGAGAAGTAATGGAAAAGATGAAATGTGGATAAAGACGAGACAACTACAAGACGAACATAGGAGGGTGTAAGAAGATCATGGAAGCTTATTAATGGCATATATTGCTAAAATACTATAGAAAATAACTGCAGAATATGGGATAGAACACAGAACAAGATACAACAAACTGATGGATATTATTATATTGAACAAATATTTTACAGGACTGGAAGACATAGACTGCAAAATATTTCACAAGCTGACTGACTCTCTAATTTTTCTTACTCTAATTCACTCGTTCTTTTTTTTGTTCTTCCTTCACCCTGCTCAACAAATGATACAAAGGGCCTTTTTATAGGCAAACATTTTACATGAAGACGAAATAATTTACAGAAACAAAGCGTGAAGTCTGAGTTCTTGCTTTACAGGTGTTGGAGACTGCAATACGGGCTGGCTTCTGCAAAATCTTCTTCTGACAACGGAAATCCTGAAGCTGAAGGAAAGGACTAAGTATAATATATGCAAGCTGGAAAGGAGGGTGACGGCAGGGTGGGAAAAGAAGGTGAAGACAAAAGTGGGTCCCACAATTTTTGTTTTGTTGTTTGGTTTTTTTTTTTTTTTTTTTTTTTTTTTTCATATATTCTTTTGTACATAATTTCTTCTAATCATCTCTTCCTTGAAACCATTCTTCATCAAAGTCTGCATCTGGATCAGGATTATGGAAATAGGGATCAAAATCAAACGGACTGGGCATTTCCCAATGGTGTTGATGAGGCCATTGCTGTCTGCAAATGTCTGGGTCGGCGGGTACAATTTCTGGAAGGATTCCCTGGTTGAGAGATTCTGCCATTGAAAGTGAATAGTGACAGGATATCCATGATACATCTGTGTGTCTGTGAATAGTACCGTCGGCATTTGTTACCCAATGGACATCTGGAGGGTGGACAATTCCATCTGTTTGAACATTATTTTTGGAATTTAGCTTTGCAACTATACAAGCTGAAGTGATTCTTTGACCAAACCTGGGGTGATCTGCTTTGTGATACTTGGACCATTGACCATCATGAGCATCATTCTTCAAAAGTTCATGCCAAAATTTGTTAAAGTATTTATTATCATGAAGAAAAATGTATGAGTAGAAACGTGGTTCAAAGTGAATGCACAAGTAGTACTCATTGAGTAAGTACCACATGTAAAGGTAATGAACAACATTCCATCGTGTTATCCAAAATGCAAATGGAGTTTTCCATGGTTGCTCAATATCTGGGTAAATGGCAAGGAAATGGTTCTGGTCTTGTGTGAGGTAATTGTGGAGGACTTGGATGATTCTTTTGGATCTGGCTTGAAGGGTTAGGGTTTTTATCTGGTCTTTTATGTCTGAGGGAAGGGTTTCTATTATTTCCATGATGTCATTGGAGGATGAAGAGGATGAGGAAGGACCTGAGGATGAGGATGGATCTGTTATTGGATATACACATAAGGGTGGAGGGATTATAGTGGTATGGAGGACTGGAGGTTTTCTGGAAAGGTAATCAGTGATAAGGTTATCTGTACCTTTGATGTGCTTGACTTGGAAGGACCATTGTGAAAACCAATTTGACCATCTAAGTAACTGGGGATGGGGGAGCATTTTTCTTTTGAACTGGAGCATTTTTGGGAAGGAGGACATATCCATTTCTACAAGGAAACTGTGACCAAGGAGGTGAAATTGGAACTTTTCAATACCATGTTTGACTGCTAGAATTTCTTTGAAAGTGGAATGATAATGGAGTTCTGAAGGCTTGAATGCACCGCTTTTGTATCCACAAATGCTTCTTTTTCCATTAATTTCTTCAAAGAGGGCTGCTGCCCAATACTCATCACTTGCATCTGTCTGTAAAATCCTTTTTCCTGTGCCTGGAATCTGCAAAGGGGGAAGCTTTTCTGCTAATTTCTTCAACTGTTGAACTGCTTCTGTATGAGCTGAATTCCATACTGGAGGAGATTTTTTCAATAACTTGGACAAACAATCTCGGTGTCTGGAAATTTTTGGAATGAAATCTGACATGTAATTAACAATTCCAAGAAACTGCTGGATCTGCTTGGTGCTGGTGAGTATATCTGGAAATTCACTGAGAGAGACTGCTATGTGAGGCTGCAGAGTATACTTTCCATCGGAAATGTTTACTCCAAGGAAATCAATAAAGGATACTCCTATGACCATTTTCTTTTCTGAAAGCATTATCCCTTGAGCTTTTACTAAATTGTAGAATTCAGTAAGCAATTTTTCATGGGATGCTGCATCGTCTGAGAATAGGAGGATATCATCCACATAGATCAATGCATTTGACAACAGTGGTTGGAAAAGAGTTACCATTGCTTTTTGGAACTGGGATGGAGCATTTTTGAGGCCAAAAGGCATTACCGTCCATTGATAATGGTGGTCTGGAATGCAAAAAGCTGTCTTGTATCTTTCTTCTGGATGGATTCCAAGTTGCCAAAATCCTGCTTTGAGATCAAACTTTGAAAATACTTTGGCATTGGAAAGATGCTGGAAAAGAGCACTTTTGTTTGGCAGTGGAAACTTGTCATCAGCAAGGAAATGATTAAGATCTTGGTAGTTGATTACCAATCTGAGCTTTCCTCGAACTTGTTCTGCATGCTTGTTAACATAGAAGGCTTCACATGCCCATGGAGAGGTTGTGGGTTCAATGAGGCTTTCTGAGAGAAGGGTAGCTAACTCCTGCTTAGCTAGGGACAAATGTTCTGGATTCATACCTCTATGGCTAGCTTTTGTAGGGTTAACATCTTCATTCTTTTTGAAGGGAAGGGTTATGAAAAAGGCTGGGTTTTTCCATAGTGGGTTCGGGTTTTTTAAGAGGAATTCTGAGTGGGTGGCTGCACAACATTCATTGATGATCTGGGCTTTCAAGGAATCAAAGGGGTTTAGTGAAAACAAATGTGGTACCTGGGTCCATGTGAGAAGGTGTTGTTTATGCAAGAGGCCTTTGGAAGACCATCTGAGGCTAGGTATCTGGTGGAGGAGGTCAAATCCTATAAGGAGGTCTCTGCCTGTGAGAGGGGATCCAAGGACTTGGTGTTTAAGGGTAAGGGTTGGGAATATTCTAATGTGAATGGGTTTGCTTTTACGGGTGATCGGGAATGTTTCTCCATTGGCTGCTACGAACATTCGATGATGGGACATCCAAAGATTTTACGGTAAAATCTTAGGATGAAGAATTGTTGTGCCGCTCTGTGTCAAACAAGGCTATCACCGGGATGGGTCCGGAATATGTATCAAGGAGGATGTGAACCTGGGCTATTGGTGTGGGGCCAAGTATTGGGGCTATAAGAGGCCGAGATGTGTATATAGTTTGGATTTCCGGGTCCGAATCTTACTGTAATGCTTGAATCGATTCTTCTTCGAGGATGAATAGGCTATGGCTGCTAAGGCTTGGGGAGAATAATCATCATCAAGTGAAAAGAGTGATTCCACATCCGAAAAGGGGTATCATCTGCATGAATGCGGGCTTGCTCCAAAAGCTTTGCTGCTTTGGCTTTCTTTGGACAATGTTTTGCAAAATGACCGGGCTTTCTGCATACAAAACAGACTTTTGAATTTTTTCCTTTGAACTGCTTTCTTCTGAGAAACTTCCATTTCTTTTTTCTGAAAAACTTCTTCTTTGGATGAAAAGGCTTCTTCTTCCAAGAATACTTCTTATAATGACCTCTTCTCTTTGTTGGGCAAGAACAATTCTTATCATAACACTTAATCTGCAAATCTTTTCTTTTGCAATTGTCTTTGAGCTTGCTATGGATTTTATCAATCTCCGAAAGAAACTTTCTTTGATTGCATAGTTTTTCCAAAGCAATAAGGACATGCTGATAGATTTCTCCAAGAGAGGCTTGCTGCAAGGTGATTTTTTGAAGATTCATCATACGAAGAGTTTCATCACCAAGTGGTTCTGGAAAAGAATTCAAGAATGTGTGCTTAGAATTCACATCATCCATGCCATTAAAGGCATAATATCTGCTCGACATTCTGTCAAAATGTTTCTCCAAATCTTTTCTTTCAAAAGAACAGCATTTCATCAAGAGGAATTCATCTCTGGCTACTTCAGTGTAATGGGCTAATGAACCAAGAAATTCATTATGGAGGATCGTGAAAAAATCCTCAAGTGTGTTACTCTGGGCTGCTTGTCTTTGCCTGTATTCTCCAAGATTAATCCACCATTGTCTCAATCTTCCTGTGAGTCTTGCTACAAATTTGGCAATTATTTGTGCAACTGTATTGTTTGGGGCTTGAAGTTCTGCTGTACACCACGAATACATGTTGAAAATCTCATCATGCCATTTTGAGGGAGGACTGTTATCAAGGGTGAACAGGTGTTTTGAATCTGTGGTTGATGAGTAGGTTAATCTTGTGTGATGATCAGGGATGACAGGTGGTGTAGGGAATATTGGTGGTGGTGGTGGAGGTTGTTTAGGACGAAGGACATCATCTTCTTCTTCTACTTTTGGGTCAGTCATAAAGACTTCATCTAAGTCAAGATCAGACAAGTCTAGATCTGCTTCATCAATGACTGGGAGAACAAAAGGTTCTGTTGGTTCTTGAAGAGTTAAAGTTCTGAGAAATGATGATATCGGGTTTGGAGGGTCAGTGTTTATGGCTAACAGGTTCATATCTGGGGGTCGGGAGGAAGCACCAATGGTTGGGTCTGGGGGTTGGTATAATGGTTCTTTGTCTTTTTTGAGGGGAGGAGGTTCATTTTGTGGTTTGGTTGGAGGTTCAAGTCTAGGTTCGAGTTGAGGTAGTGGTGTTGGGTTTGGTATGTTGGGAAAGAGTCCACATGGTTTAAAAGGGTTTTGAGCCGAATGTGTCATGTTTAATGGTTGAAGGTTTTGGTATGGGGAAACTGGGGAAAATGGTGAGGGTACTGGTATGGATAGATCTTTATACAGTGATTGACGAGGTTGGTATGGCATGTAAACTTGCATTGGAAGTGCTTGAGTAGCTGCTTTCTGTGAGTTCTCCAAAGACTGGAGTTGCATCAACAACTGTTTTTTTTCTTTTTCTTTTTGCCCGATTAGGGGAAAGGATATAGACAAATCCTTTACTGTAGAAACAATTGTCTCCAATTCTTGTTCAATTGACTTTATCTTTTTCTTCAAATCTTCAATGAGGGAATTTGAGGATGAAAAGGTATTGGATACCGCTTCAGTCAACTTCTGTTGGTTGTCAAGAATTTTTGAAAGGACTTGATTCTGTGCTACAGCATTTTCTGCTTGCCAATTGAGGGCTGCTTCAGCTGATGAGACCTGTTTTTTACTTCCATCTGGATTGGTTCCAACAGGGTTTTTTATCTTCCAAACATGTTTTACATTAGCTTGTGGGTGGTCAAAACTTTCTAAGGGAGGAAAATGTTGTGAGTATGAGGGTGATGCATGGTCAAACATGTAACAAGGTAAGGGTTTTTGTGTGTGGGTTTGACCGGGAGGCTTGGGTTGACATTTTTGTATTTGGGGAAGGACTTTCTGGTAATATGGGATTAAAGGTGGTTTCTGGTTTTGTTGGTTTTGATCATGACTTTCTTTGCATGGGGAAAAGGATGGAGGTTTTTGTTGTCTGGATCTGGGGTAAAGAACATAGTAATCAAACCTTCCTGAGGGTTCTCCAAGGAGGTCGACTTCTGGGTCTCCTGCTTCATATCTTTCTTTGAGAATCTGCTGGGAAGACTTCTTCTTTCCTCTTTTCTTATCTTCTTCAAATATTTCTTCTTCTCTGCATTCTTCACAATCACAAACATCCCACCATATATGACCTGTGGGTGATTTTCCTTCATAGACAGGTTTTCCATTTTCTTGAAATGCTTTGATCTGAAGATCATCAAGACCTTCATAAGAAACTGGCTGGATCATAGCTGTTGGAAAGACTGTCACTTCTTCTTTTTCTGGTGTGGTTGACCTAAATCTGACTTCAACTTCACCATTCTGGTTTCTGATAAAGAAAGGAGTGTTGGACTGGATTGGCTGAGATACCTGATGGAGAATCTCATACTTTGTAACCCATGTCTCTGGGAAAAGTTTTTTCAGTTGTTCTTTATCCAACTGTCTTGGAACAAATGTGCACGAAGGCGTCATGCCGGGATCAACTTGGATCAAAAGAGCATCATTGGACTGGGCAAACTCTGGTATGGCTACATCAAAAGCATGGTTCTGGAGTCTGTAAGCAATTTGGTAGTGAAGTGTGGCTGCAAAAGTATCTGGTACTTGCGAGGCTCCTGTAATCTGAACTTGGACTTTAAGGGCATCACATATGTGAGGATCTCTGAGAGACATGTTGAAATTGGGAAAAAGGGTGACAAAGACTGTTCCTGCATTAAGTGTGGTTTGGACTGTACCTATGACTGCATTGTGATATTCCATAAATCTAAAATCAAGGAGAGCAATTCTAGAAGCTATAGGGAGTCCTTTTCTGCCATGAAAAGTGAGGGCAAGTCTTACTGCACCAAATGGAGGTGAGTATAACCTTGTCTCTGCCACGGAATGACAAACTCTCTGGGAAGAGCAAGAGTGATAAAGTTTTCGTTCTCACTGGCTGGAATATTAAACTGGTCAAATTTTGAAGCTTGGACATACTCTTTGACATTAGAGGATTGGGAAGGACCGAGGAATTTTTTTATGGATTTTTTGAAAGTTTTTTGGGGTTTATCAAACACAGTATAGGGATTTACAATGGGAAAGTCTGTAATAGGTATTTTACTATCTTCAGGAATATGAGATATTTCATATAGATACTCTAATCTATTTGCAGTAGATTTTCTAAGGGAAAGATCACAAGAAGTGGGAATGGTATCAGTGACTACTGAGGATGTGACTGCTGGGGAGGATGAACTGGAACTGGCCATGACTGTTTCTAAAATGAAGAACAATTTTCCTAAGATCTGACAGGACTAAAACGCCACTCCTAGGCTCACGTCCACGAGACTACTCAGGAAAAATAATCTTTGACACTTTTAGTACAACTCCTTAGTTTTCTACTTGATTATCAAATCCCGTTTTCTGATGTGATTATCACAGAGGATCCACAATAAGTGGCAACTGTTAATCACAGAGCATACTAATCAGGACAATATTTCAAGTGTACTGATCAAAGGAGAGAGAGAAACTGATTCTGAGGCTTTACCAAGTTTTGAAAAATATTGCATGGATATGGATGTTGAGTACAAGGTAGGCAACATAAAACTTCTATTTCAAAATGCATGGCTCTGATACCACATATAGGATATTATTATATTGAACCTTCAGGAATATGAGATATTTCATATAGATACTCTAATCTACTTCAAATCTTCAATGAGGGAATTTGAGGAGGATTTTTTCACGATCCTCCATAATGAATTTCTTGGTTCATTATATATATATATATATATATATATATATATATATATATATATATATATATATATATATATATATATATATTGATATTGATGATTACCTAAAAACTGAAAAGACAAGAAGAAATTTAAGTGGTATTAGAAAATAGAGTTCCTCAACCAAAACTGCACAATGCGCATGGTTCCTTGTCAAGGCTATATCTCTATCTTTAGGTTAGGGACCTCACAATTATTGAACTAAATTTGTCATTTGACCTGAAATTAGAGTTAATGAGATGGCGAAATCTATATTTGAAATGAGATCCAAATCCTAATGAACCATGGGTCCTCTTTAGATCTTGGGCCCATTTTTACCACTTCGCAATTTTTATATTTTTATTTTATTTTATTTTTTAGATATAACCTCTGCAACTTCACTAACAATTTTCTTATCAGTATAGAGATTGCCAAAGTAAATCTGCAAAATAATAAATTTCATCAAAAGGCACAATATCTAATCCTTTTACATGCCAGATCAAGATTAGCTCCCAATTACAATATAGGATAGGATTTAGCATTGAATTACTTTTTGCTTTCAATTTAATTTATTTTCATTTAACAAAATGATACCTAAATTTAACAAATTGATACATGAGTTACCTTTGCGTTGGTGGTTTATGAAAGTGCTTGAATCTTGTTAATGTATTCGTCCTTAAATTCAGGGAAAAAATTAAATAAAAATAAAGAAATTGTAGTAATAATTCAACAATTAGCAGGCATGTGCTTAAAGATTTTTCTATTTTTTAAAATGTTAAAAATTTTCACTCATCCCAGTTTGGGTTTATGCGTTTTTTCCGTGATTGGCAAATGCATAAACCTCATTGGATAAACACATAAATCCCAAATTTAGATGAATGAAAAATTATAATATTAGAAAAAAATTAAAATAAAAAAGGCTTTAATCATGTGCATAGAAAACCCAATAATGATGGTTTACAAATATATATTAGCCTTAGAGGGTGATAGCAATGTGTTAAGCACAAAATCAAAAGAGAAAAATAATGGTTTTAACCTGAGAGAAACTGAGAGAAGGCTTTTCACTTAAGACAAAGCGAGAGAAATATAGGAGTGGTGTTTTATACTGTTTTTGTGAAGTACATGCATCATGGAAGATTTGTAACATTTGAGAAATTCTAGTGCCACACCCAAAACCACAACTTCGCCCACAACTCACCCATGTGAGGCGAGTCATGTGAGGCGAGTTGCAGTTGGTGGAGGAGTGATGGTGGGCCTATATGGGAACACCCTTTTACCAACTACAACTCACCACATAGACGAGTTGTGGGTAAAGTTGTGGTTTTGGGTGTAGCACTAGAATTTTTCGTAACATTTAGGTTAGGAATTTCCCTCATATTATAAAATTATTTAGATATCAAGACTTCATTGAATATTTTGGTGTGAAAATAGCATTGTAATTCCTAAAGATAACTTTAGGAATTGATATTCTCTTCCCTTTAGGAATTGATATTCTCTTCCCTTAAACCTATTGATGGTGAAATTGGATTCTCACATTTTTATTACTGAATTTACTTCACTATTCAACCCGTATCTAACAAATAATATAGATTTGATTCAGACCGCAAAAACCGTTTGAAGTCAACTCAGCCGCATTTAAAAAGGAAATGACCGACTGATGGAGCCGAGGCTAGCAAGTAGAGACCGATGCTTTTTCTGATGTGAAATTGAAGGTGAACTGAACTGGCTCATATATATATATATATAGTAACCTTATGTCGTCATTTTATGCATAGATTTAGGTATACAAATACACTTATAAATAATACTTTTAAAGCATTTATATCAAGAATGTTAAAAATTATAACTTTTAACAACTCAAAACATTACTTTATCTATTTTAACATCCCACTTTATAATACACCAAATAGCAAAGGTTTTATTTTTTTACTACTTCATTAAAATATATATATATATATATATATATATATTTTTTTTTTTATCTACGTCTCTTCCTCTCTTTTTATATATCTCTCTTCTCCAGTTTTGAAGATGAATTCACCTACTCAGTCTGCAAATAAACATGTTGCCCATCATGCAATTTATCAACTAATTCGACAATTGACTGAGAACGATCAGAACCTGCTTGAGTTATCAAAAACCGAGGATTAAAAAAATTATCAAATTTTGACAAATGATTCAACTCTGTCTGATCCCTAGGAAGTCGATCAAAATGAAAAATGGGTGGAGGAACCATGGTTGATTCAAACTGATAACCACCACAATCAAACCCACCTTTCAAACCCAAACTCAAATCAAACACACATTATAACTGGAGACCTATTAGCCACAAGTGAAACCACTGAGAGCCACAATTACAACGAAAAGCACTGCAACCCAAACCCACACTCACTAAACTACCACAGCCCATAAGCCAAAATCAAACCAATAACCACCACCTAATCCAACCTTATAAGAGGGAGAGAAGGAGAAGATGAGAAAGAGAGAGAAGCAAACCTAACAGAAAAGAAAGAGACAATGAGTTTAAATTGTTATTATTTTATTATAGCACTCAGCTACAGTGAGCTGCTAAAAATGGCAGCTTGCTATATCTGAGTGTCAAAATATTTAGCATTTGAGAGCTTTGATGTAGTAGATATTTTTGTGTGTTGGTTGTTAAATTGGCTTTATGACATTTTTAGCATTCCAAATGTGAATGCTCTTACATGATTATAGACCTCATAGACCATAACTCAAAAATAATACAACAATGTAGTAAAAGATGATCTGATCAATAGTGGTCTGCAACAATTTCGGTTATAGGGAAATGGACCCATTGGTTTGGTAAAAAATTTGAGAAATTACTGAATTAATCGAACTGTAGACAACCCTAACACAACATTACTCATTAATATATTTGGTTTCCTCCACTATTTTAGGAAATAAAGTAGCAATAATAGGGAAAAAATTGTGTTTAATTGTTAATTGAGAAAGACATTATGAATAAAATACCAATTATTTGTTAGTATAAATAATCCTCCTCTAATTGCTTGAATCATGTGAAGTAACACACAATTGTCATTTACACTCACACGTAACATAAGAATTTTTCTTGTTAGCCAAATTCCATTTCATAACATAGGTGAGTATGTTATTCTTGTAGCACTCGTATAGCAGGTGGTAGTTACTTTACTTTTGAATGATATTCAAATTTCTTGGATGATGAAACTTTTCTAGTTAATTTAATCCTGAATCAAATTATAAACCTAGAATTACGAAAAAAAATGAATTTTTTTTTTTTTACTAAAAGAGTATAAAATAAATGAAGTGAAAAAAAAAAAAAAAAAAGACCATAAGGGTCCGTTTGGTTAGGAGGATAGAAAATATTTTAGTTTTCCTCATTTTTGTTTGGTTGGAAAGGCGGAAAAGTGGAGAGATAAAAAACTTTTTTGTTTGGTTGAAAATAAAATTTGTATAAATTTACTATCATGCAATGCACAATAAAGTTCAAAGCTTTGTTGCTCTGGTTAGACAACAAAGCTTCTCATGGACCCCGATCCCAAGTACTAGAAAATGTATTTTGTATTAAATGATATCACGTCATCCGTATGACCTAATAAATGAGAGACGTGTGTGTAAAAATAACTACCCACTAACATGTCTTTCATTTATTAGTAGAGTAGTTAATTTTTACTAGTATGTCTCACACTTATTGGATTTTGATATCACTGACATGATATAATTTGATACTAAATACCTTCTCTGATTACTAGGTAGACCGCTTTAGTAAACATTCATAAGCTCAGTATTGTGAATTGTGTTTTGGTTTATATATGGAATTATATATTCTACTATTTATATAAAATATGATACGTGGGTTTAAGTAGAACATAAATTTTAAATACAATTAAATAATATATATTAAAATAATTACGTGTAACATTGTGGAGTCTCAAAACTTTATGTAACACAATATTATGAGGTTAACTAAAAACGAAACAATTTCAGTCTTAAAAAGATTATAAATAATATTGTCTTATTATATTTATTTTATTTGGTATAATATAATATTTGTCAACTTTTAATACAATATTGATTAAAATAAAAATAAAATGCCTTGTAGTTGAGTAGCTCAATTAGTTGGCATATTTTTGTGTTTTCAACGGAAATATTCAAGGTTTAAATCTTTTCAGTCTCAACTATCAAATTATCAATAACAACAATAATAAGAGCAAGAATGTGTCAAATATGTAAGAGTATTATAGGGAGTATGTATGTTTTGTACAAGCTATTAAGATAACATTGGAAGAGATTAAATCCTATAAAGATGAAGGGTAAAACCCAAGTTTTATACCCTCCAAAGTCCAATCCCTACATGCTACACCATTTAATCACATATTAATGAATAGGCACAACTACATTTAATCAATTCTAATACTCATTTAAAAATCCAACTTAACTAGAACAAAGAGTTTATTAAGATGTTATTAAGTATAATAGTATGTATTGAGTTTTAAGTAAAAAATTGATGTGACAATATCTTATTGAATTGTGAAAAACATGAGCTTTACATTCATTCTTACCAACTTCAGACTCATTGGAATTTCGGTTAAAGTTCCTTATAGTCAATTCCATTCCCTGTCTATCAGTCCAATTTGACTTAATAGTGTTTTGAGAGAATAAACTGAAACAAGCATTCCATCCTACCATTGCACCCTCTTATAAATCTCTGAAACACGTAAATAAACGGAATTCATCTTTTAAAAAAACTTTCTTTTGCATTCATTTCCCATTCCCAAAGAAACTATAAACTCCCAAACTGGAGAATGGATAATAAAATAAAACATACCTGAAGTGAGAGCCTCACATTATAAATTACATGAGCATCAAATTCCACACAAGAATCTACAGGAGCTTCAGACCTTGCATGCAGTGCAGAGAGTGAACATCGGAGCAAGAGAGCATGTCACCCAAGTAACTCAGTTCCATACATAGCTCCATTGAAATGTTAACAACAGATTAATGTGGGGATGATTAGATTAATTTTTCAAACTGGGAATGAGAATACTACTATAACACTTGAACAAAATAACAAATTCTGGTTCAAATGCAGTCAACTTCAAACAAAATTGTAGTATATTAGCAACTGAATAAATAGGCACTTCTCTTTTCTTTCTTTTTTTCTTCTTTTTTCTTTCATTAGAGAATAAAATACAAGCACTTGCAGCAATCTTCCCTGAATATTGCAAGCAATGCCTTGGACAATGAGCTTCTTAGGTTCCAAATGGGAGCATTTCCTCTTATATCCAGTGATCCCTTATGACTTTGAATTGGTCCTTGCTTCATTGAGGCTCTACGATCCAGTTTATGGAATTTGTTTGTTAATATCAGTGTAAAAAAATTTCGGAAAGGACAAAAAAAAAAAAAAAAAAAAAGAAGCAAGGTAAGTCAAAAATCATGACAATACGTTGTTAAAGCATTTTAAAATAAGTATCCACACAACATACCAGTCGTTTGAAGGACCTGCTTTGTGCCGTTTTCTTCGAATTCTCCACATTGGGTTTTGCACGATCTAGAGCCTACAGATTAACACATTCATGCTTCTTTATAAGCCTCTACAAAGAAAATTACTTTAAAAAAAAAAAATTAAGTGTAAATGTAAATGCTCTGCTTGTGTGTGCATGCATGTGAATGTGTCTCTATTTTTGTTTTTTTGATTAGGAATGGAAATTCTATTCAAACTATTAAAAAAAGAGTCACGCAAGCATACATGAGGTATACATCTGGGGCTCAATACAATCAAGAACACAAATTACAAGCATCGATCAAATCATAAATTGAAGAAATTGAACGGCTTCCTATGATAGACATCCAATCTAATAATGTTTTAAAAAAGAAAAGTTTTATATCGATTATTTTCCTTTAAGAATCCTCAAAACACCGGTTGTTTCTCTCCTGTCAAATGCATCTTATCAAACGAGGAACAGCCATCCAGGTAATATTGTTGTGATGCCGACCAAACTTCCCTTGCCAACATGCTAAAAGGTCAACCACAGACTTCTACTTATATATTCTTTATCTTGAAATTGAGTCACAATTTATTAAGTAAAAAACAGTAACAACAGCAATTCAGTGACCAAAACATATAAATTTCAAAACCAAGACAAGGCTTTTGGTCCAGTGCAATGGACAGGCCATGAGACCAATATGTGGCCAATTCTGCCACATGTCATGTCCAAAATCATGTCCGGTGCAGCACTGGACGGAAGCCAAACCCCTAACCCAGAGAAACTTCGCAAGGAAAAGTAAAGCTTAACATGTAAATGAGAATATATGTACCAAAGACTCTTTTAAAACAGTACCATGCAAATACAATATAAATTCTGTCTAGCTTACTAGAGTATCACAACTCCATAAGCAAATAGAACATATGTATGTATGGGTTCCCATGCATCATAGTATCAAACAGTATACTCTTCAGACCAGGGGAAAAAACAAAAACATCTAATGACAAGGTCAAAGGCAGAAAAATTAGTCATAAACGTAGCATCATGTAATCATGCAAATTGACATTTCAAAACCTGTGACTGACATCTGTCACTCTTCATTGCACATACATAATAAATCAAGCTTGGTGGTAGGAAAGCCCAACTAAAACACAAAAATCAAGCAATAACACGTCACATCTAATCAAACTAATTCTATTTGAACCCAATAATTGCAAACCAAAATTCATTTTAAAATGTTCAACAACCTAGGTAGATAAGAAACGAATTGGTGAGAAAAGAAGAGATGGGAATAGAATTGGCAATAAGTAGAGGGCCTTATAGGATTGATTCTAAAAAAGAAAAAAAAAAATTTATATATATATATATATATTGTGTGCGTGATTGTGTAGGTGTTTTCTGTGTTCAGTTCGAAATTGAAAAAATTGGGAAACAAGTGTTTTCTCATTAATGGTGAACGGTAAGTTTGTAAATATGAGGATTTTTTTTTTTTTTTTGATAAGGAAATAATTTATTGATTGAAAAAAAAGGTGCTGAGTGCACAGGAAGAATACATAAGAGTACAACACAATCATAAAAGAGAATAGGAAGGCAACAATTGAAAAACAGAAAAATACAAAACTAGTGAAGGCTCAAGGAATCCAAAATTTCTAGGAACCCACAATTGGGAACGAAGAAGACAATGAAGACCAATCATATGAGGATTTCAGAATCTAACACTTCAGCTTCCCATACTCCATTATAAGGATTTCCGACAATGAAGACCAATTATAATTCTTACACATGAAACACCACTCCATTATAACGATGCCCATTCTCCTTAAGTTATTGGCGGTCAAGATCTTCCACAAAGCCACACACCATAAAAAGAAAGCCATCCTTGATGGGACCCTAAATTTCCACATACTTCTCCAAGGAAAATGTAGGTCACCCCTCCTTAGACACTATAGTAGCTCTTAAGCTGGAAACCTTTCGTTCGGCAAAGGACTCCACACTAATATCTGTCTCCTCATACGGTCATACCTGATCTTAACATTGAGCACTCTCTCCCTTTATTTGTTAACTCCTCATCCTTCTGAATCTTCTTCTCCCTCTTCATTTTCATCTTCACAACCTTTACTCCCTCTTCTCTTGATTGCCCAACAAAAACCAAAAAGAGTTTGGGTTGCTGAGTTGCTCCTTGGTTTAGGGTCCATGGCCTATTCAAAGCTTCAACCCTTCCTTGATACGGGGTTGTCAATTGGAAATTGTGAACAATTTGTGTACTTGGTGATGTTTTGGGACAATTTAGGGTGCTTCGGATGCCAATCAGTGATAGCACAATGTTTGGGTACAAGGGCCTGGTTAACCCTATTGAGTAAAATCCAGCCAAATGAACTCAGCCCTAGCATGGTCTGTTCACATCACAACCCACCGGAAAGGTGGCTTCTCAAAATAGGATGCTTTGTAAAACTAGGAATCTATTCTTTTTATTTATTTAGTGTGCATCAATTCTTTTTTTATATTGGTACAACTACACATCAATTTTATCTAAAGAAGGATTGGATTCAAAACTTTTCTCTTTTGACTGAGCACTTTGTTGAAACACAGTTCAAGATATTCACTATCATCTCCTTAAAAAGGCCTACTTCAACAAAATCAAGCATAATATATCACAATAATACATAATAAAACTAAGAGGGACACTTCATAAAACTATTAAAAAAAAAAATAGAGATTGATCAAACAGGAAAGAACCTGAATCAAAGATTCCACACGACGCCGCATCCGTGTATGCATGAAACCCTCCGAGCACTGCAGGAATATGCATGGAAAAGATTTAAATCAATCAAGAAAGGAATAAGAAAAAAGCATGGTACAAGCTAGAAACACCAAAAGGTGCCAGTTGAGCTACAAAAACAAAAGATTTCAAGATAAATGAGAGCATATTATCAAAATATGTTATAGCTCTTGTACTTATGACGCCAAATATCTACCATTATCTATTCAACTGAGAGCATGGTGAACATATACATGATCAACTATAGTAAACACAATAAAAGTGCTGCATGAAACCTCCTATCACCTTCCCCAGCTAGAGCACTCACTGGGCGGCAATGACAAGTAGAGTGAACATAGTAACATGTACCCTAAGAGCACTTGTAGCAGTGGAGCTAAAAAGCTATATAGCTATTTTAGCTCCACCAAAACACAAAAACCACCATCCAGCAATGGAGCTATAGCTATTTTTTTTAGCTTCATTGCTACAATGCACATCTATCTATAGATGTGCATTGTAGCTTAGAGCTATAAAAAAAAAAACAATTTTTTATTCCTTGCCTGGTTGTGTGTGGCTGTGATGGTTGTGTAATGGATATATTATTTTATTGTAGTATATATCTTATTTTATTGTAATGTTTATATTATTTTATTGTGTTGAAAGCTAAAATAGATCCACTGCTGCAGCATGTGTGTAGATAAAATAAATAAAGTAACTTTTTGTTGTGCCAAATAACTAAATTTTTACCTCCACTGCTGTGGATGCTCTAATGGTCATAGTGACATATACTCATGCTAAAAATATGACAAATCTATAGTGGTGTTCATACACAATAAATGCTCCTCACTAGAACATAATATAGCCAAAAAACCACAACATAAATAGATTTAAACTGAATTGTGTGAACATATCCAAGAGCAAATGGTGAATTTTGTCTGATGTAATAAAGCACATCAAATTATCAATTAGTTTTAACCACTAACCAAATTTTTTTCATATAGGTACCATTTCCAGCCAAAACTAATCATTATGTGTACATTTACCTAAATGATACTTAAGAAATTTTTGACATGCAATATGGAATCTCTGTGTAAGAAGGTGCATTGCTTTCTTTGTCATAAATATTGAGACTAGCATATGCACATGTTTTTTTTTTTTTTTCTGTAATTCACATTTCCCCAAGCATGTGAAAAAATTTCAGACAAAAGAACGAAGAATTCAGGCAATTTAGGTAAAAAAGAAATCTCACTTTAACATGATAACTAACATAAGCGTGAAATGTTGATAAACTCCAAACAGTATGGTCCAGCTTTTTGCCTTCTACATGACGAGGGAAGATAACTGCATTGGTTGAACACATGGCAATCTGTTACATTGAGAAAAAGGAGAGGAAAATAAAACAACTCTATTTTTCTACATTACCAAATGTCACAAATCCTGCATTGGCCGATAATGCTTCAGCAGGAGCTCCCTCTAGTTCTGGAGGAGGAGAAGGAGACCACAAACAAGAAGGGGCACTGTTAAGTCCAGCTGTACGTCTTGCTTCCACAAACTCCTAAAATATAAACAAACCTTGAATGTGAAAAACTAGAAATAACCAAGAACAGATTAAAGAACACATACCAGAAAGGTATGCTTGGAAGTGTCAACAATAGAATTACCATAAATATGGTAAAATTGTAATATTCAATATTTGAAAGGATTCCCTAGGTTGACCAATATGCTCCAATTTAAATGGTCCTTCCTCCTTCCATAATAATAGGATGGAGGGTAAGCTTGTGGGTTCAAGGCCCACTTGGTGCGTATGTAGCTTACCAATAAAGTAAATTTTGGCCTTCCTAGGACCATCAACAAAATGTGACAGTTCAGCCATATCTTTCCCAGAAAAAAAATCCACATCTGCATTTTATTTCAAATGTACTCTTTGATCAATAAATTTAGATCATATATTTATTGTACCTGCAGGAAGGAAGTTGCAAGAACAATATCTATGGAGTCCGTGAATCTCATAGGATATACAACAGTCACCTTTTCAACCTGGCAGAAACCATTTCAGAATTTTGTCAGCATAATTTCAAGTACTTTTCTTCTATAGCTAATAGTGGGCATGAAAACCTTATATAGCTAAGAATGGATGAAATGAAAGCATACACAAATGAATTGCAGATTACTAGAGGCTCTGTAGAGCAAAGACATTTTTAACTGAATATTTTATATATATTCATTCAAAAATATGATATTGATGCGGCAAAAGATCAGCCTACACTTAATAGTGACCAAAGGAAGGAGACAGGGCTCTCATTATCTAGAATACTAGAGTATTTTACTTTTGCTTTCGGATTTCCAAAGCCATTTATTATTATTATTTTTTTTTATGTTGTCATTTGTTGGCTTTATTAAATGAAGAGGCTGTCAGAAAGTATAGAGCATTGTAGGAAGTCCAGAATTATTTTGAAACAAACATGCAGATGAGGGGGGGGGGGGGGGGGGGAGATCAGTTTTAGCTTTTTGAGTTATTGAGATCTTTGTGAGAAACATGTAGGAAGTTAACCCATTTTATTGCTTTCTGACTTTTTTTTTTTTAATAATTGAAGTAGAAGCTGTTCTGTTCTATCTCTGCTATTGCCAGTTCTTTATTTGTGACTTCTTGCTGTGTCAGCTATAAACTAAATGCTAAATTAATTGAAGCTGAAGAATTATTTCAAGGAGAGAGGGAGAATACTACATGTAAAACTATTTCACACAAAAACTTTCAAGTGAATACTACTACTTTCTACAAATAAACCCCTGAATGGTTAAACAAAGTTGTATAAAGAAGAAAGAAATGCCTGTTGAGATGATATTTTTACCTGAGGAACCAGGAAAAAAGACTCATTTGGTCGATGTACAATGGCAACCAGTCGATCCTTATTAGGAGCAACAACTCTTGAACCAAGTTTTTTTAGAATTACTCTCAATGGAGCTCCAAGTACCACTTCCCTTACAGATGCAATCTTTACCAAAAGAGTATGTCTGTACTCTACACAACATCAACAAAACAAAAGTGCCAAAGAGCATCAACAAACTCAGCCACCAATTACATAAATAAAATAGATAAGCGAATACATGAAAAGTGTGTTTTAATACTATATGATAGAAAACAATCTTAAACAAAGGTAGACTTCACTGCATTTATATCAAACAAACTGTTCTAAGTTTTTATATGTTAGGTGAAAATACAATCAATTGTTAATCACAATGACTTGCATCAATCATGATGCATTTTTAAGAACATCATTCAGCATTCCTGCCTGCACAGAAGCCCTGGACTGCATGGTAAAAGGGGGATAATGATCCAAATAATAAGGCTTCAGAACAGTAGGTGCAGCAAATATAAGTCAGGTTGGGAAATGGGAAGAATGATCCTGACCTCTAGGAGGTGGTATCTCATGGAATGACTGTATGCAACCGCTCCCTCACAACATGCTTGTGTGTCCCACACGCTGTGAGGGATCAGCTGTATAAGATAAGTTTCCGACATATAGGGCTTCAAAACAGTAAATGCAGTAGCCAGTCACTCAAATTATATCATAAATCTACAGCTTTGAACACAAGGGCGATTTGCACACCTGATGTCAGATCTTTAATTTTGAGCAATATAATATGGCATTTATAACTACAGTCTATTATAGGAAGGTCTACAAGTGAATAAGGCATGTGGAAGAGCATTTTGGAACTTGAGTTATAAATTGTCCCAGGGATTTTTTTGGTAAGTAAATAAATTAATTTAAAAAGTGCCAAAGGGACACAACCCTAGTAGGAAGAGCAAGAAAAAAGTAAGAAAAACATTAATTATCGATAATTCAACTGATCTAAGAATTCTAAGAACTCTGTCAAGGAGGTTGAACTTGCTCCTGATGCCACTCATGCAAGGAATGTAAAAAATAAGAATTTCAGCTCACTACAAACAAAATTTCAAACCAAATCAATGCTCACCACACCTTGGCTCCTCTATGGCACTCAAACCGGCCTTGTGAACTTTCCAACAGTTCAATCATATATTTGGGCATCACCAAAGTCAGCCCAACCAAAGTAAAGATGAAGGACTATATATCAGTTGCCATAGAGCAATGGAGAAGCAAATGATCAATAGATTCCCCACTGCATTTACACATAACACCAATCAACTATTAAAATGTAATGCTTATGATGGTTATCAACTGTTAGAATTCTCCCAAGGACCACAGTCCACACGAAAAAAGTCACATTTCTTGGCAACTTAGCCATCTAGATGCTCTTCCAAGGGAAAGAAACTTGTAGGACCTCTAAGAGCATTATTATTTTTTTTTTTATGACATGGAACCTACCAAGGCAGGGCCCTTTGGACCCAGCTCTAAGGAGTAAACCATGGATACATGACCCCACTCACCAAAACCGCGTATCAAGTAATCTAGGTGAACTCCTATTAGGGATCGGCCCCAAGATGTCTAGTTCAATAGCTAATCCCAAGCCTCCAACCACTAGGCTGCATAGGTCTCTAAGAGCATAGTATAATATGATTTCAGCTCAAACACTCCTTTCTTTGATGACAACCACACCACTTGTCTTGACTGAATGAGGCAAGAAGATTAAGCTCTCTAGCTTTAAGGCAATGCAATGCAACAAGTGCATAACTTTTTAACTACTGCACTTATACATTATACATCTATTAACAATCCCTAGCTCCCATTTAACAAGGTCATCTATGGTGATTCACGTTGCTTTTAGTTCAACTCTATTTTCTTTTCTTTTTTTCTCCAAAAAAAAATTTCTACTTTCTTTTATACAGGTTTTTCTTTTTGTTAACCAAAGGAAAGTGCTTAGGGGAAAAACCTATGATCAAAGAAAGAATATATCCTAGTGTCTTCTTTTAAAAGCTTATCTTGTACATGGTAATCCACTTTCTTTCTTGATATTTCTATTCTCTATTAAGACATTTTTAATTTCGCACCATTTTCTATTGAGAGATAAAATGACAATTTCTTATAACCACTTAGCAGCAATAGGGAGGAAAATTCTAATAAGCACTTGAGTGCAAGCATCTAACTTTGAACCTGAGAAACTGGCTTGAACCCCGGAGAATAGTCACAATCAGTTACCAGCCTAAAAAATTTTGGAACTTCAAAAATGAATTGAAATGTTGGTTTACTTATTCACTAGTTAATGCAATACAGTTAAAACAGAGTTACAGGTTATACACAAATCTTTTTATATTCTCCTAGTCTTAGAGTTTGTTGCGCCCTAAATTTGAATGAGAGCATAATAACCCAAAAAGATTCCGCTTGAAGCATGAGTTCATGAATATGATAAGGAAATTACTGCAATAAAAATTTTTTTTTTAAGTAATGAAAATTTTATTGAATGAAATATACCCAAGTACACAGGGGTTGTACTCAGGGAGTAGGTACAATCAAATTCTCAAATTATAATGCTCGAACATATCTAACAAAGTAAAATAGGGCACAGAATGAAAAGCAACACTCCAATCCAATAAAGTGTGAAGGAAAAAAGATTTAATTTGAAGAATAGATAGTTCACATCCCTCAAAGCTTTCTGTTCCCACCAGAGAAACTGCATTAATGCGGCAATGCCCTCCAAAAAGCTATATTATGATGCCTACCGAAAGTACCGTGCCATGTGGCTAACATATAGAGAACCCTCTGTGGCATAACCCATTGAAATCCAAACAAACAATACACCATTGTCCGCAGCTCATAAGCTATAGGCCAATAAAGAAGGAGATGATTCACCAGCTGGAATGTTACCTAAACTGAGAAAGGAACTGCTATTGGCAGATGATCACCTAAGCATAGTCTAACCTTTAGCCACACATCCATGCCAAGAATTCCTTTTAGGTGCTTCTGCTGGGCAAGTTTTTCTATTAGCTTTGCACAAAACCTTCTCAGAAGGTCAAGCAGCATCTACTGGGAAGGAATTTAAGTCTATTTCAAGATGTAGAATAAGCACCAATTAAACCATCACAAAGAAAATCAAAAGAGGTCAATAAATGAATATTAGAGCCCAAATGAAGCACATCCCAGAATTGCTTCATCAAAAAGAATTGAATAATACAACTAATTGAACCTAAGTTAGGATGATACAGGGGAATTAAATTCTTTAAGTTCTATACAACACATATGGTCAAACTAGCAGTAATCTCTTCAGTTCATAAATTGATTTCTTTGAACTTCATAAATATTAAAATACGTGCGGCCACACTTATAAGAGTGGCATATATGTGTATAAAACGAGAAATCATTGAAGTTCCAACATTTTTAAATTCTTCCAGAACGTCACACCATCTCAAGTACAACTTCTAAGCATTTCACTTATTAGTTCATCAGAACTGATCCTTGAAACAAACTTTACCTATGTTATGTATGAATGGTGAAAAGTTGTTAAAAGAAAACCCTTTTCATGAAGTGAAAGAAATATTTCAAGCAGTCTTAAAAATTATATGCGAAGATGGACGTGATTAACAAGTGATCCTAGATATTTCAGCATATCTACTACAGCAAGCTTATAATGACCTTAGAAAAGGAACTCGTTGAACCTTCATCTGGAGGAAGTTTTGACATATTCAGTTTCAATGTGAGATTAAAGCCATCCTTTGGAGGATCAAGAATTTGCACAATCACGCCATATGCAGCTTTTATAGCTTCAATGGCTCCAAATGGAAGCCCATTAAAGAAAATGGCTTCTGCAGGAGGAGAAGGTAATGATACTGATAACAGCAAGACGTGGGAATTCTTCAACGACACCTGCAATATAATTTTGGCGCTTAGTTAAAAGAACCCAAAACTCATACTCTACATGACAAAACTACCATATTCAAATAAACAATTACTAGTCTCTTCACACACTATGTTCAAAGGCTCTATCTAATTAATATAAAGTACACATATTTAATAAAATTAGTTATATAAGCAGTTATTCTAGTGCAAAAAGTGGGGTTGCAGGAAATCTATTTTAAAGTTTAAGCTAAGTGCCTTGTAACTCAACTGACACCTTATGGTGTTTTTAACGGAGACGTTAGGGTTCAAGTCCCCACTCCCCCAACTTTTTATCAAAAAAGAAAAGGTTTAAAAGTCTATTTGAGAACAATTTATTTAGTTGAAACTGAAAGCTTTTTGCTGAAAGTAAAAAGTACTGAATAATATCAAAAATAAGATCAATAGTAAAAAAAGATGATTTTTTAGGCCAATTCCAAATGCAACCTAAATGTGACCTAAATTTTAGGTAAGTGAAATTTAATTATTTTCCTTACTAGACCCTATTAATTGAAGTTGTAAGAACTTATTTTCCATTTTTCTACCATTTTATTCTATCAAAAATTCAAACAAATTATGAAAATTTATAAAATTAAATCGATTCAAGATACAACTTTCATTGAATAAAGAAAATCAAAACAGCAAAAAAAAAAAAAAAAAAAAAAAAAAAACAGGGAAGAAGGTGAAAATGACCTGAATGTGGAAACGAACATCGTCAAACTCGACCCAGTTGTAATCCAATTCCACTGCTTTATCAAGACTGCACAATCGAATCAAAAATGTAAACATAAAATATATGAATGAATTTCGAAAGCAAGAAAGAGAGAGAGAGAGAGAAATGGAACGAACCTGTGAACGCGATTCAGCAAGGTCTGGAGGAGAAATCTGGAATGAGATTGCAACAGTATCATCGCTTTCTCTCTCTCTGTCTGTCTGTGAATTTGAGAGAGTGAAGTAAAGACAAGTTGTTTGGGCGATCAAAACAACATCGAGTGTTTGTTATTATTGTTGTTTTGCTTACAGCTTTGGGTCTTTGAAGATTCTCTCATTTCATGTCTTTTATTTTCTTCAACTCTCGTCGGCAACGGGTCGGTTTTACTCCATTTTTTTTATAATTGGGTCGGGTGGCCCACATCTACAGTTAAAATAATGAATTTTATTTCATCTACGGCTAGGCTATTTCTTTTTTCCTTTTTCTCTCTTTTTTTTTTTTTTTTAATACAAGAGACTAAAATTCAATTTATTCCTTAATTTTTGTCCAAGTAGATCCTAAATTTTTTGCTTTTATCAATTTTGTCCGAAATCAAATTATAAAAGTGAATTAATGTGATCGTTTGTGTTATTTTAATTGAATTTGTTATTGATAAGTTATGTGGGAGGGGTAAGATTCAAACACAGAATAGTGTCATGTGGGTTCAACCTGAAGAGAGGAAATGTCTATTCTCTCATTAGTTCTGGCCCCAATACGTTGATAAGAACCTAAGTATTAAAACCGAATAAACTGATTGCCTAAGAAGCCAAAAGAACGAACATTCCTCAAAAGGCTTTAGGCAAGCCACCTAGACCAAAAGACAAAATACCAAGGAAGGAGGTAGAGACATAAAAGTAAAGAAGAAGAGAAATATCTGAGTAAAATACCTATTACCTCTGCATTCCATGCACTGCACCAACTCAACTGATCACATTGATGGCAAAATGACTCTTGAACAGTACACTCACAGCTTGTAACACATTTTACCACATTCAACAAAATTCTGATGGGACAAACATTCAAATGAAGATCAGTAACTGCACGTGTAGAAGGTTGGGACGCACTTCAAATAGCTATATAAGGAAAAGGAACCACTCTAGAATTGGGGGATGAAGAATTAGAGGAAAAGCATTCATTGTGTGATGATAAGCTTTGTAACCAAGACTTGAATACCATATGAACTAGTGATCCTCAGATTAACCCGATGAAGAGTTAGTACAAAAATCTCTTTCTTTTCTTACTGGTGATATGTTGTAGTCCTACTAACTCTAAACGAAACCATAAAGGCTTATAAAGGTTTATCTCAAAAGCCCATTTTCTACAAATTAAATGTATCGAGCTGTCACATATTAACTCTCCATCCAGCTTAAGTTGGTAATTGATTTGTGCCCACTTACAAGTTATTAAAAGAAATGTACCCTAATAGTCTCATTTGCTCTTGAATTTAGCTTTTTTTTTTTTAAATTGCTTATTTTTGATAGCTCATTTGGATAATATAAAATAAAAAGTTAAAAGGCTAGTTTAATTTCCAAAAGTTGAAAGTTATAATATCTAAGATAAAAGTAAGACTTCTCATAAAAATAAAAATAAAAAACTAAGAAAAAACTAAGGCTTTAGTAACTTGGGATCCCCAAACAGCAAATAGTACATAAAATAAGTAAAAGGTTCACTTATATAATCACATCCCCTAAACTCACACTTAGACAAAATAAACGTATTGACTTGTTTTCAGTAAGTGAAAGATTTAATTATTTTTGATTTTTAGAAGAGAAACAATGAAGGTCTTAATTTACAAAAATGAAAATTTAAAGATTAATTAAATAAACTTATTTTTTTATAAAATAAAACTTTAATAGTAAGAATTAGATTAGTATGTTTCTTTTTTAATATGAGAAAATGGTGTTTCAATTTTTAGTAAAATCTGTTTTACTTTTTATCTACCAAACACTTTGAAAATCCCATCATAAACCAATATGTATAAATTTAGAGCAGACCATTCAGGTGTCCCAAACAGGCAGGCTGTTTTTTTTTTTAGGACTATTTTTTTATTTAAAGATTAAAAAAAAGCAAACCAATAATTATTCATAATTTTTATTTAATAATTGGGTCGGGTTTTAGCAAAGCCCATATCTACAGTTAATCTATGGCTAGGCTATATATATATATATATATATATATATATATATATATATATATATATATATATATATATATATAAGACTAAAATTCAATTTATTCATTAATCTTTGTCCAAGTAGTTCCTTAATTTTTTTTTTTACCAATTTAGTCCGAAATCATATTATAAAAGTGAATTATGCGATAGTTTTGTGTTATTTTAATTGATTTTGTTGTTGATAATAAGTTATTGAAAGAAAAGTGCTCACATAGCCTCATTAGCTCTTGAATTTAGCATTTATTTTTAAATTGTTTATTTTTATAGTTTATTTGCATAATGTAAAATAAAAAGTTAGTTTAATTTCCAAAAGTTGAAAGTTAAAATATTTAAGATAAAACAAAGACTTCTCATAAAAGAAGAAGAAGAAGAAGATAAAACTAAGGCTTTAGTAATATGAGATTCCCAAACAGCAAATAGTAAAGCTCACTTATATAATCACAACCCCTAAACTCACACTTATATAATCACAACCCCTAAACGTATTGACTTGTTTTGAGAAAGTAAAAAGATTTAGGGGTGTTTGGTAGTGTAGTTTGAGATGAGATTTTTGTAATTTTTTGAAATTTATATGGGTGAAAAAGTGTATAAAAATGTGTGTAAAGTTATTTAAAATATAAAAATGTGAGTTTAAGATTAGAAACCGAACATGCCCTTAATTATTTTTAATTTTTAGAAGAGACGCAATAAAGGTCTTAATTGATAAAAATAAAATTTTAAATATTAATTAATTAAATAAAATATAAATCTTTTATCATAAAATAAAACTTTAATATTAAGAATTAAATTGGATTGATTATTTTTTAATATAAGAAAGTGATGTTTCAAATTTTAGTTAAAAAAAAAAAAAAAAAGCAAACCAATAATAATTCATAATTTTTTTTGTTGTTGTCTAAATTAAATTGAATTTTAGCATTTAATTATCGACTTATAAATCGAAAGAATCTGAGAGTGAGGAAGAGAAGAAGAGAGAGTGATGGACGGAAGGCGAATGAGAAGGTTTGGAAGGGGTGTACACAGTAACACTCGATCTCACTCTCCTTCTCTTCTTCCCCTTTACACCACACCCAACCCCAACAACATCTCCAACTCCATTTCTTGTTGGTCAGTCTCTCTCTCTCTCTCTCTCTCTCTCTCTATTTTGCTTCAAATTTACTAACATCAAAATCTTTACAGGTATTGTGACTATAAAATCACTGCTCTCAATCAACCCCTTTTCCGCTTTGGTCGAAGATACGCCAGGTTTTCCATCTCTCATCTCAAATTTGTTTTGGTTTTGTTTTTAATAAGAAAAAAAGATTAACTGGGTGACAATTATTTATCAAATACAGGGCTTTGAGGGTGTGGTTTTCCATTGGGGTTGGTTTTAGCCTAACTGCACTGTTTGGTGTTACTATGGTATGCTCTCTCTCTCTCTCTCTCTCTCTCTCTCTCTCTCTTGCACAAGTTGGTGTGGAATGTTATGTAATGGGTTTATGCAACATCATTTTCATGTGGGTGTGAGTTTAATTTATGAGTTTCACATTCATGTGATAGAGGAGTGTTGCATACAACAATGTTCTAAGATTACCCTTTGCTCAAATTATAGTTTTTTTTTACACAAACAAGGGCGTCTAGAGGGTATGTGTAGTTCCTTGAGAGTGGCCCCATGATATTGGCAAGAGTTTTTGAACCCAGGGACTTCATGAGACCTTAGGAATCACTAGGCCAATCTCTTAGGATTTTAAATTAATGTTTTTTCTGACGATAAGTTTTGTTGCCATTCACTAGATTCTCCTATGGGAATTAGGCAAAGCCCTGCATCTTATCCAACAAGAAACACAGCTTGGCAATCTTTCTACTGCCCTACTGTTCGGGTTTTCCCCCACTGCGGTTAGTTCCTTTCATTCCTTTATTATGATGATGATGTTTATTGTTATTACTGTTATGGATAAAATTTTCCTCCAAGTGGGTTTTTGCATATATATTTTTGGCCATTATCATCGCCATCAACAACCGCTTTAGTCACATGACCCTTTAAGTTATTTAAACAAGTCAAAATGACTATCAAATAGGATGTGTGACTGAAAACATACATGGATAATCATTTGATTTTCCACGTACTGGGCTGGAGGGATTGGAGGAAAATTCTGTCATTATTATTATGGTATTCTTACTTATCAAAAAAATTATAATGTTATGCTTATTTATCAAAATGACTCTTAACTATCTACTGCCATTTGTACGTAGGTCTCTGGTTTTAGCATGTCACTTGCTGATGCTGGATATATCTTTATTTCTACCGTGATTTCTGTATCCGTGCATGAATTTGGGCATGCCCTTGCTGCTGCATGGTCAGCTTCTTTCTGTTTTTTTTTTTTTTGTCTGTTTTGAATTTTTGTTAAAGATTGTTTATATGTTTTTTTTTTAAATTTAGTTTTTTATTATGGTATTATTCAAATATGCTGTTGTAATAATTGTAAAGAGTTAAAATAGAAGATTGATACTCTATAAAAAGAATATTAGTTAGCATTATTTTCTGACAATCTAATGCATAAGGGACATGTCTTAGGAATGACACAATCTTAAGATATAGATTTTTTGTGCCTCTTATATGTTATATATTTGTGTTGCACAAGACTTGGGGGTTTTGAACTCCTAAAATGTGACTGTGAGGTGATTTCCTTCAACCTCACAATTTTTTAAGTTGTAAGTTGCACATGCACTTGTTGGGTCATGAACCCATGACCCTCTTCCTCCATATTGCTCTTACAAGGGAGGAGGGGCCAGTTGAGCATTAGGCTAAGGTTAGTTTCTTGATCCATTTTATGACTTACGTCCAAATAAATTTGTGTCATGGATGTCTTTTTATTGATTTTGATATATGCTAAATAACTAATGTATTTGCATTAGTTCATAGATATGGTTGATTTTCAAAAAGATAAAAAGAGAAGTTCATGGATTAATTATTTTTAAAGAACATTGTTGAACCAACCTATAAAAGTGACTATATTGAATGACCAATACCATTCATGGTCAATGAATCAAATGCTTAAGCTTATTAGGAGAATAGCCCTTTATAAGAAATAAATTTTAAAAAATATAGAAGCTTGAATAAAATGTATATCCAATACTAGTAGAACCTCCTTGTCAATTTTCATTCAGCCAAGTCAACCCTAATTAATCTGTTAAAGATCCATAGCTTATATCAAGATTTTGGAATTAAGGCGTTGTTGTTATATTAACAATTTTCATGTAATATATGATAGGATGTTCACATTAATTCCAAGACTACAATCAATGAGTTGTCAATTTAAATTGATCAAGCAATTATTATTCTAGCAAAACCTACCCAACTTGGTGGGATTAGGAGAATGGAGGATGGTAGGGTGGGATTCAGGGGTTTATAATTCCAATCACATGATGCAGTGCTAAGTTATGTGAATGTTATCGTGTTTTGATCTGCAAAACTGCTTGATTTGTTTATGTTTTCACTTTGAAGAGCAAGAATTGGCTGGTTGCAGAGTCTATTGGGAGCTGGCAGGTGGTTGATTGCATTGAAAATTCTAATTTGTTAATGACTGAAATTATTTACTAAGGCTGTGTTTGGCTCAATGTAAAATGTTTTCTGAGTGTAAAATATTTTTAGGTGAAAATATTTTTTTTAGAAATGAAAACATTTTCAGGTGTTTGGTTGCATTTCAAAAAATGCTTTGGAAAATATTTTCTAGTGTTTGGTTGTGTTCCTGAAAATGCTCTAGAAAACCCATTTTTATCATGTTTCTCACATTTTCTTAGGATCCAAACAAATATTATTACAGAGAATTAAAATATATAAACAATCAAAGAAACAAAAACCAAAACAAAAAAATCAAAATCACAAGACCAATTGTGAGAGAGAGAGAGAGATCGGTTCGTGGGTGACTTGGTGGTGGCGACGGTAGTGGCAACATGGACACGGTGGGTCGATCTAAAGGTGGCGGCTCGATCTAGGAGTGGGTCACTCACTGGGTGGTTCGATCTAGGAGTGGGTTGCTCACACGGTGGACAAATCGGCTCAGGGGTGGGTTGCTCATGGCGGTCCGATTGGCTCAGGGGTGGGTCGTTCACTAGGTCATGGACTCACGGTGGGCCGATCTATTTTCCTGTGGCTCTTGCTCTCTCCGTGCTCCATTGTAAGTGTTCTCTCTTCTCACCGGCGCAGAGGGGAACACGGCGGCACTGCTTGTCAACGTGTGGGGTGGACCTTAGACTGGCATTGGAGTGTGGGGTGGAGCTCTGTCTCTCTCTTGTTGGTGCGTGGGGTGGAGCTGAGGTGAGCTTGGAGATGAATTTCGGACCGTGTGAGGAGTGTGGGAGAGGAGTGTGTGAGGAGTGAAAAATTACAGAAATAGTTTGAAGGTAAAATGAGTCTTGAAATGAATTTACGGGCCTGGGGGCTGAATTTTACAGTCAATGCAATGGTTTTCCGTTTGACCAAATCTTACATGCGAAACGAAACACACGGCAGGTTGTAAAATATTTTCAGAAATCCATTTTTAGCTGAAACAAACGCAGTCTAAAAAGAAAATGTCAATGACTGTAATTTTTTTTTTTTGATAAATAAAAATTAAATCATTAATCTACAAAGCCTTAGTCCCAAAATTTGGGGTTGGCTGTAGATCCCTAGCAGATAAGATTGAGTCTGCAATTCAAGTAAACTTGGGATAATCTTAAGGTTTAACATACATACATACATATGTACGTATTAAATATTTGTTTATGTACATGATGCACCTATGATGAAGTAAAAAATATGGCAGGTTGATTAACCACAAAACATTTTATCTTAATATGTGGAATGCTAGATTCTCATTCATTGTACTGTAGGCACCTTTTCATTGGAAAGCAGTGAGGGCATACAGATGGAGTACATTGCGATTTTTATTGCAGCTTTATTTCCTGGTGCTCTGGTAGCTTTCAATTATGAGTTTCTGCAAGCCTTACCACAGCTTACTGCCCTTCGTGTATATTGTGCTGGTGTGTGGCACAATGCAGTGGTAAGATCATAATGATATTTTGTAGGCTTCGATACATTTTAACATCCTGTAATATGTGCTGCGTGCCAAATACATCACTACATTTCTAATCTAAGCAATCAAGTCCCTAGGTTTGCTTGAATTCTAAAAATCTAGTCCAATCAAAGATGCATGTAATGAAATTGAAGCAATCTGATGATGTGGCTCTCGACAATGGCTTTTAATCTGTTAATAGGTGATGTGACAATGCTGTTAACACACTCTGAAGGTGAAATCAGATAGTTGACACTGGAAGTTACTGTTGCTCGTAATTATGCGAAACTCACTGGCAGTTGCAGTGAAGGTTGGAATGGGACCCCATGCATTCTCACATTTTCTATTATCAGTTACAACACGCACTTTTGAGAGAAACACCATCCAGTTTTGCCAATGTCATTAGTCTTTGATTGGATTTGATTGCCACTATTAGAAAAATTGTCTTGATTCTTTTAGTTAAGCCAAATTTATCTCTCTTAATTTGCTGAAAGCATTCTGAATTCTTATGCAAGAAAAAAAAGGTTAGGTTTATGAATTTAGCTGGTATCTGAAATACTTACTTCTTTTCTTGACTTAGTGTGATTTTTCATCTTTAGGTAGTTCATATGCTGCCAAATCTAATGTCGATTGTGTTTATTTATTTATTTTTCCTCTAGTGTTGTGTAGCTTGTGGATTGGTGCTATTCCTCTTGCCCTTGATCTTGTTTCCCTTCTACATATATGGTGAAAGCCCTATGGTACTACATAACAAGCATTTGATTGTGACATATTTTTTATACATACATACATACATACATACATACATACACACACATATACATATGTGTGTGTGTGTGTGTGTGTGTGTGTGTGTATAGCATGTGTATATTTGGATTTGACACATTTTTCCAAATGCTTTTCGGAAATGGTTTCCTGGAATAGGTTTTGGATGTATCTTCTACGTCGCCTTTGTCTAGGCATTTGTCTCCTGGGGATCTAATTATGTCACTAGATGGCGTTCACATCCATAATTCACAAGAGTGGATGGAGATGACTTCTTTGATAGATAAAATGGCACTTCAAAGTACAAATCATTCCAAATATGCTGAAGGCTTTGGGAGAGTCAATGGCATGAAAGGGTATTGTGTCCCCAATATTATGATAGAAGATAACCAGAAGATTCAATCAGTAGGCAACCATGCTGCTTGTGCTGAGGATCTTACTGCCTTTGAAACCATTCCCTGTCATGATATGAGAATGTCAAATATTGGTGGTAGTGAAGATGGTCATCCAAAGAGAAGAGAGCACTACTGCTTGGATGCTAAGGACATTGTCAAGCTTAATAAATGTGGTGATGGATGGGAAATAATAACTAATGGAAGCAGCTGTATATGTTCACTGGTAAGAGATGTTTGAAAGTTTGTAGGCATTTTAGTATTTTTAGCAAATTCTCCTGCTTTTAAGTCTTTTGTGTGTCAAACATGATTGAAAGTGGTTCTTACACTGCTCACTGCAGCTGAATACATTTTTATTGGTGTTGTTAGGATGAGTCTTGCTTGAGTCCACTTCAGATGCCAGGTTTGAGCTGGGTTGAGATCACATTCTCAAGATCCCTTTCTGCAGAGTGCTTGCAACTTGGAAGAAATTCATTTTCAGATTCCAAGACTTCTGATCTTATAGAATCCAAGTGTCGTGGGAGTTTTGTTTTTGTTGGTGATGTAATATCCATGGCTCGTTCAGTTCGTTTAACTGCTTATCAACCTCGTTGGGCATTTCATATTGGTAGATATCTTCCAGATGTGCTGGAAAGGGGTCTGATGTGCACGTTTCATGTCTCTCTAACACTAGCTCTTCTCAATAGCTTGCCAGTAAGTTCCTATAACCATCAGTTTGCATCTTTTTGAACAGATGTAAAATTTTTCCATAGAATATTTGTATAGTCAGGTCTGGGAGCTAAATAGTAAATACATTAGGCTTTAAGACCTTATAACTAATTAGTTGTTAAATTAATAAATTGTGACTTGAAACGTCAGTATTTCCCTTTTGACTTTACCCCACACATCAACTACAAGGCTTATTATCCTGCTGATTGTGAACTTTTGTTACATAAGTCACTTTAACAAAAATGTGACTAAATTTTGGAATGGACCATCTAAATGTTACATGATGGTTATATGGTCTGAAGCAGTTAAAGCAAAAAGGATGGAGGTATGTTTGTCATGAGTTTATCTGTTGACTGAACATGATAAGAAATTATTACATATGTTGGTGAGCTTGTTGATGTAACTCCTTACAATATATAAAATTGAAGTGATGAAGTCAAAGATGGGATAGTCTATTTTTATGAGAGTTTGTACAAAGAACTCTTTGTCTGGCACCAGAAGTTGGATGGTCTTGACCTTGCTACTCCTTGGGAGGAAAAGAGAAAAAGGCTCGAAAGGAAATATTGTGAGGGACAAATTTTAGCTACATAATTGGTTATAGCCTCACTGCCTTAGGTTACAACCTTACTTAATATCTTTTTATTAGAGGTGAATTTTTGACAAATCTACTATTGGATTACATCTTTTTTTTATATCCTCTATGCTTGCAAAAATCCGAGAAAATTAAAGATCAATAGCTATGTCATCGATAAATTGTTTAAATTGCAAGTTTTTGTAGTTTAAAATTATTTATAAAATATTAGCTTATAAATCATATAATAAATAATATCCGATTGACACAAAATTTGTCATGTGTATTAAGAGAATAAAAAACATGTAATTCAATGGTTAGATTTTCCAAATATGTAGTAATGTTTATTTTGTTGAATAAAGTTGTAGCCTAAGGCAACAACTAATTTTGTAGCCTAAGGCTACAACTAATTTTGTAGCTAAACTTTGTCCTTTGGAGAGGAGGAAGTGGTCTCAGCGATTTCAATGAGTGGTGATAAGGCTCCGGGGCCTAGTGGATTCTAAATAACTTTCTTTCAATGTTGTTGGAGTGAGATAAAAGATGTTGTGGTTCTTCAATCTTCAGTGAGTTTCATATGGATGGCTCTTTTGGGAAAGGCTTGGATGCTTCTTTTAAAGCCCTTGTCCCAAAGAAGCCAGGTGCCTCATTAGAGACTTCTACCCCATTAGTTTAGTGAGAGGCCTATTCAAGATTTTAGTGAGTGTTAGCTAGTAGGCTGAGGGGTATTCT
The DNA here is from genome assembly GCF_040712315.1 of Castanea sativa. Taxonomy (NCBI): domain Eukaryota; kingdom Viridiplantae; phylum Streptophyta; class Magnoliopsida; order Fagales; family Fagaceae; genus Castanea; species Castanea sativa. The sequence goes on along the minus strand of NC_134019.1, from coordinate 9,517,702 downwards.
TGAAAATCTGGTCTCTTACTTTTAGAATGCATTTGTTGGGGGGGGGGGGGGGGGAGACAGATCCTAAACTCTTTTTTAATAGCAAATGAATGCCTAGATAGTAGAGTTAGAAGTAAGAAGCCAGGTTCGATATGCAAGCTTGACATCGACAAAGTATAAGACCCACCTGAATTAGGAGTATTTTGTTTATATGTTGGAGAGATATGGGTTTGGGAAGAGGTGAAGAAGATGGATTAGAATGTGTATAACCTTGGTTAGATTCTCCATACTAGTTAGTGGGAGTTTATTGGCTTCTTTCCAAGTTTGAGGGGAATGAGGTAGTGAGACCCTTTGTGATGGAGGAAATTAGTGAAAAGGAGGGCTGTTTTAGAAAGCTAAGTTGTTTAGAGAAAGAGAGAATATTTATATAAATAAAAAAATTAAAAAATAGAAAAGGAAGAATGAACTAGCTCTTTAGAGACACACAAAAAGTGACCCCTTGTTATGCTCCTCATTTGCATAAAAAAAACAGCCATGATCAATAAATTTTTTTATGCAAATGAGGAGCATCGTAGAGCATTGCGTTGTACCTTGTTATGCTTTGAGGGAGTATCAGGCTTAAGGGTTAACCTTAGCAAAAGTGAGATGGGGTTAGTCATTATTAGTGCTAGGAATTGAAGATTTTGTTGCGGGGTTGTGTAAGGTGAACTTACTCTAGTTATTTAGATTTATCATTGGGTTGATTTTTTAAGGCTTGGAATATTTGGAATGATATTTTGAGAGAATGAAGAAGAGATTGCAGGGTGGGAGGAAATTTATCTACCCAAAGGGGGTTAGCATTACTCTCATAATGAGTACCATGTTGAATCTACCTAACTTAGGGATGGGAAAAAATTTCCATTGTTTCCTAACTCACCCTACCCTTTGTGGAATTTCCCGCTCCAAAGAGGTGGTGATGGGACAAGGACAGGTTTTTCTTGCCCCACAGCAACCCCAAAATACTTTTATTCTCTTTCTTTTAGCACTCTCTTGACTATTCCTTCCCGATCGCTGTCATTTCCATCTTATAAATGTCAAAGCCAACTACTTAAGGATGGTTGATAGTTCCCCATTGCTTATTGTGGTGCCTTAGGAGGGAGAGAAATAGTCGGTGCTTTGAAGATAAGGAGAGATCCATATTAGACTTGAAACTATTTTTCTTTAGAACTTTAATGGATTGGTTGGCTGCATTGCGGAACCAATCATTTTTATCTTTTCTTGATTTCTTAGATTCTTGTAATTTTTGTTCTTGATTGTTTGACCCCTTGTACACTCCTTGTGTACTAGGGTGTTCCCCATTTTTTTGACATTAATAAACTTATTACTTATCAAAAAAAAAAGAAAAAAGATTAAGGACGGCAAAATAACTCCAAACCACCTTGCTCCAACTGTCCTCCTCCCACCCCACTTGGGTTTTCCCCACCTCAAAGGGAGGACAGAGCATCCATAATCTGATCCAGCCTGGCCCGTTGCCATCTCTATTGTTAGTGAATGGGACTTACATTTGGAAAAATTACAAGAAGATTTTTATGGGCTAGAGATGGGGAGGAGAAAAATTCATTTGGCAAATAGAAAATTTATTTTACATCACTTCGAGTTCAAATTGGAGACTTTGGACTAAGAGGGAAAGGAACGGTCAATTCTTGAGATTAAATCTCTCCTCCTCCACTCTTTGTTTGATTGGAGTTCTGTTTTTACTTCTTTTTCTTGTTCTAATCTCTTTGTTATGCTTGATCATTGTAATTTATGATCTTGATGTACTCCTATTTATGTACACTCCCGATGTACCTAGGTATTTTGATTAATGAATCTTAGTTACTTATCAAAAAAAAGAGAGGAGATTTTGGAAATAATAAATTTAAGTACATTTAGTGAGGCATTGCTTGGGAAGTGGTTATGGAAATTCCCACATCATTTATAGGGATGTTTGGTGGTATCTAAGTGATAGATAGTGGAAGATTAGACCTCAAACCTAGTTAGTTCAACCTATGGAGTAGGCGTTTTGAAGGCCATTAAAGTGGGTTTAGACTCCATTTGTAGATTTATAAGTTTTAGAGTTGGAGATGGCAAGAGTATTAGAGTTTGTTTGGTTGGTGCTTTTAAATGTGTTTCAAGCACTTAAAAGCAAAATCATGTCCACAAACACTATGCAGATGAGTTTTTAGAGAAAACCTTTTTGGTGTTTTCAGTATCAAATTTATGTTTTTTAAATGAGTCGGGAGCAAACTTGTCATATAAACCCAAAAATGAAAACGCACTGTCAACAATTTTTTTGGGGGAAAAGTGCTATAAAACAATATTGAGAATAAGTTCATAAACAATTTTGAGAATAACCTCAGATTCTGGAATGATAACTGGCGGTGCCTTGAAACTAATATGGCATCCCTATTCTTGGATTGATAACAAGTTGCCATAAATAAAAATGCTATGGTGCATGAGTGTATGGAGTGGTCAAATGGCAAAGTGCATTGCATTCCTACTTTTTTTAGGGCTGCTTAGGACTAGGAGGAGTCTTTTACTAATTTCTTTGAGGTGTTATATGTGAGTCAAGTTCAAGGTGAAGCCATGAATTCTTGTTTGAGGGGCAAAATTGTAGCATCAAGGCAAGCTTAAATTTTATGCAAAGAACACTACAAATATATACGCTAAGAGAGCGCATATATTGTGAAATGTTTATTTTGATGACATAATTATTACTAGTGATCAATAAATTTGATTTGAATTACTTAAGGGGGAGTTTAGGGGCCCACATATGAGGGTAAGTCTTAGAATAATCAATGGTGGTTAAATGATTTAATTTAGGTTTTCCTAATAGCTTAAGCTTTTGGGACAAGTAGTATCAATAAGGAAAAAAGGGTAGACTCAAGAAAGTTAACATAACATTGTTCAAATGATGATGAAGCGTACTGCATACATGGCATAGGACAAATTCCAATTTTTTTTTACGTGTGGTTATGGTAGATTTAGGGTTAGGAGGATTTGTGGATCTAGGGTTTAGAATTGTTAAAGAAAGGGTTTTGGGGTTGTGTTAGGAATTAAAATGTGGTTTAATGAGATATTTGATGACTATTTGGTAGAAGAAAATACGTGGGAGGTTTTAGGGGTTTTATGGGTAAATGAAAAGATTTGATCTAGGGGTCTAGGGATGAAGGAAATGAGATGGTTTTATGTTGTTTAGGACTTTAGTGGTTGAATGAATAGTACCCGTGAACAATATCTCAAAAAAAGTGAGGAATAAAAGAGGAGAAAGAAAAAAAAACACAAAAGCCAACATGCCTCAATGCTTAAAATGCTCAATACAACAACAATGTTGAACCTAAGTCTCAAATTTTTGGGGTGAGCAATGGATGCTCAATAAATTAGTCAAGGTTGGCTAGATGTATTCTTTTCCTAGGGGACACCCAACGAGTATCTGTAGTGCATCCGTTCATTTATGGAGTGACTAAATTTTACATTAGCTATCAATCTATTGCAACCCTTGTCTTCCTAAGCTTGGGACCGGTTGTGAACAAAATATATGACACTAAGCACAAACACAAGCAAAGTTGCTCAAATCACTCAATTTGTTTATGAATCAACTTCATCTCTCCGAGTACATATACATATAAGAGACTCTTGTACTTGTAGTATCAAGATTGTTAGTTTCACTAGTAAACTAAGAGCGTCTCTCTTTTATTAATCAACTCAATATATAAGAGACTCTTGTACTATTATTATTAAGCTAAAAACTTAATAAAAGACTAACTTAAACTTTAAAAAAATAAAACCTATATACTTAGGATTTCCTAGAAAATACTCAACTTTACTATTACCAATATATGCTTAATTTGCAGAAATGGCAAAAATTATTGATTTTCTTGTGAATATAAAATTGACCATAACTTATTAATCAAAATCCCAAATAAAAAATTGTTTTACTTCAATTGGATTTTTCACCAAATCTTGAATGGACAAATTTACAAATCAATCTTCCATATTGTTGCATCACATGGGATTTAATCCAAATGGTGGATAAAAGCATTGTTGTCATGGTCATTCTTCTAATGCTGGTGTAGATGTGCCTGTTGGGGACATCAAAAAGGTCATACTCAGTGCACAAAGTTCTCATTTTTACGAAGTTTGGGAGAGGTCATGGTAGGCATCCTTGCCTGTATTTTTTTTAAAAAAAAAATCAGTAAGGTTGATTCCCAAAATTAAACCTGCAACTGATCACTTTTGATTGAAGACACTTGCCATCATGCACCCAGACCCAGCCTCTAACACCTTCTAACAGACCTCAGGGCAGGTTGCTGTCATTGTTCAACCAAAGTCGATGACTTTACAATATCACCAAAAAAGAAGGGGATATGACAAGACAAATTGGAGATTTTATCTATGTGCGCTCTTGGTTTGTTCAAGGTTAGGAGGATTTATGAATTTAGGGTTTAGAACTTTTAGAAGAAAGAGCTAGTGTTCAAAATTGACTAGAGAAAGACTGGTAGTGGGATTTTCATATGCACTCTGCATGCATATAGTTTATCCTTCCGTTCACTAAACTGATTATTACTTATATTAAACAAAAAAATTGATAACATGGGAAAAAGGACAAGAAGACTATTTCTTGAAGCAAAGAGGTTGCTAGAAACTTATGGACAGCGGTTTTGTATAGGAATAAAAGGGTGGTTTGATGAATTATTTGATAGCAATTTGGGATGTATGGTTTTATGGTTTGATGCGTAAGAGGAAGGGCTTGATTAAAGGCTGTAAGGAAGAAGGAAAATAGAGATATCAATGGTGTTCATATGTTGCATGAACAATATTGGTGAACAGTTCCACAAAATAGAAAAGATAGAAGAGAGGGAGGAAATTGGGAACTGAGGAAACTCTGTTCTGTCTATTTGGAGTCGCTTGGGTGATGCCCAATATCGTACTTGCCAAGTTGGCATATCTTGGAAAGGAAATTGGGCAATCTTAGGATTGAGAATGTTTGGATAACAACTCCTTGCCTCATGCAGTGTATATGGAAAGAGTGAAACCACTGTACTTTCAATGGAAAAGAGTTACCTTTGCTACACCTCAAATTTCTCTTTTTGAAGACATTATACAAGTGGACTACCAATTCCTACACTCTTTCCAAGACTGCTTTCATGAACTTCTTAGATGATTTACATTTCAGTTGTTAAGTTTGTATTGCTTCTTTTGTTCTTCCATTCTTATATTTTATTTTACTTCCCATGTACTAAGATAGCACTTTATTTTGTGCCTCTTTAATGAAATGCTATTGCTTATCCAAAAAATGACTCCTAGTTTGACTGGTAAGCTAAAAACCTCATAAGGTAATTGCTAATAAAAGACTAACTTGGACTCAAAGAAAATAAATCTTAAGATACTTAGGATCTTCTAGAAAGTATAGACTTAACTCAATTACCAAAATATACTTGATATGCAGGGGTTGAGGAAATTACAGTTTTGCTGCTAAATAAAAAATTGACCACAACCTGTAAAATAAAAATTGCTTAAATCTAGAACATTTATAACTATATCTTTTAGACCACACTGTTTTTAAGGAGTAGGTGAAGGAGTATTTTTTAGGCTTCTTGTGATGTTTTGGTTTCTAAGAACTAGTTGTCCTTTTCTGCTTGTCCCGAGTAACGTGGCCTTTTTCCTTTGGGTGGCTGCTTTGGGGAATATCCTCACTGCAGAAAATGAAAAAAATCTGAGGAAGTGTAACATCACTTTGGTGAGCAGGTGTTGTATGTGGAAGAGGGATGAAGAGACTGTAGACCATTTGTTGTTGCATTACCCTATTGCTATTGAATTATGGGGTTTGGTTTTGGCTCTTTTGGGGAGAAATGGGTGATGCCTAGAAAGGTTGTCGATTTTGTAGCTTGTTGGCAAGGTAGTTTTGGGTGTCATTGAAGTTGTGAATCTTGTGATATATGGAGATTCATTCCTCACTGCCTGATGGGGTGCATTTGGAGGGAAAGAAATGCAAGGAGCTTTGAAGGATGTGGGTGGACTTATTTAGAGTTAAAAGTTAGCATGCATGGATACTTTATTTAGAGTACTGTACCCATGTCGTACCTGTGTTGTAATGGTGTCCAATCTGCCATATCATGTTATAATTTTTCAAAAATTGCTTGTGTCGCTGTATTGTACCCATACCTGTTCTTGTACCCGTGTCCGTGCATCCCAGGTTAAAAGCAATTTTTGTTGAATGCCTTGCTTGAGTGGGTGGTAGTAGCTTCAGGGAAGTTTTCTTTTTCAAATTTATTTGATTTTATCGTTCATTGTAATTTTAGATCTCATGTATAATCACAGCTAGTATACTTCCTGTGTACTTGTTGATTCTTTTTGAATAAATATTGTTACTTATAAAAATACAAATAAAAAGAACTAGTTCTCCTTTTGGTTTTAGGACTTTTGTCTTTTTAAACGGTTCCTGGAGTTTCAAAACCAATCTGAATATGTGCAGGGACACACTTTTGAAAAGTGGTTCCTTGAATTATCAATAAAAAAAATCTTATTTCAAAGAATTCCAAAGTGTTCTCAACTTTGAAATTTTACCATCATAAAGTTTGTTCTTCTCTTATCATAATAATTTTATCAGGTCTACTTTCTGGATGGAGAATCTCTTCTTGAGGTGACCCTGTGCCATTTCACTTCACTCAGCACAAGGAAGAGAGAAAAGGTTCTAAAAGTATGTCTTTTGGGAGGGACTCTGATTTCTATCCTTGTCTTTGTGAGAATCTTCTTCAGTTTTGTGTAAGCCGAAGGTAAAATGTATGTTTTGCTTCTTCTTTTGTTTTTCCTCAAAATTAAATGTCACCTCATTAGCTTTACTGTTGACTTTGCTTTGGCATGTATCTTCTTAGAAGAATGCCATAATATGGTTTAAGTGCTTACTCGATGAAAGTTATACTAAAATCTGTTAACCAACTTACAGAAGAAACAGTGCTCTTTCCTTTGGATTCTTAAAAGTTTTGAAGGAGGCATAGCATCAATCAAGGACTTTAATAATGGATAATGACAAGGGTTTAGAATAATGATTTTTTCGTTGTCAACGTTCATCCTTTTCAATGCACAATCTCTGCAAGATCTTTTGATGTCTAGAAAATGCTACACAATGAGAGGAAGAAGCACTCCTCTAACACCTCAACTTTGTGATGTAATTTATCACATCCTTTTGGACTTTCTAGTGATGTGAACAGTTAGGCTACTAGCTTTAGAGGTCAGATTTGGTGCAATGGTAAGTACCTTCTATCCAAGCAATGTGTCATGGGTTTAAGCTAGGAATCAACCCATCCAAACTTAGAGTCCGTTCGGTTGGAAGAGTGGAAAATTGTGGGAGGATAGAAAAGTGGGAAGATGGAAAATATTTAGTTTTCCCTCTTGTGTGTTCGGTTGGAGGGGTGAAAAACTCTTTTATTCGGTTGGAAAGAAAAATGGAAGGATGGAAAATGTAATTTATATAAATTGACTATTATACCCTTGTTATATAATATGTAAGTACTAAATTTATTTGTACTCATTACATAATATAAAATTTATCATATCATATATATAAATTTTTATTGTTATTATTATTTTTATTATTATAATGTAAAAATTAGATTAGGTCATGTTGAAAAAAAAAGAAAAAGAAAAAAGACGAGAACGTTTCAGGTCACGATGAAAAAAAAAGAAAAAAAAAAAGAGAAGAGAATGTTGAAAAAAAAAAAAAGGTGGAAAAATGGTATTTTTGTAAAAGTGCTACCATAACACTTTTCTCTCTAGATTTTTCTTCCAATTTGGAAGGAAAAAAAATGTGAGTCCGGAGAGAAAACTTTCTCCCCAGTTTTCTCTCCCTATTTTCCTTCTCCAAACGAACAGTGGAAAACAATATTTTTCATCCTATTTTCCTTCCTCTATTTTCCATTCTTCTTATTTTCCACCCAAACGGACAGACCCTTAGGGTAATGCTGCCTACCAATTATTTCTGTCAGACCACAAAAATCTGAGACCATTTTTTATATGACTTGAAATTGTATTAATCTACTATTAACTAAAAATAATTTAATCAACAATTAACCATTAATCAATTTCCTTAAAAGATTAGGAGTTTAATTTGTTAATGCCAATTAGGAGGACTTTCTACACAGAAAAAGGGCTAAGGATAAGAAAGGGAAAAACATCAAGACTTGCATTAAGGTAACTGAACTGATCAAATCTCCCTCAAATTTAAATACAATCAAATATCTTCAAAAATTACAGTTTATTATTATTTCACAAACTACAGTCCATGTCTAATGAAGAGGTTGTTTGAAGCCTTTTGTCTGGGAGACTCTTCTCTTTTTTTGTTTTGTTTTAAAGCTTTTGATCTCGAATGTTACTATGAGATATCCTCTTCTAGCAGTTCTTTTTCGGTTTGATTTCTTGTACATGTCACCTTGAGGTTGCCATTGTTTCCTGTTTTGGTTAACCATGTGGTAACTCCTGACTGGCTCATATTTTCATCGTGACTGTTATTTACCCTCCCCCCTTCTCCCCCACCAACCAAAAAAAAAAACTTTGCAACTGTAACTCTGTAATTATTACATATGAAGGAAACAAGCACCAAACAATACATTTGTTTATCCATCTTACATGCACTTGAATCTTTACCTCCTAGGTAATATGAAATAGTGTTGAGGAAAAAGGCAAAGGAACGTAATATGCTTTTAAACACTTCGCTTGCTAAACATTTTTGAGCATTTGCTTTACCTATCTCCATTCAATATCCCAACAGAGATATACAACTGTACGATGTATGGCAATTCATTTATTATTTGACTGTTATATAATGAGTTGTATGGTTATGTGGCTTTGTTAATTATAATATGGACTTGAGAAAGAAAAAAAAAAAATCTCACTGTGCCTGGAAAAACATTTTGCAACTTGAAATGGAATGGCTCATTGTACATTCTTCTACCTTCACATTACAAGGGATATTTTCAGCAATAATTCTTGCAATGTAACAGAGAAAATTCTCTCACGGGTATGCTTTTCCTTTATTGAACAATGAATTATATAATGGTTACAGGTCTGCTCATTGTCTATGGTCTTCATTGTTTAGCTTGACTCCATCTTTCTCAAAACTAATGACACTGGGTAGGCTCTTTTCCATTTAGTCGGAATCTCATGTTTTGTTGTAGCCATTTGGGTGTTTGAATGGTCTATGAGGTGATTGCACATAGTGTTTACCTAGGTTCCCATCATTTTTATCACTAACCCAGTAATGATGACATGCATTCCTTGTAGTCTATAAGTCTAGCATGGTTTGTTGTTGCTGTCTGGTATTACCTTATCATTTTGATGAAGTATAAAAAGTTTAAAGGCAATAATAGCTTGAATAAGCAAACTTATGAACAAGGTGGAACCCTGCAAGGTGCCTACTGCCTAGTCAAAGGAGAGACTTGAAGGCATACTGGCAAGTGATACCTAGCAAGGCCGCTGATGAAGAGGTAGCATTGGCATTGCAGAAAACATCTAATTGTGTCATGCATGGGCGAACGTCACAGGACATACCCAAATAGCAGAGATTTGACAAAGGATTAATACCTCAAGTATACAACAAATCTATGCATTGAGACACTATGGTGCCAGGCCTCATTTAAGCAATGTGCCTGTTTTATGGGTAGGAAGTAGGAACCTACCCATTATGTCATAGATGCTGTGTATGAATTATTCATTTGTTTTTTGATTGATTAATCAGTAGCCGTAGTGCTGGATAAATTGTGTTGAAGGGGTTTTGTTTTGTTTTGTTTTTTTTTGTTTTTTTTTTGAGAAGTTGAAGGGGTTTTGTTCATTATCTGCAGAACCCACATATATTGTTTTGTCTTACATTCTTATGGCTGTACTGTTGTCAGTGCGCTTATTAAGCAGGCAGCATTTGAATGTGTTACTTATGGTGGCACTGTTATCACTGTCATGTAAACAGACTGGCTATGAGAAATAATATATTAGCATAGGGCAGAAGCAACTCTCATTGACCATAATATTGGACCTTACCTCTAGCCGAGATGAAATTTTAACGTCTGTTAACCTGATGGGTACCTAAAGTTTAACGTCTGTTAACATTCATCTAATTAAGAAGGGTAAATTGCAAATTATAGCCTTAAAGTTTGGGGGCGTATGAATTTTACATCATAAATATCAGAATTTGAATTTTACCTCCTGAAGTTTGAGGGTATTTAGTTTTATATGTCGATGTTTCAGAATTTAGATTTTATTTCCTAAAATTTAGGAGTGTTAAGATTTTGCCCCCCTAAATTCTGATATTTTAAGGTGTAAAATTTAATTATTCCCAATCTTAGAGAGTAAAATTCAAACATTTCCAAAATTTAGAAGGTAAAATTTAAAATTTGAAACTTTAGGGTGTAAAATTCAAATACTCCTAAACTTCAGGAGTGTAATTACCCAATTAAGAACCACAACGGTAAAAGTATTCCATGGATGTGGTTTCATATCAAAAAAAAATTTCAGAGGCAATTATACGATCATCTATGTGTATATTAATAACATTACTTGTTAAGGAGTTGAAAAAGTCACATACTTGTTAAAAGGTCCATATGATTAAAAAAATAGATGAACGACTCTTTAAATCATCATATAATAGATTGAAGGAGTTTTTTCTATTATATTTTATTTTTAAGCAAACTATGATCTCTTCATTTTGTAATGATAATTAAGAAAAATGAGACTTCTGTGTGGTATTGACAAAATCATCTTTCATCATTTTTTTTTTTTGAGAAATAATTACACCATGCTGCTAACTTCGTAGCTAGAATTCTTTTCTCCCCCTAGATAGCCATGTACTTTGTACATGAGGAAGTGTCAATTATGTTACAAGACATTTCATCATTGATATCAAATGATGGGATACACTATAAGATTAGTTTGGTAGAAAATAATGTCCTTTCATTTTGCTTGCATGGGGTAGCTTGTGAGCTTATATAGCTGTTATTATAATAGAGAAAAATGAGATTCTTCGTGATATTGAAAAATTATCTTTCTTATTGAAATTGAGTGATAGGATATACCATCATGATTAGTTTAGAGGAAAACTATGTCCTTGCATTCTTTAGACCACTAGTAAACTCATATATATATATATATATATATATATATATATATATATATATATATATTACTATAATGGAGAAAAATGATGATATTAAAAAATTATCTTCCTCACTAAAACTGAATGATAGCATATACTATCATGATTAGTTTAGAGGAATATTATGTCCTTTCATATTGCATTTTTGAGGCAGTTTGTAACCTCATATTTTTGTTATTATAATGGGGGAAAATGAGACTGTTCGTGATATTGAAAAATTATCTTCCTCATTAAAATTAAATGATAAGATAGACCATAATAATTAGTTTGGAGGAAAATCATGTCCTTTCATATTGCATTCGAGAGACAGCTTGTAAGCTCATATTTTTGCTACTCTATTGGAGAAAAATGAAACTCTTTGTGATATTTAAAAATTATATTCCTCATTGAAATTGAATGAAGGGATACACCATCATGATTACTTTGTAGGAAAATTATGTCCATTCATGATACATTCGTGAGGCAACCCGTGAGATCTACTTTTTGTAAGCAAAATGGAGAAAAATGAGACTCTTCAAGATATTCAAAAGTTATCTTCTTGAATTTATATTGAATGATGGGTTACGTATTTCTTAATGATTATAGATTCATCTTTTCAAAGCTAAAAGCATTTGTGAGCTCCACATTTTTGTAAGTATAACGGACAAAAATGGGGAAGACATTGAAAAATTCTCTTCCTGAATTTATGTTGAACGATGGGATACGAATTCCTTAATGATTTCATATTTATCTTTTCAATGTTAAAAGTAACTAGTCAAATTATTGGACTTACTCAGCTACTCACTTTTTTTCTTTGTTTTTTTCTCTTTTGGATATTTTAATCTAGTGTTATTAGTTCTTGAAACGTTGGTTTAGCCAATTTTGAAGTTGGACTTGTCAATGTTGTACACTCTCTCTCAAATGTTTTTCCTTCTAGTTTGTGACATCGCTTTGTCAAGATTCTAAATCAATATGAATTGGAGCATATTGTGGAGATTGTCTTTGAATGTAACTAATGAATCTCTGGAATAAAGCATTATTTTTGGTTAAAATATTTCATTTTCTCTTCTTTTCCTGTGCATAATGTACAAATATTCAAACCTTCTAGATTCTCACTTTAAATTTATTTGCGTGTAACATGCAACAAGTAGCCATTTAAAATTTTTTATTAATGAGTTTTTGATTTTTTTGGTCAGCATTTTAAAACAGTTAACATAAAACTGTAGTCAATGCCTTTTCTCTCTTGATGCACTTTTTGGTGTAGTAAAATTTATAGTTAAACTTACCAATGCCTTTTGGATTAATTCAACTTATATATTGGTCTAAGTCTTGGATTTGATTAGTACTAGTCTTCCACTATACAAAGAAAAGAAGAAAAAAAAAAGACTTATTTGAGTTTAGTATCCTCTCAATAGATTAACAATTTTATATGTTTACTTTTCTCTCTTGATACACCTTTGGTGTATTAAAATTTATAGTTAAACTTACCAATGCTTTTTGGATTAATTCAACTTATATATTGGTCTAAGTCTTGGATTTGTTTAGTACTAGTCTTCCACTATACCAAAAAAAAAAAAAAAGACTTATTTGAGTTTAGTATGCTCTCGCTAAATTAACAATTTAAATGTTTACTTTTCTCTCTTGACTCTTGATGCACCTTTTGGTGTAGTAAAATTTATAGTTAAACTTACCAATGCCTTTTGGATTAATTCAACTTACATATTGGTCTAAGTCTTGGATTTGATTAGTACTAGTCCTCCACTATACCAAAAAAAAAGACTTATTTGAGTTTAGTATCCTCTCACTAGATTAACAATTTAAATGTTTACCTCAGCACCCCAAGCAAATTTTTTTAGTTAAAGATTTAATAATTTGTTTAACAACTGTAAACCTGTTTCTAATGTAGAGATTCTAATTCTACATGCTGTAAAAAAAAAAAAAAGCTCTTTTTGTTCATATTCCAAGTTTCCAACTTCTGCATTAATGGGTCTGTTTGATTGGGCCTCTCACAAAATAGTTCAGCCCTGTGGACTTGCTTAAAAAATTAGGGAACCAATTAAGCAAATTTGACTGTTGCGTCCACTATTGTCTTCAAGTACAATGCAATAGGCAAGGTTTTGTCATAGATTTTTTTTTTTTTTTTTTTTTTGTGTGTGACTTATTTGGTTTGGATTGGGTGGTTAGAAAATGATTTTTTGATGGTTTTTGACAGGAACTGTTGCCTGGATTGCTACCAAAAAAAGTGTTGCAATCTTTTTTTTATATGAAGTAATTATTTGTACGAAACCAATCATGATTCACCCTCTCATTTCATGCCAAGTTTTGCAATAAAACTTTCTTTCTTGTATTTATAATCAAAACTAAGGAAAAATAAATAAATAAAGGAAGGTGATTTTGCCATATAAAATATTGGTTAGTCTTTGAAACTTGCCTGAACCTGGCCTCCACTTAATTTGAAGTCATTTTCAAAGAAGAAAAGATATTATTTAGAAAAGGAAAAGGCAAAAGAGCAATTGAAAATTTTGTGACTATGTGCCAAAGTTGTCTTATTTTAATTTATTTTACAATATAAGATGGCTTATCGAGTTTTCACCGGATCTTTCTTTCTAAAATGATTTGTTTATCCACATTCTGTTCAAGCTTGGTTTTCTTGACCGGCCATACCCTTTACCATATATACATTTTCATGACTGGTTGTTGTTGTTGGTTTTTTTTTTTTTTTTTTTAATTTATAAAAGTCAAAAGGGTCACTTTCTATCAAATGTGTATAATGGTAACGATATGGATATGATATTTATTTCCACTACTTGCATCCCTTGAATTCGTTACATATACGAGGGGTTAAAAATATTTTTTTCCATCTTTAAAATATAATTTTAGTTCTATTTTTGTCCTTAAATTATTATGATTCTTTACATGTTATCTTTTTGTCCCCTTTTGTTAAATTATATTATTTTTATCCTTAAATTATAGTGGGTTATATTTTTGTCCCTAAAAATGGTATTTAGTTAGACATGTTGACAAGAGAAAAAAAGTTAATGAAAGTAGATGGAAAGATGAAAATATAACCTTTTCAATATACAATAAATTTTAAGGACAAAAAGAATACTTTGATTTTATTATTCATCTCATGTGAGAGAAAAAAGAATTCCTTAAAAATAAAAATAAAAGGCTTAATTTTTACCTATTTTATAACCCTAGTGGCAGAGCGAAATTTTTTCCAACGGGGTTAAGGATAAATAATGCTAAAATGGAAAACTTTAATATTAGTCAAAACGCTAAGAAAAAGGTAGCTTATATTAACAATTCACTTTTGACAATTTATGAATTAGTCTTAAGAGTCTTGTAATTCAATTGGTTAATACTTTTTGATATTTTTAATGGAAACATCTAAGTTTCAAATCCCTCTCACTCCCAACTATCGAATTATGAAAAAAAAAAAAATTAATAGTGTCAAGGAAACAAATAAAAAATTATTGTGTCGTTCCCATAAAACAATAAGGAAATTAATGCTCGGATACTATGTTTATAAAATAGATATTATACTTGATAGCAATTGGCTATTACTTTAAATAAAAATCATCAAGAGCATTTTAGCTTTACTGGTTGGTCGGTGGAAATATGTAGAGTTCAAATTTTTCCACCTCCAACTATCAAATTATAAGAAATAAATAATAAAAATTGAAAATTAAAATAATCTTATTTGAATTTTCAAAATCTCTCTAAAAAAAAAAAATTCAAAATCAAAGTTTATAAAAGACGTTTGTGAGACTACCATTATTATTCACATTAAGCTATGTGCTAAGAATTATAATGAAATTTGTAATCCATAATTAGAATTTAATTTTGCGCCATACAATTTTTTTTTAAAAAAAATTGTGTCATGTGTCAAAATTTATGTGTGAACCATTTCATAATTATCTACTTAAGTCTGTGCTATGTGTCCATTTAATTTTTTGATCTTTGTGCCAAGTGAGTTCATGAGTGTAAAATACTAAGAATCTAATATTAATGAACTATAAAATTTAACAAAAAAATCACAGATACTCAATAAAAATCACTACATGTTCTATCTTTTTAAAATTTAGGGAAAAAAAAAAGATCATAAGTAATATTAAATTTAGGTAAGAAAATTAATATGTGACTATTTACGTTTACTTTTTTATAAAATAATTTGATTAATTATTTTTATTTTTATGATAAAAATTGTGTTTAATTTTATATGTATTTATACATATGCATGTGTTATATGCTATTTTTTTAATAATTTGACTAATTATTCATATTTTTATAATAAAAATTGTGTTTAATTTTAAATGTATCCATGCGTTTATATGAGTTACATGCTTGTTATTATAATATAAAAAATTTATTTCTAAATTAGAACTAACTAGTACAAATAAAGGAGTGGAAAAAATAAGAAAGGGGCCAATAACAATGAAGACAGTAATATTTATCAATCTCAATACAATTTAAAAATGTAGGGATACATATAGCCAGGGAGCCACCATAGCATAACCTTTTTACATTTTTTTTTGTGTTATATTTATTCAAAATTGTTCAAATTATTATGTTGATGTAGTCTATTCTTTTCTTTCCTTTTCTTTGAGGGTGGGTGGGGGCTAAGTTAGTCGATTTTTTTCAATGGAGTTTGGTTTTTAGAAAAAAATTTATTGGTATGTTTAATTATTGTGAACAAAAATTGCTTTCCACTTGTCCATATTGAGAATTTTTTATAAGAACTAGATAAACTATGGGTAGTGGAAATGGTTTAGGTAGCAATAGTAGATGAATTTGAGAGAACAAAGTACCTTTAAGGCCTTAACATTTTGTTAATCGTATACTTAAAGGTTAAGTTGGTGTTTGATTTGCCTTTTCCCTCCATCAAGATCTTGTGATCTTGTATTCTTGTCCTGCTTAGCTTATCTTTTACTTTCTAATAACCTGCCTGCATAATGCCTAGCCAAGATACACTACTCTTGGATTGATAACTTTCATTGCAAGTTTGACGAGTATTGTTACTTTTTTTGTTCTATTTTTTTCTTCATATCTTTTCAAGGTCTAACAAGTTTAAACAAAGATGATAATGTAAACTACTTCAGTACTTTGGGACTTTTTTAGATGGATTTGCTTAACCAGTCTAACCCCTCACTTCATTCAAATTTATAAAAAGAAAAGAGTGTGTATGTGTGTGTGTGTGTGAGAGAGAGAGAGAGAATATTTTTTCTTTTGTTGACATCCTTGCCATTTTTTAAGATTTTAATTAACTGCCATAACTACCGGAACTTTTCACGTTACATGCACTGCCTTTATTGACTCCTAATCTACTTCTTCTTCTTCTTCTTCTTCACCTTCTTCTTCTTCTTCTTCCTTTTATATCCTCTCTCTCTCTCACTCTCTTTCCCTATCTCTCTCAATGAACATAAACCTAATCTAAATTAAATATAAAAATAAAAAGTTGTTATAATGAAGTGCAATGCCATGAACGCAAAAATGTTGACATTTCAAGTGATAAAGTTTTTATTAAAGTAATATCACTTTTACATGCCCACCACAAATTTAAAATGCGAATACAAATCTTCAATTTCATATTTTGTTTTCCACTTCATATTTCATTGATCACAATTAAAAAAAAAAAAAAACTAAATGAAATTAGAGAATTTAACAAGGAAATAATTTTATCATCTGTCATGTCAATAATTATGAAAAATTGTGTCCCTAGATTTATTGTATTCTCGCCACGTTTGCTGTCGGCCTATATTACCTATTTGATCAGACAGCAGATTGTGACACTCACATGGCCCTCCAGTTAGAGCCCCATGAATAAGCACATGTATTTACAAATTACATGTAGAAGAAGAAAAGAATTACCATCACAATCAATTCCTTTCCCTTCAGGAACAGATATCTTTCTCTTTTTCTCTCACTATCATCATTATGATGGCAAATGTCTTTTAGGTAAGTCTCAAAATGCATTCCCATTTTTTTTTTTTTAAATTATGATTCCAAGAAAGCAAAGCATGCAAGAAGAGCAATAAAAGCATTCTAACTACTCAATTGAAAATAGCAGAGGGAATCATTCTTGGTCTTCACTTTTTTTCAGCTCTCCTTTTGATTCTGTATCCTTCATGATTTTAAGCCGTGTCTGTAGCAATGGGAACCATGTTCTAGATTGAGTTTCCATTGCTTGATATGTATCCAACATAGTGACATACTAGAGTACTTTAATTTTCTTTTGGGCAGAAAAATGGTGCCAATTAGTTAAGAGTTTTCTAACTTGGAAAAACTGTTAGAAAATAGAAAATGTTATCTCTGTTTATTGATAATTTTGAAGAAGAAAAAATCCCCCCACCTACCCACAAAAGTAAGGCCTATTTGTTGTGAGAAAGGATGTCCATCTATAATTTTTTGTTCAATCCAGAATTAAGATACAATGCATTTAAATAATCCAATTGTCCTCAAACATCTAGGTAAAAGAAACAAAATTCAAATAAATGTCTCAAGTCTTACATCAAGACTAAAATTAGAGGGAATTAAATTGGAGAGTTTATATGGGAGAACAAAGCTTGGGTTTAATGTGCAGTTGCATTGAACCCGTTAAGATGATAACACGTGTTCATACTTGAGCACATATCATCATTTCAATGAGTCTAATGCATTGAACCCAAGCCAAGTCTAGATATGAGAAAAAATCTTATCCCCTTTTTTTAAGCTTAAAATGCTATCTTAGTTTCATTTTTTTTTTCTTATTTTCACACTTAATTTATATGCATCTTATAATATATACAATTTTTTCTCTTGCTACAGTTGCACATTTATAGAGTTTATTTTTTAAAATAAAATAAATCAATAACTCATTTGAAACCTTCCTAGGTAATGGGACAAAGTTTTGAGCTAACTTTTCTCTTAAAAAAAAAAATGTTTGGTGCTAACAAATCTGCCGAGGAAACAAGTTTCTCTGCCATCACGTGAACTAAATTAAAAGCTGCTGCAATGTACAAAAGGGATTGTATTACCAATATTAGTTTTTTTTTTTTTTGCTAGGAAGACCTGATGAACTAACTATTATGGGCCTACTGTGTGCGTGAGGAAAACCTAATTCAAATTGTCTTTTCCAATTCACTTTGTACTTTACAATGGTGGACTATCCGATCCTTATTATTTTACTCCAAAACCCCAATTGGGTGTGATTAAGAAGAAACATTGTTTGTTAATGATTCGGTTATGTTTATCTAATATGATCCTCGTTTTTTGGTTTATGTTTTTTCATTTTTTTAGTTTATCATTCATTTTGGTCAAGCATGAGTTCTTATATTCTGGTCCTCGGGCTTCACAATTCAAAAAGTAAACCTGATCAATTTGTATGAAAAGGATAAGTCGTGGGGTATCACTATCCACATGGCCTGTCTACATAGAGCACAAGGCCATGTTCGGTCCCTGTTTCTAAAATCAGTTTTCTGTTTTTAAATTCATAAAGATAGACATACAATGCAAAATGGTGCTATCAAATATGTTTTTTTAAAGCTTAAGGACATGATATTTTTCACACTATTGAATTGTTTTATTGGGATTTGTGTATAATAAAATGAGAGGCAATGATAAATTTTTGTTAAAATGATGTTACTCTAATTACAATTTACTATTTTAATAAATTGTGGGAAAAAAATTATGAAAAGAGTTGTCCCTAATGATGATAAAAAAGAATCTCGATGAGCCACTCAACCAAATTGAAGATTTGGAAGACTTGCAAAAGGAAATCACTCAATCAAAAGACTGAGGTGCGGTGCCAATATAAGTTTCTCTAATTAATACTTACAAATCTAATATACTTAAAAATAAAATAATACAGTTTCTAAGATTTTTCTCTTATACCTTGGAGTGGGTGTGGCTTAGTGTTTATATGGTCATTTCTAACCCGTCCAATTATTGAATTTAGGGCATAATAAGGGGCTAAAACATTGATGGAAGGCGAGAATCTCAAGACTTATGCTCATAATTAGAGATTGTAGAGTAGTTATCATGAATCACACACCTTAAAAAACCACACATTTTCACACAAGGGTTCTCGTCCTTCCATCTTTGTCCTCTTTTTAGTTGGACGATTATGGTTAGACAACTATGAGGTGGAAGTGTCCTTTGTAAATAGACGAGTGTCGTTGAATAAACGATATTCATCATGTTTAACATTACCTTTTTTATTAAAAAGAAACTATTTTGAAGGAAATGTCTTTGATCTGTTTAAGGGAGGATTGAAATGATGTTTTTAACTTAAGAAAAGCAGTACTATTATTTTAGATATTGAGTTTGTAAGGTTTCCTTTTGGTTTTCTAAAAACAACTAAAAGAAACAACCAAACACACCTTCTCTTTTTCTAGTTATGAGATAAGGTTAGGTAAGATAGTTAGAAAGTCCAACATCACTCTCTTGTAAGTTGTAATAGACCATTCAACAGATTCTTTTTAAATTGCTTTCACTCTCTCACACGCACGCTCTCTCTCTCTCTCTTTCTTTTTCACCCTCTCACACACACACACACACAGTCTCTCTCTCTCTCTCTCTCTCTCTCTCTCTATAGCATGCATATTTTCTTCGTACAAGGTTAGGCTTAGCCATAGAGAAACAAATATATATACAACAAAGCAAGTAAATTCAAACTAGAACACGTCGAGCAAAACCATTCGTTTCCTTTCAAATTAAAACGCTCAGCGTGGCGTGCGTACAATGATGAATCCTCAAAGCTCTGCGTTGTCAATGACAAGGCATACCTGGCCGCCCTTATCTCTTTCATTTCATCCTCATGGGAAATGTACATAACTTTCTATAGGGAAAGTCGGAAAGATGACTAGTTCAATTCTATCTATACCAGTTTCATTAGAAACATTAATATATACAAGTACCATATAGTTTTTATACACATCATTCATGGGCCCATTACTACATGTTTAGTCATTTTGCTCTTGTTCAAATTTTAGACTTTCAAAACACTTTGGGAGATCCTTCTATTTCTAAAAGGAACTGGTATAGTCTTTAGCACATTTTTATTTGTTTGTCAACTGAATAGACGTATGAATGTTAGTTAAAAGTTTTCCTTTGAAACTCTATTATACATATACTGTGTGAGTGTGCGTTTAAACAATTTTAGGGGATGGATCTTTTTTATTATCATTATATATATAAAGGGTAAATAGTAGAGTATACCGATAGAATATTTTGGCCAGCTTGGAAAGAAGCAAGCTCTGCTTGTGATTCATGCATATATCTTACGTCAACCTATGAGAAAAGCACTTGTGTTGTGCCCTATCAACTCATGGAGAGCCACATGTAACCAAACCATCTGTGAAATTTCAACTCTGATAAGTGATAACCCCTCAACCTTTGCTTCAAGTGCAAATTAAAAGGCATTTTTGAACAATTCTATAGCCAGATTTGGCAATGCGAAAAAGACAAGAGAGCTTTGTAGCTGAGTTATAGCCAGATTTTTATTTTCAATTGAGATGTAAACGGTTCAAATTATCTCTCCTAAATATTAAAAAAAACCTAAATTAAACAAAATATTATAAAAGAAAAGATGGTTAGAAAAAACTATACATTAAGAAATTTAATATTTTTTGGGATAGATAAATGGGGAAGAGAACATAAGAAATGGGGAAGAGAACGTAAGAAATGGGGTTCGAACCACAAATATGAGGCGATATATATGAAGGATGTGATTGCTGATGGACTATCATCTAAACCCTTTGATTTGATAGGATTTGAATCTATAATATGTGTTCCATATTAATTACTTTTTATTATCAAAATAAAGCACTAATGGAATTAGTAAATTGTTGTGAATCAAATATTTGGTATGACATACTAATAAACAAATTGAATTTGGCTCCCAAACAATGCATATGTGATCGATTTTACATAAATGTATGATAGCTTGAACAATGATTGATTTTGACTTGTGCTGGCCCTCAGTATTCATGACCTTGGCTTTCTAATCAGGTATCTATTGGTTTTGAAAAATGAAAGATAGATCAATATTATTGGTACTTATAAAGTTTTCCAAATTTCTTCAATCTAATCATGGAAAAAATGAAGCTATCCGAAATAAATAGTGTAGAGATTATGAATTGGGGGAAAATTTTTCAAATTAGTTTAAATTTCTGGTTATTGGTGGAGGTAGTCTTCCAAACAAAAATTCTCTCACAAGTATTCCACTTTATGTTTCACAAATCGCAATCTATCAACTTTTTTCTTTTATTTACCCTTAAAAACATTCAAAATTGACACATAACTTATTGTAGCTAGAAGTTAGTATCTAGTAGCGTATAAAGTGGATCGTTGAGGGTGAAATATACGATTTTTAATTTTGTTTATCTTTAGTGTTGACTCTTAAAACTGTTTTCAACCCAATTAACGTTGCCTTGACTTGAAAGTTCGAATCAAAAGACTTTGAGATACCTCCTCAAATTTAGTGCAAGTGCCACAAGACCAAATGGTCATTAGTGGTATGAAAAATGTGGGGGGGAAAGGGAAAAAAAAAAAACCATGATCAGTTCTGTCTTTTGGGCTTTCATTATCCTTAATTTAAGGGCATGTTACCTTTATTTAAGTATTGGGCGCCCAAATAAGTGGCCCAATATTTTATATTATAATGTTTATATTTGATTTTGGAACACTTTTTTTTTTTTTTTTTTGAGAATCTATATTTTGGAACACTTGACGGACTTGAAGGAAACGAAAATCACATGAGAGATGTAGTCAAAAGTCGGTCATGTGATGAAGTTGACCATTCGACATACAAAATCTCATCGCATCAATTTGTGGCGCTTTCCATGGATTATTAATCAACATCATCCTATTCCTACTACCTGCCTAGTAAATTCAGTGGGTGAACTGACACATCGAGTAATGCACTGATGCAATAGTTTTAGATGGTCGAGATTGAGAATCGAAAAAACCAACTTTCAATTTTTAACAGCTGAGTAAAAATAATAACAAAATTTTTTTAAAAAAATGGGTGTAGTAAAAAAATTTTGCGAGAGCAAAATAAGATAATTGTACTGGATCCAAGTCAAATTCATGGATATATATTTTTATCTTAGAAAGTAAATACAGCAAACTTCATTAATCAGAAAAGAAAAAAAAAAAAAAAAAAGAGAATAACCTCAAATGAACCCTTTTTTTTGTAATTTAGAAAATAGTATTCCGATTTTTGGTTAAATATTTCACTCTCTCCTCGTGAAATATCTCATAAACAATAAAAACCTATATGAGATACCTGATAAATGCTATAAACTGATAATGTAGTAGATAGAACTTAGACCTCAAAATCTACCCATCTTTCAAATCTCAAATCTATTAAATTCATCAATCAAGTTTTTTAAATCTATTAAATTCATCAATCGAGTGTCTTTAAATGTACTTTTAGAATCTAACCATTGTAGTAGTTGGCCTGAGTGGTGTCAATTAATTGCATGTGTTATCAATTTTTATAACATAGTTCTGAATCTTCTGAAATTTTTTTAGGTCCATCATAAATTGGGAATATTTATGTATCATAATAAGATATTAATCAGAAAAGATTTGGTGGGAACACTCCACACTGTACGAATTGCTGGTTTGAAGTGGATAATGATTTTGAGTCCCACTATTGGTGATACAAGCCTGTTGAACCGAACCCACTCTGCGAATGTGCATGTGCGCATGTGCAGTTCCTTCGCAAGAGCAAAAGGGAGAAAAAAAAAAAAAGAAAAAAAAGTACTTATTATATTCTATCATCATCATTTTTCTTTTTGTATAAACTCATGATTTTTTTCACATAATGTCATTAGAAAAAGCCAGTGCTCTTTTTCATAGATTTGTTGCACAAGTCTTTTACGGCACCAGCTGGTCCAATCGTTAAAAGAGTCCTAATATATATAATATTAGGCCTTTGAATTAGAATCTTTAGAAGCGATGGAGTGGGTTGAGAATATTATTTCTGCTCCATGCAAATTCCTTGATCCCTTGAAGATTAGGTATTAGTTACTATAATTTTTTTTTTCTTCATATGGGTAGGTAGAGGATAAGGAGAGAGATAAGGATATTGCTTTTACGCCTAATTATTATATTTAATTATCTTTAAACAAAATAATTTGGCTTGAATTTGGTACGCTGATGAACTTTTTAAGATGATGATTACTATACATATTTTTAAGCAAAACGATTTTGCTTGAATTTGGGTTCATTAAACTTATCAAAATGATGACACATACTACCATTTTAAAAAATCGATTGCACTCACTTGAACTAAGCTTTGCCCCCAAACAAAATTCGCATGACTCATCTCTCCCACTTGTTAGGTATTTACTGCACCATTATACTTTTTTTTTTTTTTTTAATGATCGATAATGTACTCTTCTTTTGTTGTTTGGCATAGAATCAATGTACTCTTTGAATGTATGAAGATTCGGTGACGGTTGCTACTCTCTTTTACAGTTGCTACTGTTGTTGGTATTGTATCTGTACAAAACTAGAAACATAATTAATTCATTTGACCAATACCACGTGTAATTCATATCCTGTGCAAGAATTGACATTATTTATTATGATATTAGTCTAAATAAAGGGACGTGGCACATGTCGGTACCACCATGTAGATATCAAAGTCTTGTCCTATGGATTTAATTTTAATAAAAAATTATGGGCATATTATAACGTATGATGAGCCCCTCTTAACTTTATGTGATTTGATCAGACTATTCAGCAAACAAAAGATTTTATCACAGTGGAAAAGCGTGATCTTTGCTTGTGGAGAAGCACGATCTTATGACTGACACAAATTTGAGTGTGCGGATTAAAAATTGGAAATAATTTTAGAGAGACAGTTCGCACATCTAATTTTACAATTTACTTATTATGCGACTGTCAATGGTGACCCTTGCTGGTATTTTATGCCTTTTATTTCCTGTCACTTTAAATTGATTACTCACGATCGTACAAATCAATAACTTATAAAATTGGGTAGTAGAATAATTGCATAAACTGAAAAGTAGGTGGCATTTGCATTAAAAAGTAATGAAGGTTAATAAGCAAAAGAATATTTCAATGGATGCTAGATTGCACTCTGTTAAAAAATAGTTGAGTTGAGAAGTAACAAAAACTAATAAAGAAATACTCTTTTAAATAGAAGTTGCTCGACCTCCTAAAAAAACCAAGTCAATTGCAATAAATAAAAATAAAAAATAAAAAAAACTCACCTTAATCAATGCACTTTGATACTCATTAACCGAACCTATAAACAAATATTCTTTAAATTGAAAGTGACTCTATTTTTAGAAACTAAACTAAAAGTGACTTGACTCCCTATAAAATGTCAATTATTTACATTATAAAATTCAATGTAGCAAATACCTTAAGGTACTCATTAACCAACTCATTAAAAAATTTGATCAAAGCACACGTAACGGATATGTTGTTGGTTTTTATTTTTATATTTTCCTTTGAAATCGAGCACTTATAGTTTTTATTTTTTTTATTTTTAAGTTTTAACTTTTGGCGTCCTTTCCTGATAATAGTTATTTATCATCAAACTAAGACATCAATCGATATTTGGTGTAAGCGGAGATTGAACCTTAGATCTCTTATTCAACCATCGGAAATTTTACCAATTGAGCTAACTAGAACTCACGGAGCACTCATATATAGTTAATTACATGTATGTATAAGGTTTTGATGTTCAAAAATGAAAATTATAGTCAAGAATTTTGTACTTTAGTGTTTTTTTTAACTAAAAGAATCAGGATTTATCCCACATTCTCTTGTCATTGTAACTATCAAAATTAAGAAAGAAATAATGAAAAATTTAAAGTGCATTTGTAAGTTGAGAGTTGTGATACATAAGGATGGCAAAAATACCCCACCTTGCATGACCCACCCTACTTCGCACAGCCTTTCCCATCCCACCCTAGATGTGTGAATTTATTATTATTTATATATATAAATTAATTTTTTTTTATACTTATCCTATCTATAATATTTTTTATACATATTTTATTACAGTCTCTTAAGGCATTTTATTTTGCTATTGACATTCCTATAATTGTCCCTCACATTTTTCTTTAATCTCTGCCTTATTAATTTTTTAAAAAACCAACTCATTAGGGATGAAAAATACCTCACTCCATCCCAAACTCGACCTACTCTACTTGAGTTTTTCTCAATCTGAAAAAGAGCTGAGACACAGTGGCAGCTTTAGGAATTTTTTTTCAAGATGTTCATTAAAAAACTTTTAATAAAATAAAACTTGAATATATTAACATCACAAAAAAAAAAAAAAAACACAAATACATAAAGTTTTAAAATTTTCTTTCACAAATTTTTTTATTTTGAAACTGTTGTGTGATTTGGTAGCTTTACTATTAATATTAACAGTTACATCTTTTTCAACATACACAACCAATAAATCATAAGCTACTAATCTCCCATTTAATTACCAACATATTACCTAAATAAGTAACAATATAAACATAATACATTATCTTTTTGAAAAAATTTATCATATAAATCTAAAAATTTGGCTAAAAACTAAACTAAGCATTAACGGACTAGCTATTTGAGAAGTATGCATTTTTTTATTAATAAAAATAGTGATTTTAAAATATGTCTTTTGAAATTAAACAAAATTAAAAAAAATCATAATTAAATGTTTAATTTGGGCTTTTAGACTAATTTGTTTGTTTGGAGAATTTTTAAGAAGTGCTATGTTCACAATATCTTTGCAATATTTTTACAACAAAATTTAGGTGGTAAGCTTTTATTGGTTCTAATTTGAACCTAACACTGAAATTCTTTTTTATCCATCACCAACAATTTACAACTTAGAATTTGTTGTAAAAATATTGTGAATATAATATTTCTTATAAGTTTTTGGCTCAACATTCAATGTACCAAAATTTTGGAGAGGTTAAATTTTATTTTTAATGGGCTCAAATTGTTATTCAAGGTGTTCAACTTTTTTTTAGGGTGGTCAAAGATATTAATTTAAAATTTAATTTTTTAAAGATATATAAAAAAAAAAAAAAAAAGTGGTCATGTTACCGCTTGTTTAACACTTGTCATTACCACTTGGTTAAAACTTGTCATTATTACTGTACATTCTTGGTAGGATGATCACTTCATAAATATAAGTGTTTGTGGGGTGTGGAGTATAAAGGCTGGGGTTCAAGTTTCCAAAAGAGAGTTTCACACACATATGCACTTAGATTAAATTAGAGTAAAATTTTTATTTTGTATTAAAAAAAAAAAAAAAACTTGCCGCTGCTCCAACGAGACACCCCAAATCAGACGTTGGCCATCATCCCACCTATGGTCTATATAGGTTATGGCATGAGCCCACCCTCATCATAACCATACTCTAAATTCAAGTATGATAATAATAATAACACTAATAATAAATAATAAACAAAGAAAAAAAAAAAAAAAAAAAAAAGGGGAAGAAAGGTAATATGATTAAAGTGGTGTTGTCGGCAGAGTTGGGATTGGTAGGGCCAAGCAGCCGTACGTATGAACGGTCAACCGTCAGCGAGGGACCCACTGTAACCAACAAAGATGGAAGAAGCACGTGTCTCTAACGTGGCAAACTGTCATAACCGACAATAACCGTGACCTCGTCCTCTCTGCCTGCAGTCATGTGTTGCTCTAATCTAAGCTACTACTACTACCTGATACGACAAAACTTAGACACGGACTAATGTTTTTTATTTTGTAATTTTGTATGAAACCAAACCTAATTTATTTCAAAACTCCGGCAACTTTTGTTTTGTACTTTTTTTTTTTTTTAACTTTTTTATTTTATGTTACTTACGTAAGGTTTTATGTCATATATTACTAAACCATTTTATAGCATATATAACTTTATAAAAAAAAAAATTGACTAACTTTTTTTTAGTAATTTCTTCAAATTTTCATTTTTTTTAAAAAATAAATGATTAATATATGCTATACATTAATCGGATTCTTCAATATTTATTGTGTGTTTGGATACCGCTTATTTTGTTAAAAACTGAGAATAATTAAAAATTATCTTTCAGTTATTGTTTACTTTTAAAATTACTATTCACATGCCTGGAATGCGGACGCAAAAACCAAACAAACTTTTAATTTATTGATGCTATACAAAAATTAAATTTGCCTCAAACGAAATTGGGGTTGTTAAAGATTTAACCCTTGCGAACAAACCAAACAAACAATCGGTGGAGAAAATACTTTTATTTTTAATTTTTTATTGGCTGTTGAGAAAAAGATATTAGACATTTCACATGTGAATCAATAGATAACTCCAATAAAAGAGGCTAATATTTGAAACACCTTATTATAATATCTTATAGGAATATTGAACTTTTATTGATTCAAACACTATTTGAGAGAACATGTTTTATGAAATAATAGCTCTCTTCAGTCAAAGTAAAATAGTGCTGAATATTCTAAGCATTTTTTGCCAGTAGTCAAATTAGCCGGTTGGTTACCCTTCCTTCTCGCATGTGAAACTTGAAAACTGCAAATCTCAGGGGCTAAAGAAGAAAGACCATGAACTACCGATGCTATAGAAGATGGAGGAGGAGACTTTCCAACAACTGCATCTGAGACCACTAGAGACCTATTATTAGACAGTTAAGTTATTTTGTGCATTGAACATTTGAACTGTTGGAATGCAAACACGCATCAAACAGTTTTTAATTCCAATTGTCTCAACTCTCAAATTCCCTGATACTACGTTCCCTCCCTTTCTTTCCCTGTTTCAACATTTAAGTTCAATGAGTACGAAACCTAAGCCTACAGAAATTTCATCACATAGGATAGGCGTACATTTTGGTTTTTTTTTTTTTTTTTTTGTCCTTACATTTTAATTTCACTACATTTAGTCCCTAAATCAATTAACGCGTATTATTTTAGTCATTTTCATCAGTCAACAGCTGAAAATATTTGAGGTGGCTAACGGAGTGCACTGTTTGCACAGTAAATACTAACGTGTTTATTAAAATAATATTAAAAAATACAACTTCAACATTTGCATCAGCATTTAACTTAAAAAATTAAATTTATCAATTTAAAAATTATAAAAAAAACATAATTAAAAACAAAAAAAATGGTGAAATTTAGATCTATTTTGTTTGTACTTAGTTTCTTTTTCTTCTTTATTTTCTTCTTCTTCCCCAAATCTTTCTCCGCCTCTTATTCTTTCTTTTGTCTTCTTTCTTTTCGTTTTTGTTCTTTCTCCCTCTATCTTGGTGCTTAGCCTTCTTGAACTCTTTAAGCAAGTTCCTCCACTTGTCGGTGCACATAATGGGTGATTGATTTCTCTCATCTCCGATGAAATCTACTCCCACAAGTGCTTGTTCAACTTCGGCTTGGACCCACATCTTGGACCCACGTCTCGGCTCGCTTCAGGTAGCCTTGACTTCGATTTCGATTTCATGGTCGTCGTTGCCACCACTGCTATCACCGAGAATCATTTCCTGGTGCTGGTGGTGAGAGTGAGCGTGAGTGTGAGGGTGAGGTTGAGGTTGAGGAGCGTGGTGAGGTGGCAAGACGCCGACGCCATCATGTGGGTTTCTAGGTAGATTTGAAACCCCTCTCCCTCCTCACTTTCTCATCTCACGCTTTTTTTATCTGGGTTGAGTCTACTGTATTTCTTTTGCATTTTTGATAAATTTGAAAAGGGATAATATGAGTTTGTGAAATGAAATTTTTTAGATCTGGGTGGCGGTGGTCAACTAGGCTCACAAGTGGTGGGTAGATCTGAATTTTTTGGCCATTGGTGGGGTTTGAAGGTGGTGACTTGGTGGAGGATTTTCTTGGTCTATTGTTGTGTTTGGTTGGTTGGATCCGGTAGAGATGTTTTAGTGTTTTGGTTGAGATATGTTTTGGTATTTTTGTGATTTTTGGGTTTTGGTCTCATTTGAAGATTGTTGTGTGTTTTGTATGTTTGGTTGCTAAGAAAATGCAAGAAGAGAAACAAAAAAAATATTGATTTTTATAATTTTCTGGGCAACGAATTATTTGAGGAAGAACATGAACCATTTTGGGAAAGTGAGGAAGAACATGAACAATTCTGGGGAAGTGGGGAAAGAACATAAAGAACATAACAAAGGCATGATCAGTGAGGAAGAACGTGAACAGTTATGGGAAGAACACAAAGAACATAACAAAGGCATGATCTTCCAACGAAATAATAAAAAGGAAAAACAATGATGAAAAGAAAAAATAATGAAAAGAATGAGAGAAACTTTTAGATCTAGGTTGGTGTTCTTGTTCAAGAAACTTTTAGATCTTAATTCATTTGAATTTTGGTTTTTAATTCTGTTTTTATTTTTTTTATTTAGTTAAAATTAATAAATTAATTTTTTAAATTTATACCCTGATGTGTCATGAGTGATGTGGATTTTTAATAATATTTAAGTCTTCTGTTAGCCACTTCAGATATTTTCGGCTATTGACTGACAGAAAGGACCAAAATAACATACGTTAATTGATTTAGAAACTAAAAGTAGTGAAATTAAAATGTAATGATTAAAATGAAAAAAAAGCTAAAATATAAGGACTAAAAGTGCATTTACACCCATAGGATAATTAAGTTGGTCATTTTTTGTATTGTTTATGTAAAAGTATTGTCCTCAAATGCTCTTGTGCTAATAAAGAACTTTGTTTTTCCCGATCGTCTCCTCCTTTGTTTTTCTAATTGTCTCCTCCTTTGTTTTTGGTTCCCGATTCGTTGTTAATTTGATTTTTTTTTTCTTTCTTGCCACATACAAGAAATTATCATATGAATGTCTCATAACCAATAAAAATGACATCAAAGGATGAAAACCTAACTCCCCTATCTTTAGGTTTGTGTTTGGTCTAAGATGCTAGTGACTTTACAATTCATTCAATTAGGAGATTTTACAAACGGATAGGATTAGTGGGTTGCTATATAATCACACCAAGGAGGAAAACCTAAGTACCAATTTTTAGGTTTATTTTGACTTTTCTAAATTGTGAATGTTTCCTCACATTGTTACTAAGCTACTTTGAGTTAGAGTTTCATTTAAGATTCTTATGAATTTTTTTACTAATTAGGGTCTGTTTAGATACAGCTGAAAACTGAAACTGAAAAACATTGTAACAAAATAATTTTTTAATGTGAAAAAAACATTGTTCATACCTAAAATTACTGTCCATTGGCCTAAAATCACTGTTCATGGCAATTGAACAATGAACGGTGCGCGTCCCAGAAAAAAGTAAAAAGTAAAAAGAAAAAAAAGGGCTGAAACCACACAACGCTAAAAACGCAGACGTGGGTAGAAATAATTTCTACCCAAACATACACTTAATATCATTTATCTTAAAATTTGTTGCCAAATTACAAATAAGTACAAACCTAATTATATAAAGAGAGCTTATCTATAACCACGTGAAGGCTCCCCTCATTTTAGCATTTCTCTCGTCATTGTTTGATAAATATTTCCCCTAAATCACGGATTTTGAAATCTGTACCCCTACCAAACCAATGGGCCAACCATGTAAAGAGAGATGATAAAAAAGAAAACAAAGGTAAATGGAAAAATATTTTCCTAATCCTTGTGGGAAGAGCAGGTAAAAGGAATTATTAGTGTAAGGTGCAGTAATCAATAAGTTTTTTATTTTTTTCAAGGCATTAATCAATTAGTTTAATATTATACAATTTTCATTTTTTTTTAACCTCAAATTTTGTTGTGTTATTGTTATTGATAATTTTATATATAATAAAAGGAATAAGTAAATTATTGGTGAGTTGGGATTTGGTAGAAAAGTGCACGGGCATTTGATATATAGTGCTTTTAGAGTTGGTAAGGAAAAGGAGTAGGTAAATTATATAAGAAAAACAAAAACAAAAATGAAATGAAATTAAAATAAATATAATTTATTTTCACATGTTATAAAAGAAAAAAAATAAGAACTATTTTTCCATAATATCTTTCATCTCATATACTTTTTTTTCAAATTAAAATCATTATATTCATTTCCTTATAAGAATTACAGTGGTTTTCCTCATTTTTAGAACTTTTTAGAACAATGTTTTTTTTGAAAGCATTTGTGGAGGAATGATTAGTAAAGAATGGATTTTTTTTTTAATAGGATCGTAAAGAATGGAATTGATTGAGAGGGAATGCTAAAAAATGACATAGTTATACTCAGTTTTTTTTGGCATCATTACATGTAGCTAGTCGTAGAATGAGAATATTCATTCAGTTCTTTCTAAAAGAAGTTGTAATCAAACATGTAACTCAGTATAACCAAAGGGAAAGTTTAAAAATACAATAAAGAGAAATTTAATGCTACATCTACAACATTTTTAATAAAAAATTCTAGATGGTATACTGTTTTTAGTCATAATTTAAGCCAACCACTAAAACTGCTTTAGCATTTCTCATACAACACAATCTCACAATATATATTATTATTATTTTATGAGAAAAGTTAATAAATACTGAGGACATTGATTTAGAAACTTTTTATGCGGAGAAAAAAATAATATTTTAATAATATTTTATATTTTTCATGAAAGTTGTATTAAAATTTTTTAAAAATGATTTATTAACAAGTGTCTTAAAGACAAATATATGTCCTTATAGTGGGTTAACATATCACTTCTTATGAAAATATTGTGACATGTTATGTTAGTAGGTAAAAGAACTCATAATTGAATCGAACTTAAGAGGGCCTTCATGTTTTGTCGGCAAGATTATACAGGAAAATGCCCAATGATATAACTTTATTTTGACATCTCATGAAATTTTATGTCGGTAGAAAAAGTCATAATTGAATAGAACTATAAATGGGCCTTCATATATATCTCGTTGGCCAGATTACAAAGGGAAGTTGCCGAATGATATAACTAACTCATTATGTTTCAAACATCCTCGAAAGTTCTATGATTAATCAAGTGCTGCTATGTCTTCTAGGCTATTCGAATGAAGTAAAGGGCACCAAAAGATTTAATGCATTAATTAATTATCAAAGAATATGATGAAGTCTGACTTAAAAAGGTCAGAGGCTTATGTGGTGACATGCAAAGCTGACGTGGTTACCTCCGAGCTTATTATACTCTCTCTCAGTGGTGGCCACAAACCACAGCAACAACAACAACGACAAGAAGAGTAGTTTTGGACACTGAAATAGCTGTATTTCCCTTTCAATTCAAATCTCTTAAATAAAAAATAAAAAAAAAACAAATGAAACCCGAATATATATATAAAGAAATGAAGTTTTTACATGCCCACCTAATTTTGCATAATCTTAATCGACGCAGACGATTACGTCGAGAAGACATGGAGTCAGAACCACGTGTGATAGCTAAAGAGCTTGAGTCATACCTTTGATCCACCTCTAGGAATTCAGTCACACCACGAATGCTTGACTCATTTTAATTTGTTGGTGGTTAATTAATTTGTTGGTTTTTTCAATGGTTTTGAACAACTTATTTTTCTCTATTCTTTATTTGTTTCTTCCAATCAATGTTTCTCGTTGGTCTTCTTCTCTGGCCAGATGGGGACTACTTTTGAAGTAACAGGCTCAATTGGGCAATCCACATGCATTGTGTTTTTGTTTAAATAAAGGTTCTTGTTAGCTAGGGTTAAAAAACAGTTAATAGAATATTAAGAATATTCAATTATTAGGATTGAAAAACAATTAAAGAATATCAAATGTTCAATTATTAGTTGTTGTGCACATTTTTTATTAAAAAAATTGTCATTGATTCAATTTTTTCCACCCATAATTCTGCTATTGTTGCATTTTGTTTTTAGTATTTATTTGGTGTTTGACTTAATTTTTAAAAAATAAAAGGTAAAAAAATAAATATTAAATATATCTTAAGTCTTAACTTAATTTAATTATATAAAACATGAACGAAATCTAATGATAAATACATTAATTTAATTTTTATCTTTTATTATATTTCTTTATGTCAAAAAGAAGACAACATCTAATGTAATCCATATGTAGGTGAAAATCCCATTTTCAATTTATGTTGCATTTAATTTGGCGTAAACTATTTTCTAAAGAAGGAAAAACAATTTATTATTTGGTATTTTATTGTATTTTTGAAAATATTCCAAAAAGAATTTACATTGTGTGTAACCATCATATGAGTTTTCAAAATTCAAATGTGTTTTGGGTGTATTTTGGGATTCAAAATTGGACAAATCAAATATCATTGGAAAGTACGTATGTGAATTATCTTTCCAATGACACTAAGTTTGGGTAAATTAAAGGTCGATGTAAAAAGTTATGACTCTGAAAAATTGATGTATATAATTTTTTTTTTTTGGTTTATTATAGCATAAATGCGTGAATTTGCATGGAGGTCTTATTGAACTAAAAATTAAGTGCGTCATATATCGTTGGAAAGCTTATAATATCTACTTTAAGGTATTTCTTTGGTTGGAGCATTTTGTACGTAGGATTTAAAAGTTATGGGCCCCCTAAGGCTTCGTTTGGGAGGAGGAATGGAATGGAATGAAAAAAATAATTTCAGAATATTTTTCCCTTCTCTTGTTTGGGAGTTTTAATTGAGGAAATGGAAAGTTCATTCCCTTGTTTGGGAGTTTAATGAGAGTGAATGGAATGGGTAGGAGGGAACACTCATTCCTCTCTATTCCCTTAAAACCTCAAATTTTTATTTCCTCTGAAATTGGGAGGAATGGGAGGGAATGGAATTAGATTTAGTGATTTTTTTACTAAAACTCCCAAAATACCCCTATATATTTAACCCTTTATTTTAAAATAAGGATCTAATAGTAATATTATCATAAAATGATTCCATTTCATTCCCTTGATGTAAAAAGTTATGACTCTGAGAAATTGATGTGTATAATTTTTTTTTTTTTTGGTTTATTATAGCATAAATGCGTGAATTTGCATGGAGGTCTTACTGAACTAAAAATTAAGTGCGTCATATATCGTTGGAAAGCTTATAATGTCTACTTTAAGGTATTTCTTTGGTTGGAGCATTTTGTACGTAGGATTTAAAAGTTATGGGCCCCAAGTGTTTTCTAGGGTTTCTTTACGCCCTCCCACATTTTATATGATTTATTTTTTAAAATTTTGTTGTCCAGGTTTGATCGTGGCTATATTATTGCACAATATTTCCAACTATATGTGGTTCATGAAATTCAAAGATCATTTCATTTGGTTGAGTTTCAATCAAAACTAATTTTGACTTAGCTTAAAAGTAATTTATCGTTTTTACAATATTTCATTCGTTTTGCACATGAGTTTTGTGATCAAATTTTCATTGTAAAATCAATTGATTCTTTTACCATTAAGAAAGAAATTGCTTCTATCAAACGTTTGGATTTTTGGGGAAGGTGGAGTATGCCCATTGCAAGATGCCCTTGATTTGGAAACGCACCTTTTGATTTAAAGGGTTTCACAATCGCTTTAGCTAGATTGAATCTTATGATCAAGGTGTTTGAAGTTGGTTAAAGATGCTTAAACTCTTACAAACTTTATAGTTTGCTCCAAAAGTCTTGAATTTGTCATTATTCGACTATATTTAGCCAAGTTGAGGAGTTTGAGTGAGTTTTGTGGTGTTAGTTTACATTTTTGGTGAAATTAGGATTTTTCTTCCTTTTCATAATTTTCTCGGTTTTGGTTTCCAAAATGGCAAAACAAGGTAGCAACAACAATGGCCAATATAACTAATTCACCCATCTAACACACAATTAATATAAAATAATGAAAAGCTTAGGAAAAAGAAACATCAATGTGCATTCACCATTCACAATAAAAGATTAAAATTAACTAGAGAAAAAGAAATACAAATGAACATAATGACACATTACATGAAGAATAAGGGAAAAGATGAATACATAATGCATCCTACCCTAAGATGTATAAAGTTGCTGGAATGCATGAAAATTTGTGAATATGCGAAGAGATTGAAGTTCATATTCCAATTGAAATTCCTAGATGATGAATGAGGATATATTATAATTATTCATTAAAAGATATATTTCATGTCAAATTTGGAATTTTGACCCTTTAACAAACGTTTCATCATTTTATTCAACTTCTCTTATACCACATTTGAGGAAAATGCAAAAACCTAATTTATATTAAATGTGGGTGATATGCAAGTAACAATATCATATTATGTTTTTGGTTTTTTCATTATTTTATGTGATGCATGGTTAAATTAATGCATAAGGCATGAAAATTGCCTGATGATGAATGAATACATAATGCAACCTACCCTAAGATGCATGAAATTGCCAGAACGCATGAAATTCATGACAGTTGAAATTCCTAGATGATGAATGAGGATATTTCATGATTACTCTTTAAAAGATATATTTCTTGTCAAATTTGGAATTTTGACCCTTTAACAAACATTTCATCATTTCATTCGACTTATCTTATACCACATTTGAGAAAAATGCAAAAACCTAATCTATACTAAATGTGGATGACATGCAAGAAACAATATTATATTATATTTTTGGTTTTTTCATTATTTTAAGTGATGCAAGGTTAAATTAACTTGTTAGAAATTGCTATACAATGCATGAACAACATTATTTCATCAACTAATTTCAAGATTTTAATGAAATAAAATTGTATTTCTACCGTAAACACATGGGTTCACAAATCTATGAGAATTAAAAAAAGTCAAATTCCTAATCTAATATAAGGAAATCATGGCAAGAGCATCTTGATTCATCCAACAAAACGTAATCTAACATTTAAAATGATGTTATGATTTCATATCGAACATGATGTTTGTATACGATGAAAGGGTACCGGTATATCAAAATGCATGATCAATATGAGTATGAGATGACATGTAAAAACTAATTTACCAACATACTAATTGTAAGCGCACAATTGCACCTGGACCCAAAGACAACTACGGGCTCAGGCCCAATGAGCCTTAAACAATAAAATTTGTAGAGTGTGGGCTTGAAACCTAGGTTAAAAGTACTGAGAACTTGATAACAGGCTAAGAGTTGCAAAACACATGTAAATAACAAAAGATAATTGTAAATAGGCCTCCTCGGACGTAAGCCGAGGACTACTTCTGTATTATTTCTATTTTTTACTTAAAAGTTACAATTCTTAGTTTTTTTTCTTTGTTGCAAATCCTCCTCATTCTCTTTGGCCTTCACCTCCCTTAAATACTTCCTTCCCTGATACTTTTTGGAAAGTGACTAGAAGTTTCAGCTCTACTGTTCAGGGGTCACTTCCCCATTAATGCGGCCAGGGAGGTAGGTGTAGAGCCTTTAATGCGGAGGTGACAGCCTTTGCTCTTGATATTTTCTTCAACACTTGTGCATCTAGAAGGTTCAGGGTGTCCCCCTTTAACCATTAGTCTTTCCAGAGTTGCCTTGACCTTCATAATGAAGTTTTGAGTTCTCTTGGATCTGTCCGAGGAGAAGCTCGCCCTCGGCTGTATCCTCGGATCTTCGGCGTATGGGCCAATTCGTAGAGTTTAATTCTGGAGCAGGTCGGCCCTCCATGCTACAGTCCAAAGACCCATATGCCCACTTGGGTCCTTTTACTCCCCACAATAGCCCCTCAAAACTCTATTTTTCATCATCCGAGGAGAAAAAATAGGGTTTTGATTCAACGAGGACTTACCCCACACGTTTTGTAAATAACTGCACGTGTGGAAATCGTTTCACGTTCCAGAGGATGCCATTTGGCGGTTTTATTTTCAAAAATGCGCGCATTTATTACCGTAAATTACACTTTGTCCCTCACGTTCAACGGTGAGATGAGCATCTAACGGCCCCTGTTACTCCATAAAAATTTGGGCGGGACAAATGCAATTTCGAGGCCGCTTCCCGCACGTCGTGATGCTTCGGGAACCTGCGCCCTCATTTATTTCCTCAGAGGCTAATCCCATCAAAACATCAATAACCACCTTTTGTCTGCAGAAGTCCGTGGAAATTCGCACAACTTGAAATTTGTAAGTTCTTGTTCCTTTTCCTTAACCCTTTCTCCTCGGATCATGTCCTCGGCCCCCCTTCTAACTGTTCCATCTCTTAGAACTTAGTTTTTCGTTTCTTTCTGATGGGAAAGTTTAAGTGTCTAGTAGATACCGCTGCTGGGATGGAGGGTTTTAGAGCTAAGTATCATATTCCCAGCGACGTAGGTCTAAAATACTGCCCGGCGGAAGCCGTGGCCGGTTCTAGGAAAACCGGAGAGGTCATCATCCCCATAGTCGCCTTCGTAGAAGGTGGGATGACCCTCCCAATGAAGCCCGTAACCAGGGAGTACCTCCGCAACCACCGGTTGTGTCCCGATCAGTGCGCTCCAAACGTTTTTAGAGTTTTAGGAAGCATCGATGCTCTAAACGAGTAAATGGGTGTGAACCACACATGGCATGATGTCGTCTTTATGTACGAATGCCACAAACTCACTAGAGTAGGTTATTACATCAAATCCCGCTCCAGCGTAGTTAGGTTGATCTCCTGTTTGCCCAAGTCCAATAAAGGCATGAAGGATGACTACCTCATCGTCTCTGGCAACTAGCACGACGGCCCCCACTGCCCAGTTGAGTGGGGAGATCCAGGTGCGACACCTTAGGATTTAACTTCCCCCTCCATAACTCCCTAAATCATCTAGGCATGTGCATTCGCATTTACTTGAGCGTCTAACTTTAATTTATTATATGTTCTACGAATCTGACCATGTTTGTTTATTTGGATGTTTTTCTTTGCAGATAAGCAAAACGTGCGCCCACGCTTAAGCCACTGCAACGTTGCAGATTTGAATAGAGTGTTACGCTCCGAGTAGGGGTGGCAATTCGTGGTCGCGTGTCGGGTTCGTGTCGTGTCAAGTCATGAGTATTCGACTACATAGGTCAACACTAACCCGACCTGTTTATTAAACGGGTCAAGATTTCTCAACCCTAACACGACCCATTTATTAAACGGGTCAGTCGTGTCGACCTGTTTATCAGATTTTATCAAAATGAAAAATAAAAATTAATGAAAGAACAAACAAATAAATATTTTTAATATAAAATTTAGAACTAACGAGTAACTGCATCACAAATAATCATTCAAAGTTAAAGCATATCCCAATATCACAAATAATCAATCACAATATGTCAAAGAAAATAAATCACAACAACTAATAAGTTTATATACCTAGAGTTTGAAGGGTATATTGGTAAAATATCATTTAATTAAACGGGTCAGACGGGTCAAACAGGTTCTATGTGTTCAACCCTAACCCAACCCATTTATTAAACGGGTTAGTCGTGTCAACCCGAATATGACACGAACCCGTTAAGCCTCAACCCATAACCTACTAATTTCGTGTCGTGTCGTGTCGGGTTCACGGGTCGTGTCAAATTTTGCCACCCCTAGCTCCGAGGTGTTCATTAGCGGAGGCTTACAACTTAGGGCGGCCCACTTGATTCTGGGGTACGATCCCGTCTCCTCGGACTTCCAGGAGATCGAGAACGCAATAATCGCGGGTGACCGAAGGCGTAGGAGAATTAACGTAGCCAGACCCCACTTTTTGGCCGACCATGACATCCCTGACGCCCCACACACAGTGTTGTACACACAGCCCATAGCGGCAGTTCCCCTCGCTGTGCACTCTCAGGCAATTGATGTCCCAGAGGAGCGAGTGTCTTCTTCGAACACGTTGGACGAGGAGATAGAACAATTTCAGTTCGAGGACTCCCCACGACCTCGTGGAAACCCGTTCGTTGTTCTTTCCGACGAGGAAGAAGAAGCAACCGAAGCCTCTAAGATAGAAGGTCTAGTGATAGTGCGTCCAGACGACAGCTCCATTGAAGAAGAGATGGACGAGCTGAAGGGCCTTATGACCGCAAGAGGCGCACGAGTGGCGAAGAAGGGGACAAGGGGGTCCCAGGTTCCCCCGACTTTACCACTACCTCCTCCTCCTCTAGCCGACCCTAAGCCTCCAGCCGAAGATCCCAAGAAGAAAAGGAAAGCGGAGGCCGAGGGGGCTAGAGGTGAAAAACAAAAGAAGATGAAATAGCCCGCGCCGGCCCAGCAGCAGAAATTGGACAAGGGCAAAGGGCGCGCCCGCTCAGTTGAAAGCGGGGAGATCAGAGACGTGGCCGAGGTGCGCCAAGCACCAGCTACCTGGTCTCCTGACTTGAGACTGGACGGCGCACCCATTCCCTGTCACTCCAGCATTAGGGCGGTCCAACAAGGCCACGCCCATCATTTGGCCGAGGTGTTGGAGCGTCCTCTTCTGCTGCCCAAGGACATGGAAACCTTGGAGAAGATGGGCCAACCGCAGTTGTTCCTCTCCTTAAAAAGGGGTTTAGCTCTGGTAAGTTCCACCTCGCACTCATACTTTATATTTATTTATAAATACTTTACCGTATTTAACCTCTTGGCATTTTTGCAGTCCATCCAAGAAGTTTTCGCGGCCGAGAAATTCGTGGAGAATTCTCGGAAGCGCGCTGGGATGGAGCAAGAGCTAAGGCAAGAGGCAGAAAGGTCCCTAGGCCAGGCCCTAGCAGAGAACGGGAAGATCACGTCACAACTGGCCGATTTGAAAAGAGAGAGAGATGGTAACAAGGCCAGCTTGAAGACGATGGAGGGCCAAGTGGAGGGGCAGCGTAAGCTTCTCCGCCAAAAGGATGACGAGCTTGCCTAAGTCCAACAGGCACGCTCTGACTTGGAGAAGGAGCTTACGAGGGCGAAGGAGGAGGCTCGCGCCCACAAGCACGCACTGGAGGCCGCAAAGAAGGCCAGCTATCAGGAGGGGTAACCAGAACGCAAGAACAGCTAACAGAGGCTTTTGCGGCCTTGTGCCGAGAGTACTGTTAGCAGGTCTGGGGAGAGGCCATGAATGCAACAGGGGTTCCTCAAGCTTCCGAGCTGAGGAAACCCGAGAACATTTGGCTTCCCCTAGACATACAAGAAATTGAAGACCCTCCTGTTGCTGCCTCTCCTGCCCTTCCTCCTGTGGTGCAAGAACTTGTTCCTGATCCTACAGAACCTGAAGGTTCCTATAAAGAGAAGGACAAGTGTGATGGCGCCGAGAAGGAGCAAGTACAAGACATGGAGCCCCTCGTCCCTTCAACAGACAAAGGGAAGCAAGTTTTGTCCACCTTTGAACTAGAGTTGAAGAGTACCGAGGCTGACAGCAGCTCCCTCCAAGACCCCCCTGCACAAGCTTAAGGCCTAGGATAGAACCTTTTGTACTCCTCGGCTTGTTGTTGTGGTACCTGTCCGACCTGAAATCCCTTCTCTCCCGCGGGATAACCTTCTCCTTTCCCTTTCCTTGCTGCTGGTCTTTCTCCACTCTCTTGTACTCGTCAATGCGGTCCATGAGGCGATGTACGCTGCGGACGGGCTTTTTAGTCAAAGACTTCCTCAAGTCATGATCAGTAGGAAGACCTACCTTAAAAGTATTGAGCGCCACCTCATCAAAGGTTCCATCTATTTCATTAAACATTTCCCAGTACCGGTCAGAATATGCTTTCAACATCTCCCCTTCCCTTATGGTCATGGATAGCAGCGAGTCCAATGGCCGAGGTACTCTGCTACACGTAATGAACCGCAAAGCGAATGCTCTAGTGAGCTCCCCGAACGAACCTATAGACCCCGATTTAAGGCCGTTAAACCACCTCATAGCCACAGGTCCCAAGCTAGAGGGGAAAACTTTACACATCAAGGTCTCGTTGTGAGAGTGCACCGCCATCCTCTGGTTAAAGTGACTCACGTGCTCCACCGGATCAGTTTGGCCATTGTAGATGGTAAAGGTGGGCTGAGTAAACCTCCTGGGAAGCCTCCCCTTCTCAATCCTCCGTGAAAACGGAGATTTAGAGAGTTGGTGCAACGCCCGACTCATAGCATCGTTCCCTAAGCCCCTTGAAGGAAGCTTCTTGCGTCTGCAAGCTGGCTGGTCGTCCTCCTCACCAAAGGATATTGCACTGGGGGGTGAGCATGACCTTGAGCTATAGCTACCTCCCCGTACCTCCTCTGAGGAAGGATTAGATGAGGACGGTGAAGACCTGCGTCTGGCGCGGCGTAACTTCCTCTTCAAACGATTAATCTCCTTCTACATGACTTTAGCACCATCCTCATGGGTGGTACTACCCCCACCATGAGTACGGCTAGCCCCGGGGTATTCTGTATGGACACTTCCCTCACGATCCCTTCGACGCTCAAGACGCTCGAAAAGATCCTCTGGTTGTGACCTGTGACTCCGCATGGTGAGAACCCAGGCCTGCCATAGTATCCCAACTCCTTCTAGACTAGATTCCCCACAGACGGCGCCAATTGTAAGCGCACAATTGCACCTGGACCCAAAGACAACTACGGGCTCAGGCCCAATGAGCCTTAAACAATAAAATTTGTAGAGTGTGGGCTTGAAACCTAGGTTAGAAGTACTGAGAACTTGATAACAGGCTAAGAGTTACAAAACACATGTAAATACCAAAAGATAATTGTAAATAGGCCTCCTCGGACGTAAGCCGAGGACTACTTTTGTATTATTTCTATTTCTTACTTAAAAGTTACAATTCTTAGTTTTTTTTCTTTGTTGCAGATCCTCCTCCTTCTCTTTGGCCTTCACCCCCCTTAAATACTTCATTCCCTGATACTTTTTGGAAAGTGACTAGAAGTTTCAGCTCTACTGTTCAGGGGTCACTTCCCCATTAATGCGGCCAGGGAGGTAGGTGCAAAGCCTTTAATGCGAATGTGGCAGCCTTTGCTCTTGATATTTTCTTTAACACTGGTGCATCTAGAAGGCTCAAGGTGTCCCCCTTTAACCATTAGTCTTTCCAGAGTTGCCTTGACCTTCATAATGAAGTTTTGAGTTCTCTTGGATCTGTTCGAGAAGAAGCTCGCCCTCGGTTGTATCCTCGGATCCTTGGCGTATGGGCCAATTCGTAGAGTTTAATTCTGGAGCAGGTCGGCCCTCCATGCTACAGTCCAAAGGCCCATATGCCCACTTGGGTCCTTTTACTCCCCACAATAATAATAAATATATTATTGAAAATCCAAGGGTTGGGGGAGAAGGGAGATAGACAAAGGGCACAAGCTTCTCATTTGGTATGCATATATTTTTTTAATCATTAATTAATTTTTTTTCCTCGTTGATTAAATATTTCTCATTTTATCAAATATATAAAAAAAATTCTTCATTAGTATTTTCTAGATATATTTTACATTAAAATAAATGAGACAATAGGACTCAGGGGCAGAGCCAGAAATTTTTGTTTGGGGGGCCGAGTTGCGGCACTAATATATTTATTAAGACAATTCTCGTGTGTGTATATATATATAGACACACACACGTTTTTTTATTATTATATATACACACTTTTTTATTTGATAAGTTATATATATACACTCACCCAACAAAAAAAAAAAGTATTTTCAATCAAAGTTATGTTTGATGACGATTTTTATAAAATAAAATTCATTTTTTCCATTTTTATAGTGAAATTATTAAAAAGTTTTATTTTAAATACAAATTATCAAATTTTATACTAAAATAAAAAATCTTTCAATTGAACTAATGAAAATTTCAAAAACATGCAACTAAAGACATTAAAATAAGTTAGGCTCCAAACATATTTAAAGCTATCGTACTCTAACCTATTATGTGTCAACTAAAGACACATTTCATGTGTATTTTTAGTGACAAGATTTTTTTAATGAGTCAATGACTTGTTAATCGCCACATAACGGGTTAAAAAAGATAAATTCAAACATGTTTGATGCCAAACTTTATCAAATATTTAACAAATGTAAGAGCACATTTTACAATAAAAAATAGAATTGCAAAAAA
Source organism: Castanea sativa (assembly GCF_040712315.1). NCBI lineage: Eukaryota > Viridiplantae > Streptophyta > Magnoliopsida > Fagales > Fagaceae > Castanea > Castanea sativa. The sequence continues at coordinate 9,474,795 of NC_134019.1, read as the reverse complement.
TAAAGTTATATCTCTATAACTATTAGACCAATTATTTTTTTTAAGAGCATCATTGGACTAATTCAAATATTGGGGGGGCAACTCTTATTTTTATAGACTAAACTTTAAAAATACTAAAATAATTATATATATAATTTAAAAAATTTCAAAATTTTGGGGGCCACCTTCAACACAGCTCCGCCCCTGATAGGACTAAATTTGAATGTATAGTACTTGTAGGTGCACAATTTGTACCCGGACCAGAAACAAGTGATGAGTTCAGGCCCAAAAAGCCTTATACAATGAAATTTGTAGAGTATGGGTTTGAAACCTAAGTTTGAGATATTGGAAAGTTAAACAACAGGCTAGAATGCCGCTGTCTGTGCAAGTAATAGAGGGACGTAACAAGAAAAACCCTCCTCGGACGTAAACCGAGGACAATTTATATAGTATTTCATTTTCTAAGCAAAAGATTATAATTCTTAGTTTTTCAGCCAAGGAGAAGATCCTCCCCTTCTTTCCTCTCTCGTCTTCTTATATACTTCTTCTTCCCTGTTTCATCCACGTGTCTCACAAATCTTCTTCTTAGATACTTGTCCCATCCACCACCTTCTTGAAGTCTTCAAATAATAGTAGGAAGGCTGAATTCTACTGTTCAGAGGTCATTTCTCCATTAATGCGGCCAGGGAGGTAGATGCAGGGCCTTTAATGTGGTGGTAGCAGCTTTTTCCTTAAATATTTCTCACACGTTTCTGCTTCTAAAGGGTGTTTGGACTACACTTTTACCCACCAGTTCTTCCAGAATTCTGCCTCTAAGCTGTTTAGCAAGTCCCAAGGCCTTTACTGGGCCTGTCCGAGGAGATACTCCTCCTCGGACAACTCCTTGAACCACTATAGTGCAGTCTGACCTGTGGGCCTAGAGACCCTAATCAAACAGATTTATACCAACCAATCAGGCCCAAAATCCAAATGTTTATTCAAACACTTTTACCCCTCACAGTACTAGTATAGTATTAGAGTTTATAATATTTTGTATTCATCGTGCTATAATTTACCATATTTTCTCTCAAATAGTATTTTTTTGGGATATACAGTGGGTTAATTTATTTTCTCAAAAAAGAGGGTTAATTTAATCTAGAAGATATATATATATATATATATATTCAAAATCTAAAGCTATTTATGGTCACGCATCATTTTGAAATGATTTTTTATTTATTAAAAATGATTTTTTTGGGAATAACTAAAAATGAAATTAAAAATTAAAAAATGAACGGACCAAATATTTGATTAAAATATATATTAAAATTAAATCTTTGATGAAATAAATCCATTATATTTCAAAATATGTAGAGGTCCACATTGGTAAACCCTCGACAAATATTTAAAAAAAGAATACGACTCATTGAGTCATTGACTATTCCATTGGACGTTGGTTGGTTGTTAGGTGGCTTTCTTGGAACTTAAGGATACTTGTTCCTGCTTTTCTTTCGGTTGGTTAATTTATGCTTTTATGATTTCTAAAGTCTTTATCTTCTCAGTTTTGACCACATTTTCTGTCCTTGTTTTTTCAAAATTTTTTTTTTCTCTTTTAGAGAGAACTTTCGGAAAGTGGCAGTAAGGTGGATAAGAAAAGAACAACCTCATCTCTGAAAATTTTGTTGTTAGAATATCCTTTCCTTCTCCAATGAACAAAGACTTTAGAAATATGATTTGAAACTTGATTTGAAACTTTTTAAATATTTAAATATGATTTTTTTGGAGAAAAAAAAATTACTTAAATTTTATTATCTTGTTTTAGATGCAAAACTACTAATTAGCCATGCAGATTTTTTTTTTCTTCAAGAAGATCTATAGATACAAAAAATTGAGAACTTTTCATAGCTGTTGATGTGGCAGATTGGTAGTGGTAAAAATGTGATATTTGTGTTAGGTCTAGATAAAAATAAGTAAAAGTTTGTCAACTCAACTATTGTGAAAAATGTTGTAAAATTCTTTGTGTATTGCTCTTTTTTTCCTAATATTTTCACAACAAATCTTAACTATTAAATTGTTACTGGTTCTAATTTTAACCCACTATTTAAATTACTTTTTTGCCAACCAATAACAGTCAATAACAACTTACCATTTTGAATTTGTTGTGAAAAATGTTGTGGACATAACATTTTTTTTTCTCTTTTTCTTGTATTTCATTTGATAAAAAATATTATTTTATTTATTGACTAATATTTGAGCTTAATTAATACTTTTAGAACTAGAAAAATTACTCTATTAGTTAAAAGTTAGAGGCCTTAGGCGGCCGCATCATTCGCTTCTATAATAAAGCCGCCCTGCTGACCCCACTAATATAAAGGTTTATGAGTTAATAGTTATATTCATATTTAATATTCCAAACCGAAAATGGAAAAAGTTGAAATTTATAAGTTTGTGTAATTATTACACTTTTTTTCATGTTTGAAAGTTTAAAGAGGGGAGAGACGTCGATAAAGAGAGTAGAGAGAAGTGGAGTGAAAGTTACGGTATAATTGGACCACGTATTTTTTATTTTTAGATGTTTTAAAAATTACGTAAAAGTTAAGAAATAGACGTGTATTATTTCTTTTTACAAAATTTATGTAAAAACAATGCTACAAACACAATAGTAATTGACAAACTCCATAATTACTGAACATAAAGGCATTAATTGTTTTTGATAATGTTGCTCTAGATTTGTTGTTTAAGGATCAAGGGAGAAGCTTTTAAGAGAAACCAATAATTTCAAAGAAGAAAGAAGTAGGAGGCAAACATAAAGGCACAACCGCTGTGGAGTAGGCCAATAGGACCGACGTTGGGATGGTAATAAATGATGGGTTAGGGGACTACAGGGTGAGGTCCACTGGTGTTGGGGTCCAATCAACAAGATAACCTTGTTTACAGGTGGTTGAGTAGGGACAGATTTCATTACACATGCATAAAAAAAATATATATTGAGAGAGAGAGAGAGAGAACAAGATTGCAGGAGTAAATAGGATCTGTTTGTTAACACTTTTAAGAGATTTTATTCTAGTGGAGTAGTCGCTCTTGTCTAAACCAACTTTATGCATTTGAAAGAAGAATATAATGTTCTACCAAAAAAATGAAAGAAGAATATAATGGATAAACTATAAAATAATGAAATAGAATAAAGCAGAATGTGATTTTTTTAAAAGTATGTTTATGGATTTATAAAATTAAAAAGAAGAAGAAGAAGATATATACTTCCCCTTAGCCAGTTTGCATCCCACATTTGGGAATTAGGGAAGAAAGAAGAAGCTTCATGATCAAAATGGAATGGATTTTTTTTCTAAGTGTGCGTTTGGATACCGTTTATTTTGCTGAAAACAATAAAAAAAATAAATAAAAAAGTTATTGTTTGAACTCTGATTACTATTCATATGTCTGATCTCATGAACAGTGCAACAGGCGCTGAACTTAAATAAAAAAAAAAAAAAAAACTAGAAACGCATACAATCCAAGCGCAAACGCCAAATCCAAACCGAGCTTAAATCTAATTATTTCATTTTGTTGGGAAAAACTCCCAAACAAGAAAATATAGAAAAATGTAGACCTCCTTAGTGTGGTGGCTCTTTATATTCTTTTCTCTTATTTTGCTTTTCATTTTTTCTTCTCCTCATTAAATATATTACCCCGTGGACCACTAGATACTCTAGTGGTGGCTCATTAATATCGACGTAATGTAGATTCGGAGTTCTCTACTTCAATCTATTGTACTACCGGTCTATGAAGCTTCTAGAATGTCTTATAGGTAAAGAGTAGAATAGTTTAGTAAAAAAACTGAAACACTACTTCTTTTTATAAAGTATGATATAATTTTAATCCTTTAAAAGAATTAGAGGCATTTATAGAACATGCAACCTATTCATACGATTTCATAAAAGATAATAAATAAAGTAATAATGAAAAATGGGAGAGTTATCTTCAGTGCCCTCTAAGTAATGGAAAAATCATGAAGGAGGAAGAATCATCTAACAAAGGAAAAAAAAGTAGACGTGTAAAACATTTAAATAATATTTATGAGAGCAAAATATATGTGGCTGCAAGCACCCTGCAAGGCTTTAAGCCTGTAACCCCACTTCCCTTCATATTTATTGGTACTTATTATTGCTATAATCATGTAATTACTGATTTTACCTAATTGCCAAACTAAAACTAAACCCAAAATGAAAAAAGAACAAATAGAACCGAAAAAAACAAGTGGCTCCCACCCCAAAGCTCCCAAAGATAAGTTAAAGCATAATTAGTTGAACTAAGTATATCAATTAAAAATTTATCATAAAAAATTCGGAAGATGAAACCTAAGTAATGTGGGATAACGTAGTTTTATCATGTGTTTAGGTACATCTTTTGTTGTTAACTCTAATAAAATAGATACAGCCATTAAAGGCATCTAACAAATATAATAATATAATAAATATGGTAAAGGTTACGTGACAAAATCTCTCATCCCCAAATAAAGAGTTTAGATTTAAATCTAATCTACACAATGACAAATTAGTATTTTAGTATAAAGGTAAATGTTAGTAATAATTATGAAGTGAATATCATAAGTTCAAATTTTACTGTACTTATTAAAAAATGTTGGTAAAAATTTCAAACTCATTTGTTTGAGACAAGTTTTGAAAATTAAGGCGGATGAATTCTACTTCAGATGGCATTTTGACCGGTTTAAAACCTTGGGTCTAAAGAAGGTAAAAAAAGTGAAAAGAAAAACCTTGGGTCTAAAGAAGGTAAAAAAGTGAAAGAAAAAGAAAAGAAAAAGGGAAAGGGTGTCTCGTATTGTGTTATCATACCCCCTAAAAGTACTTAAAGGACTTTAAAGCACCTTTGTAAAAAAAAAACGATGTGTTTTTCGGTAAATTTCCAACATCTTTAGGGTTGTGTCCGGTTGGGTGTCTGTCGTTTATTTGTATAGTGCTATATAAAATATATAATTTCTAGTTGTTATGTTAAATATGTGACAAAAAAAATTAAAACTTCATTTATTTTAAAAAAAATCTATTTTTGTTAAAATAAAAAAATTGAGACAAAAAGAAAAAAAAACAAAAAACTAAGATCCCGTTTAGTAGAGTAGTTTAAACACACATTTTCACTTTTTAAACAACATTACATGCATTTTCACACATTTTTTTCACCCACACGTATTTTAAAAAACTACAAATAATATTACTCAAACTCTTCTACCAAACGGACCCTAAAATTTTGTGCCAAACATACACGAAATTTATACCCAAAAAAAATCAGTTTTTAAATTCAGAATTTCACCCATAAAAAAAATATTGAATTTCAAAAAAAAAAAAAAAAAAAAAAACTTTACTTTTGTAACAAAAGGAAACGTGCAGAAAGTTGACTACTGCACTCTGCACCGAAATTGCCCTGTTCCAAGCACTCGCATGGACAAAAGACAAAAAGCAACGGCCATGGCCTTCCATTCGAGGTCTTATTTTATATATATATATATATATTTATTTATTTGTATTACTAATTAATACTTTACATACAAATAATGAAAAAAAAGAAAATAAAATATTTGCATGTAAAGTCTGAATATTTTACATATTTATTTATTTGTATTACTAATTAATACTTTACATTCAGCAAAAAAAAAAAAAATATATTTTACATATTTATTTAGAGTCAAAATTTGGTAAGGATGAGTGTAAAATCCATATTTTACAATGGGTTCCAATTAGTTCAATTGATAAAGTTTTTAATGGTTGAATAAGAGATATAAGGCCCGGCTTACACCAAAAACCAATTGGTGTCTTAGTCTGATAATAAAGAGTATTATTAGGAGCGAACACTATATGTTGCAATTCTCTCAAAAAAAAAAAAAATATGTTTTACACAATCTAACAAGGGGTTGTCGCAGTAGTATTTTACTTAAAATTTAATATATCATACCACACATAATAATATCTCAATAAACTCCCAATTTGGTTGAATTTATATATGGGTATTAGAATTCTATGGGTGTGGTTGTGCTTTATTCTTAAATATGTATTAAGATGATGTGACATGTTGGGATTAAAATGGTAAAGTATGAGTTTTACATTACATCCTTACATAATTTAATCTCATTTATTTATATCTTAAGATTAAAAAAAATTATATAATTATTATAAAATAGTTTAATTAATGGGTGCTTTTTAAACATTTGTTAATAAACTATTTTAAGAATGCCTTAGTACAATTTTTATGAAAATATAAAAAGTTATCTTCTCTTATAAACAGTTTTTAAAAATATTATCTAAACTAAAGCTAGGACATATGCTAACTTTTTTCATTATCAAAACATTAATATTTGTTGCAAACTTATTACACGCATTTAATTACACACTTTCGAAAATAGTGCCATCAAGATAAAATTTCAATTATAATTTTGAAAAAGTAAGAGAAAACACGATTTCACGATTTAACAAAGATCGTGTTTTGAACGCACATTTTTCAGCCGATGTATCTCACACGTACCGTACTCGGTGTGTAATTAAGCAATTAACCACTAAAGAGAGAGAGAGCAACCTTTATAGGGAAGCAAAAAAGTAAAAAAAAAGGGCAAAACCCTTTTTACATTAGCCTCTAAAACATATTTCTATTGGGGGGGTTTATGCGTTTTGGGCTTGGGAGTGTTGTATAATAACTATATAAAGCCGCCAACGCTGAGAAATCTCAAACTCATATCCTTTCCTTCTGCCTAGTTTTCTCTCCCATTTTCTCTTTCTTTTCTACATATTTGTACTCGAGTGTATGAGTGTGTGACTGTGGGTTTGTTCCTCATGCTCTCTGCGCCTTTGCCACCTTCTTGTTATAACGTCTGAACTCCCAAACCAAACTATAGTTGCTTTGCTTTCCTCCACAAACAAAACCCACTTCAGCTTTTGGGTACTGTGTCTGGTTTTTCAGTTTACCACCAATATTTGTTGTTGATGATCATTGGAAATGCCTGTTCTGTTCTGTTTTCTGATATAATGTTCTGTTTATATATGTAGGTGTTATCTAAAACTGAGGTAAAGAAAAACAAAGAAAAAAAGAAAGCATAAAAATGAAGTATGTGTTGGTGACTGGTGGGGTGGTTAGTGGCCTTGGAAAAGGAGTCACCGCCAGTAGTATTGGCCTACTTCTCAAGGCCTGTGGCCTTCGTGTGACCTCCATCAAAATTGGTCTCTGCTGCTTCTTCTTCTTCTTCTTCTTCTTCTTCTTTTGTTTTTGTTTTTTTTAGCTGCTTGCTTGTCTGTATATTTCCTTTTTCTTGGGCCCCTAATGAATTTTTTTGAAGCTTTATTGCTACATTATTAGCTTTTGGAATATGGGCAATCTATTTTTTTCCTAAAATGAGCATCAGAATTTTAAGTTGTTTCTCAGTTAAGAATGTGTATATGTTATATGTATAAATGTGTCTTATAAGTTGGTTAAACTTCCATTTAGTTTTCCTTATCTAATTTATTAACCTCTTTTTTTCTCTCTCTTTTTTTTTAATAAAAATATATTAACTTGTGTGCTTTTCTGGGCTCCTCTAATTGGAGCAGAAATTGACAATATCACACAACCACATCAATTCTATGATTCATTACCGGGCATTTTTTTTGTTTTATAAACTCTTGACATATGATTGCCTTGTCTTGTTCTTGTTTTCTTCTTTTTCAACGTTTTGACATGTGTTTTGGCCCCATTTTTTGTTTTGTAATTCAGATCCTTACTTGAACACTGATGCTGGAACAATGTCCCCTTTTGAGCATGGAGAAGTTTTTGTGTTAGATGATGGCGGTGAGGTATAAAAACAGTTCCTTTTCTGTGTTATTTGTTTGTTAATTTTATTGTATAAATGATATGTCAACATTATTTTCCTACTTGCTTCAACTCTCTTTGATGGGGTTTATAAAATTAAATTCTTGAAAGGTCGGCCCCTTTTATGTTCTAAATGGATTCTATTTCGACAAGAAGTTTTTGAAATGTTTAAGTAGGCCTATTGGTATGGGGATTTGGTTGTTTCAGTAAATTGTAGTGCACCTCACTGGATCAATTTCATGTTTTGTTTTTGAGAAAAGAAATGACTTTTAGAATGATCACTATCAAATTTGTACGCTATCCTATTTCTTCTGTACAGATACTATTTGAAAGTTCTAGTTAAGCATGTTACTTTTAACAAAAATTAAAGCAAAAATGTAGACATCAGGACTAATTTGTCAAGGTTTTGACAAATATGGATGATATGATCAGAACTCGGCATAACAGTATGAAACATGACTTTATTTTGTATTCAAAGGTGGACCTGGACCTTGGAAATTATGAAAGGTTTCTAGATATCAAGTTGACACGCGATCATAATATCACTACCGGAAAGATTTACCAGGCAAGTTGGTTCATTTCCATACCTATATTAAATATTTACTTGTAGAGTTGGTAAAGATTATTATATTCTCTACCAAACTCTAATGGCTTAAGTTTTTCTTCTTGTATGGCAGTCTGTTATTGACAAGGAGAGAAGGGGAGATTATCTGGGGAAAACTGTACAGGTTTGTTTTCTTTTTTTCCCCTGTCCCACTAATATATCCATTTTGTTTTCTTGTATCATTCTTAACCTTGATATACATGTATGGCCAACAAGTCTTTTTACATACTTTGGTTCTGTAGGTTGTCCCTCACATCACAGATGCCATTCAAGAGTGGATTGAGCGGGTAGCAGTGATACCAGTGGATGGAAAGTCAGGTTCACCTGATGTTTGTGTCATAGAATTGGGTGGAACTATAGGTACACTAACAACAGTGTTCTTGAAATGTGGAAGTACAAGTTGTTTCTCAGTTTTTTAAGATTTTAATAAGCTTCCTTGGTGCAGGAGATATTGAATCCATGCCGTTTATTGAAGCATTAGGTCAATTCTCGTATCGTGTAGGTAAGGATATTGTCTATGCAACTTCAGAAGACACAAGTGTCAAGCTTGATCTTTTAATAATTCTAATTAAATGTCTTCTTTTCTTGAATGCTTCTCATTTTAGGGACCGAAAACTTTTGCTTGATTCATGTCAGCCTTGTGCCTGTTTTAAATGTTGTTGGTGAACAGGTAAACTTCTTAGGAATTGAAAGTTTCTGTACATCCCATATGGCAGATGATACAGTGGTTGCATCTTTTTTATTTATCAGAACAAATTTCTTGGTTGGTTTAATAATTGTGGTGAATTTTCTCATTATTGTTCAGAAAACAAAACCAACCCAGCACAGTGTTCGGCAACTAAGAGGCCTGGGTTTGACACCACATATCTTAACTTGTCGTAGTACAACGGTATCCCACTATCCCTTTGTTTCTCTCTGACATGCGTGCGTGCACACACACACACTTTTTTATGTTGCTACTTTATCGGGTTGACTTAATGTATTAAATTGAATTTGTTAACAGGCACTTGAGGAGAACGTAAAAGTCAAAGTCTCTCAGTTTTGCCATGTCCCGGTATTTTGATATGGCCAAAAGTTTTATGTGCATATAAGTGGAAATTTATATTTATCTGCTTTGTAAGATTCTATCTTATTGAAAGCACTTGTTTTTCAGGCAGAAAACATCATCACTCTCTATGATGTACCCAACATCTGGCACATTCCTTTGCTTTTAAGAGTAAGTAGTACTTTAGCACTCCTTGGAATGTAAATCTTGAATATTTAATTAAGATCTCTTACAGCTGGATATGTTTTTTCTTCTGAATTAGGATCAGAAGGCCCATGAAGCAATCTTGAAAGTGCTGAACCTTCTGGGGTTTGTCTGATTAGCTCAGTTCTTAATTATTATGTTAATTTTGAGCTTGAATGTCCAGGCATGTGACATCATTTAAGTTTTCAGCATCCTTATGCAATGCTTTCTGTAATGGCAGTAAAGCTGGCAAGCCTGAATTAGATGAATGGATTTCAAGGGCTGAAAAATGTGACAAGTTGCATGAGCCGGTGGGTCTAACAATCGATTCTCAAATTCAGAATCTATTTTTCTTTCTATTTGTTGTCAGAAGTTTATCTCTGTGTGTCAACTAATTGACAGGTCCACATTGCCATGGTTGGGAAGTATACAGGCCTTTCAGATTCCTACCTCTCTGTACTAAAGGTGCACTTAGTTATCACTTCTTACTCTAAATCATTATTTCAGCTGGAATTATTATGCATTCTTATAATGGAAATATCAAAGATTGTTGGTAAATTCAGTTGACTTTGGGGTCCTTATACAAAAAATATTTAACTATATTTATTAGTAGATAATATTATATAATTTTTCAACATATGACGCCAATTAAATATTTAATTTCTGTTTCTATTTCTCTAAAGATACTTTCATCTGCTCTTACTTGTGATACCATTCAAATTTTTAATTGTGTATTAGAATTTAAATAGTCTTTAGTAGATAATATGATATGATTTTTCACCCTATAAATCATGTCTCATGTACTTTTATAGTGGTAGATAAAATGACATGGTATTGCAATCTATGATGGCCTTGTTTTTTGTTTATCCAGGGATTTAGGATAGCTGGATCATCTTCAGCATCTTAGTCAATATATTGTCCTATAAGAGTATAAGTCACTTGTTTTAGCAATTTTGAATCCATTTTGAGCATTCATGATGTGTCTCAGTTCGTTAAGAGGCCAGTCATTGAGATCTGACTACTGATTGAATTTAGTTATAGAAATCTGATGATTCTTTTTTATCTTCATAAGCTCAAAGAATCACAAAGCACACACATCCTCTATGTAATGATGCTTTTGAAGATTCTATAAGTTGTGCCCTTCTTCAAATAAAGGGCAAGTTAGAAATATTATTAAATTTGTGTCCATTTACTTTTCAAAGTACCTATTATTTTGGAACATCCTAAAATGGAATTAAGGACCAAAAATGTGGGACGAAGGGAATGAATATGTTATTTTAAGTTTAGTATCTTAATATATCACATGCATATTGGTATAGCTTGAGTGTGCAGAAGTATAATGTTGCTGGCTATATACAATGTACTGTCTCTACAGGCTCTTGTGCATGCTTCTGTTAGCCATGGCAAGAAACTCTTTGTAGATTGGGTTCCAGCTAGTGATCTTGAAGATGCAACTGAAAAAGAGGTTATTATTAATATTGTGTTTCTCACATTGTACTTAATCTTAATTTTTACCTTATTTCACAACATGACAAAAATTTCTTGTTGCAGAATCCAGATGCTTATAAAGCTGCCTGGAAGTTGTTGAAGGTTGGTTTAACTGATGTGATTGGATTATCAAGCTGATAATGCTATTTTAATTTATTCTGGAGGTGTCTACCCTCTTTAACTTGTAGTAATTTTTTTGATTTGGTCTCTGACTAGCCTTTATCTTCAGGGTGCAGATGGTGTTCTTGTTCCAGGAGGGTTTGGTGACAGAGGAGTGCAAGGGAAAATTCTTGCAGCAAAGTATGCCCGAGAAAATAGAAAACCATTTCTTGGCATTTGTCTAGGAATGCAAATTGCTGTCATTGATTTTGCACGATCTGTTCTTGGTCTGAAAGATGCTAACAGCACTGAATTTGATCCCAATACCAAGAATCCCTGTGTTATATTTATGCCTGAGGTTTGTATTTTGTGCCTTTTGAGTTTAAACAATGATAGAAAATTGTTTTTGCACTTTTAAAGAAAAAGTAGAAATAGAGTTTAATTCTTATTCCTTTTATTTTGAGCTAAGAAGAGAATGTTGCTAAATAAGAGGCAGAGAGAGATGGAAGCCTTTAAATTCAACCTTCATTTATTTTTTGATTAAACTAAGAACCTGACATGAGATCTATGTATATATTTAATAATTTCCGATCTTTCATTATAAGCAGGGCTCAAAAACACATATGGGAGGCACCATGCGCCTTGGATCAAGGAGGACAAAATTCCATGTTTTGGACTGCAAATCTGCAAAACTGTGAGTATTGATTTTAAACAAGATATTTACATACAATATACATGAGTCAACTGATAATTGAACATTGGGGCCAAGTAGAAATTCAAAAGAAAAATGAATTTTTAGGGGTAGATTATATTGTATTTTTATTGTATAATTAAAAAATAAAAATCAACAGTAGGGTTCTGACTTAAAAAAGAAAAAAAGAAAAGAAAAAAATCTTGGGGGCAGTAATGAAACAATATCAATATGACGGGACATGCTAGATTCAGATTTAGATTTTAGGTTCTTGTACACACACAGAATGTTAATGAGCGTGAATGTATTAGAAGATTTAAAAGTTCTGAATTTAATTTTAGATGGGTACTAGTCTCTGCTAAATAGGATGCATCAGCTGGTTGGCTAAACCTTTGTGCTTTGATTTGTGTTAGATATGGAAATAGAAGCTTCATTGATGAGAGACATCGGCATAGATATGAGGTTTGTGGGATTGACATGCATATAATTTTCTTTTAACCAGCTATTTTGGAAAGGGGAATAATTTTTTATCATGCAGGTGAATCCGGATATGGTTGGACGCCTTGAAAAAGCTGGCCTCTCTTTCACTGGCAAAGATGAAACTAGTCGACGTATGGAGGTATAATTATAAGCCACAATGTTAATGACCTTGTGATCTTTGAATGTGGTTATTTTACATCTGTAGTGGCTCTGTGTTAATATTTGGTTTGCTGATGTTACAGATTGTTGAACTACCTAATCATCCATATTTTGTTGGTGTTCAATTTCATCCTGAATTTAAATCAAGGCCAGGAAAACCTTCTCCTTTGTTTTTAGGTACCTCTCTTGGTCTTTCTTAAGTATCCATTCAACTTGATGTTATTCAATCATAAAATTGTTACATGAAACAAAGCCCTGTTTCAATCATCTGACACATATACTGGAATTACGTGTGGTTAGTTTTTGGTTGGGATTATTGACAGTTTCTATTATTGCTTCTAATCCACGTATTTCCAATCATGTGTAAGATGCAATAGAATATACTAGGGCCCATAAAGCTAAAGAGATTAGAGCTTTAGTAATAAGTGCTGAACACAGGATCTGGGTGGAAACATGTAAATAGTTGTATGCTACGATATATCTTTCAACAAAGAATGATCATGGTAGAACTATTTCTGCTACTTTTAGGACATACTGATTATAGGTAGTTTTCTTTTACATAAAAAGTATTCTTTCTTCATATCTTATGAGTTCTTTCAAGCAATACATTTTTTGGTGCATATACCTTATGATAAACCTAGATTCCTTCCCTTGTGTAACTTTTAGCAAGAATAAGTTAAAAGCATTGCACTTTAGGTAATTAGAAACAAATATGGATCTTGCATTAGAAGGAACAAAAATGTTCAAATCCTATCGTCCAAGTAAACAGACATGAGTTTGGTATTTAATAGTAAAAAGTTCTATTTAATTCTATCTTCAAATGCCTGCATGACTCTATATATTGTTACATGAGACCATTGTATGGTACAATTTGCACCAATAAATTAAAACATCCGACAGGTAAGATACCTTCGGGGCTTTCTTATTGTAAAAAATACCTGCATTAAAACCTATCTTGAAATTTCAGAAGGAAAATTAATAATTTGGTTTTATCTCATATTCAAGTTCAAGGATATAAAAACATGGAACAACTGCCAAGTTTCCATGTCATTTGATCAGATACCCTAGGGTAAAGTGCTGGCCATATAAACAATGATTGTCCTAAGTGGGTTATCACCTAATTTGAAATGTTTTATAATAAAGGAGCATATTCTGGAAATATCTGCAATTTGGAAGTGCAATATGCATATTATAAGCTCGCTCATATTTGAAAGTGTCATTTTACTTCACTCCAGCCTGGTCAGGCTGCGGGTTAGGCATTCATGAACAAGTGTATTTTTGATCAAGGGGTAAATATTTGGCCATCCTCACCCAATTTACAGAAATTATCTCAAAGAAAACATACTGTTGTGTCATCTTTTGGGTATGATATGGTGGACAAATTTACAGATGGTGATGACAAATGCTGATGTAGATATATGTTGGATAATCTTTGATGAGATGACATTGTATCAAGATTGATAGGGTTCATTTTCATATGTTTTGATATCTAATAATGATTTTTATTTTGTCTGTGTTAGTTACTGCCCTAAATAACAAACTGAATAGTGAAAAGTATTGATTGAATGTTTTCTTTTAATGGTTAGCATCTGAATAATTTTCATAATTCGAATATAAATTCAGCAAAATTCAAGTTTTGGTTCACTAATTCAAGGAAAATTGGACAATCTCTGCCTTTATTGCAAATAATTTCATCGTTTTATGAGAAACTAGTGAGGTTCATCAATATCAATGTGGTGCACCTATGATAGATTATGCTATAATATTTGCAGGTGTCAGTGTACGTGCATGTAAAATTTTTTATTCTCCTTTCTTTTTCCTTTAAAACTGCTCCATATTGTGTAAAGATAGCTGAAATACGTATTTGTTCTGCTTGAAGCAGTCCACCGAATTAAAATTTTTGGATCCATGAGAGTTCATGTTTGTAATAGGAGAGGAGTATTCCCTTATATGTGTATTGTTGCTGATTAACCATTTAATTTTATTTACTTGTGTCTTAACCTCATTTGATATGCGCGTGCACCAAAATTCGGAAATGTTTACTTCTGAATCCTCCCATTCTTTTGTCAAATTTAGGACTTATAGCAGCGGCATGTGGGGAGTTGGATGTAGCCTTACACAGCTGTGGGAGCCAAAGGACTGTCCTGAATGGAGTAGTCAATTGTCCCATGAAACTCAAATACCGAAACGCAACTCCAGCTAAGTGCACTAATGGGTTGCCTGATGGTGTTTATAGCAATGGCAATGGGATCTACTTGTGAAGGTTGTTGTTGCCTTATGTTATAGGATCTCTCTTTGTGGTGTGGTTGGTAGGTTTTGGGAGGCCTTATAGAAGAAATTTAGGATTGTCTGTACAGTAATTTGGGTACCGGTAGGTATAGCTTTCCAAAGGACTCATAGAGCAGCATTCCCCCGGTCTTTTTAACGGGATAGCTTGTTATTGTTGTATTTCATGAGAAGGTATTGAGGGTTACCTCTCTTTGCACCATTATTTTTATCATGGTTTGGTGCATTTATTGTATCCTAATTATGCCTGGACTCTTGCAGTATGCACTGTGTGTACACTGAACTTTGTGCAATGAACTATTTCCCTTTCCTAAAAGAATTCATCTCCTTCAAAATTGGATCATCCCTCATGATTGTTTCTTACAGTAGCAAAAACACAAGTCACCAGTCTTATATCCTTTTTTTGGTTTTCTTTCTTTTCGGTTTTTTGGTTAGAGTTGAATGTTTCATGGGTGAAGCAGGTGGAGAATCTTGGCATTGTTCATGCCAAATTGATGGTTTAGTTTCGGGGGCCTTGAGGCAATCCACGATCAAATACACTAGTCTTTATCGATTATCAATATAACAGTTGGCTTATGAATAGGAAACTACACAGCTTACAGCTTTGTCAAAGGCTGTTGGACAGTTTAAAGAATATCTTTGGAAAAGACCTAGTAAGTTGGCCTATTCATTCAAATGGCAGTGGACATTGTTGGAAGGGTGAGTTTGTAAAAAGATAATAACATTATCCGCCTAAGATTAGACCTAAATTCATTTTGCCTACCCATAGTTTAAAAAGTGTCACTTTACGGGTGGCTTATGTTATACAATTGTTACTCATTTCATCACTTTCACTGACAAAAACAGGGGGGAAAAAAATAAAGATCTAAAGTTTGGGTTTTGGAATCTGTTATGGTTCCTTCACAATCGGGTGGGCCTGATTTAACAACAATAGTCACAAACTATAATTTCTCTTGGATGGGCCTGTTTGTCTCCATTAGCCCAGATCCCTCTCAAGCCTTCCAAATGGCCACAAGCCCACTCCTTTCCACACCGAACTCCAAAAGCCCACATCGCCGGCTTCACCCCCTAATCGCTACACCACAAATTTCATTCTAATTTTAGAACCCAATATCCACCTCAAATCCAACAATCAACCTCACCCAATTCTTACAAAAAAAGCTGGGCTTTGGTCTCCCTTACTGTTATTCCCATTGACCCACTTAATATCAACCAAATTTTCAAGACATGAACCTGGAGGATGTCCAAATCTCTTCATTGATCATTCCTTCAATATAGCAATCCAGAAATGCAAAAGTGAACTTCCTAATCTATCACAGAATTGCTTCCCTCTAAAAATCTCAAGTTGCCTAATTAGTCTTCTATAATTTGGAATATGTCTCTCCTCTTGGTAAGGCTAGTGGTCTTTGTCTTGCCTAGAGAAATGGTGTTGATCTATGGTCCCTCAAACCCTCCTTTTGGGATTCCCTAAAACATGTGATTGATTCTATTGATGGTTCTTGGATTGGTATTGGGGTTCTCTCTAGCTAAGTAAAACAAGAGGGTTCTACTTTTGCATTCTCTTCTAGTGGTGGCTTCGGAGGCCTCATAGATTCTAAAGGCCTTATTGATATAGGCTTCATGTAATCATCTTATTTCATTTTATCTTATCTTAGTTTCAGGCCCTTCTCTTCTTTTTGTCTTGATTAATATTACTTTTACTTAAATTTTTTAAAAAACCCTCCTCTCACCATTTGTTTGAGGGATAATAATAAGTGAGATTTGACTAAAAAAAAAAGTGGCGATTCTTCATTTAATGATTATGATTTAATAGTGCTAGCACTAATACATTTTTTTATAATTGTCTTATGTAATAGACTATAGTTAGCTATCTGTCACATAAATCCATAATTTTTTCTCCTTACTTACAGTTTACCAGGTAGAATAGTTGTAGAAAAATGTGTGTACTAATATTATTGTTCCTAAATTTAGGTACCACGAATTTTGTGGGCCATACTTAGCAAAGAAAGAGAGCTCATTTCCCTTGCACTATGTTTAGTTTGAGGTAAAAGGGAGGGAAAGGAAGAGAAATTAAGTCTTTCCGCTGTTTGGATAGCAGGAGAAAAAAGAAAATGAGCTAGATTTGATGGAAAACCTATCAATTAGGTCTACATTTTGTTTCCGCCCAAATTGGGTGAAAATGGAGAGAAGCCCATTAATAAATATATTATCTGCAATTGTTGACTTTTAAGGGATTTAAAATTACTTTTTTTACTTGTATGTTTGGTTGGGATGATTTTGGAAAGAAAGGAAAAAGAAAAGTGAAAAATAGGAAAGAAAATAGGTGAAAATAGTGTTTAGTTAGGAAGGGAGGGGGAGAGAAAAATTGGTAAAGCCCGCTATGAGTTTGACGAAATTGTCTTTCTCCTAGCAAGTTGGCAACGAGTTTTTTGTCTTTTACGTTTTTTGTTTCAAGTCCATTTCTTCTATTACCATTTTTATTTTTATATTTTTTGGTTCTCACTTTTTTGTCTTTTTGTTTTTTATCCATTTTTTACATTTTCATTTGTTATAGTGGGTTTTTTTTTTAAATAATAGCAATAAAATTGAAGTGTCCTTATACAATTTTTTTTTAATTAAAAAAATGTTAACTATTGTTTTATATTATAGAGATATAATTGTAAATTTATATTAACTTTATTTTTTATCTACTCATTTTTTTTTAACCAAACAAATAAGATTTTCATTTCTTTATTTTTAATATCATTCCATCCAAACACAAATGAGAGTGTTCTAAATTTTTTCTATCTTTTACTTTTCTATCACTTCTTTATTTTTTATTCACCCACTTTTTTACTCTTCCAATCAGGCGGCCATAGAAGTAAAAAGCACACTTTATTTATTTATTTTCTCTCTCTTTCTCTCCCGGTTAACAAACACATGGGAGAGAAACTTTCTTTCCCCTCTTTTTTTCCCCCCATCCCTTCCCCTACTTCTTTTCTATCTCTTCTACTCCCTTCCTTCAAACCAAATATAGTGTTCATGAATTTCAGACCACCATAAAAAAGTAAACGAACCCAGTTCATCCCCCAAGTCCTCTTTCTCTCTGGAAAACAGTTCTGGAGGAAGAAAGAACTCCTATCGCTAATGCACCAAATAAAAGTGTCTGTTGTCGTTCCTTTCTTTCCCATTTAAGGCATGAAAGCGTGCTAATGATCTGGTCCTGTTGTATATGTTGGTTTTTTCTGCTCTTTTTTATTTTATTTATTATTATATGGAGTTGAGTTCATCTTTCTATTTTATTCATTTTCTTTCTTTGGTTGCCTTTTAGTGCCATTTTACTTCACTGCAGCCTGGTCAGGCTGCAGGTTAGGCATTTATGAACAAGTATATTTTTGATGAAGGGATAAAGATTTGGCCATCCTCGCCCAATTTACAGAAATTCTCACAAAGAAAACATACTGTTGTGTCATCTTTTGGCTATGATATATATGGTGGACAAAATTACAAAAGGTGATAACTAAATGCTGACGTAGATATATGTTGGATAATCTTTGATGAGATGACATTGTATCAAGATTGATAGGGTTCATTTTCATTTATTTTGATAGCTAATAATGATTTTTATGTTTTGTGTGTTGGTTACCGCCCTAAATAACAAACTGAAAAGTGAAAAGTATAGATTGAATGTTTTCTTTTAATGGTTAGCGTCTGAATAGTATTTCATAATTCGAATATAAATTCAGCAAAATTCAAGTTTTGGTTCACTAATTCAAGGAAAATTGGACGATCTCTGCCTTTATTGCAAATAATTTCATCATTTTATGAGAAACTAGTGAGGTTCATCAATATTAATGTGGTGCTCTTATGATAGATTATTCTATAATATTTGCAAGTGTCAGTGTGTCCATGTAAAATTTTTTATTCTCCTTTCTTTTTTCTTTAAAACTGCTCCATATTGTGTAAAGATAGCTGAAATACGTATTTGTTCTGCTTGAAGCAGTCCACCGAATTAAAACTTTTGGACCCATGAGAGTTCATGTTTGTAATAGGAGAGGAGTATTCCCTGATATGTGTATTGTTGCTGATTAACCATTTAATTTTATTTACTTGTGTCTTAACCTCATTTGATATGTGTGTGCACCAAAATTCGGACATGTTGACTTCTGAATTCTCTCATTCTTTTGTCAAATTTAGGAATTATAGCAGCGGCATGTGGGGAGTTGGATGTAGCCTTACATAGCTGTGGGAGCCAAAGGACTGTCCCGAATGGAGTAAGTCAATTGTCCCATGAAACTCAAATACCGAAGCGCAACTCCAGCTAAGTGCACTAACGGGTTGCCTGATGGTGTTTATAGCAATGGCAATGGGATCTACTTGTGAAGGTTGTTGGTGCCTTCTGTTATAGGATCTCTCTTAATTTGTGGTGTGGTTGGTAGGTTTTGTGAGGCCTTATAGAAGAAATTTAGGATTGTCTAGGTATAGCTTTCCAAAGGACTCATAGAGTAGCATTCCCCTGGTCTTTTTAATGGGATAGCTTGTTATTGTTGTATTTCACGAGAAGGTATTGAGGGTTACCTCTCTTTGCACCATTATTTTTATCATGTTTTGGTGCCTTTATTGTATCCTAATTATGCCTGGACTCTTATAGTATGTACTCTGTATACATTGAACTTTGTGCAATGAACTATTTCCCTTTCCTAAAAGAATTCATCTCTTTCAAAATTGGATCATCCCTTATGATTGTTTCTTACAGTAGCAAAAGCACAAGTCACCGGTCTTAACTCCTTTTTCCGGTTATCTTTCTTTCTTTCTTTTTTTGGTTAGAGTTGAACATTCCATGGGTGAAGCAGGCGGAGAATCTTGGCATTGTTCATGCCAAATTGATGGTTTAGCTTTAGGGGCAACGATCAATTCAAATACAACACTATTTATCGATTATCAAAATAACAATTGGCTTATGAATAGGAAACTACACTGCTTACAATTATGTCAAAGGTTGTTGGACAGTTAAAAGCATATCTCTGGAAAAGACCTAGTAAGTTGGCCTATTCTTTCAAATAGTTGTGGACATTATTGGATGGGTGAGTTTGTAAATGAATAATTACAGATTATTTATCTAAGATTAGGCTCAAATTTATGTTGCCTATATGTAGTTTGAAAAGTGTTACTTTACCCACAAAAATGGCTTATATAATGTAGTTATTATTCATTTCATCACTTTCACAATTAAAAACAGGAAAAAAAAAACATTAAAGAAAAAAAAATTAAGATCTAAAAGTTAGGGTTTGGAATCTTAAACAACTATAGCCACAAGTCATAATTTCTCTCAGATGGGCCTCTCCATTAGCCCAGGCCTCCCAGTTAAGCCTTCCCAATGCCCACAAGCCCACTTCTCTCCACACCGAACTTCAAACCCACATCTCTGGCTTCACCCCCTAGTCGCTACACCGCAAATTTCTTTCTTAATTTATACACAGACACTAATATCCACCTCAAATCCAACAATCACACCACTAATCTCAACCTCCCCAAACTCTTACAAAAAAGATGGGCTTTCGTCTCCCTTACTATTATTCCCACTGACCCACCTAATATCAACCAAACTTTCTATGAACTCACCTTGCAAGACATGAACTTGGAGGATGTCCAAATTGTTGGGTACATATAAAAGATAATTTATTTTTGTAATTATATAAACGACAGCAACATACAAATTTAATCATAAACAAGAACACAAATATTATATAAGCAAAAAAAAAAAAAATTGACAGACTAAATGCATGAAAAATTGTTGCGCATAATCTTATTGACACAAAAAATAAAATAATACTATTTGGACAAGAGGGCCCAACTCATACATGCCAAAGCTCAACCTAATACTCAACCTAGAAGCATGTAAACTCATATATTATCTCTTTCCTTTTCTACGTGGAATTTAATGATTTTCATAACTTTAAAATCATATTCAAATCAATACATTAGGGAACGAATTTCTTGTTTACTACCTAGCATTTTTCTAACACAAATCTCTCCGTTTGATCATTCCTTCAATATAGCAATACAGAAATGCAAAAGTGAACTCCCTAATCTATCACAGGATTGGTTCCCACTTCCCACTAAAAATTTCAAGTTGCATAATTTAGGTTTTCATAATTCGGAGAATGTCTCTCCTCTTGGTAAGGTTGGTGGTCTTTGCCCTTCCTAAAGAAATGGTATTGATATAGAAATGATTCACTCAAACAACAACATGATAAACCTGGTTGTCTTCTCTGATCCCTCGTTCTTCCTAGATAATGCCCTCAAACCCACCTTTTGGGAATCCCTAAAACATGTGATCGATTCTTTTGATGGCCCTTGAATTGGGATTGGGGATTTTTATTATATTCTCTCTAGCTCTAAAAAACAGGGGTGTTCCATTTTTCATCTCTTTTGGTGTTGCCTTCGGAGGTCTCATTGATTCTAAAGGCTTCATTGATATCTCAATGAAAATCTTTTCATTTGATGTGCATTTGGCATTAGTTTATTTAGTCTTTTTTTTTAATACTAAAAAAGTGATAAAATATACTTCTACTTAAAAAAAAAAACTATATCCACAATATTTTCATAACATATTATAAGGGGTAAATTGTTATTTGTTCTAATTTGAATATACAACTTAAAATACTTTTTTGGCCCACCCATAACAACTTACTACTTAGAATTTGTTGTGAAAGTATTATGAAAATATTGTTGACATAACATTTTTCGTAAAAGAACTAGAAAAAGTGAGGTTTAAGAAGTTGTAAAGAAAAAAAAAAAAAAAACTAAAAACTAACAAATAAGTTGGAGGCAACAGAAACTTTGTTAAATAAATAAGTGAGATTATCTTGTCTTAATTTTGGGCCTTCCTCTTTTTTATCTTGATTAATATCACTTTTACTTACATTAAAAAAAAAAAAAAAAAGATCTCATCTCACCATTTGTTTGAGAGATAATGATAAGTGACAATTTGACTAAAAAAAAGTGACTGTTCTTCGTGTACAGGGACGGAACCAGATTTCGAACATGAGGGGGGGCCAAAGCTTAAAACCAAAAACTAAAGAAATAAAAAAAATAAAAGCTAACATTTATTTCATATTTAACAAAATACTACATTCAAAATAAGTATTTTTTAAACATTTCATGTTATAAAAACATCAACAAAGTATAACATACAAAATAAGTGTTTTTTAAACATTTAAACACATTATTAAAATGGAACTCGACGCTCTTTTAAATCTCTAAAGTCATCTATGATTGATTCTGTACCAAATTTTGCAGCAATCTCATTTTCAATGTACAAAATCAAAGACTTAAATCACAATTACACAAAGAATTAAATTAAATCTCAAGAGACAAACACAATTTCATATATATAATATATTAGCCACATGACCCACACCACACAAAGTGACAGAGACAAAATTTAATGACTCTGTACCAAAGACTTTTACAATCATTGTCTAACATCTATTTTGATCAAATAATGCTTCTTATGTATATTTCATCTATCTGCTTCTATAAAAAGAATTATGCATACTCAAAATTCAACATTAATAGTGCTGCCAAATCTAGTGCACTCAAACAATCATTGGTCTCAAGCACAAACATATTTTCATATGTATACTAGTTTTTTTTGGGGGGGGGGGGGGGGGGCATGGCCCCCCACTGCCCCACTGTGGGTCCGTCCCTGTTTATGTAATGTTCTTGATTTAATAATATTTTTATATGGTAAACTATAATTGACTGGTTGTCCAACACGTTGGAAATGACTTTTATGGTGGCTTAGTCCATGTGGTTCAGTAGGAATGTAGTTCAACATGAGAGTGTTCATCAATCAGTAGTAGTGGTGATGCAGAAAGCTTGGACTTTGCTTGCTGAATTTCAGGGAGCAAACCATGCTATTGCTTCACCGAGGATGGAGATGAATGATTTATGGACATTACCAATGGCCCCAAATTACAAGGTAAATGTGGATGGTGCAGTTTTTAGTCTTTGGGGGGGCTTGGGGCCGGGGTGGTGATCCGTGATCATGAAGAAAGGGTTGTAGCAGCAATGAGCAAGAAACTTTTTCAACCTTTGGGTTCACTAGAGATTGAGGCGAAAGCTATGGAAATTGGAGTGTCATTTGCGTGGGATAACGTTATAAGGGATGTGGTAGTTGAAAATGATTCTAAGATTACTGAGATTATGTACTCTTCCTATGATTGTCTCAAATGTTCTGACTGGTATTGCATACAAACTTCAAGGATTTAGATTAGTTCAAGTGTCTCATGTGAAGCGTCAAGGCAATAAACCTGCACATCTTTTGGCAAAGTTTGCCAAAGAAATATATAATATTGATAATTATGTAATATGGATAGAGAAAAATTCATCATTGATTGAATTAACTATTACTCATGATGTACTGAATTTATTTTCGTCTTAATAAAGTTTCAAGTTTCTCGCCTAATCATTTTTAGGACACTCTCAGTCTCTCACGAGAGATAATTGTGAAAAGTGTGCCTACTAACATTATTGTTCCTGATTTTAGGTACCACAAGTTCTGCGGGCCATACTCAGCAAATAAAAACAGCTCATGAATCGCAGACGACCATAAACAAGTAAACGAACCTGGGTCTTACCCCAGGGCCTCTCTCTCTCTCTCTCTCTCTGTGAAAACCAGTTCTGGAGGAAGGAAGAACTCAGGACGTGGTATACTGCTATCCTAACGATGATGCATCCAATAAAAGTGTATGTTGTTATTGTTGTTCCTTTCTTTCCCTTTCTGAAACATGAAGTGTACTTGCTTATGATTTTATTTTTATTTTATTTTTGAGTTGTGCTTATGATTGTCCTGTTGTATATGTTGGTGTTTTCTTTTCTTAAAAAATATATATATATATATATATATATATATATATATATATATATATATATTTTATTTTTTTCTTTGCACAAACCAGTGATGAGATAAAATCAGTCAAGGGAATAATGGAAATTGAAATCCCACAACTTGAACAAACCCGCAGTGATGAGACAAACTCGGTCAAGAAAATGGAAACTGAAATCCACCAAGAAAACAGTGAGGCAGACTCACTCGAGGGAAAAGAAATTACAGCAAAGAGAGGAACAAAGCCCCCACTTAATTTCCTGGCGATTTTAAAGGACGCAAACATAACTATTCACGCTTCTTCCCCTGACGAGCTGTGTAATCAGCTCTATAAAGGAGTGTTCATAGAGCCGAAAACACTGGCAAGTTCTCTATCCATTTCCCCAGATCTTATATACATATATGGAACATTATATCACAGTATCAGTTCATATTTCATAGTGATTCTCTGTAGTATTTAAATTATATTTATTATCTAATTGAGCTATGTATAGACTAGTTTATTTGAACTCCTTGTGCTGGCAAATTTTTAAACACATGGGATTATAATTTTTTTATTTATCCCTTCTAAAATAAAATTTTGAAGATTCTGACTCTAATATTTTTTTTAACCCCAGCTAAAATAAAGTTTAAATATGATATTCTTAATAATATTTTGGACTTTCTAAACACAAAAAATCCAACAACAAACCAATTTTATCTAAGATTTTGTAAGCCCAACAACAAAAGTAACATTTTTTTTTTGAGAAAGAACAAAAAAAAAAAAAAAAGTAACAATTTGTTCATCTTAGCTTACATTGTTTTTATCAATGTAAACATATAATTGTCATAAACTAATAAACAATAGTATTTTAAGTAGTAATAATTAAAGTTCACTTAACAACAATAATTAATATGTTTATTGTATTTAGAAACAATATTTGATTTCCAAGATTTAATCTAGATTGCTAAGATCTTAGCAACTATAATTTGTATATTCATTGAATTAACAAACTATATGCCAAATGAACTAATAGTTTATCTTTTAGTCTTTTAGCAATACGTACTGTGGACAGATTTGTAATAAAACAGTTACATAGATCGTAAGATTCATCTCTTATCTAATATTCATCCTCTATTGACTCCCTAGGAAAAATTCTTGGAGCTGATACTATGTCTAAACCTTACCTATATGACTATGAAATCCAAAATAATGCACCAACATTTAATATTAGGTTCATTAAAAAAAATATTTATATTAATGTTGATAGTCTACATAAATCATTTGGTATTTTTGACAAATATGATAGAATTTCAATGTATGAAGTCCGCTTTATAATGATTGCACTTTATCATTAGGCAATAACACCCATCAATTTTCGGTGTAGGTAACTAGGCGGGGCACGGCAAATTTTTTTTACTAATTGAGCTAACTTGAACTCATAAATCAACTAGTATTTGTACTATATGTTTATATGAATATTAATATCATATTCAAAATTTTGATGTCAAGGCCAAGAAGTTCGTAATTGAACTAATTGACATTCCAACCCTCAACTATTGAATTAATAAAAAAAAACTGTCAAGACTCAAGATCTTTTCTTTTCCCCTTCATGTTACAATAGTATTGAAATATTCTAGAAATATACGAATTGTCGAGCTTAAATCAGCTTCATTGTCAAACTCGTGATTATCTCACTATTTTGAGCATTACTCTAGCATAGTTTCTTTTCTTTACAGGGTTTATTGCAACTTGTATAATATAAAGCCCTTTAAGGATCTTGATTTAAATTTTTTTTGAGGAGATAAACACCTTGGGGAGCCTAGTTGAATCATTAATATAACATATAGAAACACACTTTAACCCAAAAAGTCTAAGCCCAATTGGTATATGCTCAATTATATAATATTAATAACTCATTCTTCTCACTATTATTCAAGGGTCTCTGATAAGGGTCTTAACAAACCCTAGTTCTAAAGAAAGACATCCAACAGAGTCCAATATTGATGGTTAGAAAAGAGAGAACTTTTGTTTTGAGAAATAACGCACTCCATAGTCTCCTTTCCACCTCCTTCAATCTTTGATTGAGATTTTGTATTCCCTCATCTCACCTATACACACAGACCTTGTGAGTGAGGGAAGGTTCATGGAAACTTGAAAAGCCACATTCAAATCCAATCTCTATTGGTTGTGTTTCTATTGGTGCTTCAATGGAGGTTCTCTGGTAGGCTAGATGAAGAAAAGACTTGGGGAGGTTGGTTGCTAGCTAGAGTTCAAAGGGCTCAAGGTCACAAGGAGATATAGGCTTGGATGGTTTATAGTCAACCATGTACTGTAACTATTCATTCTAGTAGAGAGTTCCAATAGGCGGTCGGGGGAGAAGTTTTTTCACTCAATGTTCGGGTTTTCCTCTTCCTAAACATGTCTTGGTGTTTAGTGTGGTTTGTTTACTTTTCCCTTTGTTTCTTATGCGCTGTTTTATTGCTATGCTTTGCTTAGTTTAGCTTGTGTGTTTGGAACTTAATTAATCACTTACACTTTAACTAATATCCTTAGTTTAGATTAAAAGTAATTAAACCATAAAAAAGCTTGTTTTTAGGGTTTTAAATATTTGCTAGGGTTGTTATAGAATCTTTCATAACTAACTCAATCAAATCTCATCCACTTGTAACTTGTTAACTAATGACAACGATTACTATGAGATTTGGTTTAGTTAGAACTAATGACATTGCCCATGCAAATACTGTATGCGCGAGAAGATTTGTTCTTAGAGTTTGTTTGGAATGTGATGCAAGCTTCAGTTTATTTGAGTTTTTAACTTCTTTTTGGTACTATTTATGGGTTCCATTGCACTTTTTGATACTATTTATGTATCTCATTGTACTATTCATCTAGGTTTTAGTATTTTTTTTTACAGTCCTTTTAGCAAAAAGTTTTTAGTTTCAACTAAATAAACTATACCCAAACAGACTCTTAATCTAGGCTAGGTAATTTTCAATGAATGTGTTTTGTCCCCATTTTTAGTGGTCGTGTATAAAAACTGTCAAATATTGTAAATATTAGTTACTTCCATGAAAAGTTTTGGATGAGATCCCCATGAAACCTTGGTCCTGCTTCATGACTTTGAAATGGTTGAAATTTTTACCCCTAGTATGAAAAGAGAAAAAAAAAATTACTATAAGAATTATTTAGGGATAAAGTTTAGTTACAAAATTGGTTGTAACCTAAGGTTGCAATTTTACTAGATATATTTTTATTGGAGGTAAATTTTGACAAATCCACCATTGTATTACATTTTCTTTTTATATCCTCTATACTTGCAAAATTTCTAGAAAATTAAAGATCAATATCTATGTCATCAATAAGTTGTTTAAATTGTAAGTATTTGTAGTTTAAAATTATACATAAAATATAATCTTATAGATCATATAGTAAATAATATTTGATTGATACAAAATTTGACATGTATATTAAGAGCATAAAGAACATGCAATCCAGGGGTTAGGTTTTTTAAATATGTAGTAATGTTAATGATATTGAGTAAGATTGTAACCTTAGACTATAACTAATGTTGTAGCTAAACTTGTTAATTATTTTGTAGTATTTTTTGTGATGCTAGGGTATTATAAATTTTCTACCTAACCTTTTCAAACTGATGTGTCACCCAATAAAAATTAATTCTAACATTCATCTATTATGTTTGTTAAATCCATTAATCATATTCATTATCGCACTAGTTTTTTTTTTGGAGAAAAAGTTTCACACTAGTTTGTAAAGGTTATATAATAAAATTTGTAATATTTTTATTATAATAATATAGTTTGGAGCTAGATTGTGTTAGATTTTAGTTATTATATATATATATCGGATTGAATTTGATTGACGGCTATGATCTAATGTTACTATGATTTTGGATTCTCGTCTCCCTCTCTTATAAATGGCAAAGTTAACTATATTGTCATTATTGATGCTATAATTTTTTTTTGCTTCCCCATTTTATTATTGCTTTTCATGTTGAGAAGATGTTAAACAAGAATTGCTTCATAGTGTTTGCCCGAAAACTTCATATCATTTGGATTGAAAATTCAAGTTATTGGAAATGGACCAAAGAGGAAGACATTTGGTAAGGTTTTTCTTTTTTAAAGAAGAAATTCATATTATATAATTTACATTTAAAGTTACTTATTAACATTCAAACCAATATCCATAAAAAAAAAAAATCAAATCAATAAAACCGATGGCATGAGAGGCAATAGGGTGCAATTTTGAAGCTTCTTATTTACTCCAAGAACGAACAAATTTTTTTTTTTTTGGGGGTGGGGGGGGGGGGGGGGGGGGGTGAGATTTATGGGGATATTTGTAGTTCTAGCACAATTTAAATCTTACCTGGTCTTGCAGTGAGGAATATTCTGAAGACATTGAAGTTGCTGAGCTATTAGGAGTATGTTGGTTAGAAATTAAAGGAGAAATTCGGACAATTGATCTCTCACCAGGGACAGTTTATGAAGTTGTGTTTGTCGTGAAGATGCTAGATGAAGTTTGGTGTACTATGTGGAATTACTCAGTGACTCTAAACCTCATTCTCCCACATTCAAAAAAAGTAACTCGCTATGAAAATTTAACAGAAAAACCTAGAGGGGAATGGTTTGAGATCCAGGTGGGTGAGTTTAAAATGACACCAGAAAATGTTGGAGAGATTTCATTCCAACTGGGGGAATTTTCTTCAGATTGGAAGCGTGGGCTTGTTCTTAAATGTGCTATCATTCGACCGAAGAACTAACAGGCACATTACACTTGGATGGTAAGCTTTATACATGTATCCAAAAGAAAAATGTGTGGTCGTATGTGTAACAAATAAGCAAATCAAATTATATGTATTCATTCATTTAAGCGGATTGTTACTCATTCATCAAATTCTTAAGGGATATGTTTTATCGAGGGATATGTTTTATTGATTTAAATAAATTAGTTTTGATTAAGATGGGTTATCATTAATTTTATTGATAGATTATAGGAAATTAGTATTTATCCTTATCAAAGTGGAAGGCAATTTTTGTATTAATTTAGATGCTAACAATGAATAAAGCATAGTTATTATAATTAACTAGTATATAACCTGTGTGTAATAAATTGAAGTAGTGCTATTGACGTTAGTTTGAGTTATTAAACATATAAGACATTAGTTCAACCAAGATATTTAGACGAACTAAAATGGTTTTTCCTTTCAATTTGTATGATATTAATTACACCAAGTTTCTCATTACATTGCTATTATGTATATAATTTTGAAAATCACTATTAGATACTACTTATACATATTAATTCACAATTATTGTACTTGAAATTCTACTAAATACAACACAAAATAAAAAGAATAGATTGATCCAATAGTATCTCCTAAATTAAATGTGGATAGGTGCATGACATCGTTTAGTTTTGTTAGGATATATGTGATTGGATGTTAGGAACATATTTCAACATTTTATATATTGGCTAATCATTTGATAAAACACACTTTACTTGTAATTGGGTAGATCTAGGATGTGTTTGATGCTTTAAGAAACAAGATTTCAAATTCAAGTGTTGAAGCCATGCAAGTCTGTCCAAGAAACAAGTGAAGAAGTGCTGTTCATTAAAACTCGACAGCTAACATCTATCGAGGTTTAAAAGAGCTGTTTCAGCCCGAGGCTCGACAGCTACTGGACAGCTAGGGTATCTGTCGAGGTTTATGAAATTCAGATTTTTAGTTCTGATTTTCATCTAATCTATGAATGTATGTTTGGGCTTTTTTTTCTCACAACCCTAAACATATATAATAATTATTTTAAGGGCCGTATTAGGTTGCACAGCCAAGAGCACAATTGTACAAGAGCATAATTTCTCAAGTGTGACCGAAAACCTAGTTTGCCCTAGTTCTTGAAGAAGATGCTGTGTTTGTACACCGTAGGGTTTTGTGACCAAGAAACTTTGTGATCTTTATGTGTTGAAGAATAGAAGAACTTTGCAGCCAACATCCTTCTCAAGTTGATGATCAAGTCGCTTACTAGGATTTGCGCATCTATTGGTTAGTCACGTACTGGGAGACGTGCAATACAAGGAGAGATTGTCACTACAGAACAAGTCCAATTGGGTATTGGGGTAAGGGTTCAACTGTAAGTTGGTATAAGGTACTGAGATTCATTTACTTGTTACCGCTTGTTTTGATAATAGTGGATTCTTGGGAGTAGTGACCTTAAAATCACCCGGTGGGGGGTTTTTGCTGTGTAGGTTTTCCCCATTCTTAAACAAATAACCGTGTAGGTTTTCAAAGTTTTCCCCATTGTTATTTGGTGATTTATTTGTGCTGCCACGCTTGTTGCATGTAATTGAACATAATTAATTCACTTGGCTAATTAATTGGTTAATTTATCACAAGGGGTCAATATATTTTTGGCCTATCAAATGGTATCAGAGCGGGCACACTCTGATTAGGTTTTAATCATTACTATGTGATCCATTGACCCTTGTTGTTATAGAAACTCTTGATTGTTTTGATTTGCATGATCTTGTGTTGAATGATGATGATGATATTCATGATGCCTATTGCAAGCTTTATAATTTTTGTATGAAATCTTTTGAATGTTCTACAAAATTAAAAACTAAATTTAAAAATGTCAAACTTGAAAAAGATGATTTGATTACAAAATTGGATGAAGCCAATAATTTGAATAAGAATTTTTATTTCAAATTTCATCTCAGGTGGACAAAATTAAGAGTTTGGAAGAGCAACTAGTTGAATTTAAAACTGAAGTTGAAAAATTAATTAGTGCCAAGCTTGTTGTTGACCTAACTCAAAAGAAAAAGTTTTTTTATTTTTTTATTTTTTATATTCCTCCATTTAAAAAGAATAATCAAGAGTTGAAGGCTAATATTGCTAGAATAGATAAAGGTAAACAATCTGATGTCAACGCTGAAGTTTCTAAACTTATGTCTAAAACTCCTCCTAGGTTGAATGAAAAATCTAAATTTGTCCCCATTTGTCATCATTGTCATATTGTTGGTCATATTAGGCCAAAGTGTCCCAAGTTGAGGTCTCTGTCAACCTCTAAGGTTAGACCTCCTTCTAAGAAGCATAGTAGTTCGAAAACTACTCATGTTTATCACCATTGTGGTGCTTCCGATTACACTCGTCCTAATGTTTCAAGTTGTTTCCCCATAAGCGTGTGTCCAATAGGTCTCATCCTTTGTCTAAAGGCTTTGTACCTATTCTTGGTGAGTTATTAAAAGTTTTAAACTTGTTAACTCAATTTCAAGGAAATTCTAATTCCTCTATGTCCTTTAGTAGTCACACTAGGACACATGTCTTTTCATTTTCACGGCCAAAGGCTCGTGCTGTGTGAATGAGAAAAGAGCCCAAGATTTAATTGTCTTTTCTGTTTGTCTTTTGCTTCAATTCTTTCTATCTATAGTTGGACTCTTTTTCTTGTTTTCTTATTTTTTTGGAATCATGCTTTCATGCATTGGCATCTAGTTTTATGCATTGCTTTATTTTAACATGTTTTTGTTTGTTTGTTTTCAGTTTTGCTTTATTTCGTTTTTTATAAAAAAAAATTGAAAAATTAGAAAAATACAAAAACAATGTGTATTTGTGTACTTTGGTACTTGTGTACCTTGAATGGCCAATGAAATAAAGTTTTCTAAATTTTGTGTCTTTTGTAACTTAGATAAGCATCTCTATGCACAACTAAACAAGTGAGCTTTGTAGCTCATGTTTGTGATGAGTAAAGTTAAGTAATCTCTTGTACTTAACACTCGTATCACTTTGTTTGACGGGAAGGACTAGAAAATCCTAAGAGAAAGGCATAAATAACCATCTCATCACTGTTGCCCACCAATCATGAAATGACATTGGTATGTTTCGGCATTGCAAAAGTGCAATGTCAAAAAACTTAACATAATTGGGTATTTCTTTTCTCTCTCTTATATGCCCATGTATGAAATGCTTAATAAAAGAAAAATATGCAAAGAAAAATAAAAGTAAAAAGAACAAAATGCTTCAAAACATGATTGCAAGTGTGTATTCTAGGAGATGTGGGAGTTATAGGATGTACCTCAAAGGTGATAGTTCTCATCAAGCAGTTATGATCGTATGTGAGTTAAATTGATTTACTCATATCTCAAATCATCATAGTATAGAGACACTTATGCAATCTTGTGATGTTTTCACACACAACATGTAATATTCTTTGCTACTTTTGATACATATGTAGGTATAATGTAATTTGACCATCATAAGGTTTACATGCGCTAATGTATGCTCATTAAATTGTCTAAACTTGTTTTTGAAATATAAAATTGGTTAGACTTGTTTAGTGTGTGTGTGTGTGTGTGTGTATGTTTTGGATCTAAATCCATGACATTTTTCTTGTTGCGAGATGTTTTTTGAGAGGTTAAAATGTTGGTTGGATCTTTGGTTAAGTTGCATGTTTGATTGCATTCATGTCTATGTTTTTCTCTTCTTAAAAAACTGTTTTAAGCAATCTTGACAGCTCCTCGACATCTTTCGACAGTTAGGCTATCTATCGAGCTCTTCAGCTTTTTCTTATTGTAATCTTGATAGCTCCTTGATCCGTCAAGAAAGTTTCTATCTCCTCGATAGCTTCTCGATAGCTCCTTGATCCATCGAGCTTGTTTTTGCTGTGGATACCTCCAGAAACCTGCTTGATAGTTGCATTCATCGACCTTTTTAAAGCTTCACACCTCTCGATCTGTCGAGAATTACTGAGCTTCAATATATAGGGTCAGCGCGATTCAGATCTCATTTCTCTCGATTCCTTTTGCCTCTTCACCTCCCAAAACCTCTCTCTCTCACTCCAAACGTCATCCTCAAGGATTTTTTGGCCTAGATCAAGTTTTTCTTCACTTGGTAAGGGTCTTAACCTTTCTTTTTTATGCATTTGACCGAACTATTTGGGATTTTTTGAAAATTTTAGGGTTTTTCAAAATTGATGAAGTAATTGTGAAACTTTTGGGATGGGTTTTGTATTTTTGTTCTTAAAACATCATGTGTTGCATCACATGTGCATTATAACGATGTTTCATGCATTTTGGATGTGTATTTACATTGTGAAAATGATTTTGTGCTGGTAGGTTTGGATTGGGCTGAGCTTATGATGTATTTATTATTGCATATCACATGTTCATGCATTTTCAGGCTTACCTACCTTCAAGTTTCTATATTTGTTATATTGTATCTTAATGGTGCTTTTCTGATTCTCTCTCTCTCTCTCTCTCTCTCTCATTTATGTTAGTTGCGTTATGACACCTAAGCGTAAGTCCATTCTATCCCGGAATCCTTTTCATTCTGGGGCGTCTACCTCTTCTGATCCTACCCATTTTCATATTCAGTTCCGTGATGATAAAGTCCTCAAGGACTTTTCAGAGAACTTTTCTAGATGAGGCATTCATTTGGAACGCCAAGTCATTTTGTCAAACTTCTCTGACATTGACCTACACACTGTCATTCATAGTAGGGGTTGGGAGTCACTGTGTGACGTCCCGGTCACTTGTCCATCCGTGCTAATCTAGGAGTTCTACTCCAACATGCATGGATTTGATTATTCAGTACCTCAGTTTTCCACTCGCGTTCGAGGTAGGCGCATCATGGTCATTCTGGATATTGTATCTGGCGTGCTCCATGTCTCTAGGGTAGCGCATCTTGAGTACCCTGGTTGTGATCGTCTTAAAACCGTGTCTAAAGAATAGCTTATTTCCTCTTTTTGTGAGCGACCTTCAGATTGGGGTGATTGTCAGTTCACTCCTTGTTTGACCTTTGCTAAAGGTCCTAGGTTCATTAACATGGTTATGACCTTTGTTTTGCATCCTCTTTCTCACTATAACTCTATTACAGAGCCCCTTGCTCTTTTTTTGTTATCTCTCATAGAGCATCTTACTATTGACTTTTCCTTTCATTTCATTCTTTCCACCATAGCTGTGTATAAGGATACGACAACCCGTGATAAGTTCATCTTCCTTTCTACTATCATGAGGATTTTACGCCATTTTTTGGTTCCCTTTCTCGTCTCCCACCACTTTAATGTCATATGTGCCATGGACGTCGCTACCGTTAAATGGAGCAAGGCGCAGCTACGATCGAGGCGGTCCGGATCGACGGTTCCTCTAGCTTCTACAGCTCCATCCGCATCCGCTCCTTCTTCTTCTATGGGCTGTGTGACACTCAAGGACATTATGACACAACTTGTGCGCATGGATGCTCGCCTTGACACTCTTAGTGATGAGTTGTGTCAGGTGAACACCCGTGTTGGTTGTATTGCATGACGACAGGCTGTCATGGGTGGCTTTGTTGCTTCTTCTCCTCCTACTCCAAAGGCTTCTGAGGATGAGGACAATGATGGTGATGCTGAGGATGGTGATGCTAGCTCTTCCAATGCTGACGAGATGTCTACTTGATACACTTACCTTTTATCACTCGTGACAAAAAGGGGGAGTAGTTTTGGGATAAGAGTGTTTTCAAAGTTTTCCTTGCCATAAACTCTCTTCTTGCAAAATTTTTTAAGAGTTTGTGTTAGGATAAATTTTATTGTACTTAACAAGTGAGTATGAGTTGAGTGATTTATGACTCCTCTCATATGTTCATTTGTTTGTTGTGGTTTTGTCACAGATTGCCAAAGGGGTAGATTGTTACGACATATGTGATTGAATGTTAGGAACATATGTCAACATTTTATGTATTGACTAATTCTTAAACTAAACGCACTTTACTTGTAATTGAGTAGATCTAGAATGTGTTTAATACTTCAAGAAACAAGATTTCAAGTTCAAGTGTTAAAACTATGCAAGTCTGTTTAAGAAATAAGTGAAGAAATGCTATTCATTAAAGCTCGACAGCTAACATAGTAGTCATACTCATAGGGGGAGGGTTAGTATATGAGGTTTTTGTTAGGGGGAGTGTTCATATTTTTTTGAGGGATGTAGTGAGGTTTTTGATGTATATTTTTCTTTTCTCTCTATTTTAGATACATTCTTCTTGTACCTTAGGTCTTGTGACCATTTTTTTTTGAGGGATGTAGTGAGGTTTTTGATGTATATTTTTCTTTTCTCTCTATTTTAGATACATTCTTCTTGTACCTTAGGTCTTGTGACCATTTGACATATATTGTATTTATATTTGCTTTATAAATATGTTGATGTATGTTATTTCACATATCTCTCCATGTGTTGTTTCTTTTCTCCCTTTATACACATGTTTCTTATAATTTGTATGCAATCTTTTATTTTCGTTTCACACAAAGATGCCTTGATGAGTTTTGTTTAAGTGTTTCAGAAATACAGGTTGTCAAAGTCTTCCTTGCCATAAAGTCTCTTTTTGCAAATTTTTTCAAGAGTTTATGTTAGGATAGATTTTATTGTACTAAACAAGTGAGTATGAGTTAAGTGATTTATGACTCATCTGATATATTCATTTGTTTGTTGTGATTTTGTCACAGATTGACGAAGGGGGAGATTGTTAGGACATATGTGATTGGATGTTAGGAACATATGTCAACATTTTATGTATTGGCTAATCCTTTGACAAAACATACTTTACTTGTAATTAGGTAGATCTAGGATGTGTTTAATGTTTCAAGAAACAAGATTTCAAGTTCAAGTGTCAAAGTCATGAAAGTCTGTCCAAGAAATAAGTGAAGAAGTGTTGTTCATTAAAACTCGACAGCAAGCATCTATCAAGGTTTAAAAGAGCTATTTCAGCCCGATGCTCGACAGCTAGGGTATCTGTCGAGGTTTATAAAATTCAGATTTTCAATTTTGATTTTCATTCAATCCGTAAATGTATGTTTAAGTTTTCTTTTCTCACAACCCTAAACATATATAATGATTATTTTAAGGGCCGTATCAGGTTGCACAACTAAGAGCACAATTGCACAAGAGCATAATTCCTCAAGTGTGGCCTGAAACCTAGTTTGCCCTAGTTCTTGAAGAAGCTGTTGTGTTTATACACCGTAGGGTTTTGTAACCAAACAACTTTGTGATTTTCATGTGTTGAAGAACAGAAGAACTTTGCAGCCAACGTCTTTCTCAAGTTGGTGATCAAATTGCATACTGGGATCCGCGCATCTATTGGTTAGTCACGTACTAGTAGTTGTGCAATACAAGGAGAGATTGTCACTACAGAACAAGTCCAGTTGGGTATTAGGGTAAGGGATCAACTATAGGTTGGTATAAGGTACTGAGATTCCTTTACTTGTAATCGCTTGTTTTGATAATAATGAATTCTCGGGAGTGGTGACCTTAAAATCACCTAGTGAGATTTTTGCCATGTAGGTTTTCTCCATTAGTAAACAAATCACCGTGGTATTTAATTTAAGCTGCATATTTAGTTATTTGGTGATTTGTTTGTGCTGCCACGCATGTTGCAAGTAATTGAACCTAATTAATTC
Source organism: Castanea sativa (assembly GCF_040712315.1). Lineage (NCBI taxonomy): Eukaryota > Viridiplantae > Streptophyta > Magnoliopsida > Fagales > Fagaceae > Castanea > Castanea sativa. The sequence continues at coordinate 9,438,671 of NC_134019.1, read as the reverse complement.
ACTTGACTAATTAATTGGTTAATTTATCACAAGGGGTCAATACATTCTTGGCCTATCAAGTTTAATTAAAATTTTTATGGTTTAAGATTTTCACATACAAAATATTTGAATAGAAATAGTATAAAAAATATACTCATTATTTTAGAGAAAAAATAACAGCAAAAATCTAAAATTTTAATTTTTATGGAAAGTTAACAAAAACAAAATCCAATTTTTATTCTTTTTTTTTTTGTTGAGAAACATCCAATTTTTATTCTAATTGAATTTTCTCTAACATTTAATTTAATATACATTACCTAATTAGTAATGAACCGTACATAGTCATGTACATTACATAAATAATTTATATATTTGAATTATTTTTAGTTATACAAAAAATGGCACATAAATATAAAATCATTCAAACTCTCTTTTCCTCTAATTTATATATAGAGTTAGATATATTATTAGGTTTATTTTTTATGGTTTATTTATATTGGACTTCTCATTTTCTATATTAAATTAACTCACATGACATAAAAATTACAAAACATAGATTAAATGGGATACGTGACACAAAAATTAAACTCTAATTGAAATCCAATTTTACATTGAATTAACTCACTTGACACAAAAATTTAAAAGCTTAGACTAAATGGAACACGTGGCGCAAAATTAGACTCTAATTAAATTCTAATTTGAAATCTAATTGGATTTTCTCTCAGTTTTGTTTATTAATATATACTAATTGCTAACCCGTGCGATGCATGAGAATAGCTACCAGATGAGGTTCAAGAAAAGAAAAAAGAAATAATTTTTATTTATTAGTTTTTTTTTGGGAATGAATAAGAAACCTAATTATATATATATATATATATATGTATGTATGTATGTATGTATGTATGTATATAATATATGTTGTAATATATATACTAAAAGGTGGCCATTAAAATGTCATAACTATTCAAATTAGATATACCAAAAGGTGCCTATTGAAAGGTTATAATTCTTCATATTTGATATATATTAAAGGTGCTTATTGGCCAAAAAGGTGCCTATTAAATAAAAATGTGTCTATTGACTGAAAATGTGCATATTGAATGAAAATATGCCTGTTAAGGAGTTATAATATTTTGTGTATAAATAATGGTTCATATTCATTTGGCGATTTCTTCTCTTTCATATTTCTTAGAAACACAAGAAACATATAGGTCTTCTCTAAAACTTCTATTTGTAAGTTAATTTTCTTTATTAAATAGTAAAAACGTCTAGAAATCAAGCCACACCTATGGTGGCAACAATAATACTGAATGATTTCTTTATTTGGTTACTTTTTCTCAACTTTTTATCTTTAATCTTTCTTAAAAACACACGAAACATGTGGATCTTTTCCAAAATTTTTATTTGTAAGTCAATTTTTTTTTGTTAAATAATGAAATGGTCTAAGAATCAAGCCACACCAAAAGTAGCAACAATAATACTGAATGATTTCTTTACACACCTTACTAATCCTATTCTTCTTAGATTTTTGATTCTCTTCCCTACTAATCAAAACAATCCAAAAGTATTTAAATATATTATACCACGAAAACTGATAGAGAATCAACCAAATTCATATAATATATTATAACAATGATTGATATATATATATCATACAATTGCAACAGTTATATAAAAGGTCAATTTAGTGGGCCATTAATAATAACCGAACATTAACGAAATCTTTCAAAAAGTTTATCAAATAGTGCAATTAGTTATTGCTATAGATAAATATATATTGTGTATTCTAATTCCAAATGGTGTGGGCAGTTAGTTTAGAAAAGAAAAAAAATTAAGGTTGAAAACAAAACTCCCTTTGCGTGCAAACACGATTTTATTTATGCAAAACGCAATCACCAATAGTAGAACTTATATAATTATCCCAATTCAATCACAAAATAACTTCTCAAAATTTATTTCCTGCACACACAGAAACTTTCCATTGAAATCACAAAAATAAATTGAGGAAAATTTGACTTAAGATTGTTGGATATTATTACACAAATAATTTACTTTTGTAATTTTGTGAATAAGATCAATAAACAATATATGCACAAGTCAGTGTGTGAATGTATAAGGGAAATAAAGTAAAACTTACAAACCAAATGAATACAGAATGTTTGATATAAAACTGACCAAGATACAATGGTCAACAACATGTAGTATAAGTACTACAATCTCCAGGCACAACAAATAAAATTGTGTGTGTGTGTGTGTGTGTCTCTAAAGATTCTTATGAATGAATGAAAAAACTAGTTTTTTAAAATGAAATGAGGGATGCCTCTTTATAGGCACACTGACACCGGTTTAGAATAGGTGTAATTGTGAATCGATATGTTGAAAAGATACAATTGTTCTGTGTTTTTAAATGTAAACGTGGCATAAATTTGTGTAGCCACGTGGCACAAAGGAAGCAGTCAACAAAAAGTTAAACGTTTCGACTATTAGTTATTATATAGATTAGTATGTAACTCGTGCTTGCGCATGAGAATGATAAATTGTAGTGGTGCTATTGATGTTAGTTTGAGTTATTAAACATATAGGGCATAATACATGTTGTGACTGCGAGCCAAGTCATCGAGGAGGGCAGAGCTACTGCGGCTGCAAAGCAAAGGAGAGCAGAGCTACTAATGTCGCGGATAAGAACTCATAGCCACAATCTTGTGCTTGCTCCCTCGCTCTCTCTCTCTCTCTCTCTCTCTCTCTCTCCATTTTTTAGGAAAAATGAAATTATTGATTAGGGGTTTTAGTTTTTGTTAGGGCCATATTTTCTATTTAATTGGCTAATCTTTTGATAAAACACACAATATTTGTAACTGGGTGGATCTAAGTTGGGCTTAATGTATCAAGTAATATGTTATTCAAACATATCAATTGGTATCATTAAAGACTTGAAGGTTCATCCAAGAAACAAGTGAAGAAAAATAGTTTCATTAAATCTCGACACAAGCTTGATAGATGCTGCTATCGAAGATTAATGGAAAAGCTCAATACAAGATCGATTTATCGAGATCTACAATTTAAAAATTCTCAGATCTGAAATTCGGCCCATGATGACTTGAATAATTAGGGTTTCTCTTTTTACAACCCAAGTTATATATAAGGGTTATTTTAAAAGTCATTATACATGAAAACAGAGATTTAGAACTCATACACTCTGTGAGAAGCTATTGCATTTGTGCGCCTTAGGATTTTGTAATCAAGTGCTTCATGATCTTCATCATTTATGATCATTTATGAAGTAAAGAATTTTGTAGCCAACAACTATCAATCAAGTTGCTGGAGTTAGTAACGTACTAGGATCCATGCAAAGGAGTTAGTCACAAATTGGAGATTTGTGCAACAAAAGAAATAAGTCTGCTACAAGATCAAGTTCAATTGGGTACTAAAGCAAATGTTCAATCGTAGGTTGATATTTTGGGATAGGCTAGGGTAGTGGTAAAATTCCTCATACTTGTTGTGGGGAGTAAAAGGACCCAAGTAGGCATTTTGGGCCTTTGGGCTCTAACAAGGAAGGCCAATCTGTTCTTGATTAAAAGCCTGTTAATATTACAAATCGGCCCATACGCCGAGGGTCCGAGGATACATCCGAGGATGAGTTTCTCCTCGGATAGACCTAGGAGGACTCGGAGCCTCGCTAGAATGATCAAGACAGAGTTCTAGAAAGACTGTTGGTTAAAGGGGGGATCCCTGTACCCTCTAGAGGCACCGATGTTAGAGAAATATCTTAGGAAAAGGCTGCTACCTCCACATTAACGACCCTGCACCCATCTCCCAGGCCGCATTAATGGGGAAGTGACCCCTAAACAGTAGAATTGAACCTTCTAGTTACTATTTAAAACACTTGAAGAAGGCGGTGTCAGAGGAGGAAGGGAAGATTTGGGCAACACGTGGATAAAGCACAAAGAGAAGAAGTATTTAAAAGGGGTAGAGGCCAAAGAAGAAGGGGATCGACCAATTACTAAGAAAGAAACTAAGAATTGTAACCTTCAAGAAAGAAAGATAAATAATAAAGAAATTGTCCTCGGCTTACGTCCGAGGAAGCTCTTTTGCAATAATCATTTACCATTTGCAATCATTATTATACCTTAGCATGTTCAATAAGTTCCCTGCATCCTTAAACTAGATTTCGGATCCACACTCTATAAATTTCATTGTTTAAGGCTCATTGGGCCTGAGCCCACAGTTGTCTTTGGGTCTAGGTGCAATTGTGCACTTACAATTGGCGCCATCTGTGGGAATCTATTCTTGAAGGAGCTGGAATATTATGGCAGGCTTAAGTTCACAGCACGTAGAGTTTCAAGGATCACAACCTGAGGATCTTTTCGAGCGTCTTGAGCGTTGAAGAGATCGAGAAGGAAGCGTTCACACGGAATACCCTAGAGCAGGCCATACTCATGGCGGAGGCAGCACTACCCACGAGGATGGCGCTAAGGCCATGCAGAAAGAGATTAATCATCTTAAAAGGAAACTGCACCGTGTCAGACGGAAGCGTTCACCATCCTCATCTAACCCTTCTTCGGGGGAGGCCCAGGGAAGTGGCTACAGCTCAAGATCATGGTCACCCCCCAGCGCAACGTCCTCTGGTGAGGAGGACGACCCACCAGCTCATAGGCGCGAGAAGCTCACTCCCAGGGGCTTGGGGAATGATGCCATGAGTCGGGCGTTGCACCAACTCTCTAAATCGCCATTTTCGCGAAGAAATGAGAACGGGAGGCTCCTCAGGAGGTTTACCCAGCCTGCTTTCACCATCTACAATGGTCGGACTGATCCGGTAGAGCATGTGAGTCACTTTAACCAGAGGATGGCGGTGCATTCTCATAATGAGTCCCTGATGTGTAAAGTTTTCCCCACTAGCTTGGGACCTGTTGCTATGAGGTGGTTCAACGGCCTTAAATCGGGGTCCGTAAGTTCGTTTGGGGAGCTTACTAGAGCATTTGCGTCGCGGTTTATCACGTGTAGTGGAGTGCCTCGACTATTGGACTCACTGTTATCTATGGCCATGAGGGAAGGAGAGACGTTGAAAGCATACTCCGACCGGTATTGAGAGATGTTTAACGAGATAGATGGTGATTTCGATGAGGTGGCACTCAATACCTTTAAGGTAGGCCTTCCTACTGATCATGACTTGAGGAAGTCCTTGACCAAAAAGCCCGTCCGCAGTGTACGTCGCCTCATGGATCGTATTAATGAATACAAAAGGGTAGAGGAAGACCAACAGCAAGGAAAGGGTAAGGCTAAGGTTATCCCGCAGGAGAGAAGGGATTTTAGGTCGGATAGATATCACAACAACAAGCCGAGAAGAGATTATACGGGGCAGTCTGGCTCGGCACCCCCTCAGACCGTAAATACTGTGTTTCGAGAACCTGTACACCAGTTACTAGAGAAAGTCCGTAAGGAGCCCTACTTCAGGTGGCCTAGTAAGATGGCGGGGGACCTTGCAAAGAGGAATCAGAATCTCTTTTGTCAGTACCATCAGGACGTGGGCCATACTACCGAGAACTGCCGGACCCTTTGGAACCACTTGGAGCAGCTTGTCAGTGAAGGAAAACTGAAGCAGCACCTTTATCAACCTAATGGGCAAGGCAGTCAGTCCGGCTCAAATAATCAGAAGAATAATCAATCTCGGCCGGCATTGGGAACAATTAATGTTATCTTTGCTGCGCCCGGCCGGACCGGTTCATGCCTCACTAGGGTGATGGCAGTTTTGCATCCTCAAGTCGAAGAGGCAGGCTGCAGGCCGAAGAGGTTGAAGGTGAATTTGCCCGTCTTGGGATTTTCAGAGGAGGATAAGGTTGGGACCATCCAACTCCATGACGATGCTCTTGTGGTCACTCTTAGGATAGAGAATTATGACGTAAGAAGGATGATGATTGATCAGGGCAGCGGTGCAGATATCATGTACCCTGATTTATTTAAGGGGCTAAGGTTGAAGCTGGAAGATCTTACTCCTTATGACTCGCCACTCATAAGCTTTGAAGGAAAAGCCGTTGTACCGAAGGGACAGATTCGTTTGCCTGTTCAATCTGGCTCAGAAACGGTTGAGGTGGATTTCATTGTGGTTGACGCGTATTCCCCATATACAGCCATCCTTGCCAGGCCATGGCTGCACGCTTTGGGTGCTGTCTCCTTTACCTTGCATGTTAAGGTTAAATTCCCCTCGGGGGAATATGTTGAAGAGATCCTCAGCAGTCAATCGGTGGCCAGGCAATGCATATCGGCCGCAGTGCTACATCAGACAGAAGCCGAGTCCTCGGCTTTGATCATCAAAGACTTATAGCAATTAACAGCTCTGGATGCACCTGGTGCGGTGATAGGAGAGGAGGCCCTTTGTGAGGGTTTGGAGAAGTTTTTGATAGCGGATGACCCTGAAAGGTTCTTTCAAGTTGGCATACGCTTGCCACACTAGGAGAAGATGGATTTGTTAAAATTTCTGAAAGACAACATTGATGTTTTTGCGTGGGACCCTTATGAGGCTCCGGGCGTAGACCCAAGCTTCATTTGTCATCATTTGAATGTTAGCCCCACCATTGTTCTGAGAAGGCAGCCACCTCGGCGTTCTTCCAAGGAACATTCTGAGGCTGTCAAAGAGGAAGTGCTCAAGCTCAAGAGGGTTGGGGCTATTAAAGAAGTTTTCTACCCCGAGTGGTTGGCGCATACGGTTGTGGTAAAAAAGAAGAATGGAACGTGGAGAGTATGTGTGTACTTCACGGATTTAAACAAGGCTTGCCCGAAGGATTCGTTCCCAATGCCGCATATTGATCAGCTTGTGGACGCCACTGTCGGACATCCTCATATGAGTTTTTTGGATGCCTTCCAGGGTTACCATCAGATTCCATTGGCATTGGAGGATCAAGAGAAGACTGCTTTCATTACTCTAACAGGGAACTACCACTATAAGGTCATGCCGTTTGGGTTGAAGAATGCTGGGGCTACCTATCAAAGAAAGATGACCAGAATGTTTGAACAGCAACTTAGGAAGACCATTGAGGTATACGTGGATGATATGGTGGTAAAGAGTAAAACAATACCCTCACACGTTAAAGATTTGGCCGACACCTTTTAGGTGCTTAAGAAGCACAAGCTGCGCCTTAATGCCGCAAAGTGTTCCTTTAGCGTGGGTTCTGGAAAGTTCCTGGGTTATATGGTTACTCATAGAGGTATAGAGGTAAACCCGGCATAAGTCAAAGCTATTAAGGACTTACAGCCACCTCGGAACCCAAAAGAGGTCCAGAAGTTGACTGGAATGATCGCCGCGCTTAGCAGATTTATCTCTCGGTCGGCCGACTGGTGCCGTCCTTTCTTCCAATTGTTGAATAAATGGAAGGGGTTTCAATGGACCGAGGATTGCGTGTTAGCCTTCCAATAGCTTAAGCAATATCTTTCTCGGCCACCTGTTTTGTCTCGCCCCGAAGCGGACGAGGTCCTGTTTGCATATTTGGCAGTGGCCGTTCATGCGGTCAACCTGGTCCTCATAAGGGATGAAAGTGGGGTGCAGAGACCGGTCTACTACATCAGTAAGTCCTTGAATGAGGCCGAGGTGTGCTATCTACTCTTGGAGAAAGCACTTCTGGCCATAGTTCATGCCACGCGGAAGCTTCCTCACTATTTCCAGTCCCACACTGTAGTGGTTTTGACCCAATTGCCCCTCTAGGCAATGTTACGTAGTGCCGATTACTCTGGCAGGGTGGCTAAGTGGGGAACCATTTTGAGAGCCTTTGACATTAAATACATGCCTCGCACCTCGGTGAAAGGCCAGGTCCTTGCTGATTTGGTGGCAGAGTTTGCCGAACCATTGCTAGAAGAAACTCTGAAGGAAGCACACATGGATGAAAAATCAGTTGGTGTGATCACAGCCGCAACACCTCCGACTTGGAAAGTGTATGTGGATGGGGTAGCTAATCAGAGAGGGTCTGGTGTTGGACTTGTCCTGATATCCCCTGAGGGAATTGTCTTTGAAAAATCTCTGAGACTGGCGTTCTTGGCTACTAATAATGAGGCCGAGTTCGAAGCAGTCTTGATGGGCATGAGCATCGTACATAGGATGGGTGGAAAGGAAGTTCATATGTTCTCGGATTCTCAGTTAGTAGTCGGCCAAGTCACGGGGACCATGGAGGCTAGGGATCCAAGAATGCTAGAAGTGGAAACACCCATGTAGATTCTTTGGCCACGTTAGCAACGTCTTCGGCTCAGGGTTTGCCCAGGATTATCCTTGTAGAGGATTTGCTAGAGCCAACTCTTACCGCTGTCAACGCAGCTTGCATCCATCTGATAAGGCCTAGACCTAGTTGGATTAACCCGATGATATCTTTTCTTAAAAACGACATCCTTCCTAAGGACAAGTCTGAAGCAGATAAGATTTGTTGAAAGGCGCCACGTTTTTGGTTGTTCGAGGATCAGAAACTGTATAAACGATCCTTCTCAGGACCATACTTGTTATGTGTACACCCTGAATTAATGGAAGCGCTTCTAGAAGAACTTCATGAAGGGATTTGTGGGAGCCACACTGGGGGAAGGTCCTTAGCCCATAGAGCCCTAACTCAGGGATATTGGTGGCCCAATATGTAGAGGGAGGCTCAAAACTATGCAAGGAAATGCGACCAGTGCCAGAGGTTCGCCCCCAACATTCATCAACCCGGAGGGGTCCTCAATCCTCTCTCCAGTCCTTGGCCTTTCGCACAGTGGGGGTTGGACATAGTGGGACCATTTCCGAGGGCTGCAGGAAACAAAAGGTGGCTGCTCGTGGGGACCGACTACTTCACTAAATGGGTCGAAGCTGAGCCCTTAGCAAATATTAGGGACGTCGATTCCAAGAGGTTTATCTGGAAAAACATCGTTACTAGATTTGGTGTGCCACACACACTTATTTCGGATAATGGCGTTCAATTCGACAGCAAGGCTTTTAGGAAATATTGTGGTGATATGGGCATCATAAATAGGTACTCCACTCCGGCTTATCCTCAGGGAAATGGGCAAGCCGAGGCTGTTAACAAGGTCATAGTCAGTGAGCTCAAGAAAAGGTTGGATGATGCGAAAAGTAGATGGGTAGAAGAACTACCACATGTTTTATGGACGTATCGAACTACGCCGCGCAGGTCCACTGGAGAAACTCCATTCTCTATGACTTATGGAGCCGAGGCAGTGATACCCCTTGAATCTAGTTTCACCACCCTAAGAACGAGTTCTTTTAGCCCTGAAAACAACAATGGCCTCTTGGAGAAAGGCCTGGATTTAATTGAGGAACGGCAGGAGGCAGCTATGGTCCAAATGACTTATTATCAACAGAAGCTCAAGCGGGGGTATGACGCCCACGTGAAGCTAAGACCACTCACGCCTGGAGATCTAGTACTGAGGAAAGTCGTGGGCACTGCTAAGAACCCAGCTTGGGGTAAGCTAGGACCAAACTGGGAAGGGCCTTACCGTATTATTTTTGTAGCGGGCATAGGGTCGTATTGACTAGCTGACCTAGATGAAAGAATTGTACAACGCCCATGGAATGTAAATAACCTTTGAAGGTATTATTATTAATAAAAGGTGCTTTTGTTGATTAGCAGTTCAAAGTTATGAATACATCAGGGGCTTACATTTATTATTCCTAAGTATCAAACAGAAACTTGGTTAAGTATGGTCCTCGGATCACTAACCTTGTGGAAATTGATATCTTATCATTTGTTAAACAGAACTTTAGTTATGCCGGGTCATCGGACCTTCTACTTTGGGGAAATTAACATTTGAGATTATTATTCCTAAGTATCAAACAGAAACTTGGTTAAGTATGGTCCTCGGACCACTAACCTTGTGGAAATTGATATCTTATCATTTGTTAAACAGAACCTTAGTTATGCCAGGTCCTTGGACATTCTACTTTGGGAAAATTAACATTTGAGGTTATTATTCCTAAGTATCAAACAGAAACTTGGTTAAGTATGGTCCTCGGACCACTAACCTTGTGAAAATTGCTATCTTATTATTTGATAAACAGAACCTTAGTTATGCCGGGTCCTCGGACCTTCTATTTTAGGGAAATTAACATTTGAGGTTATTATTCCTAAGTATCAAACAGAAACTTGGTTAAGTATGGTCCTCAGATCACTAACCTTGTGAAAATTGCTATCTTATCATTTGTTAAACAGAACCTTAGTTATACCGGGTCCTCGGACCTTCTACTTTGGGGAAATTAACATTTGAGGTTGTTATTCCTAAGTATCAAACATAAACTTGGTTAAGTATGGTCCTCGGACCACTAACCTTGTGGAAATTGCTATCTTATCATTTGTTAAACAGAACCTTAGTTATGCCAGATCCTCGGACCTTCTACTTTGGGGAAGTTAACATTTGAGGTTATTATTCCTAAGTATAGTCCTCGGACCACTAACCTTGTAGAAATTGCTATCTTATCATTTGATAAACAGAACCTTAGTTATACCGGGTCCTCGGACCTTCTACTTTGGGAAAATTAACATTTGAGGTTATTATCCCTAAGTATCAAACAGAAACTTGGTTAAGTATGGTCCTCGGACCACTAACCTTGTGGAAATCGATATCTTATTATTTGTTAAACAGAACCTTAGTTATGTCGGGTCCTCAGACCTCCTACTTTGGGGAAATTAACATTTGAGGTTACTATTCCTAAGTGTCAAACAGAAACTTGGTTTTGTATGGTCCTCGGACCACAAACCCTGTGAAAATTGATGTCTTATCATTTGTTAAAAAGAGCCCTATTTAGGGAAATTAACATTTTTTATTTATTATTCTTATTCTTATCACATACTTTGTGGAAATCAATATCTTACCATCTGTTAAATTGGATCTTAAGTTGTACATCTTTAAGTGTTAAACAAAAATTTTGTAAGGTATGGTCCTCGGACCTTACACTCTACTAAAATTGGTATCTCAGATTACAAAGTTTAACTATCATGTGGGTTTTCTAACTAAGGCACTGTATAATATCCAAACTAAGTTAGTTCTTGTCAGGTTCTTGAATGTTTTACTTTGCAAAGCAAGTATGCGCATGGCTGTTTAAAGGTTATAATTGTTCAACTGCTGGAGTTAGACTTATTTGTTCCGTTCTTTCTTTAGCTCTGTGTTAGTGAAAACTTTCATGACAAGCATAAAAAGGACAAAGTAAAATATTTACAACTCGGATGAAAATTGAATAAAACTGTTCTTCATTAATTATAAATAGAATACATCATCATATGAAAAATTGGAAGTACAGAAAAAGTCCTAAGCTAGGCCCTAAGCTTTGGGAGGGGGGTCTTGAAGGGAAGTGCTGCCAGCCTCGGTGCTCTTCAACTCCAACTCAAAGGCAGACAAGACTTGTTTCCCTTTGTCTGTTGAAGGAATGATGGGCTCCACGTTCTGGCTTTGCTCCTTCTCGGCACCTCCACACCCGTCCTTCTTTTTATGGGAACCTTCAGGTTCTGTAGGATCAGGAACGAGTTCTGGCACCACGGAAGGAAGGGCGGGAAAGGCAACAACAGGAGTGTCTTCTATCTCCTATATGTCAAGGGGGAGCCAAACGCTCTCGGGCTTCCTCATCTCGGAAGCTTGAGGAACCCCTGCTGCGTTTAAAGCCTCCCCCCAGACCTGCTGACAGTATTCTTGGCACAAGGCCGCGAATTTTCTGTCAGCTGGTCCTGTGTTGCAGCCACTCCCTCCTGATAACTGGTCTGCTTCGCAGCCTCTAGTGAATGCTTGAAGTTGTGCGCTTCCTCCTTCATCCGCGCAAGCTCCTTCTCCAAGTCAGAGCGTTCCCTTTAGGCTTGGGAAAGCTCGTCATCCTTTTGGCGAAGGAGCTTACGTTGCCCCTCCACTTGATTCTTCATCTTTTTCAGACTGGCTTCGGCACCGTCCTTCTCTCTTTTCAGATCGGCCAGCTGAGAGGTGAGCTTTCCATTCTCCGCTAGGGCCTGGCATAGGAACTTTTCTGTCTCTTGCCTTATCTCCTGCTCCATTCCAGCTCGCTTCCGAGAATCCTCCACGAACTTCTCGGCAGCGAAAACTTCTTAGATGACCTGTGATAAATGTCAGGGGGTTAAATGTAGTACAGTATTTATAAATAACCCTAGAATATAAGTATGAAGTGAAACTTACCAGAGCTAAGTCCCTTTTCAAAGAAAGGAACAGCTGAGGCTAGCTCATCTTTTCCAAGGCTTCCATGTCCTTGGGCAGTAGAAGTGGGCGCTCCAACGCGTCGGCCAAGTGGAGGGCATGGCCTTGTTGGAACGCCCTGATGTTAGACTAGAGGGGAATTGGCGCTCCATTTAATCTCAGTTCAGGAGACCACATGGCCGGTGCACGGCGCACCTCGGCCATGTCTCGGATCTCCCCACTTTCAACTGAACGGGCGCGCCCTTTGCCCTTATCCAGCTTCTGCTGCTGAGCCGGTGGTGGCTGTTGTTTCTGTTAGTCGCCACCAGCCTCCTCGATCTCCACCTTCCTCTTCTTTTTTGGCTTTTCAGTAGGAGGCTTGGGGTCGGCTGGAGGAGGGGGTGGTGGCAAGGATGGGGGAGCTTGAGATCCCCTCGCTCCCTTGGCGACTCTCTCGCCTCTCACGGTCATGAGACCCTTAAGCACGTCCATATCTTCTTCAATGGAGTTGTCTTCTGGACGTGCTATCACTAGGCCAGCGATCCCAGAGGTCTCGGCGGGCTCTTCTTCCTCGTCGGAAAGGACGAAAAACGGGTTTCCACGAGGTCTTTGGGCGTCCTCGAGTTGAAACTGGTCTATCTCCTCGTCCAATGTGTTCGATGAGGACACTTGCTCCTTTGAGATAACGGTTGCCTGAGAGTGCGCTACAAAAGGGATCGTCGCGAGGGGTTGCGTGTATAGGATTGTGTAGGGGTCGTCGGGAATGTCGTGGTCGGCTAGGAAGTGCGGCCTGGCTACGTTAATTCTCCTACGCCTCCGGTCACCCGCAACAATCGCGTTCTCTATCTCCTGGAAGTCTATGGATATAGGGTCGTACCCTAGTATCAAGTGAGCCACCCGAAGCTGCAGGTCTTCACTCACAAAAATCTCTGAGCGAAGCACTCGGTTCAAATCTGCAACGTTGCAGTAGCTCAAGCGCGGGCGCACGTGTTGTTTATCTGCAAAGAAAGACACCAAAACAGACAAACATGGTCAGATTTGTAGGACATGTGATAAATTAAAGTTAAACGCTTTGTAAATGTAAACGAACATTTCAAGATGTTTAGATGGAGCTACGGGGTGGGAAGTTAGATCCTAAGGAGTCACACCTGGATCTCCCCATTCGACTAGGCAGTGGGGGTCGTCATGCCAGTTGCCTGAGGCGATGAGGTAGTCGTCCTTCATGTCTTTATTGGACTTGGTCAGACAGGAAATCAACCTAACTACGCTAGAGCGGGATTTGATGTAATAGCCTACCCTAGTAAGTTTGTGGCATTCGTACATAAAAACGACGTCATGCCAAGTAAGGTTTAAGCCCATTTGCTCATTTAGAGCGTCGACACTTCCTAAAACTCTAAAGACGTTGGGAGTGCACTGGTCAGGACACAACCGGTGGTTGCGGAGGTATTCCATGGTTACGCTTTTCATTGGGAGGGTCATCCTACCTTCTATGAAGGCAACCATAGGGATGATAACCTCTCCCGTTTTCCTAGACCCAGCCACGGCTTCCGCCGGACAATATCTCAAACCTACATCGCTGGGGATGTGGTATTTAGCCCTAAAACCTTCCATTCCAGCGGCGGTGTCAACTAAACACTTAAATTTACCCATCTACAAGAGGCGAAATGGCGGGTTTTAAGAAGGCGAATGGTTAAGAAGGGAGCCGAGGATGAAATCCGAGGAGAAAGGAGTAAAGAAAAATTAGGAACTTACGAGTTTGAAGTTGTGCGAGTTTCCACAGGTTTTTGTAGAGAAAAGGTAACGACTGATGTTTTGATATGATTATGCTCTGGAGAAATAAATGAAGGCGCATGTTTCCAAAGCGTTATGACGTGCGGGAAGCGGCCTCGAGATTGCATCCGTCCCGCCAAATTTTCGGGGAGCGACAAGGGCCGTTGGATGCTCATCTCACCGTTGAACGTGGGGAACCAGGTGTAACTTATGGTCATAAATGCGCGCGTTTTTGAAATTCAAACCGCCAAATGGCATCCTCTGGAACACGAAACGATCTCCACACGCGCGGTTATTTACAAAACGTGTGGGGTAAGTTCTTGTTGGATCAAAACCCTATTTTTCTCCTCAGATGCTAAAAAATAGAGTTTTGAGGGGCTATTGTAGGGAGTAATAGGACCCAAGTAGGCATTTTGGGCCTTTGGGCTCTAACAAGGAGGGCCAATCTGTTCTTGATTAAAAGCCTGTTAATATTACAAATCGGCCCATACGCCGAGGGTCCGAGGATGAGTTTCTCCTCGGATAGACCCAGGAGGACGCGGAGCCTCGCTAGAATGATCAAGACAGAATTCCAGAAAGACTGTTGGTTAAAGGGGGGATCCTTGTACCCTCTAGAGGCACCGATGTTAGAGAAATATCTTAGGAAAAGGCTGCTACCTCCACATTAAAGACCCTGCACCCACCTCCCAGGCCGCATTAATGGGGAAGTGACCCCTGAACAGTAGAATTGAACCTTCTGGTTACTATTTAAAACACTTGAAGAAGGTGGTGTCAGAGGAGGAAGGGAAAATTTGGGCAACACGTGGATAAAACACCAAGAGAAGAAGTATTTAAAAGGGGTAGAGGCCAAAGAAGAGGGGGATCGACCAATTACTAAGAAAGAAACTAAGAATTGTAACCTTCAAGAAAGAAAGAGAAATAATACAGAAATTGTCCTCGGCTTACGTCCGAGGAAGCTCTTTTGCAATAATCATTTACCATTTGCAATCATTATTATACCTTAGCCTGTTCAATAAGTTCCCCGCATCCTTAAACTAGATTTCGGATCCACACTCTATAAATTTCATTGTTTAAGGCTCATTGGGCCTGAGCCCACGGTTGTCTTTGGGTCCAGGTGCAATTGTACACTTACACTTGTAATTGCTCGATTATTGATTAGTGGATTCTTGGGAGTGGTGATATTAAATTCACCCGGTTGGGTTTTTGCCTTGTGAGAGGTTTTTCTCATTTTTCAAAAAATCACTATGTCAATTTAATTTCCGTTGCATTTAGTTTGTTTGGTGATTTGTTGGTGCTTCTACGATTTTCGCATAATTTGATCCTTAATTAATCAACTTGGGTAATTGAATTAATTAATCGGGGTCAATCTATCTTAACTTAACAGTTTTAGTTGTTGAGTAGCTTTTTTTATTGAATATTCTGTTCATTTGTTGTAGTTTGTCATAATCTTGTCATTGATTATGCTATTTTGCTGTTATTTGAGATAATTTTAATTTTTTTTAGAAGGCCAATATTATTTTTGTTATAATCAAATTCTTGAGATTTTCAAATTAGGGTATTTAATTTTTTTTTTGAGTGGACAAAACAGATTAGTTTAAAAATAATTAGGTATATAATTATTTTTTCATATATATATATATATATATATATATATATATATATATATATATATATATATATATTGTTGCAAATCAGGGTGTTCTTGCTTGTAAATCAGCCAGTGCAGACTATGTTGTTACAAAAAACAATTAAAAACCCTTTTTTTTTCAATATTAAAAACAATTTCGGGGAATTTTTAATAACACTTTTTATAAACCTCAAACTCTACAACTTGTTACTTATAACTTTCTTAATAACAATTGTTCCATGATATTTTCTCACGGTCGCCAGGTCCCAGGTTCATAATATTTACTGAAGGCCGCGAGGGAATTAAGGTACCCTACATGATTAAGGAAAATTGTTGTGTGTTTGCTTCCGTGTGAATAACTGGCAGTGAAGTCATATATAGGACAAAATGTACTACCAATAATTCATGGTTCGAATATTCAAAATAAAAAATTATGTTTATGTTTTGTCCAAGTGTCCCCAACTCCCAACCAATTCACATAATATCTAATCTTTATCAAATTTTAAAATTAACTCGTTTTAATTTTGAGCTAAGAGTTTTTTTTTAAAAAGGAACTATTTCACTGACCATATTAAATTTCTGTATTTATTGTCAACGCTTTTTTTAATTTCTTTTTAGCTTTGCACCTTAAAATACATGACAATTTAACGAAAACAACTTTGTTTAAAGGTGGATAGGATTGATTCGTTCATTTCACAGTTCAGCTTTTATTTTATGGATTAAGTTGTGCACAATCTATTAAGTCATTTAAAATTTTAAATGACATTACAGGCTGTAATCTTTTAAATTAGTAAAATTTATTTCAATCATGAAATTGGTAGAACTTGAAATGCAGAAGATTTTTTTCCCGGATTCATCATCTTCAATTTGGAATACATGAGGAATCCTTTGGGGGTAGTCTCAAGCTATTAGCTAATAATTTTGAACCTCGTATTTCATAAATTTCATGAGACCTTGGAACCACTAAACCAACTTCTTCATATTGTAAAAACATTATCATTTATTGAAAGAAAATAAGTGAGGGTAAATTTTAATTCTTGCCCTTCGACCAAAGTCTTTATTCTATGGTTGGGACTACATATAGAACCGCGAGGAGGGTGTAAAGACTAAAGAGGACGAGAGGAAAAGAAATGTTAGAAATTTCCTCTTCATCTGTTTATATTTTACTTTATATGAGTTTATTTTTGGATATGTAGAAAGGGAAAAAAAATCAGAAGTAAAACTGACATATTAATATATGTAATATAAAATAATAGGGTTATCATCAAAGAATGTTTATAAATAACATGGTTTTGAAACCCGGACCGTTCATAGAACCGAAAAAGAGAGAGATTCAAGATTTTTTAGGTCAAATCGAGGTCGAACCGTAATGACGTCATAATTAATTTAATAATTATTTAAATATAAATAAATATATTAAATTAGTAAAAATAAAAAAAGGACTAAAATACACCGCAAGTAAATATAGATGTGGGGGTAAAAAATCACCCTAAGATAAGTATATAGAAACTATCTAAGAGATGGTATTGGAATGACAGTCACAAATTATTTATCTAAAACATGTAGGGAAAAACTCCACAATAGAAAACTCAAACAATTGATTTAACGAACACAACTTGTACTTCAATTTAATCTAAAATGTTACAATAGGAAAAACTCTCTTTCTCGTTGTGTTCAACTATCACAGATTATAGTCTCTCTCTTTCTCTCTCCTTGTCCTTTTTTTTGATCCCCTTCCTATTTGCCCATCTTTCTCCTTATGTAGGCACATTTTCTGCCCTTACCCTCCCAGCTGTCTTGTCTCCAGCCAAATTTTTAGGAATATTTTTTCTCTTCTTTCTTGGATTCCCCCTTTCCTTATCCTGGAACATGACTCTTGGGGCTATTTAGGTTGTCTCATATGCATTCAATGCGGTAGAGGTTAGGTGGAGGACCCCTCATTTATGCGGAGGTAGAGATTTCTTCCATTCTTATCTGTTTGGAGGGTTTCCCGGGGTTCAAAGTGCCAACTGTAGGCACACCATGGATTATTCGTGTACGTATCCTCAAATAATACTTTGATCCATGTAGTTCATTGCCACCTTCGTGGGAATGATCTGTGAGGATTCCTTTTGCCTCCTAAATGTTAGGGCCGACCTTATTTCACTTTACAGGGTCTTCTAAGCTATTGGGCCTTGCCTTAAGCAGATGGTTTTGGCCCATTCCACTCCATGGGGTTCGGTAGGTATTTGGGCTTTAGGCTTAGGTGAGAACTCTTCCACTCACAATAGCCCCCTACGATGTCCACATCATTAATGTTGAAGTGGGGA
The DNA here is from genome assembly GCF_040712315.1 of Castanea sativa. Classification (NCBI taxonomy): domain Eukaryota; kingdom Viridiplantae; phylum Streptophyta; class Magnoliopsida; order Fagales; family Fagaceae; genus Castanea; species Castanea sativa. The sequence continues at coordinate 9,420,854 of NC_134019.1, read as the reverse complement.
TCATGGTTTGAGATAAATGGGGGTAATCATTAACTGTCATTTAAGGAAAGTGACGGCATCAGGTAATTAATGCCCTGGACATGCTCAAGCTCTACACCCCACGATTAAAGGCACATGTTACAAAATAAACGGCTAGATTAGGGTTTTGGAAAACGGAAAAAATGGCATGAAACGAAGGGTCAATTCTGCCTTTTCCCACTCCTTCTCTATATAAGAAGGAACTCAGGCTAGTTTCTAGGTTCCTTTCTATTATTCTCCTCTAAAAAAAGTTCCTCTTCTTCTTGTTGTGAGTCCCTTCGGTGATCTTCAGGCGATTGCATGTGTGCTTTCTTTGTTTTTCTTGTTTGTAAGTCCGTCGTTTTCCTTCTCACTGCTTCTTTTATTTATTTTTTTTATTCTTTTCTCATTTTCATCAACATCCTAGTAACTCATAGATAATGGGAAAATTTAAACCCATAGTTGATACACCTAAAAGGTTAGTCGATTTTAAAAAGGCATATAACATCCCCAATGATGTTGAGGTGAGGTATTGCTCTGAATCCGAGGTAATACTCTCGAGGGGGGAGGATAGGGTAGTGAATCCCTTAGTTGCCATCATAGAAGGGGGAGTTAGGACCCTCATGATTGATTTACTCATCAACTTTTTGAGGCACTTTAAAGTTTACCCCAATCAATGTACACCCAATGTATTTAGAATGGTTAGTAGTGTAAATTTCCTTAACAAAAGGCTCAGCTTATAGTTAACGGAGCATGATATTAATTATATATATAGTTTCCAAGATAGTAAAACTTCAGGGTTTTACTTCAAAATTCGGAACGGGGAGGTGAGACTTATCTCGGGCCTTCCAGATTTCGATAAAGAGATAGAAGGCGACTATCTGGTCATCTCGGGGAATTGGTACCCCGATGGAATCCATTGCCCTACAGTCGTGGGTAGAGCAAGTAGGTAGATTTTTGAGGAGTTTTTCATTTAACTGCTTCTTATATACCCGAGTTGCTCATCATATACTCTTCACTAATCCTTATTATTTTTGTATTTTCAGAGGACCAAGCCTTTAAGAAGAAAAGGCCACTGATCAATTCTACTGACTTGAATAGATTGTTGAGGTCTCCTATATACTTGCATTTAGATGGGCAACTTCGGGCGGCTTATCTTATTCTCAGATATTCCCCTGTATACAGGAGCTTCTAGGTCACGGGAAGAGCTATCACCAAGAATCACTTACTGCTTCCCTACATTGATGTTTAATCTAAAGGGTACATCTTGTCCCTATTTAAAAGAGGATGAAAAACAACGTAGCAATTCTCCCCTTTCCTTTACCCTGGAGATCTAGGGGTGACAGTTGCTGCTATTGCTCCAGTTGATCGTCCACGACGCAGGAGGAAAAAGAAGATGGGCAACTCTTTCTCCCAAAGTCCTGCTCTAGTCCATCAAGAGCCCATGGTTCAAACCGCCATCCCCCTGGACGAAACATTTGCCAAGATATCATTTTGGAGGGGAAGGGTTACACTTAGTCAAATTTTGGCTACTTGTGTTGTTGCTTAAGCTCAAACTCTGCTTGTTTTGCCAAGTCAGGTTACTACTGCCCTTGATGCCCTTCCCATGACCACAGTGGTTGCTACCCCTGCCCGAGAAACTAGAGTCGGGTGAAAACACCTAAGAGGGGTGAGTTCAAGCCAACAAGTGACGGTGCTTGATCCCAAGAACTCCCCTCTTGACCTAGGTGATGCTTGTGTTGACCCTATTGGAGCCCCGACCTATATTAAGGCCTTTATGGTGGACGAGGAGCCTCTCTTTGCCATCGATAGAGTTAGGCCTTGGAGGGACGATTGTGGGGGGCAAATTTGCTGAGTGTGTGGGAAAGGCCCTCTTACTTCCCAAGGACATGAGCTACGAAGTGGAATGATGAATCCCTTCTACTAAACATGAAAAGGGAGCTCATCATGGTAATATATCACCCTTTTGAACTTATTCTTTCCCTCTTATTTTTATACTTACGTACTTTTTCATTTATTTTCTCGTAGGGGTATCAATGTTTCATGGTGATTGAGGAGAGGTATTTGGTAGCAAAGGCCAAAGCTGAGGAGCTGAGTAATAACAACGAGGATGTTCTGAAGAAGATTTCCTATGTCATGAATAAGGTCTTTGACTTCGAGAAGCTGCGATCCAAGGCTGAGAAGAACACCAAGGCCATAACTGAGAGGAATAAAGCCTTAGAGAAGGAGCTCTAAGAGGTGAAAAAGGCCCTTGAGGACAAAAGTCCCAAGCTAAAAGGTTATGTGGCTGCAGACAATGCAAAAGTCCAAGCTGCCTATTACTAAGGCCAATATGATTGCATTGCCTCCATGAAGCCTGTGATGCAGTCGAATTTACAAGTTTATTTCTCTAAGGGGTGGATCGAGGCTCTGGATAAGATGCAGGTGGAAGCTTCATCCGCCTTGAGGCAGGCTGACGATATTCCCATCCCTTCAAAATTAATTATAGTATCAAACCCCGAGAGTCAAGTTGTCATCAATGATGAATCTCTTGTCTGAGAGGTTGAAGGGGCTGGCCCAACTGTTGTGTCGGGTGGAGAGGTGACTAGCTCCGCGGTTGTGTCCACTACTGAGGCGGCAGCTCAACCTTAGTTTCCCTTATATTTCTCTCATTTCAAGACATTTCTTTACTTTACTTTTCCCATTTCAGGGGCCCTTGTTTTGTAATAATTAACTTCCTTTTATGCTTTGAACTTCTACGCTTTACATTTTTATTTATCCAAGAATATTTCTAAGTTTCTATATTCATTTACTCCTCTTGTTAGCACTCTTTAAGTCAATTTCCTATAGAACTCAACTTAATCCTTATTTGGAGTAAAATAAACTCTATTGATACAAGATTTTTTGCTTGGAGTTTGGTTTGAGGCAGGAAGTTCAATTTTTATGACTTATCCGAGTTGGAGACAAAGTTAGTTCCGCAGGATATATATTGTTAAGTCTTAATTTCATTTTCCATTATTGACCCTGAAATCAGGCTAAGATAGAAAACTCAGTTTAAAACTTACTCGAGGCAAAGACAGGGTATAGTGCCATGAGATTTATTTCCATTTTCTGTCAAGTCTTAATTTCATTTTCCATTAGTGGCCATGGAGACAGGCTAAGGTAGAAAACTTAGTTTAAGGCTTACCCGAGGCAAAGACAGGGTCTAGTGCCATAGGATTTATTCCCCCCCCCCCCCCTTTTTGTCAAGTCTTAATTTCATTTTCCATTAGTGATCTTGGAGTTAGGCTAAGGTAGAAAACTCAGTTTAAGACTTACCGGAGACAAAGACAGGGTCTAGTGCCACGGGATTTGTTTCCATTTTGATAACCTTAATGCCATAGATTAGGCTTTCTCTATGTCTGTCACCGTTCTTTGAATTAAATGAGAATAAAGTAGTATGTTTATTAAATAGTGAGATAATATTAAAGTACTTTGCATCCAGCCATACAATAATAATAAAGTAATCATGTACTTAATAATATAAATTTTAGAGATAGACTTATCTTGTATGGTCTATGACTCTAGCTGTATGGCATTGGTAGACTAATAGCAGTCTAGTGGCAAATAATAACAGGAGAGAAGCAGTATGTCATTATGAGTCCTGCCATGAGGACTTTAGATTGAAGGGAAAAAAATGGTGCAACTAAAGAGAGAGAGAGAGTATGTCCAGCCATGTGCTGAGGCTGGTTAAGCTTATCCCATTATCATGCACTTAATTGAATTTTCCTATGTATTACTCTTTTAGTTCTTGGTGAAGTATTGATGATATTGCCTTCCAACCAAAATTTAAAAAATGTACAATTAGAAGATGGTAAAAGAAAATGAGTTTACCAATATTTTATTTACCTAATTATGGCCAAATGTGTATTCCTTTGGTGGCCAGCTTCAAATCTGAGAGGCCGGTGACTGCTGATGGTTATTGAGGTTTGGGTCGTTCGGTTGCGGGTTAGAAGAGAGTCATGAATAAGTGATTGGAACAACTAGTTATGTGTCTTATTTTTAGTTCATAAAAAAAAAAGTGTCTTATTTTAGGCACTTTGTCATCGAATCGACCGGATATATTGTAGCTTGTAGGGGATTGCATATTCATCAATTGCAAAAGATATTATACGTTTTTAGACCCCTGTAAAAATAAATTGTTTAACCTAATTATTTAGCCAAGTGATTAACTTAGGTAAATTATGTAGATCTAGGTTAACACATATAAATCATATCATACAAAGCAGCGAAAATATAAAGAACACAATGATATGATAGGAAAACCAAACCGGTAAAAAACCTGGGGAGGATTTGACCTAACTATCCTCAAGGTAAAACAACAAATCCACTATGAAAGAATTGAAATTTGTATAATAGAGACTTAGATCACTAACATCTTATTACTACCTCCAGTAGAAAACTTACCACCACGACCCCATGATAGCTCCGAGTCCATGGATTACTTCTTTCTTTGGCCTTTGCAAAACACAAATACCCACGTTTGTGACTTTAAGATCCCACTCAAAAGTTTAGCAACACAATTTTTCCTATTTGTGACTCCAAGATCACCCTTGAAGGTTTAGATCATCAGCACCTTTGATGACTAGAGAAGACAACAACTTCTACAACTCCAGATCTTGAGATTCTTCAAGTAATAACATTGGTAGAAGATATAAGAGAGATTTTTAGGAACAAAACCCTAAATACAAAAGAAGCACACTTTTCTCTCTCTAAAAACATATAAAAACGTGCTTAGAGTTTCTTTTATATATTGAGAGAAGTAGATTTGAAACCCTAATCCTTAATGGGCTTGAACTGCTGTTTGGGCTTAGTTAAAATCTACAGATACGACTCTCGATCGGTCGAGCCTGTCTTTCGATCGATCAAACCAGGCAATTTCTGAAATCTTCTTTCTGCATCTTGTATGTTCTTGTGTGTTCACGATTTGCCAATAGTTCTAAAATTTTAGAACCTAACAGATATGCTTACTACTAGAAAAAGGGTAGGTGTGAAATAATATTTTTTCTTGAATTATGTTTTGTGTGGCTTGAATTTGGTGCACAACAAGAGTGCATGTGGTGGAGCACTTTGGATGATCTCCCAATTAATATCCTAGCTAACCTTGTGGTTAGCCTACTAACATCGAGTAATTATTAAGTATTACCAAAATACAGTAATATATATAATCTCTCTTCTCTTATATTCATGGTGAATCTTATTAATTAAATTCATGATGTGATTTGTCATAAATGTGAGAGAAGGGAGGGCTCTGTTACCATACTTTTAGAGTGCCTAATAATTTTTCACTAAATACTACTTATATAAAAAGCTCTTTAAATGTATTTAAATTTGAGTTTTGTGACGGTATCTTTGCACTTTGTAACTTCTCTATTTTTCTTAGTGAAAATTTCTCCTTAATGTCACATTGTCACCTGTGGATACAGGCCTAAGATTGAACCACATAATTAAATATTTTTATTTTTTGTGTGAATTATTTTTTTTTTCCTTTCTATATTGCTTGAACCCATTATCCTTTGCTTACATACACAACAAGTAGGTACTAAAGCCTCTGCTATCAATTTTGTATTATAATACACAACTTTATTATAATTTTTTTAAAAAGTAAAAATAATACGTGCACACATAACCATCTTTTGTCAGCTATTATTGAGATGGATTGATTAATTTCAACCACTCTTAAGACCTATTTGGTTGGAGACGTGAAAAATTGAGAGGATAGAAAATGGGGAATTGATGAAAAGTTAGAGGATATAAAATATTTTAGTTTTCCTTATTTATGTTTACTTAGAAAGGTGGAAAAGTAGAAAGATGAAAATTTTTTTTGTTTAATTGAGAAGAAAAGTAAGAGGATGGAAAATGTAATTTATATAAATTTTCTCTTATTCTCTTGCATAAAATATTATAATTTTTTATATAATATTACTCATTAACATATTTATTTTTTTACTTATTCAAATTATTGCTATTATAAACCCACGTAACATCTTTGGTGGAGTGGGTTTAGTATTGTTTACGGAGAAGAAAAAAAACCCCCTGATTCCCTAGTAGCGTTAACACAAAAAGAGGAAAAAAATAAGTAAAGAATAATGCCTTGCTTGCTTGCCTGTTGTGAGTTAGTGAGAACAAAATATAGGTCAAAATGACCTTTTCATGTTTGAACAAGAAACATCAATTTTCCTCCTCCTCCCTTTTTTTTTTTTTTTTTTTTTTGGGAGATTAATTTTTTGCGAGAACGGTTAGAAAACAGCCAGGGAGGCTGGGACAACTAGTTTTTTGCGGTTATAAGACACAAAAATTGAGTTCTCTCCACTTTTCTCCTCCCCCTCTTCCATCCACACCAACTTTTCGCCCCAACCAAACCCAGGGTCTTTTTTCATTTTACTCACAATTTAAGACTGACTAGGCTTCTAAACAATCTTAAATTGCTAATTATTGTGGCATACAAATTTGGTAGCTCATTTGTCTTTCCCACCCCAATTGTGAGAAAGGAGAAGAGACTGAAAGAAGTTATGGCAGCTGAAGTGCCCGTTTCACTTTTATGGAGCAAATTGCAGAAGATGCGTGACGAGGAAAGATTTGTCTTTCCAGGATTGAGAAATCGTGTGGTTACTGCTGTCAATGAACTAGAAAAGATTTTGAATTTCCTCAAAGCTTCGAAGCCAAGCCATGAGATTATCAGTATCAGTCCGCAGGAGACCACGCTTCTGCACACTATTTACTCTGCAGAACACTTCACCGAAAGTTTCCTTCTACAAAGGAGACGAAAGGGTGTCATTCAAATTGAAATGCCATTGGCGTTTTCACCATGGACACAGCTATGGTTCAGCTTCAAAATGATGAAGTTAGTGCGGGGCGTGAGAGCTGTATCCAGGGAATTTGAAAAGACGCATAACCAGCCTATGGTAGGCTACACAGCGCTGCCGGACGGACAAGAAATAGATGCTCTCACTACTCACAACATAGATGTAGCAAAGCAAGCTGATCCATGGAGTTCTCCGGAGCCGGATGCAATTGTTGGACGTAAAGATGAGGTAGAGGAGCTTGTATCTCGACTGATCAATCACAATGATGACAGCCTCCGTGTGATTTCAGTGGTCGGTGATGAAGCAGTTGGCAAGACTGCTTTGGCAAGGAATGTTTTTAACAGACTAGATATTCGACAGCATTTCCCACGGCGAGCCTGGCTCCATGTTTCCGGAGACCTTGCATATAAGGATCGTTTGCTCATCATACTTAAACAGATTCCAACAAGCGAATTGAAGGACTTAGAGCTTATGAGAGAGGATGAATTGTCTGATATGCTTTTCAAGTTTTTGATGAGGTACAGGTTTTTAATTGTCTTGGATGATGTCCAAGACCAACCTGTTGGTGTTTGGCACGAGCTTTTCCGTTGTTTTGGAGATGCTGTGAATGGAAGCAGAGTTATTCTTACTACTCGCCACGTCAGTGTAGCAATCAAAACCGATCGGTGGAGTTCTCCACTCAAATTAAGGCCATTAAATGAGGAGAAGAGTTGGTCATTGTTCTTGAAGAAGGTAGGCAGACCAGATAGTACCGAACTAAACAACCTCAAGGGAGATATTCTGAGAATATGTGACGGTTTGCCTCTAGCAATCGTTCTGCTGGGAGGGTTTTTGTCAGCTCTAGAATTTAAGGAGTGGTCAAGTATGATTGGGCTTGCTGTACAACGAAGAGGAAGTCAATCCCCTCTTGCAAATATCGTTGATTTTGGCTACGATCAACTTCCATATGTTTTAAAGCCCTGTTTCCTTTATTTGGCTCTCTTTCCTAAAGCCTATGAAATCCCCATACGGAGGCTGTTGCAGTTGTGGCTTGCCGAGGGATTTGTTCAATCCAAACCTGATGGGAGAATCCCTGAAGATGAGGCCAAAAGATATTTGGAAGAGCTAGTGCGTAGAAACATGATTGAAATAGCAAAATGGAAATCAGATGGAAGCCCCAAAACGTGTCGAATGCCAACTTATCTCTATGATGATTTCTTGCCAAAAGCCAATGATATAGGATTTCTTCATGTCCACCATTGCAAGAAGACAGATTGTACATCGACAGATTCACCTGAGTCTTACATTCCAAGGCTTGCAGACAAATTTGGGGTGGAGTCTTCTACTTCTAAATCTCACATTCGACAGTTGCGTTCCTATGTTTCTTTCAACTCCGAGAAACGAGATACATCCAACAGTGGAATTGGTATGTTTCTTAAAACAATGATCAAGAGAAGAGGTTTTGTCCTGCTGAAGGTGCTTGATCTAGAGGGTGTCTACAAACCTTTGCTACCTAAGAAACTGGGTAAGTTGCAGAATTTAAGGTACCTAGGCTTACGATGGACTGGCCTTGACAGATGTCCAGAGTCTGTTGGGGATCTACCGTGCTTGGAGACTTTAGATTTGAAATATACAAATGTAACCACTTTGCCGAGTTCCATTTGGAAGGCAAAGAAGCTTCGACATCTCTTTATAAATGAGATGTTCATTCAGAAGCCACCAAAACAGTCTTCACCTAACCTTCTGACATTAATGGAGCTCCATATTGGTGCTAATAGCCCCGATAAATATGGACTGCACAAGTTCACCAGCCTTAGAAAATTGGGGCTGACATGCCATTCAAAATCAGCGGTGGAAACAGCCAAGTGCATCTCAAAACTTGTTAACCTTCAAACCTTGAGGTTGAAATCAAGAGACCCGTTTGGTCAACCTGTAAAGCTGGTGTTGACGCCTATGAAGGAACATCTGACTCTCTCAAACTTATATTTGTTTGGACAGATAGAGGACGGCATAGTTAACATTCCACGAAACCTCAGAACTCTTACATTGTCGATGTCAGAACTAAAAGAAGATCCAATGCCGGAGATAGGGATGCTGCCTCAGCTGAACATCCTCAGGCTTTTTGCTTGCTCTTATGCAGGGTCGAAAATGACTTGTCTTGCTGGGAGCTTTCCTAACCTTCGTGTCTTGAAAATGTGGAAGCTAGAGGAACTAGAGCAGTTGAAGGTGGAGCAAGGTGCAATGCCCCAACTTGTGGAGTTGGAAATTAGAGTTTGCAAAAAAATGAAAAGCTTAGATGGATTAGAGGAGCTGGCTACACTGAAGGAATTGATTTTAACAGACATGCCGCAGGATTTTATAAAAGATGTTAGAAGAAGGTTGGGCAGAAAAATATTGCTCACAAACAAGTGGGAATTTCTTTCTTAGCAGGTAAATTTTATTTTGTACCTCTATTCTGCAACCAACAATACTACACACACCATTGCGAGATTACTTTCTTCCTATTGTCAATTGATTCTTGTTCTTGAAAATTATTCAGAAAAAAAGTGTAATATTGCCGCTATCCTTTGTTTCTGCCATCAAATTTAAAGGTTTACCAGACATGAAGGGGCTTCTGAGTAGATTAACGTTCTTGTCTTCTTGATGCAGGATTAGTGCTCATGGAGATGGAATAGTCTGGGACAAAATGCGGTACTTGGAGTGCAAGACCATCATTCAATCCTTTTATGCGCTATTCTTGAGGACTCTTTGTAGCTCTGCAAACTTTCATTAGCAGCAAGAAGTTTATATATTAAATAACATTTGAGTGAATGCATGTGAGTGGTTTCTTGAAGTTGTGTGGAAAATTTATGAACGTAGCGAGCTTATAAAGTGAATGCATGGGAAAGTGTTTTTAATAAATAGAATGAAGGCTATTAGAGTGCTCGGAGACCATGGGTTTGTTTAGATAGAATTTATTGTTAAAAATTAAAAATCAAAAATACGGTAGAAAAATTATTTTTAATTTTTAAATATATAAATAGTACTGTAACACTTATTTTTAATAAAAAAATATTGAAAAGTAAAGTTTATGAATTTTGTAAACAGGCATGGAATTCACTTATACACATAAACGAGTTAAAAAGTTTCCTTTTATGGCTACTGTTTATGTACAGTATATAAACAGTAATTTTTATCCCTTAAAAGCTGTGTAGAAAAAAAAAATTGAAACGTAAACGCAGACGCACACATTGAAAACTGAAAACACTGTAGCAAAATAATTTTAAAATGTGTGAATAGTACTGCGGGACTCATTTTTAATGAAAAAGTTACTAAAAAGTGAAATTTGTGGGTCTGTAAACAGTGCACGAATGCACTGTTCACAAAAGACTGGATCAACAACTGCTGCTGGAAAAAAAAAAAAAAAAAAAAAAACTAAAAACACAAATGCAACATTTTTCAGTAGAATCCAAACGCCCTCTATATGTGTAAGGCTCCGTGATACTTTCTATTATGGTCTAAGCCAGGTGCCACGTTCATAACATTTATGATGAATTGTGGTAAAAAATAGTGCATTATGTGTGACATTATTATTCATTTATTATTTACTAAAGGCTATGAGGGAACGAGGTACCATCCATGATTAAAGGAAAATTGATTTGTCTATTCGCTTTCGTTTCGTGGAAACAACTGGAAGTCAAGTCATATATAGGAGTACGACCAAGAAATTCATGGTTCTGTTCTGTTCAAGTGTCCCAACTCCCAAGGAACTCCCATAATTAAAACAACTTTTTTTTTGGATAACATAATTAATGAAAACAACTTTGTTTCAAGGTGGACAGCATCGATTCATCCATTTCATGATTCAACTTCTTTTATGGATTTTTTTTGACTGAAAAGTTTGAATTTATATTAAAACAATAACAAGGTACAAGAGTAAGTAAGGGTCCTGAGATATTTTAGGCCTAGTCTGACACTCAGGACAAACAAAAAGTAGAAAGACATCACATCACCAATCCTTCTTGCATGATCAGGCGGGGGTGTAGTGGGAAACCAACAGGCAAATTTTGCTTTAGAAGAAGTGGTGATGTAATGTTTCACTGCTTTTTTTTTGTCTTGTTTTAGAAGAGAGTGGTGATGTGATGTGGTGATGTGATGTTTCCCCCTTTTTTTTTTTTTTTAGAAGAGAGTGGGGAGGTGATATTTCCCTGCTTTTTCTTTGTCTTGGATGTTAGGCTGTGTAGGCCTGGAATGTCTCAGGACCCTTACTTACTCTTGTACCTTGTCATTGTTTTAATATAAATTCTAACTTTTGGTTTCCCACTACATCCCTTCTAAAGCAAAAACTTATTTACCCTAACTTTTTTTATGGATTAAGTTGTTCGCAAAAACTGTTAAAGTCATTTAAAATTTTAAATAAATGACTCACGTGTCTGGACGTACTCTTTTAAACCGATAAAATTTAATTTTAAAAAAATTTGATAGAACTTAAAAATGAGAAGTTTTTTTCCGGACTCATCGTCTTCAATTTGAAATGACAACTAACAAGTATGCTAAACGAGGCCATTAGAGCAATCACATTAATTAAAAGATTTCGTCTATTTTATATAAAAAATTTACTTTTAAGATTTTATATATTTACTTTTATAAAATATTCACATCAGTTCATCTATCTTATCACCTTTATTAATTAAATAATCAATTTTTTTCACTTTTTTATTATTTCTCTCAACTACCAAACTATATATGCGCGCCTCTCTCTCTCCTTCTCTTCATTTCTGATTCATTTCTCTCTCTCTCCTTCTCTTCATTTCTCTTTCGCTCTCTCTCTCTCTCTACCCATTTCAGATCAACTCTCCCTCTCGATCAACTCTCCGATTCGCCTCGATCCGCTCCGATCCACTCGTTCCGAGCTTCGATCCACTCCGATACGCTCTGATCCACTCACTCCGAGCTTCGATCCACTCCGTTACGCTCCGATCCACTCGCTCTAAGCTCCGATCCACTCCAATACGCTCTGATCCACGCTCCGATCTACTCTCCCTAGCTCCGATCCAAGCTTCGACTTCTCCGATCCATGCTTTGATCTACTTTCCCTAGCTCCGATCTGCTCCGATCCACAAGCTCCGAGCTCTGACCCAGTCAAGCACCGATCAAGCGTCGATCTATGTTTGTGTATCCATGTTTTTTTTTTGTGTTGATCAAGTGTGTCTGTGTGGATGTGTTTGTGTGTAGGTGTGTTTGTGTGCATCTGAGGAAAAAGAAGAGGATGAGGAGTTGAGTTTTAGTTGGCTTTGTTGAGCACAGAAAGGAGAGAGAAAAAAAAGGAGCGGACAGAAATGATAAAATAATGGGATAAACGAGCTACAGTAACTGTGTTAATATACATGGTTACTGTAGCTCGGGGATGGATTTACAAAATTTTAGACATTTTTAAATCCACTGATGTGGGTGTTTTTTTGTTCAAAATGTGTAAAATTGGTAGTTGTGTTTATTTTAGAAACTTTTACATCTACTGATGTGAATGCTCTTAGCATTAAGTTACATTTATTATTTCCAACACCCAGCAGACAATCATTTTCAAATAAATTCATTATTCACCATTTGTCACTTTATAAATAAAATGACAAAATTTAACTACAAAATTAACTACAGTTTAAGATTACAAACTTACTTAATATTTTTTTATTGAATGCGAATTTTGATAAATTCACTATTTAATTACATTTTTTTCTCATAACTTCCATACTTGCAAAATTTCTAAAAAATTAAATATCAATAATTATGTTATCAATAAATTGTTTAAATTATAAATTTTTGTAATTTATAATTATGCATAAAATTTATGCTTATAGTTATATAGTAAATAATAACCGATTGACACAAAATTTAACATGTGTATTAAGAGAGTAAAAAACATGAAATTCAACTGTTAGATTTTCAAAATATGTAGTAATTTTTTTTATTGAGTAAAATTGTAGCCAAAGGCTACAACCAATTTTGTAGATAAAATTTATTCTAAATATATTGTAATTTTGTTATTGGAGCAAGTTGTGCCCCTAGGTGCATTCATCCATAATTGCATTAACATTCCAACGCCATGCCAACTTGACTTGAAAAAAAAGCAATTGATATGTAAATTAATATTCGTAACGCTATGCAAACTTAATTGGCTCAAAAAATATAGTAAGTGCAATATATATTTATTTATTTTTAATGTGAGTGTTTAGAACTCTTCGATTATCTCACTGTTCTCTTAAATGTATGCAGTGCCCCTATTCCTGATATATCAAGTAATACATGAGGAATCTCTTGGGATAGTCTCAAGCTATTAGCTAGTAATTTTGAACCCCGTATTTCATAAGGCCCCAAAAATCACTAAACCAACCTTATCATATTATAAAAACATTATCATTTACCGAAGGAAAATAAGTTAGGGTAAATTTTAATTCTTTCCCTTCGATCAAAGTCTTTATTCTATGGTGGGGACTACATAAAGAACCATGAGGAGGGTGCAAGGAGTATGAGGAGAGAAAAGGAAATGTTACAATTTTTCTCTTCATCTGTTTTTATTTTATTTTATTTTATATAAATTAATTTTTGGATATTTAGAAAGGGAAAAAATCAGGTGTTTTTTTTTAATACAAGATAAAATTTATACTCTAGCCTAATCTAAGTGTATATGTGTGTGAAGCTTCTTCCTGGAGACTTGAATCCCAACCCTTGTCCCGCATACCCCACAAGCACTTATATTTGCGGAGTGACCATCGCGGGTGCAGTGGTGGAAAAAAAATCAGAAGTTAAATTACCATGGTAATATATATATATATATATATATATATATATATATATATATATATATATATATATATATATATATATAAGGCATCAATAAAGCATTATTAAATCCATATGAGTAATTAAAACGAAGTCAAAGAAACTTTAAAAATATGTAATGTGATTTAGTCAGGAGTAAAGTATTGGGTTGTTTTTCCTAATAAAATGTGAGTTTTAACTTTTTTTTTTTTTTTGAGAAACAATGTGAGTTTTAACTAGTTAAACTGATTTATAAAAAAATTATGATTAAAAATATATTTGATACTATGACAGGAAAAATTGTGGGCTTTTAAAGGTTTATAACTAATAGCATAAGGAAAAATCAATTTAAAATCCAAAAAATTTTGGAGTTTTTTTTTTTTAACTAGCTTAGTCAAAGAAATCTAATAAGTTCATTTAGATAAGCCTAGTTCCATAGGCTTGTTTTGTAGAGAAATGAGGATATTTAAAGTCATACATTTTTTGGTATAGTAATACTTTTACACAATAAATCAAATAAGCTTATAATATAGAAATATGAGTTGAACTCAACTTTAACAAAATTAACTTGATAATAATGTTTATTCAGGACTTGTAAATAAAATTTCCTTAAAATTTTTAAGTGACAAGACAGAGTCAAATTTTTTTACTTAAACTCTCTCTCTCTCTCTCTATATATATATATATATATATATATATATATATATAAAAGTTTCCTCACTAAAGATACTTGTGTAATTCTATTGAAATTGAGAGTTTCTGATCATGCCTGTGAGCATGAAGATTTCGAAAACATTAGGCAGTTCCAAAGTACTATTATGTCATACTTTTTACTCTCACGTGAACCATAAATCTCGTTATAAATTTTATTAGTAATATCCACCAGTTTTGTTATTATCAAAGTGGGAACCCATTCTCTACTCTTTTCTATCACACACAACAACTTTCGTAGAAATGAGCTGCTCCATTTATGAACACTTAATAGGATAAAAGTAGCAATAGCTGTAAAGCCACAAAAATTGAGTAATTTTAGTATCACATAAAACACAATTTTTATTATAATTATCTTATATGATAGATTGTGATTAACTTTTTACCACTTTCACATGAATTTATCACTTTTTTTTTCCACCACTCGTAGTCTGCCACGTGAACAATTGTGACAAAAGTTATAGGCAGATGAAGACCAATTAAAGTGTAGTAATGCTATAACTATAAACTATTTTATAACATTTTTATAAATTGTTGATGTTGCCAACTTCTTATTCGATTTTATCTAAACTCACTATTAATATCACTTTTTCATTTACTAATAACCACTCACCATAATTTGTAAAACATTTTATAAAAAAGCTTGTATGTCTAGTATTACTCATAAAAGTATGTTAAATCAATTGTTATGGTTATCATTACTCTTAGTGTGCGTTTGGGAAGTCTTGAATTTTTCAGCTTATTTACACTTTTAGCTTATTTTTGCTACTATTTATGAGTTTTATTGTACTTTTTAATACTATTTATGGGTCCTATTATACTATTCAGCTAACTTTTACCTTTATTTGTTGTACTTTTAGTAAAAAAATTTCAATTTCAGCTAAACAAGTTGTTTTGAAAGGGACACTTAGAGTTTGTTTGGATATCGCTTATTGCTGAGAACTAAAAATATTGTAGTAAAATAATTTTTAAATAAGTAAATAGTGTTATAAGACCCAATTTAAAAAAAAAAGTTGCTAAAAAAAAGAATTTGTGAGTTTTATAAACAGTGTATAAGATCCACTAAAAATACTGAATGCTGAAAATTTTCAGTTTTCACCGTTATCTAAACGTTATGCAAACGTGCACTCATTTCATACCCTCCACAAAACTTTTGTATCTTCTCACTATTAACTGTACATAATTCGAAGCCAAGCTACTCGGCTCTCTCTCTCTCTCTCTCTCTCTCTCTCAATCACACTTCACAAACAAAACTGAAAATTCCGACTTGGAAGCAAAATCGCCAAAGATAGTAATACCTACAGGTAATTTACTACTTTAGCAAACTTTGAGTAGCAGCAGCCAGCATGCTATTAGTTTGTATTCTGAATGAGTTTTTTATTTTATTTATTATGCACATAAATTTTCAGTTGTTAGCAGTATAATGTTTATCAAGAAGAAGAGGTTGATGGAGGTGTTTCCTTCAAGATGGAGGAATCTGTGGACAGAATGGCAGCTACGATTGTTGATTCTACTTAGTCTCACCGCCCAAATAATTCTAGTCATTCTGGGCAATCGCAGAAAGTATATTGCTGGAGCTTGGATCAGATTTACTGTTTGGTCAACCTACTTACTCGCTGACTCAATAGCTTTAATGGCTGCTGGTATTATCTCAAATGACGTAGGAGAAGTGTACAATGCGAATGGTTTAGTTGATGAAAAGCATGAACTAATTATATTTTGGGCACCCCTTTTGCTATTGCACCTGGGTGGCACCGATACCATTACTGCTTATTCCTTGGAAGACAACGAGTTGTGGAAAAGACACTTATTGGGAGTAGTTATACAAGCATTTGCAACATTGTACATCTGGCTCACGGCCTGGACAAGCTCTACTCTTTCCCTACTTTTTATTCTAATGTTCTTTGTTGGGCTAGGGAAATACTGTGAAAGAGTGTGGGTCCTCTACTTGGCAAGTGAAAAAACATTTAGAGAATCAATTCCAGATATCCCTACCAATGATTCTAAAATAATGGAGAAATGTAAACTGAAGCAGTTGGAGGGGTACCATCTCACAACACATCAGGTTTTTGAGGTCGAGGTCCCAGATCATTCAGCCAATACATCATCAACTGATGAATCTCTTCATCCTGATGCAGATGAATTACTTACGGCCTATAGCTTAGTTGATATGGTCAAACGTCTCTTCTCAGATCTCATTCTTGGCTATCAGGATCGGTAAGTATATGCACAAGTTTTATATAACTTATTATAACTGCTCTCTATGTGTTTTACTGCCTGTTGTTCAAAAGAAATAAGTTTTAATGTCTAGTGTCTACTTAATCATAATCACGGTCCCTTATTATACAGTAAATCAAGGCAAATTAATTATCCTCAATCCAGACACAATTAATGGCCCTCTGCACACTTGATGTGGTGGTCACTCCACAAATATAAATGCTTGGGGGTGTTGTGAGCAAGAGTCGGGGTTCAAGTCTCCAGGAGGGGAGTTTTACACACATATACACTTAGATTAGGCTAAAGTATAAATTATATCTTGTATAAAAAAAAATTGCCCTATAAAGTAAAAGAATTATGTTAGTGTAGATGCTCTTAGAGCATTTGTTAATGAACTATTTTATGAAAATTTAAATATGCTATACAATCCTTAGCAAGTATATAGAACCCTTAACACAAAGTTTTACAGCTAAGTTAATTTTACCACTAAACTAATCAATAGTCCAAGTGTAATTGACTTAGCGAATTTCCAAATAAATTGACTACACTACACAAACATGGCAATATAGAGAGGTAGAGGAAATATAGAGGGCAGCAAGCAAATCACACATAACACCACAAAGTGTTATGGAAGAGGAAAACACGAGCCCCGAGTGTAAAAACCTCTCCCCTAACCACCCGTCCAAAAACTCCACTAGAATGAATAATTACAATACTTGGATGATTATAAACCCTCCAAGCCTATTTTTCCTATGTAATTGAGCCCTCCAAGCTCCAATTAGCAACCAACCCCACGAGTCTTTTCTTCACCTAGCTTCCAGAGTCACCATCATTGAGCTGCTAATGGAAAGCCACCAAAAGATTTGGATTTTGGTTATGAATTCTCAAGTTTCCATTGTCATTCACTCGCTCACAAGTTCTATGTGTTTGGGTGAGAAAATGGTGGTTACAAAATCTCAATCAAATCTATTGAAAGAGATGGAAAGGAGAGAATAGAAGTTATGGTTTTTCTCAAGGAAAAATCTCTCTCTTTTCATATATAGGCTTGGCTTCAATATCTTCACTCTTATATCATTTCTAAGGATTGTTTCACCCTCATCTAAAGCCCCTTACCACAGCTCTGTATGTGTGTGCTAATAGATGAACAATGGATAAGTTCAGGGCAAAGTACAAAGATCGTGCAATTCGCGACTTGGGTTGCCTCCTAAGGTCGCAAGATGGTCACGAGGTGCACGATTGCACTCTCAGCCAAAATCCTGCCACGTGGATTTTGCAGGCAAGCATGTCACAAGATGGTCACCTCTAGGCTACGAAATCTCTATTTGATGCTGCTTCCAATCTTCAAGGAGGGGCTCAAGTACTCTCCCTCAATTAACATGTAAACCTAAGAAACAATACATCAACAATAAAAACATTACAATCAACTTTTGTCATTGAATTAAACCAATATTAAAAACATGACTTCTAAAAAAAAATTATGAGAATAAAAAAATAACTGATTTTTTGACAACTTTTTTCCTATGAAAGTGTTATTAAAATTTTTCTAAAATGATTTTTTAATAAATGCCTTAAGGACATTTGTTAACTGGACTCATAGTAAAAATGTTTTCCATAAAAACTTTATGTTATGGTGTTTTTTTTGTGTTAAAACCATGGTTTTAAAAACCAAAATGGTCAAAGAATTGAAAAATGTCTCAATTGTTGGTTTTTATTGGTTTTGGGGGTTTCTATCCAATTGAATTGGTGAACGGTTCCTGGTTAAATTGGACGATCCTCCATTGTGTGTGTATGCGTAAGAATAAGAATAAGAATAAGAATAGGAATAGGAATAGGAATAGGAATAGGAATAGGAATAGGAATAGGAATAGGAATAAGAATTGGAATAAGAATAAGAATAAGAATACGAATAAGAATTGGAATAAGAATAAGAATAAGAATACGAATAAGAATTGGAATAAGAATAAGAATAAGAATACGAATAAGAATTGGAATAAGAATAAGAATAAGAATAAGAATTGGAATAGGAATAAGAATTGGAATAAGAATAAGAATAAGAATTGGAATAAGAATACGAATAAGAATTGGAATAAGAATAAGAATAAGAATAAGAATAGGAATAGGAATAAGAATTGGAATAAGAATAAGAATAAGAATTGGAATAAGAATACGAATAAGAATTGGAATAAGAATAAGAATATGAATAAGAATTGGAATAAGAATAAGAATAAGAATAAGAATTGGAATAAGAATTGGAATAAGAATTGGATGATCCAGTTTGAATAGGGATAGGGATAGGGATAGGGATAGGGATAAGGTCCGGTTAACAAATGCATTTAGGATAACTGTTAATGGACCATTTTGAAAAAAAAAATTGATACCACTTTCATGGAAAATATTAAAATATGTCAAAAAAAATCAATTGCATGTTTTCTTCTTTTTACATAAAAAGTTTATAAAAATATTTCTTAAAGTAATGTCCGAGGGGAATCTGTTAACTTTTTTTACAATAATAAAAGGTAATTATCTCATATTACTTTAAAGAACATGTTGTGTGCAGTATAGATTATCGCATGCATTCCCTTAAAAGTTACAACGAATTTTTAGTAGAGTTTGTGACGTGTCTTTTAGCCTTTGTGTTTGAACCTCTTATTAAAAAAAAAAAAAAAAATCTATTATGGATGTAGGCTTATAAAATTATGTATGCCCTTGTTTATGCTACCTCCCACCTCCTCTCTCTAAATCTTCTATTTTATTTCTTTATATTTTAACAGAGATGCAAGTAGAGAAATCTTTGGAAGGCTGTCTTCTAAGAAGGCTTTCAAGGTTATTGAGATTGAACTCGGGTTTATATACGATTTGTTATACACCAAGGCAAACGCAATCTATTCTCCTTGGGGCATTGCTCGACGAATTATTGGAATATTTATCATCTTTATTGTGTTGGTGCTATTTATCATCCTCAGGGTCAGGGAGATTCATCAGCGGTCCAAGATTGATGTTATCATAACTTTGGTATTATTGGTTGTTGCTCTTCTTCTGGAGTTATGTGCATTTAGGGAACTACTTCTCTCTGACCATACCACACATTGGTTGATTAAGCATAAGAAAACCAATTTCTTACAACACATCAATCGTACTTTACGACATAAATGGCAAAAAAGACGTAACTGGTCACATTCCATTAGTCAATTCAGTCTACTGAGTTTTTCCCTAGGGCAAACACCCGTACCCTACTATGGAATCCTGAAGATGTTAGGCATTGATGAAATGCTTGAGATTCAACCATATGATATTCCTCTTCGAGACATTGATGATATAAAATATATAATCTTTGAGGATATGAAGAACTTAAGAGATTGGGCAAAAGTGAATAATTGTGGCACAGAACTGAAAGATTTGTATGGTCGTAAAGGATGCCGCACACTTACAAGGTATAAACGCGAGGATCTTGATTGGAGTGTTGATAAGCTTGGGTTTGATCAAAGCATCCTTATCTGGCACCTTGCTACAGAAATTTGCTACTTCCATGAATACATAAAACCAGATGAGATTAGTACGATTGTTAACAGTGAAGGTAAACGAGAATCGCAAAATGAAAGAAGTGCAAAAGGTTTAATGCGCCAAAGATGCAACTACCTATCACGATATATGCTCTACCTTCTAGTAAGGCGTCCTAATATGTTACCAATTGGGATGGGGCATATCAAGTTTCGGGACATTTATACTGAGGTCGGAGACTTCATTGAAGAACATAATGGCAAATCGGTTAAAGATGAGAAGGAAGCTTCGGATACGCTGAGTAAAGTGAAAACCAAGGTGATGCTAGCAGTTGGAGGAAGAGACAGAAGTAGAAGGGATAGAAGCAATAATGTGATATTCCATGCATGTAAGCTTGTTTCAGCATTGAGCGAAGATGAGAAGAAATGGGAACTAATTAAAAATGTTTGGCTTGAAATGTTGGGTCATGCTGCTAGCCAATGTAAAGGAAGGCTTCATGCTCAACAACTTAGACGAGGAGGGGAGCTGCTCACTCATGTATGGCTTCTCATGGCACATTTTGGTTTAACGGATCACTTCCAAATACCACGTAGCCGTGCGATTGCTGAAGCGATTATAAGATAGGGTAAAAATCATATTAGTATCCTCTTTGTATTTACTAGTGATGTCCTACATGATGTGGTGATGTGGTGTGCTTTTGTATTAGAACTATTTTCCCTTATGTGGTGTTGTGTGTGTACTTGTTTCTTAAAAAAAAAAAAAAAAAAAAAGAATGGGTAAATATCCCATATTGCTGAAGAAAGTGTGTTGTGTATAGTATAACTTGCTCTACTCTCTCTTAAAAGTTACCATGACTTTTTAGTGGAGTTGTGGTATGCCTTTGCGTTAGAACTCTTTTCCCTCCCCCTTGTGTGTGTATGTGTATTTGTTTCTAAAAAAAAAAAATCCTACGTGATATATGGTGCATTTCAGATATTTTATACAAAATTATGTTATGTCTCATGTATAACACTTATTATATATTATAATAATTGTGATAACTTTAATTATATAACATGTCATTAAGAAGAAATAATGATAATTAGGAATATGAAACAATTGCTATAGACTTAATTGATATATATATATATATATATATATAATTATTTCCACTAATTGAAGTGTTTAATTATATTTTATATTCTTGATTGTGTGGAATTAAATTTGCTTTTATTTTTCGTTGTATTTTGTTTTTAATGGTTGCCAAAACAACTCAATTTGAGAAAAAATGGCATATTGCAAATAAATTGTTTTTTTTATTATATAAATATGAGATAAATAAATAACTAATACATACATAAATAGGGTACACCTATAAATAACTAATACATGCATCCACTCCATTAACTTTTATATTTTTTTATTGCATGCGTTATTAAATTTGAATTGCACGCGTTATTAATATATGCATCCACTTTATTGCACGTGCAATTTACCATTATATTTTTAAAATTTACTAATTATATTCATTGTCACAAATTTTACAAATTTGTAGTAGCATTAGCATTTTCAAGGAAGTATTTCATAATCCAAATCTTTTTATTTTTTTCATTTTTGATAATAAGTATCTATTTATAATATTTATAAGAAGATTCCTCTCTTTGAACTGAACTTTTATATTGTTTAAAAATACTCTCATTAAAGAATGGTAACGTTTCTTAGGAATAGTGTCATAAATGTCAAATAAAAAAATTTTCATTTTAAATTCAAAAAAGAGAACTCCTAAAATTTAGAATTTTTTCTCTTCATGTTCATATTTTTATTCCCTAAAATTTAGAATTTTTATTTATTTATCTTTCATCCGATTAAAAGTAAAACACCCACAATTTTAAAAATAAAAATAAAGTAAAAAACTAAAAGAACTCCTAAAATTTAGCATTTTTTTTTTCTCTCACGCTCATCTCATTTTTCATATCCAAACTTTTCTCTATATCACTACACTACTTTCAAACAAACGTTCAAAAAAGAAATTTAAGTTACTGCTTATCTCTAAATTTTATCATTTTTATTTGTTAAAAAAAATTATTTCCAAATTATAATAAATTCAAATTATTAACCTTTACCCAAAAAAATAAAAGAGCTTTTGAGAATGCGTGTTATTTGAAGAGCCTTTGAGCAAGTGTGTTTTTTAAAGAACCTCTAAGCATGCGCATCACTTAGAATGAGAGCATACTTGATCATAAAATTAACGTACCGTTTTAACCCACTCAACTCAGATGAGTGGGTTCATATAACTTTTTTTTTAGATGTATTTTTTATATTAATTAATTGGATTTTTAAACTTGAAAAATTAGAAAAATACAAAATTTAACAACAACATCTAACAGAAGCAAAGAAAGACTTTAATTGAATAAATTTGAAATTAAAAGACTTAATTGAATAAAAACAAATCTAAAGAATTGAAATAACTTTTAGTTGATAGATGAGTATAATTTGTATTTTAACCTTAATTTTTTCTTATGACCTTTCCTCTAAACTTTTATAAGCCACAATTTTTCAAGTCATTAATTATTATAATATATATTTTATTACAAATCAATTTCACCGGTTATAACTCACTTTTTATCAGGATAAACAATCCAATATTTTAATTCTAACCAAATTGCATTACATATATTTTTTTATGTATATTAATTCTTTGATTTTATTTTATTTACTGATGCAAATTTAAAATTTTATTATTCATAAATATTTTTTGGTACAGTTGGCGACTACATATATATTAGCATGCTACTTTAACTCTAGTTTTTCTCATTTCCAAATAGTAAAAAGTTAACGGATTCTTTAAAGATATTGATTTATGAAATATTTTTATAAATTTTTTTATGAAAAAAGGAAAAAAAATAAATGAATTTTTTGAAAACTTTTTATATTTCTCAGGAAAGTGATATTAAACTTTTCTTAAAATGATCTATTAACAAATGTCATAAGGGCTCCCACATTAACAAAATCCTTCTAAATATCCAAAAAAAAACAAAGAGAAAATCTCTCACCTTTCTTTTGTGTACACTCTCTCTTTACAGAAATAAATGATGGGTCCAGCTTCCCTACCATTCAAAACCCTCCCATTTTCTCCCACTTTTAAACAATCCAAAGGTAAACAAATAGACATTTCAAACAGAGAAATGATATGTTCACAACATTTTCAAAACATTTTTACAACAAATTTTAAATGGCAAGTTGTTACTGGTTGTTATTATTGGAGCAAAAAAGTAATTTTAGTGTTAGGTTAAAATTTGAACTAATAACAACTAACCACCTATAATTTGTTATGAAAATATTGTAAAAATGTTGTAGACGTAGCATATCTTTCAAATAATTTTTCACTTTAATACTCTCTCTCTCTCTCTCTCCAACATCATCACTGTCAACTGAACATTAGAGGTGCCAAGTTCAGACCTCCCAGAGAAAAGGCCTCTCCCTAATCAAAACAAAAAACACCTTAGCATTAGAGCCAACATTTCTTACTTAAGTACCCATGTAAACACTGTCCATGAATCAAACATTTACCATTCGGTTATCGATGGGTTGTAAGGAAAGTTAATTAGAACAAATTATTAATTTTTTGGTTGACTGGCTGATTGGAAAAATATAAAAACGATGGCCTGTGCATTTTTTAAATCAAACAAATTATTGATTGGCTGATTTTCCAATGCATAAAAACCCAGAATGATAAAGAAATCGGAATGGGAAATCCTAAAATTTAAACAGAATATAACAAATTTTATTATAAAAGAATTTTAAATAAAAATGTAGAATGAAAGTAGGGTCATTGGTGGCTGCAATTACTAGAGCTGTTGGAATAGCTGGAACTGAATCAATCTTTTTTAAGCCTACAAAGTTGTTAACAGTGTTGATGTTGGAGAGGGAGAGATGGGCAGAGAAAGAAAGATAAATAATGAGAGAGTTATTGTTTTAATTGGCTTTTTCTTTTTTCTTTTTTGAATTTGTTTGAAATTTTTTGTTTCGATCAGGGATAGACTTCTTCTCTTCCTTGACGAGGTTCGATCTTGGCAACTCTAATGCTTGGATAACAAGGAAGAGAGAAAGAAAGACTAATTTAATAGTATTTGGCGTGACTATTTGGTAGTCATTGGATTGTTTATTTGTCAAGTGTCTTTCATTTAGATAAAAATGAGGAAAAAATTGGGAGGAGAGTCGGATTTATGATAATGATCTTACTGATTACCTTTTTCTCCAAAAAAAAAAAAAAAATCTTACTAATTACCTATTTCTTTATTTCCAAAAAAAATAAAATAAAAAAAGAGTAAATTACATATTTGATCTCTATCCTTTAGTTCATATTTTAATCTGGTCTCAAATCTGCCTTGGAAGTACTAGAGATCTTACAATACGAGAAGTATTTGGGATTACCATCTTTGGTGGGAAAAAACAAAAAGGCCAATTTCAACTACATTAAGGAGAGAGTTTGGAAAAAAATTCAAGGGTGGAAGGAAAAGCTTCTGTCTCAAGCAGGTAGAGAAATCTTTATTAAGGCTGTGGTCCAAGCAATACCAACCTACACAATGAGCTGCTTCAAACTTCCTTTAGGACTTTGTGGAGATATTGAGAGTCTCATAAGAAAGTTTTGGTGGGGCCAAAAATGTGATAGAAGGAAGGTACATTGGGTCAAGTGGGATACCCTTTGTAAGCCAAAGTCGGAAGGAAGCATGGGGTTTAAAGATTTGGCAAATTTCAATGACGCCCTCTTAGCAAAACAAGCATGGCGATTACTTCACCAAAAAAACTCCCTATTTTATAGAGTTTTTAAGGCGAGGTTCTTTCCACATTGCTCTATCCTAGAAGCTTCTTACTCCAGTTCGGGGTCTTATGCATGGCATAGCATATTAAAAGGGTGAGATTTATTGTTGAAGGGAGCACAGTGGAGAGTGGGTTGTGGTGATGCTATTAGTGTATGGAACGATGCTTGGCTACCTTCTAAAGATCATCCGAGAATTGAATCCCAAGTGGTACCTAGTTTTGAGGATATGAAAGTTTTGACACTCATAGACCCAGTCACATGGAAGTGGGATTTCAATTTGTTGAATGGACTCTTCACCCCATAGGAGGCAAAGCTGATTTCAAGCATCCCTTTGTGTCCAAATGCAGTGGAGGATATAGGTGGAGTTTGGATACAACTTCTGCGTTTCCACGTCGCGTTTTGCTTCCTTTTTTTTTTTTTTTTTTTTTTTTTTAAACCCAACCGCAAGGTTTGACTATTCAGCCATGAACAGTGCACAAATGCACTGTTCATGGGTCCCACAAATTTCACTTTTCAGCAACTTTTTCATTAAAAATGGGTCCCACAGTACTATTCACACATTTAAAAATTATTTTGCTACAGTGTTTTCAGTTTTCAGTTTTCAGTTTCAGCAAAATAAGTTCTATCCAAACGGACTCATAGTTGTTTAGCCTTTCACCCCCATTAGGAATTTACACAGTGAGATCGGGTACAAGGTTCCTCACAGTAGACCAAGCACCAAATTTACAAGATATGTTAGCACATCCAGGTAATGAAGTGTGGAAGTTAATCTGGAGTCTCAATGTGCAAAGCAAAGTCCGAAATTTCTTATGGAGGACTTGTCACAATGCGTTACCGGTGAAACAAAATTTGAGACGAAGGCATATCATAAATGAAGACATATGTGAGCTGTGCAAGTTAGAGACCGAATTGGTTTTCCACGCTCTTTGGGGATGCTCACAGCTTACACAGGTGTGGGGATCATTGCCTACATTTTCATTCAGGCAAACGAGAGACTTTTTATCCATTCAGGAAGTGCTCACTTACACGAATAAAGAATAGAAAAATTTGGAGCTGCTGGCCTCAGTGATGTGGACGATTTGGCATCACAGAAACCAGGTTCGTACCTCTCCAAAGGATTTCCTACTAGCACAGGTAGCACCAACAGCGACTCAAGCATTGGTAGTCTTCCAACAAGCCAATACCAATGAGGCTGCGCATTTCAGAGGCCGTCCTCAAACCCGGAATCAATGGTCACCACCGGCGGATGGGGAAATTAAAGTTAACTTTGACAGAGCTTAGTTTAGAGATATAGGCAAAGCAGGTATTGGAGTTGTTATCCGGAATAGCAGAGGACAAGCACTGGCTTCCCTATCCGAGGAAGCAAGCCTTCCTTTCTCTCCAGACATAACTGAAGCAATAACGGCTGCTACAGCTATTTCTTTTGCATAGGGGCTCGACTTCACTTCATTTATATTAGAGGGGGACTCCGCAAATATTAATAAAACTTTGAAGTTCGAGGAGGTATCATTATCCTCCTTTGGTCATATTCTCTATTTAGCGAAAGCCATGATAGCAGGTAGCAATGTTGGTTTTTCTCATGTTGGTCGAATGGGTAATATGGTAGCACATAACCTAGCTCAACATGCTAGACATGTTAGAGGTTTCTCGGTATGGACGGAGAATGTTTCTCCACATCTTTCTCATGTACTCTGTGCCGATTACAGTTGATTTGTTTTTCTAATAAAGTTCAAGTCTTGATTCTCAAAAAAAAAAAAATTCAATCTGGTCTTTAATATTTCAATTGTGTCAATTTGGTCTCTAACCTTTTAATGTCACGTCAATTTAATCTCTGCCGTTATATCTAGGATGAAATTGCTGATATGGCAAATGACCAAAAATAAATTTTAGTTTGTTGACACATCAATGGAAGCTAATTTTTTTTATTTTGGCCATTAGACACATCATCAATTTTCATTCAAAAGATAAAAAGTGGAGACTAAATTGACACGATATTAAAAGGTTAGAGACCAGATTGACACAATTGAAAAATTAGGAATCAAATTAAAATATATTGTATAAGATAGGGATCAAATACGTAGTTTATTTTTTATAAAAAAATACTATTTCCGAATCAACTTGACAAAAAAAGTATCCTACAAGACCTCCCCATAAATATTGTCCCACAATGTTAATTCACTAACCAATTGTTTTTTTTAAAATTAAGTTGTCATGATGATTTATTAACAAACCAACTTAACAAAAATAGTATCCTACAAGACTTCCCCATATATATCAAGGAAGTCAATACCGTACCGGAGGCTGTACCGGTTTGGCCACCGGTACGATATATTTCGGATACCGGTCAGTACCGGTGTACCGTTTCGGATTTACCGCTATTTTATATATATATAGACACACACATATACCAAAATCTCTAGAACCATGTTTATAAACATATAATATTTTACTTATATTATAGTAAATATAAAAGTTTATTATAAAATATTACCTCAATTCAAAACAAATTATTCATAGTTTTAGACTTTAGTATCAAATAAAAGAAAAAAAAATACAATATAAAAAATAGAAAACTTAGTTGTTCATTGCATACTTAGAAAACAAATAATACTAAGAAGTTAATATAAATAAGTTACCATTATGCCTTTACAAAAATTTAAAAATTACAAAACTAAAAAATTAAAAAAAAAAAAAAAAGCTTTTTTCTGTACCGGCCGGTATTGCCCGAAATTGGCCAGTATGGCCGGTACGCAGCCGGTACGGCTGGTATTTTTTCCGGTACAATATAGAAGTGTACCGGTATCGGTACGGTATCGACCACACTGATATATATTGTCCCACAATAGTAATGCACTAACCAATTGTTTGTTTTTTTTTTCCCGAACCAAGTTGCAATGAAAATTAATTATCAAACCAACTTGACGAAAAAAGTATCCTAGAAGACCTTCCCATACAATATTAATACACTAATCAATTATTTGTTTTTTCAGAACTAAGTTGCCATGACGATTAATTATCCATATATATATGGGCAGTAAAATCAGAATTCAATTTAAAAAATTAATAGTGTACCAATTTCCAAATAACTAGTTGGCTTGATGTTTTGAATATTAATTGCAACATAATGCTAAGGGCCCTCCTTTGAAAATGACAAATCCATCCTGGGGGAAAAGAAAAAGTAGGAGTGTAGGAGAGCCTTTTTTTATTTTATTTAATTGACAGTCATTCGAATTAGGGTTGCCCATCAACTCATCAAACCTAACCCACTCGTCCGAATCGAACCGACCCAAAGGCCCACAAGTTGATCTGAATGCCCATATGGGTCGACTATGGGTCTTTTAGTATTAAAAAATTTGGGTTTTTGGTTTGAGTTTAGGTTCCACATCTACTAACCCATATAAATTGACCTGACTTGTATGGCTTGCTTTTATTAAGGTACAATTTTTTTTCAATCATACCACGCACCCCAATCCTGTTCAATCATATTTATTTATTCACAAAAAAAAACCCAAATATCACCCATAAATATTTCTCATCTCATTGGCCCACAAATATTTCCTATCTCATTATCTAAATCCAGCCACGATATAAACCATAATAAAAAGCCCAAAAACTCATATCTTATCAAATTTCATTATCATTATTTAGCTAAACCCAAAACCGGCTCTATGAGCCCAATGCACACATCTCATTCTTTTTAAATTCCAAGAATACTACTTATGCTTGACAATATTTCAAAGCCCATGGTTCAAGCTCATGGAAAATTGTTTATTAAAGCCCAATTTTTATTGGCAACATCAAAGATCATTGCTACATGGCATCATTAAAGCCCAATTCTCATTGACAAAATCAAAGGCCTGATTCACATTGACAATATATCAAAAGTTAATTCATTGGTAATATCAAAAGCCCAATACACATTGGCAATATTGAAAGCCCAAATCTCATTGGTAATAACAAAAGCTCAATTCTCATTAGCAATATCAAAAGCCTAATTTACATTAGCACTATTAAAAGCCCAAGCTAGCTACTTGATACTATTTAGTAAAAAAACCAAGGTTATTAATACTTGACAGATACTATATCATAAGTATTTCACTTAAAGTCCAATGATGATCAATGCTATAAGTTCTTAAACCTATTACAATATATATTACAAGCCCATGGAATCTTTAGCAATTATCTTTTCTCAAAACCCATGGCAATCATTTTATAAAAGCCCATGGAAAGTGATGATTATTTATCTTACACCCATGCCATTTATTTATTTCATACCATATTATAAACCCATTGAATTATATAAGAACCCATGGTCACTATTTTTCTCTAATCACAACATTCATAATATTTATCTCCAAAACTCATGGTAATTATTCATCCTACAAGCCCATTATGATTATCTATAAAAAAACCCATGAGAATATGGCAAATATAATCCATTAAGTATTTTAAAGTAATCAAACTCATATCCAAGTACTAAACTATACAAGCTATTATGGGAATTAGTACCCAAAACCTATTATAAGTATTGAAACCCCAAAACATATTCAATTTTACTAACAACCAAAGCCCATGTTGGATAGAAAATCATGGCAACACATAGCAACTTTGTCCATTTTGTAGGACTCAAGGAGTGGAAGCAAATGAGTAAGCCCAAGTGAAGAGAATCACTAAAATAAGGCTTAGCAAAAGTACCCAGAGAAGATACCCAGCTGAAGTACCCAGCAGAAATACTCCAGTGGAAGTGCTCCAGTGGAAGTACTCTAGTGGAAGTACTCTAGAAACTAAGATAGTTGGGGCTAGTTACCTCTTAATTTCAGCAGCTGAAACCTATTGATTATGACAAGACCAAAGGGCTAGAGCTGACATACAAGAGCTGACATACGAGAGCTAAGGTCAGCTCATTTTCTACTTCTTCTTTAAGTTTTGGTCAAAGGAGAATGGAAGCCATAATTAAGACATCCAAGCTCATAAAATCCTCAACTAAATAGTTTATTTTCTTACTAAAAATGTATGTAATTGATTCATGAACTAAGCTCATGAATCCCAAAAGGGGAAATTTAGGGGAAAGTGGTTTGGAGGGCATAAATGACTGTCCGATAGAAGCTCCCAACAGAGGGAGCAATAGTTGACACTTGGCTTGGAGTGTCAACCAACCCTTTTGAGCTTTGATCCTAGTTGCAGCAAGTAAGATCTCCAGTCCTCATACATGCTCTAATCCTATTAGACGAAATTAATCTCCAAATCCTAGCATTTAGTGCCTAGATTAGGAGCATCTTAGCCTCCAGCTACATTACCCAAATAAGAAAAACACTCTAAAAGCAAGTCTCACCATTTTAAGCCAAATCTCAAGAGAGATATTCTGAGATTTTGTTGTTGGTCAGACCTAGTCCTCTCTAAATTTTGCTAATCAATCCCTTAAGCTTCACTATAAAAGGAACTATCATCAACTCATCAAAGACACAAGATCTTATTATAAAATTTCTCACCCATCATGCTATTTTCAACTTATATGTTAGTCACTTAGTTCATAAACTAGCTTTTAGTCCATAAATACCCATTATATCTCCTCAGAAAATCCTAGCACCTTAAAATAGCTATAAATAGCCCCTTTTCTACATCATAGTTGAAAATGACTAAACACTATTCTATCTGTCTTCCATACTTCCATATATTCACTCATACTTTCCATAAAGTTGCCCCCATCACTTACTACATACATATATTCTTTATTATGGGCATAATATGGCACATAGAGATATTGTTTAAACATTTACTGCGCTAGATGGACACTATTTCTCTCCCTTCATTACATCCTAAATTTTCCTCTTTCATTTGTAATTATGGAGTATTTAATCCTTGTTTATTGCTATTACAATGAAAGTTATAATGTTTTGGATACTATGGAAGTTTTCCCTCATGTTGACTTAATAAAAATGAAGAAAGTATATGATTTTTGTATTATGTAAATGCAATTATTAATCTTTCAAATGTCTACCACCGGAGATCTTCCATATTCACTTTTTGGTCATTATTCTCTTGTTTACTTATTATAATTGGCTCACTTTTATATCAACCAACTATTGAGAAAATGCATTTTGGGTTCTTTTGTTGTTCTTTCTAAGATGAAACATATATTCTGAGCTAAGTACGAACCCATGCCATCACATGACAACAGAAGTCTTTGGGCCATGCCTTGAAGCCCAACATTAAGTCTTTGATTTGACCTCCCTAAATATTTTATTTAGGGGATAATAACAATGGAGGAAATGCATGATTTTCAATATGTAAACACATTTATTAATTTTTCAGACATCTACGACTGGTTGTTTCTTTTGTTACTGTTGGACTATTATATATACACTTATTGTGATGGGTGATCCTTTGTGTTAACTATCTTTGCAAGAGGTATTATTGAGGCCTTATCATAATATTTGTTGGATGCAATCCAGACCTTGAGCAAAAATGAGTCTTTCACACTTCACCGATAGCCTTTGGACAATATTTTAAGCCCAAAGTAGAGTGTTGGTCTTAGCTTTCCAAATATCATATTGGTAACGAAAAACACCCCCTTAGTAGAAGTGGGAGTTTTTCCTTTTTCTTTCCTCAATGGAGTATATTTTTAGGTGTTTGCAATTTTACCAGAAGTTCATTCGACTACCAACAAAGTCTTAAATTGTATAATTTTTTTTTTCTCTAATTTATTGGTGCTTTGATTCTGGGATATATCAACCAGCAACTAGTGGAACTTGGTATTAGATTTTGGGTTTTTTTTTTAAATTTTTAATTTCAATTTGTTGGTGCCATTTGTATTTAATGTTATTTTACAAATTAAAAAAGAAAAAGAAAAAGTTCTATATATCAATCTCATCAAGGCCAACGCCCTTTGATGAACAAAACTTTAAATAAGCCTCAAGATCTAATTGAGAATGCCCAAACCGGTCATGCCACAGCTGAGGTTGAAGATTTGGAATGGATAGTGAGGTTGAAGCGGCCATGGCACTAAGACTAATACTAATACATTTCACCACTCGTGCAAACAAATCTCACATTACCCATGTAATCAAACAATTTTAAATCTTCACCAATAGTCAGATCTAGCCGCCACCGATCTACACACCTCCACCTTCACATTTAACTGTATATGGTAAGATGGGCCAGGGTTATTATGGGTAATTCGAATTGTAATGAGTCAATTTGGGCTTTTTCTTTGTCAATATGTGTCTAATTTTTGGTCTTTCGGTTTCTTCTATTTAGCATCTAACTAAATCTGTTCTTGTTCTTACCATGTTATTTAGTCATAACTCAATGTAAAACCCTGCATACAGTCTAATAGTACAAACCTCAACTCCTTTCCACATCCTCCAAGTCTCAATAATGAATTGGAAGGCTCTTTTTTATTAGAGTTTTGATTATTTTACGTCCACTATTTTACAATTTTTTTTATATCTACTTTTATGTGTTAAAATATGGACATCCCCGCATCAATTATGGATATGATTGTAAAATAGTGGATATATATAATTTTTTTTACATCCACTTTTATGTATTA
This sequence comes from Castanea sativa, assembly GCF_040712315.1. NCBI lineage: Eukaryota > Viridiplantae > Streptophyta > Magnoliopsida > Fagales > Fagaceae > Castanea > Castanea sativa. The sequence continues at coordinate 9,388,480 of NC_134019.1, read as the reverse complement.
AAATATAAACATTCATGCATCAATTATGGATATATTTGTGAAATAGTGGATATATATCAGTGCTTAGGTACTATAAGAAAAGTATCTATTATCGTATATAGACCAAATTCAATAGCTATTCAGTGATTGACCCCTACAACAAAGGAAGAGCACCAATGATGTGGATTGTTGTGGTTGGGCTAACTAGGACACATTGTTGGAATTGCATGTTGACATATTTCAATTGATACGCTCCTAACATGTAACTAATCAATCTGTGTTATATTGTAGTAATAAATCTAACACTTCGATCTTATTGGTATGGAGGAAATGGCTGATTATATTTCCTGGATTTTGATAGGCACTGATGATCTTTGTCTTACAATGGATCGATTAGAGAGATCATACCAACTTCTCGGGGGCTACAGCGCTGGACAGCATCTATATAGTCTTCAAGGTGACCCTAATCAAATAGTGTACATCATGTTCTACCCCCAGAGGTCTTATGGTACCAATATGGCACCAAGGGTAAAGCTTCCGATCCTTAATGCAACCAAAGAACACCTCCTGGCCTTCGAGTCTAGATGAATTTATGCTAAAAGAAATTGTGTAGTTTTATTTATTTATTTTTATGTAGTTATTGTAGATATTTTTTTTAGAGAGAGAATTGTAGATATTAGTTGGTTGAATGGGCTTAAAATTAGATCCCACTTACAATAAGGTAGAGTTAGCTAGGGAATTTTATACTCTCACATATGTTATTTCACATCCATTTTCATTTTTTAAAATGCGGACATTTTCACATCAATTGTAATATTGATGTGTACAAAGTAGTGTAGGTAAATGATTACTCTTCTTGTGATTAATTATTGGAATCCATCATACTCTGCCCATCCCTTTTAAAGAAGCTTGAAACTTTTTCTTTCTAAAATTTCATTTTGGATTAAGACTACTCTTCTTTCGATTGAATATTGGAATCCAACATATTGGAGTTGGTAGGCTCATTTATTTTGATTTATTTATTATTCAACCATCAGAGACTTTACGAGTTAAGCTAACTGAAACCCACATCTACTTCTGATTAAGGTCTTGATTTTTCACATCTTTCATTTATATATATATATATATATATATATATATATATATATATATTTTTTTTTTTTTTTTTCACATTCACTTTTATGTGTTAAAATGTGAAGATTCTCACATCATTTATAGATTTTTTTTTTTCTTTTGATTATCAGTGTACAAGTACTGCAAGACAAGTATATATTATCCAAGTAGGATAGTGAATCCCAAAAGGTTGGTGGTTAAGTAATCACTAAGTTCTCATGATATCCATGAGATTTTTAGAGTCACTTCTAATATTTGAGGGCCATTCTCAAGAAATTCTTCCCTATAGTAATTTGGTGTGTATGGAATAGGGGAATTGCATTCACCAGGCTATAATCAAATATTTAAAGAGGCATTAGAGGTGGTCGTCAAAAGTAGGAATGTTGTAAATATGATGGCCTGGAATCATTGGAGAGAGCGTCCGGCCCTTTTTCTTCACTTCAAATGTTTCAATCCTCTACATATTACGGCCCTTAAGAGCATCAGCAGTGGGCCTAGTATATGCCAAATGTAAGGTACATTTGGCATTCAGGCCCAAAAATTGCTCAGCAATGGGAAGGCCAAATTGGAAAAGGCCAAATTTATTTTGACATATAGCTACAGTACCATCTTACATTTAATACTTTCTCCTCCTTTTTAACCCGGGAATTTCTCTCTCCTTTCTCATTATTTCTCTTCTTTTCTCTCTATTCTTTCTCTCTTTCTCATCTGCTCTCTGCTCTCTTCAGACCCAAGACTCTCTCCGATGCCCCTCTTTCTCCGATAAGTTAGATGCTTCTCTCTCTCCGATGACCCTCTCTCTCCGATAGTGATTCCGACGAGGCATTGGTGCTTCGATCCCTTTACCGATTCACTCAACTGACGAGGCATCGGTGCTCCGATGACCCTCTTCAAACCGACATTCTTGCATGTGTAGATGACCCTCTCTCTTCAAACCGACAAAATCAACTTCCTTCAAGCTTCCAAGTAGCAAATTCGCTTCCTTTAAGCTTCAACAAAATCGAGCTACCCAATGGGTAATTGAGTAATCCGGTTTTCATAAATTTTTGTTGTGTTTGTGGGTGAAGGTTATGTGGCTTCGCAGTGGTTAGCGATGGAGATCGCGATGGGTTAGTGTTGAGTCGCGTGGGTTATGTGGGTCAGGTGGGTTGTGATTTGTGTGGGAGTGGGTTTTGGGTCGATGGGTGGAGGTGAGTTGATTTCAATAGGTGTGATTTTGGTGGAAAACGGAGTGGTCAGTGGATGCAGCAATGTGGGTTTGGTGGTGCAACGACTTGGGTAGTAGGTGCAGCGGCGAGGGTCTTGTTTTTGACCGTGGGTTGCTATGTTTTTTGTTTTTTGTGGTGTTGATGGTCGGAGAGGGTGATGTTGATGGTCTGGTTTTTTTTTTTTTTTTTTTTTTTTTTTTTTTTTTTTTTTTTTTTTTGTGGCGTTGACAGTAGATTATGGGTTGCTGGTGGTGGTGGTGGTGTCAGGTGTGTATAGTGCAGTGGTGGTGGTGATGGTGGTTCTTGAACAGAAAGAAAGAGAGAAAGAATAAAAAATATTTTGGATTGTAAATGATGGTGATTGTGGAATATATTATTTTATTGTGTAGAAATATTATTTTAATGAGTAGAAGGAAAATAAAAGTTAGGATGTTGAGAGTATTGTATAATTGATAAAGTAGATTTTTGGGATGGTAAAATAGGATGTGATAGAATTCCCAGTTGTGGATGGTCTAACCACTACGCCTTTCATTGTTTCACCTATCAAATTAAGTTGCTTAAATTCGTATCAAAATCATAGGCCGACCTTTATTGCTATATATACTGACTCCATTGTAAATGAATGTAGCAGTAATATATCCTCTCATATATTTTTTTAAGAAGGAAATACTTTCAGACTTTTATTCAAGGGGCTTTAAATCAGCCAAAATAGCAATATCTAAATCTAGTGGAACAGACTCCAACCAGACTTGTAACAAAAATGCAAGTCTTGCTCTTTGAGCTAAGGCGTGTGCTACTGCATTGCCTTGCCTATTGACATGAGAGAGAATAACTTTGTAACAAGCTAACATAAGACAAAATGTCTTTTATAATATGACCAACAGCCGATTTTTCCATACCACTACTACGTAAGGACTTTACTACAATCTCCGAATCACCCTTAAAACAAGATTGCTAGAAACCTATTTCCGAAACAAAGACTACTGCTCTTCTTGCTGCCAAGAACTCCAGAGTCACAACAGAATGTGGTTTCCTGATTTTTTTAGAGAAAGCGGCCATAACTTGACCTTCAGAATTTCGGATGACTACACCAAGGCCGACTTCATCTGATTCATCGAACATTACTCTATCATAATTTGTCTTGAAGCAATCCTGAGGTGGAGGACACCAATGCTTTTGAGAAGGATGTCTACTGCCCCTGGAGTGATTTCCTTGAGTTCCTTGAATCTTGAAGCTTTGAGATAGTCTCATGCGAAAACTGCAATTCTCTCCAGCAGCAAAGAAGGCTCTTGGAGGCGAGATTTGTTTTTGTGGTGCCAGATAGACCATGCTGTGATGCTGAACAACGGAAACATGTGGGGGTTTTTCCTTGATCAACTGCACTAAATCAGAGAAAGAACCCGAGACAGCTGTGTTTTTGTCTACCCAGCCAAAATCAGTTGCCCAAACCGTTTGCACCTTCTCACAGCCCCACAAAGCGTGGAGAACAGATTCATTATCCCTTGAACAGAGATGGCAGATGGGATCGATAGGAATGGCTCTTTTCAGCACATTTTCTTTTATAGGCAGAGAATTTGTACATGATTTCCATAAGAAATGCTTGATTTTTCCCGGTACATTCAGTTTCCCAACTGTTTGCATCTTCTTACAGCCCCACAAAGCGTGGAGAACAGATTCATTATCCCTTGATTTTCTCTCATATGAATGCACAACTGGATGACCAATTAATTAGATTGAAATTTACATACATGTTGTTCTTTAGATTTCTTTCTTATTTTTCTTTTATTTCACAACAGAAAACGTATTATTGGATTTTTTTTAATTCCCTGTTAGAACCCCTGCAATCTTTTATCCTCCAACGATTTATCAAGGACTGATTTTCTAGAAAAAAAGAAAAAGAAGAACTATGTTTCAAGATATTTTTAGAACTCTAACTAGTAATCCAAGATGGTTCAACCACAAAGAAGCAATTTCTATATGCTCATGCGTCCTATACTTGTGCAGATGCATGATTTCTTGGCAACAAATCCCGCACGGATCAAATTAAGATTAGCTGATCCATAATTGAGGAGCTGCTCATAACGTCTGGGGAATATTAATGCACTTACCAAATGTTTGTTGAATAATAATAAACCAAGTTGGCATGGCCTTGGAAATATTAATTGCAACTTATTGTTGAAGGCCCAGTATTAAAAAATATAGCATAATTTCAAATTGAAAATGACAAATCCGTCCTATGATCCACTTTGAACCAATGTTTATGAGTAATTCTACGGTACCCCCCAAAAAAAGGGGAGGTACGGTACCCACTAGTAGGTAACCTGCTACACCAAGTTACTCTTTTTTTTTTTTTTTTTTTTTTTTTTTTTTTTTTTCACATTTGACGGTTCTATTCTTACATTGTGCAGTTCCAATATCACATGTGACAGTTCTTTTCTCACATTTGGTGGTTCCCTTACTTTTTCTCACATTTGACGGTTCTATTTTCACGTTATGCAGTTCCAACATCACATGTGACAGTTATTTTGTCACATTTGGTGGTTCTCTTACTTTTTTTCTCATATTTGACAATTACATCCTCACATTGTGTGGTTCCAATATCACATATGATAGTTCTTTTGTCACATTGGGTGGTTCCCTTACTTTTTTTCTCACACTTGACGGTTCCATCCTCACATTGCGCAGTTTTAACATCACATGTGACAGTTCTTTTCTCACATTTGGTGGTTCCCTTACTTTTTTTTTTATCACATTTAACGCTTTCATCCTCACATTGTACAATTTCAACATCACATGTAATTGTTTTTTTCTCACATTTGGTGGTTCCCTTACTTTTTTTTCTCACATTTGACGGTTTCATCCTCACATTTGATAGTTCTAACATCACATATGATAGTTCTTTTGTTACATTGAGTGGTTTCCTTACTTTTTTCTCACAGTTGACGGTTCCATCCTCACATTGTGCTTTTCCAACATCACGTGTGATAGTTCTTTTCTCACATTTGGTGGTTCCCTTAATTTTTCTTACATTTGATAGTTTCATCCTCACATTGTGCAGTTGACAGTTTCATCCTCACATTGTGCAGTTCCAACATCACGTGTTATAGTTCTTTTCTCACATTTGGTGGTTCCTTTAATTTTTTCTCACATTTGACAATTTCATCCTCACATTGTGCAATTCCAATATCACATGTGATAGTTTTTTTTATCACATTTGATGATTCTCTTACTTTTTTTCCTCACATTTGACGGTTCCAGCTTTACATTATACGGTTCCAACATCACATATGACAATTCTTTTGGGACATTGGTTAGTTCCCTTACTTTTTTCTCACACTTGACGGTTCCATCCTCACATTGTGTAGTTCCAACATCACATGTAACAGTTCTTTTCTCACATTTGGTGGTTCCTTTACTTTTTTTCTCACATTTGACGGTTCCATTCTCACATTGTGCAGTTCCAACATCATATATGACAGTTCTTTTGTCACATTGGGTGGTTCCTTTACTTTTTTCTCACACTTGACGGTTCCATCCTCACATTGTGCAGTTCCAACATCACATGTGACCGTTTGTTCTTACATTTGGTGGTTCCCTTACTTTTTTTTTTTTTTTTTTTCACATTTGATAGTTCCATCTTCACATTGTGCGGTTTCAACATTACATATGACAATTCTTTTGTCACATTGGTTAGTTCCCTTACTTTTTTTTCTTATACTTGACGGTTACATACTCACATTGTGTAGTTCCAACATCACATGTGACAGTTCTTTTCTCACATTTGGTAGTTCCTTTACTTTTTTTCTCATATTTGACGGTTTCATTCTCACATTGTGCGATTCCAACATCACATATGACAGTTCTTTTGTCACATTAGGTGGTTCTCTTACTTTTTTTTTTTTTCACATTTGGCAGTTCCATCCTCATATTGTGTAGTTCCAACATCACCTGTGATAGTTCTTTTCTCACATTTGGTGGTTCATTTATTTTTTTTCTCACATTTGATGGTTTCATCCTCACATTATGCAATTTCAACATCACATGTGACCGTTTTTTCTCATATTTTGTGGTTCCCTTATTTTTTTTTCTCACATTTGACGGTTCCATCTTCACATTGTGCGGTTTCAATATCACACATGACAATTCTTTTCTCACATTTGGTAGTTCCCTTACTTTTTTTTTACACATTTAGTGGTTTCATCGTCATATTGTGCAGTTCCAATATCACATGCGATAGTTTTTGTCTCGCATTTGGTGGTTCTCTTATTTTTCTTTCTCACATTTGACTGTTCCATTCTCACATTATGCGGTCTAATATCATATATGATTGTTCTTTTGTCACATTGAATGATTCCTTTACTTATTTCTCACACTTGACAATTTCATCCTCACATTGTGTAGTTCTAACATCACATGTGATAATTCCTTTCTCACATTTGATTGTTCCCTTACTTTTTTTCTCACATTTGATGGTTCCATCATCATATTGTACAGTTCCAACATCACACGTATCAATTCTTTCGTCACATTTGGTAGTTCTCTTATAACTAAAAAAAAAAATAAACCACCTCTCTCCCTCTTTCATTTTCACATAGCTCAAAATGACAATAAAAATTTTATACAACCACTCTTTTTGCTTGATTTGAATCCTATTCATTTTAAAGTTAATAGATTTTTAAAAAAAAAATCTTAATTTGAAATCCATTGATTTTTAAATTCTTTATTTGGGTTTTTTTATACAATAAAAGATTTGAAATTCCATTGTTTGGATACCTAAAATTGGATTTGGATTTGAATTTCGATTTAAGATCAATAAAATAATTTTCTCAATTATTATATTTCTTAAACTTTCTACATTTTAATTTTAGTAACATTTTATAATAAATACATTAGATAATGAAGAAGCCATTGATAATCCAATTGCCAAGATGATGACTAAAAATCTGCCATCTCAGCCAGCTAATTATTTTTTTTTTTTTGGCCAACTATTGACAACTAAAATGTTCAATATCAACATAAAGAGAGAACCCAAATGCATGAGTTTTTTCACAACATTTAAAACTCAAACTAAAAAATTGTTTCAAAGTTCTTAACTGCTAAAAAGTTCTATATCAAGAGAGACAATAAAATATCTAAAATATGTGTTTTTTACACAAAATTCAAAACAAAAAGGCCAATGATACACCAATTGACAAGATAATGATCAAGTATCTTCCATTATAGCCAACTAAAAAAATATCTTGCCAACTCTTGCCAACTAAAATATTTTAGAGAGAGAGAGAGAGAGTACCCAAAATACATGTTTTTTTATTATTATTTTTTTTTAACAACATTCAAAATCTCAAACTAAAAAACTGTTTCGATGCGGATCTTTTCTACTCTTTTTTCTTTGACAAGGCTCAATTGCATTACTTATTGATAACAAATATTGACATGTTGTTTTGCAATAGGAGAATTCATCACTTTTCTCCTTCCTCAATAATAACTTTAACTACATCGTTCATATATTTTGTACCAATGCTAGTAGCTCTATCCCTCCCACACAAGATCCCAATGTCCTTCAATTGTCAATAACTTTGTTTTTATATCACATGCTTTTTTTTTTCTAAGGAGAAAAAAAAAGAAAAAGAAAAAGCAATGAGTTAACTTAAATAAAATAAATTGGACAATAAAACAAAGGAAAGGGGAAAAAAAAAAGAAAAGCAGGACATTATGTGATGATTGTATTAGTGATAAACTTATATTTAATAGCTAACAATCTATATCCACAACATGGTAAGCACATCAAAAGACAAGTTCATATATAAGTGTGTGCATAATAGTTTTTTCATTGAAGTTACTTGGAAAGACTGGATTTCTTCAGTTTTAGCAACTAGATAGCAAGGTGCTAATCCTACCGGTAAACTATTAAATATAGCAAATGGCATCATTAAACTATTAAACTGCACTAATTGAATATAGAAGACTACAATGCAATTCGCTCAAGTTTCAAAAAATATTTAAAAGATTCTAGATTATGAAACTTGACTGAATAATGAAAAAGTTAAAACAAAATGAGTAATGCTATTTTCAATGGGTTTCTCACTTGTAAGATAATCCTCATTCAAGCGAAGTTTTCACTAGGAAATGAATATCATGGGAAAGGAAGGGTAAAAAAGTCTAAGCAATAATACCCTATGAATTTTAAAAATTATAGAAATCAATACATTACATGCAGTAGATAGAGTACGTTAATCCTGCAATCACTTCACAAGGTACAAGTCTGCATAAATGTCCTCAATGTCCTCTCCTGCTGACTTAGAAGTCAATGTGAAAGATATATCAATCCCTACAATCACTTTGAGTAGGTCTTGTACCACAACAGCCAAGTGAGCACTAGTCCCAGAAATGAGCCAAAAATTTTCATTCCTCCACCACTCTTCTAATCCAATACCAGCCCATTTCACCTCTAGGATAGCAAGTGAGATAAGGCATATGGTTATGATAAACACGTAGACCAAGAAGGTCACACTTAGAGTTTGCACAATGAAGTGTCCAGAGAAAAGTGAGAGTGCAGGGACGAAGCAATAGACAATGAGGATTCCATACCAATATTAAGGTAAGTCATGCGTCAGAGAAATTTGAGTTACCTAGAGTCTAGCTAAGGATTGTTTCTAGAGAAGAAAATCTACCGCTGTTAACAAGCTATAGCCAATACATATAGTACTAAAAATTAACTTTCATTCATTCACAAGTCACAACCATTCACAGAAAATATATATATATTCAACCTAATTTCGGTTTGGATAAAAAATCTAAAACAAAAGCTCAATTGACAGAAGTAAAATTTTCCTGTAAAGAAAAAACCATCGAAGTAGAATAATCACGCACAGCTCAGACAAAACACAAGCAGCCACCTAGCTTAGAAAAACAAAATACTTCTGAGAACCCAGTAACCATTGTAAATGGAGAAAGATATCAAAGTCATCTCAGTCAATAAATCACACATAACTCACAAAGTCATTTCATCAAACACTTAATTTGCATTTTCAATTAACCCAACATTGAACTCTAAAAACATTAAAAAAATCCAACAATTCCTTAACACAAATAAACCAACCCAATTCTCTAAATCTCATATATAACTCCCAAAAAAAAAAAAAAAATTCAATAGCATTGCCATTCCCAAGTCCCAGCTTTACCAATAAATGCAGACCTAGATAGACAAATCCAAACGAAACCCACACAACCCAAATACAAACATAAAAACAAAAAAACAAAACAAAACAAAATGGAGACAAAGCCACAAACAATAACTCATAGAAATACAGAAATCCATAGACAAACCCGTAAAACCCCCTTGATATTTTGTGAATTCAGATTTAGTACTAAAGGAAAAGGGAGATACAGAGGTTTAAGAGAATGCGAACAGTTGAGAGAGACATCTTAGAGTGAAACATAAATTACATGTAAGTAATCAAATTTGTTTGGTGACTAAGTGTCAATTAGTATCAAATAGGAGGAAATTCCAAATCAACTTTCTAAACAAAGTTAGCAAACAACACCCAAATCTCCTATATATAAAAAATAAAAATAAAAACCCTAAATCAGTCGATAAGCACAACTTGGATTACTAATGGTGAATAAAAATTAAGAAAACTTACATATATCTCATGCGTTGATAGTTAAACGGCTAAAATTGAAGAACCCAGCTTCTTTGGTGGGTTAGCCGTCTGGGTTCTTGTGGTTGGTTTGGCCGGGGAGGGAATTGAATAACTCTGTTTCTTCTTTCGTGGGTCATCCATAGGGATTTGTTTAGTAGCCGCTGGGTTTCTTGTGGTTGGTTTGGAAGAGAAGCAGTGAGATGAAATAAGCAAGAGAAGAGACATAATCATAGAAGAAGAAGAAGAGCAGAGAGAAGAGAGAAGCGTAGGAGAAGAGTCTGATTTGTTTTTTTGTTTTTGATTCTTTGTTTATATATGTTTCCTGTTTTACCGGTTACTAGTATCCACTTAAAATAAATGGACGGTCAAGATCAAAATACAATTTAATTAATGGTTTAGATTTAAGTAGGTACTATACCCCCTAAAACATAAAAAGAGTATAGTAGAATGACCCAATGTTTATATATATAAACTTTTTAATTATGAATAAATTAACAGATGTTACAAGGGTATTAATTTATAAAATATTTTTTGAAACACTTTTATCAAAAAATAAAATAACAACCCTACTTTTTTGATAAATTTTTATATTTCTAATGTATTAAAAGTTTTCTAAAATAGTATATAAACAAATGACCATGACCAAGACCAAGACCAAGATTATCAAGATTAAGATCCTACACAGGATCTGTGAAAGAGTTCGAGAATTGGATCGTTGGATCATAAGATCCTATGTTTCGATTGAAAAAATTATAATAAAAATACCATAATTATAATTCATAATATATATTAAAAAAACATTTAAAAAGTAATTTTTTATACAAATAGATGAAATTGCTAATAAAAGATAAAGTACCAAATTAAAAACATTATCACTGCCTCATTGAAAACAGAATTTTTCAGATGAGATTAGTTTAGAAAATTAAGCCATCACAATTCACAATAAACAACTATGATGAATTAAGTCATACACTAGCTAGGAACACATTCTATCAATTATAATTTTATTGTTCACAATAAAAAGTAAGCAACTGAGAGCTAATACATCTCATATTCTCATGTGCCAGCAACTAACAACGGAACTTTAAAAAAAAAAAAAAAAAAAAAATCACCATTTTTGCAATGGTCTCTCTTGTAGTGGCGTCACTGTCGAATTTATCAGAGTTTTGCACTTGCCTCCAACTTTCTAGTAGTTTAGTCTCTTCTCTTCTCTTCTGCCTTTTGTGATTTTGTTTATTAGGTTAAGTTGTTAAGATGATGAATTATTACTAGCATGAGCCTTAGGTTAGGGTTTTATTTTTTCCTTTTTATATATGTTTTTGTTATATAATTTGGACTAGGGCCACTGGGTTATTTGTTTATTTAATTTTATCAGTTTTGGGCATTTGGGCTCCATTTGGAGGCCCAAAAAAATGATTTAAAAAAAAAAAAAAATTTCCTCAATATCACATAATTTTTAGTATCACTATGGGATCAAGATTCTATAAGATCCTAAGATCTAAATCGAGATCCGACACGGATTTAACCTTAATATATATCTTAGTGAGATCCAAAACAGTTTAGGGATGTAGGATCTTAGGATCGTAAGATCATAAGATCCGAATCAGGATATTGATAACCATGACCATGACCCTTTAATTAAATTGTCATGTGAATAAAAAAGAGTTGGCATGGGATTGCTAATATTAATTGCCACTTATAGGCATCTATATTCACATCTAATGTCTCTATATTGGGTGCACTACTTGAAATATCATTAAGCCATAATAATAATAATAATAATAATAATAATAATAATAATAATCATCATCATCATCATGAATGGAAAGGATGTATTGTAAAAGTTGGTCATTAGTAATTTAAGAAATGTTAGGTGAAAGCGAGGGAGTGCTCTGGAAAGGATTTGCTAATCCATGCAGCTTTAGTTTTGCAGTATTGAACCCTGTCAAGTATGATTGTTTAACTTATTACCAACAAACCAATGACATCCTCAATAACATATGACTAGAGGTCATAGAGATGGAATAAATTTTTTTTTTTTTTTTGAAAGAGTTTCAACCTATAGCATCTGCTTCTGATAATTGCTCTTTATTATCAGATCAAGACACCAATCAATTTTTGGTGTAGGCGGGAATTGAACCTCAGATCTCTTATACAACCATCAGAGACTTTACTAACTGAGCTAATTGGAACCCACATAGAGATGGAATAATTAAGTCATAAGTTATTCGTTGATTGACTTATTATGGTGAGAATCTACTATGAAACGGTACAGTTGATCAAGATTCACGTTGAAGATTGTAATTTGGAAGTGCAATATGACATATTAAATTTTTGGATCCATGAGAGTTCATGTTTGTAATAGGAGAGGAGTATTCCCTGACATGTATATTGTTGCTGATTAACTATTTAATTTTATTTACTTGTGTCTTAACCTCATTTGATATGTGTGTGCACCAAAATTCGGAAATGTTAACTTCTGAATTCTCTCATTCTTATGACAAATTTAGGACTTAATAGCAGCAGCATGTGGGGAGTTGGATGTTGCCTTACGCAGCTGTGGGAGCCAAAGGACAATCCCAAATGGAGTAGTCAATTGGGTACCACAATGCTCAAATACCGAAATGTAACTCCAGCTAAGTGCTCTAAGGGGTTGCCTGATGGTGTTTTTAGCAATGGCAACGGGATCTACTTGTGAAGCTTGTTGGTGCCTTATGTTATAGGATCTTGTTAGGTTTTGAGTTTGTAATGTTGGCAAACCATGACAAAAACTAAGTCTCATTGGTTTAAAATGGTCTACATAGAAGTCCAAGACAAAAAACTCTAGTTCAGGATGAAAAAAATGAGTCACAATCTGTTTCGTTCGATTGGTACTCGATCGATCGAAAGTTGCATATCAACAAAAAATTAGCAAATGTAAAAAGCCCATAACTTGACCATTTAAAGCCCAAATCGTGAGCCATTTTTCCAGTATTTAAAGGACATTATAAGTAACCCTAGAGAGGGTTTTTCAGAGTTTTTTAGAGAGATTAGAGTGCATTTTTTTCCTCTTTTGTAGATCTTATACCCGAAAGCTCTCTAAAGTTTTCTACTGGTGTTATTCCCTGAAGAATCTCAAGATACGGTATTGTAGAAGTTGTTGTATACAAGATCAACGTCTAAGGAGATCCAAAACCTTTGAGTGGGGTCTCAAAGTCACAAGTGTGAGTACTTGTGTTGCAAAGGCCTAATAAGTTTGTAGATTCAGAGCTTGCACATGGTCGTGTCAGTAAGTTGTACATGTGGTAGCAATAGGATATTAGTGGTTTGTCCTATTGTAAACTTCGATTCTCTATAGTGGATTTGCTTTTTACCTTGAGGATAGATAGGTTAAATCCTCTCTAGGTTTTTTACTAGTTTGGTTTTCTTAGGTGATCATATCGTTGTGTTCTTTATTTTCCGCTGCTTTACATAATATGACTTTATTGTTTTAACCTAGATCTAAATAATAAACTTAAGTATTCACTTGGTTAATTAATTAGGTTAAACAATCTAGTTTATAGGGATCTAAAAACTAATAAATCTCTTTTTGTGGTGTGGTTGGTAGGTTTTGTAAGGCTGTACAGAAGAAATTTAGGATTGTCTGTACAGTAATTTGAGTACCGGTAGGTATAGCTTCCCAAAGGACTCATAGAGCAGCATTCTCCTGGTGTTTTTACCGGATAGCTTGTTATGGTTGTATTTCATGAGAAGGTATTGAGGGTTACCTCGCTTTGCACCATTATTTTTATCATGTTTTGGTGCATTTATTGTAACCTAATTATGCCTGGACTTTTGTAGCATTTACTTTGTATACATTGAACTTTGTGCAATGAACTGTTTTCCTTTCCTAAAAGAACTCGTCTCGTTCAAAATTGGATCATCCATTATGATTGTTGCTTAGAGCATCCACACCAATATATGCATAATTTCTTTCCATTTTGTAAAAAAAAAAAAAAAAACAGGCTTTTTATATTTTACACACCCACTTCTACAAAACACTCACTTCTACAAAACACCCACATCAATTTGTTTATTCTACACATTTATTCAATAAAATATTCATTCTTGATTCAATACCCAGCCACTATCAACAATCAAACAAAGAAAAAAGAGAGCAACGGCGATCATTAACCCACCCATCAAAATCCCAAAACCTCTAATCAAAATCATCAAAACCCACTAATTAAAATCATCAAAACCACTGATCAAAACCATCAAAAACCACTGATCAACATCATCAAAACCACTGATCAAAATCATCAAAACCACTGATCAAAGCCATCAAAATCCACTAATCAAAATCCCAAAACCATCAAACAAAGAAAAAAGATAGCAACAACGATTGGCGAGAGCTACAACAATTGGCATGAGTAGCGGCGAGTGAGGTGATTAGCGGTGGTACATCTATGGCAAGACTTGAGAGAGCAGCAGACCATCAAAACCCACTGATCAAAACCCCAAAACCATTAAACAGAGAAAAAAGATAGCAACGACAATCGGCGAAAGCAATGGCGATTGGCGTGAGTAGCGGCGAGTGAGGTGATCGGCGGTGGCACGGCTGTGGCGAGACTCAAGAGAGCAGTGGAGATTAGTGGAGGAAAAGAGAGCGTGAGGTGAGAGTTAGACTAGAGAGAAAAAGAGAGACTAAGGTGGAGAGAAAAAAATAGTAAAATATTAAATGCAAGAGCTATAGTAACCATGCATAAATCCACGATTATTGTAGTAGCACTTGTGTATTTATGCACAATTTTACATCTACTGATATGAGTGTTTTTTTGATTAAAATGTGTAAAATAAAGTGCTTTTTATATTTTGCAAGGCTTTGCATCTACTGATGCAGATGCTTTTATAGTAGCAAAAGCACAAGTCACTGTTCTTATCTCCTTTTTTTGGTAATTGTTTGTTTGTTTGTTTGTTTGTTTTTTTTTTTTTTGGGGTTATAGTTGAACATTCCACGGGTGAAGCAGGTGGAGAATCTTGGCATTGATCATGCCAAATTGATGGTTTTAGCTTCAAGGGCCTTGAGGAATCGATAATCAGTTCAAATACACCACTCTTTATCGATTATCAAAATAACAATTGGCTTATGAATAGGAAACTACACTGCTTACAACTATGTCAAAGGTTGTTGGACTGTTAAAAGCATATCTCTGGAAAAGACCTAGTAAGTTGGCCTATTCTTTCCAATGGTTGCGGACATTGTTGGAAGGGTGAGTTTGTAAAAGGATAATTGCATATTATCCAAATAAGGCCCGAATTCATGTTGCTTACCATAGTTTGAAAAATGTCATTTTACCCACTTGAAATTGGCTTTGTTATATAGTTGTTATTTGCTTCATCACGTTTGATCCTCATTAAAAACAGAAAAAAAAAAATTTTAAAAAAAGATCAAGATTTATAAGTTAAGGTTTTGAATCTGTCATGGTTCATTCACAATGGGTCCAGGTTGGTCCTGATTTAACAATTATAGTCACAAGCCAAAATTTCTTTCGGATGGGCCTGTTTCTCCACATGAGCCTAGACCCCCCCCCTCTTAAGCCTTCCCAATGGACACAAGCCCACTCCTCTCCACACCAAACTCCAAAGCCCACATCTGTGTCTTCACCCCCCTAATCCCCACAACCCAAATCAATATATGGTGCTTTGTATGAGTAGTTTTTCATTTATCCTTTTACCTTATTAATAATTAGTTTAAGTCATAAATATAAAAGATTAAATGATTTTTTTATTTTTTGAGAATCAAGATTAAAAGATTTTGGTTCCACTTCATTTTCTAACGTCTTGAACTCTTTTACTTTTAATTTTATAAATTTCAGAGATGAAAAGTTTTCTCTATTCAATATTAGTTTTTCACGTTATTTGTATATTCCAATTTCACAAAATATCGAAGCACCAAAAGAAAAGTAGGAAGAGAGAGAGAGAGAGAGAGAGAGCCAAATTCGTAGAGTGAGAAATTAGTGCTAAGGAGAGTATGAAATTGACTTTAGTTTTGGGTGCATTTGATCTAAACTTCTCAACAACATCGTCAAAGCTTGATACAATGCTTCAATGATATTTGGGGTTTTTAAAAGGTATGTTTGGGAAAAACATAGAACATTTATATGTGTTATTTGTGTTTATTTAGTATATTTTTGGGAAGTGCTTAATTTTTGTAAGGAAATGAGGTACTCAAATATATGTAAAATTAAACTTGAAATATGAAATAGTATCTTGACATGTATATTTAGTTTGTACAAATTAAAGATTATAAACCTTAAATATTTGATTTTCAGCCTTCAAAAGTTCACCTTTTTTTTTTTCTTTTCTTTTAGAAATACTCTTAAGAAAAAGAGAAAAAAAAAGTTTTATATTGAAAGCATCAAATGTAAGAACCAATTATACATGTATGCCTAATTAAAAAAAAAAATTCAACAAGCTTGTGGTGACATTTTTAGAGTCTAATTAATTATTATTACTTACAGATATATTTGATTACAAATTTTTTCTTCAATATTTTAGTGACATATAATACATAATCAAAATTAATTTTCTAAACATTATAACACATATGAGTATTATAAAATAACTAAGCGCGGCCATAAGTTAGTTTCATTCTAAACTTAGAGCCATTTATCCTCTCTCTCTCTCTCTCTCCAAAAAAAAAAAAAAAAAAGAATCATTTGTTCACCTCAAATCCAACAATCACGCCACTAATCTCCAAAAAGCTGGGCTTTGGGCTTTTGTTATTCCCATGGACCCACACCCACCTAATATCAAGCAAAATTTCCCTGAACCCACTTTGCAAGACATGAACCTGGAGGATGTCCAAATCTCTCCACCTGATCATTCCTAGAAACGCAAAGTGAAACTCCCAAACCTATCACAGAATTGGTTCCCACTAAAAATTGTATTTCTATAATTTGGAATATGTCTCTCCTCTTGGTGAGGCTTGTGGTCTTTGCATTGCCTAGACCCTAGAAAAATGGTATCTATTGATGTAGAAATAATTTGGGGTCGGCTCCTCTCTCATTTTAATATGGACCAACGCCATGTGGAAATAAAACAATCCAAATTCCAAAGGCTGAAAAACGAGCCACAAAACAAAATTCTCTCTTTTCTTTCCCCACTCTCTCCGTCACTTTTAACCCCCCCCCCCCCTCTCTCTCTCTCTCTCTCCAAACCTGAGCATCAGACTATCAGAGGGCATCAAAACAAAAGGAAGAAAGGATAGGTTGATTCTTTTGATGGGCCTTGGATTCAGATTGGAGACTTTAATTTTATTCGGTCCCAATTTTGCATCCTCTTCTTTTTTGATAGAGGCTTCGGAGGCCTCATTGATTCTATACATGGGCTTCGTGGAAAATTTTTTGGGGCCCTCCTCTTTTTTGTCTTGATTAATATTACTTTACTTACATTAAAAAATAAAAATAAATATAATAAAAGCGACGATTCTTCATGTAACGTTCCTGATTTGATTAATATTACTTTTCCTTACATTAATGGTATAGCCATAATTTTTTTCTTTTTTATTTTAAGTGAAAAAGTGATGCTTCTCAAAAAAAAAAAAAAGTGATATATATTGAAATAAATAAAAATTTATTATATTAATAATTTGTAAAAATATTATAAAATAATTTTTGAATGTATATTTATTTAATAACGTTAACATTATTATTTATTTAATAACTATGTTGCTATATTGCTGTTGACTATTTGTCACTTCCGTCGCCACTCACAGTCACAGTGTGGGAAAGTGTATAATAACATTATGGTTCCTAGCTTTAGGTACCGACGGTTCTGCGGCTCATTTCCCTTAATGAATCTCAGACGACCGTAAACAAATAAACGAACCCAGATCTTCCCCCAAGTCCTCTCTTTCTCTCTGGAAACCAGTTCTAGAGAAAGAGAGAACTCAGGAAGTGCCATCCTATCGATTAATACACCCAATAAAAGTGTATGTTGTTGTTGTTGTTGCTGTTTTTGTTGTTGTTCCTTTCTTTCCCTTTTACAAACGTGAAAGTGTGCTTATGATTTGGTCGTGTTGTATGCTGGTTTTTTCCTTTTCTTTTGTATCTGGAATTGAGTTTACCTTTCTAGCTAGTATTTTATTCATTTTCTTTCTTTGTTAAGGGAAGTAGAACATACCAGTGTTGAGACAAACCCAGTCAAGGGAATAATGGAAACTGGAATCCAACAAGTTGAACAAACCCGTGTTGAGACAAACTCAGTCAAGGCAATGAAAACTGGAATCCAAAAAGTTGAACAAAACAGTGGGGCAGACTCAGTCAAGGGAAAAAAACTTACAACAAAAAGAGGAACAAAGCCCCCACTTAATTTCCTGGCGATCTTGAATGATGCAAACAAATTGATCGACGCGTCTTCCCCTGACGAGCTGTGTGATAAGCTCTATGCTGGAGTGTTCTTAGAGGAGAATAAACTGGCAAGTTCCATTTTTGATTTTCCCCGCATCTTATATAAATAGATGGAACATTATCACATTATCAGTTCATATTTCATACTCATTCCCTCTATTATTTAAATTATATTGGGGTAATTACAATGCTACTTAAACTAGAAAAGAAAAAACACTTTTTCTTCTTGACATCTGATTAACTAGATTTTGTTAAATTAATATTAAAAATCTTGTGTACTAACCTGTGCTTTACTTAGGACCTGATTTCCAAAATTATCTTATTTCTTAATTAAATTTTATTTTTAAATTTTTTTAATTAAAGTATATTTTTAAACATGAAGTGTTAGTTTTGCTTATTATTTTTTTTTTTAACGGATTATGGTGAGATTTACAGTTGCAAATACTAAATTTATAAGTTATTTTTTTACTAACCATGGTATAATTTTTGTAAAGAAATTCTTATAAAAATTTAGAATATTTTAATATTAATATAAACAAAAAGGGAGAATATTTTTTCCTTTAGGTTTGGGGTATGTAGAGCATTATTCTCCTAAATCTTAAGGGAGGGGAGTGTAGTTAACCCAATTATATTTATTATCCAAACCTTATTTACAACTATGAATTCAAAATAATGGCCCAATATTTAACAGTACAATTATGTTATATTCATTAATAGTCTACCTAAGCCAAGAGTTTGTATTTTTTATTTTTAATAATAAATCAACTTGTATTTGTACTACATGTTTTCTGAATTGTGAAAATCTTATTCAAAATTTGGATGTCAAGACTCAAGGTCCTGTTTTCATTTCTTTTTTGCACGTTAGAATAGTATTAAAGTATTCTAGAAATATATGAAATTGTCAAATTTAAATTATCTTGATTGTCAAATCTAAATTGCCTCATTTGTTTGGGCACTACCTTGGCATATTTTCTTTATATGTTTCAATGTAACTTGTATGATATAAACCAGTGCAATCAATTCTGTTCCATTCCGGATGAAACAGTCAGAAAATTCTATTTTGGTCAGTTAATCAATACAAATCACCCCCTATTTCATATTGTTCTAAATTTCAACCCATTATTGTCCAATTTGCCCATTTCGGTCTATTGACTCTAATCCACTAGATTTCATCTGATAAGTGAGTCTGCTGGTATGTAGATTAATCATTTTTGTTTCTAAACTTTGTTTTTTATTACTTACTCACATATGACATTTTATTATTATTTTTCTGTAAAAATGCGTTATTCTTGTTTATTTTTTTGTTATGTTATGTTATGTAATAATGATATTTATAATGTGCATTATTTGATTTTCAATTGATAATTTGATACAATGTAACATTAAGTGATGAAGGATCAAATATATTTATTTTGTAATATATATATATATATATATATATATATATATATATATATATATATATATATATATATATATATAACCCTAAATTGACATATTGAAATTGACTGGTATTGAAAGATTTCATTTTAATGGATAAACCAAACACCATCGAAACAAATTGACAACTTTGATATAAATCCCTTTTAAGGTTTTAATTGTAAATTTTGCTTTTAAAAAAAAAAAAAATGATAATTGTAACAATGAGGGATGAGAAATTGGAATTTGGAACACTAGTTTTCCTATTTAAGGAAAACAAATAGGAAAACAAGCTATGTCAAAGAGATACAAGACTATCGTTTTCTCTTAACAAGGTATCAAATTCACTTTTTAGCTTGACTCAGCAATCACCAACCAGCATTTAACTCAACATTGTCGACTATTAATTGGAACAATCACCGTTAGCCATCGTCATGGGCGGCTCCACATGGTGTCTAGAGTGGAAAAGAATAATTATTATATATAAATTATAATATTTTAATATTTTTTATCTTTTAAAAAAATTTTGACCACCCTAAATTGTTTTCGGCCCAACATAATTAAACTTTGCACAAAATTTGGCATCAAACTTTATTGTAGTCTTATATTTTAAGATTATAACTCCGCTCAATATTTTTTTTTTATAGGATGTGAATTTTGACGAATTTACTATTAGATTACATTTTTTTTTTCTTATATCCTTCATATTTGCAAAATTTTAAGAAAATTAAAGATCAATAGCTAGGTCATCAATCAAATATTTAAATTTCAAGTTTTTGTAGTTTGAAATTATGCATAAAAAATAAGTTTATGGATCGAATAATAAATAACATCCAAGTGACATGAAATTTGACATGTTTTTTACAAATATAAAGAACATTCAATTTAAGGTTAAAATTTCAAAATATGTAGTCATGTTAATTTATTTAGTGAGAGTTTTAGCTTTAGGCTATAACTAAGTTTGTGGTCAAATTTTGTCCTTAAACTTTGGTCTCCTTAACAATATATTAGGTCTTTACAAATAAAAAAAAAAGATCAAAGAAAAATTTTATTTAACTAAAATTTTGAAAGAGATGTAGCTTGCAACATTGATAACGAGACTCATGCAACGATTTCAAAATAAGAAAATTCGTAA
Source organism: Castanea sativa (assembly GCF_040712315.1). Taxonomy (NCBI): domain Eukaryota; kingdom Viridiplantae; phylum Streptophyta; class Magnoliopsida; order Fagales; family Fagaceae; genus Castanea; species Castanea sativa. Next base: position 9,367,611 of record NC_134019.1, on the reverse strand, counting down.
AAAAAAAATTGTAAGACTTTATGTTTATGTTTTTTTTTTTGTCAATATATGAAACTTTTTTTTATTAAATTATCTATAATTTAAATTTCTTAATGGTCACCCAAAAAAAAAAATTTCCTGGATTCTGCACTAGCCAATTGTCCCAACATCTATCATAGTTATTTCTCCTAAATCTTTGCTTTTCGAGCGTCTCTTTGTGCTTCGGGCACCTTAACAGACAAATCTCTCAATGCACACGAAACATTCCCCTTAAATAAGTGGCTAGCTAATTCTCTTGTGAATTTATGTTTGGCCCCATTTTTAGTGCCAAGTATAAAAGCTGTCTGATATCGGTAAAAGCATTAGTTACCGCCAAAAGTGCTGGATGAGATCTCCATGAAACCTTGGTCTTTCTTGTTCTTGGTGACTTTGAAAAGGCCGATATTTTTTGGTATATTTTCCTGGTAAAAAAGGGGAAAAATTACTAGAGAAATTATTTACTCTGCTGACATTTTTGGTATTTAATACCATAATTTATGGTATTTTTCTTAATTTGACTGTTACATGTATGGTGCGTTCTATGTTTTGAAAGAAAAAATAATTATTAGAGCAACTATTTAGCAGTACTATTTGTGATGCTAGGGACAAATTTTATTACTTCAGTTATACAAAGTACTACAAAAACTTTTATTTCCTTGACTCTCTGTGGTTTAGGGAAGTAAAAGAAACCAACTTACGTTGCTCAACGTAAGACTCAAACCTCTCTGGTTTGCTTCTTTGATTGTAGTAGGGGATTTTCTTTTCTTTCCTTTCTTGTATTCTCTGCTCTTTTTTCTTTGATACTTCTCTCATTATTAATGAATGTGGCCTAGGAAGAGATGTGGAAAAAATTTAGCCTATCGTAAGAGGAAAATGGAATTTTGGCAGTAAGCTCCCATTAGGTATTAGACTCCAAACAACATGCAAAATTCAGTATTTTGTTCCAAGTTACAAGCAAGTAAGGAATTCAACAAGGAAGCTTTCAAATCCACCATTCAGAAACTATGGTGTGGTTTGCATGGTGTTACTATTAAAGAGGTTGGAAACAATCTTTTTTTGGCTATTTTTACAAATGAGGAGGACATGGTGGAGGTTCTAGATAGAAATTCTTGGTCTTTTGATAGGAGATTGATTTTACTGAAGCCATTTAAAGGTGATCTCAGTCCAGGTGATGTTTCCTTCTAGCACTCCCCTTTTTGGATTCGGGTCTTCAATATCCCCATTAAAAGTATAAATTTTTGCGTTGGTACTCGGATTGCCAATGAGATTGGTGTTCCACCTCTGGTCGATGCCCCGAAGAATGGATTGGCTTGGGGTCCTTTCCTTAGGATTTGGGTTGACATTGACATTACTAAACCCCTTATGAGAGGAAAAATGATTCGAATTGAAGGAGAGGAGAAAAGGTTTAGGTGTTTTTTAAGTATGAAGGGCTGCCTACCTTTTGGTATAGGTGTGGCATACTTGGTCATTAGGATCGGGAGTGTTGTAAGGTACATAAGGGATGTCTATCAATGGACGAGAAGGAACTTCAATTTGGCCCATGGTTAGGGGCAATTGCTCCAAAAATAAACCAGAGAAAGGGGAGCCCCAGCAAGTCCAGGTTCAGTGATGTTGATGTAGAGGAAAATCAAGTTATTGATGGGGAAGAGGAAGGAACTGGGCAACCCATCATCAACCTTTAGCCACCACCGCTACCGAAGACCAATGAAGCTGAGACAGATATAGCTATGCAACTTCCAGAGAAGACAAGATAGCTAAGAGATCTGAGTATGCCAAAATTTCTTGATCCTATTCAATTTTCAAGTTTTGAATGTGATGGTGGTGTATCTGAATCTTTAACTCCTAAGAATCAAGAATTTCCTTCTTTGTTGAAATTAAAATCTCCAAGAAATTAGCAGGTGTATCTATTTTGGAAGTTTCGAAAGAAGAAAAATCTGCTAGGGATTGTATTTCAACTAGGACTCTTTTAAATGATGGGACGTCAGATAAGGATCCATCTCAAAACATTGAGCAACCGTTGACAGCTGATATACCAAATGGTGTTCCAACTGTGATTAAGGGGAGTACGTTGGCAAATGCGGCTAATGAAAATTCTAATGAGGAAAGCTTAAATTCAAATACAGAGATGGAGTGTATTTCCAATTTTGATGAGGATATATCGGGCAAAAAAGAATTGTCTTTGAGATCATGGAAGCGTATTCTACATAGTTCCAAGTCTCAGACTTCTCTTGAGAATTTGTCAAGTTTCAACCTTCGGGTAAATGTTCTTCATCTTCCTCGCTATCTTTGGATCCTTCACATACTAAAAAACAAGCTATCTGCTCAGACAGTTTTAGTGTCTCTCAAAAAGCTGTTGGGGGTAATCCCTCACCCCATTCACCGCCATGAAGATTCTTAGCATTAACTGCCATAGGCTTGGGATCCTAGAGGCAGTGACAGATTTCGTTGTTTAGCAACAGAAGAGGGCCCCCAAGATCCCTCGAAAAAAAAAAAAAAAAATCCACATCACACTAATGCCTTAGTAAATCAAGAGTGTATTCTTTGGCGCTTTAACGGTTTTATGGGATTCAGAAACTTTGAAAGAGTGAATTTGTTCTCTTGTAGTAGTATGGATTTTTGAAGACATTATATTTCTTTGTGATAGTTTTGATTTTATTTCTTTCTTTTATTAGTAAACCTTTATAATGTAATCGTGTTGCTCCACCTTTGTCTAGAGTTGCAAAAGAGAATGAGGAGGTCATTATTTAGCTAAAAGAATGTCCCTCTTTTATCTTTCCCATTGTATAACATGATTTTGTATTAATAAAGTCTACTATCGTTTCCTCTCAAGAAAAATAAAAGTTTTACAAAGTACTTTGTTAGCATATTCTCATGCATAAAGTGCTTGAAAGATCTAGAGAAGAAAGGGTTCAAGCTACAAAATTAGCAACATATTATAACTATCTTAAAAAAAAAAGTTTTACAAACTGATGTTTTATCAATTACTAAAATTAATCTAAACACTTATTTATTATATTTTTCTTTAGTTTTTTTTTTTTTTTGGGAAATAGTTTCTGTTAGGATTTGAGTTTGTAGTGCTAACAAACCATGACAAAAAGTAAGTTTCATTGAGTTAGGATGGTGTACTTTCAAGTCCAAGACAAAAAACTCAAGTTCAGGACGAAAAAAAGTAAGATGCAATCTGGTTCTCTCGATTTCTGTTCAATTGTTGTTTGATTGCTATTCAATTGATCAAAAGTTGCAGATTAGCAAAAATCAGCAAACATAAAACGCCCATAACTTGACCGTTTCAAGCCCAAATCGTGATTCTTTTTTTGCCATATTTGAAGGACATTATAAGCTAAACCTAAGAGGGGTTTTTAGAGAGAGAGAAGAGTGCTTCTTGTGCCTCGTATTGTAGATCTAGGGTTTTTGTACCCAAAGCTCTTGAAAATCTTCTACTGGCAATATTCTTTGAAGAAACGAAAGATTTGGTGTTGTAAAAGTTGTTGACATAACAAGATCAACTACTGCTGATGATTTAATGTTTTGAGTGGGATCTCAGAGCGAGTCACAAACATGGGTGTTTGTGTTCAGCTAATTCAGATAGAGAAGTTTGTGGAGTTGAAACTGCACGTGGTCATGTGAGTTAGTAATACTAGAGGTAGTTTTAGATTTTAGGGGGAAAATCTATTGTAAAACTTCCATTATATCATAGTCAGTTTGTTTACCTTGAGGATAGTTAGGTTAAATCCTCTACAGGTTTTTTACCTTAAAACGGTTGGTTTCATTAGTTTTCTTGAGTCATCATATTACTGTCTTCTTTACTTTTCCGCACTAGGTAATATGAGTGTTTGTGTTTAACATATATCTCATAATAAACCTAAGTATAAACTTAGTTAATTAATTAGGTTAAAACAATATAAGTGTACAGGGGTCTAAATAATCAAACAGTTTCAACCTATGATCTCTTATTCGACAACAAGAGAATTTACCAATTGAGCTAATTGGAATATACTTTTTCTTTAGGTTATGTAAATGAATAGTATAGGATTTAGGAATTTGATGCCTATGATTTAATGTTACTGTGGTTTTAGGATCCCCTCTTATAAATAACAAAGTTAACTATTGTCATTATTGGTGCCATAGGTGTTTTTGTCTTACAATATTTATTATTGCTTTTCTTGTTCCTATTCATTCTGCTGCAGAAGTATTATGTTGACAAGAAGTTAAACAAGAATTGCTTCGTAGTGTTTGCCCGAAAACTTAGTATTTCTTGGGCCGGAGATTCTACTACATACTGGAAATGGACCAAAGAGAAAGATACGAGGTATATTTTAAAACCTTTAAGTGCATTATGTGACATTGAGTATTGGATGTCAAGTACTTGAGCACTTTTCAGCTCGGTGTTGGGCTAGGCATGAGTTCTTCTAGGATCAAAATTTTTGTATCACAACTTTGACATGACTATGTGTGCATTTGTTTACAAGTTTAGAGCCCAAAACGCATGTTTTCAAGCCCAAAATCCAAAATGCGTGTTTGGTAAATTATTACCAACGCACATTATCAAAAAACAACTTTTCCAAATACGAAGGACTATCACGTTTTCATATTGAACCTTGGAGCTACTTTTCCGAAAACGCAAATAAGTTTGAAATGTTACCGTTTATTATTTTCAGCATTATCCCTAAACTACCCTTATTTTTATTTTGAAATCTCAATTTTACCAAGATCTCTATAAATAAAAAATAAAATAAAAAAAATACTTTCATGTAGGAGAAGAATTTCTCTACACTCTATTCTCCCTCCTCGTCAATTGCAAGAAGCCCAAAAGAAGAATTGCACCGTGTAGGTAGTAGTGGTTCTTCTTTCTTTTCCTTTCCTCCAACTTCTAACCAACCAAACAGATTGCAAAATTCTAAATTAAATGTGCAATTTTCAATTCCAACATAAACCCATTGTTGCTACGGGCTTCTTCTTCTACTACGAGATTTTTCTTCTGTAGCTACGGCTTCTTCTTCTCTCATTTTTTTTTTTTTGTGTGTAATATATTTCTTTCTTCTTGTCTTTTGGGTGAAGAAGAAGAACTATATTTTGAGTGAGGGAGAAAACCTAAAGAAGAGACAAGATGGTGAGTGGAGGAAAAGAAAAGATATTTGATGGGAATGGGGGAAGAAATAGGTGGATGAGAAAAAAGTGAAGGAAAAAAAAAAAATAAAGGTAGTGAGTGGGACACGTGTACATCATGTAAGGAAATTTACTAAATAAAAATTACAATTGTGTTATAACACAACAAATTTTCACAATAGTTGAAGTGTAAAATCTTTCATATGTCAAAATAAAATTAAATAAATTAATAAAATATTAGACTAGGATTGACCACAACTAAAAACAAAGAGTATTGTGAAAATATTATGATATTTTATTATATCTCTAAACTTTTTAAATTAGTACTATTTTTCTTTAGAAAAAAAAAATAGTACTATTGACAGAATATTTTTATAACAATTTCATAATAGTTTACATAGTAAGTTGTTATTGATTCTCATCTAGACCTACTAGCGACATTTGTCTTTTCCTACCATTAACAACTTATCATATAGACTTTATTGTGAAATTTTTGTAAAAATATTGTGTCCATAACTTGCATTAAGAGAGGTAATTAAAACAAAGAATTTTCTTTATATATATCTTGTCCTTTTTTGTAATTTACAACTCAAACTGCAACGTTTATAAGTATTATCCAAATACTCAACTTTTTACCAAACACTACCTTTTAAAAGAGCGCAGTTTTTACCAAACACTGCTTTTTAAAAGAGCGCAGTTTCATACTGCACTTTTTAAAACCGCCACTTTTTCAAAAAGTATAGTTTGAAAAAGCTGAACCAAACTCATCTTATAACTAACCGTTTATCACTTTTGCATAAATCTACTACTTTTTTAAAAACACTCATGATCAGTCATATTATGATTGTAGCAGGGGCAAAGCCGGGGGTCGAGAGCGGGCAAGTGCCCCCTGGCTCCTAAAAGTCTTTTAGATGCTTAGGAATGTAAAATAACTTTATGGTCTTGACCCTCCAGAAGCAAGAGAAAAACAACATAGCATTCCCACTTTCCCATTATAAAGCTAGCAAACCGATATATGATTGAGGAAAATGACAATGAAACTGTTATACTTTAAAGTTTAAATAATCAACCTAGCACCTAGAAAAAAGCACCATACTCTCAATTTATTTCAGCCACTGCCACACGTTTTCATCGTAACATTATTCTTGAATAAGTGCTACTTCTACAATATTTTATAATAATTCTTAAATAGTAAATTGTAATTAGTTCTAATTTGAAGTTACCATTGAATTTTTTTTTTCTTATCAGTAACAACTTGTCATGTATGATTTATTGTAAAAATATTGTAATCATAGCATTTCTCTTATTCACACTACTTTTTTTCCCCCTCCTTATCCCAATATTTTCCCTTCTCACTTCAACCCATTGATCCATATTTAATATTTTACAATAAATAAGTAGTAAATACTTAATGTGTTTGTACCATACTAAACCCTAAAGCTTTCACTATTTTTTTTTTCTGCCCCTTCTCTTACTTTTTCACCATTGAGAAGAATAGACATAAAAAAAAGAAAAAAAAAAAAAAGAGGTTGAATGCTATAGATTTGTAAAAAGCAATCAAGGCAGCGAGATTATGCAACTTTACATAGTTAACACTTTTGGATTGATTTATTTTCTCAATTGATTTTTAAGGAATCAAATTAGATTTCTAAACTTTATATATTTACTCTTTTGATGAATCTCATACTTTGATTGTTAGTAATTATGAATTTGTTGTTTTTATTTATTTATTTTAATGATATGGAAATTTTATTTTTAGTTAATTGAGATTATGAAAAATTCTAAAGTAATAATGGGTTCAAATAGAATTCAAAGCGAACTCGTATTGAGGTAGATTTTGCAATTACAATTGCTTACAATTGTCTATTTATTTTATCATTAATATCAACCAATATTTATTTAGTTCTTTTTTTTTTAATATGTTCTTTTAATCTTGCCCCCCAAAACTGAAATTCTAGTTCCGCCACTGAATTGTAGCAAAAGTTGTGAAACAAAAGTTTTGTCCCTATATTTTCTCCATAGGCATCCTAGTAAGGATTTGTCAAGAGTCATGAGAAGAGCAAGTCCTGGTCCATTTGAGGAGTTGGTGATATGTTCGTGCTGTTGCTTGTCCTCGTCAAGAGGCAATAGGGCGTAATTGTGAAACTTCTTATTTATTCAAGGAACTTTTATTTATGAAACGAGCAAATTAAATATATATTTTAAAAAAAGATATATGATGATATTTGTAGTTCTAGAACAAATTTTGTTTAATTTTTACGTTTATGGTTGAAGGATATGGGATTCTTATCCGCCCAGTCGCGAAGACATTGAAGTTGCTGAGCTACAAGAAGTATGTTGGTTACACATTGAAGGGAAGATTCAGACAATTGATCTCTCACCAGGAACTGAGTATGAAGTTGTGTTTGTTGTGAAGATAACAGGTAAAGGTAATATGCGGCATTACTCAATGACTCTTGAGATCATTCTCCCAAGTTCAAAAAGTTTAAAGCGCAATGAAAGTTTAAATGAAAAACCTATAGAAGAATGGTTTGGGATCCAAGCGGGTGAGTTTTTAATGTCACCAGAAAATGTTGGGGAGATTACGTTCAAACTGGGGGAATATTCTTCAGATTGGAAGACAGGGCTTGTCGTGAAATGTGCTATCATTCGACCAAAGAACTACTAGGCACTTGGATAGTAAGCTCTATCCATGTATTCAAAACAAGGAATGTGTGTATGTTTAATAAATAAGCAAATTAGCGGATTGTTAGAATTTGCTCTTTATTCTTCTCAAGCCTCATTGCCTTCTTAGAGTCGAGAGACTGTTATGAGTATAATGTAGCTTGAAATTTATTAGATAAATAATTCTAGGGATATGTTTTATTAATTCAAAATAATTTAGTTTGGATTAAAATTGGTTAACATTAGTTTGAATGAGGATGAGTTATGATTAGTTTTATTGATAGATTATAGGAAGTTAGTATTTACATTTATCTAATTGGAAGTCAATCTTTTTGTATGAATTTAGATGCTGACAATGAATAAAGCATAGTCATTGTTGGGCCAAATAATTAATTTATTTTAGAACATGTGGCATGGTAAGGACAAACCACGTGGGAATTAACTAGTTGCGGACCTGCTTGTTGCACGTGATTTTTTTTTTTTTGTGGTCTCATCATCATCATCATCATCGTCATCATCATCATTATTATTATTATTATTATTAATTGGACTAATTTAATGAAGAATAATGCATTTCATAATCATATTTATCACAACATAGCTTTTTTATTATTGTAAAATTGTTTTATTTAATTTTTGAAACTTTACTTCTATCATAGTCAATTGGCTAATTTGTATATCTAAAAGTCAATCGAACACATTTTGCATGTTAAAAGTAATTTTTCGTTTCCACTTTTGAAGTCATGATAGAATTTTTTTTTTTTTTTTTTTTCATAGCTTCCCCCTTCTCATATTGAGCTTTCCCCAGTAAGCATGTTCATTGAAGAGTGAAACAAGTGATTATATCCTACTATAGGCATGATTAAGCAAGTGATTGAAGAGTGAAACAAACACTAATAAGCATGATTAAATCCTACTATAGGCATGCAAATAATTGAAATTGAAAGACATGGTGAATGTGTGTGTGCTGTGTGGTAAACCCTAATCTAGAACATGTGATCATGTTATTGATTTCTTAAACCTAGAATTAAATTAGAGACTAAGATTAGTTCATAGATCCAAATGATTTTGAAAACAATCTTTAATTTGAAAAAGATCTTGAGATTTTGTGAAGAGGTTCAATTTAGAAAAGAAGATTTGATTTTGAAATATATTTCATTCTTGAAAACAAGTTTGAGAATTTTAGATCAAAAGGATGTTCTCAGGTCTTATTAGCAAATTGGATCTATATATGAACCAAACTGTAAGTTTCACGGATCGTACCCCCTCTTATGACACATAGGCATGCAAACTCTTTCTTGCGAAAGCGGAATATACAGTACTTAACCTCCCTAAAAGTGGTTTTAGGCTCAAAGCTAGCACTAGCCTAGGAGTATGCGAAGTTTCTTGAAAAGAGACAAAGGAGTCACCACTTGGCTATAGGTCTAGGAACCAAAACATGACTCCATGAAGGTCTATTTACAATTTTGGGTTTTTTGAGTTGAACATCCATGCACTTGAATAAACATGCGTACGCATGTTTGTGGAGATGTGTATGCATCTGTACCCAAAAATGCAATAGGCAACAGGCAACAGGCAGGCAACAATCAAGCAAAACTAAACCAAATCTAACCTAGCATGCTCCTAATCAAAAGTAGTAAACCTAAGCTACAAAGAATATTATAAAATCAACAAAAAACATATATATATATATATATATATATATATATATATATATATATATATATATATAAACAAAAGAATTGAGAGAGAGGTTGAACCATTACCTCAAACAAGAGAGCTCAATGAGCTTTGATTTTAACCGCTTCTTTTGGCTAATCTTTGAAGACAAAAACCAGAAGGTCAGTAAGCTTAACTAGAGGGCTTAGATCAAAATAGGTCCCAATCAAGAAACTTTTAGTTTAGGATGCTTTTTGGAGTAAAAAGTTTCTATTTGAATCACATTTTTGGAGTAGATTTGGCATGTTTTGGGAAAAAGGCCGTGTAGCCTTTTTATAGTGTTCAGAGAGAAAGGGTAGGGCTTTTCCTAGACAATGTGGGAGTAGCTCTGCCGCATTTTCAATTAAAAAATTTCCTTACATGAACTTCTGAAACCCTAGTGCGTACGCGTGTTCAAGCATGCATATGCATGGATTAAGTATGCGCACGCATGTAATGAACATGCGTACGTATTCTTAGAGTTCATGCAATGTTTTTTATTTCAAAGCATCTTTTAAGCTAAAGAGTATAGTTTCTTTAGCTAGACTTAGACCAATCTTAGACCCTTCTAGTGATATTGTCATTGGGAAACGAGGGCTCAAGTCATAAGGCTACAAAATGAAGTGTCTACACCCCCACTTAATTTCCTGGCAATTTTGAATGAAGCAAACATAATTATCAACATGTCCTCCCCTGATGAGCTGTGCGATAAGCTCTATGCTGGAGTGTTCTTAGAGCCGAATAAACTGGAAGTTCTCTATCGATATCCCCAGATCTTATATAAATAGATGGAATATTATCGTATATTCAGTACATATTTCAAAATCCAAAATGATATACCAATATATAATAGGACGTTTATATAAATATTATTTGTCTACCTAAATCAACTTGTATTTGTATTTTATGTTTTATAAATCCTGAAATATTTTATCAAAATTTTGATGTCAAGATCTTTTTTTTTTTTTTTTTTTTCATTTCTTTTCTACATTTAGAATATTATTGGATTATTTTAGAATTTATGCTCAAATTAGTTTGATTGTCAAGCCTTGATTATCGCCTTTCCTTAAGGATTTTTATTTTTTACTTATTGCACACAAAAGAACTATACAACAAAGTCAGCCACTCCCAGACTGCTCTTCCATGATAAAAACATTTACAAACCGAGAGGGACCAATCCCTTCAACAAAATATAACCTCAAAAAGAAGAAGAAGCTCCACCAAAAGGTCTCACCACCCTCCTCAAATCATCAATACTATCTGCCACGGAGGATTAGACCTGTCATGTGTCAACTGTGCGTCCATGATCACAGTCACATGTTGATTAATCAAAGAAACTATTGATTGATGTAGATGGTTGGTGTAAAGTTCTCCGCAGCAACATGCTTCAATGGATGAACCGGAAGTAGCTTAGACTAAACCCTAATTAAGGCACACAAGGTCGTAGCAACTTCTTACTAATTCGTGTGTAATCTGTGTATGATTACAGCTATTAAAAATAGTATTTAAGTCATCCTAGAACCTTAGTGCATGAATCTCAAGACTTTTATGTATTTAAGTCATCCTGCATAATCGAAGCTCGATCAGCTGCTATCGAGCTTGCCGTCGAGGTTTAAGTAACCTCGATAGATGAATTGCTATCAAGACTTTTATCTAGACATAAGTTGTAGAACTAGTTTGAGTGGTTCTTGAGCTTGTTTTGATTGTGTCTTCAATTGATACTACTTGAACACTTATTGGACAATCTTAACTAGGACTTAATTACATCAAAAGTGCATTTTGACTCGGATATACCAACATATACAAAGTATGACCCTAGCATAAGGAAGGGAGTAAATGGTGGCTGTGGTGTGTGATAAGAGAGAACAATTAGAAAATTGATATTTTAATATAATAGATAATTGATTTGAGTGTTTTAAAAATGGTTAGGTAAAATAGGAATAATAAATTTTTATCCAAAAATAGACAAAAAAATATTTTGCACGAGTTGATGTCAATACTTCAAAATGCTAGAAATTTATTGTCTATAGTTGTTCACAGATGACATGAGCTTTCGTTTTTTGGATGAGCTAGCCTGTCAACTTATGGAGTCCGGTAAAGTGTGAAAACAATTATCAAAAACCAAAATCAAGTTTGAAATTTCCTTGAACTAGTATTATTCCCTTGCATTGCACAGTTTTAACTATAAAATTTTAAAATAATTTTATTGAGAAACAATAAATTAATAATCACTTGAGTCTAGATCATATAAATTGTATACAAGGCCAGCGCAATGCACTAGACGAGTAAGGCAATTGCCTAAGGTTCCTAAGTGAAAGAAAGCCCCCACATTTGAAACAATAGAATGTTATGAATAATACAAGTTTTACTACATAGAGCTTTAAAATGAATGTGTTACTCATTTTTTAAAAATAAATTCAAAAATACCACCGCTCTCCCTTGGTACGGTGGTCACTCTACAAGTATAAATGCTTGTGGGGTGTGGGGGGTAAGGGCTGGGGTTTAAGTCTCCAGGAGGAAGCTTCACATACATATACACTTAGATTAGGCTACAGTAGAAATTCTATCGTGTATAAAAAAATAAAAAATAAAAAATAAATTCAAAATTTTATTTATTTGTTAGTTCAAGTTCTTCAACCACATTTATTAGCATATTAATTTGTCAATTTCATGTAGTAAAAGCATTAGTAGCTTTAGTATTTTATAATTAAAAAATGGGTGATTCTGAAGGTGTTATTAAGGCCCTAAAAAATGAGGATATGTTCTCTTCATCCTTTGGCCATTTAGTCAGAGATACTTTAGTTTGTGTAAACTCATTGAAGAGTTTTTCTTTTGCTCACATTGGTAGGCAAGGTAATTTTGTAGCTCATGCCTTAACTCAGAGAGCTCGTTTGTCTTTTCCTTTGTTAGTTTGGATGGAGGATGTTCCGTCTGATATAGATTCCTTTGTTATTGCTGATTTTTCAGGTTCTTAATAAAGTCTCTTCACAGGCTTGGTCCTGATTCTCAAAATTAAAAAAAAAAAATAATAAAAAGGGTAAATTCCACAAACCACCCCTAAGGTTTGTGATAATATTAAACGAAGTCCAAAACATTTTTAAACCTACCAATTTCATCCTAAAAGACAATTTTTTCCCTGAACTTTAAAAAAAAAAAAACAGCTTTACTTTTTTTAGGGACTCCATCTCAGAACTCTCTCTCAAAACGCTGTTACAAAAAACTCCATCTCAAAACTCTCTCTCTAAAGATGAGCTCAAAGAGCTCCACAATGCCAAGGCCGTGAAGGACCCCCGATCCCACATGGACGCCAACGTGTCCCTTGCTCTCAAGAAGGCCAAACTGATCAAAGTCAAGCTCGAGGCACTGTGGACCCGGTTTGTCTTCAGACCAGACCAGGACCTCCATGGTGAAGAAGCTGAAGGATTCGATGAAGAGTTTCAATAATCTTCGGCAATAGATCTCGTCGAAGTATCGGGAGACCGTACAGTGCTGGTACTTCACCGTCACTGGCGAAAATCCCGACGACAAAACCGTTGACCTTCTTATTTCCATAGGTTAGCTTTTGTTTCAAACATTATTCGAATTTTCTATTGAAATTTTTAGGAGATTTCATTGGGAATTTTCAAAGGGATTTATGTGTGTTGTTTGACTTGGATTTTTACTGTTTTGTTTTGTTGGGATTTTTAGGAAATTTCATTGTGAATTTACAAAGGGATTTATGTGTTGTTTGGCTTGGATTTTTTCTTGGGATTTTTAGGAGATTTCATCGGGAATTTTCAAAGGGATTTATGGGTGTTGTTTGGCTTGGATTTTTGCTGTTTTTTTTTTTTTTTGGGTTTCTATTGGTTTTGAAATAGATTTTTATTGGTAGTGTTGTTGATGCCGGTGACCAAGTCATGGGCTTCGCTGTGGCTAAGGTTCCAATAGAGAGAGAGTTTTGAGATGGAGAACTTAGAGAAGAGAGGAGGAGAGGAAAGAGACAGAAGATAGAGGAAGAAGAGGAAAAAAAAAAAAAGGTAACGGTGTTTTTTGTTTTTGTTTGTTTTTTTTTTTTTTTTTTAAGTTCAGGGATAAAATTGTCTATTTAGGATGAAATTGGTAGGTTTTAAAATGCTTTGGGCTTAGTTGGTATTATCACAAACCTCAGGGGTGGTTTGTGGAATTTACCCAAAAAAAAATTGTTGGATGTTTCCTAAATGATGTAGTAGCTGTAGTATTTTATAACAAAAGAAAATTGTTGGATGTTTATTACTCAAATATAATTATAAGAGTAAGATATTTTATAAAATATATCTTAAGTTTGATTTAAAATGATTTCATTCCATTATATTCAGGGTTCTATTATTGTTTTATTACCAAACAAATGAATAGTAATAAACATTACATTACAACATTTTATATTCCTTGTAATATCTATTCCTATTCTTATGTAATTACTCTTACTGTCTACTAAACGTGCCCTAAGTACTAATCCTTCGGGTTTTATAGGGAATTTTTAAAAAGTGTTGAACTCGTTAATCTCCCAAACAATAAATTGAAAAATCCCAACAAACCTAAACTGAAATTAAACTTCCAAAAACAAATTTCAATTTCAAATCTCAAATTTTCTTTTGGCACAGTTTGCTAGAAATTTTTCTGCTCTCCATTTAAAGAATGAAAAAGGGATGTTTCTAAAGGTCCTTTGTAGCTGCTACACTTCACCTTCTTCTTCGGTTAGCATTGAGTCTGTTTTTTCAAGTTTGACACTTCTTTAAAAACTCTGTTTCTTCTTAAGAACAAATAAGAGCTAATTAAGACCCCCAATTTTTAATTATGTCTAGATTAATTTTAGGCTAAACACAATTGATGCGGAATATACTTGATTTGCCAATTAATTAACCAAAGCATTAAATAATTACATGGATGAACACAACTTACACAAGGATGCAATGCAAAAATGTAAAGGGTAGTAGGGAAAAAAAATAGCAAACTCAAGATAACACACAATATCTTATCAAAAGAGGAAAATCAAAGAACTCAGCATAAAAACCTCTCTGCGGCTCTCTAAGCCAAAATGATCCACTAATGAATAAATTAAAGTACAAGGATAACCAAAAAGACCCCCCAAGCCTAATATACTCAAAGTACTTGAGCCGTCCAAGCTCTTGCTACCAACAGACCTCACCGAGTCTTGTCTTCACTAGTTTCTCGGATCCCGCAATACTACCTGATTGCACCGCTAAGCCTCACCAACTTGATTTGGCAAGGACCCAATGCTTCACAAGCTCCAAAACAACTCTCTACACTCTGAATGGGTGTGGATTGTGTTTGGGCAAAACCTCCTCTCAAGGTATAACAATGGGAGAGTGGAGGAGAAGAGATTACAAATGAATTCTCACTTAAGGATGATTAGCTCTCTCTAAAAGGTGGGTGTTATGAAAACCTCTCTCTAGGGTCTTTTATTTTATAGCCTCTTTACAATTTTGTGGATAATGAAGGTATATATAGCATAGGTGAAGGATAGGAGAGTCACACTTAAAATCCCAGTTGTTAGAATTTCTCGCAAGTCATCTCACGGGTTGGCCAAGTCACAATTTACTTGAGAGACATACCAACTCTTGAACTTCTACAAGTGATCCTCACATCCTTTTGCAGGTGCTGCAATTCCTAGCTAGTCGCGAGACCCCCTGTCTTGAATAATCTTCATCACTTAAAGACCAAGGGTGACTTTGGTTCAACTTTTTCAAACTGTGCTTTTTGAAAAAGTGGCGGTTTTAAAAAGTGCGGTATGAAATTGGTTTTTTTATAATTAAAAAAAAAGTAAAATGTTTGGTAAAATCTATCAAAACGTGTTTTTTGAAAAAATTGAGTGTTTGGCTAACACATAAAAGTGGCAATTTGAGTTGTAAATTACAAAAAAAAAAAAAAAACCAAGAAATATATATATATATATATATATATATATATATATATATATATATATATATATATATATATTTGTGTGTGTGTGTGTGTGAAAAGAGAATTCTTTGTTTTAATTACCTCTCTTAATGCAAGTTATGGACACAATATTTTCATAAACATTTCATAAACATTTCATAATAAAGTCTATATGACAAGTTGTTAGTGGTAGGAAAAAAAAATAATGCCACTAGTAGGTCCAAATGAAAACCTATAACAACTTACTATGTAAACATTATTATGACATTGTTATAAAAATATTCTGTCAATAACACTATTTTTTTTCTGAAAAAAAAAATAGCACTAATTTTGAAAGTTTAAGGATATAATAAAATGTTACAATATTTTCATAATACTCATTTTTTTTTAGTTATAGTCAATCCAAGTCAAATATTTTATTATTTTATTTTATTTTATTTTGACATATGAAAGATTTAACACCTTAACTATTGTGAAAATTTGTTGTGTTTTAATTTTTATTTAGTAAATTTCCTTACATGATGGACACGTATCCATTCAAACTACCATTTATTTTCTTTTAAAATTATTTTTTTTCCTTAACTTTTTTCTCATCCACCCGTTTCTTCCCCATTCCCATCAAATATCTTTTCTTTTGACGTTGGCTGTGAGAGGAATTAAGTTGTTGGATTTGGATCATTTTATATGCACTTTTGAATATGCACTTTTGATCGAGAATTGACCTATGCATGCATATGTGATGTCTTGTATTGGTCCATCACTCAATGAGATAGATTTAATAACCACTAGCTTCATGGGGAAGAAATATTTGATCAATCAATGAGGTTATCCGTTGTTTCCATTTTAGGTCACCAATTTAGGTTGGGAGCTGAAATATGCTAAAATAACCGTAGCAAGTATTTAGAACCCTAAAGCATGCTTTTTAGGGCAAAAATAATGTTAATCCTAAACTAATCAAATTAGTCCAAGTGTATGTGATTTATCCAAATTACAAGCCCAACTAACTACACAACACAAAACATGGCAATATAGTAAAGCAATAGAAATAAAGAAAAAGCAAGCAAATCACACTAAACACCAAGCCCCAAGTGTAAAAACCTGAGCCCCGAGAGTAAAAATCTCTTTCCCAACCACTCATTAGAAGTCTCCACTAAACAAGATAGTTGTAGTACATTAGGATAATAAGAACCCTTTAAGCCCAAACGCCTACACATACTTAAGCCCTCCAAGCTCTAGCTAGCATCCGATTGCTTCGTATCACTTCTTTTCTAGCTTATTGGAGACCCTCCATTGAAGCACCAATGGAAACACCACCAATGAAGATTGGATTTGAATGTGGCTTCTTAAGTTTCCAAAAGCTTTCTCCCATTTACAAGGTCTGTGTTTATGGGTGAGAAAATTGATTATAATATCTCAATCAATACAATGAACTAGATAGAAAAGAGAGGTTGGATTGATTTTCTCAAAGCAAAATGGCTCTCTCTCTTCATACACTCTAAAGGATTCTCTTGGATATCTTTCTTATGGTTTTCTAGGGTTTCTATCACCCTTACCTGAAGCCATTTGTCATGCCTCACAACTATGTCTATGTTGGCAAATGTGCATTGGACAGGTGCAATCTAGAATGTAAAGTACAGAGATTGTACAACTCGCGACCTAGTTGTGCCCTAAGGTCGCATGGGAGCTATGAGATGCAAGTCAGCATTCTCATCCAGACCACCTACCACGTGTGTTAGGTTCTAAAAGTTTAGGATAATTGGCAAACCATGAATACAAACTTATCTAGATATAGATCCTAGAGTCTATAGGTATTATTAGACAATGTTCAAAGTGATAAAGTCAAATTCAAGAACAGACAAGCTACAAAAAGAAGAATTCGAAATTTGCGTGGTTCGATCAATCGAAAGACAGGCTCAACCGATCGAAATACGAGTTTGCAAAATTTTAAGTTTGGCCCAATAACAGTTCAAGCACAAAAAGGATTAGGATTTCAGATTTACTTCTCCTAGTATATAAAGAAAACCCTAAGCACGTTTTTATAAGACTTTGCAGAGAAAGAAGAGTGTGCCTCTTTTGTATCTAGGGTTTTGTACCCAAAAAGCTCTCTCATATCTTCTACCGGTGTTATTCCTTGAAGAATCTCAAGATTCGGTGCTGTAGAAGTTGATGCCTTCTCTAGTCATCAAAGGTGCTAAAGATCTAAACCTTCAGGGGTGGTCTTAGAACCACAAACAAGAGAGTTTGTGTTGATAAACCTTTGAATGAAGTCTCAAAGTTACAAGTGTGGGTGCTTGCGTTGCAAATGCCTAATAGAGAAGGAGTCCGTGGATTTGGAACTTGCACATGGTCGTGTCAATAAATCCTACATGTGGTAGCAATAAGATGTTAGTGGTCTAAATTTTATTGTAAACTTCGATTATCTATAGTGGATTTGCTTTTTACCTTGATAGTTAGGTTAAATCTTTTCCAGGTTTTTTACTAGTTTGGTTTTCTTGAGTCATCATATCTTTGTGTTATTTACTTTGCCACTGCTTTGCATGATATGATTGTTTTTTTTTAACCTAGATCTGAATAATAAACCTAAGTATTCACTTGGTTAATTAATTAGGTTAAACAATCTAGTTCACAAGGATCTAAAAACCTAACAACGTGTATCTCGCGAGCTAGGCAGGTTGCCTCTAGGTCAAATCCCTAGTTGATGCAGTTTTCCAAGGTTAAGGAAGAGGCTCAAGTACATCTACTGAAATTACATTAAACCCCAAAAAATATATATCAAACATAAAAGGAAATACAAACAACTTTTGTCACTAAATTAAGCTAACAATAAAATTACTTCTCATGAGCCATAGATCTTGCCAAATTAATTCAAATCCTATTTCCAGTCCTACCTACCATCTTAATCCATTCTCTAAGACAAATCTTGCTACAGCTATGCTTGTCCATCTAAGATTGATGTATTAGGGAAATAATGAAATTTTTAGACCAGGTAGAACAACGAGTGCGTATTCTTGTATAATCTCCATCTTTGGTTAACCAACATGGCTAAATTAAATGAGTGAAGATTCCGAAAACCAATTCCTCCCATTGTCTTTGGCACATACAAAATTTAGGCCAACTCAGCTTGTGTATTTTCTTTTCTTGTGATTTTTGGTCCCCACTAAAAGCTGCTCTTTAAACAGCCCTTTCGAAAGAAGGAAGCAGGAAGCATCCCATAGCATATATATTGGATTGTACAACTGCTTTAAGCAAGCATATATATGTATAACTGCTTTAAGCAAGCATATATTGGATTGTACAACTGCTTTAAGCAAGCATATATATGTATAACTGCTTTAATCAAGCATATATTGGATTGTACAACTGCTTTAAGCAAAAAAATTTTACAAGCTTGAGACATCATCTTTTCCTTCCATCCTTTAAGTTTACTCCATGCTTTTCCCTTAATTGAAGCAAATGCCCCTATTTGTTAAGCCTCACTAAAAATTGAGTAAAAGGATGAATTATGCTCATCATGTTAAGGAAAGCAGGTCGGATTACACAATTGGAAGTAAAAAAAATAAAAATGCTTGCATGGTGGAATATCTATTCAAGGACATCCTAAATATCCTCACGTATGTAATTATTATTTGGCATCAAGGTAGCAATTATGCCAAGAAATAATCAAAACAAAAAGTTGCCTGTGATGCAAGATCAAAGAAATAGATGCATGTAAGGATATCAATAGATGTGCACTATATTTCCTGATGTTCCACAACGCAAGGAAATTTCTTATAACCTAGATCAAGGCACTTAAGAATATGAGAGCCTTCAAAGGAGCTTATATTGCAGCAACCCCAATGTCCAATTAAGAGGAAGGAATTTTATCTTGCCTTTGATGCGTAAGAAAATTTACCTTCTGGATTTTATCAATCGCGAGCAATAGATTAATGGTGAAGGTGGCTGTTCTTGTATAGGGCTGATCAGCGAGAATTTAATTCCAATTAGAACTCATTGAGTCCACGTGAACAATAATAGTGGATATTGACTAACATCCAGTGAAAGACCAATTTGACTAGGAGTCGAAATTAACTGAAGCATTCAATAATTGCATGGATGAACACAAGGACGCAATGCTAAAATGTAAAAGGTAGTAGGGAAAAGAATAGCGAACCCAAGATAACACGATGTGTTATCGAAGAGGAAAACCGAAAAACTCGGCGTAAAAACTTCTCTGCAGCCCTCCAAACTAAAATGATCCACTGGTGAATAATTTGGAATACACAGAGAACCAAAACGACCCTTTAGCCTGATTTACTCAAAGTACTTGAACCCTCCAAGTTTCAGCTATCAACGGACTTTACTGAGTCTTGTCTTCACTAGTTTCCCGGATCCCGTAATAACGCACGATTGCATTGCTAAGCCTTACTATTTTAATTTGGCAAAGACCCAATACTTCCTAAGCTCCAAAACAACTCTCTACACTTTGAATAAGCGTGGATTATGTTTGGGCAAAATTTCGTCTCAATGTATAACAATGAGAGAGAGAAGGAGAAGAGACTACAAATGAATTCTCACTTAAGGATGAGTAACACTCTCTATAAAGTGGGTGTTGTGAAAACCTCTCTCTAGGGTTTTCTATCTTATGGTCTCTTTAAAATTTTGTGAATAATGAGGGTATATATAGTGTGGGTGAAGGAGAAGAGAGTCACACTTAAAATCTCATTTGTCAGAGTGTCTCGCGAGTTGTCTAAATTCCAAGTTACTCGCGAGACATACTGATTGTATAACTTCTATATGTGCTCCTCACAGGGCCTTTCGCCGATGCTACAGTCCCAAGTCAATCGCAAGATTCCCTATCTTGAATAATCGTCACCAACTTAAAGACTAAATCCATTCTAATTAAATTTCATAAAATACAAGGAGATAAAATAATAATATTACAAAACCTTTGTTATGGAATACAACTAATATAAACGTTACGTAAAAAATATAACTTAACAATTCCCTTCTGTACTTTCTCAGATTCTCTTTGCTTTATTCTTGGCAATTTGTTTTACTTCCTCTTTGTTTATTTTTTATACTTTCTTTACATTCTGACAAATGGAGAAAACTCATTTTGAGGTTCTCTGTCACTATTTGCTTTGAGACGAAAAAAAAAAAAAAAAAAAAAAAGAGAGCCGTCTTTTCATTTTAGAGACTATTTGTCAGCACATGACTAAAGCTGATATAATATTTGTGGCTAACTCTAGTCTTGACTCTGGTAGGAAACAATATTTATAGTCACAAAACAATTATTCTCTTCAACCCAAAAAAAAAACATTTAAAAAAAACATTTAGGGCTTGTTTGGGTTGTTATCTCAAATTCACATTTTTACATTTTAAACAACATTACACACTTTTTCATACACTTTTTCATTCATTATATTTCAAAAAATTACAAAAGTCTCATCTCAAATTACAAAAATCTCATCTCAAACTACTCTACCAAACACCCTCTTATTCTCACAAAAAATTTCACATATTTCACAGTTGTAAGAAATTGAAAAGTAAATAATAAAATAATATTAATAATGAATTTAAATGAGCCTTCACTAACTTTTTATCTTAAAATAAAATACAAAAAAGTAAACAGAAAAAAAAAAAGAGGAAAACAATAAAAACAAAATTGTTTTCTTTTCATTATGGATTTTAAGTATTTTAAGAAATTTTCTATAAAAAAATATGAAAATGTGATAGATTTTTTTAAAATTCTTTAAAACTTTTCATAAAATGTTTTATAAAATGGATGATTAATGTATGCACATACACTAATCAAATCCTCTCATTATTAATTACATTCAATAACAGATATCTTCAAAAGAATCTTTTGGAGCCCTCTCTCTCTCTCTCTCTCTCTCTCTCCCTCCGGCCATACATACAATCACAGACAAACTGAAAGTACCTACTTCACTTGGAAGTAAAATTGCCAATGATGCTGTGTTTGTATTACAGATGCAATTACCTATCTCATTTTTTGGCACAGATTGCTCGAAAATTTTCCGCTCTCCATTTAAAGAATAAAATAAAAAGGGATTTTCTTTAAAGATCCTTTGTAGCTGCTACATTTCACCTTCTTCTCTGGTTAGCATTGAGCCCATCCTTCAAAACTCTGTTTCTTCCCTCCTGTACTTTCTCAGTCTCTCTTTACTTTATTCTTGGCAATTTGCTATACGTTTATCTTTGTTTATTCTTTAGACTTTCTTTACCTTCTGACAAGCACAGGAGTAAATCCATTTTCGCTGCTCTTTCATTTACAAATTGGGGTGGGGACAGGACGTGGGGTAGCATAGGAGGACCATAGGACTTTAAATTTTTGATCCCCACCACGCGGCCGTGGCGCAGGGCCACCACTTTTTATATAAGTTAGTTACAAACTCGCGCATTGTGTGTAATAATATTTTTTTTATCTAATTAAATATACTTTTTAGATTTTACATATAATTTTTTTAAAATTTTATATATATAATATGTGAATCTTTACATGGACTTTTAAGTAAACTCTATATAATCAACTTTTTTTTAATATAAGATAAAAATTATACTTTATCTTAATTTAAGTTTATATATGTGTGAAACTTTTTTTGGAGACTTGAACCCCAGTCCTTGTCTCCCCCACACCTCACAAGTATCTATACTTGTGGAGTGACCATCGCACCAAGAGTGTGCGGTAGTATATATTCCACTTCTTTAGATGTGTAAAAACCATAAACTACTACTCCATAATGATAGTTGCTAATTAATATTATAATTTCTTTAATAATCTCATTTGTAACGCTTTTTGTCATTGTCATATATTTACTAACCGATGATTTGCTTGACAAAAACGTTAAATGAGAGGTAGTATCGTTCATTAGATTTTTAAAAAGTAACAGCATATGAAAATTATATATATTTGTGTGTGTGTGCGCGCGCACGTGTTTGTATGTATAAGGTTAAATGAAACGTCAAAAAAAAGGATTTTAAAATTTTAAAATTTTTTTCTTAAGCAATTTCTATTATTACTGGAGAACATCACTTTTTTAGTTATGATTGGAAATATGGTTTCCATGATTAAAGTTTGGTTAATTTTAAGTTTGAATTTTATATTATGATTTTATTTAATTGTTGATTATTGATTTAATTTCTTAAGTGAATGTAACAGTTTATTTTACTACATTGTAAAGTTTTTAGTATTCTCTGTATGGACATCTCTATTTTTTTTTTTTACTTCTCTTTATAGCCTCTTTGTTTTCCAATTAATGTATACTAATGACGTTTGGTTATTTTTTTTCTTTATCTACTCATTATTACTTTGTATTTTTTTTACCATCTCTCTCTCTCCATTGGCAACCTATCGTTTTCCAAAATTTGATGATGATTCTATGCATTAAATATGCATTATTAGTTTCTTTATGTTATATTTGGTTTGATATCCTCATTAATTTTTTTTAATTAAGTGTTTCTAAATTGACATTTGTTATGTATTCCATTTTTCCTTTAATGTACTGGGTGTGAGAATTAGTGTTTCCCTAACATGACTCCACTTTACGATGACAATTTTATTTCTTGAATTTAAGTAAAATATTATATGTTTAATTTTTTAATATAAAAAATTATAGGAAATATAAATAATTTAATGATATGGAGGATGTAGCTAAATTTAAATGTTGAATAAAATAATATGAGAAGGTAAAAAAAAGTTAACAATAAACATCAAATTATCAAAAGCATGCTATGTAATATAATAATAATATTTTTTATAAACTATCTTTAACTATTCAAAATGCTATATGATAAAATTTAACAATCAAAGTGAACAAAAGAAAAAACAACTTAAAACACAAAACTAAATCGCATCGATCTAAAATAAAGTTCTAAAGATCATAAAAATTTATCAACCTAAAATAGAGAAATAGTCTTGTTGTGAGGGAAAATTATGCATAAAATAGAAGAGTGAATGATAAATTTATGCTAAGAGGATGATAATAAGAAGAAATAAAATAAAGGAAGATAAAGGGAAAGAGAAAGAGAAAGAGTGATGTTAAGGTAGAAGGTTTAGGGAAATGAAAAAGGTAAAGGGAATAAGAAAAATTGGAGAAATTGTAAAATATTATATTTTTAATTTTTTTTTAATAAAAAAGATGAGACAATATAAATAATTTATGATATGGAGGATCTCATCTTATTTCAATGTTGAATAAAATAAGATGAGAAGAAAATAAAAGTAAACATAAAAGATATAACAATAAACACTAAATTATCCAAATCATGCTACGTAATAGAATAATAATATTTTTTATATACTATCTTTAATTCTTCATAATGCAATAGGATAAAATTTAACAATCAAATAAAAAAAATTAAAACACAAAAGTAAATCTCATCAACCCAAATTAGAGTTCAAAAAAAATACAAATATTTATTAACCTAAAGTAGAGATGCAAGAAAAATAAAAAATAAAAATCCACCAAAGAGAGAGAGAGAGAGAGAGAGAGAAATAACCTTTTTGTGAGGAAAAACTATGCAAAAAATGGAAGAGAAGATGACAAATTTATAGTAAAAATGTGTGAATAAGAAGATACAAAATAAAGGAAGGTGAATGGAAGGATAAATAGTGATATTAAAGTAGAGGTTAGCGGGGAGATGAAAAGGTAAGAAATGGAGAAAGGTTATAGTAAGTGTAATTATTATAAATAAAAAAAGTGAATGTTAAAAAAAAAAATTGTAGGAAAATTGCGAAAGAAAAGAGGATAATAACGTAGACGCTGATGTGGCTTAAGTGGAGCAAAATAATAATAAATGCTACTTGTAAGTGCACAATTGCACCTGGACCCAAGAACAGTTATGGGCTCAGGCCCAATGAGCCTTAAACAATATGAATTTGTAGAGTGTGGGCTTGAAACCCAGGTTAGAAGTGTATGAGGATGAAATGACAAACTAAAGATTGCAAGTACTTGGAAACAAAAAGGAGTAATGTAAATAGGCCTCCTCGGACGTAAGCCGAGAGCTGTTCTTATATTATATCTCTCTCTCTTTTTCTTTTTCTTTTTAGGTTACAAAAAGTTCCCTCCCGTTTCTGTCCTAGGTCCCTCCTTAAATACTCCTCTTTTTAATACTTTATCCACGTGTTGCCCCCAATTCCTCCCTTAGCCTAGATATTTCTTTTCTTAGTGCCTTTGAACAGTAACTAGAAGTTTCCCTTCCACTGTTTAAGTGTCACTTCCTCATTAATGCGGCCAGGGTGGTAGGTGCAGGGTCTTTAATGTGGAGGTAGCAGCCTTTACCTTTGATATTCTTCCAACATCGGCGCTTCTAGGACATTCAAGGGTTCTCTCCCTTTAACCAGTGGTCTTGACCGTGTCATTCCCTAACCTTTACCATGAAGTCTCAGGTTCTTTGATGTCAGTCCGAGGGGAAAACCATCCTCGGCTGGATCCTCGGATCCTCGGCGTATAGGCCGACCCATAGCACCAACAATCTCTAACCCCCGGGTCAGGTCGGCCTTCCTTAACAAGGCCCAAAAGGCCCACGTTCCCACCAGGATCCTTTTGCCCCACACAATAGCCCCTCAAAACTCTAATTTTCGACATCCGAGGAGAAAAATAGGGTTTTGATCTGACGAGGATCCCCTCTACACACTTTATAAGTGATAGCACCTGTGGAAATCGTTTCGCGTCCCAGAAAATGACACTTGGCGGTTTTATTTTCAAAAACGCGCGCATTTATTACTGTAAGTTACTCTTTCTCTGCCACGTTCAACGGTGAGATGGGCATCCAACGGTTCTCATTACTCCACGAAATTCTAGGCGGGACAGACATAATTTCGAGGCCGCCTTTTCGCACGTCGTGACGCTTCGGGAACCCGCGCCTTCATTTAATTCCTCAGGGGGTAATCCCATCAAGACATCAGCCATCATACCTTACTTTGCAGAAAACCGTGGAGATTTGCACACCTTCAACCTTGTAAGTTCTTGCTCCTATTCTTAACCTTTTCTCCCCGATATTTGTCCTCGGCTATCACTACAAACACTCTCTCTTCTAAAGTCTAGTCCATCGTCCTTCTGTAATGGGAAAATTCAAGTGTCTAGTTGATACCGCCACTGGGATGGAAGGCTTTAGAGCCAAATACCGTATTCCCAGCGACGTAGGGTTAAAATGCCGCAACAGCCGTGGCCGGTTCTAGGACGTAGGGAGAGGTTATCATTCCTATGATAGCCTTTATAGAGGGTGGGATGACCATACCAATGAAACTCGTAACTAGGGAGTACCTCCGCAACCATCGGTTGTGTCCCGATCAATGCCTCCCAAACGTTTTTAGAGTCCTAGGTAGTGTAGATGCTCTAAACGAGCAGATGGGTTTAAATCTCACATGGCACGATGTCGTGTTCCTATATGAGTCCCATAAACTTTCTAAGGTAGGTTATTACATTAAATCTAGGTCTAGCACCGTTAGACTAATCTCCTGTCTGCCCAAATCAAACAAAGGCATGAAGGACGACTACTTGATCGTGTCCGGGAACTGGCACGACGGCTTCCACTGCCCAGTTGAGTGGGGGGATCCAGGTGCGACGCCGTAGGATTAATCTCCCCACAACTCAACTTCTCTTAACACATACACACAGAAATGCGTATTCACACTTGCTTAAATTTGTTAAACTTCTATATAAATCTGACCAAGTTTGTTTGTTTGATGCATTTTTTGCAGATAAGCAACACGTGCGTCCTCGTCTAAGTCACTGCAACGTCGCAGATCTAAACCGGGTACTTCGCTCCGAGGTGTTCGTTAGTGAAGACCTGCAACTCCGAGCTGCTCATCTTATTCTAGGGTACACCCCTCTTTCCAAAGACTTCCAGGAGATAGAGGACGCCATTATTGCAGGCGACCGAAGACGAAAGAGGATAAACGTAGCTCGGCCCCATTTTTTGGACGACCGTGACCTCCCAGACGCTCCTAACACCATTCTATACAACCGGGCGATAGCAGCAGTCCCCCTTGCCGTGCACTCACAAACAACTGTCATTCCGAAAGAGCAGGTGTCTTCTTCACACACACTCGACGACGAGATAGATCAATTCCATCTCGAAGACACCGAGAGACCTCGCGGGAACCAGTTTGTGGTACTTTCCGACGAGGAAGAAGAAACCACCGAGGCTTCTGGAATTGCAGGGCTTGTAGTTGCCCTTCCCGAGAACGAATTTGAAGAAGACATGGGACGAATGGAGGGTCTTCTCACTAGTAGGGCTGCTAAGGTTGCAGAGAAGAAGAAAGCGGGAACGTCCCAAGTTCCCCCAGCTTTACCTCCTCCTCCTCCTCTAGTTGAGCCAAAATTGCCAGCCGAGGACCCCAAGAAGAAGAGAAAGGGGGATAATGAGGGGACGATTACTAAAGACCCCAAGAAACCACGCCAACAACTCCCTCCGGCCCAGCAGCAGAAGCTGGACAAGGGCAAGGGTAGAGCCCGTTCAGTTGAACTCGGGGAAATCAGGAATGAGGCTGTAGTGCGCCGAGCACCGACCACCTGGTCCCCCGATCTAAGGCTGGACGGCGCTCCCATCTCCTGCCAGTCCAGTAGAAGGGCGGTTCAACAAGGCCATGCCCACCACCTGGCCGAGGTCTTGGAACGTCCCCTTCTGCTGCCCAAGGACATAGAGACCTTGGAGAAAATGGGCCAGCCACAACTATTCCTCTCCCTAAAAAGAGACTTAGCGCTGGTAAGTGTTTCTCCTTTTAACAATATTCGTAAGTAAGTTTGTTTTTGGTACTCCTAACTCCATCATACTTTGTTACAGGCTATTCAGGAGGTCTTTGTAGCTGAAAAGTTTATTGAAGACACTCGGAAAATAGCCAGAACTGAGCTCGAAGTCAGGATGGAGACTGAGAAGTCTTTGGGCACAGCCCTCGCTGAGAACGAGAAGCTGACCTCGGAGGTAGCAGAGCTGAGGAGAGAGAAGAATGGGGTCGAGTCAAACTTGAAGACCATGATGACCCAGATAGAAGGACAGCGCAAGCTCCTTCAAGCAAGAGATGAAGAGCTCTCCCAAGCTCAAAAGGAGTGCTCGGATCTGAAGAAGCAGTTGGCGCTGATGAAGGAAGAAGCCAGTTCCTTCCAACTCTCTCTTCAAGCTGCCAAGCAGGCAAGTTTTGATGAAGGGGTAGCCACTACCGAGGAGCAGCTGACAGAGGAGTTCGCGGCTTTATGCCGCGAATGCGTCAAAAAGTATGGGGGGAAGCTTTAAACGTAGCAGGAGTTCCTCAATCTTCGGATTTGAGGAAGTCCGAGAACGTTTGGCTTCCCCTAGAAATACAGGAGATTGAAGAGGCTCCTGCTGCTACTCCTACCCCTGAGACAACTCTTCCTGCCCTACCTCCGATGGTCCCACAGCAAATTCCTGATCCTACAGAACCTTCTGGTTCCAATAAAGAGAAGGAAGGAGGAGTGGATGCAGAGAAGGACTTGAGCCAAACAGTGGAACCCATCGTCCTTTCAACAACGACAGTGGATAAAGGAAAGCAGATTATGACTCCTTTTGAGCTGGAGTTGAGAAAGACCGAGGGCACTAGTACCTCTCAGCAAGATCCTCCTCCAACAGCTTAGGACTTAGCTTAGGGCTTCTCTTTTTCCTTTCTTTTTTTTTTTTGAATTATATGTAATGCATACTCAATCAATTAATGAAGAACGATTTCATTTACTTTTCACTTGGATTGTCTCTGTTTCTACTTTACTCTTTTTTTGAACTTATTACAAAAGTTTCCCATTAAGTCATATCAAAAGTTTCTCAGAGTATAAAAATCTAACTCCAAGGATTGCACAATCATAACTTCCACATTATCATGCGTATATTACTAAAGATTTAATACAAGGTGACATAGTTAATACGTTTGAACAATGCCTTGATTAAAAAAGGAAAGAGGACTTCATATAACGGTTAAGCCCTTATAGTGCACAACACTGTTTCTAGTAGGATGTAAGATCCGAGGACCATTCCTTACACAAATTTACTCAATACTTAAAGATATAAAACTTAAGATCCAAGTTAATAAACAGTAAGGTATTAACATCCAAACACAATCAGAAGTTAAGTTTAATCAAAGTCATAGTCCGAAGATAAATCTTAAACAATCTTTCGTTTAATTCTTCAAAATTGTAACTGTAAATGATAAGACATCAATTTCCACAAGGTTTGTGGTCCGAGGACTACACTTAACCAAATTTCTGTTTGATTCTTAGAAATTGTAACTTCAAATGTTAATTTTCCCAAAGTAGGAGGTCCGAAGACCCGGCATAACTAAGGTTCTGTTTAACAAATGACAAGACATCAATTTCCACAAGGTTTGTGGTCCGAGGACTACACTTAACCAAGTTTCTGTTTGATTCTTAATAATTGTAACTTCAAATGTTAATTTTCCCAAAGTAGGAGGTCCGAAGACCCGGCATAACTAAGGTTCTGTTTAACAAATGACAAGACATCAATTTCCACAAGGTTTGTGGTCCGAGGACTACACTTAACCAAGTTTCTGTTTGATTCTTAATAATTGTAACTTCAAATGTTAATTTTCCCAAAGTAGGAGGTCCGAAGACCCGGCATAACTAAGGTTCTGTTTAACAAATGACAAGACATCAATTTCCACAAGGTTTGTGGTCCGAGGACTGCACTTAACCAAGTTTCTGTTTGATTCTTAATAATTGTAACTTCAAATGTTAATTTTCCCAAAGTAGGAGGTCCGAAGACCCAGCATAACTAAGGTTCTGTTTAACAAATGACAAGACATCAATTTCCACAAGGTTTGTGGTCCGAGGACTACACTTAACCAAGTTTCTGTTTGATTCTTAATAATTGTAACTTCAAATATGAGAACTAGTCATAACTTTGAAATATTAATTGACAAAAGCTTATTTGATTAATAATAATACCTTCTAAGATTATTTACATTCCATGGACGTGGTACAACTCGTTCATCTAGGTCAGCTAGCCTATACGACCCTATGCCTGCTATTGAAACAATGCGATAGGGGCCTTCCCAGTTAGGTCCTAGTTTACCCCATGCTGGGTTCTTAGAAGTGCCTACAACTTTCCTTAATACAAGATCACCAGGTGCAAGTGGCCTTAGCTTCACGTGGGCATCATATCCTCGTTTTAGCTTCTGCTGATAATAAGCCAATTGGACCATAGCTGCCTCACGCCGTTCCTCAAGTAAATCAAGATCTTTCTCCAGAAGTCCCTGGTTATTCTCGGGGCTAAAAGAACTTGTCTTTAGAGTAGGAAAACCAGATTCTAGTGGTATCACCGCCTCGGCTCCATAAGTCATAGAAAATGGTGTTTCTCCAGTGGACTGCGCGGTGTGGTCCGATATGTCCACGAGAACATGAGGGAGCTCTTCTACCCATCTGCCTTTCGCATCATCCAACCTCTTCTTGAGCCCATTGACTATGACCTTGTTAACGGCCTCGGCCTGCCCATTCCCTCGAGGATAAGCTGGGGTAGAATATCTATTTGTGATACCCATGTCACCACAATATTGCCTAAAGGCGTTCTTTGTCAAATTGAACGCCATTGTCTGAGACAAGTGTGTGCGGTATGCCAAATCTAGTAACAATATTTTTCCATATAAATTTCTTGGAATCAACATCTCGGATATTGGCTAATGGCTCAGCTTCAACCCATTTAGTGAAATAGTCTGTTCCCACGAGCAACCATCTTTTGTTGCCAGCAGCTCTCGGAAATGGCCCGACAATGTCCAGGCCCCATTGTGCGAAAGGCCAAGGGCTAGACAGAGGGTTAAGAACCCCTCCAGGTTGGTGGATATTAGGGGCGAACCTCTGACATTGATCACACTTTACGGCATAGTCACGAGCCTCCCTCTGCATATTGGGCCACCAATAACCACGAGTAAGGGCTCTATGAGCTAAGGACCTTCCCCCAGTGTGACTCCCACAAATTCCTTCATGCAATTCCTCCGGTAATGATTCCGTTGATTCGGGGTGTACACACAACAAATACGGTCTGAAAAGGATCGTTTGTATAGCTTCGGTCCTCGAACAACCGAAACGCGGCGCCTTTCGACGTACCTTTTAGCTTCAACTTTGTCTTCGGGAAGGATGTCATTTTTGAGAAAAGATATGATCGAATCCATCCAACTAGGACCAGGCCTTATTAGATGGATGCGAGGTGCGTTAGCAGCTACAAGAGAAGGTTCTACCAAATCCTCAACGAGAATAACCCTTGGTAGACCTTGAGCCGAGGATGTTGCCAACGTAGCCAAAGAATCTGCATGAGTATTTCCACTCCTAGAGACATGAGCTAAGGCAAAGGAGTCGAATTCAGCCTGCTGACGCTTGACCTGGGCCAAATATTCCTGCATTCTGGAATCTCTAGCTTCCATGGTACCCATGACTTGGCCGACTACTAACTGAGAGTCCGAGAACAAATGGATTTCCTTGCCACCCATCTTACGTACCATTTGCATGCCTACCAAGACCGCTTCATACTCGGCCTCATTATTAGTAGCCGAGAAGGCCAATCTCAAAGATTTTTCAAAGACAATTCCTTCAGGGGACATTAGAACAAGTCTAACGCCAGACCCTTTATGATTAGCGGCCCAATCCACATAAACTTTCCAAGCCGAGGGCGATACGGCTGTGATCACACCAACTGATTTTTCACCCATGTGTGCTTCCTTTGAAGTTTCTTCTAACAATGGTTCAGCAAACTCTACCACCAAATCAGCGAGGACCTGACCTTTCACCGAGGTGCGAGGCTTGTATTTAACATCAAAGGCTCCCAAAATGGTTCCCCACTTTGCCACTCTGCCAGAATAATCAGCACTACGCAACACAGCCTTGAGAGGCAACTGGGTCAAAACAACCACAGTATGAGACTGGAAATAGTGAGGGAGTTTATGCGTGGCGTGGACTACTGCCAGAAGCGCTTTTTCCAAGGGCAGATAGCGCACCTCGGCCTCATTCAAGGACTTACTAACATAATAGATCGGCCTCTGCACTCCATTTTCATTCCTTATAAGAACTAGACTCACCGCATGAATAGCCACGGCCAGATAAGCGAATAAAACCTCGTCCACCTCAGGGCGAGATAAAATGGGTGGCCGAGAAAGATATTGCTTAAGCTGTTGGAAAGCTGACTCGCAATCCTCAGTCCATTGAAATCCTTTCCACTTGTTCAACAACTGAAAGAAAGGACGGCACCGGTCAGCTGACCGAGAAATAAATCTATTCAACGCAGCAATCATTCCGGTCAATTTCTGAATCTCCTTTGGGTTCCGAGGCGGCTGCAAATTCTGAATAGCCTTAACCTGCACTGGGTTCACCTCGATGCCCCTATGAGTGATCATATATCCTAGGAACTTTCCAGATCCCACGCCAAAAGAACACTTGGCGGCGTTAAGGCGCAACTTATACTTCCTCAGCATCTGGAAGGTGTCGGCCAAATCTGTCATGTGCGAAGGTACCGTCTTACTCTTCACCACCATATCATCCACGTATACTTCTATGTTTTTCCCCGATTCTTTGCTCAAACATTCGGGTCATCATTCTTTGGTAAGTAGCCCCCGCATTTTTTAACCCGAATGGCATGACCTTATAATGATAGTTCCCGGTTGGTGTAATGAAAGCAGTCTTCTCCTGATCTTCTAACGCCAAGGGAATTTGGTGGTAACCCTGGAAGGCATCCAAAAAACTCATCCGAGGATGTCCGACAGTAGCATCTACCAGTTGATCAATCCGTGGCATTGGGAATGAATCTTTAGGACAGGCCTTGTTCAGATCAGTAAAGTCTACACATACTCTCCACTTGCCGTTCTTCTTCTTAACGACAATAGTATGAGCCAACCATTCAGGGTAGAAAACTTCTTTGATAGCCCCCGCCCTTTTGAGTTTAAGAACCTCTTCCTTCACAGCCTCAGAATGTTCTCGGGAAGATCGCCGAGGTGGCTGCCTCCTCGGAACAATGGCCGGATTGACGTTTAAATGATGACAAATAAAGTTCGGATCTACACCTGGAGCCTCATAGGGGTCCCATGCAAAGACATCTAGATTATCCTTTAGAAATTTCAACAACTCCATCTTCTCTTGGTGTGGCAATCGTATGCCAACTTGAAAGAACCTCTCCGGATCATCGGCTATTACAAACTTCTCTAACTCCTCACAAACAGCTTCATCTTCTATCATCGCTCCAGGTGCCTCCAGAGCTGTTAATTGCTATGACTCCTGGATGGGCAAGGTTGATGACTCAATTTCTGACTGACGAAGCACCGCAGCCGATATGCATTGTCTAGCTACTACCTGGCTGCCGAGGATTTCCTCAACATGCTCCCCCGAGGGGAATTTTACTTTAACATGTAAGGTAGAAGAGACAGCTCCCAAAGCGTGCAGCCATGGCCTGGCGAGGATGGCTGTATATGGAGAGTACGCGTCAACCACAATGAAATCTACGTCAACCGTTTCTGAGCCGGATTGAACGGGTAAACGGATCTGCCCCTTCGGCACAACGGCCCTTCCCTCAAAGCTTATAAGTGGGGAGTCATAAGGAGTTAAATCTTCCAACTCCAACCTCAGCCCTTTAAATAGATCAGGGTACATAATATCTGCACCGCCGCCTTGATCTATCATCACCCTTCTCACATCATAATTCCCTATCCTGAGGGTAACCACAAGAGCATCGTCATGGGGCTGGATAGTCCCTACTTTATCCTCCTCGGAGAAACCCAAGACAGGTAAAGTGCTCTTTAATCTCTTCGGCCTGCTACCCACATCCTCGGCCTGCGAATGGGAAACCGCCATAACCCTAGTAGGACCTGAGCCGGTCCTACCAGGTGCAGCGAAGATAACATTAATTGTCCCCAATGCTGGCCGAGATGAACTATTCCTCTGGTTGTTTGAACCAACTTGACTGACCTGCCCAGTGGGCTGACACAAGTGCTGCTTTAACTTTCCCTCACTGACGAGCTGTTCTAAATGGTTCCACAGGGTCCGACATTTCTCGGTAGTGTGGCCCACATCCTGATGGTACTGACAGAAAAGGTTTTGATTTCTTCTCGCAGGGTCACCTGCCATTTTGCCGGGCCATCTGAAGAAGGGCTCTTTACGAACTTTTTCTAATAAGCGATGCCTTGGTTCTCGGAACACGGTATTTACAGACTGGGTACTGCCGAGCCGGATTGTCCGAAGTAATCCCTCCTTGGCTTGTTGTTGTGGTATCTGTCCGACCTGAAATCCCTTCTCTCCTGCGGGATAACCTTCTCCTTTCCTTTTCCCTGCTGCTGATCTTCCTCTACCCTTTTATATTCATCAATACGATCCATAAGACAGCGTACACTGCGGACGGGCTTTTTCGTCAAAGACTTTCGTAGGTCGTGATCAGTAGGGAGGCCCACCTTAAAGGTATTAAGCGCCACCTCATCAAAGTCGCCGTCTATTTCATTAAACATCTCCCGTATCTGTCGGAGTATGCCTTTAGTGTCTCCCCTTCCTTCATGACCATGGATAGCAATGAGTCCAATGGCCGAGGGACTCTGCTACAAGTAATGAACCGCGAAGCAAATGCCCTAGTTAGTCCCCCAAACGAGCCTACAGACCCCGATTTGAGACCGTTAAACCATCTCATAGCCACAGGTCCCAAGCTGGAGGGGAAGACTTTACACATCAAAGTCTCGTTATGAGAGTGCACTGCCATCCTTTGGTTGAAGTGACTCACGTGTTCCACCGGATCAGTCCGGCCATTATAGATGGTAAAGGTGGGCTGGGTGAACCTCCTGGGAAGCCTCCCCCTCTCAATCCTCCGTGAAAACGGAGACTTAGAGAGTTGGTGCAACGCCCTACTCATGGTATCGTTGCCTAAGCCCCTAGAACGAAGATTCTTACGTCTGCGGGTTGGCTGGTTGTTCTCCTCACCAGAGGATGTTGCGCTGGTGGGGGAGTATGACCTCGAACTGTAGCCAACTCTCCTGTCCTTCTCTGAGGAAGAACTAGACGAGGACGGGGAAACCTTACGTTTAGCACAGCGTAACTTCCTCTTTAAACGATTGATTTCTTTCTGCATGGATTTAGAACCCTCATCGTGGGTAGTGCTACCCCCTCCACGAGTATGGCTAGCCCCTGGATATTCTGTATGGACGCTTCCCTCACGATCCCTACGTTGTTCAAGACGTTCGAAATGATCTTCCGGTTGTGATCCTTGTGACTCTCCATGATGAGAGCCTAAGCCTGCCATAATATCCCTACTACTTCTAGACTAGATTCCCACAGACGGCGCCAATTGTAAGTGCACAATTGCACCTGGACCCAAGAACAGTTATGGGCTCAGGCCCAATGAGCCTTAAACAATATGAATTTGTAGAGTGTGGGCTTGAAACCCAGGTTAGAAGTGTATGAGGATGAAATGACAAACTAAAGATTGCAAGTACTTGGAAACAAAAAGGAGTAATGTAAATAGGCCTCCTCGGACGTAAGCCGAGAGCTGTTCTTATATTATATCTCTCTCTCTTTTTCTTTTTCTTTTTAGGTTACAAAAAGTTCCCTCCCGTTTCTGTCCTAGGTCCCTCCTTAAATACTCCTCTTTTTAATACTTTATCCACGTGTTACCCCCAATTCCTCCCTTAGCCTAGATATTTCTTTTCTTAGTGCCTTTGAACAGTAACTAGAAGTTTCCCTTCCACTGTTTAAGTGTCACTTCCTCATTAATGCGGCCAGGGTGGTAGGTGCAGGGTCTTTAATGTGGAGGTAGCAGCCTTTACCTTTGATATTCTTCCAACATCGGCGCTTCTAGGACATTCAAGGGTTCTCTCCCTTTAACCAGTGGTCTTGACCGTGTCATTCCCTAACCTTTACCATGAAGTCTCAGGTTCTTTGATGTCAGTCCGAGGGGAAAACCATCCTCGGCTGGATCCTCGGATCCTCGGCGTATAGGCCGACCCATAGCACCAACAATCTCTAACCCCAGGGTCAGGTCGGCCTTCCTTAACAAGGCCCAAAAGGCCCACGTTCCCACCAGGATCCTTTTGCCCCACACAATTCTTCAGCTTTTAGATATATATTATTACTTTCATTTTTTTTTCTTTATATACTCTCCAAGTTTACGGTTCTATATTTTTCTTTATTTTTTTTTTCTTAGTATGTAATATCTTTTTTATTTTTTTGAGAGGATAGTATGTCATATCTTAGTTGTTAACAAAAACATAAATTTTTGTGAAAAAATTAAATAAATGTATAACTAATTACTTGTAATTAAATTTATAATCAAAATTATTTAGATATATCAAAAGTATAATTTTATTAAACTTTTCAAGCATAATTTTCTAGTATTTGGTTGCTTAACATAATAGATAGTGTGTTTTAGTTATATTACATTGATTTATCTAATTTATTGAGTAATATAATGAATTCGTCTTTGTTAATGTTGGTTGAGATTATTAGATACTTTTATAGTCAAGTAAAGTTGTATTGTATTGCTTAATCTAGTACATTTCATAACTACTAATCAACACATTTTATAATAAGCAGTTACTTCCTTTTACATGTCTCTCTATCCTGATTATCTTTTCTCTTCTTCAAATTTTGAAAAACAAATTCAATTATCCCAATAACAAAAAGTTATTACATTAAAGAAAGCATATAGGCATATTCAAGATAGGCAAGAGCCTGTAAAGTGGACTCTGCATATTTAAATATCTCACATTACAGATTTATCTCATCTTGATGAAAAATTATGATATTAAACCCAAAATAAAAAAGAGTCTCATCGCACTCACAAAGTATGTGTGATGATGCTAGTTTATATTTATATGTAAGAAAAGGCCCCACTTAACGTTATGGACTTAGGCTTCATAATGTATTGAGCTGGTCTTGATTGTATGTAAAGAATTATTCTTAAAGGCCTCAAGCAATCACACAACATATTTATAAGAAAAAATTCCTAAATTCAATAATTAAAAACCTAAGGAAACTTAACCAAGGGTTATTTATTTGCTAGAAAAAACGTAATTATCTTCTTATTTATTGATTGTCTTATAATGAAATTTGTAGCTACATTTGAATTGTGTTATGCACTTGATGAGTATAGACTACGCGGAATTTCGTTTTCAAACCTTCATTTAGAGTCACATTTTGATACAGTAATGAACTTTTTTTTTATAATCTAAATGGGATCTTGTTAAAAATGAGCGGAGAGTCCTAAAATTTAATATTAAAGGAGTCCTAAGGAAGAAAAATGAAATAAACAATTGTTAAAAAATTTATTAATTAGTTCAAGCAAAGTTGCAACATCATATTGAGATGTGGATTCCTATTTCATGATGTAGATTTAATATTACTTAGTTATAACATTATTGTGAAGGAATATGTCGTTGATATTCATAACATGCTATGTTTTAGAATTTTTTTTTCAATGAATATTATTCAAATGTCTTGTAGTTGCCAGTGGCAGCTCCAGAATTTTTTTCAAGGGGGGTCAAAAATGACGAAGCTAGGAATTTGTCATGGGGAGCGAGTAAAAAATAAATTTTTTTAGTACATACAATGATAGGCCAAGAATGTCTTGACCTCTTTGCTAACTTAATCAATTAATTTAGCCAAGTGAAATTGATGAGATTTAATTACATGCAATAAGCGTGGTAGCACAAACGAATCAACAATAAAACTAAATGCAACAAAAATTAAATTTGACACGAGTGATTTGATTACGAATGGGAAAAACCACTAAAGCAAAACCCCACCAGGTGAATTTAAAGTCACCACTCCCAAGAATCCACTATTATCAAAACAAACGGTTACAAGTAAAATGAATCTCGGTACCTAATACCAACCTACAATTGAACCCTTACTCTAATACACAATTGGACTTATAATGTAGTAACAATCTCTCCTTTCAATGCACTGCTCCCAGTACGTGACTAACCCAATGATGTACAGATCCAAGTACGTGACTAACACACCAACTTGAGAAAGATGTTGGCTGCAAATTTCTTCAGTTTATCCAGACGATGAAAATCAAGAAGCTCATTGGTTACAAAACCCTTGGCGTAAAGATGCAGTAGCTTTTTCAAAGAATATGATGAACTGGGGCAAATTCTGTCTTCGGTCACAATTTGCATGCTCAATCAACTTGCATTGAGTTGCATCACTTTGCATAAAGTGAGATGGCCCTTAAAATAATCCTTATATATATCTAAGGTTGTGAGAAAAGAAACCCCACACAATTAACTTGGATATGCATGAAAATTGATCTGGAAATCTGAATTTCGTAATTCTTGATAGATACAGCTTTTGTCGAGAGCTGTCGAGAATCAGGCATTAAATCTTGATAGATATTATCTATTGAGTTTTAATGAACAGAACTTCTTCACTTGTTTCTTGGACAGATTTGCATGGCTTCAATACTAGACTTGAACTCTTGTTCCTTGAAGTATTAAACACGTCATAGATCTACCCAATTACAAGTAAAATACGTTTTGTCAAAGGAATAGCCAATTTACAATAACATATGCTCTAACAAGTTCCACATATGTCCTAACAATCTCCCCTTTGGCAATCCGTGACAAAACCACAAAAAATAAACGAAGTATGAGAGAAGTTATAAATCTCTAAACTCATAATCACTTGTTGAATACAATAAAATCTAATCTTAACACAAACTCTTGAAAAACTTTACAAGAAGAGAGTTCATGGCATGATAGATTTTGACAACCTGCCTTTCTGAAACACTTTGATCAAAACTCATCAACGCATCTTAGTTTGAAATAGAAATAAAAGATTGCATACATAAAGAAACATGTGTATAAAGAAAAAAAAAAAAACAACACATGGATAGATAGGTAAATGATAACAACATCATCATATATATAATAGAGAGATAAGTACAATGTTTGTTATCACTAAATAGTCACAAGACTGGTGTACAAAAGGATAATGTATCTAAAGATAAAGAAAAGAAAAGAAAAAAAAACATAAATCCTCACTACATCCCTAAAAAACAAAAGACACTCGCCCTAACAAAAAATAATCATATGCTAACTCTCCCTTTAAATACATGACTACTCTTAACCCAAAACTGCTCCCCCTTTTTGTCACTAATGACAAAGGGTAAGTCAATAAGAGGTCGTCATCTCCTCATCGCTAGAAGAGCTAGCATCCTCATTCTCATCCTTATCATCGGAACCATCATCAGCGTCCTCGTCCTTAAAAGCCTCAAGAGAAGGAGAGGGAGATGGAGACGCGGCAACGCCACCCATGCGAGCCTGTCATCATGGGATGCGACTAACACTAGTGTCACTTGATACAACTTAGTAGTGAATGTATCAAGGCAAGCATCCATGCGATCGAGTTGCGCCATAACGGCCTCAAGCGTCACACCACCACCCGAAGAAGTAGTGGAGGTGGATGGAACAAAAGAGGCTGGAGGAGTCATCGTCTCGGTTCGTGGCTGCTTCGGTTGAAACTGGGCTTTGCTCTGTCGAACTGACGTCGCTCTAATGGCATCCATGATAGAGAAGTGAGAAGACTCAGGATAAGGAATAGAGAGATGGCGAATGATCTGCGTGATAGCTGAAAGGAAGATGAGCTTATCATGAGTTGCTGTATCCTTATAGACATCTATGAGAGAGAGAATGAAATGAGAAGGAGTAGGATCAGAAGAAGATGTCTTGGAACGGAGAGGGTTCTGAGACGGAGCGGATTTGCGCGTGGGTGCCATGCGCAGACTATCGGAGAGAGAGAGAGAGAGAAAAGGAGAGAAACAGAAAACAGAATCATAACTCAGCAAAGAATAGATAGAAAAGAAAGGGTACGTATGGATGAAAAATGCATGAATATGTGACATGCCAAAAGAAATTGCATCATGGGTTCAACCTAATCCAAGCCTAACAGAACACAATTTTTCAACATTTAAACACACATCTAAATGCATGAAACATTGTGAAAATGCAAATGGAATGCAATGCATGATCATATAGCACAAAAAAACATAACACCCAACCCAAAAATTTCACAAGAAACTCAAAAGTTTTCAAAAACTCCAAAAGTTTCAAGAAAACCTAAAACCTAGGTCTAAATGTGTGAAATGCATGATAAAGGAAGGATTAAAAAAGCATACCAAAGGGAAAGTAGAAGATCTAGGTCGAAATCCAAGTAGGGAAGGGGAAAGGGTTGAGGAAAAAGTGTAAGGGAGAGGAGAAAAGATATTTCTGAAAGAATGAATTTGATTTCGCGCTAAAGCTATTTAAACAAATCGCAGCTCGATGGATCGAGGATTTGTCGAGCACTAAATCTTGACAGATATGAATCTGTCAATGTGCTATCGAGAATCTGTCGACAGCAAAATCACCTCGATGGACCGAAAAGCTATTGAGAAGTCATCGACCAAGCAGAAACTTTCTCGATAGATCGAGAATCTGTCGAGAAGCTATCGAGACAAATTCCAAAAAAAGTTTCGATGGATCGAAGATGCGATAAGATCTATCGAGAAAAGAAGTCCAAGGGTCTCGATAGATAGCAATCTATCGAGGATCTGTTGAGAAGCTATCGAGCTTGATAAAAAGCAATTTTCCAAAGAAAGGAAAAACACACAGATATGAATGCAATCAAGCAAACTACTCAACCAAAGATCTAAACAACATTTTATGCTTTCAAAACATCTCTCAACAAGAAAATGCAAAGCATTTAGATCCAAAACACACACACATACTAAACAAGTCTAACCAATTTTATATTTCATAAACAAGTCAAGACAGTTTAGTGAGCATATATTAACACATGTATCCTTTGTGATGGCCAAATCACAATGTACCTGCACATGTATCAAAAGTAGCAAAGAATTTGCGTGTTGTGCGTGAAAATATCGCAAATGTGCATAAGTGTTTCATATTATGACGATTTGAGATATGAGAAAATCAATTTATCTCACACATAATCATAACTGCTTGATGCCGATGGTGACTATCACCTTCAAGGTACATCTTATAACTCTTACATTTCCTAGAAACACGCTTGCAACCATATTTAAAAGCATTCTAATTCTTTTTGCTTTTGATTTTATTTACATAACTTTTTCTTTTGAGCATATCATGCATAGTCATATAAGAGAGAGAGAAAAATACTCAATTATGTTAAACTTAAACATCACAATTTTGCTATGCCGAAGCATATAAATGTTATTCATGATTAGCGGGCTTTAGCGGTAAGATGGTTATTATGCCTTTTCTCCTAGGATTTTTTAGTCATTCTTGTCTAAAAGAGTGATATAAGTGTTAAGTACAAGAGATTACTTAATCGTACTCATCACAAACACGAGCCACAAAGCTCACTTGCTTAGTTGTGCATTGAGATGCTCATCTAAGTTACAAGAGATACAAAATTTAGAGAACTTTGTTTCAATGGCTATCCAAGGTACACAATTACTAATGTACACAAAAAATATACTGTTTTTGTATTTTTCAATTTTTTTTTGTTATTTTTATGAAAAAATAAATAAAGCAAAAACTGAAAACAAACAACCAACATGTTAAACAAAGCATAACATAAAACTACACTGACTCAAAACGAGAAAGCAAAACACACAACTAATGCATAAAAAAGAGAGGGAGAGATAGAAAAAGTGACTAAATCACTTTGACCCTTTTTCTTTCCACACCTTGGAAGAACCTTTCCGTTTGGCAAACCCTTGGTCCGATGGTGAGAGGGAAGAATTGAAACCGTTCAAATTCGAAAGGAACATGAGGGTCTTAAGAAGATCTCCAAGAGGAGCAAAAAAGGATGGAAACTGATTCCAATTTCCGAATGAGATCATATTGTTGCTTTGTTGAGTGGCTAACCACTTGTAGCAATTAGGTCGAGTATGCCCTGAAGCTCCACAGTGATGACAGAAATACTGCTTCTTCTATTTAGACTTTTGGTTATTACCCTTCTTAGTCCTAGAGTTTCTAGTCTCTTTCTTATCAAGCTTAAGGGGTACTCCTAAGATAGATTTGCTCTTATCTATGTTCTTATTAGCTATATCAGTTTTACATTCATTATTCTCAGAAGTAACATTATTAGCAGGTGAGACAAACACAATAGTACTAGAAGAAGCAATATTAGGAAAAGAGAAATCATACCCTAAACCGGTTCTATCAGAAGAAATTTTTTGAAAGTTAAGTATCTCGTCAAGCTTTGCACTGGAAGTCCTCTCCAATTGAGCTCTAACTTGAAATAGCTCTGCTTCAAGCTTCTTGGTCTTTTCAGCTAAGAAATTGTTCTCAAACTGCAGTGCTCCGATGGTCTGATTAGCTTCATCAAACTTTGTGGAGAGCTCTTCTCGATCAAGTTCCACTTCACTCAGCTTCTTGGTGGTCAGCCTATACAATTTCTCATGTTTTTCAGAGACCTTGAACAATTTTGCATAGGCTGTATGGGTGTCGTCTTGTTCATCCATTTTCTCAAACTTAGACTCCACCAAGTCCTCTTCTTCGTCTACCTTTTCTATAATTCCCTCATTGTCTTCTGACTCATCATCAGGCTCAGTGTCACTTAAGGTAGTAGCAATGGCCTTACTTTTCCCAATATTCTTGAAATAAGTTGGACATTTTTGTTTCATATGTTCAAAATCTTGACATCCGAAGCACTTTGGTCCAAAGGGAACAGTGTACTGACTGCCTTCCTTAGCATCATTCTTTCCTCTGTCTTGGTTCTTGAACTAAGACGAACTAGACTGCTTATAGACTTTATCAAATCGTTTTGCATTTGCATTCTTCATGAACTTTTTGAACTACCTCGTGATATAGGATTTCATCTTAGAATCTTCATCATCAGAGGACTCATTAGTATCACTGCTT
Source organism: Castanea sativa (assembly GCF_040712315.1). Classification (NCBI taxonomy): domain Eukaryota; kingdom Viridiplantae; phylum Streptophyta; class Magnoliopsida; order Fagales; family Fagaceae; genus Castanea; species Castanea sativa. The sequence continues at coordinate 9,325,394 of NC_134019.1, read as the reverse complement.
TTGGCCTTCAATGCCATGCTCTTACTCTTGCTTGATTTCCCAATCCTAGTCAAACCCAATTCATAGGTTTGCAAGTTGCTAACCAGCTCTATTAAAGGAATTTTGTCAATGTCCTTTGATTCCTCAATGGCAGTGATCTTGGCATGAAATCTCTCAGGCAAAAATCTAAGCACCTTTCTTACAACATTGGGTTCAGGAATGGTTTCCCCAAGATTAAAGGCGGAGTTAACTATGTCCTTTAGCTTGGCACAGAACTCATCAATCGACTCATCCTCCTCCATCTTAATCTCTTCAAAGCTCGTGGTAAGCCTTTAAAGCTTTTAATCCTTGGCAGCCTTACTCCCTTTATAGGTTGTTTGGAGGATAGTCCATGCTTCCTTAGCAGTTTTAGTTGAAGATATCTTCTTGAACTCCTCATTGGTAACTACATTGAATAAAGCATTCAATGCTCTGCTGTTAAGGTTTGCCGCTTTGATCTTGGCATCATCCCAATCAACTGGCACTTCCTTTGGCTTAGTCCAGCCAATGTCCACTACTTGCCACACCTTCTCATCTAAAGACTGCAAGAAAGCTCTCATGCGTACTTTCTAGTGTGCATAGTTAGTGCCATCAAATAAATGAGAGATAATTAAAGATTGTCCTCTATCCTTGACAAACAGGGGTCAATGACTCACACAACAAAGATTAACCCTAATCAGAGTGTGTCCGCTCTGATACCACTTGATAGGCCAAGAATGTATGGACCCCTTTGGTAACTTAATCAATTAATTTAGCTAAGTGAAATTGATTAGATTCAATTACATGCAATATGCGTGGTAGCACAAACAACTCACCAATAGAACTAGATGCAGCGGAAATTATATTTGACACAGGTGATTTATTTATGAATGGGAAAAACCATTGAGATAAAATCCCACTGGGTGAATTTAAAGTCACCACTCTCAAGAATCCACTATTATCCAAATGAGCAGTTACAAGTAAAAGGAATACTAGTACCTAATACCAACCTACAGTTGAACCCTTACCCCAATACACAATTGGACTTGTAATGTAGTGACAATCTCTCCTTTCAATGCACAGCTCCCAGTACGTGACTAACTAATCGATGCACGGATCCAAGTACGTGACTAACACATCAACTTGAGAAAGATATTGGCCACAAAGTTCTTTAGTTCATCCAGACAATGAAGATCAAGAAGCTCATTGGTTACAAAACCCTTGGTGCAAAGACACAGTAGCTTCTACAAAAAAATATGATGAATTAGGGAAAATTTTGTCTCCGATCACAATTTGCATGCTTAATCAATTTGCATTGAGTTGCACCACTTTGCATCAAGTGAGACGGCCCTTAAAATAATCCTTATATATGTCTAGGGTTGTGAGAAAAGAAACCCTACACAATTATCTTGGATATGCGTGAAAAATAGATCTAGAAATCTGAATTTTGTAATTCTCGATAGATATAGCTTCTATCGAGAGCTGTCGAGAATCAGGCATTAAAACTCGATAGATATTATCTGCCGATCTTTAATGAACAGCACTTTTTCACTTGTTTCTTGGACAAATTTGCATGGCTTCAATATTATACCTGAACTCTTATTCCTTGAAGTATTAAACACATTCTAGATCTATCCAATAACAAGTGTGTTTTGTTAAGGATTAGCCAATTTACAATAACATATGCTCTAACAAGTTCCACATATGTCCTGACATACAACTTCCATATTATATGCAATAATCTACAATAGTATTCTAAATATAATTTAGTATACAATACAACTATACTATACAATGGTCTAAGAATGTTATTAATAGTTTAAAACTCGATAAGACTACAATCATTGAATGCATAAACAAATATAAGTAAATAACTAATCGTACATTTTTGTCCAATTAATAATAACTTATTATATTTATATGTAATATCATTTAAATAAAAATATATGATAAAGAAGAATAGTAACACTCGTACGAATAGGATTGGGAGTAAATGTGAAACTAAGAAAAAAAAATAGTACCTAATGAAGGTTTTTAGTTTTGAAGTGTATGAATTTTTAACCATACACGTTACTCTCTTGGAATTGGAACAAGCACTAAAAGATTTCTTAAACTTGAAAATCTATAGAGCATTTATCAAACTACTTGATAAAACAAAGAGAAAAACTAAGAAAACATAGAAAGGAGAAAGAAGGATAGAGAGAATGAGAAAAGAATCATAGATGTAGATACACATTTATTGGTTGTAACAATGGTGTAATTTTTTTTTCTATTGAAGAAGAAAAGCGCAGAGAAAAAGCAATTTAACTTTGCTGCCAACGGCAAAGTAAGTCAGAGTCCTAGAGAGAAGATTTATTTATTTTTTAATATAGGAGCAAAAATTAGAAACATTTTTTTTTTCTTTCTTGTAAAATTAATATTTTAAGAATAGTGCTACTGACACAACACTTCGCAAAAATTTCACAACAAAGTATAGGTGGCAAGTTGTTAAAGGAAGGTAAAAAAGTGATGTTGGTTGTGGGTCCAGATAAAAATCACATACAACTTGCCACTTAACCTTTACTATGAAAGTAGCATTAAAATGATTATATTCACACTTATTTCAATTGGGTTTAATCAAAATTTATGTCACGGTGGTCTATTTTAGAGGGTCAAAAAAAACTTACTTATATATATATATATATATATATATATATATATATATATATATATATATATATATATCTCAAGGGTTCATTTGAACCTTTTGGCCTTAAGGTAACGCTGCCCTTCATTGCTGCTAAATATAGGTATGAATGTTGATATTTTGAAAAGCTAAAACAAAAATTAATTATAGTGAATTTTTTTTTTTTAAATAATTTATAAAAAAGTTACATGCTCATAATGTTAGACAATCTCTTCCACACGCATAACACAAATACAACCCAGAAATAAAAAGGTGAAGCCTTTGTTGAAGGATAGAATACAAAATTTGATAGTTCTTAAATAATAAGTAGATAAAGCATAAATATTTATAGAGGTTTATATAATGAATTTCAAGGATTTAAAAAATTTCCTTTATAACTCATAGCAAAACCTTAAAAAAACACACACACACACACACACACACACACACACACACACACACACACAAAAACAAAGAAGAGAAATGCATATTGTAATTTTGCAAAAGGTAGGTTTGATAAAGCATTCTACAATAAATTTCACAACTGTCAAATTGCCTAAGTAATAAGAAAAAAATTCCAAAACAAAAGAGAGTTCGATTTATAATCAACATAGAAATTATAAAAAGAAGGAGAATTATTGATAATGGAGGAGAGAAAAATTGACTAGAACAATAAGTAGTATTTCTATCCCAAAAATAAAAGAAAAATACAGAAAGAAGAAGAAGAAGTTGTGCTTAGGAGTTGTAGGGTCAAAATTTAAGCCCAAACCCAATAGTGAGAAGGGAATAGGCCCAAAAGCCCAATACAATGAAATTTGTAGAGAGTATGCTTGAAATCTAGGCTCTAGGAATATTGGATAGCAAAAACGAAGGGCTCGACTTAAACACTACACACAAGGAAAAGTTTATATGACAGAATTTGTCCTCAAACATAAGCCGAGGATGAATTTGGTTATCTCCCTCGATCTCTTCCAAAGATAGATTAAAATTATAGATTTTGATGTATACAGTGTCTATTTTTCTCTCCCCCTTCTCCTGAAGGTTCCTTCTTCCTTTTATATCATCCCTCTTCTTCTCCTCATCCTCCACGTAAGGGTTCAATTGCTTTTTTAGATATTTGTCTCATCCACCTCCCCTGAAATCTTTGGAGGCAAGTATCAGGCTAAACTCTGATGCCCAGGTATCACTTCACCCTTAATGCGGCCAAAAAAGCAGTTGCAGAGCATTCAATGCGGGGGCAGTGGTAACAGCTTAATCTTAGATATTTCACCGTCCTTCTTCTTATCTTCCACCTTTACCATGATTACCCTTACCTATAGGGTCTTCTAGAATATTGCCTATGGATGTTAACCAGTCTTTCTTCTACCTCGGCTTTACATAGCCGAGGATATAATCTTCCTCAGACTATCCTCTTTGATATACTTGTTTAAGTATCACCTTTTTAACTATTAGTATTGTTTTGTGAGTTGACATTCTTACATCCTCAGACCATTCAGTATCCTCGGATTGGGCCTTTAGCCCTACAAATACTCTTGGGCCAACCCCACATATATTTCTTGGCCCGTTGACCCTACAATAGCCCCTCGAGATTCTCATTTTTGCTACCTCAGGAGAAAAAGAGGATCTCAACAACTGTCACCGTTAACTTGTGTACACCTCACATCTTCACTGACAGGAATGATGACTTTTGAACTGCCCATTGCACTTTCCTGACGTTTCGACATGCAAAGCATCCCCAAATTAAATTCTAACGTCTCTTTGTCCCCCACACTTAGCGACATGACGCGTATCCAATGGTTGAGGATTGCGTTGGGACATAGGCGGGAATTTTCCCGCTTCATGACTCCCTCTAATATAAATACTAGCAATTCAAACCCTCTTACACACTACAACACTCATACAATGTATCTTCCAACCTTTGCAATATACACGCGCCCTCACATTTATCAAGAATTAGTCCGAGGTGACTTTGTCATTTTTAAAGTAAGTTCTCCCAAACTCCGTCTTTCATTATTTTTCTTTCTTCTTTCTTTTTCTTGTGTTTCTTTCTCCTCGGCACACCTATCTTCTTAGTTCTCCCACCATACCCATTCCCTACTCCCACAAATGGGTAGATTTGCATCCCTAGTAGATTCAGATGAAAAAATAGAACAATTTAAGGCTAAGTATAGAATTCCACCGGGGGTGTCTATTACATACTGTACGGAAGGGGAGTGGCATGAAAAAAGACAAACAGAAGAGGTAGTAATCCCGATGACAGCGTTTATAGAAGGAGGGATGAAAATCCTAATGAGAACCGTTACTAGGGATTATCTTAGGGCTTTCAAATTAGCTCCTACCCAATGCGCCCCAAATATGTTTAGGATTCTAGGTTCCATAGATACACTAAATGAAAATAAACCTAGGACTCACCCATCATGACCTGAACTGGGTTTATAACCTCCACCACCTAAAAAACTAGGGATATTACCTAAAATCTAGGTATCCAGAAGTTAGACTAATCCAATGCCTCCCTGAATCCAACAAGGGTATGAAAAGTGACTTCCTAATCATATCAGGGGATTGGCACGATGGTGTTCCCTGTTCGACAAGGGAGGGGGAACCAGCTGAAGTTCTGGATCTAATTGAATTATTCATAGTCATTCTTTTTATACCTGGCTTTATATAAAAACATTTACTTATTCTAACCTTGTTTTTCTTCTCAACAATTTTGCAGCCCTACACGCAGCGGTTCCCATTCCCATCTCGTTGATTTCGCAAGATTAGACAGAATATTGAAGGCTGAAGTGTTTGTGCACACAGACAACCAACTCCGAGCAGCTCATTTAATCCTCGACTACGATCTTATATCCAAAGCTTTCCAAGAGTTGAAGTGCGTGATTAAAGCGAAGGACCCACGCTTACACCTGATAAGCATTGCTGCCGAGGGTTTTCTTCTACCTGAGGGCACCCCTATTCCTCAAGGCACCCTCCTCACACAACCCATACCACTCATACTAGAAGGTGTTCCCCTCGTCCCAATTCCAACTTAGCACACAACTGGTGAAGCAACCTCGTCCCAACCCAGTGTAAAGGAAGAAAAAGAGATTGTTGAAGTATCAGATTCCTCCAAGGATGAGTTTGAAGTCTTCAATCGACGCCCTTCCCTTGAAGACCAAGTTGCTATCCTCGGCACATCCTCCTCAAATCCTCCACAAGGCAACACCCAACAATCTGACATAATGGGCATCCAACGCAAGCCTAAACAAAGTCTTAAAGACGTACCGGAAGCCTAAGTGGGGACTCAAGTGCCTCCAAAGGTAGCTCAAACTAAGACAAAAGATAAAGGCCCCAAGAAAACCTCTTAGCCCAAACTCTTTCTTCCTCCACCTGTCCAATCCTAACGCACCGACCAAGCTGATTATAAGTGAAAAAGGGATTAGCAAAAGGGGAAGGATGTGCTTGAGGGAGGGAAAGACCTCCTTCCCAAGGAGCTGGAGCCCAAAAAGGGAGGAAAGCAGGCTTACACAATGCAGACGAGGTCAGAAAGACGGGCCGAGACTCACGCACCCGTAACTGCCCCAATTTGGGCACCTCCAATGACCATGGATGACCAGGCGGTTACCGCTGATGCATCCATTAGGAATTCTGATGCAGGAACAGCTACTTACATAGCGGATGCTTTGGAGCAAGCCCTTTTATTGCCTGAGGATATGGGTGAGCTCAGGCAAATGAGGGACCAGAATGTCTTCATGACATTAAAGAAGGAGTTTGCTATCGTAAGAGTCCCATTCAATCGTTGTTTACATCTGTTTCTATTACACTTAAAAGTTTTAACTATGCCTTCTTGCTTTACTATCTCTTGTGTATAAGCTGTCCAGTCGGCTCACAGGGCCGAGGAGATCGCTATTAGCACATACAAAGCTTTCAAGACTGAAGAATTAAGGTCCAACAATGCCTAGAGGATCCTTGATATAAAGGTCAAAAAATTACAAGAGGTCACGACCAGCTTGAACAAAGCCGAGAGTGAAAAGTTAAGCTCTAAGGCTGCTTTAAAAGTAGCCGAGAGGCAGGCTGAGACCCAGAGACTGCAGCTTAAACAAGTCGATGAGGACTATGCTGCAGCAAAGAAGTTGATTGAGGACCTCAAGAAAGATTTAAGGAAATCTGAGAGGGCGAATGAGGAGGCCATCAAAGCCAAAGAAGAGGCTACCAAAGCCAAAGAAGAGGCTACCAAAGCCAAAGAGGAGGCTGAGAAGGCAAAGGACCAAGCTGAGCAAGATGGCTATAAGGTCAGCGTGGCAAAGACCACTGAAAATTTCAGAGCTCAAGTCTCTAAGGTATGTAGGCATTACTGCCTCCAAGTATGGAATGAGGCACTTTCCCAAGCTGGGATTGATGCCTCTTCCACCCTTTAGAAGACAGAAAATGTCTACTTCTCCCTAGCCATCCGAGTCTCTGCCCCTCCCCAAACTAAGGATGGTGCTGTCATTCAAGAAGCAGAGGTTAAACAAGGTGATGTAGCTGAAGACCCTGTCTCCATTGAAAGTCAGCTTCAAAAACATGCTGAACCAACAGAAGGGATGGCACATGAGGATACACAGCCTCCCAGTGATCCTAAGGAATCTTCCAAGGACAAAAAGACTAACGAAACAATGGAGCTTGTCTTAGCGACAAATCCCAAAACCATAGAGGAAGATCCGAAAGGCAAAGGGATAGCTACTGACTCCTCGGCGCCAACTCAGCTTCCAAAAGATCCTAAAGGCCATTTAAAGTTAAAGCTGAAGCTATGATTGCTCTTCTCTCTAGCTTTTCTTTTTATCTTTATTCAATGTAATTTGACAACTTGCAAGTAAATGTACTTCTAAAGAATTTCAAATCAATGAAAAGAGCAAATTATTTCTGTTACGGGTTTAAAATTTATTACCCTTTTTTTTTGTTATCTTTTTCATCTTACTTTATGCTTCTTTATCACAATAGAACAGTAATCTATTTCCTTTCATAAATTAATTAACAATTCTAAGGAAGCAATCAGGCATGAATTAGGCAATAAATATGTTCAATATACTTGCAAATGCTTTAAGTGATGCTCATGAACTTCTATCCATCCATCACTATTTTGGGAGTTTTTAAGATTTGCAAATAGAATGGCAAACTTATGCCTAGATCCACGTTAAACATAAGCTGACCAAGGATTAAACATAATTAAGACTTTAACCAGTGCCCAATAGAATACCAACATACAAAAGATATATAGATGAAATGAAGTGTTAATTTCCCCAAAGTGGATGATCCGAGGACCAAACGTAACTAAGGTTCTACCCGACGTTCAACAATAATGTCAATTTATGCAAGGTATGTGGTCCGAGGATCCAAGCATATCCAAGTTTCAGTTTAATATTTAGAAAAATGAACTGAAGTGTTAATTTCTCCAAAGTAGATGATTCGAGGACTAGACATAACTAAGGTTCTGTTCAACACTAAATAAAATATCAATTTATACAAGGTATATAATCCGAGGAGCCAAGCATGACCAAGCTTCAGTTTAATACTTAGAAAAATGAACTAAAGTATTAATTTCCCAAAGTAGATGATCCGAGGACCAAACATAACTAAGGTTTTATTCATCCCTTGCAGATATGCTAGAGTGGAATATCTATTCGTGATGCCTAGATCACAACAATATCTTCTAAAGGCTAGGCCGTTATCTAAAATGAGAGTATGAAGGATTCCAAACTTGGCGACAATGCTTTTCCAGACAAATTTCTTCGCCTTCACATCTCTAATATTTGACAATGGCTCAGCTTCAACCCATTTAGTGAAATAATCTATTTTAACAAACAACCACCTCCTATTTCCTGCTGCTTTTGGGAAAGGCCCTACAATGTCCAAGCCCCATTGAGCAAAAGGCCAAGGACTAGACAGAGGATTAAGGACACCCTCTGGTTGATAGATGTTAGGAGAAAATCTCTGACATTGGTCACATCTCTTTGCATAATCATGTGCTTTTCTCTGCATATTGAGCCACCAATACCCTTGTGTGATAGCTCTATGAGATAAAGACCTTCCTCCTGTGTGACTTCCGCAAATTCATTCATGTAACTCTTTCAAAAGTAATTCCATTGCTTCTGGATGTATACACAGCAAATATGGTCCTGAAAAAGAGCGTTCATACAATTTCTGGTCCTCAGACAGCCAGAACCGAGGTGCTTTCCTACGTACGTTATCTGCTTCGGACTTTTCTTTAGGCAAGATATCATCCTTAAGGAAGGACACTATAGGATCCATCTAACTAGGTTCCACCCTAATTTGATGAATTTGGATGGCATTACCACTCGTCCCAGTGGGTTTACACAGATCTTCAATAAGGATGACCCGAGGTAGGCTTTGTGCCAAGGATGTCGCAAGTGTGGCCAAAGAGTCAGCATGGGTATTCCCACTCATAGATACATGTAATAAGGAAAAAGATTCAAATTTGGACTGTATATACCTGACTCGGGTTAGGTATCCTTGCATTCTTGGATCTCTTGCCTCTAACTTCCCTTCCACTTGGCCTACTATCAATTGTGAATCCGAGAACATTTGTACCATTTTTCCACCCATTTTCTGAACCATTTCCATCCCTATTAGTAAAGTTTCATATTCTGCCTCATTGTTGGTGGCCGAGAACCCCAATTTCAAGGATTTCTCAAAAGTAATTCCCTTAGGGGACACTAGAACTAGCCCCACACCAGATCCTCTTTGATTTGCTGCTCCATCAACATACACTTTCCACAACGAAGGTTCTTTGCATGAGATCATGCCAACTGATTTTTCATCCATGTCCAATCCCTTAACATTCTCTTCTAATAAGGGCTTAGCAAATTCTGCCACCAGATCTACAAGGACTTGTCCCTTTACAGTGGTGCAAGGCATATATTTGTTATCAAAAGCCCCTAGAATGGTACCCTATTTGGCAATCCTTCCCGTATAGTCAGCACTCCGAAGTATAGACTTAAGAGGGAGTTAAGTCAAAATAACAACTGTATAAGATTGGAAGTAGTGGGGAAGCCTACACGTAGCATGCACCACTGCTAGAATTGCTTTTTCCAACGGTAAATAATGCACCTCGGCCTCATGTAGAGACTTGCTACGTAATAAACTGGCCTCTGTATATCATTATCATCCTGTATAAGAACCAAACTAACAGCATGATTAGCCACCACAATATATGCGAACAAAACTTCATCAACTTCTGGCCGAGACATAATGGGTGGTCGTGAAAGATATTCCTTAAGCTGTTGAAAAGCTAAAGCACACTCCTCGGTTCATTCAAATCCCTTCCAATTATTCAACAACTAGAAGAAAGGCTTGCACCTATTCGCGGACCGAGAAATAAACCAGTTGAGGGCCGCAGTCATCCCTGTCAACCTCTAAACTTCTTTAGGATTCCGAGGTGGGTGCAAAATGTTAATTGCCTTGACCTGAGCCGGATTAACTTCAATCCCTCGGTAAGTTACCATGTAACCTAGAAATTTACCCGATCCCACACCAAAAGAACACTTAGAGGCATTAAGTCATAACTTGTACCTCCTCAGCGTCTGAAAAGTATCACTCAAATCTTCCACATGCGTGGAAACCGCTTTACTTTTCACCACCGTGTCATCCACATATACTTCAATAGTCTTTTCCAACTGTGGCTTAAACATCCTAGTCATCATCCTTTGATAGGTAGCCCCTGCGTTCTTCAAACCGAAAGGCATTACCTTATAATGATAATTTTCCGTAGGAGTGACAAATGCAGTCTTCTCTTGGTTCTCCAAAACTAAAGGTATTTGGTGATAACCTTAAACAGCATTCAAAAAACTCATCCGAGGATGCCCAACAGTAGCATCCACCAACTGATCTATCTGAGGCATTGGAAAAAAATCTAGGACAAGCCTTGTTCAAATCTGTGAAGTCTACACATACTCTTTATTTCCCATTCTTCTTCTTTACTACTACAGTATGAGCCAACCATTCAAGATAAAATACCTCTTTGATAGCACCAACCTTCTTAAGCTTTAGCACCTCTTCCTTGACAGCCTCGAAATGCTATTTAGAGGAGCGCTGAGGTGGTTGCCTCCTCAGCACCACAACTGGATTGACATTCAAATGATGACAAATTAAACTTGGATCAACCCCGGGGGCCTCATAAGCATTCCATCCAAATACATCCACATGCTTCTTCAAAAACATAACCAGCTCCGTTTTCTCTTCAAGTGGCAACTGAACTCCTACCTAAAAGAATTTTTCAGGGTCGTCATCTATAAGAACCTTCTATAATTCTTCAAATGCAGGTTCTTCTACCGCTGGTACCCTAGGCATGGCCAGGGACATTGATTGCTATAGCCCTCCCTCAGTCGAGGCCGAGGACTCCGGCCCAAGCTGATGCAGAATTGCAGCCGCCATGCACTGTCTAGCCACAGATTGACTCCCAAGGAGCTCCTCGATCTGATCCCTAGATGGAAATTTGACTTTGACATGTAAAGTTGAGGACACGGCACCCAGAGTATGAAACCAAGGTCTTGCCACAATGGCCATGTAGGGAGAATAGGCATCTACCACAATGAAATCCACGTTTACCACTTTTGGGCCTGATTGCACTAGCAACCTAATTTGCCCCTTTGGTATGACAGTCTTCCCCTCAAAACTTATTAAGAGCGAATCATAAGCCATAAGATCCTCAAGCTTTAGGTTTAGCCCTTTGAACAAGTCAAGGTACATGATATCTGCACCACTACCCTGATCAACCATTACCCTCCTCACATCATAGCCCCCTATCCTCTTCGGCTCAGACGTAGAATCCTCGGCCAGGGTCCGAGCTACAGACATCACCTTGGAAGGATGAGAGCCAGTTCTTCCAGGTGCAGCAAAAATAACATTGATCATACCCAGAGGAGGCCTTGATGAAGTGCTGGCCTGGTTCATCGCCCCTGAGTGGTTTCCCTACCCATTAGGCCGATACAAGAATTGCTTTAACCTTCCCTCCTTAACCAACTGCTCCAAATGGTTCCACAGAGTCTGACAATCCTCAATGGTATGACCCCTTTCTTGGTGATACTGGCAATGAAGGTTCTGATTGCGCCTCACGGGGTCCTCCAGCATCTTATTGGGCCACTTGAAGTATGGTTCATTCTTGATTTTCTCCAACAACTGATGCACTGGTTCCCTAAAGACAGTATTAACCACTTGAGGAGTGGTAGGGCCAATTTACCCATTAAAATCTCTTCGGAGCCTGTTGTTGTTGTATCTGTCTGACCTGAAATCCCTCCTTTCCTGAGGGATAACCTTCGCCTTTTCCTTACCTTGTTATTGATCTTCCTTAACCCTTTTATATTCATCAATGCGATCCATGAGCCGACGTACACTTCTTATAGGCTTTTTGGTCAAAGATTTCCTCAAGTCGTGCTCTGCAAGTAGCCCAACCTTAAAAGTCCTTATCGCCACATCATCAAAGTTCCCATCAATCTCATTGAACATCTCCCTGTATTTGTCTGAGTATGTTTTTAAGGTTTTCCCTTCTCTCATGGCCATGGATAATAACGAATCCAAAGGCCGAGGAACTCTACTGAATGTGATGAAACGAGAACCAAATGCCCTAGTAAGTTCCTTGAAAGAATTGATAGAACCTGCCCTCAAGCCATCAAACCACCTCATCGCCACAGGTCCTAGGCTATAGGGGAAGACTTTGCATACTAAAGTTTCATTCTTAGAATGTACTGACATCCTCTGATTGAAATGACTCACATGCTCCACAAGATCTGTTCGGCCATTATAAATGGTGAATGCTAGTTGTGTGAAGCGTCGAGGGAGCTTCCCTTCTTCCACTCTACACGTGAAGGGTGATCTGGAGATTTGATGTAATGCCCTACCCATAGCATCATTTCCCAAGCCCCTCGAAAAAGAATTTTTACCATCACGTTCATGCAAATTGTCCTCCTTAGAGGAGAAAGACTCATCCAGGGGAGTTCTTGACCTGGGTCTGTAACTGTCATCCCTAGAGCCCTTAGAAGAAGGATCAGAAAAGGAAGGAATTCGCCTTTGCCTTTCGTGGCGTAACTTCTTCTTCAGGTGGTCAATTTCCTTCTGCATGACTTTAGCATTTTCCTTGTGGGGAAGTCTACCTTCACTTCATGAACGACTCCTACTAGTGTGCATTGTATGCACACTACCCTCTCGGTTCTTATCCTCCTCAAGATGCAAGAAGTGACCCTCACGCTGGGACCCCACAGACTCTGCACGATGTGGACCTGAGCCTACCATAATGCTAAACCTCCCAGAACACAAGATTCCCACAGACAACGCCAATTGCAGGGTCACAATTTAAGCCCAAACCCAATAGTGAGAAGGGAATAGGCCCAAAAGCCCAATACAATGAAATTTGTAGAGAATGGGTTTGAAATCTAGGTTTTAGGGATATTGGATAACAAAAATGATGGGCTCGACTCAAACACTACACACAAGGAAAAGTTTATATGACAAAATTCATCCTCAAACATAAGCCGAGGATGAATTTGGTTATCTCCCTCAATCTCTTCCAAAGATAGATTAAAATTATAGATTTTGATGTATACAGTGTCTATTTTTCTCTCCCCCTTCTCTTGAAGGTCCCTTCTTCCTTTTATATCATCCATCTTCTTCTCCTCATCCTCCACGTAAGGGTTCAATTGCTTTTTTAGATACTTGTCTCATCCACCTCCCCTGAAGTCTTTGAAGGCAGGTATCGGGCTAAACTCTGATGCCCAGGTATCATTTCTCCATTAATACGGCCAGAGAAGCAGTTGCAGAGCATTCAATGCGGGGACGGTAGTAACAACTTTATCTTAGATATTTCACCGTCCTTCTTCTTATCTTTCACATTTACCATGATTACCCTTACCTATAGGGTCTTCTAGAATATTTCCTGTGGAAGTTAGCCAGTCTTTCTCCTACCTCGGCTTTACATAGCCGAGGACATAATCTTCCTCGAACTATCCTCTTGGATATACTTGTTCAGGTATCACCTTTTTACCTATTAGTATTGCTTTGTGAGTTCACATTCTTACATCCTCGAACCATTCAGTGTTCTCAGATTGGGCCTTTAGCCCTACAAATACTCTTGGGCGAACTCCACACATATTCCTGGGCCCATTGACCCTATAGGAGTATATTCCTAGGACCACCTTGACCTGAAATTTATATATATATATATATATATATATATATATATATATATATATATATATAATAAAAAAATATTATTTATCTACCCTTAAAAAAAATTAGGAATACCCTCAAAATTTTTTATGCCAATAAAATTAAATTTTGGTGGATTATTTGTTACATTTTGGCTAGTACCAGTTTTTCAGAAGAAAAAAAAGAAAAATCCCTAAGCTGACAAACTCGTCAGCACAGCATGTCATTACCTACGTCGAACGCCTAAAAAACAAATCCAGCTATCGCAAAGGTCGCCCCTTCCTCTTCTTATTCTTCCTTTTCTTTTTCTTTGCTTCGTCTTAGAAGCTTTGCTAGTCTAGCTACCTTTTCTTTCTTTTTTTACTCTAGTTTTTGCTTTGTCAAGTTTTTTTTTTTTTTTTTTTTTTTTTTTTTTTTTTTTTTTTATAGTTTGCATTTTAGACTTTTAGCTTGCTAACCCCACCCATGTGACAAAGCTTTGGAAATGACAAAACTAAAAAAGCTGACAAAAGAGTTTGATTTCAAACTTATTTAGTGAGTCTTACCTCTTTTCAATATGATATACATATATACACTCTTATTGTACTATTTTTAGTTGTTGTTTTTCATTATTTAATTACATATTTATGTTTTAATATTCTAAAAGAGTAATTTTTATTTAATAACTAAATGATATGAGTGTCAAAAAAAAAAAACTAAATAATTTTTTTTATTTGAGGTTTACTTATTTGAATCAATAATTTTATGTTGTATAAGAAAATATAAATATATATTATTTTTAATTTTTTTTTAAGAAACCCAAACACCCCTGAAACGGTACGTTGAAATAGATCAGTACCGAAATATTCCGTTCCACTAAACAAACCAAAACAGGGTCCAAAATGGTATTCATAACATTGCTTTCAAGCAAAAAGAAAAAGTTAAAAAAAAAATTGAACTAAAATCTAAAAAAGAAAAAATTGTAACAGAGAATCTGAAGAAAAAAAAATTTGTAACAAAGCAAGCCCACCTAAGAACACCTTGAGAAACATTCTTAAAGCCGCCATTGATAATAATACACTTAAAAAAACTCTTTATAGAGAGAGAGACTTTTCGATTGCGAGGAAATTAGATTTCTAATCAATCTAGGAATTATGAGAGAAGGGGATTATTAGGAAAAATATATGTATTAGGAAAAAAATTTCACAGTTAATGTTAAAAATAAAAAACAAAAGTAGGAAAAAAAATGCATACAAAACGTAGCCTACGCGTGTTTTGTTATTTTATCCAGAGAAACAAAGAAGAACTTGATTTGAACAAAACATAAGGAAAAAAAAAAATGATATACATCAACAATTAAGCATTTGATAAGTACAATTAGACTGTTGTTTTAATCTAAAAAATTAATTGGTGCATCCAGTTGGCAAAATTTTGAGAAGCAAACACTCACAAAGGCTAGGGAACAAACTGTAATTTGGTGCATATATTTGATGCAACCATGACTTTTAAGTTCAACTTTTATTATAAAGTATATAATGTGATATAATATGATATGATTTCCACTATGGTGGATGATCCACAACTGGAGAAAGGTATATCATATTTATGGTGTATACACCAAGCCTCTCGCATCACATGTTCTGAGAGAGGTACACCGGATACATAATAGCCTTTTGCCCACAATTGATCTTCGGTTGTCTTGTCATAATTCTATCTCAGTCATCCATTTGGTCTACAGTTGTCTTCTTCCCACCAACCCCAATTGTGACTTGTGAGTTGTGAGAAAGGAGCGGAGATTGAAAGAAATTATGGCGACTGAAGTACCCGTTTCAATTTTACTGAGGAAATTACAGAAGCTGCTTGAAGAGGAAAGATTTACCTTGCCAGGACTTAGAAATCGTGTAGTTACTGCTGCCAACGAACTAGAAAAGATTTTGTGCCTCCTCAAAGCTGCGAAGCCAAACCATGAGAATACCAGTAACAGAACTTCAATGGAGGCCTCACTTCTGCGCACTATTTACTCTGCAGAGTACTTCACTGAAAGTTTCATCCTACAAAGGAGACAAAAGGGTCTCATTAAAATTGAAATGCCATTGCCATTTTCACCATGGAGTCAGCTACAGTTCTGCTACAAAATGAAGAAGTTGGTGCAGGGCGTGAGAGCTGTATCCACAGAAATTGGAAAGCCGCAAGGCCAGCCTCTGGCTCTGGGAGACAAGACTGATTCAATTTCTGAAATACGTGAAGGACAAATCTGCCGCCACCACCACCACCTTGTCGATGTCAAAGAGGAGCTTGTAGCTCGACTAATCAACGATGATGAGGTAAGTCTTCGTGTCATTTCACTAGTTAGCAAAGAAGCACTTGGAAAGACATATTTGGCAAAGGATGTTTATGATAGACTAGATATTCAGCAGCATTTTGAGTGGCGAGCCTGGCTTGTTGTTTCCGGAGATCTTGAATATAAAGATTTCTTAGTCGCTATACTAAAACAGCTTCCTAGAAGTGTATCGAGTAACTCAGTAGAAACTATGAGTGAGAAAGAACTGTCTGATGCGCTTTTACAGTTTTCAATGGAGCATAATTTTCTTATAGTTTTGGATGATGTCCAAACTGTTGATGTTTTGCTCAAGCTTGTCCGTCTTTTAGCCGGTGCTGTCAATGGAAGTAGAGTTATTCTCACTACTCGAAACTTAAAAGTGGCATTCCAAGTTGATCCTCGGAGTTCTCCGCTCGAAATATGGCCATTAATTGATCAGGATTTGGATGTACTTATCGTTGGACGTGAAGATTCGGTGGAGGAGCTTGTATCTCGACTGATCAATCCCGATGATGAAAGTCTCCGCGTGATTTCAGTCATGGGTGAAGAAGCAATTGGCAAGACTGCTTTAGCAAGGAATGTTTATAATAGACTCGATATTCGGCAGCAATTCCCGTGGCGAGTGTGGCTCCATGTTTTCGGAGATCTTGAATATAAGGATCTCTTGCTCCTCATACTAAAACAGCTTCCTAGAATTGTATTGAAGGACTTGGAGTTTATGAGCGAGAAAGAACTATCTGATATGCTTTTCAAATTTTTGATGGAGCATAGGTTTTTAATAGTCTTGGATGACGTCCAAACTGTTGATGTTTGGCTCAAGCTTGTCCGTCCCTTTGCAGACACGGTGAATGGAAGCAGAGTCATTCTCATCACTCGCAACTCAAATGTAGCAATCAAAGCTGATCCTTGGAGTTCTCCGCTCAAATTAGGTCCATTGTCTGAGGAGAAGAGTTGGAAATTGTTCTTGAAGAAGGTTGGCAGACAAGAATATAATACCAAATTAGACAACATCAAGGTGGACATTCTGAAAGTATGTAACGGTTTGCCTCTAGCAATTGTGCTACTGGGAGGGGTTTTATCAGCTATAGAGTTTAAGGATTGGTCAAGAGCAATTAATCTTGCACTTGCACAACGAAGTGAGAGTCAATCACCTCTCTTAAAAATCGTTGATTATAGCTTTCATCAATTACCATCTGTTTTAAGGCCTTGTTTCCTCTATTTGGCTCTGTTTCCTAAAGCTTATGAGATCCCAATAAGGAGGTTGTTACAATTGTGGCTTGCGGAGGAATTTCTTCAATTCTTACCTAATGAACTTAACCCTGAATGTGAAGCCAAGAAATATTTTGAAGAGCTAGTGTGTAGAAACATGATTGAAATAGCAAGATGGAAGTCAGATGGAAGCCCCAAAACGTGTCGTTTGCCAAGCTTTCTCTACGATGCTTTTGTGCCAAAAGCTATGGACATAGGATTTCTTCATGTCCACCACTGCAAGTCGAATTGCACATTTGCTGATTCACCTGAGCTTTACATTCGAAGGCTTGCAGATCAATTTGGTGTGGAGTCGTCTACTTCAAAAGGTCACATCCGACAACTATGTTCCTATGTTTCTTTCAACTCCCAGAAGCAAGATGCATCCAACAGTGGAATTGGTACGTTTCTTAAAACAATGATCAATAAAAGAGGTTATGTTCTGTTCAAGGTACTTGATCTAGAGGGTGTCTACAAACCTTTGCTACCTGCGAAACTCAGCAAGTTGCAGAATTTAAGGTACATAGGCTTACGATGGACTGGTCTTGACTCATGTCCAGCATCAATTGGGGATCTACCATGTCTAGAAACTTTAGATTTGAAATATACTAATATAATTACTTTGCCATGTTCCATTTGGAAGGCCAAGAGGCTGCGGCATCTCTATATTAACGAGATGTCCATTTGGAAACCACCAAAAGAGTCTTTACCCAACCTACAGATATTAACAGCGCTACATATTGGTGCTAAAAGCCCCATGATAAATGGTCTGAAAATGTTCATCAACGTTAGGAAATTGGAACTGACATGCCATTCAAAATCAGCAAAGCGAACAGCAGAGTGTATCTCACAAATTGCCAGCCTCCAAACCTTAAGGTTGAAATCAAGAGACCCATTTGGCCAACCTCTAGACCTTGCGTTGGAGCCTATGAAGGGACATCAGTCTCTCTCAAACTTATATTTGTTTGGAGTGATAAGTGATGCCATAGATAACCTTCCCCAAAACCTCAGAACTCTTACATTGTCTATGTCAAAACTAGAAAATGATCCAATGCCAGTGCTAGGGAAGCTGCTGCCTCAGCTGAATGTTCTCAGGCTTTTTGCTTGCTCTTATGTAGGGTCGAAAATCAGTTGTCTTGCCAGGCACTTTCCTAAACTTCGTGTCATGAAAATGTGGATGCTAGAGAAACTAGAGGAGTGGAAGGTTGAGGAAGGTGCCATGCCCAATCTTGTAGAATTAGAAATTAGAGGTTGCGAAAAACTGAAAACTTCAGACGGATTAGAGAAGCTGGCTTCCTTGAAGGAATTGATTTTAACGAAAATGCCAGAGGATTTTGTAGCAGATGTTAGAAGAAAGTTGGGCAAAGACATATTACTCACGAACAAGTGGGACTTTTCTCCCTTGGATGTAAGCTTTCTTCTAAACGTATATCCATCTGCATTATCAATAAGTTCAATAGCTTTTCTTTTTACTTTTCTTCTATATTTGGACCTAAAACGTTTTTCCAAAAAATGTTTCTCATTTTCAGGTGTTTAGCCTAAGTGAAAAATCTGATCAAATTGAAAACAAAGAAAACTCATCATAACTAGAATTTTTCATTGTCAGTAAATCATTTTGATGGGTCTTAAGATGGAATTGATATCTTGCAATTTGCAAATTTCACCAACCTGATTGTTTTGTTTCCTGTCTTGTTACTTATTCTAGGTTGTCTTAATTCTGTTGAATATGATTTGGGGATTGTAATCAGTATTACGTTTCTTTCACATATTTCAAATTGCAGGATCCATTCCTTATGCTAGAACAGAAAAGGCCAGATGCATCCCCCGCAAGCAAGTAAAGGAAAGGAGGTGGACAGTTGGCATTTGATGTGATTTAAGGCTGTATGGGTGTGTTTAGTTGAGTAGAATTGTGAAGCAAGAAGCAAAACTTTTTTTTTTTTTGTTGCCGTATGTGGGTTATAAATTCATATTTGAATCAGCAGACCAACTTATGTTTAAATTTCGGCCTGATCCATGAATTCTTATAAATGATATTGGTATTCTAGATGAAAATTTGAGGAATGGTTGATTAAGCGTTGATTTCTTGGGTTAATTTCTTAACTAATGACAAAGTCCTTTCGATTCAAAAGAAAGGAGATGGAGAGGTTGCTTTTATGGTTGAAGACTTCAATACAATGGTCTTGAACACGGAGTCTAACGATCACGTTTGCGCAGCCGTAGTAAACAACTTGCCAGCCAGATGTTGAGTTGTAATTTTTAGGGTTTTGGTTTCCATTGATGGTGTCGATATGGTGTTTTAAATGTATTCATGGTTTTTGTTGCTTCACCATCTAATTATTTAAAAAGTTGATTTTAATTGATTTCAGCTAACTTTTTTTTAACGGATAAACGATAGAATTTCATTCAACAACAAAAACTATACATTAGAAACAATACAGTTCAAGCTAGAGGAGACACCTCCAACCAAAAATATTAATTTTGACCGCAAAACAATAAATTTTGCTAGATTTTATAGCATGGGCTGTAGCAGTTTTTGCTACGGAAGCAAGATCAAGCCCTGATCAAGCCAAATGAAGGTTTTGATTTCCAAATACAGTTACTTTGCGAGTGGTGGTTTGATGTTGGCTGCGAGAGGAATTAAGTTGTTGGATCTGGATCATTTTATATGCACTTTTGATCGAGAATTGACCGGTGCATGTGTATGTGATGTCTTGTACTGGTCCATCACTCAATGAGATAGATTTAATTACCACTAGCTTCATGGGGAAGAAATATTTGATCAATCAATGAGGTTATCCACTATTTCCATTGTTAGGTCGCCAATTTAAAAGATGATGAGGTTGGGAGCTGAAATATGCTAAAATAATCGTAGCAAGTATTTAGAACCCTAAAGCATGCTTTTTATGGCTAAAACAATGTTAATCCAAAACTAATCAAATTAGTTCAAGTGTATGTGGTTTAGCCAAATTCCAAGCACAACTAACTACACTATACAAAACATGGCAATATAGTAAAGCAATGAAAATAAAGGAAAAAGCAAGCAAACCACACTTAACACCAAGCCTTGAGCATAAAAACCCGAGCTCTAGGCGTAAAAACCTCTCCCCCAGCCACTCGTCGAAAATCTCCACTAAATAAGATAGTTATAGTACATTAGGACACTAAGAACCCTCCAAGCCCAAACGCCTACATGGACTTGAGCCCTCTTATAAGCTCTAGCTAGCAACTGACTGCTCCGAATCTTTGCTATTTCTAGGTTACTGGAGACCCTCCATTGAAGCACCAATGAAAAAACCTACCAATGAAGATTGGATTTGAATGGGGCTTCTCAAGTTTCCAAAAGCTTCTCTCACTTACGAGGTCTATGTTTATGGGTGAGAAAAGTGTCTACAATATCTCAATCAATACAATGAAGTAGATGGAAAAGAGAGGTTGGATTGATTTTCTCAAAGCAAAATAATTTTCTCTCTTCATACACTCTAGAGGCTTCTCTTGGATATCTTTCTTATGGTTTTCTAGGGTTTTTATCACCCTTATTAGAAGCCTTCTGCCATGCCTCACAACTGTGCCTGTGCTGGCAAATGTGCATTGGATAGGTGCAGTCCAAAATGCAAAGTACAGAGTTCATCCAACTCGTGACCTGGTCACGCCCTAAAGTCGCATGTGGGCCATGAGATGCAAGTCTACATTCTCATCCAGACCACCTGCCACGTGGATCTCATGTGCTAGGCAGGTCGCCTCTAGGTTAAATCCCTAGTTGATGTAGTTTTCCATGGTTAAGGGAGAGGCTCAAGTACATCTACGCAAATTACATTAAACCCCAGAAAATAAATAACATAAAATGCAATACAAACAAATTTTGTCACTAAATTAAGCCAACAATAAATGACTTATTAGGAGCCACAGATCTTGCCAAATTCAAATCCTATTTCTAGTCCTACTTGCCATCTTAATCCATTCTCTAAGACAAATCTTGCTACAGCTATGATTGTCCATGCCAAGCTTCCATATTTTGGTAATGTAGCATCTAGATTGATGTATTAGGGAAATAATGAGATTTGTAGACCTGGTAGAACAATGAGTGCATATTCTTGTATAATCTCTATCCTTGTTTAACCAACATGGGTAAATTAAATGGGTGAAGATTCCGAAAACCAATTCCTCCCATTATCTTAGGCATACAAACTTTAGGCCAACTCAGCTCGTGTATTTTCTTTTCTTGTGACTTTTGACCCCACCAAAGTCTGCTCTTTAAAGAGCCCTTTCGAAAGAAGGAAGCAGGAAGCATCCCATAGCATATATATTGGATTGTACAACTGCTTTAAGCAAGCATATATTGGATTGTACAACTGCTTTAAGCAAAATTTTTCTACAAGCTTGACACATCATCTTTTCCTTCCATCCTTTAAGTTTACTCCATACTTTTTTCCTTAATTGAAGCAAATGCCTCTTTTTGTTAAGCGTCACTAAAAAGTGAGTCAAAGGATGAATTATGCTCATCATGTAAGGAAAGCAGGTCGGATTACACAATTGGAAGTAAAAAAATAAAAATTCTTGCATGGTGGAATATCTATTCAAGGACATCCTAAATATCCTCACGTATGTAATTATTATTTGGCATCAAGGTAGCAATTATGCCAAGAAATTATCAAAACAAAAAGTTGCCTGTGATACAAGATCAAAGAAATAGATGTAAGGATATCAATAGATGTGCATAATTTATCCTGATGTTCCACAACGCAAGGAAATTTCTTATAAGCTAGATCAAGGCACTTAAGAATATGAGAGCCTTCAAAGAAACTTATATTGCAGCAACCTTTTATCTTGCCTTTGATGCGTAAGAAAATTTACCGTCTGGGATTAATTAATCAACCGCGAGCAATAGATTAATGGTGAAGGTGGCTGTTCTTGTATAGGGCTGGTCAGGGAGAGTTTAATTCCAATTAGAACTCATTGAGGGGCGGAGCTACACTTACCAATAGGGGGGCCATGGCCCCCAATATTTTTAAAAAACTTTATAATGTATATATATTCTGCAATTTTTCAAAATATTATACTCTAAAATTAATAGTTGGCCTCTCCAAAAAATAAGAACTGACCCCTACAAAAAAGAATTGAACAACTAATTGTTGGGTTCCAAAAAATAATTGTTAATAACAACAAACTATTCACCTTGTAACCAAAAAAAAGTACTACTTTTTAGTTTTTTTCTCTCTTAATTGGTAATTTTTAGTTGTTGAGTTCAAATAGTAAGTTTTTAATAAAATAAATTTCCTCTTAGAGGTATTTTTCCTAGTTTTAAAAGAAAAAAAGTAAATAATAGACGAGCCTTCATGAACTTTTTATCTTCTAGATTACAAAAGCGAAAAAGACAAAAAAAAAAAACAATAAAAACAAAACTGTTATCTTCTCGTTATTTATTACATCCAATAACAGATGTCTTCAAAAGAATCTTTTGGAGCCCTCCTCTCTCTCTCTCTCTCTCTCTCTCTCTCTCTAGCACTACGGCCATACATACAATCACAGACAAACTGAAAGTACCTACTTCACTTGGAAGCAAAATTGCCAATGGTGCTGATCCCAACAGGTACTCTAGTAATTTAGCCAACTTTGAAGAGTAGCAGCCGCCAGCCAGCATTTTATTAATTGTGTTTATATTTACAAATTATCCCCTTAATTAACTTTAAATTTATAAGCATTACCATGATTTACTACCTCAACACGTAAGTTTTGTCGTGTCTGTAAGTGAACCTGTAATTTGTTGACTGCTAATCACTTTGGAGTAGCACTAGAATATTGAATGAGTTTGATTGTTTGGTTTTTTTTTTTTTTTTTCCCACGTTTCATAATATGCATATAAATTTTCAGTTGTTAGCAGTATAATGTTTATCAAGAAGAAGAGGTTAATGTTGGCGGTTCCGCCAAGTTGGAGGAATCTGTGGACAGAATGGGAGCTACGAGGGTTGATTCTACTTAGTCTCACCACCCAAATAATTCTAGTCATTCTGGGCAATCGCAGAAAATATATTGCCGGAACTTGGATCAGATTTATTGTTTGGTCAACCTACTTACTCGCTGACTCAATAGCTTTAATGGCTGCTGGCATTATATCAAAAGATCTAAGAGATGTCCACAATGCCTGTGGTTTAGTTGATGCAAAGTATGAGCTAAAAACATTTTGGGCACCCCTTTTGCTATTGCACCTAGGTGGCACCGACACCATTACTGCTTATTCCTTGGAAGACAACGAGTTATGGAAAAGGCACTCACTGGGAGTGGTTATCCAAGCAATTGCTACAGTGTACATTTGGGTCACGGCCTGTACAAGCTCTCGTCTT
Source organism: Castanea sativa (assembly GCF_040712315.1). Taxonomy (NCBI): domain Eukaryota; kingdom Viridiplantae; phylum Streptophyta; class Magnoliopsida; order Fagales; family Fagaceae; genus Castanea; species Castanea sativa. The sequence continues at coordinate 9,301,672 of NC_134019.1, read as the reverse complement.
TCCCTACTTTTTATTGTGATGTTCTTAGTTGGGCTTGTCAAATACTGCGAAAGAGTGTGGGTTCTTTACTGGGCAAGTGAAAAAACATTTAGAGACTCAATTCCAGATGTCCCTACCAATGATTCTACAATAATGGAGAAATGTAAACTGAAGCTGTATGAGGGGTACCATCTCACAACATATCAGGTTTTTGAGGTTGAGATGCCACATCATTTAGCTGGTACAACATTAAATGGGTCTTTTCCTCATGCAGATGACTTACTTATTAAGGCCTACAGCTTGCTTGAGATGGTCAAACGTCTCTTTGCAGATCTCATTCTTGGCTTCCAGGATCGGTAAGTATATGCACATATTTCATAAGGATTAAGGCATATCAATTATACTTGATTCAAGCATAATCAATAGCCTCAATAGGCCATATGTTAAGTTCTTATAATGCATAATTCGAAATAGTAAAAATGTAGCTATTAATAGCTTTAGCTTTCTGTTGTGGATTATTGCTTTCGCTCTCTGCTTCAATCTCTAAATATTTCATTTTTTTTCATTTATAATTTAACAGATATGCAAGTAGAGAAATCTTTAAAAGGCTGTCTTCTAAACAGGCTTTCAAGGTTATTGAGATTGAACTTGGGTTTATATATGATTTATTGTACACCAAGGCAAACGCAATCTATTCTCCTTGGGGCATTGCACGACGAATTGTTGGAATCCTTATCACTTTGACTGTATTGGTGCTATTTGTCACCCTCAAGGAGGGACATCATCACTCCAGGATTGACTTTATCATAACTTTGGTATTGTTGGTAGTCGCTCTTCTTTTGGAGTTATATGCATTTAGGGAACTACTTCTCTCCGACCAGACCGCTTATTGGTTAATTAAGCATAAGAAACCAACTTTCTTAAAAGTCATTCATAGTACTTTACGACCTAAATATAAAAGACGCAGCTGGTCAAATTCCATTAGTCAGTTCAGTCTGCTAAGTTTTTCCCTAGGAAAAGCACCCTTACCCTACTATGGCATCCTGAAGATGTTACGCATTGTTGAAAGGCTTAAGATCCAACCGCATCATATTCCTCAACAAGACGTTGATGATACAAAAAATTTAATCTTTTGGGGGATCAAGGATGTAAGGGATTGGGCAGAAGTGAATAATTATGACACAGATCTTAAAGCTTTGTATGGTCGTAGGGGAGGCTGCACACTTGAAAGGTATAAACGTGAGGATCTTGCTTGGACTGTTGAGAAAGGGTTTGACCAAAGCATCCTTATTTGGCACCTTGCTACAGAAATTTGCTTCTTCCAAGATTACATAAAGTCGGATGACATTGATACAGGGTTTTCTGAAGAAGGTACACAATCCCCAAAAGATGAAAGAAGTGCAATAGGTTTAGAGCGCCGAAGATGCAATTACCTATCGCGATATATGCTCTACCTTCTAGTAAGGCATCCTAATATGTTACCAATTGGTATGGGAAATATCAAGTTCCGGGACATTTATAAAGATGTCGGACACTTCATTGAAGAACATGCTGGCAAATCAGTTGGAGACGAGGTGGAAGCTTCAAAGACATTGAGAACAGTGAAAACCGACATCATGCTAACAGTTGGAGGAAGGGATAGAAGTAGAAGGGATAGAAGCAATAATGTAATATTTTATGCATGTAAGCTTGCTTCAGCATTAGGTGAAGGCGAGGAGAAATGGAAAATAATTAAAGATGTTTGGCTGGAAATGTTGGGTCATGCTGCTAGCCAATGTAAAGGAAGACTTCATGCTCAGCAGCTGAGACGAGGAGGAGAGCTTCTCACTCATGTATGGCTTCTAATGGCGCATTTTGGCTTAACTGATCACTTTCAAATTTCACGCAGCCATGCAATAGCTGAAGTGATTCTAAGATAGATTAAAATTTATATTTGTAGCCTAATTGGATTTTGGCTTTAATTAGAGAACTATACACTCACATTAATGTGTGCCCTATGTGCCGAACTCATATATAGTATTATGTGAGAATAATGTGTATTGTACCCTGGATACACTAAATATTTACTTCTTAATCCTAGGAGATTGATTTGGCAGTGGCACAGCATCTGGATTTCTTTGATGTTCCAGGCCCCAAATAATTTGAAATTTAGATTTTCAATACGCACTCCTTCCTGATATACTGAAGGTTAATACACTATGAAATTTGTTGGTCTCTTAGGATATGTTTGGTTGAGTGGATTTTAGGGAGGATGAAAAAAAAAAAAAAAAAAAAAAAAAAAAAAAAAAAAAAAAAAAGTGGAAAATAGGAGAGAAAATTAGTGGAAATGGTGTTTGGTCGAGAGGGAGAGGGGGAGAGAAAAGTGGTGAGGTCCAGTTGTTTTTTATCTATGCCCACCAAAATTCAATCTCTTCAAAATAGAGAGAAAATGAGAAAAACGTGTGTTGGACAAAATTGTCCTTCTCCATCCAATATCCAACTTTTTGTCTTTTTCTACTTTTTGCCTTCCCCCTCCCCCCCCTTTTTTTATTTTTTTTTATTTATTTACTTGGATAAAATTTCTTCTTGTTTGCATAGTACATTGACGTTGGTTTGGTTTTAGTTTTTTTTTTTTTTTTTGTGGATAAAATTTGCACAATACACGTTGGTTCTTTTTGTTTGTTTTTATCTTTTTTTTTTTTTAATATCCTTTTAGTATTTGCTTATTTTATAAATAAAAAAAATTAAAGTTTCCATACAAATTTTTTTTTAATAATAAATGTGTTACTTTTTGTTTATATATTTAGTATTTGCTTATATGGTGCAACAGCAGTTGTGGTCAAGTGGAGTCTGCATTCGCGCTAGTCTTTGCTGGTCCAATCTTCGACTGGATGGAGCTCAGCGGCGGCGTAAGCTCTAAGGGCATTTTCTTAAAAATATATATAAATATTTAGGGTATGTTTGGTATACCGAATGTAAATTACATTAGGAATAGTAATCTTTATTAATGGAAATAGAAAACATTATAATGGAATAACTATTACTATCCATAAGTTTGATTGTTACATATAGAAAGCTTGTAAAAGATAATATATAAGGAAACTTTATATTTTTGGAAATATATTAATTTTAAAAGCTATTATATGCACTAAAGAATAACTATTACATCCATTTTAAAGAGGAATAGCTATTCTTCAATTTAAAGAATAGTTATTCCAATGTAATAACTAATCCATGTAATAAAGATGTAACCAAATGACCGAATTACTATTACACATGAATAATTATTTCATTACAGGTGCTATTACAGCATACCAACCGTACCCTCAGTTTTTGATTAAAATAATTTTGATGCTCGTAATCTTGTATTTTGGAGGAACTATGGGCCAACGGATGGGCCAAATTCTATTTTTATTTTTGGGTTCTTTATATCAAAATTTTCTTTTTGGGTTTTGAAATTGATATTTGTACGTGCAAGTTAGATTTTTAGATGTTAAAATGTGTGTGACCTAATAGTCTAATAGTACATTTGGGTGTTAAAACTTGGCGAGTGATAAAAATGTGAACTTTACCACCAAATCATCAAAAGGAAGACCATGGTAGAACAAAGAACGTAAAGAACAAGGTATAGGTGGAAAACCCTATCAACGAGGTGAAAAACCACGGTAGGCGAAGGACAGAATATCCTTCACCCTTAAAAGTTGTGCAATAATATGGAAAGTTTAAGGTTACACAATGTTGTTCTTCCTAGGCACCTATTCTTCTCTGCCTTTCTTTCCTACCCAAATTTTCTACCTCCCTCCATGGCTCAGTAGCATTCTCCTCTTATGAATGGGGAGTGCTACTAGATGTACAATAACAGGTGTCTCACTCTCATTCCTCCCCACAAATCCTAATACAACTACTATACTATATTATGGCTGGAGGAGAGAGAGAAACCGTTTCTGACCAGAGTAGTGAGATGAAAGGTGGCTCTGCTACATCGTGAGGGACAAGCATCAACAGGGAAAGGGACTGCATGGATCTTGAGAGCATTGCACGTGTCTTTTGCAGTGGTCCAGCTTGGTACTAACCAATGAGGGGTATTCTACAACCTCTGACAAATAGAGGCTGAATTCCCTTTCATGGTAGGGCTCGGTGCCCATGCTAGACTGTGCACTTCTCTTCCCCTAATGGTGATCATGCCGTTGGCACGAGCCGAAGGCACAGCTCCCCTCACCAAAATCCTTCTTCTTTTGTCTCATGGTTTGTCCATGTGTAGGGTCTAGATGTAGCCAAGTCAGCACGTTTACTTGCACTGGCTTGTATACTGTACAACATTCATATTTTTTTTTCATTGAAAATTCTAAGGGGGCCAGTAACTAAATTACTCTTTAATATAAAGATAATTTCTTCTTTTAGTCCTATAGTTAAGGGAAATTTTGAAAATCCAGGAGGGGGGACATGGTGTAGACATCTCATTTTATACCTCTTACAACCCGAGCCCTTGTTCTCCAATGACGACATCACTCGGAGGCCCAAGGTTGGCTAGGATCCAATCTCATAAAATCTTGACTTGAGAGTTATTTTTGGAAAATAAAAGTTATTTTGGAAAAGAAAAAGTGTAGAAAAAACTCTAAGTGTGCATACACATACACGCATATGCACACGCACACTTATGGCATGCGCATGCATGTCCCGAGTATGTGCATGCTTCTAGGGTTCCAGAATACATATAAGGAAATTTTTGGACATAATTTCATGTAGAGTGAATCCCACATCGTTTGAAAGTATTTGCTTGAGTAATAAATTTAAGCCATTCTTAATAGACTTGTTTATTAGTTATATAAGTATATTTGATAATAATAATAATAATTTAGACAGATTTACTTCATTTGTTTGGTTTTATTTGACAGCATGAATTTTAAGCGTTTGCATTTTTTAGATGTTATATAACTGGATTATTAATTATTAAATTTAATATTCAGGTTTTAAAAGTATAAGTAATTTACAATTGATGCATATTTTAAAAGAAAACACGTTCAAAATTGAAAAAATATTGTTTAAGGTATGAGTAACTTATGGGGAATACAAAGTATCTCAAAGTTTGGCCATATCAACATAAAAGTGAGAATTATAAACCGTCTAAAAATGAAAAGCATTGTCATAGATTTTGGTCTAGTTGGTTTGAGAATTTTCTTCATGGCTAGAATCCATCTGGATTAGGTGTTTTAAAAAAAGCGTTTTTAAAATGAGCGTTTTAATATATATATACTTTTTAAAGTTACACTTGAGCGTTTGGTAAAATATGTTACTCTAAAATTGTTGTTTTGAGCAAATTACAAAAAAGGACTTGACAGAAAAATACTGTAATGATAATAATAATAGTAATAATTATATATATATATATATTTAATGATGTAATAATAAGAAAACGTCCCATAAAAAATTGAATAATAATAATAATAATAATAATAATAATAATATATGTTGTAATAATAAGAAAACGTCCCATAAAAAAATTTGAATAATTATTATTATTATTATTATTATTATTATTATTATATTTAATAGTGTAATTTATTTTTGTTATTATAATAATAAAAGAGTGCACAAGAAGGACACCTAATTTTTATCTTTCCCAATGTCTATTTCCGACCACAAGCTTCTCTTTCACTTGTTGAGTAGCTGGACAAAAATCTTCTACTCCAACCACATGGTCCGCATCTAACTTTAGTAATTTCTAAACCAATTCATTTCTCTAGATTCATCTTCTTCGCGTCACCCACAACTTCATCCATACTAAAATAATTTTTCTTTCACTCCAATTTTTGCTTGCCTAGAATATTCAATTCATGAAAAAAAAAAAAAAAAAAAAAAAAAAAAAAAAAAAAAACCTAGAGAGAAGAAACTAAAGCGAAGCCGAGTGGAATTAGATAGAGGCAAGGCATAGAGGAGACAGATGATAGCAAAGGTAGCAGGCAACGCATTAGTATTTGTGAGGATATTTTAGGAATTTCAAACTTCAACCGACTATGGTTGAGTTTGGATTGCATGAAAAATGAAACTCTTTATGTTTGGCGTTTTTTTTTGTGGGTCCTGTGCACGGTTCACAAGATTCACAAGTACAGATTTCAGCAAATGTTAAGTTAAAACTGAGTCTTACAACACTATTCACATATTTAAAAATTATTTTGTTATAGTGTTTTCAGTTTTCAGTAATAAGCGGTATCCAAACAACCACTATGATAGTTGCGTTTTTTACCTGTGTTTTTTTAAAAGCCACCCACCACTGTGTTTTGCAAACGTATTTTTCAAAGTTTATAAAAACATGATTGTTCAAAAAATGCAATGCCAAACGCATAGCTTCCAACGTTTTTGATCAAAAACGCGTGTTTTTATTTAGAAAACACCCCACCAAAGTTAGATGTGAGAGAAAAGAAATGAAGAATTTATGTGGGACTTCCTAAGGTTGGCCCCCTAGAAAAATTCCTGGCTTCACCACTGATTAAGTTACGAAGTGTGCCATTGAATAACATTTATGGAATTGAAGTTTTATTGGAGATGGAAAATTTTCTGTTATAGCATAAAGTCAAACTTATAGTGGTAGTTGTGTGTGTTATGTGATGCTTGCAGATATGATAGCCTTGTTGGCATCAAGGGCACAGTGTCAAGAAATCGCCCTAATAAGAATGATGAGACCATGGATGAGAAGTTCGGGTATAATTGTGGGGAAATTGGGCATTCATTTGCTCAATGCCCCTAACCTTTTTATGTTGTTATTCACCTTTTGGGTTACTTTGTATCATTTTAAGTTTCTCTTAGGATTATGTATGTTGTTATTCACCTTTTGGGTTACTTTGTATCATTTCAAGTTTCTCTTAGGATTGTGTATTCACAGTTCACACAGTCAATTTAGATCTATTCTTTTAATTGTTGCATTGAGTGATACTTCACATTGCATTGTCTTAATGTACGAATTTCAGTTCAAGTTAACATAACATTTTTTTTAAAAGAATAATTTAAGGTGACTTTACAACTAATTGATAGCTCATCTATATTAAAAGTTTTTTAAAATTTTCACTTTTAAGTCACTTTTTTTTTTCTTGAGAAGATTAAGTCATTTTATTAATCCTCTTATTAATCCTTACGCTAATAGTGTGTTTGGCTCCAAATTAAAAAGCCAGCTCATTTTTGCTACTATTCATGGGTCCGATTGCACTTTTTGGTACTATTCATGAGTCTTACTATACTATTTCTGCTAACTTTAACTTTTGTCTACAGTACTTTCAGCAAAAAGTTTTCAATTTTAGCAAAATAAGTGAACCCCAAATAGACCCTAAGAATTGATTGTATTTTGGGATTTGTTGTAAATAAGATATTTGGACTTTGGAGTTGTCCCTCTAAATCTTGATTTTTCTTTTTTCTTTTTTTGGTGGTAATTGATAAATGATATACACACTATGCACTTCTACATTGCTTACGTATAAAAGCATATCT